>NW_024387398.1:6794288-8284491 GCF_900408965.1 Simochromis diagramma | reverse complement strand
GGTAGAGCTGAAGTCCACAAACAGGATCCTGGCGTAGATTCTGCAGGACGAAGTGTAGAGCCATGTTGATGGCATCGTCTACAGACCTGTTGGCTCTGTATGCAAACTGCAGGGGGTCCAGGAGGGGGGCCGTGAGGGTCTTAAGATAGGAGAGAACCAGGCGCTCAAAAGACTTCATGACCAGATGTCAGAGCCACAGGTCTGTAGTCTTTTAGTCCAGTGATCTTTGGCTTCTTGAAAGCTATATATGATATAAAAATTATATAAAAACTGTCAATCAGCAAAAGAAATGATATCATAGTTCTTATAAAGAAAGCCTCAATCAATCAAACACCAGCAGTGTAGCAATGTTGTTCACTTACACTGTATATAAAACACTGATTTTGGCTACATCCAGTTTTTACTGTATTATAAACATTTTTTACCATGAAGAGTAAAGTGTTTGGCATTTTTGTCATTGTTATTGAGCTCAGAGATCAGGCCCAGCCCAGTATCTACCTGGTTATGAGCAAGGAGCTGGAGGTGATAACTCAACAATAACCAGGCCATGCATGCATGGATGGATGCATGGATGGATCAGTTTGTAGGCTGTGTGTGGTCAGCAGCAGGCTGCTGGGTCTGGACCAAGAGGGAAAGCCCAGCATGTGAAACCCATCAGCAGAAGGCCAGAACAAAGGTGCACAGACAAACGCAGCCCAGACACTCAGGCAGGACGAGTAAAATAAATGGCAGCAAACACAGTATGATGTGGTAAAATGTGCTTTCTTTCACAAACAGATAGCACAAACAAGAATCACAAGAATCTCCTTTGTGGTTCTTGTTTTTCTTTTGAGTACATTAATAAAAAGTTGAAATAAAGTGGCACTAAAATTCATGCACTGAAGACCACACGAAACCCTAATTCACCCTACTACCTGTTGTCTTCACATTCCATTTGCATCCCTTGTCCACAGAATCAAAAATGACCCTTCTTCACTAAAGATCGAACATAAAGCAATTGCATATTAAATGGAAGCCCATTTTGCATTAAGAAACACTATCAGCAATCAGAAATTGTGTATATCAGAGTTCTCTGTTTTTACTGTCCTGAAAACTGCATTAATTCAGTGGATGCGGTTAGGTTCCAACAACGTAATATGAGAGGGCAACCAATTCAATCGAAGAGGGATCCAATTTTTATCCATTCATGTACCAGCTACTGGCTTTTTGCTGTTATGTTCTCATATCGCACGAGAGTTTATTTGCCAGGTGTCAGAAGTCTAATAATGATTAAAGTTCAGGATATGCTTAAAAACTCACCTCAGTATAGCCGTCATCAGAAGGAAGTGCGCTTCACTGACTCATCAACTTGTCTCAGGCTTTCCACAAAGTTTCACAGTTGACCTTAAAGTAAGATGCTGCAAGCTTACCTTGCAGTGTATTACTTTTTAAGGTCTACAGACCTTAAAGTGCGCTATAGATTGAAGTGATTTGAACTGACAACAGGGCTAATTCAGCACTTCAAGTTAACATCAATAAAAGTTTTTAAATTTTACTCTGATTTCCGTTTGTTTTCATTGCCTGCAAGTTGAATAAATATGTGCTATCTGTTATTTAGTTCAAAGTGTGGGTAGATAATGCTGTGCTGTCATGTGACCTGTTCTCTCATGTGTGCCTTTCTCTTGTTTTGTATGTATTTCTCGTTTGTTATTTATTCCTATTTTATTCCTGCAATTGGTATGGAATTCATTTTTTTTTTAAAAATTGATCAGTGTTTTGAAATTAGATGTGATGAAGATGTGACCTTAATTTACAAAATCAACATCATGTTGGATTCAATGAGACATGAAACAGGTCTCAGTAAATGTTCTCATAGACTGCAATACACTGCCCCCTGCTGGTCATTATAAAGTCTGCAGATGTCATTTGACATGAATGTCATATTTGTGAAACAAAATAAAGGACTCTGTAAAATAAATGAAAATCAAATATTTATATACAGAATATTTATGAACAAATGCTGAAAAAGACATCTGAACAAGATGCACACCCAGTAAATGTTTTTAAAAAAAAAAGAAAAGTCAGTTTTATCATGTGACTATCATGCTGTCATTTCCGCACAATGCACTTTACACCAGATCAAAATAAAACACTGTGAGGTCGTTCTAACCGGAAGCCCAGAGAGCTTCGACAATGCAGCACAATGCCCTGAAGCATCAGCATCAAAATATACTTCAAGTACCAAAAAGTACTCATTGTGCAGAATGCCCTATTTTTGAATAGCTGGACATTTTAATTACTTTATCACCAGCTGTGACTACAGGTGATAATCAACCATGTTTCATAGGGATGTGACTACATTTAGAAATGTCACACATTTTTAGGTATAAAGCAAAAGATGCAATGAAATAAATAAGCTATCACATATTAATCCAAATGAATTCACTGAAATACATCTGCACATTTCTGCAGCCTGACTTATTACACACGTGAACACAGTACACATTTGTTTACTGCAAGCTTGTTTCAGAGATGTGATGCAGTTAAATCTGTATGTGTCTGTTTCCTTGTAGTGTTAGTAGAGATGGTGAACCTGACACAATCCTGTGTTTAGTGTGACGGAAACCAGTTAACAGCCGGTTTAGTGAAATTCTCTTGAACTCATGGAAAACTCATCGACGTCTCGAAGTGAGCAGCTGAAGCGTCCCGTGTGATCAGAGGTCCTCGTCGTCCTCGCTCACCATGACGTCGAGCTCTTTGTCTTTCCGTACGACGCTCTCGGTGATGAACTCCTTGTGCTGCTCCTCCAGCTCACGCAGCTCCGCCTGCAGGCGCTCCAGGTGGAGCACTCGCCGGTTCCTCAGCAGCCGGCTGGGGAATGGGTTCATGTCGTTGAAGGCGATGCTGGTCAGCTTCCTGCATGGACACACGCAGGTGGAAAGGACTCGATCACCAACACAGAGGAACTGGAAACTGATCAGCTTGAGTGTTTCTGTTTTATGCTGCTTGATACTTCAGGTACTGCAGTTTGAGCAGGAAATACTGGACTGACTGGACCACATGTATCCGAGAGCTGCAGATACTTAAAAATCTTTAAATCGTTGTTACTGTGATCAGGGAAATTTAAACTTCTCACAAAATTTCAGTAAAAAGGGTTTGAAGCTCAAAGATTCAACAGCTACATCCGCTACACTTCTGAGAGTGTAACAGCTCGTAGATTAAGGCGGGTGGAGGCGAGTGCGTACCTGGCATTGGAGACGCTCTTTGTGAAGAAGCGTAGGTACTGGTAGATCTCCACGCTGTCGTGAATCTTCAGGATGTCGTCCTCTTTGTATTTGAACAGAGCCAGAGTGTATCTGAAGATCACCTGCAGCACAGACACGCATTTCATAACAGGACACTCACGCCACACAATTAATTGGAAACTTTGAGGAGGTGAGTCAGAAAATTACTCTTTCAGTTGTGGTGCAGTTGGGCCCTTTACTCATTACAGCTCTGATCGATTTCCAATAAGCCACTTGGTTCCTCAGTTGCCAGATAATATTAACTTACTTGGTAGTTGAGCTTTAAGTTTAAATGAAACTTTTGGGTTGGATCTATGTGGCTGAAGCTGTTGTCAGCATTTATCCCTGTGTGGTATATATTTCTGTGTCTGCACTGTGATTTTATTTCCTGAGACAAACGATGTAAAAGCTGTGCTGCATTTGTCACATTGCAGAAACAAGCCCAAAGGCATTGTCCCGCTCATCGTCTGGATTTACGCTGCTTGTGGTAGACTGTGAGGTCGTTACTAGAATTATCTGCTTTCCCACTCCTATTTCATGTCACATGACAGTTCCCCATGCTTAGTAAACAATGTCTTATTACTCCTAAAATGTAAATAAAGACATCTAAAGGTCAAAACAAAATCATTTTTGTTTCCATGGACACTACTGTGGTGCATTCAAGTGTTGTCTGCATTTCTGTCATGGTGCGTTCGGGTGTATGGTACCTTGGTACCCTCATACAGGAAGGCGTCCCACAGAGGCATCAGGATGTCGCTGGGCAGACTCTCCACAAAAACCACCAGGAACCAGTTGAAGGTGACCAGAGAGACGTCAATGTTGTGATCCTCAAAGTGAGATGCCAGGCGAGGAAGCTTCTCCGCCATGAAGTCCTTCAGCACGCGCTGGTCCGCCTGAGCACAAAGACTCACAGAGATCAGCCTCACTGATCACTAAAACAGATCACAGCAGGCAAGCAGGTGAGTGTGTCTGCTGACCTGAGAGGCCACCAGATTCTTGGTGTAGTAGTCCTGAGGCATGATGGCTTCCGCCACTGCCACCAGACACCAGAAGGCGTCTTCTTCACTTTGGAGGACCAGCAGAGCGAGGGCCAAACAGCGCCACACTCTCTGCCGATACTCCCGAGGGACGCCTTCACGCACCAGAATTTTGAGCTCAGGTGAGATGATGAAGTCAACGTCGGACCTGCCTGCAAGGTACTGAGCCCAGCGGCTCAGCAGGGGGTGCTCCAGACCCTCCTACAGGGACAATGATGTATGATATAAAAATAGGATAACCATTATCTGTTAAGCATTATGTTACAATTTAACATAATGTAAAATTGTAACATTGTAAACATAATGTTACAATTTAACATTATGTAAAATTGTAGCTGTTAAGGGTGGTGAGTTAGCGAACCCAGACGCGGACTTCTCGTTTAAGTTGAACAGTGTCTTTATTTACAGTGAAGCCAAAATCAATGCACAGTTATCCACAGTGCAAGTCCCTTCAGTGCTCCTCTCCCCGTCTCCCCTCGTGTGTCCACAAAACTCCCGAGAATCAGTGAAGTCTCCCCTTCTGTCTCTCCATCTCGTTCGCGTCCAGGCTTATTAGGCAGCTCAGAGCGGCAGCACTTACGGGTTGGAGGTCTCCCGTTGCTACGCGACCGCGTAACAATCGCAGCAGAGAAAAAGCAGAGCGAGAGAAGAGAACAAAAACACACACAGGTCGACCGGTCGGGGCACCGTCCGACTCTGACAGTAACATAATGTAAAATTGTATTATGTTTATGTAACCAATACGTCTACTCACCAAAGAATGAGTGAAGCAATATGGATAACAGCAGAGGACAATTTATTTAGGGTCTGATGGCAATTTACCATCGGTGTCCAGCACTTTAAAGGATTGGATGGACTGGAGCACATCTGTCCTTAACATACCCTCTTAAACATCAGCTTGACACTGATACATCAAAGGAAACTTAACAGACTCTAAGTGCAAATGTTTCAACCTGAACAACTTAAAACTTCTCTGGGATACAATGTAAATAAAGACAAGAAGAAGAAAAATATTTCCATCAATAGTCACTTCTCCTAACCAGGAGACAAGTGAATATATTATGTAAAGAGTCCTTTTTCTCAGTCCTGGGGTTGTAACACCACAACCTCCTCAGTCCGTAATCAGAGAGTGTCTATTTGACAATAACCAAAATGTCTTTGGATAGTCTTTGTGAATGCAAAAAGAAAAAAAAAAACAATGATGTTAGCTGGCCAGCAAAATACAGAGACTGTATGGCACTGAGTGCGGGCGTGTGTGTGAGTACTTCGGTCCAAATAATCGAAGTCCGGATGGATGAAGGGATGGCAGCCGCTTGTCCTTTAATGGCACCAGCGAGGCAGCACAGCAGTAAGTAAGTAAGTAAAATTTATTTATATAGCACTTTTTAAGACAAAAACGCTGTTACAAAGTGCTTCACATAAAAACATGTCAAACGAACAATATTAGAAGAAATAGTAAGGCAGCACAGCAGTAAGGCGTCTGGCAGGAGAACGAACAATAGTCTTTTTTAAGGCTACTGCAGAAGGAGATATTCCCCGCTAGCTCACCCAAGCTTGCTCTCTGGCACAGCTACAAGCCATGTGAGCTCATAACCCTACAGTGACATACGAACTTGGCTACCAACGTCCGCTTAGCATGGCGGCTAATTGTCGAGCTTGCTAGCTTAGCCTCGATTAGCGATTAGCACCTTAATAACCATTACTACACATCACATCATAGCAAACACATGATAACACATGGAATAGTATAATATACATACGAAACAGATTTTTACCTGGCAGGAGAACGAACAATAGTCTTTTTTAAGGCTACTGCAGAAGGAGATATTCCCCGCTAGCTCACCCAAGCTTGCTCTCTGGCACAGCTACAAGCCACGTGAGCTCATAGCCCTTCCCGCTAGGATGTACTACCACAGTCGACTGTCGTAAAGCAGCCGCAAACCAATAGCAATAAAAAAACTCAAAATCATTGAAGAACATTTTATAACACCCAATATAGATATATACATATATACTGAATATCACACAATATCAGATAACCAAATTAACACTGGGTTACATTTACAATGTTACAATCCCTACCCTCACCTATGGCCACGAGCTGTGGGTAGTGATCGAAAGAACGAGATCGCGGATACAAGCGGCAGAAATGAGCTTCCTCCGAAGGGTGGCTGGCCTCTCCCTTAGAGATAGGGTGAAAAGTTCGGCCATCCGGGAGGGACTCAGAGTAGAGCAGCTGCTGCTCCACATCGAAAGGAGCCAGCTGAGGTGGTTCGGGCATCTGACAAGGATGCCCCCTGGGCGCCTCCTGGGTGAGGTGTTCCAGGCATGTCCCACCGGGAGGAGGCCCCGGGGCAGACCCAGGACACGCTGGAGAGATTATATCTCTCGGCTGGCCTGGGAACGCCTTGGTGTTCCCCCTGATAAGCTGGAGGAGGTGGCTGGGGAGAGGGAGGTCTGGGCCTCTTTGCTTAGGCTGCTGAGCCCGCGACCCGGCCTCGGATAAAGCGGATGAAGATGGATGGATGGATGGATGGATGTTACAATTGCAAAATTGTAACATTATGTCTACAATGTTACCATTTTACATTATGTTAAATGGTAACATTGTAAACAGAATGTTACCATTTAACATAATGTAAAATGGTAACATTGCATTGTAAACAGAATGTTACCATTTAACATAATGTAAAATGGTAACATTGTAGACATAATGTTACCATTTAACATAATGTAAAATGGTAACATTGTAAACAGAATGTTACCATTTAACATAATGTAAAATGGTAACATTGCATTGTAAACAGAATGTTACCATTTAACATAATGTAAAATGGTAACATTGCATTGTAAACAGAATGTTACAATTTAACATAATGTAAAATGGTAACATTGTAGACATAATGTTACCATTTAACATAATGTAAAATGGTAACATTGTAAACAGAATGTTACCATTTAACATTATGTAAAATGGTAACATTGTAAACATAATGTTACCATTTTACATTATGTTAAATATAACTAACGGATTTACTTTACCAAATGGACCATCCCGGCCTTGCCATATTGGTCTATTTGATTCACCTTTGTTTTTATTGTTTATTTTATTTTCACATGTTACACATAGGACAGACATGACTGGGGGAAAGAAAGGGGAGAAAGAAAGAGGGAAAGAAAAACAGCAGGGAAGAGGAATGGTGATAAAGGGCAACAAACAAAAACCAACAAAACAAACAGACAAAACATATATATATCAGTCACTTCAACTCAAAGAAGTCCAGACGCTTTTCTTTCCAAGCTCCTTTGACTGACTGTTAGGACAACTTATTTATTGCAAGCATGCAGTACAAGAATAACTCAATGTTTCTGACTTTGCATTACGAATTGTTTACCCACTGACAAACATTTCAAGTTCTACAAGTTAAGCTTAAATTTCAAAACTTACATTAACTACTGATTTTATCTACTGTTCTGATTTTATCTGTTTTGATTTTATATACTGTTTTGTTTGTTTGTTTGTTTGTTAAGTGGGTTTAGAGCTCTGGGTAGCTCCCCAGCTGGGTCTAGACTGGGTCTAGAGAGTATTTTAAATTCAGGGAATTTAAAATAGAAAGTAGCTCGTCCACAGAAGGACTGGTAGCTCCCCTTACGATAAGGGTTCAGATCGCGCGAACAGGTGTGAAATGTGTGTGTTTAGTTAGTTTGTTTGCTTGCTTGTTTTAATCAATTTTAAATCATGCTTTTTATTTGTTTTTGTTTCTAATGTCTCTGTAAAGCACTTTGAATCACCTTGTTGTTGAATTGTGCTATACAAATAAATTTGCCTTGCCTTACTAAATTAAAAAACAATTTGTGGTAACCTGATTTTAATTCAAAAAGAATCATTAACAACACTTCTTGTAATGGTGTCAAAATCAGCCCAACTTTTATTTTCAAATGCAAAAAGTAAAAGAAAATGAGCCAACATACTGGACACATATAATTGTCAATATAATTGTTTATAAACAATTATACTGTCATCGTTGTTACAGATATGGAAACTTTATTAACAATTTGTCCAAGTAAAAAATGCCCTGCTAATTGTTGGGGTTTTCTCTCCTCTAGCCCTTTCCTTTAAGCTCTTCTTTACATCCCCCCCACCCCCACCTTTTCTTTTTTCTTAATAATATAACAATAAAAACAATTGGCTGCATTTTAAATGTGTCAGATCAATGTCTTTATTCAAGAATACAAGAAATGGTAATAGCTGCATGTGTGTTTGTGTGTGTGCATAATATGCATACTTTACTTGTTGGATCCAAATCCCACAAGGAATCAAATAAAACAAGAAGACAAACAAAAACAAAAGAAAAATATATTTCTCTCCCTTCCCAGGTCAGGTTCATGAAAGAATTGCAGCTCTTTATTCCTCTTGTACAGCTCCAGAGTCTGTCAGCCAAAAAGAAACTACTGAGGTTCCAACACTCAGTGTTTCTGTAAACACAGATGAAAATGAACAGTCATCCACATCTAAAAGATTTGTAGATTCGAGGGACCGGTATAATACATCTAGTACATCTTTGTTTAAACCTCAGAACACAAAAAGGGAACAAAGCATTGTATACAGATTTAAAAGTGCGCAAAGCAACGAACAGTCACCCTCTGAAACAGCTGAGGTTATCACAACCATTGTTTCTGTAAATACACAGGAACAGTCACCCACCTCAAAAAGATTAGTATATTCAAGGGACCAGTGTATCTACTCTGGTCAAAAGAATCCATGCTTCGTACTGATGTCCACAATTCTTTTTTATTCCTCTCACAATCATGGAGCACCGTGAAAACTAGAAACAAGTAAAATAATATCAATAGCACATATGACATCCATCTCAGCCACTTATTTCTTTTCACAAGGTGCACAAGTGCTTAACAAATAACAGACGTATGTTATCCACCACCTGGATAGCTAGCCGAGAGTTCGAGGGTCACTAGAGCCGCCGAGAACGCATGAACTACTTACGGTAGGACGTTTTGCCAAAGTAAGACGTTTTGTCAGGACACCGAGTCCTCAGGAGGATGCAGCCCATGAATTTGGACACGATCTCAGACGCACTTCTGGTGTTGTCATGGCAACCCACACAAACAGCTACAATGAGGCGGAGCCCTTACTGAGACACTGAGCTCAGGTAGAGTGAAAGACAACATTTTTCCGCATCCAAAACAGCAGCGCTGTTCCTGTGACCTATGTTCACAATGTTACAATTTACAAATTGTAACATTGTAAACATAATGTTACAATTTAACATAATGTAAAATTGTAGCTGTTAAGGGTGGTGAGTTAGCGAACCCAGACGCGGACTTCTCGTTTAAGTTGAACAGTGTCTTTATTTACAGTGAAGCCAAAATCAATCCACAGTTATCCACAGTGCAAGTCCCTTCAGTGCTCCTCTCCCCGTCTCCCCTCGTGTGTCCACAAAACTCCCGAGAATCAGTGAAGTCTCCCCTTCCGTCTCTCCGTCTCGTTCACGTCCAGGCTTATTAGGTAGCTCAGAGCGGCAGCACTTACGGGTCGGAGGTCTCCCGTTGCTTAATGTGTTTTGTTTTGTTTTTAGATTAGATGCTGAAGTCTTGTAAGCTGATATCACTGTAGAGGTCAAAGTTTGCACTGCATCTGGACGCTGTCTCCTTTTCTCCCTCTCTACATGAAAAACTCATTCCTCCGGGTACGGCCACGGGCACTCGTCCTCCGTCTTTTCTACATCGTTTTCTCGGTTGACGGCGTTGTCTTCTGTCTCCATTTAGGCTTCTTTGTCTCCAAATCTTCAGTCTATAAATTTGTTCAGCAGCGGAGGTTGCTTGCGTCTTAATTTGGCGCGGTCGCGATTGCACGGTCTTATTGGCTGCAAAGATGCAGATGAAAGGTTTGAATATTAATCGCCCCTGTATTGAGCAAATTCTGGGCATACTCAATTGCGACTTTTGATTTTATAAGTAGCGAAGTAGATCACATGGTCTATATTGTACTCAAGTACGAATAAAATTACACACTTGAAAAATTACTCATAAAAGTACAAGTACCCCCCAAAAAAATCTAGTTAATTATAGTAACGTGAGTATTTGTAATTCGTTACTTCCACCCCTGGTTTTTCCTCTCCGCTGTTACATATTGCTTGCTCAGAGTTTGTCTGTTAGGGTTTTCTTTTTAATACTGTAAGGTTAAGACCTTAAAGCAATACGCTGCAAGCTTACCTTGCTGTGTATTACTTTAAGATCGTAACCTTACATTGTGAAGGCTTTGAGAAAAACACCATTTCATTTGGTGCTATACATATTGAAGTGAATTGAATTGAACTAACATGACTAATTCGGCACTTCAAGTTTTCTTTCTGTTTGTTTCCATTCTCTGTAAGTTGAATAAATACATGTGTTACCTGTTATTTAGTTCAAACTGTGGGTACAAAATTCAGAGAATATGCTGTGTTGTCATGTGACCTGTTCTCTCATGTGTGCCTTTTTCTTGTTTTGTATTCATTTCTCTTATTTATATTTATTCCTGCTGTCTTACTAATAATATTTTATTCCTGCGGTTGATGTGGAATTCACATTTTCATTAAATTATTTTAACCCTCTCTGGCATTGATTTTAGTTTTTCAGAGAAAAAAATACTTCACCCTATGTGTGGTGCTGGAAACATTTTACCAACTTATAAACTCATAAGTCTAAAACAAACAAGTTCATGTCGTGATTGCTGAAATTTCCCATCACCTGAGGGTTATGCAACTCAGTTACCTTGGGTCAGATGTTCGTGCTACACGGAGCTGAAAGGTTTGAGTTAGAGAACTTTTCCAACTTCTGTGCCCCCTCCGCGTGGTGCCCTGCTGCGAGCCGCAGCTGTCCTGCATTACCTGCTGCTGTCACTCATCTCCACAGCTGACACCTGAGCCGCAGCTTTAAACCTGCTCTGCATTAAAAGAAGCCAAACACAGAGAGCAGACTGACAGGAAGTCCCAGAGTCTGCTCATACTAACTAAATAAAAGGCCTGGTAATTTAATGAAATCAGGCAGGGAGAGCATGTTTGTAGAAGAGGTCATCCTCACCGTTTCCAAAGTTTCAGATGAACTGAAGCTGATAAGAGTCAAACTAATGATATTGGTGACTTATTACTGACTTGATTTAGACTCACTATGACTTTGTTTTGTGCTCATGTCTGAAATTTGATTTTGATGGGAAACACTCATTGAACAGCTCACGGCTGATGTTGATGTTCGGTCTTGAAACAAGATAATTTTAACAGCATGTTCTGGTCTCTGAGAGGCGTTCACTGCTTCAAATTAAACTGTGCAAAAAGCAGCTCAGTTTCAAACCTGGATCACATCAGGGACGATGCAGGATTCCCAAATGTTAGAGGGATGGAGTCACAACCACTGTTATAGGTAGAATCTGAGAAAATTACAGAGCAACTTTTTTTGTAAAAATGTAACTAAGACATAATGATTTGATTGTTCTTCAACTTCACTTTCATACAGAGATGTTAGTGCAGACAGATGCGAGGTGAGGCTGAAGGACACATGGTGTCAAACGAGCGGCAGTGTGGTCTCACTTTTCGGTTTTATTTTACAAAAAAAAAAAAAAAAAAAAAAACCACACAGAAACCATCAGCTCTATGGTTGCTTCGAGCTCTGACATGCTGCAGAACAACACGAGTACAAAACACACTTTACAAAAGTTCACACTCTGAATTATGGAAGTAAAAACTAGCTGTTTTATATATATATATATATATTTTTTTTTACAGCGCACAGAAAAAACAACATTGGTTTGATTAAAAATAAAAAAGGAACAATTTTAAAAAGTCTTCACACACATTTCTTCTTTTCCAGACATGAATTACACCAGAAAATCACCTTCAGATCCTCTCATGGCCACGCAGCAGAGGATTTAACACATGACCTTTGACCCTCTCTAGAGAGCCTCTGCTTTTCTCCTTCTCGTCTTCCCTCTTGGCAGTGTTACTGCCTCCGGCTGATCATCTTGCTGGAGTGACTGTTGAGAACCTTATTGAAGAGATCGTCTGAAGAAACAGAGAATGAAGCAGAGCAGATTCAGATGAGAGTGGCGTGCAGCAGGAACTAAACACATCATGAAGACATTACAAACACTCACCGTTCCTGAAGCCCCTGGAGTCTGCCTGCAAGACACAAAGGAGGGCATTGCAGCCCAAACATGTGATTCAGTAATCAGAGGACAGGTATTACATCAATCTTTCTGATTTCAGGATTTTGGACATTTTGAGGTGCAAAAGTGATATTCAGATTATTTGTGAAAAGGTTTTTTGGCATAAAGAAAGGCCTTTCTCACCCTGGAAGCGGCAATGGCTCTGAGAGGAGCTGCAGGTCCGTCGCTCTGCTCTCTGTCCACCTTTGGAGCTGAAGACACAAAAATGCCAGGTCAGCTTTAAAGGACAGGTCCACATTTGAAAAGCGCTTACTTCGCTCGACGTTCGATGTAGTAAACATGGTACTCACGCAGAGGTCTGATGATGCTGTTGACGGCGTGGATAATTCCATTTGTCGCCATCAGGTCAGCGTCGGCCACGGGGATTTTGTTGACGTAAACCGTGTAGTTACGCTGAGAGACAAAGAAAGGCGTCAGACTCGCTGATTATTCCTAAGAAAACAGCAATACTGTGCAACATCTATGGTCAACACAAATTAAATATGCCTTTAAATGTGAAATAAGATACAAAGTGCTGAATAAAATATTGAAAACAAAATATAAAATAGACAAATTAGAGATGAATAATCAAAATATAATAACAACAACAACAACAACAACAACAACAATAATAATAATAATAATAATAATAATATCAATAATAATAAACTGTGTATTTAAAAAAAAAGATTTCGGCATCTTTTAAATAACGTTTTTGAACCAACCAAGCCCAGCTCCAGCTTCTCCCCCTGCAGAGTTTGGAACCTGGTGTGAGAGGAGACGCCACCGCTCACCAGCATACTCTCCCCCAGGTGATACTTGAGCACACCTGACAGGTGCTGAGGGTCACCTGGACACAGAAACACAAACGGTTCTTACTGTGCGTCTGATCTCATTTCCTTCTTCATGCTAAGCTCTGCTATAAGCCACGACTTGCTTTGCCCCGTGTCAGTAGATGACTGGAATCAGAGCAGAGTCTCTGTATGTCTTTATTAGGGTGGAAGCTGCTGCTGTTTGTGCAGCAGATTAAACAAACAGTTTGTGAACATTCAGCGTGTTCAGTCCAAACAAAGAGCAGAAAATTAGCCCCCCTGAGAAATCTCTACAAACCACCTCTCAGTATAAACTGCTGTAAAGAAAATAGACGCTTTCCACACGTGTGTGGAAACTGTCCATGTGGATTAATTAAGAATGTGAATAAAGAGAAGCTGTGTGGTTGAACCAAACTCACGCATCAGCCTGTTGCGTTCATCCTGCGGCAGTGCATTGAAGGCATCGTTGGTGGGAGCGAAGAAGGTGAACACCTTCTGCTGGTTCAGAAGCTCGGTCATACCTGCTGTCTGGATGGCATTGACCAGCGTGCTGAAAACAGCAATAAATGATGTTAGCTCGAATGGCAACTACACAACAACACACTAACACCTCTGCTTCCAGTCATTATGCAACATCAAACTAACAGCTTTATGATAATCTAGGCTAACAGCTGACTCACTTTTTTGGAGCTTCAAACTACAAAAAACCCTTTTTCACTGATCATAGTTCGTGCAGTTGCTGCTCTGTGCCTCTAAGGTGCACTGTAGAGTCATTAAAACTGCCAATAGGTGACAGGGAGTGTTTTTGCTGTACTTTTCCATCAGAGAAACATGATTCAGATGGTACAGATCCTCACATGAAGCGGTCATCGGCCTTCAAGACATCCATGATGTTTCCCATTGGTGGAGTGATTACTTTGTCCACTGTGAACATGGTGGCATAGCGTCCAACCTTGTCATGCGCAGCGATACAGGCGTTCTCGATGCAAAGGTTCTACAAAGAAAAAATTTGTGTTTAAATACCTAACACTGGGCTTTGGAACCAGAAAAAACGAGTTCTAGTTACTATTATTACTGTTATTATACTGTTTAGATACCACTGCTAGCAAGCCAGAGTGTTTCTGATATATTTGTTGATCTAATATTTGTTGTGGAAACCTGTTAACCTTCACACTGACCATGCTGAGTTTGACCATCTTGATTTTGAAGGTACCCTTCTAGTTATTATTATGTTGCTTAGATTAAAAAAACTGACCAACTAAAGCTTCTTCTCTGTAATGTTTGTTGACTTGCGGAGGAAACCTGACTACAGGCCTGAGGGAATCACAGACGACTAAGAATTTTTTCATGCTACTGTCTCCACGTTCTAGAGTCTAGTGTAGGATATTGTGTTGGTCTTATCTTTACAATGTAAAGTGTCAAACACAAACCTTAAAACATACTTCACATTAAAATGTAACAATTAATGGTGTAATGTAACTCTGTGGCTAAGTAGACAGGTTTATATCCTCTTTAAATGAGGTAACACACCACACACAGTCCCACAATGGTTAAGTATGGAAAGACTTAACCACTGTGGGATGCAGGAAGCTTGATGTGGTCTGCAGAGTTCATTACCGAGCAGACAACCACCCACAAACCAGACCTGGGACATGTGGAAACGAGCAGAAACACAAACACCTCACATCCTGTGTGACCAGAGCACAATCAATACTACTGCTAGGACATATCAATGCGTAAAGCATCAGTGTGAGAGGCAGCTAATCCACTACAAAATCAGTTCATTTTTCGGTCATTCATCGATTATCTGACTTGACTTTTGCAAAGTATGTTTCTGAGAGCCTAAGGAAAAAACTAAAACTGACACATAGAGAGGGGTTAACAAGGGCAGAACAAGGGTCAACGGAGGGGAGAGAAACGGGGACCAAACAAGGGCTAACAGCGTGCAAGGGAGCACACAAGAACCAGCAACGCTAACATGGGGTAAAGGTCAAAGTGACTCAATACAGGGGCGATAGAGGCCAAATAGGTATCAACTTACTAGGTGTAAGCTTGTGAGATTAAAAAGGTTTTGAATGTAGACATAGTTATAACTGACCTTTGGTCAGCAGCCAGCTTGTTCCAAAGAACAAGACCACAGTAGCTGAAAGCACCCTCAGCAGGCTGAGATCTGATTCTGGGAACCGTTAAAAGATCTGCATCTGATTACTTGAGAGGTCTTACTGGGTTAGAGAATCAGCAAGTTGAAGATAGGCCAAAACGTGAGCCTTGAGGAACCCCTGGTTGGATTTTTTTTAACTACTAATCACAGTTTAGGTCTCTGACCTGAACCAATGAAATCATAAAGGCTTTGAATTAAATGTCATGATCAACAGTGTTAAAGTCAATAATGAGATCAAGAAGAACTAAGACAATACAAACAAGGACCAACCAAGTAGAGGGTGCACAACATAAAGTAATCACCCAAAATAGTGACATGGTATGACTAATAATCTGGCTAGTCTACTCAGCAACTGGTGATGCTGACTGTTCAGCTCCAAACAATCATGGGAAAATAAGCATTTATTGTGTTTCATTTATGACTTCAATAAAGTTCTGTCTGCATGTTTCAAGTTAAAGTTAATAAAGAAAAGAGGTTTTCAAGAGAGATGAAAACCAGCATCTCGTTAGGAGATGGAAGCGGTTTAATTCCTCATGGCAGCAGCAGACGGAGGCAGCAGCTCCATCAGAAGTTGATTCTTCAGCAGCAGCTTCCTGTTCTGACCACAAACAATCACATAAAACAAAACCACATAAAAGAGCAACATCTGCTGTGAACAGCCTCTTGATCCAGCAGAGAACCATCCACACTCAATTCAGCCAAACAGCTGAACAGTTGGCTGTTCTGCATTCATATATTTAACTTGTTTCAGGTCCAATTAAACAGTCTCATGGCTGTATTTTGACACATGATGAAACAGTACTACTCTGCTTCTTTACCCTGTGAATTCCAAGTACTCCTAACCACATCTGTACACTTCTAGAATTTGTGATTTTTGGCTGTTCAGTCACCCTAACAGAGAGTTATGGTTAGTAACCACAACTGAGTCTGAGACACAAGGAATCTGAAAAGTGTCTCTAACAAACTGTGGAACAAACCACCAAGTAAAGAAATGTCAGTTCTTACTTTTCTGTAGACAAAGACTCTGAGTTTGAGGCCTCCCAGTGTCTCCAACTCCTGGCCATGGTATAGAGCCTTGGATGACAGCTGCTCCTTCAAGATGTGATTGCTCATTAATTTTCTCATGCTGGGAGTCATTGTCATACTTCCTGTTAGACACGTGGAAACAATGGCTGTTCATACCCATTTCTGATTATCCCTACAGGATGGCAGGAAAGGCCTTTTTTGGGGGCCACACGTTACCTTTAAAGGCGTCGTTCAGAGGAGCAAGCATGGTCAGAGTCTCAGACCCGGTCAGGTGGGGGGTTAGACCAGCTTCAACAAACATCCTGCTCGCAGTGGAAACAGATGAACTTTCAGCCAGCTCCAGGAGAGTTTTAGCTGCAAGAGACAAAGAAGTATTAATACTATCTCTGGTACAACTAATAATCCTTTTAGGTAACCCTAACCCTAACCTAAAAATGGTAACTGTAACTTGTGTTTGTTAGAATTTTCCACCATTGTTCACTTCCAGTGGTACTCAATGTGGACAAATGTGACTTGGTTTATTTTAATATAATTGGTCCCATAGTCACTCGACACCACCATCGGCCCAATCAATTGGTTCAAGGTGTGATTTCATAACACCAAAATTTGATTTGGTTGAATACCACCCAGGTGTAGAGATCCAAGAAGTGGACGGATCTTGTCTCTTAGTCTCAGTGAGGACCCTAAACTTTGAAAGATCTGTAAAAATAATAAACATGAGATTTTTTTTGGATCTCCTGCTAAGACAGAAGCTCTTCCAATGACCTGAAGGTGATAATTCAACTCTGAGTCCATGATTATTCCAAGTGCTTATGTTAAAACCACTACTGAAGGGACTATTTTGTGCGGATTCCTTGTGCAGCAATATCTTCCCTATATTGGGTGAAGCATTGTGGTATTAGTAGTATTGTTTGTAGTGCAATTACCTGAGTCAGGAATGAGCAGCTCGCCGATGTAGTGGATGACTCCATTGGTGGCTAGCTGGTCTGTCTTGGTGATGATAGCTTTGCCGTTCAGTGTCATGTGTTCTCCATCACAGCCGACCTCCAGCATGGTTCCCTGCAATGTTTCCATTGGTGTTCCTGACACAATCGACTCTGCGCAGTGCATGTTCTTCAGGATGTGGTAGTTGAGCAGGTCTGAGGGGGCCACACATCAGATCATACAAAAGTAATTAAAAATATAAACAGAGCCAGATAGAAGGAGTCACAGTATCTTGTGCCGGTCACCTTTTAGAGCTATGGGGTCTCCCAGAATTCTGTTGAGGGTCTCCCGAGGAATCTTCTCGAAGGCGTCGTTGGTGGGAGCGAAGACAGTGTAATGACCCTCGCTCTCCAGCATGGTGGTGAGACCTGCAGCAGCAAAGGCCGTCTGAAACACAGACAATGAGACATACAAGAAAACAGAGACAAGAGTTTAAGCTGCTTATTCCATCAGAACTTACAACTACTACAAGTGTCTGGGGACGTGCAAACCTATTGCTGAAGAAAAGCTAAATGTTCAGGATTTCATAGTTCTCTACCGGTAATTGTTTTCTGTATGTGACAGATATGGACAGCAGTCACCCAGAATCTGTTACTGTGGAGCATGTGGTTAAAAATGTCTTTTTGACATAAGAAACAACTTCTGTGAAAAAGATTTCTCCCCAGTGTCAACATACCCATGGCCACACTCTAAATTGCCAGACAAAAGGTGGTGGCCAGGGTTCTTCTTCTTCTTCTTTCATGTTTAACGGCAGCTTGCATCGGTGGCCAGGGTTTGAAACAACTAAATGCAAAGAGGGATAACTGGACCGCACCACCACTTCCTGCTGAAGGGGAGAATGTGTGTTTTCTTTAATTTACAAATAAAGTAGTTGTACTTCGTGGCTCAAGAGTTGGGAGTTCGGGTTGTAATCGGAAGGTTGCCGGTTCGAGCCCCGGCTTGGACAGTCTCGGTCGTTGTGTCCTTGGGCAAGACACTTCACCCGTTGCCTACTGGTGGTGGTCAGAGGGCCCGGTGGCGCCAGTGTCCGTCAGTGCGCCCCAGGGTGGCTGTGGCTACAATGTAGCTTGCCATCACCTGTGTGTGAATGGGTGGATGACTGGTTGTGTAAAGTGCTTTGGGGTCCTTAGGGACTAGTAAAGCGCTATGCAAATACAGGCTATTTACCATTTACTTAATTAAATGTTTGAGTTTAGTTTAGGGTTTAGTAGTTTTGATTTCCTTCTTTGGTGTTTAGTTTATTAACAAACGAGACTGTACTGCATTGTTTGCTGTTTATGATTGTGTTTTGTTTAGTTACCCCTCGTGTCTCAATGGTCTGATCAGCCATTATAAATACCCTCGTGTGTAATTTCATGTGGAGGTCATTTATGTTTGTTTGGGCAGTCATTTGGTTTGTTAAGTTTGCAGTCTTTGCCTGAGTTGAGTTTTGTTTCTTTGACCTCTTTTATGAGCTCAACATTTATGACTTTTGTAAATATAATTTTTGGGTTGGGTTCACAAATGAAAACCCTGTTTTTGTAATAATTCCTGTGACTCCTCCTGCTTTTTCAACTCGGTCCATCACAATGTCCCATAGAGGTCTGCAACAGCAACTATGGACTAGCAGGTCCAGTTAATGGGGTAGACCTTAGATTCAGAAGGAGAGTTCATGGGACTTTAGAATTTTTACTGATAATTTACCTTGTGATATATTTTAATGATTTACTGTGATGGAATCAAACTCTTTGTCATTTTATGGTGAAAAATGTTCTTCTTAAACTGCTGAGGTATTTGCCCCTGCTATGTTTCACAGCCTGGTGAAACTCTCTGTGATAGTCATTTTATACCCAGTCATGTTACTAATTAACCTAATTAGCTGGCTGATGTTCCACCAGCTGTTACACAACTTTTACAGTTGCTTTAGCTGTTCATGTAACAACTTCATTTAAATATTTTTAGATAAGCAGGTATTTCTAATTTCGTAGGCTGTTTTAATACAATTTTTTCCAAAGGTTTAAAACAACATAATGATTTTAAATTCAATGGACTTACACGCAGAGTCTCCAGGTCGTCATCAATGTCAATGATTGATTGCATGTTGTTGGAGATGGCTGTGATGACGCGGTCAACCACGTGCACGATGCCATTGGTGGCATGTTGGTCAGGTTTGACCAGACGAGCGCAGTTCACAGTCACAATCTGTAGATATAAGAAGAAAATGTATTAATGTGTTGTTACTGCAAATAATATCATATCATGTGTATGATCATACATTGATGATCATACACATGATATGATACCTAATGTAAGATAATAATGATGTTCAGAGCAAGACTGTACATACAGCCTCAGTTTTGAGCCTGGAGACAGTCTGGTAAAAGAAAAAAAAGGTATCTTAACAAGCACTGGAACTGCTGACCAAAATTCTCTGTGGAGAAGGGAGAGCAATAGCTTAGCTGATCAATACTCAGAACCCTGACTAAAGTCGGTTGTCTCAGCTAATGATTCTTCCTGCGGTGGTTTCACATTAATTACAAATTTCTCTGGTCTATATTCATGTTATCATGACAGCTAAACTTGATTCCTGTGCCAGAGTTACAGGATAACAATAGTATGTCTTCATTCACCCCATTGCTGTAGTGGTGTATATGGACGGGGGCATCCTGGTACATGGAGGAGAAGGTGGATCCGTGCTTCAGCTCCTCAGAGGTTAGCCGGCGATTGACCATGTGGTAATGAAGAGCATTTAACAGCTCGATATTCACATTGCTCACCAGAGCGTCAAGGATCTCCTAGAAAACGACAAAAACGACACACAATGAGTTAAGCAGGAGAACCATCGCTGATTGCTCCTCACAAAAGGAGCGCGAGGTTGCAGTAAAAGGGTGTGAGTGTGTACTGACTGTTGGCAGAGATTCCCAGGCCTTGTTACTCGGGGCGAAGAAGGTGAAGCTTCCTGGACCTTCGATCTCCTCCCTGAGTTGGGCTCGATCAGAGTACATCTGAGTGGTGGAGGCGCCGACCATGCCCAGAGTGCTGTAGATGTTCACAAGAGGCAGCGCTGCAATGGTGCACATAAACAAACACAGCTGATGACTCTCTGCAATAAAATCCCAACAGATGTTTTAAACATATTTAGTGTAAGGGGTGAGAGGTCATACCAGCAGGACAGCCCTTCTCTCCGGGAATCTTCTCATAACCAGGGCAGCACTCATAGGTGATCACCCTGCAGAGAACACATAAAAACACAGGAGAACATGAGGATTCTTGTGGACCTTCTTGTATTCCCTGACGTCAGAGCAGAGGCCTCATGTCAGACTTCATGTTCCTGTTTCTCTATAAAACTCTCTGCCACATCAGGAGCTCGTAACTCGTCTGTAGGGTTTCTGCTACAGGATACTCATAAATTCCTGTCTGACAGTAATTATGCTAATAAAGTTACGAGCTGCATGAGCAGACCTGAGAGTCTGCAGGTAGTGCAAGTGGTCTTATGAAATGAGAAAAAAAGAGCTCCAGTAACCAATCAGCCCTTACCTGACTCAACAAAACCCACCTGTTTGTCCAGGAAAACAACAGCTTCTACAAAGCTGAAGACCCACCTTTGTTTACTGCATCAGTACTTTGCACACTAACCACTAGTTTATCTAAAGAAAAGACAAAAAACCATCTGTATTATGGCTTTAGCTGAATGGAAGACCTACACATCTTTCAGCCTGAGTAAGTCATCAGATGGAAGGAGTTAATGTTGTACAACACAAGCTAAAAGGGGAACTCTGAAACCCAAGATGTCTTCAAAAGCAACTTAGACTTTGAGAGAGCTGGATCTGAATCAGAGGCAGCTCGACTCTTTGCTGGATTATGTCAAAGTGCTGAATGAAGGCAAAGTATAAGATAGTGGAATGGCAATATGATATGAACATCATCCTTCCATGTGTGCCTGTTTGGTGGCTCTTCAGTGTGCCTATGTACAAATGACACCAATCTACCTATTTAAATAAGCATTTGTCTGTAGAAGACAAAAGCGAATGGGCACACCCTCTGGATAATCACTGGAAAAGTCGGACCTATTGAGGCCACAATATTAGCCAGAGAAAAATCACGCTGCTGTACTACAGCCAATATCATCCAGTGGGACAGGTGAGCACTGAATTTTGCTGATGACCCTTTTCTGAGCGCCCAAACATGACTCATTTGGACACAGAGTGGATGAGGTGAGAGATATGCTGCCTGCAAATTATGGAAAAGAGAAGAAAAACAGACAAGGAAAGGCTTTGTGTTTCCCTAAGTGTTTTGGATTCACAGTTTGAAGTGTATTCCACCAGAAAAATTATTACTTCTGCATCCAGAGCATTTAATTGCCCTCTGATTTTTTCCAGTTTCTCACTGACTGAAGAGTTTTTCAGTCATGACATGCAGGTCATGTTATGTGTCCTAGATTTACATGTCACACATTAGTGGAAGCAGCACATCTACTATTCCTACTCATTGTAAAGCTGTATGTATGGGACTGTTTTTCGTCGCTGCACCAACACATTCACAGTCTGTCCACAATCTGTTCTTCATGGTGGGCAGAAGGTTCCTCTATGTCTGAAAAACAATTTAAAATAATTGGAATTCACATTATAAACATAAACTTGTATGAGAAAGGAGGAAATTAAGAAATGCTTTGGTGACAGGTTTATGGTGTCAGATTGTAGTTTAACATCTTTTAAAAAATCCAAAAAACACAGTTTATTTTATAAATTATGGTCTGGATGTAAAAAAAAATAAGGAGAAAGAACAGTATGGCTTATGGCTGGGTTACCCTGTGAGTGACAGGGATTAATAATGGATTCTGACTCTGATTACCTAGTGTACCTAGTGGTCACTCTGGGAAGTGCACCCACTGAGCAGGATTTACAAGCAGTAACTGTGGGACCAGGAGGACCTGTGGAGGTCTGTCTGCTGGAAAAATCTCAGAACGTTACTTCAGCTACAGGCACATGTGGGCTGCAATGAAGCGTACAGCCTGAATGGAGCTTTCAGGACTTCCTGTTGAGATTTCCATAATAAATGTGGCTCCGCCGTCTGGGCTCATAAAGCTCATTTCCTCAGAGAGGAGAAGAATCTGCAACCAGACTAGACGTCTGAGAGGAGACCTGCACCCACTGCCAGGAAAAACACTAAAACCAGGGCAGGAGCCCCCATCCAGCTCCTCACTTCCTGTCCACTACAAAACAAAAGGTCATTATGAAGAGAAAAGTGGCAACTCGACTGCACGTATAAACATCAGTTTGAATAGTTCTGGACATGAACATTACTAGTTTCAGTTTAACCGGCAGCTTGAGGGTGATTAAGACTTAACCAAAGCAGATTTGAACTATTATGTCACTGCAAAGGTAGTGAAGAAGACTGCATACCCATAATCATAGTCAGTGTCTTTTAAACTGAGAGCAAATGAACATAATTCAGCGGGGGAAAAAAATCAACCTTTGGCTCAACAACCTTCACTAAAAAAGCTTCTCAGCTCTGACAAATACTTTGATTACATGTATGAGAGTAATTCTTCATTTATTTGAATGTCGTCTTCAAAGACTGTTTATAAAAGACAGAATCAAAACTGGAGAAAACTTCTTGGTCAGTCTGTTTATCGAGCAGTTTGCTGGGGTTGAATTCCAGCGGGACATAACAATGACACACAGTGACAGTGACAATACTATCATTATGAAAGCTCTAGCTACATGTATTAGAAATATGTTGGAAATAACAGTGGGCCAAAGATTAAGTCTTGAGTCTTGAACACCATAGTTAGAATGTAGAAGGTGGAGAGCAGATTAGCTGAGGTGAAGCCTAGCAGACAGCCAGCAGCTACAACCACCTGTGTCGCTTTAATATTTAATATTTATCCTGCATGTATAAGCCAACCTCTTTGTGTCAAACCAGTGTAAGCCTGCGTCTATGTTGCATGACATGGGAACTTTTTAATTTGCAGCTGCAGATAAATCATTGATTGATCAGTCTGCCAGCAGTTGAATTCTTCTATAAAAATCAATTTCCTAAACTTCCTCCTGTGTCAGCTCCTCCACTATGTCCTCTCTCTGAGACGTTCTGAGTCTATAAACATCAGATGTGTATTTTCTTCAGCTTTACGAGTCAACAATTGTTGGAAGGTTGACTGGCAAATTTATTAAATAAATAAATTTTCCTGATGGGAAGAGTCCCCTGATGGAGGAATCTCATTATGAATTTCTGAGTTTCTTGTGTTTGTTTTAACAGAGCGATTAGTGGACAAATCTTTCAGTGAAGCCAGGACCACCAAGCAGTCACTGCTCCATATTAACACTTAAACCGTCTGTGGACAGAGGTCTTATTTCTGCTCTCAGGTCCTCTATAATAAAGTTTAACGTCGACAGAGAGAAAAAGGAAGCTCCCAAAGCTCCCGCAGCCTTCATCACCGCTGCAATAAGTGCAAACATGTGAAGAGCAGCTACTGATGGTGTGTGTGTTAATGTGCGCAAACACACACTGGACTGATTATCAAAGCAGATGGAAACTCAGGTCTCTTTTGTTCTCCACATAAGTAAAGATGGCTGCTGTGGATTTATGACAAAACAAACAGAGTAAGGTTGCAGTAATTCTGCTGCCGGGATCGAGCTGCTCAATGAAAACCTTAAAAAAGAAATGCTTTCATATCAGTCAGCAGTGCATCATCCTTCAGATTGTCAGAGGAAGCTTCAAACATGAAACTGCCAGCCATGAAAAGCCTGAGAAAAGTTTAATCAGGGATTAAAAGTCATTTCCAGAATGTAAAAACAAGGTGGACACGTACAAATTTTGTCTTTGAGAAACTTTTATTAACTAAAGCTGATGAATTAAAGTTAGACACCACAGTGAGGCAATTAAGGGACGAGTTACACAAGCTTGGTTATTGTGAGGGTGCGGTACATAAACGTGTGCTACTTAATTCTAAATGAAATGCCCTTTATTTAACAAAAATGCCTGTTAATGATCTAGATTTTTTTTCTACAAAATTAATACTTTTACACAATATTTAAGAGCCAGAAATCTAATCTTCTGACCGAATTCTGTGTCATATACACCGCACAGGTGCAAGATCACTGATTTTATTAACATCTCAATAAAAACTCTGAATAAGTCAGTCATGACAAGCTAACAGCTAACAGTTTAAATCCAGACTCTACAAACCACATCACACATTCCCAATAATCAAAGTCTAAACATAACACAGCTCAAATCATAGTCAAGCGTTCCAAACTTCATGTGTACATCAGTGTGTACCGCTATATGCCTTATTATGTGGGCAAAAAGGACAGAAAGTTCAGTTTTATTTTGCATTTTACAAATAAAGGATTTGAAAATTATACTAAATTGCTTCTAAAAAATCTTGTAGCTCTAAAAACTTCCAAAGCTCTCAGAGGTTTCAAAGCTAGAAGTGAGCTTGAACCTTTGAAGCTCTGAAAGCTAGTGGAGCCCTTGAAGGTGTCTGAGGTGTCAGAGTGATCGACACTGTCAGAGCTCTTAAAGTTCTTGGACCTCTAACAGCTACCAGAGGTCTCAAGTCTTTGAAGTTCTCAAAACTTGTGGAGCTCTGGAAGCTACCAAAGGCTACAAGCATCTGGAAAGTCCTCAAAGCTCTCAGATTTCATAATAATTATCAAGACTAGGTTAGGTAGCAAAAGATCAGCGTATAACTTTGGACACCAGACCTCTGTGCACTATTATAAAATAGTTCTGACACATAAGAAATCACAGCAAGAAGATCAAAGGGACAAAAGTAATGTAACAGGGATAAAGATATGTAGACCAGAGTGAAATCCCCCCATCAGATCTCACCCAGCTGCTGAGCTTTAAACATCTCCAGGCTACATCTCTGACCTTTGAGCCATGTTTTAGCAGTTGTAGGCTGACACAAAGTCTCTTCTCGCAGTTTGACTCCAAACCTTTAACGCATTTTGCTTTTGTTGTTTTAGCTCCTAAACTGTGGAATGAATGAACTCTCACAATCTGCACAGCTGCCTCCTTCAGTTGAAAACCTGTTGACTTGGATAGTTTTACCTCCTTTAACTGCATATTTTGATCTTTTGTTCTTTATAACATAAATAAGATGGTTACTTCAGTGCTGTTATTGTAAGTATTATTATTATTAGCAGTATTACTTAAGGTTAAAGAAACAGATGTGGCATTAGTGTCTGACAGACAGAGGGTACTTTGAGGACCCGGGGTTCAGAGGGGGGTTGTAGTGAATTACGATGGGAGTTATGAGTCTTCCTTCTGCTGACCTCTAACCTCCGGATCCTCCTCCACAGAAACCCATGGGTCCAAAGCCGCAGAGACAAAGACATGACTGTTAGACTCAAAATGCCCCACCAGTGTAAATCCAACTAAACTGTCAGAGATAAGAGCTCAGTGTTTCCACACCCACACTGTGGGTGTTGTAAGATTTGTGTGCATGGGGCGTCAGGGTCCTCCAGCAACTTCACTTCCTACAAATGTCCACAGAAAGTCTCACTTCCTCTTTCTGTCCCATTTGCTGCCAGCTGAAAGAATCTGTTTGTGAGAAACATTCAGGCTGAACTGTGAGCTGCGTCAAGGCTGTGTCCAACATCCTGACTGGACACATTCAGGACAGGAAATGCACAAACACACAGGACGAGCCTCACAAATGCATGAATAAATACACAGAGTAAGCAGGAGAGATGAAAACAGTATGAGACAGAAAGAGGTGGCGGACAGGAGGAGGATCATCTTTAGATACAAGACGGGAGAAGAAAATAGTGGAGCAGGCTGAGAGATGAAGAAGATGAGGGAACAGAAACTAACTCAGAAGAATTACAGTAGAAGAAAGAAGAAGTAAATGAAACATTGCAAACAAAGTTATGAATCATTTCTTATGCTGTCTGTTAAACTGCTGAAGCGGACATTTCCATAAGTTTGCCTCATGATAAATCTGTGACAGAAACACCAACGCCTTCGGTTTGAATTCAACACGCACCAATAACCGATCAGCTGATACTAGACTGTGGCAAATAAAAAGACATTAACCAGAGACAGGGGCTGATATTTAGCTCTTCTATCTGGCTTGCTGAATATTAAAAATTAGAGCGACAAAGACCAAAAAGGTTTTAAAAATGTTATTTTTATCATCATCTGTGTGAATCCAGCCTAAATGCTCCAATAATTCTACGTAACATGTGAAGCATTCCTCGTCCAGAGCTCATGGAGAGATGATGGATGGAAGAGTCACCCAGGACACCAAGATTCAGGTTCCATTTAAAAATAAAAGTAGATGTCCGAATTAATATTTTTAGACTCCGATTTAAGAACTCGCGTTATAACGTGAGTTCAGGGATGCCACGATCTGCTGATCTAATTTAAAAAATCTCCCCAAATATGGAATAAATAAAGTATTTCTCATTGATAATTGATCTGAGCCCACACGAGCTGATGACTTAGCTGATACCCTTCCACAAATCCACTTTTTCATCTATTTTGATTTTAAATACTTCACACACACTTACTATGCCTCTGCAAGTTGTTTTGCAACCCTCTTTTCTTGTTTCAGCGTCATATCTGCTGTCACTGACGCCTGCTCTGATCTGTGAGAGGCTCTTTGTGCTACACACGGAAAGGTGGGGCGGTCCCAGAGCAGAGTTTTACCAGTAAATCTAAACGACTGCAGATATAAATCTCCTCTGACTGCTCCTTTGTGGTGCTACTTTAACCCTGTCTGGGTTCAAATAGACGCTTTTACAACATTAACCACATACCTTCTGACTTTGTGTACTCTGTTTTGGTGGTAGTTTTTCTTTTTCTTTTGTATTTTGTTAATTTTTTTTGTCTCAGTTTAGTTTTTCCCGTCGAGAAATCTTCATTTCTCCACAACATCCATCACCTTCCTCTTACATATTGGACCAAAGCTGAGTTTAAAGTGGCAGCAAACAAACAAACTGCTGGCACATTTTGAAGGCATGAATGCATTCACACTGACAGTGGGTGTTTGTGTTTGGTAAAATGTGCTGTCAGAGGCTTGACAAGTTGCAAATGTTCAGATTTAAAAATCAACACTGATGTTCATGTTTGAGTTTGTTAGAAAAAGAGAAGCTAATAAAGTCTGGGGAAAGCTTGAGTGGACTGAATAAATTTGGTTAAACAGCCTTTAAATCATATTTAGTTTCATGTGTCCAGCTGATTACTGCTTTGCTAAACTGGCTACTGGATATAACTCAGAGTTTAGTTTTTCTGAGTGAGATTTAATGCCTGTAGTGATGAATGTTATGTAGATTAAACAGGAGAAAAGCTGTTATCACTGCACAGGCTTCAAGTCCAAATCCCTGTTTATGTGTTCTGTCATTTTGATTCAGCATTTGCAACTGCTGCTTCATAAGTAAACTGTATCACTGTGTTCCTGTTAAACAGTGTTGTCTGTATAAACACATGCATGAAAAAGAAGCCTCCTGTCTTTTAAATCTTCCTCACCCACCGTCACCTTCCTCATGTTCACAGCTCTGCAGGGACACTCCGCAGCCAGCTGCGTTTCACTCAAGAATGTGCTCATAGAAAGAGTTTGGGAGGATTTTAGGATTTAGCAGCACGTTTCCTCTGCAGCGCCTTCCAAACACATACCAAGCAGAAATCCGGATTTAAAATAAAAATCAAATGCAGCGTTTAACGTTCAGAAAGGTTTTTCCTCTTTGGGCTGAAGATGGAGTTGGGAAGTAAATGCAGACAGTAAATTTCAGTGGTTTACAGTCAGAGACACACACCCACATTATTAATGAGGCAGCAGAGGCCAGCTGTGCTGCAGATCTCATGAGCTGGACAGGATTAAAGCAGAGTGCTGTGTCTGTCTATTCCTGTGAGGACGAGTTTCAGTTTTAGACTTTAGGGCTTTCTGGCCCTCACTTTAGAACTGTTCACACTTGGGCTCAGGTTTAGCTTTAGGCCAAATGAGATGAGTTCTCACAAAAGTAGGTGTAAAAAAGCAGTCTGTTTCTCTGCACTCATGGAGCTCAAATGGGAAAAATCAGCTCTTAAGTGAAGTTGGTTTTAATCCAAGTGTTTGTGGATGGTTCTGGAATGACTTGTCTGACTGGCCAACTTGACCTCGTGACAAAAAAAGCCAAGAAAATCAACAGTATTTGATTTTTCCACTCCCAAATTTCCTCTCAAACTTTATGTGCATTCTCTTGTGTTCCTAATGTTTAGATGATGTGGATGTGGATGCTTTTCACCTGACAGACTTGTTTACTATACTGCCTGATTTCCAGTGTATGACCTCAACTTTGATCAAAGACTTGGATTTGATAGACACTTACAGCAACAGCAACAACAAAAAGGCTTTCACTTTATGTACATGGATGCATTAATAGAGATGAGTTTATTAAGAACAAACTGGTTTCTGTCATTTTGAGGTTTAGATTAAGTCTTGTAGTTTAGCTGCTGTTTAAGGTTTTAGTCATTTTTTTAGGACTTTTATGGTTTGAGGATTTGGGCTTTGTATTCCTGGGTTAAGTAATATTTCCTTCTTTTTGTTTAGGTTATTCTTTCTTCCCCAAGTCTTTATCTTCTTTAAATGATAAGCGGACTGTTCTTATATAGCACTTTTCTACACTACCCGAGCACTCAGAGCACTTTATACAACTCGGCTCATTTGCCCAATCACTTTTTAAAAAGAAAAATATAAGTGCTTTCTATCTAACATTCACACTTCAGTGGATGCAATAGACCAACTTGGGGATATTTGGCATGCAGACTGAACCACTAACTTTAGTACATCACTCTACCTCTACCTCCCGAGCTACAGCCACGTAGAGGCACTTCTTTTATTTTTAAAGTATCTCTCATGTCTTGTATTCAGTTTTACTTCCCTCGTGTGTTTGTTTTGATTAGTTTCAGCTGTTTCTTGTTGCCCACCTGTTTCTCTTACCTTGACTGCTGTCAGTGACTATGAGTGTATATATAGCCTCAGTTTCTTTTATCAGGGTGTCTGTGATCTAAAACTGGTACCAAATACAGATGGAACTTAGTTTATGTCATTGTCAGAGCAGAACAAAAAATAAAAGAGGTATATGTGGGCATGTTTTGGCAGATTTGGACAGAAATGGCTACCACAGCAGGTAGCTCCACGTTTGATTTGGTAGAGTTATGCACTGGATGCCCTTCCTAATGCAACCCCACAGCGTCTTGGCATTCACCTGGGAGGGATCTTTTGTTTATCAAGTGAATGTGTAGAGACTAGCCTTACGTTAAAAGTCTTGTTATGATCATTTTCCTATGCTCTGTAAGATAAAGCTAAGTGAAGAGGACTTTGTTTTCCTATTCTGGACCACAGTGAGATTCATAGGCAGGTCTCTGGATTCACTCTTAGGACACTGGATGCTGTTTATCATTCTGCCTTCTGGTTTATTACTGGCAATGGTTACATCCATCATCACTGCAGCTTACATGGAAACACTGGATGTGCTCTGCAGTCCTTATGAAATAATATAAATATTTTACTGTTTATAAGGCTGAAAGCTTCAGTTTCACATCTACTTTGTCCTTGCGTCGTATCCTTATGTGACTTTAAACTGGCATGACTGTAATTCAGAGCTAGCCTCATTGCAGTTTAAATAATTTTCAGAAACTCTCTGGACGACTGTGCAAGCTAAACTCACTTTTCAAAGGATGAATAAGTGTTTTTAATAAATTAAAAGCTTGCTTCATATACTTTGAAGCACATCATTACCGCAGTTTGGGGACTGAGTTCTGTGTTTCAACCTTATTTGATCTGAAATGAAGCTTTAGGTAGGAAACACTGAAGGAATTCAGACTTGACTTGGACTTAAATTAATGACTCGGACTCTAACTCGAGAGACTTTAGATTTAGACTTGAGGACTCCAAAGGAAGTGGAATATATCAGAAAAGTCAATGTATATGTTTGCACGTGTCCTTTAAATGAACTCATGAGACTGGGAGTGGAGTCTCAGCCTCAGATGTAAACTGACTCTGAAGTTTGTGCTCCGCTCTTTTTATTCTGAGGTTATGTAAGAGGCGGGTACACCTCGGGAGAAGGACATTTCTCTGTCATCTGAATACAAACTCTCTCTTTTCAGCAGAACTAAAGTCAAACTAACAGAGTTGGGGTGAAATCAAATACAAAAATCAACTCAGAACCACAGCTGTAACCAAAAGTGAGAAGCAGTTGACCTGTGCTCTGCTTCTTAAGGAAAACTAAGAATGTATTTAAAATGGTAAATATGGCAAAAAGTGCAGTCGGTGGGACTTACGTGGGTTTGCCACAGATCTTGCGGTGGTACCACTGTTTGCAGTTGGTGAAATATTTCTTGCTGGTGCCTTTAATCTGTTGCATGGCGCAAACATTGGGTCTGAAACAGAAGAGAGACAAAGAGGAAAAAGTTTAGTTTAATTCAAATGTTTATACTTATTAACCACTTTCATTTACAACATACAGAGACAGTCGGCTTAAGTAAACCGCTAATCCTGAGCGTGAGACACGTAGAAGCTCTGTTAAAAGTCTAAATCAAAGTATTTGAGTCATCAATTCATAAACTGAAACAGACTGACAGCCATAGGTTTCACAAATGATAAACTGGGACTGTCAAAAATTCAGTTCATACCAACTGTGGTAAACATAATTATCCCCAATTAAGAAAAACACTCAAACTCACTCAAGCACAGTGTTGTGATCTCAGTCGGCATGCATATCGTTTCATTGTGTGTTGTTCTGTAGGGATAAATATTAAGACGAACCACACCACACAATTTATAGCCTAAGCTAATTTGCATTGGCTGTCTCCCGAGGCGTCTGTGCAAAACACACACACACGCATGACTAATAAGCAAAACAATCTATACCATAAATCATCCACAAAGAAATCCCAAACTCAGAACATAAAGGACAAACAGAGCAGTAAAATACATGAAAGAGCAGATCGTTCATGGCTGCAGGGCTGATCCCTCTGCAACAACCGTCAAAATGATTAAAATGATCTCAGTTTGAGTTCTGCAGGTTAGGAATTTGTCACGTTGTTGACCCGAATTGAAAAAGCTGTTTATCCAAATGAGGATTTACGTAATGGCACCTTACAGTTCCCACTAGCTGACCCATGTGATTATATCCATCGAGGAGCCAGAAGGAGAAGGCAGGAGGAGGAGGAGGTCTGATATTAGGTAATTCTTCTGTGCGGAAACCAAGTAAGCAACCGTTTTCTGAAGTGTTGTTTCTAGTTTGGTAACTAAGAAAATGTTGTCTGCCCTTCTTCCCTTCCAGCCTGGGCTCACAGCCAGATGTGAAGTATTTAGGAAAATGCATTTGTCCTTGTACATGAACACAGTTTACATCGCTTTTTTCAATTCCAGTCAGGGTGACAGTGAAACCGGGAGTTTTTTCTCTTGTTAAAATCCTCTGAGATCTTTTCTATGATCCTTTTGTAAACCTATTATAGCTGTTAAAAAAAACAAAAAACAGAACACATGAAGAAAAACTTTTTTCTAAAAGTTGAGGTCATTAAAGTTGATGGAAACTAAACTTAAAAGTGAAACTGCCGTCGTTTATAAAGGTTTTGGCACTGGTTTTTGTCAAATGGTCGATGGCTGATTGCTGGAGCTCTTTCTCTAACATCGTAGGGTCTTCAGCTTAGGTATAGAAATTAACTTAAACTGAACATGAAGAGTTATGGCAGATTATATCAACCAGTACAGAGTACAGAGTACAAGCCGGATCACTGTAACACCCTCACACGCTGACTCTCGGCTTACACTCACACAGACTCGCTCAGGCTGGCACCGGTTTCCTGTCTGTGAAGGAAATCCAGCTGTTTAAACCCTGACCCCCCCCCAAACCATGGATATTTAATATCGTACTGCAGTACACAAAGAAGAATTCAGATCCTTCGCTTAAGAAACAAGAAACCGTGTCACTCCAGTGAGAGCTGAAAATTACCACCACACCTGGCACGAATTGAAACCCTGGATTCAGATGGATATCTGGAGCTGGGCTAGTTTTTTCATATTTTCTTCAGAAGAACCAGGATGTCTCCCTTTTTGTGTGTATATTTTAGTTGTATTTGTATGAAGTGTGAAGATATGACAACAAATATTCAATTATGTCACATCCCACAACAGTGAAGAATGACTAGATGTGGACCGACTCAAAACATTAATCACCTGAGTGGGCCAGAGCTCCACCTCTAACAAAAACCCATCAAGTGAATCCATCCAGAACTTTAAAGGCAGTCCTGCTAACAAACAGACACATTGAACCAATCACATGAGGAGATGATGCTCAAAAAGTCAGCGACTTCCTTCCAACTATTTCTAAAATTATTTTTTAATTGTCCTTTTATCATCTCTGATCATTTAATAGTTGCTTTATTGATTTTCAATTCTCCAGTTGTGCTTTGGAGGAGTGCATTATACTCTTTGAGATCATGAGGAAAACGTGAAGTGGTAGTTCTTGAATAAACTTGATCACAACCATTGTCCAAATATGGAGATACGCGCTTTTCCCTGCACAGTGAGGCCATAAGAAACAGCCGTCAGACAGATGTGAGTAAAATGAATATTTTAGCTGAGGTGTAGTGCAGAAAAAAGCTACACAACACGAACTAGATTAAAAATCAGCAGAACATCTGTTTTTCATTTGCAGCAAATAAGTATATTCATGACGAATCGATTAATAAAATTCAGTCACTTTCTAGTAGTCGCCCTTAGAAGGAATCCTTTTATTTCTCCAGTAAAAATATTCGATACACGTCATGTTCCTGCGTAATGAAGTACTTTTATTTTCATACTTTGTTTCCAAACCGGGACTTTTACTTCTTTATTAAAGCTGAAGTTTTAGTACATTTAGTGTAGTGACTAAAGGACCAGAGTACTGACACTCCCGCAGATTATCGATCACTCTCTGATCATTTCTATTGATCAGCTCAGTAGTAGTTGAGGTTCAGTCGGGCAGGACCAGGCTCAGCTCGGGTCACTTAGAATCAGGAGAGAAAAAAAGAAAAAAACCTCACCCATGCGTCCGGCCTCTGATCCGGCTGTGCTGCAGGACCGCCTGGAACGGAGACCGGGCCACACACACGGTCAGAACCAGGGCCAGACCCAGGGCCAGCGCGCACACATTCATCTTCACTTTCTGGAGAAAAACCTGCTGCTGCTGCTGCTGCTTCTTCTTCTTCTTCTCTTTCTTCCTGTGCTTTTTCCTCCTTCCCTCTCTGCAGCCCTCGGTCCCTACAGGGACCAGGACAGTCCGGCTTTATACACCGAAGAAAGAGGAGGAGTGGCGAGGAGGATGGGGAGGGGCGCACCAGAGCAGAGCTGGGAGAATCCTTTGTTGCAGAGAAGTACTAGTACAATTGTGTAAAATACTCCCCGGCAAGTTGAAGTTTTTAAGAGTACCCTGCAGTAACATGAGACTACTGCTTTGAATTCACGAGTCACCGATGATGATCGATATATTATTGGTTTATCTGTTGATTGTTCTTCATGAGTCGATCAAATATTTCTCTTTTATCTGGTGTGAATCCCTTATTTTGATCACGTTATATTGTCAGAATAAGTCATTATTTTATTAATTTTATTTAATTATATATACCAACAACCATTGATCCATCCGTTTTCTTAACCGCTCATCCATCCAGTTGAGGGTGGTGGTGTTTTCATGGGTGGGTGGGGGGGCTGGAGCCAATCCCAGCTGTCACAGGGGAGAGGCGGGGTACACCCTGGATCACAGCTCTAACACAGAAAACAGACAACCATTCACACTCACATTCACAACTGTTTCTGGCCTATGGGAAAACGCAAGAGTACTCTGAGGAAACCCACGCAGAACACGCAAGCTCCACACAGAAAGTTACTCTGTGTTTTGTCACTGAATTTTCAAAGTCAAAGTCAAAGTCAAAGTCAACTTTATTGTCAATTCTGCCACATGTACAGGACATACAGAGAATAGAAACTTCGTTACTCTCAATCCCTAGATAAAATAGAAAATGAACATTTAAATATAAGAGTGATTAAAAATGCAAGTAAAATATTTTAAAGTAAAAAAATTAAATAAAATTAAATAATATAATACAATTTTACATATAACAAGAAAGCTATACAATATACAATATAAGGGTAAATGACATTGAGTGCAAACCAGGCAGAGTAGTGCAAATAGGCAAATAGTGCAAATGGAGATTTAGTAATGTACGGTAAGAGATAATTTTGAGATTTTTCAGTTATTATCTCGTGCAAACCAGACATTATCCTATGTGAATGAGTTCTCCTGTGCAAAGAACACATTTCGCGCAAGCGGAGTCACCTTAGTTATTGTCTTATGCAAATGAGCAATTATCTTATGCAAATTACTTATTATCATATGCAAATGAGCTGTCTCGTGCAAATCAGTCACTGTCTCGCGCAAATGAGTTAATAATTTGAACAAAGTTAATGACTTGTTATGATATAATAATTGGTTTGCATGGTCTTTTCTTGTGAAAGAGTTATTATCTTGTATAGATAACGGTGTTTTTGCTACACTTGCCACAATTTATAATTCTTGCACGTGGACATAATTTGCTGTAACACACTGCCTGTCTATGAATTTCATTGTATGGTCTTCAGGTAAAACTAAAACTTGACCAGCTGAGCTCTGGGGGCTGCATGCATCTACTATGGTTTTATAATGCATGAGATGTTTTACTGTTCCAGTAAGATAAAGAAAAAAGTCACCTTAAGAGATCTCAGGGGCTCCACAGATTTGTAAAAACTGAAAACATGGTCGAATAAATTCTGAAATCTCAAATAAAATATGTGAGGATGAAATCAGTTTCACGTTTTTGCTTCACGTGTGTTTCCTTTTTTCCCTTTCAGACCCTGAAGTAATTTTGAGTGTTTCCACTGCATGCTTTGATGGTTCAGGTCACTAAGGTTCACAAAAAAAGGGATTATTTAAAATGCAGATGATGATATAAGATTTGCATATGATCTCATTGCCCTCCATCTCTCTCGGGCATTAAACAGCTGCAGCTCAGATTTGTCTTCTGACATTACTTCATACAGATGACATGATTTTTCTCCTCACATCAGCTCCTGAAACTCATACAGTCGGCCCACGTGTTCTCTGTGAACTGAGGCAGGGCTGAAGTTTTTCCATCTGTGTTCATCGTGATGGTGATGACACCCACGAATATCTCACACAGTCAGGGGTGGTTTTAACGGAGAGAAAAAAAAATCAGTGTTTGAAACACATTCATGCTTCCGCACACTAAAAGCCAAAAAGGCTGCTAGGAACTTTAATTAAATTTTATTTCCACCTCGTGTGCTGAAGTAAATGAATAGGAATGGACACCCCATCACCTTTTCCATCTCCCTTATATTTACTAAATCATACATAGAAACATCAGTATCCAGTAAAGATTCGAGATTATGGTGGCCACAGAAGATCTGCTGACATGAAGTTATTCACTTTGCCCTTTTCCTCTCATCTAAAAAGAACAAAAAACATACACATTCACTGACTACTTTATTAGGTACAGCTGTTGAAGTGTTTACTAACGTAAATATCTAATCAGCCACTCAGCCAACCACTTGGCAGTATCCAATGCCTTTAGGCATGTAGACATGGTCAGGATAAACAGTTAATGTTCAAACCAAACATCAGAATGTGGACAAAATGTGATTTAAGTGATATTTAATGTGGCATGGTTGTTTTTGAAAGACTGGCTGATCTGAGTATTTCAGAAACTGCTAAAATAATTTTCCAGAGCAACCGTCTATAAGGTTTACAGAGAATCTGAAAAAGAGAAAATATACAGTGAGAAGCAGTTTTCTGAGAAGAAGTGTCTTATTGATGCCAGAGGTCAGAGGATGGGCTGATTCAAGCAAGGCAACAGTAACCACTAATAGGTAAATAACCATTCATTCCAACCAAGGTATGCAGAAGAGCATCTCTGAATACACAATACCTCGACGTACATGGACAGCAGCAGAAGATCACAGCGAGTGCAATTCCTGATGGCTAGGAACAGGAAACAGGCCAATGAGGCTCAGTTTCTGCTGGAACGTTCAGGATTTGATGCGAACAACATGAAATCACGGATCAGCGGTTCAGGCTAGAGCTGGTTGTGTGATGATGTGGGGGATGTTGTCCTTTAGACTTTACCAACTGAGGATTGTTTAAACACCACTCCTCATCCAGCTGTTTAGAACCACAGTGTAGCCGTTGTCTGACGGCTGCTTCCAGCAGGATGACGCACCATGTCACAAAGCTCAGATTATCTTAGACTGGTGTGTTGAACATGACGACAAGTTCACTGTACTCAAACTTCCTCCACAATCACCAGATCTCTGTCCAACAGAGCACCTTTGGACGAGCAGCCTACAAATCTGCAGCAACTGTGTGATGCTATCGTGTCAACGTGGACATGTAAAAAGTTAAGTTTAGGTCTGAAGGCAAAAGAGGATTCCACCTGGCACTGATAAAGTGTACCTAATAAAGTGTCTGGTGTTTTATTTATGCATGTGTCAATAAAATTAAAGAATAGATGATTCTCTGCTGGACAGATGTGCAGTATTATACAGAATTAGTGGATGTGAAATGATTTCCTGTATCTGTCATGTGCAGAATCACTCTGTTGGTGCTGTCTGTGGTGCAGAGGGTGGTCAGGATTTCAGACAGTTTCTTCAGTGATCTCTTCTCCAGCATAGTGGACATTTAAGTCTCATAGCATTTGTTTCCTCTGTTGCTTTTGAGTTGCCATTCCAGATGAAAAAACATCACAATGGCCCAGTGGCTTTGTTTGAAGTCACAGTTTTTCCTCTTACTGGTCCATGAACTTAAATGTCTCTGACATGTCCGTTCCTGGCTTCAGATCGCCCTTTAAAAAAGAAAAAAAAAGACTTTCTGTTTTCTGGGGTTAAATACTGATTTATTTCAGTTCGATGTGATTTTATATCTGAATATCTGAAAGTGGAAACCACTCCACATTTAAACTCCCTCTGCACAAAGACATAACATGTCCATGTCTGTGTGACAGCTGCTCTTCATTTCCCCACACAAGCAGATTATCAGCAGGAAAGCATCACAGCAGAAAATTTAAACCTGCACGAGGAGATGTGAGCAGGCTGATAGGAGCAGTTTGGAGGAGGTGAACTGGACTGGAACTGGACCTCCAGGGTGGGCTTAAGTTGTTCCAACAAATGCGTCCTCAAATTTTCCAGATTTAAAAACAGCAGGAAGCAGGAAGTTGCTGCTCTGGTTTGCATTATGTAACTTTACAGATTATTCACTCTGACACTGATTTTTTCCACCAACTTCTCCTTCTGCTCCTCAGTGAAGCATCACAACAAAGATTTCTTCCAGACTTCTTTCTGAAGTGCCTACATTTACAGTTGATGAGGAGCCATTTTAGCATGGGAGTCTGTGGGAAGTGATTCGCTTTTGGAGCCAGCCTCTTTAGTGGTGACTTCATTTCTCTGCCCCAGAGGGTCATGCTTGGCCTTGATGTTTTGGCAGTATTAGATCGTGGAGCTGTTTTAGAAACCTGCAGAGATCCTGTCAGGGTAGTAGGGGCAAAGGTGCAGGTTTGCTTTCATTTATAGTTACACTCTCAATAACAACTCGGTGTCATGGTCCCTCCTGTTCTTCAGGTGGGGTACCTGTCATTGTGAGTGTGGGTGATCTCTTTCAGTGGCGGGCGTGGTCCAAGCAAACTACAGTCAGACGCACCACAGTCGATGCAGTTTATAAAACTGACTTCCACCAGATTTTTAACCTACTCGTCTAGTAGTGGACTTATCCGCTTCTGTAATGCCTCTAGTATTATGCCCATCTGCAGCACTGTTGGTCTTGCAGAGGTGACAGCTTCTGGATGTTGCATGGGTTTAAATTTAAATTGTCTACACCTGAGAAGTAGAATATCTCACTTTTTGTGGGCATGATCCCTTGAAACATGTGGGTCACAAACAGATTCTGATCTGTGGAAGAAGGTTGGTTATTACCAGACCAAACAACAGCTGAAGGTTTTACAGGAGCTACAACAGCAAGAGGAAGATACACTAGACTTCTAGTGTCCATTTATACTTACTAGAAGTTATAAAATGTAATTCAAATAAAAACAAAACAGTATTTCTGGCATACACAAGACAAAATTTTGATTTATTATCTCAGATTTTAATTGTAAAAACGCAAAATTCTGAGTTTTTAATTATTTATTTATTTTTTAATCACAAGTGAATATTAGGAAGTTGAAATTTCTAGATAAAACCCTGAAATTTCCATTTGAGTGCAAAATATTTCCCCATAAAACACAGAAAAACACACACGATTGTAATAAATATGTGATAAAAGATCAATATCGTTTTAACTTCTCCATATTCAGTAGCCGTTTAGATTCCCTCCGCGCCGCTAGGGGGCGACATAGGCCACCAATTAATGTTTTCGCGTCAGAGGTTAAAGGTTGTGAGTCTGACACCGCCACATGCATGTTGTTGATGTTGGAGACTGGAGAGATTTTCCTTACCTCGGCTTGTTTTTTCACGGTGGGTTTATTATTTTTGTTATCGTTTTATTTTGGCCTCGTCGCGTATTAAAGTTTCTTTAGCTTAAAGCAAGCTAGCACGTCTTGTTCCATTTTCAGACACCCTGTAGCCTCAGCGTCTTCATCCCTCTCACACTGAGCAGCAAGTACTGGATAACAAACCAGCTGTTTAAAATGTTAAATGTCTTTAAAAAACTTTTGCCATCATCACTTTTATTTATTTATTTTACTGTTTATGTGTAAAAAACGTTCAGTCCCGACTCAGAAACCTTGCTAACAGCTTAATACGATTCCTTACATACGTAAATATTCCTGTAAGGAGGCTCGAAGTTATTTTCACGCCTTTGAATAGTAATTAAACTTATGTGAAACAAGAATGTGTATTTATATATTTAATGTTTATGAATCTGGAGAAATGTAAACGGTTAAAATAGCCTTGATAAATACAGTTGCAGTCGTTCGTAAATAACCCAGTATTGATGAGGATACATTATTTTTTATTATTTTATTTTATAATTTGTTTGGGCGCTTTTAAGATTTGTTTCCCATCATAAGGCAAAACTAAAAATAACTTTTTATTTTCTATTAAATGTAGAATTGTTCCTGCATTATTTTTTTCATATGTGATATTTTCTGATTCTATTGTTAGTTTTTATGAGTGTACCATCTCATTTGAGAGCAAACTAAAAAATGTGTATGGAGAATATAACTAAAGGAAAAACAAACTAAGTATCTGACTTCTTTAGATGAAATTTTCAGCTGATAACATCCATTTCTTTCTTTGTTGTACATTTTAGACTTTCAAAATAATAACGCTGGTTTAAAAGATGAGGTTGAATGGATATGAGACTTTTCCAGTAAAACAAAACAAATGCAAACGTCATTTTCTCCACATTCAGCATAGTTATTCTATATTTCCCTCCAATATTATTAAGTGTTGAGTTTTAAAACTGAAACACAGATCTTGTGGTTTTAATCTGTGGTAATTTAGGTAAAAACTCTTTCAACCAAACATTTATTTTTTGCCTAATTTGTACCAAATATACTGTGTCAGGTCTCCTTTGGCCCTTGGAGGCAGGTCCTGAGGTGAAATGAGGAATCTGAAACTTCTGAAGAGCCTTCGGAGCTCGGAGCTGCAGGGTCCAGGCTCGCCCCAGTGTTTCTCTGTGCGGGCGGACACCGGCTCGCTGCTTATCGCCTCTCAGTACTGCATCACAGAGTACGACCCCCAGACAGGCCAGGTGAGAAGCGATGATGTAACACTTAACACACTGGAAATACTATGAAGTGCTGTTAATACTCAACAGGGTGTAGTTTAGCGTGATTCAGTGAGGAGACGGATGTGTTTCAAGTGTCCAAATTTGAATATTTAAGTGTAACGTATGTTTGCCTCAAGGTGCACCTGGAATTTCTTCATACCTGTACTGTTTGGGACTTGAACAGGGCGTCTTTCTTATAAGCTTTCAGCTCTTCTCCATTTTTCTTCGGCAGGTTATCAGTGAAGCCTCTTTGACAGCAGACGGTTTCCTTCCAGAGGACGGCAGCGGGGTTGTGGTTGGACTTCAGGACCTGGCTGAACTGGAGTCTGCATGTTTGGCCACAGCAGGTGGTGATGTCGTCCTCTTTAACCTCAACACCTGCCAGGTTAGTAATGCTCAAAGTCAGACAGATTTTTAAAACTTGTGTCCCCAAAAAAATCTGAAGTTAGGTTCAAGCTCTGGTTATGATCAGGGGGAAAGAAGTTAGGACAGTCGGGGTCCTCAGTAAGTGTGCTCTGATCCACAGCTGGAGTGCGTCGGCAGTGTTGATAGGGGCCTCACCTCGATGAGCTGGAGTCCTGATGAAGAGCTTGTGATTCTCACTACTGGTCAGTATGTTATATAATCATCAGAAATGCTGATGATTTCCATATTGAGCAATATTTCTTAGATTAGAAACCATCACAGATGAAGAAAAGTTCATCTGTGATGGAATGTTCAATATTTGGAGATTTTTTTTTTTAAAATTTTGTGACACATCATAACTTAGGTAATTATTGATCACACACAGTTATAGGTGTTGTGGTTGAGTCACTAGTGTTTTGTGTTCACAGGCCAGGAAACGATCATCATGATGACTAAAGACTTTGAGCCGATCACAGAGGTTGGAATCCACCAGGACGATTTTGGTGAAGGTACGGTGACTCTAAATAAATTAGTGGTCTCCCAGCTGAGTATCAGGAGCTACTCAGGTTCACCAGACGGTGATGTGCTCACCCACATAAGTTTGTTTTGCAGGGAAGTTCATCACCGTGGGCTGGGGGAAGAAGGAGACTCAGTTTCATGGCTCAGAGGGCAAACAGGCAGCACAGAGGAAGATCCAGGTGCCTTTTAATTACTCAAATATTTGAGTTTATAAAAAGAAACTGTAAAGTCAAGTTGATGATTTGATCATGTGCCTGCAGGAGGTGCAACCTGCTGTATCATGGGACGACCACAGGCCGCGGGTGACGTGGCGAGGGGACGGGCAACTTTTTGCCGTCAGTGCCATCTGTCCCCAAACTGGAGCCAGGAAGGTCAGAGTCTGGAACAGGGAGGGTGTCCTGCAAGCCACCAGCGAGTCCATCAACGGCCTGGAGCAGGCGCTCTGCTGGAAGTAAGTTAGTTCATTAGTTTTCCCCCTTTCTCTCTCTGGAGAACTTTTATAAATCTGAAGCACACTTATTATTGTCTGCTTCAGACCTTCAGGCAGCCTGATAGCAAGCACTCAGCGCCATCCCAACAAGCACAGCGTGGTGTTCATGGAGAAGAATGGGCTGCTGCATGGAGACTTCGCTTTGCCGCTCAGTAAAGACCAAGCCAAGGCATGCTCATCGAAATCACTCTTTCTGCACGAACACTGCAGCTTCTGATCCAGTGGAAAGTTTAATCAGATCATTGCACTATGTTTGTGTTTTTAGGTGAAGGAGCTCCTGTGGAACAGTGACTCCGCTGTTTTAGTCGTTTGGTTGGAGGACATGAGTGCTGGAGAGGACGGACAGGTCAACGCTTACAGTAAGTTCACCATCAGATTTAGTGAACTGTCTGCCACAGATGCCACCAGCTGCAAACTCATTTTTGTTAAGAAGCAGGAACAGGAAAAATACCGTTAATGTGGAGAGTGTTGCATGTTGTAGTCAGTCAGAAAATCAGGAAACAAAAAAAGTGTCTTCGCTCTGCAGTCCAGCTGTGGACAGTGGCAAACTACCACTGGTATCTGAAGCAGAGCCTGGAGTTTGGACCAGACCCTCAGAAGGTGCCAGTTTGTGTCTGCTGGGACCCGGAGCGCCCCCTACGGCTCCATGTGGTGACCCGGAGCTGGACCAGTATCACCTACGACTGGGGCTGGACAACAGAACGGAGCACCGGACTGGACTCCACTGACAACGCCAGCGTGGCTGTGATTGATGGAGGTAAGGGTCGATGAAAGATGAGAGGGTGCTCAGTTGTAGATTTATTCCAGTATGGTGTTAAGATTTACCAAAATCCCCTCAGAAAAAATCTTGGTGACGACCTTCCGGCGGTGTGTGGTTCCTCCTCCCATGTGTTCCTTCGAGCTCCAGTTAAAATCACCAGTTAACCAGGTGACCTTTCTGTGCCAGCCTGAGGGAACCAATCAGCTGGCAGCATTCACCGCCGATGGACAGCTTTCAATCTACACCCAAGGTGGCTTAATAAAAACAAATCAATCTGTGTGTGTGAATGGGTGGATGACTGGATATGTAAAGCGCTTTGGGGTCCTTAGGGACTAGTAAAGCGCTATATAAATACAGGCCATTTACCATTTTATTAATTTTCCTTCAGAAAAAAAGTTTAAGTTTAAGGATTCATGTAGTTTTAGAATGTAACACCTTTTAAAATCTATTCATCAAATGCATAAAAGCGATGTTTACCTGATGTTAAAACCAGAGAGCGTTTACTTCTGAAATAAAAATGAAACTTCTAAATTTAAGTGAAAATACACTACTAAACTACTTAAAAGAAAAAATCATAATACTTAAAGTTTTGTGGCTAGAAGAAGACCTATGTGACTGTGTCTTAAATTTTTTTGTGTCATAAACATGACTTTATCTTCCTGCATGATTCCAGATTCAGGAGAAAAATCAAACAAATTGGCAGATGGGTTCAGGGTTGTGTCTCATCCTCTCATCCTGCAGAAGTCCTTCAGGTAACACAGTCTTCAGACACACATTCTCATTTTCTTCACCTGATTAGGCTGTTTCTACAGTTTCCCCAGATTTTTCTCCCTCCTGCAGACCGGCAGTTCTTCAGGATGTTCCTCTGGCTCTGCGGCAGCTGCTGTGGCTGCAGGATGAGCTGTTTTTGGGTGTCAGTCCTGGTCTGCTGCCAACCTCCTCCACCCTGCTGATGCTCCGCCCCAGTCAGGATGCTGGTGATACCCTCACTGTCAGGTCTGCAAACTAAGAAACCTCCTGCAGCCCCGTAAAGCTTGTAGAGTGTCACAGATGTCATTAACAATTAATCTTTCTAATAGTGATTTTCTGCCTCAGGTCTGAGGTGGAAGTGGACGGTGTTGTGGTCAGTGTGGTTCATTCCTCTCAGACAGGAACTGTGGCCCTGCAGCTGGAGGATGGACGGATCAGGAAACTGATCTGGGGTCAGCAAACGTACCTTTATTCATGCGTTTTAGCAACTGATCCATGGGGTGGGGGGTTAATTTTCCTTTTTTCATTTTTCTGACATGTTGATACTTTCCTTTGAAGCTTGTTGTACATGTAAGGAAGCTGTATCAGTTTACAGGAATAAATGTTTTATTTCTGTATATTTCTGTGTAGATTGTCAAGAGCCATCAGTGGAGGACTGGCAAGACTCCAGCGGCTGCAGCATCAACTTTCCTGTTCCCTGTGTCCAGATGGCCCTCTGCAGCATCGGCGGAGAGGTAGAAACTCACCTAGCATGTAATTAGTTACATGAGTAATTGTCTCTAAGTTCTAGTCTGCAGGCCCGATGCTCATGTATGCTTTTGCTTTTCATCCTCAGGAATATCTGCTCGGCTTGACGGAGAGATCTCACCTATATGCTGGAGACTCGGAGGTCTGCATTTTTCTTTCTTGAAGTGAAGAAGTGAAGAAGCAGCAGAGCTTATTAGAAATATGTGCATTTGTCTCTGCTTACTTTCAGCTCGCCTCTAGTGTTTCTTCCTTTGCGATTTGCAACGACTTCCTCCTCGTCACCACGCACTCACACACCTGCCGATGCCTCCAGCTGAGCACGCTGACAGTCAAAGGTGGGAGTTTTTCCTCCTCTTAATAGGCCTTAGAGACCAGGTGTGAAAGTAACAATCATGATGGTTCATGACCTGGTGGATAGAAGCCTCTGAGTGTTTTCAGTGTCATCATCTTGGTGTTTTAACATTGCACACTGGCTGTGTTATCATACCATGGTTTATGTAACAAGGACCATATTTACTAAATGAACTTGAAAATAGTGCTTTGAGCTCATAAACCTGTCAGTAAATGTTTACTGAGGCTGGGGGACGGTTGGAAGTGAGGGGACTGAACACTTCTATGCGCTCAGAAACCTTTTGGGTATTAGACTCCAGACACTTGCCCTGTAGGCTCCAGTCGCAACCTTGTCCCAGGGAGGCTAAGGCCTAATTATCGTGTGGTCTTTTTCTAGTGTTTTATATACAGTACCAGCCAATTAAAAACAAATAAAATGCTGTTTGTTTGTTTTTTTCCTTTAATTTTGTTTTTTCCCTTCCTGGGTCCACTCCATTTGCTTTGTGCAGTTTTTTTTTTTTTTTAAGGCAGACAGATTTGTCCCTCAAGTTTTTCCCCTTCTTTGTACATTCCCTCACATCAATTCTGATCTTTTTAGCAGGAATCTGCTGATATTTGTGAGTCTTTATATTGATGCTATAATTTTCTTTTCTTATTCTGTTGTGATGATCGTTAATCTCTTATTGAAAAATTCAAAAACTGCAGTGAAAAAGTAGCGGGAAATGTGCAGGATCAGGATGAATTGCACTGAACAGGCTCATCACTGTAGTTGTGGGCTGCGCTGACCCAGAGTGTGGTAATATTTCTCGAGAGGTGCACGTCAGGTTACAGCGTAGATTTCCCGCTGAAGCATGAATCCCTGCTAACTGTGCATCGTAATCGGCATGGTTTTTAGTTGGAAAAGAGCCCACTGTGGGTCAAGTATGATTTGTTTCCACAGGTGGAGGAGTTTAAGTATCTTTGAGGTCTTATTTTCTTAACTGAGGGAAAAGCAGAGTGGGCGATCAGTCTGTAGTACAGATGCTATACTGGTCTGTTGTAGTGAAGAGGGAGCTGAGCTAGAAATTTACTCCATCTGTTTGATCTATGATCCATGTTATGTGTGATCCATGTTTCTACATGGATCACACATAAATGTTCACCTACAGCCGTGAGCTCTGGCTATTGACTGTAAGAATGAATCACCAATACACTCAAATGGGTTTCTGGGCTCTTCCATAAAGGAGAAGTGAGTAGCTTGGTCATTTACAGCTCACTGTAGCTTGGACATAAATGTTTTTCATTTACTGAGCAAGGTCTTCTTTCTTTGTGTGTAATAGTGATGGTGAGCTGAGTGAACTTTGACCCCACAGGGTTGCAGGCGGCTCTAGCCTCCGATGGCGGTCAGAATGATCAGAATGATGAGACACTTAGACGAGTGGAGAGAGGATCCAGGATCGTCACTGTGGTGCCACAAGACACCAGAGTGATTCTGCAGGTCTCTCACACACACACACACACACACACACACACACACACACACACACACACACACACACACACACACACACACACACACACACAAGCCCGTTCAGCTATCTTAGTGAGGACCTTCATTGACGTAATGGTTTCCCTAGCCCCTTACCCTAACCCTAACCATCAAAAATGAATGCCTTACCCTTACCCTAAACCTAACCATAATCTAATTGTAACCCTGCCACTAAAACCATATTTTGACTCTCAAAAATGCCTTCAAACGTGTGGGGACCGGGATTTTGATTTAACTTGTGTCCATCCAGATGCCTCGTGGGAATTTGGAGACCATACATCACAGAGCGCTGGTGCTGGCTCAGCTCAGGAAGTGGCTGGATAGGTGCGTTTGAGATCGTCTTGTTATGTTCTTTCAGAGAACATTAAGGTTCTGATATCCAGAGCCAAGACTAAACATTTTACACTAAATCATACAAATGAGACGTGTTTGCGTAGATGATGGCCTTCTTTTTAAAATTTTTGATCCTTTTTATTCATGGAGTTTATCTTTAAAATATATTCTGTTTATGGCTAAAATTCAAAGTTATTTCTGTTTGTTGCTATGAAACAGTTGGAAGAATTTAGAAAGTTTTAGTACACAGTTCATGCGGGATCTGAGAGTACAAATGACTGTAAACATATGTGCACCTGACATTTCTGAGGAAGAGCTTTTAAAAATGTCTCCCTTTCTACGCTTCCAAAAAGTTTGAGAACCAGACATCACACCTCTAAATACTGTAGCCGAAATCTCAGCAACAACCGTCTGCTCCCAGGCTGTGATGATCTGTTCCATTACCTTTTTTTTTTTTTTAAAAACCCTTTAAATTAATTAATTAATTAATTAATTAATTAAATCTTATAAATAATGTGTTAAGACTGAAAACATTCAACTTGTTTTTTTTTATAACCAGTTTGAAATTCAGAGACGCCTTTGAATGCATGAGGAAGCTGAGGATCAACCTGAACTTCATTTATGATCACAACCCAAAGGTTTGTTCTGCGTCTTTATGTGTAGTTTTATAACTTTTTATTTTCCTTTAATGTTCAGGGCAGGCAGTTTATTTAAAATGAAGCTAAAGTTTATAGTAATATCTACTATTAGTCACCAAAAGTGATGTAAATATATTGCAAAGCCAGAGAAGCTGCAGGAGGTTTCTGTGCATAGACACTGAAAGACGGATGGATGGGTGGATGTTTCTAAGCTATAACAAGGCTGTGAATGAGTAAAAACAATGTTATTTTTCTTCAAAGGCTTTCCTGGAGAACATAGAGACCTTCATCAAACAGCTCAGCTCCATCAACCACATCAACCTCTTCCTCACTGAACTCAAGTAAGACTTTTCAAAGAGGTCAAAGGAATACATTCTCACCTTAAAAGAAAAATGACTGTATGGTGTGACATCACCTGCTGTTTTTACTGCATTTTAAAGACTTGGCATCAACATTTCAGCCACAAGTTATCCTATTGGAAAAGAATGTTTAGTATTGGTGCAGTGCATAGAAACAGATGCCTGCTAATTAGTACTAACTGATTAATTAAAATACTAGAATTTAATAAAGCTGAAAATATTGGATGTTCGTTCCCATTGAGTCATATTATTTGTTAGATCCTTTGTTTGTGGGTTTTCTCCGGGTACTCCAGTTCCCTCCCACAGCCCATAGAATTTCATATTGGTTTAACTGGTGACTAAATTGGCTATACGTGAAAAGATGGATGCCTGGATCAAAACAGTTTTGTATCAGGCTGTAAACATGTTTATTTCTGCTGTAAAGAGATTTTAACATGGGCGTCTACGGGGACTGACTCACTGCTGGAGCCTCAAGTGGACATTATAGGAACTGCAGTTTCTTATTATTTGTGCATTTGTTTCGATCTTTAATCCCTGAAGGTTGCAGTTTGTTTTTTATTTTTATTTTAAAAAAAAAAAAAGGTTTTCTCTTCCGTTTTTTACTCAGAGAGGAGGATACGACCGGTAGTATGTACCCCCGTTCTGAAAGCAGCCCGGTCCAGCCTCAGCCTGCCTCGAAGCAGAAGAAAGTGGACGTGGTGTGTGATGCTTTACGGAGTGTCATGGAATCAATGGATCCAAACAAGTCAGTGAAATCTTTTTTTTCTTAAATGATAGTAAACATATTAATGTAACAAACTTTACTATTTGTGATCTTAAAATAGCTGAAAGTAAAACTAGGAAGGATCAGAAATGTTCAGTAATTGGATCATTTGATGGGAGCAGTGGGACATAAAACAATTCTCCTTTCAGGTTCTGTCTGTCCATCCTTACTGCTCATGTGAAGAAGACTGTTCCTGAGCTGGAAATTGCTCTGCAGAAAGTCCACGAGCTTCGAGGTGAGCACACCTTAGACCCATCGATGACCTTTCTGTCTGTACTTGCTCTGATCCTTCACTCAGTGCTCTGTGTGTGCATTCTTATTTAGAGAACCCTCCTAAAGCTCCTGGTGCTGTGAGCGCTGAGGAGGCGTTAAAGTACCTCCTCTTCCTCGTCAATGTCAACGACCTTTATGACTACTCGCTGGGAACATACGACTTTGACCTCGTACTCATGGTGGCGGAGAAATCCCAGAAGGTAGGAGACTGCAGGGGAAGAGGAACCACCAGACTTTACCTCAGTGCCATGATATACTATATACTTTATACAGAATCGTTGATAGTGAGATCAGTAAATAAGTTAGTGGATCATCAGGATGTGTTATTTAAAATACGTTTTACATTATTTCTAATAATGATAGACCAGTTGATATTTTTTATTTTTCAAACATTAAACAGGAGACTTTAATGCTCTGAGAGCCTGTGGTGTAATCAGTAAATTTGGTGTGAATTAAAGACTTTTCCATGTCCAAAGTTTTGAGATCTTCATATTTTGGGCAGCAACAGAAAGGTTAATCTTTCACATTGTTTATAGAGTAAGGATACAGCTGATTCATGTTGCTATCTCCTCAATCCCTGCAGGACCCCAAAGAGTACCTGCCTTTCTTGAACATGCTGAAGAGCCTGGAGCCAAACTACCAGCGCTACACCATCGACAAACACCTGAAGCGCTACAGAAAGGCCCTGCACCATCTCAGCAAGTGTGGTCAGTCCGCTTGTGCCTGTCAGCTTGGTCTTATGAGAGTTGCTGTTTTTGGAAACTCTGCCAGAATCTTTTTAAGTTACATGATGAGTGTTTTTGTACAGGAGAGGAACATTTTCCTGAAGCTCTGCAGCTCGTGAAGGAACAGAAGCTCTACAGTGAAGCTCTGAGACTGTACTCAGCAGACAGCGCTCACTACAAGGTACGCACACAGCTCAGGACTGTTTCAGGTCCGTGTCGAGCTGAACCCAAACACTGCAACATGACACATGCATTCATGACACTGATCATAGTTTTTCAAATCACTAATACCAGGAATGACAAACATACACCCACAGAAGGGCTTAATCTGGCCCAGAGGATGGTTTTGCAGAAAAAATGGAAAATAAAATGGCATAAAAATCATCAAGGCTAAATCACGATGAAAGAGGCTTTCTGGGCTGTTTATTATTTCCAGGCCAGAGGTCTGATTTTTTGTCAGTTTTACAGCCTTTTGTCTGACAAAGACATCCCACATTGTCTGCCATGCCACACCAAAGTCAGGTGGTTAAACCCAAAAGAGCCGTGCTGATGGGGCTCTTTGATTTACTAGTGGAATTTCTTTGTAATGACTGGATGGATGTGGGAAAACTGAGGCATTTTGTTGAGATTGTGCTTGTTTTTCCCAGACTCAAGTTTTATAAAAGATAATTTGTTAAAAGTGAAATTTGTCAGTGTTGTGTTCTCAGTCATCCACAGATCTGGATGGAGTGAAACATTTGAAACGTTTCACCTCACACAGCTGTAAACACTGATGGAGAGTCTCAGGTATTTAACCCCTTGCAGGGTTGTCCCCTTGTATGCTGTGCAGTGCAGGGAGGAGCGTTTGGACCTTTTACATAGGAGAGACTGAACGGCCACGGCACAACATGAGGCCCAGGACTCAGCTGTACTCTCCTCTTTCCTTTAAGTGCAGATGTTTACATTTTGGACTGAGTAGACACGACACGTGGTTTAAGCAAAAGAGGCCATGTAGATCCACTGTGATTGACCATCATCAAACAGAGGTGGTGGTCTTCAACACCAGCTGATGGTGTTGAAGTATAACACAGACTTGAGATGCTTTACCAGGCGATTTGGCCCACACTCACATCTTGACCCATGTGATGTTAATGGCTCGTGATGGCATGATGGGGAAATGTCCGACAGAGTGTTCACACCGTGGCCTCTGTGACTGCATTGAGCCACGTCTTGAGTTACATGAGGTTCAGTTTGAGTTAAAGACACTGAAGCCTTTTGGATGAAAGCTGGACAGATCTTAAGACATTAAATGTAAAAGTTTTTTTTTAATTTAAAGAAAAGGAGAACAATTTTAAAAAGTTTTTATTTCATTATTAGAGGTAATTTAAAGAAGAGAAATCAGACTACAAATGTCTTAAAAACATCTTTAAGAATTAAAAAAGCACTGAGCAAAGTCTAATGGATGAAATTAATACAAATATAAATAGAGAATTTATTTTGCATTCTTCAATAATCAAACCTCATTTCAAATCTCACTGTGGCACTTTACGCTGTGAATAAGGTCACACACATAAATTCAGGTTAGCTTGCCAAGTTTGGCTAACGTTAGCAGTGCTAGCAGCAGCCACCTTTCCACACAGGTCCACTCACCCGTAGAAAGCGCTCACCTGTTCACCCGGTCTTGTGTTTATATGCCAGTTAATTTTGACACTTTGCTCTTTGACCTCAAGACACTGAGCTGTGCCTACGCCGAGCACCTGGTGGAGCAGCAGCAGGCGGAGCAGGCCGGCCTGCTCCTTTGGCGATGTGGAGAGCCAGCACGGGCCCTGCAAGCTTTTGCCACCAGCTCCAGCTGGAGGAACGCCATCTGCGTGGCACAGCAGATACCGCTACCATCCGACCAGTTAGCTCTGCTGGCCAGAGACCTGGCAGGTAATCATAAGAACAGGTGGTCATGTGACCTGGAGATTAAGTGGAAAGTCAAGAAGCCACATCGCTGCTGGATTATATTTCCAGTGAATTTTTCTGCTTTGTTCCTTTGTAGAGAAGCTGAATGAACAGAGGCGCTACTCAGAAGCTGCTCTGCTGTTGGACCAGTATGCTAAAGTAAGCTCTTCTGCAGCCATGACCAACCTGAGAAATTCTGATACAGCTAAAGATCATCCAGCAGTGCAGCACTTCCTGCCTGCAGTTGCTAGCCAAGGTCTGAATGCCTGATTTTCCTTTGTTCCCACAGGACTGTGAGGAAGCCATCTTAGCTCTAATCACTGGGGCATCCTGGGAGGAGGCGCTCCGATTGGTCAGTAAATAAACCGCCATCTCTTGGGCCTTTTCACTTTGCCTTCACCTTTCTTTTTGCACAATAGAACACAAATATTTCCTCTGCCTGCCTCAGATTTACATGCACAACAGACAGGACATCACTGAAACCAACCTGAAACCCGCCATATTAGAAGGTAAGAGAAGTTCAGTCTCTTATTTTATTGAACCATGCTACTAAGAAAGAGCGCAGCCATACAAAGAGGGCATAGTCTTATCATGTTGATGTTTTCCATCAGCTGTAAACACCCAAACCTCCTTCCTGGAGGCTCAGGTTGGGACTTTCACCCGACACAAGACCCGCCTGGCTGTGGTTCGAGAGCAGAAAGAGAAAGCCAGACTGGACATGCTCGGTGAGAATCGGACTGAATTAGCGGTTTTTGTGTTATCTAACGTGAACGTGTTGTGACCCGACCTTTTGTCCGCCTCACCAGACGAAGACGGTCCAGACTGTGCTGACGCTGAGCTTTACTCTGAAGCCAGCAGTGTGATGACCAATTCCAAATACTCTCACAGTAACTCCCGCATCTCCTCGTAAGCCAGCCGCTTCCACCTTAAGAGTTTGTCAAGCGTAGCCCAGCTGGAAAATACTTCAGCTTTGTTACTGATGGAATGTTTGTCAACGTGCTCGCAGGAGATCATCGAAGAACCGGCGGAAAGCAGAGAGAAAGAAGCTCAGCTTGAAGGAAGGAAGCCCAATGGAGGACAGAGCACTGATGTTCGCCCTGGCTGAGATCATCACTACTGTGGACAAAATGAGAGGTGCGACTATGGAACAAAAACATCAGCAAACAGTTGTTGGCCCACATTTAGTGCTGCTCCCCTTCACATGGTTTTTCTTTATAATCATTCCTCTTGTTTGAACTCGACATCAAAAGATTAATTCCTGGTCTGACTTGGTGTGCAATTTAAACATAGTAAGTAGAAAAGTTTTACTGCTCACATGCACACGTCTTGTTTTAATACAGAATTCAAGACTTGTATAAGTCACTGTACCCTTCAGTGATGTTACATCCATCTAGGTGAAACCTTATTTGTTAATTCCCCCTGACAGAGGAAGTCCACAACCTGCTGAAGGTGTTGGTGCTGTTCCAGTTTGACAAACAGGCAGAAAAGCTGCAGCTGACCTACGATGAAGCTCTGCAGATGATGGAGGCAGCAGTTCCTGAGGTGTGGCCTGAAGGCCTGCAGACCAGCCAAGCCCCGGTAAATATAGTTCTTATCATTATCTTTAACAGTCTTTCTGCACATTTGGCTTTGTGCATTAGTATGGATCTAAAGATCTATCTTACATGAATTTACATGAACTTACATGAATCCTAAATACACTAAAAGGACCTTTTATGAAAGAGAACAAATAAAGGGAGCTGGTCACCCTGCCTGGGATAAGGGTACACTATTTGGGGGGTTTGCACTATTCAGCCTTCCTGGGAAGATGTATGGCAGGGTACTGGAGAGGTCTCTCCATTAGTCGAACATCAGATCCAGGTTTTCTTCCTGATTGTGGACCGCTGGACCAGCTCTTTATCCTCCTGAGGATATTTGGGGTGTGTAGGAGTTGCCCAACCAGTCGACATGTGTTTTGCAGTCACTGAGAAAGAATTCAAACATGTTTCTTGGAGGAATCTGTGGTAGTTTCTTCAGGAGGTTCTTCAGAAGTATGACATATCTGACTTATTGCTATGAGCTGGCCTCTCCTTTAGAGTGAGGGTTTAAATCATTTGGGAGGGACACAGAGTCGAGTCGTTACTCCTCCACATCGAAGGAGCCAGATGAGTTGGTTTGGCATCTGACTGTGATGTCACCTAGGCAAGGTATTGTGGACATGTCCTACCGGCATGAGTGTGGGCCTTTTCCTTAACGTCATTCCCTCCTTTCCTGCCCACTCCACTGACCTGTCATAAAAATGACAAAGGCCAAAAATAAATCTTAAACTTTTCCTGCTCTGCAGCTCACTGGGCCAAACTCCACGGCAAACAGCATCATGGCTTCTTTCCAACAGCAGCAGAGACCAGCAGCTTCACAGCATGGTCAGCACAATTTGTTTCTTTAGCCAGTCACTTCTCTTCTCCTTAGTTTCACCTTTTTAGTCAGATAAATATTAAATGCCACCATTTAAATTTTTCTCTTATTGTTTCCCATCTTTTCCCCTCCGTAGACGCCGAGGTCCCGACCGCTCCAAAGATGAGAAACGGTGTCAAGTGGAAGCTCAGTGTTCTGAAGTGAATTAGTTTTGTTTTTAATTTTTAACTGTAAGGTCAAATACTAATCATGTAATAAAGAAAGACTCAATTATTGACTTCTCTTATAAAATGTGTTCATTCTCTTGAGCTCAAAGAAAACAATATGACATCACATACATTTTTTTCCCCAGAAATCAGAATAATTAATGTGGCTTTCGCTGCAGACTTTTTCCTAAGTTGCTCTGCTGCTCCACAGCAGAAGATAAAAACATTTCTAATGTGTGAATCCTGCGAAGGTGGGTCTTTGAACCAAGTCCTGCTTTGTTCTCGCTTTGATCACGATCATTATCACACCCTCTTTGCCCGTTTTGCAGCAGCAGCGCGTCTCCGGTTGATCGCCTTGGTGGTGACACGCAGCTTCCGCATGCGTAGCTGCCGCAGCCTGAGCTGCAGGTCTTTGGGAAGTTTCCCTCCCTTCATCAAAAGCTCCTTCAGCCTCTCTTTGGGCATCTTAGTGAGGCGGAAATCACAGATTGTGGGGTAGTGGTCATACATGACCTGGCAGGTGCGGGAGGAGGGGAAGTAGCCCTCTGCGGTGGCCGTCACCCGATACTCGCCGGGGTTCAGCAACCGCCAGTAATCGCCCTCGGCCACTGCAGAAAGGAAATAACAGAAGGTGGCATGAGGAAAAGTATCAGTGCAGTGGACTATCACAGTATACACAAACATCCAGAAAACCTTATTTTTTTCCTTTATTATAAAACATGCAAAAAGGGCCAACATTTTATATCACGTTATCAGATTTCCACTTAACATCATGATAAAGAAATAATTAAAAATGTCCAGAATCTATTGACAGGCTATTGATGTTTAGTTGCTTCTGTTATTCTTACCACCAAAACTGATTCAATATCTGACGTGAAATAAAAATGTACCTGATCTAATGTGATGATTAATGTCATCGACTTTGATAACGGCATCTGCTATTCCAGCCCCCGTATCCTTGTCGCGAACCACACCCTTAATACCACGATGCACCTAAAATAAAATAAACACAGCCTTTAAAAAAATAAAATAAAATGATAATCAAGCCGTTCATAAAATAAACCTATAACTAATATACCTGCTCCATGTAAGTCAGCAGAGACTCCCTGTTGTTTTCCCACTCGATGGGAAGTTCGCTGGCGTGAGGAAATTTATCACAGGACAACTCCACAGTCACCTCGAAGCAGTTGGTGTGCAGATAGCTGAAGTCATTCATACCTGAAAGTAAAAAAGAAAAATATGACAAACTTTATTTATTCAATCCAAGTTATGTTTTGTGCTGAGGTTTTTCTGGTGTTGAGTTTATGTTTTTAAAGACATAGTCATGTTCAGCTAAATCAAACACATCTTTGGTCACCTGCTAGGAGAAACCCTAGTTTATCTGTTCTGACCCGAGAGGTTTCAGTCATATTTCAGCCCTGCTTTCAGAACAAAATTAAGCTAGTGAGGGTGATCTGCGCCTGTGAATCTTACTAGTAGGGATGGGTACCGGTATCCGGTGCCATGATGGCAACTAGCAAACACCGTCGTAGTTACATGCTGCTGTCTTCTTGTTTGATGACAGATACTCCCTTCACCCTGGCCAAAAAGGCTAAAATGACCAAAGAAAAAGTGGAAAACAGTTAAACATGAGAGGTTTTTGGACAAAGTTTGTGTTTTTTCCATTGATTAAGCACTGCTTCCAGCCAAGAGTGATACCATATATGCCCCATAGCTGCAGAAAAGGCTAACATTGTTATCTTTTTACAAAAAAACAGCTGAACATGAGAGGTTTTTGGACCAATTTTGTGTTCTCCATTCTTTAAACACCGGTTTGAGCACTGTTTAAGCACCGGCACCCTTTCAAAAGTACCGGTTTGGCACCGGTATCGGATAAAACCTAAACGATACCCATCCCTAATTACTAGGGACCTCGGAAAAAACTGTGACCTATTCTAATGTTTGTCAAACTACGTCTTTACTAATACATAGGTGTCAAAACCTGTCATTAAGGGTACAGAGGTTGTATAATATCGTCTTTATCCATTTAGTCTCCCCTATTTCACCCAAAGCATCTTATTTACTTTTAAATAGGTGTGCATATGTATACCATCAGTTTCAGAGCAACCAGGTTTGTTAGCAAGCTGAAAAACACTTTTAATATTTTGACAGCAACACTTTGTAATACAGCCCATGACAAAGGCCTTAATTCCTCTGTAAATAAATGAAAATTAAGTGCAGTTATATTTACCTACATATACTGAAAGTCGGGGTCTCGAACTCCAGACCTCGAGGGCCAGTGTCCTGCAGGTTTTAGATACCACCCTGGGTCAACACACACTAAATCAAATGAATCAAATTACCTGAATCAAATGATTAGTTCATTTGATTCATTACCTCAACAAGACATGTTGCGGAGGTTGTTTAGCCATTTAAATCAGCTGTGTTGGATCAAGGACACATCTAAAACCTGCAGGACACCAGCCCTCGAAGCCTGGAGTTCGAGAGCCCTGACTTAAAGGTAGGCACACCAGATTAACAGGGTAACAAATCAGTTTTTCACAGGTAACAAAGAAATGATTATACTATTATTAAATTTAAGCAGACTGTAAGTAACCTAGTAATGCGTAAGTAATTTTAGGTAGTGAAAAAGTTAGAGCTAAGGTCACATCTGTCTGCAGATTCTGATGGTATTAATTTTGTCTTGTAAGCTGATAAAGGAGATAAACAGAATAAAAATTAAATGTTAATTTAAGAAACAGAACAGAGATTTAAGCTTTAAATCTGACTTTAAAAACACTCGTTCTTACTTCCAGGTACATTGTGCCAGTCGGCTCCATTGATGATGTTGTTGTATCTCAGGAAGTCCTTGTTGTGGCACGGCCGGCGGTCATGGTTGGACATCACCTGTTTTGTATTACGTGTAAAAGTACACTGTTCACTCACTTTCTTTAAGGTGTTTTGTAGTTTAAGAGCGTGGAAGGAGCAGTCACCTGATTGGTGCTGGCGTACACTACTGCCAACCAGCGGAAGAAGCTCTCATCAGCGGTGGGCGTGTGCTCACGAGGCGCCCAGTCCCGTGTCATGTCGTATGGGTAGGTGACCACCAGCTCTCCACCGTGGAGGTTGGCACCCAGAACAAATGGGATGTTCTGCATCCAGCTGATGACAGCTCGGGTCTCTGACGCCACCTGATGTTAAAGGTGGCGAGTTTGTTAAAACTTGCAATCAGGGTAAACTCGACTCTGTTTTAGGTGACATTTTAATGCCAGTAAATAGTGGACGGTATCCCCAGAAAACATGATGCTGTGGATATCTGTCCACCTTTTTAGCTGTTTTACAAGCTCTAGCTGTTGTTTGTTCCACAAGAAACAAAGAAGCATCAATTATAACCCTCCTGCAGCTCCTTTCTTCCTCTACCCACTAGATGCATTTGAATTAAGACATCCTTCAATGTGTTGTATTGAGATTAACTTTGGGATCGCAGGCAGGAGGAAAGAGGAGACAAGGAGGCACAAATTAGCCATAAGAAACATTTAGGTATGACTCATCACAATCTAAGAGTGAAACCTACAAAATTACAGGAAGAAAAACTGGAAGCTTATTAAAAGGACTTTGTCCTATTGTTAGAAAAACTAAGTTTAAAATATCTGTTTTTATTTTAAAAAATTCCTTTTTCTTTCTATTTTCCAGTTTAATTTTTTAAATTACATTTTTTAAAATGTTTTTATTTGTTTAATGGTTTTTTAATTAATTAATTCATACTGAAAATCGTTATTTATCACCCAGACAGTCAGAGAATTTTAAAGTTAAAAATAAAATGTTAAATGTAGACATGTTTGGTTTGAACTATCCCTGCTTCTGAAAGCCTCCACATGACCCTGGTCCACGTGTACAGGTTGTTTTTACTGATGCCTTTTCTCAGGACTGAATCGATGTAAAAATACTATGACCCGTCACCCTCGTGTTTAAACCGTTAGGATTAAAACGCCATTAAAGTATCAAAGTTTTAAATCATTCTACAATAAAATATGAAATTGAGAGGCAGGAAAACAGGTGATGGAGATGTTTTTCGTGTGTGTGAAATATGTGTTTGTCACTCGTGTGTCTCACAAAAGCTTCTTCGGTGGTGTACTGTTCAGGGATGGGGAAATAGTGGTTGATGAGTTTGGACCGGTCTGTCTCCAGCTCGATGGCGGTCCACATCACTGAGTTGAGGTCAGCAAAGTTGTGGTTCATATCGATGCCTTCATAGCTGTAACGTCCCAGCGACCAGCCTGCCAGCTCTGAGCCCTGAACGTCAAAGAAAACAGGATTAACTCCTTTCAGTTCTGGTAATTTATTACTCTCATGTCTAGTGCTGACATTCAGAGCTGACAGGGGAGTTTCCTGCACCTTTTTAAAAGCCATCTCATATCCATCGGGGTTCATGGAGGGCAGAAGGTGGATGCGGGTCTCTTTGACCAGGTGCACTATGCGCTGGTCTCCCCATTTATACTCCTGGCAGATGTACTGCATGAGATTTAGCAGGAGCTCTCGTCCCAGCACCTCGTTTCCATGCATCCCTGCAACATATCGGAACTCTGGTTCTCCTGCAGGGGGCGCCAAACACAGAGATGGGAAGGCTGGCTCATACCAGACTTTTACTTGTCATTTGGTTAATGCCTTTAAAGATTTAAACACAAATCTCATCAAAATCCTTTATGTGCAGTGGATATCATATGCAACAGCTTTTAATACACGTGCAGTTTGATGTTTTACACGCAGAGTTGCACAGATCAGTGGGCCACATACTGCACATTCAATGGCAGGTATCTCTGAAATGTCACATGTTATTCTGAGAAATGCTCATGAGGAGGACTCTGAGCTCACTTTACTGCTAACAACAAATACGGCACATAACACTCAGAAAGTTTTCAAACAGCGAGCTGTGCCGTAAGCAAATATATTTTAAATATGAAAATGGCTCTGAGGCTATTTAAAACACTTTAAAGCACAGATTTAAAGCTCATCCACCCATCCACCCATCCATCCAACCTATAGAGATATATATATATATATATAGTATAATAGCAGCTGGATAGCGTATTGGTAAGACTACACGCCTCTGGAGTGGGACTTTCAAGTTAGACTCTCACCTGGGGCATCTGTATTCAGCAAGGGTACTAGGCTAGACCCCTCATGCTGCTCTCACAGCTAGAGATTGATGAGGTACAGCACACATGCTATGGCAAGGGGGAGCCAGGATGACAGGTCGGGGGGGAGATATCATCACCCCCTCCCAGTGTGGTGTTCTGGGATTATACCAGGGGACCAAGTATAAGATGAGTATGGGGGCAGATTTGCATTCAATTTCTTGTTCACACTATGTTTAAAGGTCATATTCTATAAATATGACCTTAGCTTCAACAAAACACTGATGACACAACCATCATGGTAAATGGTAAACGGCCTGCATTTGTACAGCGCTTTTCTAGTCCCTAAGGACCCCAAAGCGCTTCACACTACATTCAGTCATTCACCCATTCACACCATGGCAAGCTACATTGTAACCACAGCTGCCCTGGGGCGCACTGACAGAGGCGAGGCTGCTGGACACTGGCGCCACCGGGCCCTCTGCACCACCAGTAGGCAAACACGGGGTTAGTATCTTGCCCAAGGATATTTGGCATGCCGGCAGGAGGCAGCCTGGCCAGCCTTTTCAGATTAGTGGCTGACCTGCTCTGCCACCTGAGCTACAACCACCCTTATCATCAACAGCACCGTAAAATAAATCAGAGAAAAGAACAATGAAGAAGATGTGGTTAACCAAACAAGAGCACAGATTTAAACCCAAACAGACCCCAACCTCCCCCCGACTGACTTCAACATAACAACCTGAAGTGATTTTTTGGCGGGAAATACCCTACCTACCACTCTGCTGCCACGCGGGCTGAGTTGATGAGGCCAAAGAAAACATTTGTACACCTTAAAGCAAACGAGGGAGAACTCTGCACTGTTTATGTCTCACACAGTAGTGCACTGTATCTGAAGAAGGGCTGAAAGACATGGTCAGAACCAGCATACTGACCTGCTGACCTCTTAGTTTACTGTCTCATTAGGGGAGAAGCGGCATGGCAGCACAGCACCATGTGGACGATTCAAGGTTTAGTTGAAGCTTTAGATTGGAGCTTTCTTATGAAACAGTGCCTGCCCAGATTAAACGGTAAATAAAACTGTAAATATTATAGACATCAATGAAAAGGCAAATTATGTTGAGGAATACTTTGACCTAGATGGAGCATGTACAAAGAGAAAAAAGAACAGGCTCCATGATTAACCCCTGTGGAACTCCAGATGTCATACCAGCTGATCTGCAGGAGTATTTTCTAGTGATAGCTGAGAAAATCCTGAGTTTAAGATAAGATTTAAACCAGTAAAGAGCCAAAGCCCTGACTCTTCACAGTGTTCCAAGCTCTCAATAAGTAAATAATGATTGCAGCTTTGTGCCATGTTTCTAATTAGAAATAAGAAGTTCAGCTTCTGAGAAGTAAACAACAGCCATTAAAAAACACCAGTGAGGAGGAGGTGGACGTCATGAACACGCACAGAGCACCACTGCCATCCTCAGGGAATTTAGGGTCCTCTGCTTTTTTGCGTTGCACAAGGATACTCTGACATCCAGACTAGAGGAGTCAGGGATTAAAACCGGAAACCTTCTAACTAGTAAGACTAGATTAAGCTTTGATTTGTGTTAAAAAAAACGAATGATTTCACTGATGAGCTTTTCTTCCTAGAGTTAAGCTTCCCTCTCCTGCCGCTTTCACATTTCTCTGTAAGTCTCACCCAGCTCGTGTTTTCCTGGATTGTCGGAGATCTCCATGACATAAAGCTTCAGCCCCGTATAGCTCTTCCCGATGCTGTAGATGCGCGTGATGTCAGGGCACTCCTCTTGTACTGACTTCATCAGCTGTTAAAACAAAACAAACAAAAAAAAAAAAAACGTGTTTCACTGACACAGTATTTCAAAGGGCAACTGTTTTGTAGCCTCATTGGAAGTGTGTTAAGCTTAGATGATGCCCAGACAAAATTCAAGTGCATCATTTCAACCCATCTCAGCGGGAAATAAATGATATGTATAAAAATGTGGGGTTAATTATTTTACAAATGGATTATTAGAAATTAATTATCTGATTAATTAATTAATTAATTATTCCTCATTTAGTCTGAGTGTCTTTGAACCATCTGAAGTATTTATCCAACACTTCTTTTAGGAAATTGAAGTTAAAAAACTGCCAAAGAACGCATAAAATACACATACAAAGTAAGTTAGATGGCACAGAGAAACTTCTTGTCACTGAAGTGGAGTATAAACATTTCATACGTCTACATCCCATAAATCAGCCATGTCAGACCTCTGGCTATGTTTGGGGAAGGTGGACCTGTGTTTGCTTTGGTTGTTTGTTTTCTGACCGTCAGATTCAGACAGCTCGTAGTGGCAGCACAGTTCATTCAACAGAATGAAACCTCTGTATATTTGCTTTTGGTCAGACCAAGCAGACCACACACACATTAAAATGTTCAGGATATAAAACAAACACCTTTCTCATCTCCTTATAGTTGTGGTGTCTGAAGTCCAGCTTGTCTTTGGACTCTGTGGGCTCTGTCTGCCATGGATAGATACTGTTTGGATCTGTAAAATGGGAAACGTGTGTCACTTTAATTAAATACTTATATCTATATGAATGTAAAAAAAACTATTTCCAGCTAGTGGCCTCTTATACCTGGGAGTGCACAGCCCAACACCTCAGCTCTCAGGCAGATGTCCCCCTTCGTCCCATTCTGGTACCAGGACTGCGGGTTGATCCGAATATAGCGTGCCACTGTGGAAGTGTTGAAGAGGGCGAGGACGGGTGTCTCTGCATCTTGGTTTCCTTCAAATATCTGCGACACAAGGACACATTTAGGTTAACGACCTATAATACAAATACCATTTTTTTAGTAATAAAAATATAAAATTGTACTGTAAAAACTATTTTCATAACTGAATATGAGCACATTGCTCTATCACTGCAAACCGTGAATTTTAACGTCAGTTTGTGCACGCTTGTCATATTTTGATCTCCTCTGATTTTCACCACCTGAATTCAAAAGCCCCGTGGGGAAAAAAAAGAAAAGAAAGAAAAAGGTTGGACAAAGCACATCTGGCGCATCGTGCCAGCTGTGGCTGAGTCACACATGCCAGACAGAGCAGGGGAAAGAACAAACCCCAACAAATCTGCACAGTTAAACCAGTTTTTGAGTTTTCAATAACCGAAAGTCACAAACTTTGCCCTCACACTGTAAAAATGAAATAGCATATAATCTTTAAATGTGCTGCGTCAACACTATGGACCAAACTTTCCTTTACAGGACTTTGTTGGAATGATGGTAACAGCTTGCGGGCAAATTAAACTCTAATGGCTTTTCCTTTTTTTTCTCCATGAAGTGGGTTCAAGCTTCTGTGGTGGGAGTAAGAATAACGCAAAATTATTCCACAAATACAAGAAACCCCCCCCCCCCCCCAAAAAAAAAAAAAAATCCCTAAAAGTCAAGTGATACATCAGTTTGCTTATATTATTTTGGGCTGTATTCTTTCATAAACATGCAAAAGCCTAACCCATTACCTTTAACAGATAAACCCAAGACAAAGAACGGCCTCGTGACTCCTTTTATAACCAGCTTAGAAAGTGAAATGTATACACAGAGTAGAGGGAAGATCAGAGCTCGGGTGTTCACTCACAGCCTCTTCAGTCCCGTTCATACATGGCTTCCAGACCAGTGTGTCATTGCTGAACTGCACCTTGTAGGTATGCACAATGTCCCAGCTGTTTGTGAACAGAAAACACACATCTGGGTGTTAAATATGGCACATGTGATATGACACACACTTTTTAACTTAATCAAGACATTACCAGGTTTCAGAAAAAGAGCACAAACTGAAGACGGAGCAAAGCCTGCTTTTATGTGTCTTAAATTAAGTAACATTGAGTAACATCTCACAGTAGGCAGACTTTGGGAACATTATCTTGGACTTCAAAATGAAACAATACTTCTATTCTGTCCTGAAACCAGTTTCCCAGCAGGCTTACTGATTTCTAACCCACCAGCACTGACCTCCAGATGGAGTTGCGCCCCTGCAGGATGACACCAGTAAAGCGAGTCAGCCGTCGAGCGTCAACCTCCAGCCACTGCTTCTTATCTCTGTACTGAGCACACCAGGCCCCATCATAGATATCTCCATCCTCTATTCCAGACTGCCACACACAAATGGAATGCACAGTGTTTATGATGCTTCTGCAAGTATAGCCTGAAGTGCAGCGGTGGATCTTTTTTTAAATTCTGTGCACTCACCTGGATGTTGAGTCGACCCCTGTGGGGACCCAGGCCTCGGCGCTTGTAGGACGAAGCCCTCAGCTGTGTGTCTTTGACCTTCAGTGACTCGAGACCCAGTGGAGGACATTCTGAGACAACCAGCAGGGCTTTATCAGTCATTTCACTTAATTATGAATGAAATTACAGGAGAAGGGGTGAATTCGAAGAAGTGTGAGTTCGAAAGGTAGAAGTCTGATTTTTTTAGAATGTTATTAAAAGACAGAATATCTGTGAACTGTCAGTTTCTGACAATTTAGTGCCATCAGACAGAACACACTGTTGGAAAAAAGGGTTTTCTTATTTACACTGAAGCACGTTAGATTATTTTAAAATGCAGATGTTCAAATCAAGCTGAGAGTTGACCCCTCAAAAGCATTTTTCACGTTTTTTTTTAGCGAATTAGATAAAAAGGCAGATGCTTCCATACAAAAATCGCTTGTATGACGAACTTGGAAATGCTCATCATTATTGTTGACCTTTTTAGTGGGCAAATCTGAACCCCTCTGTACGAACGCTGAGCGGAAACATAACTATTATTCTTTTATGTTTTTAAGATTTTCACTTGTTCATGTGTCTTCAACCCTGATGGGTTTACAAATTAAGCCAAAGGCAGCAGGTAGAAAACAGAGAAAGCTGAAGCACTGAGGTTTCTGTAAATCTGTTCACGGGCTCTGCAGCCGTGAGTCCTCGGACAGACTCTCATTGTCTGCTGGGTTCAGCTCGGTTCAAAACGCCTCCTCCTCTTAGGAAGCTTTATTAGCTGCTAAAAAGCGTTGGGCCAGAATATAGAAGTAGCATAAATGAATGCTAAATGTTGATGGCATTTCCTGTAAAGACCCTTTCCCCCTTTTGCCTTGCACTCCTGTAGGATCTCTTTCGAGTTGCTTGTGAGTCAAAATGTGTCTTTGTTGCTGCTGACCACGGGGATCCTGCCAAACCACAAATTTATTCTCAAACTTCTGAAGCGGAGCCAAAGACAGCTGGCAAACTCACAACGATGCCCGGATTACACTCAGCTTTGACTACATTAAAGGAATCCACAACTGAGCTGATTAACTGTGTAAATAAATCCCACCGGGAGTTTTTCTAGAGGTAGAAGAGCATTATTGTGCCTCTTTCATTGTTGTCCAGCACTAAAGATTTCATCTTTCATTTAAAATGAATGAAGCCATAGAAGATGTTTTCCTGACCCTGAATCTGACCTCTGTGCTGGTTTCCCATTTTTCCCAGACTTGCTCTTTGCTGCTTCCCGTTGTTCTAAAGTTCAAGTCAAGTCACACTCATATTAACTTATGCATCATGCTCCTGATGAATGAAGGCATGAAAACACCTCCGCTATCAACCAGGAAGAGGCAATATTATAAGTTTGACATGTACTTATTCTCAACATGCAACATTTTCTGTCATATCACTCACTGCTAATCTCGCCCCAGCACTGTCTGACAGGCCTGCATGGATTTTAACGAACATCGGCTCTGATTTGACATGACATGACAGCTTGCCTACTAAGCATTTATTTCTAGCCAGCCTCCACTGAGCTAACCTTCGATCATTCCCTCTGTACACACAGATTATGCAGACAGATGCACTATACACACACACGCTTACTCAGCTGGCACGATTTCCAGTCTAGTACACAAATATGAGATATGTACTGTATATACAAGGGAATATGCACACGGCAGAAACCAGACTGTGCATAATCACACTAGTAACTACAAAACACTTCTATTCTGTGATGTGTGTTAACTACAGGGACTAAGTTCGGCTCAATCATACATGAGGGACAAAAATCAAGAGACGCTAAGAGTAAAAGGAAGCTAGAGGAAGATAATAAAACTCTTCAAATTGAAGTGAAGGGGGAGGAAACTCATTGTATATGGTACAATACATCATCGCTTATCGTGTTCCCAATGTAAATAAAGAAGACTGGCAGAAGCAGAAAGGTGAAATCTGTGAGCAGTTCAGCAAAAGTCTGAGTCTGCACTTTTTTCTTTTTAAGGGCTTCAATGAATCAATTTTGCGTTTGTATCATGAATACCTGTGTTTTTAAAAGTAGCTGCAGGTGGATGGAAGCTGCTGCCAGGCTTTAGTTTGAGCTTGCACTGAACGAGTGTAACACACAGCAGTTATACATCAGGCTGATTTAAAGTACAGGTTTTTACATATACAGTATGCCTCCATTCAGCACTGCCTTGAGTTTGATTGTTACAATATCAAACCCATAAATGGCTCTTATCTGAGCTAGTTTAGGAAATAATTTGGTTTGTGGCTGCCTGGTGTGAGTGTGACCTGACAGCTTGACCTCTTTCAAGCAGGAAAAAGCAATCAAACCTGTCTGATGGGCATACTGTATACTTTGGGGCTAACCCCCGATACATACGTGGGGCTGTTTCTGTGGCCACTGATTGGCTCACTCTTTTTTTGACCTGGGGTTTTGCTCTTTCAGCAGCATTTGGCTTCTTGCCGATGACTTTGGGTTTCTTCAGGACCGTTTTGGGCTTCTTTGCTACCTTAATGCCTCTGGTGGACCTCTTTGCTATAAAAAAGCAAACCATTTGATACACAACAGGACATGCATTCCTCATACCACATCAATATGCAATATTTTAGACAGGACACTTTACAATGGAACTTTGCTTTCAAGGAAAATAGCTATATTTCAATCTCTTGCAGAGAGCTAGATGAGACTCTCATATATTTCTATTAATAATGAATTGGTCTGCTTATTTTAACACAGAAACGGGAAAAAGCCCTGCACAAACAATCAAATTTAAAAATTCAAAAATATTTAACTATGGAGACAAGGCCAGCTGTTTCTTGGTGCTGTCCATCATTTTTTGATGCTATAATAATAATGTACGGTTTAATTTTTGAGGGTGAGATGACTCTTGCCAAGAAAGCAAACAAGATGTTACTCCCTGCGCCCCAAGTCTGTGAGACAGTTAACATGCACTGTCCTTCTTGAATTAAATAACGAGCTCAATAAAGAAACTAACAACCCCTGCAGTAGATGCTCTGGATATGCATCTGCTCGCTGTGCAGTGGAATATTCCTGCATTACCAACATTACATGTGACTGGTTTTAAGAAGAGTTGCCTTCTGTTTTCTGCTCTCAGGCATCGCACAGCCCATCTGGTTTTCATCAGCGGAAACACACGGCTAAAATGTTTCACTGCACCCTCTGCAGAATGTGGAACATCCTCCCCCAGCCCTCGGACAATGACTCTCCGACCGCAGATATGAAAACACTAACACAGTCCTTTTACACTCCGAGTATCTACAAAACTGTGGCTTCAAGTTGTTGTTGAAAGTCTGTCGCTTCATCAGTGATTAATGCGACCATGATTAGAGTTGGTAGACAGTTTGTTGCATCTAACTTTCAAAGCAGAATTTACATTGAATTAAAGTTTTGGCTGCTTTGTTCTCTTTCAGTGTCACCATGATGCATTTACACTGAAACTGCTTTACCACATAGGCTTTTAGCTTAAGGGAAAAGTAATGACCAGTAAAACCAAAGGACAATCAGTGGAGTTCATTTGCTCTCATGTAAGCTTTTCCATGAAGGAGAACCCTTTGGATTTAACAATTTGTCATCAATTTGAGATTAAACAGCATTAAAGAAAATGAAAAACAGAAATAAATATCAGTTTGTGTCCACTCACCCAACTCTGGAGGACCTTCTTCTTCTCTTTCAGTTGTTTTACCAGCGGCTTCACTCAGACTTTCTGGAGCTGTGGTGGGTTTGCTTATTGACTTACGATACCTAGTTGTGAATCCTGCGGTGGGAACCTCAGTGGTATTGGGTTTCCCTGCAGAAAAAAGGCTCTCAGTTGAAGTTAGAGCTGTGTTTAAAGCCACAGTGGCTCTCCTTGAGGTTGTGCCATCTGCAGGTCTGCTTATAACAACAACAAATGAGCCACAATTCAGATAAAAAAGCACAGTGATGAGCAGAAATCCTGCCATAGCAACTCTCCCCTGCAGAAAACCTTCTAACACGAACTTCTCATTCAACCTCTGTGACCGGCTGCTCTGCAACATCAAGTCCACAGCAATGCAAACAACTTCCTGTTGTATATATATAGAAGTTAAAAAAAAAAAAACTTTAGTATGTGTTTTTGGCTAAATTAAATAAGACTTCAAAAAGCTGAAAATAAATTGAGCCTTAGTCTGTGTGGAATTCTTTTTTGTTGAAAAAAGTAGGATACAAATTAATGAAGACACAGGAAGACAAATAATTTAAAGGCTTTTACAGTTTTAAACATAGGAAATGTTCATTGGTGTAAGAAACCACCACATCCTTCTTACATGCTGCCATTACAGGAAACAATAAAAGGCTCCAGAATCTTTAGAATAAATGATCTTTTAATAATTCTCTGAAATGTTCTTGACTTGGTAAAATAAATCAAAACAATTCTGGTGACAACAATCAGAGTAGAGGTACGTTATACTTTTCACATTTCCGCTTTTATTTTGAAGGATTTACAAACCTTCCTTACCTCGCTGACTGACTGGATGCTCCTCTCCTCTGCAGAGCTGCTGTACCGACAGCCATGCACCAGTTTATTCAGGGATTAAACGCAGAGGCACAGAACTACCAAAGCATCTTCCAGCACTCGAGGAGGCAGGAAATGAAATGTAGACTGAACTGCCTTTAAAAACTTCAGATGTTTTGTGAGGCTTCTTTTCTTTTTCTCACCTTTAAAATGTGGAAGATTTCTTGAATTAGTATGTCGCAATGATTCAAAAGCACTGGAAGGGATTATTTCTTTTGCACAGACGTCACATTTCACTGCTCTGGTTAAACAGCTTTAATGGCACAGACAGACGGCGTTACACAGGACGTGTGCATCCAGACAGCAAATTCATATAAATGGGTATAAAAAAACAAAAAAAACAAACCCAAAAACAAACCAGAAGGAAAAAACAAAAAACACTTGACATATTACACCCCATTTCCAAATGATAACCAAATAGGTGGTATTTTATGGATTACTGAACAAAACTGTTTTCTGTCCAAGATCAGCAATGTTTGAGGAATTCAAAAATACTGGGTAACATTTTCTACATCTTATACTTTTTCTATGCTAAATGAGAGGAACCAACATGCAACCATGAACTATTTAACCAGATCTTACTGAAAAACGCAAACAAAAATATATTTACAAAAACAAACTTTTAAAATGAGTCGGCTCAAGTATCTGCACTCTCACTGTGGACCTCTCTCCTCCTGCTGAAGCGCGCTTACATAAAAGTTGGAAATGCTTGCATGTTGAACAACAGAATCTTATTTATTGAACAGCCAGTGGAAAATGTGCAGAATTCTTTTCTTTAGGATTTCATTGAGTACAGTTCGAGAATTTGTGACAATCACGTTTTCTTCACATTTGTAATAATTTCTGTGGAAAACTGTTAATGAAAACAACAACAACAGCGTGTGGCCTACAAATTATTAAATACCATCGCTGTTCATCAAATTGCTTTCTAAGACACATGAAATGAAAACTTTATTTGTAAAAAATATGCAACAAACCTAAGAAGCTGAGTTAAATAAGACTCTGCTGTGCAAACACCCCAAACTGCCGTAAGCTGCCAACATTCACATGTATATTTTTTTAATGATACAAAAACTTCTTAAAATCCTGCTCAGTCTTTGCATTTTAGTCACTACTGTGTTCCCATTAATTTAAACCTCCGAACCACCTGAATCTGAGAAGGATTCATAAGGGCTGCAGAAGGGTAAATAAATCAAAGTGGGCGGAGCCGTGTCCAGACTGAGGAGAGCATCAGGCTCTTCTTCTGAGGGTGTTTTTTTTTTTAAGGTTTCCAGAGCTTCAGCAGGCCATCCTCACTGTAGGTGGAGATGAGGTTCTGGTGGGGGTGGTGAGCGATGCCGATAACATCCTTCTCGTGGACCTGGAGATGGGAGATGTAAGATGTGATCAAGATACACCAAAAACATCAAGAGTGAAACAGAGTAGAGCTTCTTCCAGTCTGAAGTGATGGATTCACACAAAAATTATCCATTATTTTGCAAAATAATTTCAGCTACTGTGTGTAAAATGGAAACACATCAGCAGTGACCAGTACAACACCTACATGTATATAGTCTTATATGGAAGACAAGGCAGCTACACATCCCCCCCTTCAACACTGACTTCAAAACTTCAGCGATAAGAACTTGGGGGAGGAACAGAGGACAGAATATGGTGTGGTATTTTTGGAAACTCTGATCCTGAGTGCCGTAACGTACCGTCAGTGTTCTCTCCAGCTTGCCGGTGACTGTGCTGAAGCAGTAGAGCACAAAGTCTTCACCCACGCAGTAGATCCACTCGCCGCGGGGCGACAGAGTGCAGCACACAAAGTCACCACCTTCCCTCTTACCGGAGCTGAAACTCCTCACGATCTGCACAACAAGAAAACAGCTTATTACCTAAAACTCCGGGTTTAGAAGAAAATCCCAAACAACTGTTAGTGATGTAGCGACATTAACTGACCTGTCCCTGCATGTTCATGATGACCACTGTGTTGGAGCGGTTGCACACGACAAAGTGCTCCGGGTTCTTGGGCAGCAGGATGACGTTATTGACTGTGATGTCAGTGCCGGCTGACGTTCCCAGAGGCTTGAAGGTGCTGGTGCACTCAGTGGTCTTCACGTTCCAGACCTGAAGCACGTTGAAGATGAGTGAGAAAGCAAGAAGCATTATGAGAAAGAAGTGGATGAATGGGGTTATTTTTAAATCAGCTGCTTCTCTTACCTTTACTGTACCATCAGAGGAAGCACTGATGATGTGATGGCCGTCCGGAGTGAATGTGACCTCGTTGACAAACGAGGAGTGACCGCGGAACTCCTTTAGAGTTTTACCCGACTTAAGTCCATGGATTCTTATGAAAAACAACATCAAACAAACAGGGATGACGTCGACATAATAATTTAAGAAGGTTTACTGAAGAGCACAGTAGTTTTAATGAAGATTGGAAGAACAGTAGTCTATTCAGCCTTGTTAAATTCCTGTGATTCTGCTGACTTCGCACTATATTTACTGATGCTGATAAAATACAGACGCTAAGATTGGATGCCACTGTTTCTGTGTTGCTGGTAAACATCTGGGACATTAATAGAAACAAAAGTAACTATGCTATTCTTTTAAATCAACACTACATTAATGTTACCGAGGACCAGAACTATTTCTTGCCCAGATCCAACATTAATGTTATCATTTATTAGTCATAGCCGGCAGTGCTACCATAATCATAATGTACGTAATTACATGGCTAATGTTAACGTGTGTGCCAGTCAGGTAAACATTCTAACTGTCTTGGAGCTAGAGCAGGGCGATATGACCAAAAATATTTATCACGATATACATTTGAAAATTTGCGATAACGATATAACTGACGATATAATTGACACTGGGAGAAAATACTTTACAACTCCACAACTTTATTAGTGCAAAAACCCCATCAATGTATTTTCACTAAAACAAGCAGCTGTTTTTTATGTGCATTAAAGTTATATAAAAATGCAACAGTGCAAATTCCTTACTGACAGTTTAACCAAAAGGCATTTCCAGTGGCATTTTTACAAACCAATTCTGGTTCATCTGTTTCATTTAACGATCCACTTTCGCTCTTCTCATTCTGCGTCGCCACCATGTGCGTATGTAAACATTAGGGGTGCAACGATATTCGTATCGATATTGAACCGTTCGATACAGTGCTTTCGGTTCGGTACGCATATGTATCGAACAATACAACATTTGTAATTTATTTTATCAACTTTCCTTCTGACGATGCTGTCTATGTTGAGCGCTCAGTGAATCTGCGTTCGACTACTCCGCCTAGGCTGCACTGTCGAGCGCAGATCGACTGAGCGCTCCACACAGACAGCATAGTCAGAAGGAAGAGCGCAGGGCAAGCTAGCGAGACAGAAGTTAAGCTCTCCTTGCAACATGGCAAATTGAACCTCCCCCACCCTCATTCAGATCTGGCGTTTGGAATTATTTTGGTTTTCATGTGACGTATGACCCTGAAGGTAAGCGCGTCATGGACTAAAGTAAAACAGTATGTTGGATGTGCCATGCAATGCTCAATTACATGGGTGGGAACTAGTGTGTTAGCGCAGTTAGCGCGTTAACGTGTTGGCCGTCTAGCCCCATGCACGGGGCGATCGGCGGTAGCTCGTTAACGGAGATTTGCCGTGTTGTGGCGTTAAGGTCATTTTAACGAGGTTAACCTGAAAGCACTAGTGGGAACACAACGAATATGACTGCACATTTACGCCGACATCATCCTAGTGCAAAGACAAAAACAACAAGCATGCTACAAACTTTACCCGAGTCATTTACATAGCCGTTAGCACATGATTCTCCTTATGGGGACCTGATATGTTTAATATGCTGCTGAGAATATAGCCCAGAAGAAGCGGATAGTATAGCTTTTATTTTGGAAAGAGCCATTTCTCTGTAATAAACTCACTTTTCCAAAGATGAGTGATTCCTCAATCAGATACAGGGCTCGCAAAATCGCTAGCCCGACGTCCTGGAGCTAGCGATTTTTCCAGTCGGGCTACCAAAATCTATCTCTGCCCTGCCCGTCGGGCTATTGTAGGAAGGAAAAATATATGTCAATGCTTTTGCATTCTTTCAGAAATGTAGCTGGGTAATTATGTCATTGGCATCGGTGAGCCACTGTCAATATGTGACATATTGAAATCGCGTTTGAATTTGCGCTTGTTTTTTTGCTTTCACTTTGCAATCGTGCGAACTGTGTATAGAGAGCGACAGTACTGATTGGTGAGTGATGATAATTTGCGCACCAATTCCTCTGACATCGTCTTATTAATCGTTAGCTTACTATGCAAACATGACAAGTGAAATCTCCCGCAGCAAGCTTAAACATGTGAGAGGTTGATCGCGCAGAGAATCGCTGAGCTTATGTGAGTGCGCGTGTAAAAGCAGCAGGATATATATTTTAGTTCTGCTGAGCCAAATAAGACAGGTCAGGGTGAAGAAGTGACAGCCAAAGAAAAGCTTACCACAAAACGGAGAAGTTATGACAAATCAGACTATAAGGCAAAAAGAAAGTGCAGCTTTATGGTTTCATGGACAAAATAATTTCTGTGGCTGTGATATGACGAGCTAAATAACCAGGGCTGCACATAAGTGGTCCACAGGTGCGCATTCGCTGTCAAAATAAAAAAAAACACGCACAAGGGTTAGGGTTAAATTTAAAAACTGTACTTTTGAGTTAAAATATATATTTATAATTTTAATAAATGACAAATTAAAAAGGCATGAACATTTTATTTTGTATCGAAAAAATATCGAACCGTGACACCAAAGTATCGAACTGAACCGTGAATTTTGTGTATTGTTGCACCCCTAGTAAACATAGGCACTGCGCATGTGCGTTTTACCCATATTCTATCGCGATATGTCATTTTCCTATCGTTGCCCAAAATGACACCGGTATTACCGTGAACTGTATGATATAGCCCAGCCCTACTTGGAGCTTTATTGAGCTCTTGAAATTCCTTGTTATTACTGGTTGGTTGTTTGTTGCTACTGTTCATGTGTTCAGCTGCTAGTGGGGGGAGGGGCTTTAGTAAATCATGTTCAGAGGAGCCACCACTGCTGATTTACTGACACAAAAATGCAGCTGTTTTTGTTTTTTTAATGTAAGTGTATTTAATACTTCAAGACACAATTAGTATGGTCTTTTGTTGCCAATGGTAACAGTATTGTTAGCATCTAGGCACCAGCTGTTGTTAGATAAGAGAACTTCAAACAGTAGCAGCCACTCGTACACTCACACAGAGTGTACAGCAAAGAGAGAGCCTGAGTGGAGCTAAAAACTACGGTTCTTCTTAAACAACCAAAATCATCACGATAAAAAGCCAACTGAACTTTGGGAAAAAGTGATCTTTTCACCTGCTCCCATCCACCTCCTACATGCTTGAACACAACCAGACCACACTCATGATCCCATAGCCTGCTTTGAAGTTTGGTCATCATGGACATCAGCACTAAGATCATTCACTTTGTGACAATTAAACAACCTTGCACGTCCTTAGTATGAGCTTTAGATTTTGAGAAATAATAGTGGCAGCCATAACCACTGAATTATCTTTATTTCACACCACAGTCGCAGTGAGAAACTAGAAGTGAGTGCATGATTGAGTTTGGTACACACATTGTGCATATGGGGGAAAACACCACTAGAAAAACACCACCCTAATGGCTGCACAGCCTCCTCTGCTGCTGGTAAGGATAAACAGTCAGACAGTAGTTTACCTGATGGTCTGATCAAAGGAAGCACTGAGGAGCTGGCTGCTGTCCTTGCAGAAGCTGACACATGTTACTCCTTTGCTGTGGGCACGCTCGAACCTCCTCAAACACTGACCGCTCTGGATCTTCCAAACCTACACAGACACATACAGTTTGTTCTAAACTCGTGTTTTAGTAAAACAGAAAACACACGAGTGAAAGAAACTGAGGTTTTCAGTTTTCTGAGAGCTTTCATGTGTAATAATTAAAATGTCTTCTTGATAGGTTTTTATAATTTTATACCAATAGATGTGGTTATATAGCCTAGAAATGGGCTGCAAGTACAGAACTGGTGAATGAAACACAGAAGGACAATGACAGAAACTGAAGTACAGCTGGTCCTCTATACCTTAACCTTTCCATCCTGGGCTCCAGTGGCCAACATCTCTGTGTCCCGACTGAAGCCCATACACAACACAGCGTCATCCATCATCATGAAGTTATCCTGAGCCTGGTATTTCAGATCCTGCAAACACAAAAGATATATAATAATTAAAAATAACTGGCATAAACAGAGTGACATTTAAGCAGAACCTAAATCTGCCTTTCTTTTCCTTTCAACCCACCTTCCTGATTTTGCCAGTTGTGAAGTTCCAGACTTCGATGAAACCGTCCACAGAGCCAGTGACCAGATACTGACCATCAGGGGAGAATCGGGAACACTCCACGTGAGATTTCTGTCCAAACTGCACAGGGAGGAAAAACAAATCACGTCAGAACAAGTTTAAGTCATGAACTTGAAGAAATGGCAGTAAGGCCTGGTCACAGTGAAGAAGCTGACTAATACAAATTGCCATTTTGGGATAGTGTGGGTACCTTGATGTGTCTGCTGAGCTGCGTGGGAAAGCGTTCCTCTTCTACATCTTTAACGGCAGCTTTACCTCTGAACAAGTCAATGGTCATACCAGGAGGCAGGAGACCCTGATGCTGCTGCCACTTCAGAGCCTACAGAAGGAAAAAGATGACGGGGGACGACATAAGCATTTGCATTTTATCTGAACTGAGGAACAAATTTTATTTATATAGCACCGAATCACAACAAGGTGCTTTATAGTGTGTAGTTAAGACAATACAATAACAAGGAGTCGATATTATGCATGCAGAATTATAATCAAGGACGACTCTGCTTGTACATTCCTATTTTTTTTTTGTAAAATTAAGAGGCAAATGAGTTTCACAAACTAGTACAACACATACAAATTTCAAGGTCACATACCTGTCCCAGCAGAGCCATGAGACGAGAGGGAGGCACCACGCTGACCTCTCCTGCCAGCGCCTGAGCGATGGCCGCCCGACGCTTCTCCTTACTGCTGCCATCTGGGTACGCCTGGATAGAATTTCAACAATGCGTAAGAAAGAAACATGCACATCTATTAAATATGTAGAGCACATTTTAATCTGATGTTCTTTCTGATTTAAAACCTTATTTTTCCAGATTTAAAAAGCCGAGGGAAAAAAAACGAGGGAAAAAAATAATAAACTCAGGAAAAAATGGAAAAAATAAATAAGAGTCACTTTAAGTAATTTATCTCACCTCTCTGGGATCAAAGTAGGAGCGAGCCAGCAGGTTCTCCAAGTGGATGTATCTCTCTGGCTGGGTCTGTTTCAGCATGATCATGGGGTCGGTCTGTCTGAGCAGTGAACGAGCTGCACCAAGCTCTCTCAGTTCAATCAGCTCTAACACGACCTGGTGAGGGAATCAACACAAAGGCCCAACTTAAACAAACAAACAAACAAAAAGATCTACTATGCTTACATTGGGAGATTTGCTATGATACAAATGCTTAGAAAAGAAAACATCTGGATAAAGATAGTATTACAATAAACACCTGAAAAAAACCCTTTCTGACCAGAAACCATTAGAAATAAAGCTGGAGGACTTAGCCAAGCTTTGGACACCATCCAAAATGGTGTGAAAGCCCAGTTCAATGTACTATCATCATCATCATCATCATCAACATCTATCTATAACTCTCTAAATCTAATATTCACACTTTACTGTCAACACTTCTCATTGTATACAAACAAGCCCTCACCCCCCGTATAATCCCAGATGATGATAAGATGCCAGCGTCTTCTGGACCTGTCAATCAAAACTTTATCCAGACCATACCTGTTCGTAAAGGTCTATCAAGGTCTTGTCTGGCAGCTTGAGGGACTGGATGGCTTGTAGAACAGTATCCCAGTGGCCGCTGTTGATGTCTGCCACGAAGCTCTCTATACTGTCCACTGTGTTCAGAGACACTGTCGTCTCCTCCTGCAGAGTGGCTAGTGTCCGGTGCAGATTGTTCTCTTTTAAGTACTGCATAATCAGACGGACCACGCTGTGAAAATAGACAAACAACGTGAGACAGAAGACGGCTCAGCTCAGGTAAAACAAGCTCAGGATTTGGTGATCAGAAACGTTCCTGATGATACCCTACACTTTGAGGTATAGTGAGTTCAAATTCAGAATTTTCATGTCACAAGATGGCACTCTTTTTACCTGGTTAGGTTCTCATAGTAACTTATACCAAACATATACTAGGGGTGGGGGAAAAAAAATCGATACTGTGTAGTATCGTGATATTTTGTTTGCTAATAATGTATCGATACAGGGACAGCAGAAATCGATATTTTGTTACAAAAAAAGTTTTTGTGGACTGGTACATGCTCTGACTTCAGAGCATGTTGATCCTTTTTCTGAGCAAGAATCCTGACACTGTCCAAATGTGTTTAACTTTTTTTTGGCAGCAATAAACATGACAGTTTACTTATTTTAATTTAAGACATGTTTTATTTTAATTAAGTTTAAAACTTTTTTATTTAATGTAAAATTATATTTTGTTTTAATTTACTTTCAAATTCTTCAGTTGCTGAAGGGGCTGCATAGTTTTCATAAATTGCATAGTTCAGAATAGCTATAATTGTACCAGATGGTTGCATTCAGTTAAGTTGGACTAGACTGTAATACAAACCGTTCAGTTTGTCAACAATAACACTGACTGAAATGAGAGAAAGACTGAGTGTGAGACTTTGATATTAGATAAAATGAATATTGATAACGTTTACCTTTATGTACAGAATCTGAATATCGCAAAATATTTTTAAAAATTGCAATAATATCGTATCGTGCGTTAAGTATTGTGATAATATCGTATCGTGGGATGTATGGTGATTCCCACCTCTAACATATACCATTATCTGCATTTTATATTCACTAAGTCTTCAGTACGCTCTAAGAGTGAAATAGATTCTCTGGTGTGGGAATAAGTGTTTGTGCCTTACTAACACCACGGTGCATTAATGTGGCACATAATCACTGGGACTGAAATACATTTAGACTTTGATGCAGAAAATAAATGCTTTTATGCTTGACTCTTATCTGCTGCAATGTCTGATTATACTGACACAAATGCAGCCAATCTAAGAAGATAGATAAGAAAAACATGAGTAGGCTATTTATTGGCTATTCATCATGGAGAAGATTAAATCTGTTGAAATAATTCACTTTAATCTGGGAACAAACTAAAGTGATTTCTCTTTCATTAGTGTAGGAAAATGCCAGTACTGCATGCACTGAAAGTCCAGCACACATTTTAGAATTGAGTGAACCAGGCACGTGCAGAGGGGGGGCTAGAGGGGCTTGAGCACCCGCCCCTTTCCTGATGGGTGCCCAAACTGCCCTTTTGTTGAGGCAACTTTTTAAAAAAAAATTTTTTTTTTAAATGTGTGTGTGGGTGCGGAGTCTTGTCTGTGCCCCTCAACAATAATATTTAACTATTAATCACAGTTTTGCTAAATAAAAGGATCTGGCTTGCATCAGTCACATGATCACCATTAACCAATGATCGCCCTTGACGGCAGAACGCGCTGGTTACAAGCCGGGAACGAGCTCACAAAGAGCACGCGCATTTTTAGCGGTCCGGAGCTGTAGGAGAAACACAAGTTAACTCAGAGACACAGAATGATGCGACAAAACCAGTAAGTAGGTGTACAGCGTGCACTGTAGTCTATAGCACACAGGAGTATTAGCTTATTACGTACACGTTGGTAAGCTGTCTTGTGGCAACTGACGAACTGAAACAAACGAGCGTGCTGTGTGTGCAACAGCGCGACAAACATTACCTGTCCTTTTATTAACTGCACAAGTAGTGCTGGTCATAGCTGCTGGCTACCTGTGTAAGGCTGTCACGGGTCTGTAGCTCTGTCACCGTTTTAGGGAACATATTTAGTTTTAAAGTAAGTTTCCGGGCTTTTCCTGCCTTTCTGGAGGGATTATATTTCACTAAAAACGATCTAATATGCATGTCCACATAATTATGCATTATTGTAATTATAATATATTTAAAAACACACACTGTATTTTAAAGAACATACATTAAGAAGCAGATTATATTAGATTTATATTTTAAATAAGACAAAATTTGGATTTTACAGCAGTAAAATTATTGTATCTCTACAGTTTAAAAATGTAATAAGCTTTGCCCCTGCACAGAGTGGATAGTGAAACAAATGGAATCATCATAAATACATTATTTCATATTTATTACTTCCCCCTCCTCATTGCTTTATTATTGTAGCTCTAGTAATAAATATGTAAGGATTCTGGATCAGCACCATGATGCCCATAGTATATACAGTATTCTGAAGAAGGTCTAAAATGTCACCGTGTGTGTGTGCATGTGTGTGTTTTATGTATATGGATTTTTTAAAATTATTACTCATGATATAACATTGTCCAGACATGCCTGGTAAGGACATGAGGAGGAAACAGTAGAGCTGTGTGAGGCTACTAAAGGCAGTGCTATAACATTTTTCTGTCATTTTATTATAGATTAAGTGCAAGAGTTGTTAGGTGTGGATAATTAGATTATAGTTTATTGCAATAGCAAGTTGTGCCTTGTTCTCAGATAGACAGCAAGTGGAGAGTGATATATGAAATGATGGGATGGAAGGAAGAAGAGAAGCAAAGAGTGATTCACAGGCAGAGCCTAAATTATTTCTCACAGTTTTTTGTTGCCTTATGGTTCCGAGCGCTGTCACCAATCTTAGTATTTTGTTATTATCCCATGACATTTAATCAGCTACCATCTCTCCTATGGACTTTTTAATGTCTACAGTCTCAGATCAACACAGCCCTGCCCTCCAGCACTATCCACAGCAACCCCTCAACAGCAACATTGTACCCATCAGGTGAAACATCGGCTACGTTTGCTTTGCCTTGTTGCCCATATTAGATTCTTGATGAATGTGTGTTGTTGTTATTCAGCCTGGTTCAATATGCCCCTTTTTAACTTTGAGCACCCGCCCCTTTAAAGCTCTCTGCACGGCCCTGGAGTGAACTAATAACTTCTAAACTCAAACTATGTTCTAGATCATCATCACCATCAGCACCACCAACGGCGTGCCAGGGGGGCAAAATCTGCTGTCCTCCCCAGAGGCCCCTTTAGCAAGACTGTCCTATGTTGGTAATACATCTTAATAAACTTTGATGGCTGGATAAAACTGTTTTGAATAAATGTGTTGCCAAGAGATTATTTTGTTTTGCACCAGTAAATAGTTGATTGTGAAACACATGGAAATATCTGTGTGGTGTTTAAAATGTCAAAAGTCTTATTTATTAATAGGTATTTGATCCATATCAGGTTGCAGAAAAGCTAGTTCATCTCAGGGCCAACATAGAGACAGGCAAACAGTTCACACTCATACATGATCTAATACTCATTTGTCTTTCCTCAACAAGTTTTCTCTTAAAGTGAACTCCATTCTGGGAGAGGAATCTTAAGCTGCTCCTGCTCAGCTCTGCTGAGAAACATTAAAGAGTTGGGACGTTCCAGTTAGTCAATCAATCAATTAAAACAGATTATTATGGCTTTCAAAGTCATGTAATTCTTTTCTTTCTCACCATATTTTTCAAGTATATATATTTGACAACAACATAATAAAACTGGAAATTCTGTTTTTGGTGTGCCACCCCTATATTATTATTGCCCTCAAATGGCCACCCCTATGAAAAAAAAATCCTGAGGCATCCCTGTATGTTAAACTTGCTTTGGAGCACATCCTTCAGTCGTGATCAATAACTTTCCCTATTTTTTTATTGTTACTGTGTTTGCCATCAATTTTCATTTTAAGGAGTAAGAATCTGCAGACAGATGTGTGGTCATTTCTAAACACTATCCCTACTTACTACTAATGTTTTCACTAGTATTTTTTTCTTGCAAAAAGCCTCAGTTTAGATAATTCAATTATGGATTCCTGCGAGATTTTGAATATTAGCAAATTATGAGCACCGTTTTGAATCTAGTTTTGAATAAACCGCGAGTTTCTGACAGAAAGTGGAGTTACTGACACTAAATGAAGCAGACTTAATATGTCAAGTAATCTGGCTACTTTAGTGAGTTGTCCAGGTTGGGTTTGGTTGAATCAGTAACATTTCCAGCTCATGTCAGAATCTACGGCGACTGGGAAGCGCACATCTTAAGCTAATGCTAATTTACTCACCTCTCTTTCAGTTTTGTGCAGTACACAGAAGCGATTAAAATATAAAATGATCAATAAACAAATATTTCATATCACATAGTGCCAGTTGAAAGAGTACCTAACTCCACTTTCCAGTCATACACTACATACACTACAGCGTATGGCTGGAAGTTAGCTCGTTAGCTTAGCACAAAAACGCTACCTACCGCTACTGCAGTTTACTGCAGGATGAAGGAGGCCTCACTGCCCAAAAATGTGATCAAATATGGAGCTTTTAAAACCCAGTTTACTTTAATAATAACACTCCTTTAACAATAGTTAAGCGGGGTACTTACTCTGCAGATTCCACCTCCAGAGACATGATTATTTATGTGAAAACAGCCTCCAAGATGCACTCCTGAGTCCACAGCAGAAACAAACGCCAGGAACACACGGCTACGGCACCGGAAGAAACAGGATCAGGAGGCGGGTTTTTTTTTTCCAAAATAAAAGATTCATTTGACGCTCAAAAAACATGGAGTTATTTTTTGCTGCCGTTTTTGTTTTTGGATGACAAAAATGTTCACGTTTCGACGTCTTCATAATATTCAAACTCTTAAAACAAAAACAAATAAAGATACCAAATAACTGCACTAGTTCGCATTACTGTATTACAAAAAACCTGTTCTATGTCAACTGACCACCTGTTTCCTGGCAGGCCACCTCATATTATACCATACACAAACAAACAAACAAAAATGCTTAATTTTAGCTCTCCGCTATTATTAGTTTGGTCAGAAAAAGGTAAGAAGTATTTTTGCGATGAAGCTGAAGTTCAACATACATTTCTGAGAGCTTGAGTTTGGTTAAAAATTTGACAACAAGGCCTGAACTACCATATTTGAAGGTTTATCGAAATAATAATTTCAAAGATGGGGGTTGAAATTTGTAACACAGATGATAAGTATAAAAAATACTGCTCAAGCTTAAAATGCCCCTAACCTCATCACAAAACTCTAGAGTGTTTTATTTATTTCATTAATAACATTACAAAACTAAAATTGGAAAGTTTTAAGAACTTTTCCATCTGCCAGGATTTTTTTTTTCAGGGAAATCACATATGGTCAGGCTGGGAATTTGGTCAACTGATATGTTATAGAACGACCCAGATAAAATAAAAACAGGTATCTAATCCAGTGTTGTTCAGTGCACTTAAAACTTCCTTAGTTTGAAATTTTCACAATTACTTTTCTTTAAAACTGGTAAAGTTATTAAATTAGTCTTTTATTTCGTCTCATTTAAGGCACCTGTAATTTTTTTCAGTGTTCCCTCCAAATATCCATGTTACTTTGGTTGAGTAGAACATAATTCAAATTCACCCACTGATTCATGATTCCGCTGCAAAATTCACATTTGTTGTAGATGTTCTAATTCTGAGATCAGTTATTTTTAAACTACAGGAAAGCCATAAATCCTTGGGGTAGCCCCAAAGGACAGCAGAATTATTTTTCTGCTAGAAAAGATCAAATAAATTAAGATGGCTATTTAATTAATTAAGGTTGTTTGAGTGTGGATTTCCTCTTGCGTCCTTACATGGCATCAAAGCACCATTCCCAGCATTAAGGGATCTTTTCCTCATAAGCGTGTAGTGTGTGCACAGCCAATTCCCCTTTTTTGCTGATCAACAGGGGGTGCTATTTGCACAGTAATGGCATCGAGGCCCTCTTGACTTCCCTCTCTCTGCCCATGAAGGTCTTTCAAGGTTATAATGATAATAGTGCACAGTGCAGCAGCACTTCAGACTGCAGGCCTGGGTTTGATTGTTTTGGCCAATCATGACATAATCCCACTGTGAGCCCCATCCACATGGCAAATGAAATTGGCATTGAGAACACGGCAGATCCTGGTCGGTTTCATTTGCCTTTGCAGATGGAGAAATATATTGGGAAACGATGAGGGGAAGCAGACGTGATGGGGAGGGGAGGAGTGGTGTTTCCACACAATACCATAAGACCTCAGTCATCCCGAATATATTACCATAAAAGCACAAGAAAGATGTCAATTCAATTTTGCCATCTTCTGGCAGGACAAAGCACAGGCTGCTGTTTGGAGACTGCTTGCCGATGAGATAGACGCCGCCATGCTGGAAGAGTGACAGCAGCACAAAAGGCTGTAATGCAATCACTCCGTCTTCTCTGGTAAAAACAAAAGAAATTTCGTTTCTATTTATGCGAGGTGCCATTCTTGGTGTGAAAAATTGTTACCTCTTTCCAACATAATTAGAACGCATTACCACCACAAAGAAACATAACCTGTCTTTGTGCTGTCGGGGAGGAAAAATTGAGTGAAAAAACATGTTTTTACCTGATCTGTAACTGCGTTTTGAAAGAATGTCACTGCTGGTGTAACTATACTTATCTTCTTCTTCTTTTTTTGTCATGCCAAAAAGGAACACAAGGACACAACAACCAAATGGTGACATTCATTCAAATAGCATTTATCTACCATTCACAGCCACTACAAACAGTTCTACATATCTAGGAAAATCTTCACAAATCTTCACTGTATTGTTCTCATGGAAACCATTGCTGAGTCCATTCTTTAGTGCAGATATACAGGGAGTGCAGAATTATTAGGCAAATGAGTATTTTGTCCACATCATCCTCTTCATGCATGTTGTCTTACTCCAAGCTGTATAGGCTCGAAAGCCTACTACCAATTAAGCATATTAGGTGATGTGCATCTCTGTAATGAGAAGGGGTGTGGTCTAATGACATCAACACCCTATATCAGGTGTGCATAATTATTAGGCAACGTCCTTTCCTTTGGCAAAATGGGTCAAAAGAAGGACTTGACAGGCTCAGAAAAGTCAAAAATAGTGAGATATCTTGCAGAGGGATGCAGCAGTCTCAAAATTGCAAAGCTTCTGAAGCGTGATCATCGAACAATCAAGCGTTTCATTCAAAATAGTCAACAGGGTCGCAAGAAGCGTGTGGAAAAACCAAGGCGCCAAATAACTGCCCATGAACTGAGAAAAGTCAAGCGTGCAGCTGCCAAGATGCCACTTGACACCAGTTTGGCCATATTTCAGAGCTGCAACATCACTGGAGTGCCCAAAAGCACAAGGTGTGCAATACTCAGAGACATGGCCAAGGTAAGAAAGGCTGAAAGACGACCACCACTGAACAAGACACACAAGCTGAAACGTCAAGACTGAGCCAAGAAATATCTCGAGACTGATTTTTCTAAGGTTTTATGGACTGATGAAATGAGAGTGAGTCTTGATGGGCCAGATGGATGGGCCCGTGGCTGGATTGGTAAAGGGCAGAGAGCTCCAGTCCGACTCAGACGCCAGCAAGGTGGAGGTGGAGTACTGGTTTGGGCTGGTATCATCAGAGATGAGCTTGTGGGGCCTTTTCGGGTTGAGGATGGAGTCAAGCTCAACTCCCAGTTCTACTGCCAGTTTCTGGAAGACACCTTCTTCAAGCAGTGGTACAGGAAGAAGTCTGCATCCTTCAAGAAAAACATGATTTTCATGCAGGACAATGCTCCATCACACGCGTCCAAGTACTCCACAGCGTGGCTGGCAAGAAAGGGTATAAAAGAAGAAAAACTAATGACATGGCCACCTTGTTCACCTGATCTGAACCCCATTGAGAACCTGTGGTCCATCATCAAATGTGAGATTTACAAGGAGGGAAAACAGTACACCTCTCTGAACAGTGTCTGGGAGGCTGTGGTTGCTGCTGCACGCAATGTTGATGGTGAACAGATCAAAACACTGACAGAATCCATGGATGGCAGGCTTTTGAGTGTCCTTGCAAAGAAAGGTGGCTATATTGGTCGCTGATTTGTTTTTGTTTTGTTTTTGAATGTCAGAAATGTATATTTGTGAATGTGGAGATGTTATATTGGTTTCACTGGTAAAATTAAATAATTGAAATGGGTATATATTTGTTTTTTGTTAAGTTGCCTAATAATTATGCACAGTAATAGTCACCTGCACACACAGATATCCCCCTAAAATAGCTAAAACTAAAAACAAACTAAAAACTACTTCCAAGAACATTCAGCTTTGATATTAATGAGTTTTTTGGGTTCATTGAGAACATGGTTGTTGTTCAATAATAAAATTATTCCTCAAAAATACAACTTGCCTAATAATTCTGCACTCCCTGTAAGTGAGAATAGGTAAACTCGAGAGGCAACAACAAGACAACTCTCAAAAAGGAAGCAGACTGCTGCCTTCTCCTTATGCCTCCCCTAACTCATTGTCCTCTGTTTTTTGTCACTGCAGGTCAAGCTTCTCCAGGATGGCACATCCGTACAAGACATTGCAAGGTTTGCTGTATTTCCCAACACAGTCTTAAGAGTGTGGAGAAGACATGAGGTTCAAGGTTCAAGGTTCTTTATTTGTCACATGCATAGTTATACAAGTATAACACACAGTGAAATGTAGCCTGAGGTGAGCTGGGCAGGACTGTAGAAAGGGCAATAACCCAGCAGCAGGCCCATATCTGCTTCTTCTTTTTTTTTTTTTGCATGGGGGGCAGCAGGAGTGCTGCCAGAGCCTTAAAAATTAACCTACAGTGGACTACTCGTTATTCTGAGCAGTGTTTAGCAAAGTGCAAAGAAAAAAAACAGTGAAATATAGAGCAGATGATCATGAAGGGTTTAATGCTTAGAACTGAACAGTAATGGACCCAAAGCAGAAACATTCACAAACACTAAGAAAGGACTGGACTGTAAATACACTGAGGGCTGATTGTGAGTAGGAAACAGCAGAGGAATGAGACACAAGTCACAGGTGAAAACAAACAGCACAATAACAAAGTGGGATGTAAAACAAACACAAAGGAAGAAGGAAGCCCGATTCTACATGCAGAGACGAGAAGTCTCAATAAACATGAAGACAGAGAGAAATGAACTTTTGAGCACTCAGATGCATCCACACAGGAAATCAAATCAGGAATGAACAGACAGGGAACTAAACTAATATTTAGGGAACTAAACACAAACAACAAACTCAAAGCAGGAACTTCTTAGGAATAATCCTAGAACAGAAACCAGAATCTAGTCTGCATTCTGCAAAAACATGAAAGCTTAATATACTAGAATACACATTTGAAGCATGAACTGTAACACAGGACACCTCACAAGAAAATTCACTTTAGAATAATAACAAAATGAAAACAGGAACCCAACATTTCAAATGCCGGGATAATTGAACCCAAACTCAGAGATAATCAAAACCCTGTGACTGTGACAACAGCACAGCAGAAAAAGACATAATGATTAGTTTGAGGAAGGAGTGGAGAAAGAAGAGCACCCAGGTATCAATGCATGTCTGCATGTATCACTATGGGACTATCTGCGATGTCGATATTACAGAGTGCTGTTAACGAGACATCAGACAGCTGCCCTACTTTCTATATTTTTACCCCGTCGTGTCGTGTGGAACTATTGGCAGTTCTTCCATAACAGCTTGTGTTGCTTTGATCGAGAATATATACAAATGAAGCCACTGCAGGTGCTGCAAGAAGAAATGATAATAATTGTCAGGTATTCTGTATGCTATTTTGGTTGTATGTATTTGTGTTCAGTGTTTTGAGACACAGGGGCACCAGCAGTCGGCCAATTACTATGAAAACCCACACAAACTTCTCTGCATGTAATAGCTGAGACTCAGTGATGTTGCTTTTAGTTGGAATAAACCCAGATACGATTAAGCTACATGAAGCAGTAAATCCTTGCAATGAATTGTCAGCAAATGATGGGAACAGATGTGTGGTTGGAGTAGGATGCACCGGGCTCTCTTTGCATGCTTTCTGCTGTTCAGTTGAACGCTGCACATTCACAAAATTGAGAAGCAGCTACAGAAGAAAAATAAACATCCAATCTCATCTTCTGTGTGAAATTGGACATTATGGAATAGATTCATCATTCACATCAGACAAGAAAAAAAAACAACCTAATGGGATTGTTTTTTTTGTTTATTTTTTTGTTTATGCTGATTAGACACTAGAATCTAAAGAACATCACGCTGATGCAATGTGATGGATTATCAGACTGTGAACAGAGTGACAGGTTATTTCTTCAATACGGCTTCAAAAAGGCAGGGAGTTTGGGTAAGCAAATACAGATAGATCAGTGATTTGTTGGACAAAGACACTATTTTTGTACTTTTGCCCCTCTACACCACAACAACACTGTCAAGATGTGAGTGAAATACAAACTTTAATTCAACTTTAATTCCAAGGATTTTACAAAACACCTGCAGTAATTGTTTATCAATTACAGCCTTTTTTAAACATCACTCCACAATTAGTCTCAAAACTAATTGGATAAACTAATATTATGTTTAATATAAAGAACGTTTTTAATGCTTGCATGAAATTCCTTGCAGTCGGTGACTGCCTGAAGCCTAGAATCCACAGACATCACCAAATGCTGTTTCCTCTCTCGAGTTGCTCTGCTAGACCTTTACTGCAGCCAACTTCAGCAGTTTCTTTTTTGTGGCTCTGTTTACATTCAGTTCAGCGTCCCTGTTAAACTAATTTTGGAGCATTTGTCTGATTCTGTGCAGCGAATATAGCCCTGCACCAGTGACCCCAGGTCCATTGGCAACCATACATCCTGCCATCAAAACACTGCCTTCACCATGTTTGACAGATGTCGTATATGCTTCAGATCATGAGCCGTTCCTTCCCTTCTCCATACTTTTATCTGCCTATTTGGTTCATCTTGTATCATCTGTCCAAAAGGTTTCCAGAAGTTTACAAAGCAGTGTTTTATGGCAAAGTCTAATTTTCAAATCCTTTGTATTTCCATTCATGAAGGCATCTGTTGATTGTAGAGTTAACCCACCTCTTTGGGAGTGACGTGGACTCGGCTCTATGTTGTTGTGTTTCTTAACCTTGGAAATAATTCTGTCATCATGCACTTTCCTTGTTTTCTGACATCGTTCAGGCATTTCGGTGTTCCTGAGTAGGTCAGAATAGTCATCATTTTTAAGAATGGACAACACTCTTGATTTGGCCACTCCTGATGTCTCTCCAGCAGGTTTATTTTGTTTTTATATGCAATTACAGTAAAAAGCTTTGAAAGCTTCATTTTGTCAAGGGAACAAGGCTCCTGTAGCCATTAAACTGCAGTCATTTGTCCAATTAATTTTGATGCTCTGAAGATGAGGAACTACTTATAAAATTTTTTGTAATTCCTTAAAATTTAATGAAATGTTTTTGTCAAACACTTGAATTAAAGCTGAAAATGTGCACTCCAATCACATCTTGATTTAACATCTACTATGATGTGTACAGAGGCAAAACTACATCAGAACGTATGTTTTATCCAAAACACATTAGGACCCTCACTTTACATCTACTGTGTGTTTTTTCTATTGAGTGGAGGATTTAAATCTGCAGTCGACTTTCCTTACTGCTTTCAGGTAGCAGGTGGTTAACGTGAAATGAATATGAAATGGAAAATGCCTTTAAGTCTTTCCAACGTGTGAAGAAAGGATCACCCAACGGCTGAAAAAAAGTGCCCCAAATCAAGTCAATTACAATTAAATACTACATCCACAAGATCTTTTTACCTCATGGTTTACTGGGATTGAGTCTTCAATTGAAAACTGCTGGTAAGGGATTCAAATTCTAACCTCTGGTGCCAACAATTGGCCCTTTTTGTGCCTCAACAAATTTAGCCCTGTCTTACTCCCCCTGCCTTTTTTTGTGATCTTTTTTTGCAAAAGATTTTTATTACAGAGAAGCAACAACGCATCAAGAAGACATAAATGACAACAGACATCAAGCAAACACCCCCACAGCTGGTGGGACTCAGTCTGGTTGCTTTGACCAAATGTTCCATGAGGAATTTCCCAGAAATCACATGCTCATCATTACATGTTCTTGGCAGGCCTTTTCATCCTGATATTACCTAACTAAGCATCCCAAAAGGTCAGTAGCTATCCTCGCAGACAAAACTGTCTCTTCTTGCCAAGATTCTGAAAAAGTGCAACTCAAAGTGTCGCTTTGCATGACAGTATTCTAAATAATACACTGGAGTGCACAAAGAGCATCAGTAATGGATTACATGTATTTTAAAGATACCTTAAAAACACAAGGCATCCCCTCAATGATGCTCTTGGAATGATAACACTCAGCTCACTCAAACCCATCTTAAACATGGAGTGTATTTGCTCTGGCATAACATTTAAAAATATAAATATTATTTTTCTATATAAGTGTTTTCTTTCTAACACACATTTACACTCAGATGCATCTGAGCTACTTGGGGTTAGAACCTTGTACACACCACCGGTCTAAATTTAGTGGAACCAGGACGCAAACATGCCCTCTTCTTCATCATATTGTATTTATAGTCCCTTTCAGTGTTTCTTTAATGTGAATTTGCATCTTCAGATCATCCAAATGTTATTTGAGTGTTCCTTTAATGCTCATTTCACAACATTTTCGGGAAACAGCTGATGAGGAGAACCTCACAAAAACCTGAATGGTTTGACTCTGGAAGAAAACAATCACATCAGATGACAAAGCCTTATTGATCTGTTTGGTTTTGTTTATGTCTCTTTGAGAGCTTCGCCCTTGAGTGTACCTGGCTGCCAAACACAGTCAACAAGAGTCCATTAATTTGCTGCTGAGAAGCTACTTACAGCTCCTTGCTAATGGCTGATTTTTTCCACCACTCTCTCATGTCTTTCATCAGTGGTAGTGGGTGGAAGGAGTGTGTTTGTGAGGAGAGGTATTGGTGATAGGGTAGTGATGGCAGAGTGGGGGTGTCCAGGCAGTAATTCTTGATTCACCTGTAACATGGGTCTGAGCTTCAGTCATATTGGCATAGCCATTATTTTCAATGCATGCATTAGAAAGAGCCAAAGTGAGAAACCTTTGATGGTTTCAGTCTTCTTGATGCACACAAACAGGACTCAGAACCAATGCCACAGCTGCAGGACAGCATTCACGTTTTTGGAGAGGAGATTGGGAAACACAAAGATTCAGAATCGGGTTTGCTCATGCCGTGGCAGCTTGCAATGGAACGCGATAAATAACAGGTCATCAAGGTGATAAAGCATTGAGCTGGAAATGGGATTGTGCCTGTAAGGCAGCGGACCAGGCAGCACAAACGTGAACTGATATACATTAGCCCCCGAGCAGTCTGTACAAGAGAGATATGCTGCTGGGTACCCTTCTACCCGTGACAATGTAAATAGAGGCTATCCACTTACCGGGTGAATGCCGCTGCCTCTCCTCAGCTGAAAGGCTTCAGGGGCTGTGTTGTATTAAAAAAAAAAAGAAAAGAAAAATGGAAAAAGACCCACAAAGTGCTGACACAAGTGAATGGTTTTGAGTGTGGTAAGAGTTCTCTTTTCACTTACTGGTTCTGCTTGTTCCAGTGTCTAAACTCATGTTAGTCTGCAACTGATTTTCCTTTTTTAGGTTCTTTGGGAATTCACTGGAGGCGTTTGTGGACATTGACCAAAAGCAGGAGCAGCTGAAATGAGGATATAATGGATTCTGTTTGGAAGATTGCAATGTGTATGATGAATTTAAAGTTTTTAAAAAAATGGTGAGGGAACAATAAAAGCTTGTATATTGCAAACAATGTTAATTTGAAGAAAAAGTAACATCGGGACTTAAAAGATAGAAGAAAAATCTTCAAAGGTTCGTGATGCCTTTTTGAGGCTTTGAGTTTGGAAGCTGTAAAAAAAAAAAAAATCCCATCACTACTTTGATGATATTCTAAAGGCCTCGGCATGCTTCAAACAAACTAGGCCATGTGTTATTTGACTGTATTTATGCATGAAGGCAAAAGTTTTTATATCTGTTGCAAAGGACTCCTCTCAGTGGTGGAGGGAAAAGCTCTTATTACAGCATCCTGTCTGTGATGACAAGAAGTCTGTCCTTCTAGTCTCGAGAAGATAAATAATACAAATGGGAATAATGGCGCACTTCATGAAAGCCTCTCCTTGAAAACATTTACTGTGATGTGCTTGAATGTACAGACAAAATGTGAAGTAAATGCGCGTGTTAAAGAGATACCCTGGCAACACCCTTCCCACCAGGTCGTATATGTCAGCTATTACTGTGATGTCAGGAGTGGCTTTGGGAATAATGTGACCTCTACATGCAAAATAAGGGTATTCCACCAAGGCACTGTTTCAGTTTTTAGTCTTTATTTTAGTTTAGGTCCTCTGTTTCCACCTGGAAAAATATTTGGGAGGAAAAGAGTCAGAAAGGGGAAAATAATACCTCATTATTAGTGTTGGGGAGTAACGGAATACATGGGTTTAAAATACAAAAATGAGTAACTGTATTTAAAAAGGTAGTATTCAGAATACAGTTAGTTTGTTAAAATAAATGGATTACACAGCAGTCTTTTATTTGACATGTTAGGCTATGCCATGTCTATTTTTGGTAATTCCACACCGGTGGAGACCCAAACAAAACATGCATTAAGAGCCTCTAATGCCTGTGTCTCAACCTCGCGGCCCATGTCACCCCTACTTGCAGTGGCCCGCATAATGACATTAAGAAATATTTAAAAAAATTATTATTCAAATAATTATTTAATATGAAGGCAAACTATAGCAGCCTTTCAACGCTTCTTTCTGTCTCTCGTTAGCAAAGTTGACCCAGACAACAAAGTAAAGCTAGTTTTTGGCTAAGAGCCCAACACGGAACCAGACGTATTAGTCAGAGGTCCCGTTTTATATACGCATGAGGTGCAGCCTTACCTAATGTCCACCTACTGTTACTCATTTTATATTAAGATTTAAAAAATCTAGTTGGTATTGGTATGGCGAGTAACCTTCAGTAATAGTAATAAATCACACAGCAATAGTACATTCATGTAGTTGTAAAAAGCATGATAATATATCAAGTAATCCAAAGTATTCAGAATACGTTACTCTCATTGAGTATATGTTACAAAATACATTTTGGGGCATGTATTCTGTAATCTGTAGTGGAATACATTTTAAAAGTAACCTTCCCAACACTGTTCATTATCAAACTAGAAGACTTCTAGTTAGCTGCTATGTAACAAGCAAAATGGTCTTTATATTTTTGGTCTACTGAAGCACAATCTCCGCAGCAGCCAAAAATTGTCAAATTGCCACTTCAGGAAGTTGAGCCCCAAAAACAAATGGTAAATGGCCTGTATTTGTATAGCGCTCATTCACACACACACTGGTGATGGCAAGCTACATTGTAGCCACAGCTGCCCTTGGGCGCACTGACAGACGCGAGGCTGCCGGACACTGGTGCCACTGGGCCCTCTGACCACCACCAGTAGGCAACGGGTGAAGTGTCTTGCCCAAGGACACTTAGCTAACCACTAGTATGTACTTTTTCTTTAAAGGCATATTTGAATCAGGAGGTGGAGTACCAACTTATCAGCTAAGGCTACCAAGCTGCATCAATAAAGTTCATGGGAGCCATGCAAAAGGCACAGAAACCTGTAAATTAGTGCTGAGCAAAAAACAAATGAAGTACTGGAATTTCAGTCCCCAAAACTGGAGCACAGACTTATTGAACAGCCGTATTTTATCTGATAATTCCATTAAAAATCTAACTAAACACAACCCAGTTCCCGTGTCAACAAAGCTGTCAGTCAAAGCAATCATGCCCCTAACTTTAAGCCTGAAAAAGTCTCATCTCTAAAATCACCGATTTACATAAAAATAAAAACCACTGACTGTAGAGTTGGTATGAATGGGGAAACATTGGATCGAGACTAAAACAATGCTTTGTAGCAGTCCATAGACAAGCTTTGTAATACTGTAAAACTGAACATTTTACACTGAAGTCACTGGGACTGACTTGATTTTGGAGCTGCAGGTGCAGAAACTCCTGCACCTGTTTTCTTCCACTTGGACTTTAGTTCTGATGCGTTTGAGATAAGAACAATTGAGATTTTCTTACAACAAGTCAGAACAGTGAAAGCTTACATTAGACCTTCCCAGCTGTCCTTATAAATCTACAATATTTCACTTTTCACCTGATCTCTTCTGTTGCTGGTGGTGGAAACTGAGGAATTGCCTCTTTTACCCTAGTCTCAAGATTCAAACTAAGGACACTCTCTAACCCTTGAAGAATCATGTTCTCTCTATGATACTATAAAATCCTCCAAGGTGCAGAACCACAAAAGCCTCTGTTCATTCAATTGAGGCCCACAATTAAAGCCTAATTGTGTTCAGAAACCCAGTGAACAGAGCTCACAGTAGGCAGGTTGAAATGAGCTTATTATGCAAAACACAGAAGACAAAAGGAGGCTATTTGCAGTTAATTAATGTGGTAATTTCTTAGTAACTGTCTAATAATTTATACAGCAGTATGGAAGGAGCTGCTTTTCTTTTGTGCTTACTTTTACTGGAGGAATTGCCTTACTTGTAACTTTGCCTGACCCTTTATTTCTATGGCCCTCACACTTTTCCCACAGAGCTATTGATTCCACGTCTTGCTTATTCACATTCAGACACCATAATAAATAAATCCATCTCCTGTGAGTCCCTGCTGAAGCAAGTGCAGTCCTAAGTGGAGGGAGGCAACACATTCAGGCCCAATTTTCTTGTATTTTGTTAAGGATTACCATCATATTGTTATGTACTTTACAGCCCCTACATCTTGCCAATTCATGAAGAGCAGGGGGACTCGGACACATTTGGGATACTCGCTGGCAGAAAGAATCCAATAATAGAATATATTCATCCGTGGTGGCTTAATTAACGGGTGCTGCTGGAGTGGAACAAAGCTAGTTGATGGGATATAAACACTCAAAAAAGGCACAAGTGCATTTCATGAGATAGAAACACCCAAGCTAATGTATAAAGAATATCATTTTGGATTCTGGCCATCTTAGATGTCCAAAGTACAGAAATACTGAGATATGCAATTAGTGTTTTCCACTTAAAATTGTGCCTCAGTTTCCTAGGTCTGCTCTTAGAGTGGGCCGTAGACTTTTTTTTACAACATGTTAGCATACATGTCAGCTGTCCACTTGGCTTTTGACACCCAACTGGTTCTGAAAGAAAGTCTCCGACATTTCATTTTTCAGTGGTTGTAGTTATTCTCGCTGCTTCACTGTAGCATATCTCAGCATGAAGCTGGTTTCAAGCTGAAATAATGGGCCAAGGAATAGCACTGTGCCTCATGTCAGCTGTCATCTTTAGAAATGGGAAGGGTGTGCGCGGTTCCTTTTCAAATATTGGATCGGGCTGAAAATCACTTGTCGGTTCTTTAAGGCGGGTCGACCACAGAAAAGAAACAAGGAATCTTAAATGTCACTGCCTCTCCTCATCTGTCCAGAAGTGCTCTATATTACTTTTCTGTGGCATTTTGCCTCCCTAAGAATGTACCTGGATGTCAGCAATGAAAGAAAGTGGAGTAAGGAAGTAGCCATTTGTAGAGGGCACCGCCTAATAATCAAATCCAGATGGCCTTTTTCCCCTTTCCATATCTGCATTTTGAAATGATCATTGGTCATGCATAGTAGAACAAAGAAAAAAAACAAACAGGCAGTCTTGTTTTTAGTGCGTGACCATTCACACTTCCTTAACCTGAAGTTCTTCAATGACCACATGATGCACATCTGCACATCTTAAGTTTAAATTTGGGGTGGAAGCTGAAGTTGCATTGTGCCAGGACACAATGGGAGTTTAAGTTAACAATCCAGCCCAGCAAATGAATTCATTCTGCACCACTGAGTTCCAACCAACCAACCAAACAACCAAACAACCTTCAGGTTTGGACATTGTTGGCTCATCCACTGAAAACTGTCATCTGGTCCTTGGATCATAAGCATCAGCAGCAGCGAGACTGCTGGACTCAGGTCTGAAAAATGAGGCCAGTATGGAAGTACCACATGGTGCAGTTCTTTTAGCAGCCACTTGAGGCAGCAGCAGGTAGCACTGTGGTGCAGTAGTTAGCCTGCTGCGGACAGCTGCTGCCTGGGTCCTTTCTGTGTGTAGTCTGGTGACCGGTCCAGGATGTACCTCACCTCCTGCCCAATGACAGGTGGAACAGGCTCCAGCCACCCCGTGACTCCAGAAGAAAACAGAGAGACGGTTTGTTAAAAATGCAGGTTTACAACAGTGGGATCACATCACATTATAATAAAGATAATTTACCTATATTCTTCAATTATAAGAATTAGACAAGGTCTACTTAACAGTAAGATTTTTTAACTATAACTATATTTACTGCTATAATAATCTAACACCCCTCTGATTTGACCTACCAGAGGGGGGTCAAAGCTTCTGGTTATAAGTCAATCAATCAATAAACAAACACAAACATTAAATTCCTAATACAAGCAGCAGTTATATGAGACTGAAGATGAAGATTCAAATCTTGTTAAGCTTCTTTAATGTTTCTATATAATATGTTTGCGTGTTTGATGTGTTGGCTTCTTATATTTTGGCAAAACAATCATGCACAGGTGAGCTCCTGACTGAGTGACACATTTTTCTTTGCTGTGTTCACGAGGATGAATGCTCCCCAATGCAGAGAAAACACCTGCAAACAAAAACATGGACACACACACACGTACACAGGAGGACTGGAAGCAGAAAAGCAATGTGTGAACATGTGTCAGTCTCTCCTTTCTCCATCTCGGAGCTTCAAAGGGAACGTGAGGAGAAAGCGAACACTGTTGCTGCAGCGTCGTGTGCTACTGTTTTCTACAGCAGTCTGATTCTCTCAGAGAGGCCACAGACATTAGCTGGGCGATCCTGAATTATGCTATCATATAACAGTAAATCTAATACCGTGGTTCTCTTGACATGTGACTGGAAGCAATGATTTTTACCTCTGCTTTATTCAGTATTTTGAGCTATTGTGCTATTTGGTATGTGCAGTGTGCATGGTGCTATTTGCTCTATATGAACTGTTTGATCTTTAAGGTACATTATACAGTACTTAATGTCAGAACTTTAATAAATTTGTGTAACAAAACAGTAATTTAAGCTTTCACATATGTTATGAAGCTTCGAGCTGATTCTGTGGCTCAGTCAATAATTAACTTGCACGCTGTAAAAACTCAAAACAACAGCTTTCCCACCGATTAATTAACCAGGAGCCAAATGTTTGCATCTGGGTTTTTAATGAATCTCCTTATGATGGGCTTAACCCCCACTTCACCTCCCACAGATCACAAAGTACAAGTGAGCACGCAAAACACGTATGACGTCCATTTTATCATGCTTTATCGAAATCTTTGAAGTCATGCACAGGATGACGGCACTGAATATGCTTTCTCGCAGCACACTGTAACAAATAGGTGTAAAACTTCTCCCCCGGGGATCTCACGCAGCACGAGTGGAACATGCACATAATCCAGCCTTTAAGACATCTCGTTCTGATTTGTTATCCAGTAGTCAGAAAATAAGAGAGAAGACTTTCAGTGACATGTCATCAACTCTTTTGAAATGATGAAATAATGACACTTGATTAACTCACATTTTGAAAATCCATCTTCACTTCTATAATATTCTTCTAAAGATTTCCTTTCACAATCCACCGAGTGCCATGCCTTTATGTTCTAACCTCTCCTTGTCACGGTCTGGCTGGCAGACCGTGGGGATATGGGGAATGAGGACCCAAAACGCAGACTCTGCGATGCAAACAGTGCTCTTTATTTACAGTGAAAGCTGTAAACACAATAAATCCCCGTTGCTCCCTTGAATCCCGTGTGTGTGCTTCCCTCCGACGTCTGTGCTCGTGCTCCCCGCTGTTGTGTTTCCGCAACCCCGTGCGTGCTGCCTTTCTGGTCCACTCTTCCTCCTGCAGGAAAACCACAGAAACAGCCGTCAACACTAACCCTGGTGGACATACACGAACAGCACTGTCATACGCTGACACACACTAACTTAGGATGCCAACTCAATGATCCCACACCAATGGGAGCTCCAACGCTCTCCTAAGTAGCTCCCCCAATGAGCCCTGATCACCAACAGGTGTGTGGCAGGAACTTCAGGTGTGGCCAGTCCTCCTGCAGGGCCACACCCATCAGGCCTGCATGTGGCTGTTCTCCATCCTCCAGCCACACATGTACACCCCCACACCCTGCCTCTACGTATAATGAGTGGAACACCGAACAACACAGCATAGTGCAGAAAAACACACATCCCCAAATAACAACCACACCAATACTACTACTAATAATAATGATAATATTCCTACTACTACTACTACTAATAATAATGATAATAACGGTCCATCCTACTCACGGACCCCCAAGTCCTCCAGAGCCGGGTCCGTGACACTCCTATGTTAAGACATCTTTATGAATGACAGAATTTATGCATATTTGTGCAGACTGATCAGTTACTTTTAATATTTTTGTTGCTTCATCTATAAAGCATCTATCAGGCCATGTGATATTCTCCTTGGATTTTATTTGTCCATCCAAGAAGACACACTGAATATGTAAGATATTTATAAGCGGATATGGGTTCAGTCACTAAAAGACATTAAACTGCACTACAGCGTTACTTTTAAACAAACGGGGTATAAAACCATTAACCCTGGCAGTCAATGCACTTTGCACTACTCAGTGAGCCACACTGAATCCCTTTAGCCTGGAACTAAAAATAAAAAGGACTGCACAAGCTGTTGCTGCGAGCGACTCTGCAGTTTAGTCAATATGTATTGTTAAAATTATTGTCCATTTAATTTCCTTAATTTGGTTCTGAGTAGAGGCATGAGAAAAATGTGCTGCTCAAGGGAAAAATTATGTAACATTAAATGTCTTTTGTGGCCAAGGAGAAAGGAAGAAATGAATGATGTCAGAGAGCAGAGGTGTTTCTAAACCTCCATTCACTGGCATAAAAGCTTACACAACATCAAAACCCACGCAGCCCAACACTGAAGAGCTGATAAGACTCTAAAGCAAATCCAGTACATTAGGGTGCCACTGTTGGTTTCTGGCTGCAGAGAAGACAAAGACAGAGCAAAAGGACAGACGCAAGGTTGTCACTGTGGGGTTGTTGGTTCACATCTCTAGATTGTTGCATTCATAATGACTCCAAAAGAGATAGTTGACCCACATTATACTGACTTGTTAGATTTCAAAGCCTGACTGAAAAAAGGACAAACAAAGAGATAAATGCCACTTCTCTTTCCTCTGCCTTGGAGATAAAATAATGAAATCAAAGGACTGTTCTGTTTGCAACAATGTGAGTGTTTAGTGAGCATTTTAAATTTAAGTGCAAGGATAAGTAACGCAACTGCTGTAACTGATCATGTTGTTAGAATTTAATAGTTAAATTATCACTCACATTATACTTACTGGCATTTTCCAGTCAGATGGGGCGACCGTGGCTCAGGGGGTTGGGAAGCGCATCTGTAACCGGAAGGTCGCTGGTTCGATCCCCGGGCTCTCTGTCCTGGTCGTTGTGTCCCTTGGGCAAGACACTTTACCCTACCGCCTACTAGTGTTGGTCAGAGGGCGTGATATGGCAGCCTTGCTTCTGTCAGTCTGCCCCAGGGCAGCTGTGGCTACAACCGTAGCTTGCCTCCACCATTGTGAATGTGAGAGTGAATGAATAGTGGCATTGTAAAGCGCTTTGGGTGCCTTGAAAAGCGCTATATAAATCCAATCCATTATTATTACTTGTAGATGCTGATGGATGAGTTTCCCTTCCAACAGAAGTCAAAATCAATTCAGTTTTTACCTGCCATCTTTTTTCCCCCATTTTAATTGTTCAGCTGTATCCCACACAGTAACAAGCAACACACCTGTTAGGAACTTCATATTACTGACCAACAAAATTTAATGGTCCTTAATTTACTGACAACTAAGTCTTATTAAAAAAGTCTTCAATTTCTGTCCAAGAGACTTCCTTCAGAGGCTGAAAAATGAAACCAACGTGGAAATGCTAACAGCACTTCTTCGAAAGGCCTTTAATCTGCCTCCTAAAGTGAGTTCGTCCCCACAGACTCTCACTTTGAAATGAAGTAAACGTGTTTACAAGCTGCCACAAAAGTGGTTTTGGCCTCTGTAGCTTATTTTCCCTTCAAGCACAACTGTAAAAGGGTTGATTTTTATTAATAACCAACCTGTTTGAAATGCATAAAGTTTAAAGTGATATGCTATCAGAGGCACGGATGCTTTGAAAGGAGGATGCTGCTGACCCAGCTGTTTGTAGGTGGCTGCTGCCTGTCTGGCATCATCTCAGCTAAAGTGAGTCATTGAACAGGACTTCTGTGCTCTGGAGTATTCTAATGCAACTATTATTAACGTGTCTTGTCTTCAGTTTACCTGAAATTAAGCTGCACTAATGTTTCATCCGAGACGTATTCTGTGCCTCAGTCTCGGTCAGGAGTAGATTAGTAGGGAAGGTCATGGGGTGCTGCTGCTAGTGCTTCCTTCCAAAAGAAAGATCATCTGTAGCACCACCTTTGCTTGACCTCACCTTTCTCATCTGAGTGAGTTAGCAGCAAAGCAAAATGGCAAAAATCCCCCAGGACTGGATTTTACCTGACCAGGTAAATGGCTTTCTCATACGTTCACTGTAAATATATTAAAACTGTGATCACTAGTGTGAGGATCAGCTTAGCTCTTCATTCAGATGGATCATCCTCTTATAATCTGATTTACTGTGAACACAACTGGCCATGTTGTGTTCATTAAAAACTGCATTAATTAAAAACTGCATATATGTGGATTATCAGCATAACAATGAAAACAAAGAGGGCTTCAGTAAAGCTGATGTTTTTAAGACGTTTCCTCAGAAATACCTTTACTTATATGGCAAATATCATCTTAAGATTGCTAGCATCAGCTGATAAAAGAATACATCACCTTAACCGTAAAAGCAAACATAGTGGGTACGTTCACCTTTTATGTGCAGTCTATATCATGTGATGTTTCACAATTTCAGGTTTTAGATCTGGTGAAAAATGACTTTTCTACCTTGTTAATTAATTTCCATAACTGCATCTTGGCGCTGTGGCTCATTATGTAATCATGGCTTTACACTGTTTCCATATCAGTGATCCTCACCAAATGAGTATATGTTATGTGAAGGCATAAAAACGTGCTCTACCATTTAGTGGTCTAGCTTAGAAAAACACTTGGGAAACATGGACATTTTCTGTCCAGTATGCAACCTTGTTCCCGTGGCCCTGCTGGCAGTGGCAGTGAAGACAAAAAGTCAGCGCCTCGGGGCTAAATGATGCGTTCTGTCGATGTCAGAAAAGCAAAGCTCAGCAGGAAAAAGGAAAGTCCTGCTAGAGTTACAGTATGTCTCTCTGTATCCTCATATGAACCCAGTGTGGATGACATTATATCAATAAATTCAAGATATTAAACCACTGTAATATGCATTCTTTTTGTTTTAAAATATTTATATCCTCCTCGAATATTTTCATTCTCATTTCTGGCTATCTTTATATCTTTTCTTCGTGAGCTGACATCTCAATTATTTAAGTGAGTGTCTTCCCCCCTCGGGGATCAATAAATAAAAAGTTTAGTTTGTCTTATCTTGTTTCTCCAGGGAAAGTTGACTGAGCGTGCACTCGTTTTAGCATTAATCAGGCTCAGTCACAGTTAAATGAATTCACACCAGGATGCTACCTAATAAAACCACAGTCTGCTGAACACTGACTGAACAGCTCCATTGGACCAGTTTGGGTTTTTCTACTTTGCTCAAGGGCATTCTCGTTTTTTAATTTTGTTGCTTTTACTTTTTCATTTAACTCAACCTCAGTTAATCAGAGGTTGAGTTTTCTCTGCAGGGCTGCCATCTGGGATTTTTATTTTAATGACCCTGAAACATTCTTTGCATTCATAGTTTCCTAAAATACTTTTAAAAATGTTCAATTCCACTGCCACCTCAATAGAATGTATACACACTATAGCTCAAGGGTCAAGTAGATAATGCTATTAACTGTTGCAGGTCATCTGCAGAGTGTTTTTGAAGAGATCTCTGTTGTGTTATGAGCACTTACATATTTGTTATGTGCACTTACATATTTTAGCAAATAGCAGAAATCATTTTTTAAATTACTTTCACATTAACCCGGAGACCAAAACATCGCCCCAAAGCTTTTAAAGGCCAGCTGAAGATTCAATTTTTTTTTAAACTTTGTTCACGTGGTTATCTACGTGGTGTTTTAAGACTCGTAAAAACACAAAATAAGCTAAAGCATGGCTGAGAACTTTTTCCTGGGAGGTTTGATTCTGAAACTCTAAACAGTATCAGAAACATGGATTTATGAAGCCAGTGTTGAAACACGCCTAGAGAACATAAACCATTAACCTGCAGTGACGGGGTACTTTATCTGTGCTGATGACCGAAAACAAAATTTATGTAACACTAGCAACAAAATAACTAGTTGATAAAGCAGACAACATTTCATTTCAGCTTTTTATGTTTTTACTGCCTCAACACTGACTAGCTCTACTAGTCTCTCTCCTCTGCTTAAATTCGTGTGTGTGTGTGTGCGTGTGTGTGTCTGTGTCTGTGTTTGTTTGTGTGTGTGTGTGTCAGAGTGTAGTATTTAAAGAAATGCATACAGTTTTATTCAACTTCCTCTTGTGCGACAGTAACCACAATTAGGGGGCAGGGATAGCTCAGTAGGAAGGCGATCGGAAGGTCAGGGGTTCGATTCCCATGAACGGCTATCCTGAGGTACCCCTGAGCTTGCATTCACCAACGAGCTGAACCAGTTCTACGCCCGTTTCGAGGTTAGCCAGGCAGCTAATGCTAACTACCGCCTGACTACCGAGGACAGTGGCGTCATCAGCGAGAGACCGGTGATCAGCATCCCGGAGCACGACGTTCGAGCAAACCCTCATCCCTGAACGATTACCAACCAGTTGCACTGACCTCAGTAGTAATGAAGGTGTTCAAGAGGCTGTTGAAGAACATCATCTCCTCCTCCATTCATCCTCCATCCCAGACACCACAGGTCCGCTCCAGTTCACCTACCGACCCAACAGATCCACAGAGGATGCCATTGCCATGTTTATTGATTACAGTTCGGTGTTTAACTCAATAGTGCCCAGCAGACTGTTCACAAAGCTGAGGGATCTGGGACTCAACAGCCGTCTGTGTGCATGGGTGTTGGACTTCCTCACTGGCAGAACTCAGGTGGTGAGGGTGGGTAGATGTGTCTTTAGCAGCATCACCATCAACGCAGGAGCACCACAGGGATGTGTCCTCTCGCCACTGCTCTACTCCCTCTATAATTCAGACTGTGTGGCCACCCACGGCTCCAACACCATTGTGAAGTTTGCTGACGACACAGTGGTGTTGGGTGTCATCTCCAACAACGATGAGGCAGCCCACATGGATGAAGTGAAGAATCTGGCATCATGGTGCCAGGACAACCATCTCCAGCTGAACGTTGGCAAGACCAAGGAGCTGGTGGTGGACTTCAGAAGGAGTCAGTGGGGGGGCTGATTTTCATATTACTAAAGCTCACTTAGGCAAGAATGTAGTGTATCATTTAGGTATTGGAATCATGAATACATGTCCATCCACTGTTGCAATGTTGTTGCTTTAGACTGATTTATAAATACATGTATTTATTTATTTAAAATGACAAATTATTCAGTTTCTCTGGATTTTTTTCTGTTTTGTCTTCATATTCATTATTAGTGAACTTTGTGTATCTTTTTTATTATTGAGTTTATTTTATTATGTTTTCTAAACGATGTAACAATCCTCAAAAATGTGCCACACAAACAAAATGCTCTATCATTACACATACCAAATCCTACATTTTAGCTTATGAAAATACAATAATTTATCATTTTAGACATGAGACTGAAAGGCAAACATGAGCTGTGTTTGTGTGAATATCACCGTCTGTTTCCTTTGATCGCACTCATTAATGATGTTACCCAGTATGCTTGTACATCGAATTTACAAATATATTTATATAATTTATAATTTTGTCTGCGGACAACAGTATTAAAATTGTGTTTTGTAGTACAGAATCAAATGGATCAAAACTTCTCCATTATGTAAGAGATTTAGTCAGATTTCAGAAAAATCAGAAAAAGGAAGCAGTGGGTGGGAATTTATAGTTAATCAATGTACAACTATCCATCCTACTTTGACTCCACTTTAAAATTGATCCACGCACTGATGCACTTTCAGACGCTGAACTTTCCATCTTTAGCAAATCTTGTAGCTGTGATCAAACCCTGATGCACTCTCCTTGGCCTCAGTCTGACTTCCACAGCATGACATTTCTCAAACTATTCAAAAGTGTTTCTCTCATTAACACCCATGACATTTAGACTCTTCTGGGTTCAGCTGCTCTTTCACAGCACAGGCTGTATAAATTATTTATGAGTGGAGTTCAAACATGCATCCGGGGTCAGATTCAGATAAATGAATTTGAGCCCTACTGTACTCTTACCATGGTAGATGCTGATATTAAAAAACATCCAAAGTTTCATCTCAAGTAATCCTTGTGAACCACAGTGTCAGGCTCTGGCTCTACTCTTGGCTCTTTATGATGATATCGAGGTAATGTCCTCATGTGATGATTTCGTTCACATATCTGTAGCAACAGCCCCACACAGTCACCATTCAAACCTCTTCTTTTGGAGCCAGCCAATCAGAAAACAACAACAAAAACAACACACCGCTTACTGCTGGAGAGTGGATTGTAAAGCTAATTTATGCAAAGCAACTTATTTCAGAGAAACAAACATGCCTCCTATTTGAAGTATAATTCACCTGAAGTAATGCTGTACTAGTCTAGTAAAAGATACACGAGCAGCCTGCTTTGAACCAAAGATATCAATAAGCCAGGCTGAATCTTCTCTCTGCGGTGTAATGGCCCGGCATCCAGCTGAGATGCAGCACACGAGTAGACAGATGGATAATGTGTTAGGAAATATTTACACCATGTTAGTCAGTCTAAAAATGTTATCCATTTTACGTAATTTGTGTAGCTTTGAGTTGATAAAGTGAATGCTAGCAGTGTTGGTAAATTTAATGGAGTAAGACAGTCTGTTTCTAAACTAATTCTCTCCTGGAAATGGATTCAAACTGCTTTTAAAGGAAGGAACCAAAATCCAAAATACTGAACAGATCCTTTTGTTATGTCTGCATCTTGAAATTCGGCACACTGTGCAGCCCCTATTAATGACTGATTGCTGTGGTCCAAAAGTCTCCTTCCTCTGCCACCTGCATGTGGGCATTTGTGGCAAGCTTCACCATCAACTGACACACCTGTTTCCCAACTAGACTGTGTGTAAGGGGAGGTCTGTTCCTCCACTCTTTGCCAGCACTGATAAATGACTCATGTTTGGTTGTGGAACAGTGCTCTTACCTAGTGCTCTCATCTCCTTATCCATTGACCTTGGTGTGTTGATAACATTGACTCAGGTTTGGATATCTGTGATTTTGGAAACTGCTCTCACTCTGGAAGGAAAACCTTGCTTGCCATTCGCCTGTCCACTCTCTACCCTCCATACCTCTGGATCGACCTGCCTGAGTCTGTAATAAATCTGGTAAACTTGCGTACAGATCCCCATCTACACTTTGAGTCCTCAAATGTTGGTTCTTTATGACACCTGTCCTGTAGCAGAAGTGGACCGCTAATGATGAGCTCACTGTCACAGTTTTTTTTTTTTTTTTTACTTAATCACGTATAAGAACTGGAATGAAATCGCATTTGTGAAACGATTTTTTTGGGGTATATGCGTGAAGCTGTAACTCATATAAAACTTCATCTGTTTTGTGTCACTAACACCGGCAACATACAGAAAGCTGCACCAAGAGATTCAATAAAGGATTCAAAAGGATTGAGATTTGTTCGTGTTGCTGGTAAACACAGCTTTGCTCAACTGCATTATGTCAGTCAGTCCCTGCTGAGTTTGAAACATAATCTTCAGGGGAAAAAACAGTCTATTAGATGACACTTTGGAAAAAGAAAAAGGCATAAACAAAGGCTGCAGCACTGGGTGACAAATTGCCTCCTTTAGCTTTAACAGATATTATCTGAAAGGACGAGATCTCATCTTCTCGCTGCTTTTATCGACTATCAAACTCGTTCTCCTGAAGGCGGACTCTCCGCTGCTGGGCTGCAAAACATGACAAACACTATCAGAGTGACTCTGGGGAATTCCAGTGCAGATTCACTATGATATTAAAGGTCATCTCATTTCACTCTGATTAACTTACTTGCTTGTCTTTGAGACTCTTGCAAGGTAATAAATCTTTTTCCCAAGCTCCTTCACTCTTTCGCACACGCAGAGAGACACTTTTAATCACATCTTATGTCTTACGAATATAATGGCTGGGTGTATCCAAATTGCAGCGGGAACATTCAAAGATGATAGCATATCACCCCCTCCTTCCATTCCCCGTAGTGGAGAATAATTAGTTTAAGGCAAAAGAGAGGATTTGTGAAGAGGAGGTCCGTCTCACTGCTCCAGCGCAATCAGTCCTGTCTATAAGTTCACTGGCTTCACTCCATTACGTTTGATGATACATGTCTAATATCTATCTCGTTGAAAGGCACCTCACGAGGAAAGAACGCATTTCACTGTGCAATTTATACCGAGGAGTCGATGAGACTCAAAGAGGTCCCTCAGATAAAAATCAATAGCATTATGAGGGTTATGCTTTATGGAATTATGGGTAAGAAAATTCTTAGGTGCAGTTTACAATTTCTACACTTTCTTAAAACACAAATCTCATTCTGGCAAAATTGTACATTGAAATAACAGCTTCAACAGCCCTTTGCTGAATTTTATTTTATCACTGGACATCCCGGTAGGAAGTTGTGGAAAAAAAGAAACTATGATAATAATTATTATTGGGATTTTGAGATGTGGCTTCTGTTCTAGCTCTATATCTAGCCCTTCCAGTGTTTTCTCGTGCTTCTGAGTTTCCCCTTGTGTTCCTCAATAGGGTATGTAATACATAGTTTGCATTTTGGGTTCTTTTTGGCCTGGTCTTTTTTACATTTTAGTTCAGTGAGGTTTGCAGGCATTCATTTATGCACAAGTGTCTTAAATTTCATTCAGCGGTTCATTCGGGTTGAGCTTCGGACTTTGAATCAGCCATTTTAGCACCTTGACTCTTGTTCTTGTTCACATTTGCTGCTGTGCTTAAACCATGCAGAGTGGAGGCTGATTGACTCATTGTCCTGTTGAATGACCCATTTTGGGCCAAGCTTTAGCTGTCAGACAGTTGACATTTGACTCTGGAATACTTCATGGTCGACTCAGAGAGCGTAAGGTGCCCAGGTCCTGTGCCTGCAAAACAAGCCTAAATCATTTGTCCACCCTGTAATTAAAGTTATGCTCAAGTTCAATAAGGAAGGTCACTCATTTGCCTCCTTTCCTTAGTGTTGAGCTGTCTTTTCACCACGTTGCTATAACTTTCCCCTGCTGTCACACTCAATATTAACATCATTACACTGGCCCAATCATCTTCTTCCCTGCCATCTTTGAGGCAATCAGCCTCCAGTCTGCATGGTTTAAATCTCAGCGATCTCCGTCATTCTCCCTTTCAGAACCTCATTCATGCAACTGACCTCCTCCCCATCTCCACCTCACTCGAGTCACTCAGAGCTCCATCCAAGCTTCAGTCTTCATCGTGACCAGGACGAGCGTCGTTCCTATCCCAAAGCCCATCCCTACTGGGATTCTGTTTTGCCGCGATAGGTTGTTGGATTTAGTTGCCAAATACTTAAATTAATTTCTTTATCTCAAAGTGTCATGTTCAGTTTTTTTTAAATGACGTCTCCTTATTGAGCTGAATGTTGGTAAGAGGTGTTGCTGATGTACTGTGTTTGGTTTTTGCCAAATGTGGCGCTACACATGATGGTCAAACATCTCCAATCTGGCTTCTCTGTACATTGTTGTTTGTTCAGATTCAACTTCCCTACCTCCAGTAAGCTGTGCTGCCATGTACAAAGAGAGAAGCAGCTCTCAACAAGCCATATATGTTCAGTCTTTTTTTTTAAAGGTGTACAGTCATGAACTTTAACCTTTAACATAATCACGAAGACTCTACAGAGTCTGAGATAGAGCTCTTGGTTTTTTCATTTTTTCTAAGCATTGCATGTTTGTTCTGCAAAGGCAAACATGTATTATCATCAAAATCTTTTCAATCTTTTAAATATTTCCTCAGACCAAGACTTAATAGTGTTCTGTATTTGCTTGAAATGGCTTTTCAGATATCTTCCTGGCGGGGAAGCTCCCTCACCATCAATCTCCTGAATTTTTTAATCTTGTATGTAATGTTTGCTCTTGGGAAGACTTCTGTGCCACACTGCTGGGGAAAGAGATGTCAGAGAGCATCAATCCATCTTCAGACACTCTTAATGGGAGTGTTTTTCCAGTGCTTTGGTGCATCCATTTGTCCATTAGAGGCTGCTGTATTAGTGTGTGGGTAGTTTCCCCTCGTCTCTCTCTCTGTGAGCATCTCTCTGTGTGTGTGACTATATATTAAGTATCCTGTCTCTTCCCGGAGCAGGTAAACAGCCCTTGTTACAGACAAAAGTGGTGTGGTGCTTCCTCAGTCATCAGTTTCCTCCCTGCAGCAGGTCTCTTCTCGAGGACAGCCTCACGCTCTTTTGATTTCTCCCCGGAACCACGTCCTCTCATTCCTTATGACAATAAAATAATGGCTGTTGAATAGCTCGTTGATGGTGTAATCACATGCTGTCTCTGGGTGATCTGCCCATGGCTGGTCTCTGGTGGTCACATTAGAGGAGCTGATAAGTGAATGTGATCCTCTCTGAACAAACGCAAGGATTCTGATTGGGTGTGTTGTTAAAGTGCCAGTTTATCTCATAGCGAGGTGAATAGTCAGGCCTTGAAATTCACCCGACATGTGAGAATCTGTTTCATAATATCAAAAAACCCCAAAATACCCTGATCTGCTGCAATTCTGCGATTTCACGGTGAGAAATTAGTTGGAATGACTTTGGAAAGGTTCATGAGTTCACTGCTGTTCTTTGGAGAGGCTGTGATTGTTTGGTTCACTTTAGTACGTGGGGTGTGTGTGTTACTTTCATGATTTCTTTTTGTACTTTTAGCCTAAAAATTACAAAAATATTGTCTCTGGTTTTCTCAAAGCCCAATACAAAAAGTTTTCGTGACTTTAAAATGTAATAATAATGAAGAGAAAATTCTGTATACAGTTATATAACAATATCAATCTGATTTAGCCATTTTCCTCTTCTTGCAGCTTTGGCTTTCTTGTATAAAATTTTTCAGTCCAGCACGTTTGAAATGCTTTGTTGCTGTGACATGACATTAAAATGACAAAAAGCTATTTATGTGTTTATCCAGTCAGGCTTTCTCTCTCTTTGTGTTGTGTTGAAGTCGGGGCACATGCGTGAGTTAATTGCTGTACGGGATATGATCAGACAGATATCCATCTAATACAGAAATTGTCATATTTCAGGAATTTCAGGACAGTCCAAGTTGGTTTTAATCCTGTTTTCATACAAGTACAAATGTAAAGGCTATTTATTTCTGGACAGAGGAAAACAAAATTCTGAACTGTGGCGATATGGCATCCCTTTTTGAGGTCTCCGCTTGTTTTAAGCTGCCATAACTGTGTCTGTTTGCATACGTATTTGACTCTGGATGAGCTTCTGTGCAGTCTTCAAAAAACCCAACAGAAGATAGCTTGACTGTGGGTCAAATACTAATGGTGTGATAAGTGGGCGAACCACCAACCTACCGATTAGTAGGTGACCTGCCCTATCACCTGAGCTACAGCCACGCTTACAGTGGCATCATTGTTTTCAACATTTTATTTCACTTTACTTATATTAACTTATCTTCTCAGCAGCTGGCTCATGGACCAACAACAGCGCAGCCAGAAGTGTCCTGCAGACTGGTTGTACCACACACTTTGGGCTCTCCATGTATACAGGTGATCCAAAGCCAGGAGAAGCATGCTGAGCCGCTGAGCTGGTGGCTGGTGTTTTCAGCAATGCCTTCTGCCTTGTGGTTGCGCTTAGTTAAGGCTGTATAACCTGCACTGACCATCACACTCAAAGACTTTCCTCTTGGAAGAACTACTGTCATGCCTGTTGTTGTGTTGTCTTTTCTGACTTAAGCTTGCTTATTATTGTTTCACCTGCTATCATATAGCACTGTTCAGCCAATCCTCCGGTGGTGTGGTTTGCTTCAGTAGATATAAGTGTTGTTTCAGCTGACATGTTCCTGCTGGATGACCTCCTTGGTGGTGGTTCTCCCTCATATCCCCCTCTTATTTTACAGGACTCTGGGTATTTGGTGTACAATGTGTGCATGTGGGCTTGTCCCTGTTGCTTCTATTGACCCATGCTAGTGCTCTTTAAGCCCTTTGTTGATATTTGTTTTGAGTTACAACAGCTGTAAGAACTACATCTCTTGCCAAGGTGTATTTTTAAACCCATTTTTATCTTTTTACTTGTAGATTTCCCCCAGGTGGTATTATCACAGCAAAGTAATATTTACACTGACTGCACTGCCACATGTGCAATGGGCTCTGCATTAACCCCCCACTGTAACTGTGAACGTGAATTTCACGAGAATTTAGTTTTCAAAAAAGATTTTCGGATATCAGCTGGAGTCCACATGAAGTAATTTGCTCACTGTGCACTGCTTTGCAGTTGGTGTCTGATGGACGTTCCAGACTCCACTTTTGTAGGAAACCCTCTAACATATTTACAGTCTCATCAAATGTCAATCAGCGGTACCCTTCACTCCCACGGGTCTTCCCTTCAGTCTCCTGCCTCAAAGTTTAAAGAAAAAAAACAAGAAACAAAACAATAAACTCAACCACTTTGCACAGCTGGTTCTTGTTGTCATAAGTGTCTGAATTTCACTGGTATAAACTGTCATTTATGGTTTCTGCTCTGTACATTTCTTCTAATGTTCTTGCATGGATGCCTCTTAACATCAAATCCCCCTTAAATTTCACATCATGTGGCTGTTTCCAAATAAAAACCAATGGACAGTTCACTGTTTGAAAATTTTCAATGGAGAAAGTTGGATAATTTAGGTCTTGGAGGATTTCAGGAGCAAAGACAGTACACAGGGGGCTTATGAAATTATAGTAAAGCCAGATTCCAAGATATCAGAAGACAAGGGAAAAAAACAACCCAATGAGAAAGCAAGGAACTCTGGGAAAATACCCAGAGAGCTCAAGTCGAAGGAGATGAGACAATCTGTTAAGCGCAGGAGGTTTACAGTATATACACTACGGAGACTAATGATTAATTTGAAAGAGGTGTGGAGGATGACACAGCTGACCCTGAACTAGAGTGGTGTAGTGCTTGACACTGTCACCTTGCAGTAACAAAGTCCTGGGTTTGATTCCTGACTAGACATCTTGTCGGTTTTACTTCCAGACAAGGAAGTAAAACTGACAAGATGCCAACAATAATAAAGTAAAATAGGAAATGACTCGACAGGAACCCAGCATGTTCATGCACTGGAGGCCACAGATACACAGATGGTGTCTTTTGCAATTATTAAACCTTGTTATACCCTCATAACAGGCATTGATTGTAGTTATGCACCTAATCACCTTTCAATGTGCAGCTAAAGTGTTTTATATAGGGGCTCAAGTATTGTAACCTAAACATTTTACAAAACCCTTTAGTCTCTAAGGCAAATTAAGCAGTACGTGAAACCCAGAGTAAAAAGTAATTGAAACAAAAGAAATTGTTAACAATTGTTAAAAACAAAACAAACTGGAGATCCTTAAAGAATTAATCAATGAGGGTGAAAGATGTAAGTAAGCTTCTAATTTACTCCAGTGCCCCGATAAACCTTCATCACTGACCTTGTTGACTTTATTGCACTATATTTGGTTACCTAGGAGGTGTACACCTTGTTAGCCCTCATACTCGCAAATGAAGATTATTGTAATGACACAGGCTGATCACTGATTTTTGTGAACCTCTTTCAAATCAAGGCCTGATTTAGACTTTAGAATCTTTGTAGAGCCAGTGACGTAACCCATGTAAGTGGCCAACGTTGTTGCCCACATTTATGCTTGGTCTGGTGTTTCAGAGAGGTTAAATTGAATTAAATTGAAGATGCAACACAGAAATGTGCAATGCTACCACTGTTGGATGTGGTTGGTACAACCCCTCAGGCAAGGGGTAGCTTAGTCACTCTCTGATCACATGTCACTTTCAAAACATTCCTTGTTTTTCACCATGTGAATGCATATATCAGAGCTACATTTGTGCTGAAGTAGTCAAACTGGGAAAAAAAAGGTTACCTCATGTCATCGCATAGAGGAGATGATCTTAGTCTTGAGAATCACTTCCAGTGAAAAGAATGAACTTTCAATACATGACTTAGACACTTGTTGAAATATTCATGCTCTCTTTTATAAACAGCAGGAGGTCAGATTGTGGGTGTTGCTGCTTTGAATCACAGGACCAGCGGGCTGACGGGCAACAGCCTTCTTAATGAATGCTGGTGACTTATGTATGTATGTATGCCCAGTGAGATATGAGGAGTCGAGATGCCTCGGCCCGTTTTCCAAAGGCTTACGAGTACACTTTCATGTTCAAACTACAGAGGCACTGAGTTTCTGCTGGTAAGGTCTTTGTCTCCAAGCAACTGTCAAGCTCACTGAGGGGAGCCAACCATGTACAGGAGAAAAAAAATAAGTCACTTGTGCCAAATTAACTAAGCTACAGATGAATTAAACATGAATATCTCTCTTTAGTTAGAAATCCACAGAGGAGCACACTTACTACTGTGATTGTGATGCTTTGATAATGTCAAAAGAATCATTTCAATCACTGAGGGAAATCCATCTCATTATTACATCAGATTTTTTTTCTTTTTTGTTCTGCTGTATTTAATTGAACGTAATATACACACTGAAATATGTGAAATGAAGCTAAACAGAAAAAAACCTCTAGGCTAGTGTGTCATGTGCACCTGAAAAGGAAGCATATTGCTAATTAATCCCCAGTAAAATGGATATCCTGGAAATATTACGTGGATCACTTTATGTGAGCTGCAGGATTTTCCTGGAGACACCAGACATCAGAGTCTTACTCTGGCATCCATCCTCTCACATTTCCCAGGAACTCTGTTGAGACTCCGGGCTGTCCTGCTCTAAAAACATAAAGAGCCCCAGGGCTCCCTCACTCACGTTTTGAGCCATTTATGCACACTTGCTGTAGGTTTGCATGCTCTTAGACAAAAAAGGTAAATTTTTATCCCTATAGGTACAATGCACACAAATGTACCCCACCAAGGATTTATACTGGAAATCAAATAACTATGTATACCTTTTAGGGGACCAAATAGATATACATAGATGTTCTTCAACAAAAAAGGTTCAAATTGATGCTGTTTTTTTCCTAAATTTTAAGTTGTGATATTAGGAGGCATCTATGTTTGCAAAAAGAAATTAGGAGAAATGGTATTTCAGAGCATTACAGGCATCGCAGAGGCCTAGGTTTGAATCCACACCGAGCTAACACAGCCGTGTTATGATAAAGGCTGACCCACCAGTTCATATCCAAGCATATGAATGAATAAGGAATCACCAAGCACTCAGATAAAAAGCAAACGTCTTCATTAGCCACTCAAAACATCTCAGCTGCTCTAAACAGTTAAGTCACGAGGTTCCATTTCTCATCGTAATCTAATCTTCTGTGAAGCTTAAACACGGTAAACATTGATCAGGCCAGAGTGTTTAGGACAGCAAACATAGAAGCCTTTTATCATTTAGATAGAAGCTACAAGTCTCTTCAACACAATGGCCTTTAATCTCTGTCATAAGGAATCAGAACCCTGCTAGTCTGACCGTGAAATCAAACTAATCAGCGATTTACTTGCATTTTATGAAGCTCCAGGTCAAACTGCAGAGACTGTGATGCTTGTTCGCCGTACAAGCAGCTTTTTAAAAATTGATTTTATCTGCTTTTGCAATTCAATTTTCCATTTTTACCTCCAATTATCCTGCTTGGTCACATTTAGGTTGTTTGGCTCGTGAAGCACATTTAGTAGATTGATTTGTCAATTTTAGATAAAATCATCTTGAATAACAGTGAGCTCTTAATTTGAAATAAAGATATGAAGAGCAGAGGGTCAAAATGGTCAAAACTTTAATCAGCGTTTATGAGAGCTGACAGAGCTCTTCTATGGAGAGCCTGTTCTCTTCCTATTAACGCCATTGTATGGACATTAGTTGTAAAGCACCCAAAAGGCACTTGTATGACAGAAGCTAGACAGCTAAAATAATCATTTACACCTGTTTTTACAAAGAAAAGCCCAACTTTGGATATAGTTTATGCAAACATAGTATTGATCACAAGTCAGAATAGAAATGTAATAATGCTAATTTTCTTTTTTCCTGCATGGTGATTGATCTGTTAAGGTTTTACAACAGGACATACTCCCTTGAGGGCAGCCATTTCCAAACAGTAAGTATGACAGATGATGGGAATGAAATTAAACTAAAGCACAAGCTTCCATGTGCATAAGAAATAGTAGGTTGCAGAGGTTGGAAATTCTGCTGGTTTGATGTGTGAAATGAAAATGGTGAATGTTCTAAAGTGACTCAAAGTGCTGTGATACCCCTAACACTTATGAAAGGTGTTTTACTAAAGGAACTATATCTTTTGTCTCTACCCATCATAAAAATATACAATTATGATATAAAATGATATAAAATAATGAAAACTGCAAGAAGAAGAAACAATATTACCCCAGGATCTTTATTGTTTAGAGCTGCAGCTATGCGGGGCGACCGTGACTCAGGGGGTTGGGAAGCGCATCTGTAACCGAAAGGTCGCCGGTTCGATCCCCGGGCTCTCTGTCCTGGTCGTTGTGTCCTTGGGCAAGACACTTTACCCTACTGGTGTTGGACAACTGTAGCTTGCCTCCACCAGAGTGAGTGAATAGTGGCATTGTAAAGTGCTTTGGGTGCCTTGAAAAGTGGTGCTATTTAAATCCAATCCATTATTATTATAATACCCCATTCATTCTGGAGTTAGAGTATATGTAGATATAGATAAGCTAAATGACCCTGCATGAGCTCTGGCTATAGTGGTGGTTATTACTTGACATCTTTATTGTTGCACACGACATAAAACTGACAATTTCTGCTGCAACAGCTAGATCATTAAGAAAAAGGCATGAAAAAGAAACTTGAATACCACAACTAAAGACAAGACACTTCACCCGTTGCCTACTGGTGGTGGTCAGTTTTTGTTTGCTTTAAAGGTATTTCCCTTGGCTCTCTTCCTTTGGCTCTGATATTCACAGCATGAAGCTTGAAGCTTTTATATCATCTTATCCAGGTAGCTTCAGGGTTAATCAAGGGCTTTCTGTACTACAAAGGTGGTTCACTTCTTATCAGGTTATATCGCCATGATAACCTTATGCAGTGAAGCTATACAGCTTCACGGCAGGTTATGTTCCTGATTAGAAATCAACAGGTACAAAATTACTACCCGAAAATAGCATAATTATTGTGCAAGATCCCTCAGACCTCTAGGTACAAATTTAATGAAATGATTGGTTATAACCCAGCAGATTCTCCTGTGCCTTAATGCTAAAGTTGTGATATTGATAAGTCTATAAAGGTACAGAGTTGCCATTTGTGCTGGCTTTCTTTACCCGCTACAAATACACTAAATACACTTAGTAGCTCTTTTTCACTCTTACCAACTAGCAGCAGCCCAAATGCCATAAATGTAATTAGACTTTTATTTTGAAAACGTGGTGATTTGATTGAACAATAATTACATGAATGCATAGAGCTGCTCTATTAAATCTAAACATCAAATCTAAGATGATAATTGTAAAAAAAAATTTCTGAGCCACTCTAATAAGCCCTTTCAATCTAAAAATGAGGTCACATTCTTACTTTTTAAGGAGGAAATAAACCTAAGTTTGCTTGGTTATCCACATTTCCACAGAAGGCCGAGAAGACGCCCGACCTGTCATATACAATCTCTGACATGTTTTACTTTATAAATATATCAGAATGGGATCAGTAAACTAAAACTAAGACACGATGCTGCAGCCGGTGGATGTGAAGGTTAAGTTCTCACCCTGGTGACAAAGACCTCAGCTCATCGTCTTGAACGACAGCTGCAGCCCCATTGAGACAGATAGATGTGCAACCTTTAGAAGAAGATGGTGCAGAATGATGAATGAGAGCACAGGGAAGACTGAGTGAGTTACAGTTATCACTGCTGTCACTTCAATCTGGGGAGGAAGCCAGCTGCCATTAGTGTGTGATTTCCAGTCCCGACCACGGGAGCGCTGAGCAGTTATTTAGCCCCAAGGCAACAAGGCCACTTAAGAGGATTGGGATTCTTTTCTTTAAAGTTACAAAAGCCACTCTGCCAGTTAATGCCACAATTTCTGATTTTACATGAAGCAAAATAATGACAATAGCCTCCTTGTGAGAAAAATTATTTTTTTTAGTACTTTAAATATCGTCAGTTAACAACTGTGAAACTCATATTTGCAGGTGCCAGAAAATATCTGCAGATAACTAATTTTCCTTTTCTCCTCATTTAGTGTTTTTGCAAAGATTTTTTTGTAGAAAGTGGAAGAAGATCTCTTGAATCAATCTTGAGAGATGTCTCTGACTCTTGGAAAACATAATAAAAAACAGGTACAAGGACATCCGTCCACAGTCTCAGGTGGAGCTGCCTCTGCTGATCACAGACTCTGACTCTGATTACATCAATGCCAGCCTCATCAAGGGGGCGACAGAAGACCGCAAGTACATCATCTGTCAGCGGCCCAACAGCTCCATGGTGATTGATTTATGGAGGATGATCTGACTGTACAATGCCAAGGTGATAGTCGTGGCCTGCAGAGAGTTAGAGCAAAAATGGAGAGTGTGCCTCGGTTGCAGCTCATCCCAGACACATCCCAATGACGATATGGTGGCGAAAACACTGACTGTTACAGACAAGCATGCCAGCAGATTGCAACATCCCCTATAAGACTGCTGGAGTCCTGGATCTGCTGAACAGAGCCAGAAACAACTGACTACATCCATGAATTTCTGCTTACCAAGCAGATTATGTTGGAATTCAGCATGATGAACATCGTCCCGGAGTTTAGGAGGTAGAGCTGAAGAAACCAGAGAAGTCAAAACAGCTGATTCACAGTACACTGTGCTCAACGGGCCCAAACACATGCTAGGTCCCACCTCTTCAGATGGAGCCACGCCCAGATCTAATGGTGCAAGCAGGATGCTGCCCGCCTCCTATTACTGTGACAACAATCCCAAAGGAGTAGTGGCTGCTCCCATCTACAGCACCATTGAACCCAGAACTGAGCTGCACAGTTTGTCACACTCAGCCACTATCACCTGGTTTCAGCTGAACAACCTTCACTGGACGATAACAATTATGAGGATTTATCCTCTTCACTCTCAGATGTGATTAGCTTCTGTTTGCCTGGACTGATACCATCCAGAACTTTCCCTCCCAGTTCTTCACACATGGATGCTTTCAAAGACCTACTTGACCTCAAACTGAAATGCTCTCAGGTTTAACTATTGGGTTCAGAAGCCCAGAGGACCCAGACATCCTCTACCTGAGGGGAGTCGACTGGAGAAATTAACTGGTTGAACTTTAATTCAATTTTGTTTTATTTATATGGCTCCAAATCACAATAACAGTTGCCTTAAGGCGTTTTATATTGTAAAGACCCTACAATAGTAAAAAAACAAAAAACAAAAAACAAAAACCCCCAGAGAAGACTCTAACAATTATAGGGAGTGCAGAATTATTAGGCAAGTTGTATTTTTGAGGAATAATTTTATTATTGAACAACAACCATGTTCTCAATGAACCCAAAAAAACTCATTAATATCAAAGATGAATGTTTTTGGAAGTAGTTTTTAGTTTGTTTTTAGTTTTAGCTATTTTAGGGGGATATCTGTGTGTGCAGGTGACTATTACTGTGCATAATTATTAGGCAACTCAACAAAAAACAAATATATACCCATTTCAATTATTTATTTTTACCAGTGAAACCAATATAACATCTCCACATTCACAAATATACATTTCTGACATTCAAAAACAAAACAAAAACAAATCAGCGACCAATATAGCCACCTTTCTTTGCAAGGACACTCAAAAGCCTGCCATCCATGGATTCTGTCAGTGTTTTGATCTGTTCACCATCAACATTGCGTGCAGCAGCAACCACAGCCTCCCAGACACTGTTCAGAGAGGTGTACTGTTCTCCCTCCTTGTAAATCTCACATTTGATGATGGACCACAGGTTCTCAATGGGGTTCAGATCAGGTGAACGAGGTGGCCATGTCATTAGTTTTTCTTCTTTTATACCCTTTCTTGCCAGCCACGCTGTGGAGTACTTGGACGCGTGTGATGGAGCATTGTCCTGCATGAAAATTATGTTTTTCTTGAAGGATGCAGACTTCTTCCTGTACCACTGCTCATCTTTGATGATACCAGCCCAAACCAGTACTCCACCTCCACCTTGCTGGCGTCTGAGTTGGACTGGAGCTCTCTGCCCTTTACCAATCCAGCCACGGGCCCATCCATCTGGCCCATCAAGACTCACTCTCATTTCATCAGTCCATAAAACCTTAGAAAAATCAGTCTTGAGATATTTCTTGGCCCGGTCTTGACGTTTCAGCTTGTGTGTCTTGTTCAGTGGTGGTCGTCTTTCAGCCTTTCTTACCTTGGCCATGTCTCTGAGTATTGCACACCTTGTGCTTTTGGGCACTCCAGTGATGTTGCAGCTCTGAAATATGGCCAAACTGGTGGCAAGTGGCATCTTGGCAGCTGCACGCTTGACTTTTCTCAGTTCATGGGCAGTTATTTGGCGCCTTGGTTTTTCCACACGCTTCTTGCGACCCTGTTGACTATTTTGAATGAAACACTTGATTGTTCGATGATCACGCTTCAGAAGCTTTGCAATTTTGAGACTGCTGCATCCCTCTGCAAGATATCTCACTATTTTTGACTTTTCTGAGCCTGTCAAGTCCTCCTTTTGACCCATTTTGCCAAAGGAAAGGACGTTGCCTAATAATTATGCACACCTGATATAGGGTGTTGATGTCATTAGACCACACCCCTTCTCATTACAGAGTTGCACATCACCTAATATGCTTAATTGGTAGTAGGCTTTCGAGCCTATACAGCTTGGAGTAAGACAACATGCATGAAGAGGATGATGTGGACAAAATACTCATTTGCCTAATAATTCTGCACTCCCTGTATATGACCCCCTATGAGCAAGAGTGTTGGCAACAGTGGAAAGGAAAAACTCCTTTGTAACAGGAAGAGACCTCAGGATACTGAACCCTGAGCCACTAAAAGCACTTGTATAGATGACTGAGGCTTGTGATAAGAAAGTGCTTTGTGCTTCTTAAATAGAGAATAAGTATTAGTCCATTTCATTATATGCAAAGAAATAAATAATAAAAATAACCTAAACAAAACTCTGTATGCTTAAATCAAATCCTGTATGATAAACCTAAACTAGACAGCATAAAAACATAAATTCCTATATTCTCACAGAGTTCCTAATAAAATAGCAAGACAAAACCTTCAGGCCGGCAAGGCCCTGATATAAATCTATTTCACTGGAGTTATGTTGTAGTGTCAGATGAGTCTTGCGCCTCTCTTGACCTGCAGTCACATCCACACATCCTGACACTGTCACCACAGCTCTGTCTCGTCTCCCTGTGCTGATGGACGGCCAGAACACAAACCCAATTCTCTCTGGTGCCCTGAATCTGCTCAGCATTCAGAGACTCCGTGTCGCAGAGACGCTGAGATCATCCCTCTTGCTGTTTGAGGATTTATGCCCAGTTTTTCTGCTTTTCAGTCGAGTTTTTTCCTTCACGTTTGGCCCGCAGAGAGTTAAGAGCAGCAGACGTATGGGCTGTCATGTTCCTGCACTGTCACAACTTGAGGTGCTATTCAAAATGCTGTCACGCACAACTGCAGTGTGAGCTTGCATCTCGTGTCAAAGAGCTCACACACCGACGCCGCTTGTCTTGGCATTTCTTAGAGTCACCACATGCCAGCTATGGAGGCGTCAAGTGGGTGGAAAATGTCAGGTTTTTGTAACCTTTATTTAAGTTGGGAAAAGGTGATGCAACAGCAATAAAATGTTGCTTCAGATTCAGACCAGGGAGATGCCAAATGAAACCTTGAAGATTGTGCATTAATAAAGAACCCATTAAAATGAGCTGAAAAGAGCTTCTGATTATTTTTCCCACACATCCACATATTTCTGGACAGTTTAGGATTTTAAAGGACTTTAAAATCACAAGTTAACATTTCTAAAATCATCTATATTGAAGCTTCAGAGTATCATTTAGCTACTCTTTTCCCCTCGGGGAGTTCAGATGTCAGGCTGAGAGGCAGTACAGCACCACTGTGGGCGAGATGTGATACATAAAGCAGCAGCACAGTAGCCAAAAGTTTCTTGTTTTGTCCTGTTTAAACATCCTACACTGCAGGTTTCCTTCAGCGGGATGTGTTAACTATAATATGGAGAAATCCACCACTGTGTGTTGTACCCATAATGCACATTTAATGTACACATTACACAGCATGCACAATATAGGCAGAGTATAAAAAGGATGAAAATGAGAACAAGATGAAAGGGGTGCACTGTCATAATGTTGTATCACTGTGACAAATAATTCATAATCTTTTTGATCTTTCCTTATATTCCAGTAGTCTTTAAAGTGCCACTAACCATCAGCTAAATCCTGTTACACCAATTCACAGCTCACTGATCGTAACTTTCCCCGTAAGTCCCCTTTGCTGCGATGCAACGTGCCAGGGTAAAAAACATTAAGGGGTCCACCACTGGCTGTAGCTCCACAAAGACTGTGGTGTGCGCCACATGATGTGATGTCAAACACCAGCATAAAAACTCCATACGTGATTCGAGCACAGTTAACTGAAGATATCATTGAGGAAGCCTGTACTAAACACATAAATCTGGGTTTTGTCAGATAACTTTGAGCCTTCTGTCAGTAACAAGAAGATTACAATATTCTGTGTCCTGTTCATGGTTCGGCTTGGGTGCCTCAGGTTTCTGTTCTTTCGTTCTCTTGTCAACCTCTTTGCTCTTAGACTGAGGTGAAGTGCTGGGCTGGCAATGAGTCTCTGATCCACCCTTGGGTGGAGCCTTCCTGCCTTGGCCAACATTTTCCTTATGGTGAAAGCAATTGGTGGGTATTTGTAGGCTTAAAGATGCAAATCAAACACTCCTATGGAATGTGAGCTCATTCAGGCCCTTCTTCCATTCCATTTTCACCTTGATCACCTGCAAAGGGAAGGATTCCTTGCTGTCAACCTGCAAGGAATACTGTTGCAATCAAAAGCTGCAATAATAGTCCACTTACCTGATCCACAGCTAATTTTCTCCATGGGGGCACCAGGGGTGAGATTTTACTCAGTTCAGAAACAAGTCTCTAACCAGAACCACCTTTTTCAATAAACACTTTAAAACTGCTTGAGTTTTTTCCTTGAGTCCAGTTTAAACCACAGTGAAAGAAACCAGTTATAAAAAGGTTTCTCAAGAGTCTGAGTATTCTTCAGACTAACCCACAGGGAAGTCTTGAGTATGTGATGATTGCTTTGTGTGATTGGCTGCTTAGTTCTTCACCTTATTGTTACACTGGAACTCCAGTACAGGGTCCAGTTTAGTGTTCCTATTAAAATAGTGTCAATGTGACACCTTTCTGCTGTGAAGTGGCGCTATACAGGGAGTGCAGAATTATTAGGCAAGTTGTATTTTTGAGGAATAATTTTATTATTGAACAACAACCATGTTCTCAATGAACCCAAAAAACTCATTAATATCAAAGCTGAATGTTTTTGGAAGTAGTTTTTAGTTTGTTTTTAGTTTTAGCTATTTTAGGGGGATATCTGTGTGTGCAGGTGACTATTACTGTGCATAATTATTAGGCAACTTAACAAAAAACAAATATATACCCATTTCAATTATTTATTTTTACCAGTGACACCAATATAACATCTCCACATTCACAAATATACATTTCTGACATTCAAAAACAAAACAAAAACAAATCAGTGACCAATATAGCCACCTTTCTTTGCAAGGACACTCAAAAGCCTGCCATCCATGGATTCTGTCAGTGTTTTGATCTGTTCACCATCAACATTGCGTGCAGCAGCAACCACAGCCTCCCAGACACTGTTCAGAGAGGTGTACTGTTTTCCCTCCTTGTAAATCTCACATTTGATGATGGACCACAGGTTCTCAATGGGGTTCAGATCAGGTGAACAAGGTGGCCATGTCATTAGTTTTTCTTCTTTTATACCCTTTCTTGCCAGCCACGCTGTGGAGTACTTGGACGCGTGTGATGGAGCATTGTCCTGCATGACAATCACGTTTTTCTTGAAGGATGCAGACTTCTTCCTGTACCACTGCTTGAAGAAGGTGTCTTCCAGAAACTGGCAGTAGGACTGGGAGTTGAGCTTGACTCCATCCTCAACCCGGAAAGGCCCCACAAGCTCATCTTTGATGATACCAACCCAAACCAGTACTCCACCTCCACCTTGCTGGCGTCTGAGTTGGACTGGAGCTCTCTGCCCTTTACCAATCCAGCCACGGGCCCATCCATCTGGCCCATCAAGACTCACTCTCATTTCATCAGTCCATAAAACCTTAGAAAAACCAGTCTTGAGATATTTCTTGGCCCAGTCTTGACGTTTCAGCTTGTGCTGTCTTGTTCAGTGGTGGTCGTCTTTCAGCCTTTCTTACCTTGGCCATGTCTCTGAGTATTGCAGCCCTTGTGCTTTTGGGCACTGCAGTGATGTTGCAGCTCTGAAATATGGCCAAACTGGTGGCAAGTGGCATCTTGGCAGCTGCACGCTTGACTTTTCTCAGTTCATGGGCAGTTATTTTGCGCCTTGGTTTTTCCACATGCTTCTTGCGACACTGTTGACTATTTTGAATGAAACGCTTGATTGTTCGATGATCACGCTTCAGAAGCTTTGCAATTTTGAGACTGCTGCATCCCTCTGCGAGATATCTCACTATTTTTGACTTTTCTGAGCCTGTCAAGTCCTTCTTTTGACCCATTTTGCCAAAGGAAAGGAAGTTGGCTAATAATTATGCACACCTGATATAGGGTGTTGATGTCATTAGACCACACCCCTTCTCATTACAGAGATGCACATCACCTAATATGCTTAATTGGTAGTAGGCTTTCGAGCCTATACAGCTTGGAGTAAGACAACATGCATGAAGAGGATGATGTGGACAAAATACTCATTTGCCTAATAATTCTGCACTCCCTGTATAAGAAAAACCCTTTCTGTATTGTATCACGGTTCGGATGACAGTTACACTTACATACTGTGTGGTGACATCAGGATCCAAAACATTGGATTGTGCACCACCGCCACAATCCAAGGTGGATTGTGAAATCAGGGTTCTCCGTCTTTCTTGTCATGTTTAGGCAAAGGTAGAACTCTGGATTCAGATTCAGCTCACCAGGCATGGTTGAAAAAGGTTCACTGAATGGCAGAAAATGGTGAACGGCGAGTGAACCAGGCGAAGGTAAATACAAGGGCCTCTTTGAGTTGTACTGGTAAGAAAGAGGCTTTGGAGGGTTTACCCGAGAACATGCAGGTTTCCAAGTTGCTGAGAGGAACAGCAGTGGAGAGTGGGCAGGCAGGTGAGTTACTGCATTGCCCTTCTCTTCAGAGGTTTGGGAAACCAGATTCAGAGGTAAGTGTCTACCAGTGTGTACCAAATTCGTCAAAAGAACAGGTTCAATGACGAACGGGATCGTTAGGTCAAACTCAAAGTTGGGGATATTTTGTGCATTAAATAAAAGAGCCCAACTGCAAGAGTTTTCTTTTGAGAGTTTTCGTCTTACAAGAAGGAATTCAGTCCACACAGAGTATACAGTAGTGTAGTGAGGAATTCACAAGAACAGAGGAAACAGACCCTGCATACACAGGGTCCCAATACATGTTTATTACCCTGTTGCCAGGCAAAAATCCAGTCACCCTACACAGATCAAACACAGGATATATGTAGCAGATAGGCTAAACAAGTCTTATCTGTCCACATCCACTTTTCGGAGTGGGAATGGGATTGCTCCAGTTGATGCAGAACTGTATTTTTTAAATTGATAACCAGATATAAACATTGTAACAAATATTCTAATACTGAGCAGTGAACCTCGTCTCATTGTCAGAGCATCAAACAGCACAGTTTTGTCAAACCCTAACTAACCAATCAGCTGAGACTGACAGTAAAAGGTGAGTGTAAAATGACAAGCAATCACAAGACACAAGATGTCGCACATAAAAATGATAAATGTGATCTTGACCTTGAGCAGACTTTGGCCCCATTAGGTCATCATCGATGCAGGTTTCACTACATTCTGACCACTATTCTAGGAGGAGTGCTGGTTAATGAAGCAGGACAAGCACCCAAATCTCTAAGTTCACGCTCATGTACCAGTGTTGCCCAGCCTCCCTACTTTTAAAACAAGTCTTAAACACTAATTTTATCTTAATGATGGCCATTTAAATGAAATTTATAGATGAAAGTAAAGGTGTGAAAAACAGTCACTCAGAATTTCACACTGTCTGACACGGAGACACCTAATTGGGCTGAAATCAACACAAGGACTGCATTATTAGTTGGACTGTCACATTTTTCAGTGAACATTGTCTCAGTTTTGCACACTGAAAATAATTTGACAGATCCTATGATCACACAGATCTACTCAGGGTGGTTTCAGACTCATGTCCAGCTTACTTTCTATATCCAAGTCTTGGTGACAGCCAAGAAACTTAAGGTCCATGCTGCATCACATTTATGTCCTTATTTTGATATTGTTTCAAACCTTTTACTCTTTATATTAAACTTTTTGAAAGGCTGAGATTCTTGTTCTCTATCCTGAAAGGCATTCCCAGACTCAGCACACACTCATATTCACATACCTTATCCTGGCCATGTTTTTTTTTACCATTTAACTCAGTCATACTGTGCTTCCCCTAGCTTTCATGGATATTTTCCTTTTAACATAATGACTCAGTGATTGTCAGCAGTATAAAGAGCTTGCTAATGATGAGAAATGACATGAAATGAATGACACAGCATGTCACAAATGGCTCATTCCTGCTATTGGTACAACAGCCTGTGATTTCTCTAATAGCCTGTAATTTCTCCCGCGTAGCAAGCTGGGGTCGAGAGAACAGGCAGGACCTGCGACCGGCCTATTTATAGTGCGCATGTGTGTCTGTGTTTGTATGTGTTTCTAATGAGAGCCAGTCTGTAGCCTGAGATGCTTCAGCTGGGTGGGATGACTCTCTTTCGTCATTAGTGAAAATGTCAACACTGAGGTAAAGATCCTGAATAATTTACTGCTACCAGTATAGATGGAGCACTCGTCCAGTCACACCACCTCTCTGTGCCCACATTTTCACTACACTGCATGCACAATATGGTTGACAGAAAACCTCCCTTATGTTTTCTATTCATGTTATAGACAGCTCTAAAGCTAAATTGGCTTTCAGGCTGAAGTAGAAACATGTCATTCTTCTCGGTGAGGGGTGACACATCTCATCTCTAATTAGATGTCTCGAAGAGATGAGAGTGTTACAACCTGCTGTTACTGCTGTGACCGCGGTTCATTAGAGCCTGCAGCCAATCCAAGATGGCATTCTGTTCACAGCACAGCCTCTGGTCCTGAATCAAATTGTTTTTGGACGGTCAGTTGGGATTGTTTCTAAATTTCAGCTCTGCCATGTTTCTTGGTAGTTTCTGTTGGTTTTTGTGGCCCTTTGCGTTTCTGATTTCTCTGTTTCCCCTGCCTCCCGTGTTCCTCTATCTCTGTCCTTATGTTTCTTTATTTGTTTGCTTACTTTTTACTTTGAAGGCAAGTTTCATTATGATTTTACTTCCTGTTTTATTTCCACAAACACTTCTACCACTGTTCAGCTGTTTGTTAGTATATGATATATTTATACACGTCTCTGCATTGATTTATTATTAATCTGTGGTTCTCTTCCACAGTGTGTCTTGATCCTGTCTTCCTCCCCAACCCAGCAGCAGATGGCCGCCCCTCCTGGAGCCTGGTTCTGCCAGAGGTTTCTTCCTTTTAAAAGAGAGTTTCTCCTTCCCACTGTCATCAAAGTATGTGCTCATGTGGGGTCATGTGATTGTTGGGGTTTTCTCAGTTTTTTCTGTATTATGGTAAATGGCCTGTATTTATATAGCGCTTTACTAGTCCCTAAGGACCCCAAAGCGCTTTACATATCCAGTCATCCACCCATTCACACACACATTCACACACTGGTGATGGCAAGCTACATTGTAGCCACAGCCGCTCTGGGGCGCACTGACAGAGGCGAGGCTGCCGGACACTGGCGCCACCGGGCCCTCTGACCACCACCAGTAGGCAACGGGTGAAGTGTCTTGCCCAAGGACACAACGACCGAGACTGTCCAAGCCGGGGCTCGAACCGGCAACCTTCCAATTACAAGGCAAACTCCCAACTCTTGAGCCACGATCGCCACAACCACAAGCCACGCCACAATGTAGGGTCTTTACCTTACAATATAAAGTGCTTTGAAGTACTGTTATTGTAATTTGGCTCTATATAAATTAAACTGCATTGAATTTAATCTGGATTTACCTCCTGTCTGTCCCGCATGTTAGTTCCCGTCTCCTTAACGCTAACTTCCTGTTTTATCTTCGCAATGACTTTCTTTGTGTATCTACGGTATTTTTGCTTTCTTTGTTCTCCCTCCTTTGTGGTTGTCCATCTTTCCTTAATTAACATAGTTTCATCTTTGACTTTTTTCATTTGTTTGTCCTCCTCTTGTTCACCATGCCCCTTCTTGTAATTTTTTTTGGTTTTACTAGTCCACTGGACTTCATGTATGTCTTTTCTTTTTTTGTTTAGCCATTTTAAATAAAATACAACAAGCCCATTCCCGATTTCAATTTAACCTTAATGAAAATGTTAAAAAACAAAGATCACCTAAAATGCACTCACTCTAATTAATATAAATACTTGTGCTCTGGTTGTGTCTCTTGGACACAAACAACAGGGACATTATGTCGAGTGTATATTCACAGCAGGGCCACAGATCATGTATGTCTGTGACTGGGAGGTGGGCAGGTTTGGGAATCATGCCAGCAAGACTACAACAAATGAGGTCTTAAAAACACTTTCTCCGTACTACATCTTTTGAGACTCACCATCCACTGAAGCAAGGACAGGACTGTGACACTGAGTCTGAACTCTCATTAGTGTGCGACCAGTAGACGTATCTGAGATGATGAGCGCTGACATGAAAGATTCCTGGATACATTTTCAAGCTTGTTAGAGTCTTGTGACTTTGAGCCAACCATCTCAGAAGGACTTTGAATTAAACAAGACTGGGTGTTTGCCTCGAGTGTGGATCCCTGTCAGCTGCTGCCAAAAGCTTGGGTCTTCCTATATCACGGTTTGTTACTGACAACAGCGGAGTGTCCATCACACACGGGGAGCAACAGCAAAATGTGATGTATCCACTGAGGCACAGAAGCCTGCAGGCTCTGTATCATTATGACAACAAGGCTTCCTTCAAAGATAGTTTCTCCAAGTGGACCTCTTGCTAAGACGAAGAACACACTGTGTGATTGCAGTTTGTTTGAAACCACAGCAGCCACTGCCGTACGGTGCCTCGAGGAAGCTAGGCTACTGTGACAGTGAGGCTGCCTTCATAAATATAATTTCTAGTCAAGCCTCACAGGTCCCACATATAAAGACAAAAAGGCTGCATGAATCTGTGGAGCCCTCTGGATGCAAACAGATTGGATGATGTATTGCAAAAAGTTCTGACATTTGGACTTGCAGCAGAATTAATCAGATAATGGATAATGGTGCACTGCTGCTGCTGGAATGATACTGAAGGAAACAATCAAAGCGGACAAAACCATGGAACCAAGTTCTACTCTGGAAAGAATAGAGAGATAAAAGGCAATAAACAACTCTTTCTCTCTTAGTTTGCCCTTAGAAATGACCTCTTTCATATGCACATGTAGATATGTGCCCCACTGTACCCCCACAGTCTGCTGACACGTGAGTTAAGTGAGCGTGCATCTTCTTAAAAAGTGATTTAAATTGTCAGAGCTAAATGCTTTAGAGGTCCAGGAAATGACAGGACTTCACAGCAGACTGGAGCACAGATGTTTGAATCTCAGGAGGATTGGGGTTTTACGTCAGAGTGCAGCCCAGAAAACAGACTGTCCAGAGGGATGTAAAATGGAAACTAGGAAAGGAAAAGAAACCACTCAGATTACAGAGACCGCCGCAGGCACCTCATATACGCTGGATATAATAGATTTATCCTGTAACTGGGTAACCCGACTCTGAGCTTAATGTTAAGGCAAAAGGAGGGATTTGCACATGTTATTGGTAAAAATACAGCAAATATTTTTAGCATGTACCATTATTATCTCATATATTAACCGAAATTCAGCCAATATTACCCACTTCTATTGTCAGCTGACATTCAAGTAGTAAAATATGATGGCCACAAAATCATGAAAATTGACCTTGATGAAAAGATGCTGCAGAGGGGACCATAAGGACAGCTGAAAAAAGCCACTGGCTGCTCTCTTCCTTGCTTTGATATAACATCGCTAGCTTCTGATGCCTCTCGAGAGCAAAGAGGATCATCAGTGACCATTCCCATCCTGGCCATCATCTCATTAGCCTGCTGCTGGGACCAGCAGACTGAAAAACAGCTTGTTTGGGGGCATCGGGGTTACTCAGTACCCACAATAACTTTAAGCAGTCACACGCTGAACACTGATTATTCCTGTGAAATATCCACCTTAAGTGTAAAAGTGAGAAAGACCTCTTATATCCATTTATTCCACTGCTTATGCCACTGTTAGAATTATTAAGATTTATTATCTATTTTATTTATTGTTTATTTATAGAATAAAATAGGGTATACTTTTATCAGTGGAATGACTTTTGGTGTGCACCAAGTATAGCAGTGCTTCCAGTTTTGTTGTATGCTTGAGTTTTTTTTCAGCTTATTTAAAATGTTCAAAAATAAAGTGTAGGATGAACCTTCTACTATAGCAGAGCTCAAAGGATGTCAATGTGTGTACATGTGTCTTTTTGTCTCTCTGTGTGTCACTAGTGGGTGGGTTTTTGGTGTGTGTGCATGCGTGCATGTGCGTGTCCATGCTACAGTGTCATGGTGTTTTGGAGGCTGGTGCTTGCATGTACATTTAATGGGCCCACATTTACTGACCTTTTGGTATCCACAGGAGTGCTCTGTGTCTGCAGTGATGAAGAGCAGAGAAGGAAGGAGCAAAAAAAAAAAGAAAAATGAAAAAGAGACATCAGCCAGAAAATGATGGAAAGACAGGGGAAGTTGGGAAAATGGGAGAAGACACAGAAAATAACATAGGGAAGAAAATACTGTAGAAAAATGGTAAGATGGAGTTTGCAAAACTTTTTTTTTAAAGAAGAAAATCTGTAAACTATTTAAAAATAATGAGGAAAGTTTCAGTGGTGGTGACTCATATCAGGAAGAGAAGTCTGCCCTCTACTTGAGCTAGTAAGCTTTAGAATATAGAGATAAAATGTGTGGCACATACCTGAGAAAAGTTATCAGTGACAGTTAATGGATGCATTTCTGAAAACCTAAGTCAGTCTGATCCGGAGAAGGTATTATTAAACCGAGTAATGGTCCTCATGTGATCTCATAGCTTGGGAGTATTAGTGCCAATGTGTAAAAGGTTCTGAAACTTCCTCCAGTGGAGGACATCTCATTTAGAAAGGCCCTGCCTTCAAATACTAGCAGTGTAATACAACACAGAGAGGATAGTAAATGGTGCGGTTTGGCTGATGAACGTGACTGCAGCCAGCTGTGAGCATGATTCATAGCGACATAAAATGCAATCTGCTGCAATGCTGGTTCACTCAGGAGCCATGGATGATTTTTAAATACAGAAAGTGAGTAAAACCCCGGTGATGAAAATGATATAAGTGTCTATATAAATGTTGGAATTCTTTTGTTTTGCTACTAAATAAAAATAAAAATTCTCCTTTAACTATGAAAGTGACAAAAACTGAGTGTCATTAAGAACTACCATTTTTGTTTAATGCAGTGACACCATAAAGTTCCTCTTCCTTAATGTCCGAGGAGACGATAATGACGTACAACTTGCTGCAGTTTTACTGAAGTGAGGAAACAATAAAAATGTCTAAATATGTCAGTAAAAACATATTACCAGTTTTAAAGAAATGTTTCATACTGACTGAGAAGAAATTTTAAATAATGCACAACACACAGAAATCACCTTTATCGGCCCATTTGTACTGATGAAAGCCAAAAATTCTTCAGTGATGGAGGTAAAGGAAGGCCATAGGCTTCAATAAAAAGCCTTTTGATATGTTTTTAGCCCTCATGAACTGATGGATTAAATAATGGATTAACCGTGCAGGGAATAATTTTTGAACCCCTCACATAAAGAGAAATGGCCAGTCTCTAGTTTTTATGTTAGTTTTATTTTAATGGAGAGATACAAAATATAAACCAGAAAAATACAAATTACGCAAAAGTTATAAACTGATTTGCATGTCACTGAGTGAAATAAGTATTTGATACCCAAGCAAAACGTGACTTGGTGGAGAAAGCCTTGTTGACAAGCACAACGGTAACCATTTCTTATAGTTGGTCACCAGGTTTGCACACATCTCACACATTTTGGCCAACTCCTCTTTACAGAAAATCCTTCTGGTTTTTTGGCTGCCGCTTTAAAACTCAAACCTTAAGCTCCATCCACAGATTTTCTATGGGACTGAGTCATGGATACAGGCTAGGCCTTAATGTGCTTCTTTAGCCACTTGCTTTGGGTCATTGTCATGTTGGAAGACACATCCGTTACCCATCTTCAATGTTCTATCTGGAGGAAGGAAAGTTGAGCACCTTCCGAGGTTTTACAATTCATAGCACAGCCCATTAGCCCCTCAATGTGATCAATTTGTCCTGTACCCTTGGCAGAAAAACAGTCCTGAAGCATAATGTTTCCACCTACGTGCTGGACTGAGGTTGGTGTTCTTTGGGTCAAACTGAGTAGTTCTCTTCTTCCAAACACAGAAGATCAAGTTGATACCAAAAGCTCGATTTTGGTTGGACTTTCCCCCAAGCCTTCTCTGAATCATTTAGATGTTCACTGACAAACTCAAGACTGTATGTGTGCCTTCTCGAGGAGGGAGTCCTTGCAGGCACTGCAAGATCAATCCATTACACTGTAGTGTGTTACCAGTTGTGTTCTTATGACTGTGGACTCAACTTCTTTCAGGTCATTAACAAGCTCACCTTGTGTAGTTTCAGGCTGACCTACCACCTGTGATCACCCTCACCCCATGAGGGACCATCTTGCATGGACCTCGATGGTCATTTTATATATCTTCAATTTCTGAATAACCACACCAACAGTTGCTACCTTCTCACCAAGCTCCTTGCTGGTGCATTTCAGCCTTGTGCAGCTCTACAATCCTTTTCCCTGATGTTCTTTCACAGTTCTTTGGTCTTGCCCATCATGTTGGAGAGGTTAGAATGGAAGAAATCGATTCTGAAGACAGGTGTGCTTTATACAAAAAAACGATATAAGACCAGGACTATCTGTAATTGATCAATCAATTGATTGATTCTATTCTTTCTGGCACATGTACGCATTGTATATACCAGTCAGACATTTTACTAAAAGGTGAAACGTGAAAGGCTACAGCTTTCTCCATTTAACTTGTAAATAATTAATTCAGCAAGACTTTAACATGAGTCCATCCAGGAGATCCCTTTCAGATAATTAACATCAGCTAATGTTTTGACTGGATGCAGTGGGTGGTCAATGAGATCCAGTGAGGGATAAAGGTAGTGAGGAATCCCACAGTGAGGGATAAAGGCTAGCATATGATCTTCACTCCATTAGATGACCTTTCAAACAATTGGCTTGATTAACAAAGTCACATGTTTCCAGTGGAGCTGCTCAGTAAGGCAGGAAATTACCCTCAGGGATGAAGCAGCAAGCTTCCTGAAATACACTCAGATCATTTTAGATGACACTGCCAGTAAACAAAAAAAAAAAAAAGATTCTCTCATAAACACTCAGAATTTATGTGTATTTCATGAGGACAACAGCGTATGATAACAATTAAGGTCAAATTGGGTCAATTTAAGGATACAAGAATTGATTTAGCCTTGATAAGAAAAGTTTTGCATTATTACCTATCTTATTACTGGAAATCTAACAGTGCAGTATTCTCTGACTCTCTTAAATAGTTTAATATTTAGCAGTAAAGAGAATAATTTACAGCTTCTTTAGCTATATAAAAAAACTTCACCCTCATTTTTTATTTTATTAAAAACAGATTCCTGTTTGAACCATGGACATGTTCAGCAATGTCAAAATAGATTTTAAGTAAAAACAGTAACTTAGAACTAAGTTATTTAGATTTGTGGACCGTGAAAAGAGCCTTTATAAATATTTCATCCAGCTACACAACATGGGGCCTGCAGTACATGTAGGGAGTGAGCTAAAGACCTCCCATTTGGCAGAAAACATCACATCCCCTCCAAAAATCCCTAATAGTACTATGTGTAAGCCTTTTTATTGTATGCTGCACACAAAATGTTCAAATCTGATGTTGAACTAAAAAAAGGAGCCACTGACCGCTGAGTAAACCAGGTATATGATATAAAATACACAATAAAAAAAAAGTTAGCCTTTTCCCTTCCTTTGTCTTATTGGCTTGTGGATATTTAACTGATTTTGCTTCTTGATGGAAAAAACTAACTTTTAAATATGATGCACTGAGATAAATAAACAAACAATGTTTTCTCTCTCTCTCTCTCTCTCTCTCTCTCTCTCTCTCTCTCTCTCTCTCTCTCTAGCTGAGTGGCAGGCAGGTTGTGAACACAGATGGAGAAGTAAAACATGAAGCAAGTCTTTAATGATGATTTGTACTCAAAATACTAAAGTAATCCGGAGCACTAAGTGGAAACCAGGCAACTCACACACATGGAGATACAAGAATTTTGGGGAACACGCATGGACCACAGAGCAAAGGGCAGGAGGGAGACTCAAACAATATAATGAGCCTAGGTGAAACAGGTGGGACACAGAGCAGGAAGAGATCAGGGCGTCATGTCTGTGAAGGCAGATAGCGTGGAGTGAAGTGAATATGGACCCAAATGCAGACACTGAAGCTGGATGCTAACAAAAAACAGGGAAAGCTAAACACAAAACACTACATAAAACTAGGAACCTGGAAACACAAGGAAAGGGAAGCAGACATACCAACAACAGACAGAGGAAGACAGAGGACTAAATATACAAAGGGGTCATGAGGGAATGAGAACCAGGAGGGAAACACAGCTGGGACTAATCACACACACGAGACAGGGAGGAAGAAAAACAGAATAATCTAACACAGGACACGGGACTGTCAAAGTAAAACAGGAAATACACCAACATAGAGACTTGGATGACTAGAGATAACACAACGAACAAAGGGGAGGTACAGTAACAAAACCTAAAGACTAGAAATCACCAAAATACTAAAGAATGAGTAAGCGAGCTAGAAACACAAAAGACTAAACTAAGAAAAAACACTAAATCACAGAATATTAATAATCAAACACATAAACACCGGGACACCAAACCCAGGACCATGGCACAGTGATAATGAGACAATGGAAGTAGAACTCAATAAAAAACACAGGTGAGCAAAAACTACAAAAGTAAAACAGGAAGTGAGTAACAAAAGAACACCTTATACAAAAACGGGGACTTAATATGAGACACAAGGAAGGCAATGATGGACTGAAAGTCCAGAAACAAAACAAAAAAGATAACTACAAACCGAAACAGGAATTGAACCACCAAAAGTGAATATTCACAGACAGTTTGTGCTTTTATGCAACATGCACCATTTCAGACTTTTTATGAGTTTGGAAGTTGAATTCTGGATGACAGAAATACCCTTTCAGCCTCTTATGACTGAGCGTTAAAAACTCAGGGAGCACATTCTCCAACAATTCAGCAATTTTTGAAAAAAGAAAATAACTCCTGATCTGAGATTTAATACTTTCTTCCTCTGCCCACGCCATCTCTCTATGAAGTTTCATTAAATTTAACTTAGTTGTTTTCTGATGAGCAGACAGACAAAAAGCCGTGATTATATTTCTTTGCCTAAAGGACAGGAAAAAGATGAAAGAGTACAAGAAGCAGAAATGAAGCTAGTCTTAGCGAGGAGTCCATTGGGACTACAAAGGAAATAAACTGACAAGGCACAAAACAAAGCATAAAAATAAGTTTTAACATTATTACATGGAGTTATTATGCAGCAAGTTTTATTTTTGATAAGTTTAGAAACACAAAATTCAGATTATCCATCTGTATCACTAATTTTCTCATCTATGGACGGTCTCTTGCAGGTCCATCTTTCCGTCACTGCAGTCCTGAAGGGCTCATACTGTATTTGAACTTATATTTAACCCTCACAGTGCTGCTTGTGGACCTAAATCATCTTAATATCTCCAGGAACTAATTTCCCTCAAGTCAGGTTAAAAAAGGCAAACTGTGTTGTGATATAGTATGTCTAGGCTTTTGGGAGTAGTTTGTCACCATTAGCTGAGATGCTAAAAGACGTGCTCCATCCACTTACCCACAGGAGAAACATTTTCTGTCAGCAGGAAATGATTCAGTTTCTGCCACGTAGGCAGAAAAAGAAGTTGTTCATTCATTATATCCAATATACTTCACTTATTGGGGTACTCGGGGGTTTCAAACATAATGCAATTAGGCCGAAGAATTCCCACCTCACCTTTTCTGACAGTTTGAAGCTCTCCATTGCCTGACGTGTGACTTTTTGCATCTATCTCCACTTCCCTCTCTGTTGGTTCCTCAAAATTCAGCTACCAGGAGTTGCAAGGCTTCCCATGATGCAATGCATTATTCAGAGGCACCAGATTTATCCTTTGATCTAGTCTAAGCAGGTTTTGGCATCTGCAAAGTTTTATCCAGAGGCCATTTGTCACAATACCCACAGAGCAAAGTTATTGCAAGCTTCTAGGGACCTGAGTCTGAAAAGTAAAAAGGCAGAAATTTTTTTTGCAATGAAGTGTTGACTGAAACACTTGGATCTTGACAAAAGGGCAACATAATGGGATAAAACTATATTTCATTTCCAGGCAATTTTAGCTGTCTGCTGTAATCACAGCATCCATCTCACATAAAGAGACCTGATCTCACAGCTGTCACCTTAAAGGCAGACATAGGATGCACCACAGCCAAATGAGCACTTTAATTACTGACTGCCAGTCTGCCTATAGTACAAGCTTCAGGTCACACACACACACACACACACACACACACACACACACATTCATGTACAGGCATTCCCACGCATAAACCTTAATGACACCCTCTTATTATGTCGATTACAAGACTTCCCTGACTAAAACTTCTTTTAGCAAGAGAGAAATTTTACTTCCACAGAGAATTTTTACTTTGATTTGCTGTGCATGTATTTAGGAAAACAAACCTGATCCATGATGTCACTGTTTTTAACTAAAACCTTTACTGCCTCCATTTTGCATTGGCTTGACATTACATTCATAGAGCTGCTTTTCTGAGTTTTAGTAGTATTAAATAATACATCATAATTGTTGTGGTTCACAACTACCTGCTGTTTGTTGGTCTTCAGGTATGCAGACTACTAAAGAGAATAAAAAACTTGCACAGCCTTTTTTTAACACTCCTTTCCAGTAATTTGCTTCTTCCATGCACTATGTAGTGCATTTATCTCTTCCCAGCAATAAAAGCTGTGATTTTTTTCCAACTTCTCTGCATCTGTCAACTGTCCAAGCTGTCAGATGTAGTCATGGAATCCACGAGGAAACCCAGGGACATTTTAGGAACACTGGGTGTTAGGAATTGTGGGAACAGAAATGAACTATGATATGGGAGGTACAGGACTACTGAATTAGTAGCAGCAGTACACAGTATTCAGAGGAGAAACAGAATGCATAGTAACAGGATGACACAACAAAGAACTTCTCTTCTTTTTCTTTCTGTTTAACGGCGGTTGGCAACCAACTTAAAGGAGCCCACAACAAAGAACTAAACTGAAACAAAGGTTATAAACTCACATAAGTTTAAACTCACATCCCATCCTGGCAACAAACTGTTCCAACTTCTGCAATCTGGTAGAAGGTTCCGCATCATCCGGGCAAGGACAGAGAGACTCAAGAGAAGCTTCTATCCCCAAGCCATCCGGACCCTAAACACACACACCCGCCCTCTCACATCATCTATAATTGACTGAGACAGGACTCTCTTCCAGACACTCTAAACCCAGGCACAATGTACATTCCAAATTCCTTTAATTTTAAATATGTTTATATTGTCTATTCTGTAAAATAGTCTATTATATATAGTCTATATAGTCTATTCATATTAATGTACAGAATTCACCTGCTTGCTGCTACTACTGCACATTCACCCAATGTATATACTATATATATATATATTGTAGATCAGCTTGTTAGTGTCGGTAATAAGCTTTATGAAAGCAAAGTCACCATCAAGTGCGGGATCTACCAAGGAGATGCTCTGTCCCCACTGCTGTTCTGCATAGGCCTTAACCCCCTCAGTGAGATAATTGACAAGACTGGCTATGGATACCGACTACGGAATGGAGCAGTTGTCAGCCACCTCCTGTACATGGATGACATAAAGCTGTATGCCAAGAGTGAACGAGACATCGATCAGCAATGACATCGGAATGTCATTCGGGCTGGAGAAGTGTAGTCGGATGGTAACAAAGAGAGGGAAGGTAGTCAGAACGGAGGGGATCAAACTACCAGAAGGCAACATTGCAGACATAGAGGACAGTTACAAGTACCTGGGGATCCTGCAGGCGAATGGGAACCATGAAGAGGCCGCTAGGAAAGCTGCAACCACCAAGTACCTGCAGAGGGTCAGGCAAGTCCTGAGGAGTCAGCTGAACGGTAAGAACAAGATCCGGGCTATCAACACCTACGCCCTGCCCGTGATCAGGTACCCTGCTGGGGTAATAGGCTGGCCAAAGGAGGAGATAGAAGCCAATGACATCAAGACAAGAAAGCTCCTTACCATGCAAGGAGGGTTTCACCCCAAGTCCAGCACCCTGAGGCTGTACGCTAAGCGGAAGGAAGGGGGCCGGGGACTGGTGAGTGTCAGCACCACAGTCCAGGATGAGACAAGGAACATCCACGAATACATCACGAAGATGGCCCCAATTGACAGCATGCTCAGTGAATACCTCAGGCAGCAGAAACCCAAAAAAGTGGAGGAAGGCGAGGAACCATCATGGAAGGACAGGCCCCTGATATCCAGAAATCCTACCAGTGGCTGGACAAAGCTGGACTGAAAGACAGCACGGAAGAACTAATCATGGCAGCACAGGAACAAGCACTAAGCACAAGATCCATAGAGGCTGGGGTCTATCACACCAGGCAAGACCCCAGGTGCAGGCTGTGTAAAGATGCTCCAGAGACAATCCAGCACATAACAGCAGGGTGCAAGATGCTAGCAGGCAAGGCATACATGGAACGCCATAACCAAGTGGCCGGCATAGTGTACAGAAACATCTGTGCCGAGTATAACCTGGAAGTCCCGAGGTCAAAATGGGAGATGCCCCTAAGGGTGATGGAGAATGACCGAGCTAAGATCCTGTGGGACTTCCAGATACAGACGGACAAAATGGTGGTGGCTAACCAACCGGACATAGTGGTGGTAGACAAACAGAAGAAGACGGCCGTAGTGATCGATGTAGCGGGTCCGAATGACAGCAACATCAGGAAGAAGGAACACGAAAAGCTCGAGAAATACCAAGGGCTCAGAGAAGAGCTCGAGAGGATGTGGAGGGTGAAGGTAACGGTTGTCCCCGTGGTAATCGGAGCACTAGGTGCAGTGACTCCCAAGCTAGGCGAGTGGCTCCAGCAGATCCCGGGAACAACATCAGAGATCTCTGTCCAGAAGAGCGCAGTCCTAGGAACAGCTAAGATACTGCGCAGGACCCTCAACCTCCCAGGCCTCTGGTAGAGGACCCGAGCTTGAAGGATTGACCGCCCACAGGGGCGAGTGGGGAATTTATATATATATATATATATATATATATATATATATATATATATATATATATATATATATATAGATAGATATTAGGGGTGCAACGATACACAAAATTCACGGTTTGGTTCGGTTCGATATTTTTTCAATACAAAAAATGTTCATGCCTTTTCAATTTATCATTTATTAAAATTATAAATATATATTTTAACTCAAAGTATAGTTTTTAAATTTAATGTTGCTGAAACAACAAAGTAATAAAAAAATAAATCTATCTGATCGAGAAATCACTCATCTTTGAAAAAGAGAGTTTATTACAGAGAAATGGCTCTTTCCAAAATAAAAGCTATACTATACGCTTCTTCTGGGCTATATTCTCAGCAGCATATTAAACATATCAGGTCCCCATAAGGAGAATCATGTGCTAACGGCTGTCTAAATGACTCGGGTAAAGTTTGTAGCATGCGTGCTTGTTGTTTTTGTCCCGCTTCCACTTGTCTTTGCACTAGGATGATGTCGGCGTAAATGTGCAGTCATATTCGTTGTGTTCCCACTAGTGCTGTCAGTGTTAATCTCGTTGAAATGACGTTAACGCCACAACACGTCAAATCTCCGTTAACGAGCTACCGCGGATTGCCCCGTGCGTGGGGCTGGACGGCATCAACATGTTAACAAGCAAACTGCGCTAACGCAGTAGTTCCAACTAATGTAATTGAGCATTGCGTGGCACAGCCAACATACTGTTTTACTTTTGTCCATGACGCGCTTACCTTCAGGGTCATACGTCACATGAAAACCAAAATAGTTCCAAACGCCAGATCTGAATGAGGGTGGGGGAGGTTCAATTTGCCATGTTGCAAGGAGAGCTTATCAGCCCCAAACCAGGAAGCTGCAGAGGCTTGATGAGGTGGAACGTAGTTTAAAAAAAGAAAAAAGGTCACAGCATTTTTCATTGTCGAATATGGTGCTGACTCTTGTTTTGTTGCTTTTGTATGATCCAAGTAGATCACATTATATTCATACTTACTGCGCTAATTAAGAACTAATAGATTTGGGTCTGTTATAGCAATGCAATGCCAATTTACCTTATGTAACAGTTGAACTGCATTAAGAATGCCTTTCCACCCTTTGAGCAGAGTACCAGGCTCAATGCCAAGGTGCATTGAAGCTGCAGTTGCAAACACATTTTCATTGAGTTTTTCACATTTCAATGGACTGGTCCTTTAGCAAATTTTATGAAGTGCAGGAATTCATTCTTTCATTGTGAAGTCAAGAGTGGGCACTTATTCTATCACTTGCTCTTCACTCACATATAATACACCCCAGTGTTTTCTATCTCAAACAATGTTAAGAACAGTTTTAGAAGTTTTGTCTGCCAGACCAACTGGCAGGGATCCTCACCAGGCTGTTCAACATCTACCTGACTCATGCTATGGTTCCCACCTGTCTAAAGGCTGCCACCATCATTCCCATCCTCAAAAAGACTGGCATAAACATTCTCAATGACTACAGACCTATAGCCCTGCCCTTTGTAGTCATGAAGTATTTCTAGCAGATAGTGTCTCAGCACATCAGAGACTATCTACACCACATGCTTGACTCCCACCAGTTTGCTTCCAGAGCATATCGGTCCATGGAGGATACCACCACTTAGTTACTTTCAAAGTAACTTTGCTTTTACTCAGAATTCTCTTGTTAATGTGTTGCTTCCATAACTTTGCCAGTCTTCTAGCTTGCTTACTTGCCACAAGTGCACTGTGCCACCTACCAATAGAAAGGAAAAGATAACGTGCATATTTCCATGAGAGAAATCCCACGCCTGGACCGTCATTGACCGCCGCCATGATTCTAGCCTACATCACAGCGTCATGTGCGCTTTTTACATCCAACACGAAAACTGCAGTCGTGGTGCTTTCGATTGTACTCAGAGCTCGGAAATTCTGCCTTCTGAATTGGAAGATGTAGGTAACACCAGACTGCAGATGAGCTGCATACAGGGCTGGACTGGGACAAAAAAATCGGCCCGGGCGTTTTGACTGACCGGTCCGTCATTATAGGAAAAATCATAAAGCCTTTGAATGAAAACAAGCACTGTTGTGACAGTGATGTACACTGTTTTGATGGTATACATGTATCAATCTATCAATCGTTTGTTGTAAGATTCAGATAATTACTTTTTAAAAGCTAGACATTTTAAATGAGAAGAAAAGTACTTCTTTGTGCCCCCCTCTCCCTATTAATGCCCTAACTGGCCCCCTTGAAACACTTTGCTAGACCCGCCCCTGCACAGTTACCAGCTGTCAGCTACGTAGAAAAGTATCCTGGTGTTATTTATCTCTCAGAAACAGTTCATAACTTCCCTTCAACTCATTCATGTCACCTAAAAGGTAAACCTGTTTCTCCATCACCTGTTCAGCTCTGATGATTCAGTAAGGACATCTCCTGGTTTCATCTTCATGTTTCCCAACCAAACCATATCATGACCAGCAGCTTTTACAGCTGTGGCTCCAGCAAACATCAGCTGATACTAGAAAGTAATATTAAATAAATTCTAACAACAGCTGATCAAACGTGCTGCTGTTGTTTAGCGCTACATCCACTGTTTTTTTCTTTCTGGCGCGAAGTGGGCGATAAAAAAACAAGAGAGAAAAGCCGATCAGCTGATCATTGATCAGTTTCATGATTGAAGTAGAAACGGGAGAGGGAGGGGGGAGAGAATGAGAGAAGAAGAGGCAGCTGTGCAGCGTAAAGATGCAGAATAAATCCAGCTTTGTGTCTTTTTCATTCTAGCTGAAGTACAGGACAAACCGTTTCTTTTCACCTCAATACGAAATGAAAATATTACGAAATGCGTAATATTTTCTCTGAATACGGAACGATTCCATTTTTTACGGGATGGTTGGAAACTCTAATAATTAACCTTGTGAACAAAATAAAGTTTAACATCAGTAACATCAAAGCACCCACCCAGCTCTATAGAAACTGCGTCATACTAGCGAGTACGCAGTACGAGTTATTGTAACTGACTGTAAAAAGTCAGCACAACGAAAATAAACTCCACCTAAACTTGGTTTATATCTGACCCAGATAGACTGCAGGTCATAACTTCTTACCTGAAGTTCAGTTCACCTGACACTCGGACCGGCGGCCGCTTCGGGTCTTTCCTCCTCCTGCGTCCCCTTTCCCTCATCCACCTGCTGGCCTCCACCACTTGCTAATGTTACTGAATCTGTGGAAGCTCCGCGACAGCCACCACACGAAGTAACGAATAACGACCAGAGATGGGCAGTAACGCGTTACTTGTAATGCGTTACTGTAATCTGATTACTTTTTTCAGGTAACGAGTAAAGTAAGGGATTACTATTGCAAAACGGTAATTAGATTACCGTTACTTTCCCGTAGGAACGCTGCGTTACTGCGTTACTAAAACTGTGATTTTTTTGCAAGAATGTCTCATGACAGTGACGTAAGCGAGTGCGACATTTTGTGAAAACAGCTGTGTGCAGATCAACAGTGCATCATATATCGAGTGCGGGAGAGAGTATGAGCATGCAGCGTTTAAAGCTTGGATGTACTGACCTTATTTTGAGTTTGATTCCATAAAAAGTGACAAAAACATTAGTGTCCGTTGTGCGTGGGAAGAAAACTTCTTTTTAAAGCGAAACACCCCCCCCAAACTTCCAAGCAAGCACCGAGTGCACTACGACGTAATGGGAAACTCACAGAGAAACTCGCGGATTCTTCCACTGACCGCTGCGACACACCTGCACTAGGGTAAACCTCCGCCTATGCCACTCCTGCTTTACAGGTGAAAATAGAGCAACAGGACCGCTAGTCTTTGATGTTATTTTCTGCTGTGTTTTACTTGCATCTATTTGAAAGAGTGAGTGTAAACACACAAAAAAATATATATTTTATGAGCTGGAATGTGCAGAAAATAAGGTTAAATGGTAAACAAATTTCTTCCAGTCAGAGAATGTTGCATATAATTTAATTTTTGCTTGATGCATAAAGTTAAAAGGTTAAAACGAATAAAACAAGTTTTAAAAAGAGACTTTTCCATTTGATTACATTTTGTATGATGGATTATGCAGACAAAGTAGAATTGGGTTGAAAGATCTATTGCTTTATCACCTATTCAGGTTGTAAATCGTGTTTTTAAAAAGTAACTAAGTAACTAAGTAATTAATTACTTTTCAAAATAAGTAATCAGTAAAGTAACGGGATTACTTTTTTGGGGGAGTAATCGGTAATTAGTTACTGATTACTTTTTTCAAGTAACTTGACCAACACTGATAACGACCCTATCTAAATCCCAGTAATGATTTAACGCGTTCCTGATTTTGGCATAATAACTAGTTACCGTGCTCATTACAGTAACTACGTTACTGTAGCGCATTACTTAACAATGCGTTAGTCCCAACACTGGTCACTACTGAGAACAGAGAGGCTGCACAGAGGGTAATTAACACCATCACAAAAAATCATTGGCTGCCCTATGGCACCCTAGAGGCCATTGCCAGATCCTCCTGTCTCAAGTAAACCAGGGCCATCACAGGTGACCATTGCACCCCGCCCGCCACCCGTTTGACCCCTCAGGTCAGCACCTCAGGCCAATCAGGTCCCACACCTCCATACAGTGACACAGGTTTTCTAAGGTCTCATTCACTTCAGTAGCACGGATACTGAAAAAGCACAATGTATAGTCCAAATTGTTTTGGCTCTGCTCCCTGCATCCTAATCTCACTGGGGGCAATTTGCCTTGTTTGTGTTTACATTAATATTTACCAGGCACCATTACATTTTTTAAGGAAGCAAGCACTAAGACAGCAACAGAGGGAGCTTCCCAAAGATCGTTTACATGTTCTGTCAGTGCTTAAAGTTATTGTCATTACACAGACCAGAAAAAAAAATCAATACTTCATCAGAGCTGTTTGGACCGTGACTGCAAGAAGCAGCGAGCATGCAGAATTTCAACCAGATCTTTTTTTTTTTTATAAACCTGTATACCTTCCAGTCTCCCTCAGGACCAAACAACACACGTTGGTTATACAACTGTGATATTGATCATTGCCTTGGGACTCAATTTGGATATGAGTTGATATGCAGTAATAAATCTTAGTCAGTTAATAATAATTCATTATTTGTGTGTGAATAACATTTGTTTAGGTACTGCATGACTAGAACTACAAATACTGAGTTTTAAAACATACATCTCTGCAGCTTTGAAGCTTCTGCTGATTATTTTTTTCTTCATGTAAATGGTTTTCAAATTGTCTCTTTTGTCACTTAAGTTCTCTATAGAATCATTAGATTTTATGATATATATATTTATTACTGTATATATAAAACAATACATATGGGGATATATATAATATATACGGGGATGTTTCATATGAACCAAGAATATACCAAATAGCATTTACAGCCTAAGCTAATTTGCAGTGCCTGTCCTGTGACAGATTTATTTTGGAAAAGAAAAGAAACCAACAACCCCCTCCTTCGTGCTTTTCTTGCCACCCCAGGCAAGTGGAGACTGTATACCATCACTATTTTCTATCAAATACTTACTTCATTGCCCCAGTTTCCCAAAATATTACGATCTGATGTAGAGACACATGGGAGATATGTACGCCATGTGCTGCCTTTGTTCCCTGCTCAGCACAGACACCGCAGGGAGCTTAAATCTCCCACGCAGAAATCTTCATCTCACTAGTAATCAGAGACATTACCCTGTAGATAACATATGCAGACATACAATCCATATACTCTGCCACATAGTGTACTTGAAAACTGAAGACTGGGACATCTGATTGGGAAAAGGCGATTTTCATTCTTGTGAGGGTTCCAACTGTAATGGGTCTTTGGTTAAGCTGATTGTGTTGTATTCACGTCTGAAAAACATGAAAAGCTAAAGTGGGAGAAGAAAATAGACAAAACAAGAGCGAAAACCCACACAAACAATATTCCACTGATGCAGACGCATTGCAGATGAAATCTCAGAACTGCAGCGCTGGGGCTCCAAACCCCCAAGAATGAATCTTTTTCTGTGCATAACTTTTAAACTATTCCCTCTGACTGGTGTCGTACTACTCGCCTGCTGTGTCTCAGGGTAGTGTTTCTTTTTCTAGTGCAGGAGGTGATGATGCACTGCAGATGATCTCTTTCCACAGCGTAAAGGCTGAAGTGCTGGAAGCACCGGTTCCTTATCTGGAGGTGTTCAAGGCAGCTTCAAAGGACTCCGAATCAAAATAAGAGTTCAAGGCATGATCAGCATCGATCAGCATCACTAAACCTGTGAAACTCCCCCTTCTTTCAGTCTGAAGAAGCTTAACTACAAATTTAATCAGTGAGACATCTTAATATAAGAAAAGGTGCAATTTCAAAGGTACGTCTCACATCTCCGATTTCTTTGATAAAGAAATGCTGCTGTAGGAAATGAAAGAAATCTGTTGGCATGACTCTTTGGGCTTAAACTGTAAGAAATAAACATACTGCCAGTTGTTTAAAAACAAAACTAGAATTTTAAATAATGGTAACAAAACAGTAACTTTTTTGTCATTATTACCTAATTACGTTGGTGTAGTATGAAAGACTTGGTTATAAAAAAATTACAAGGCCAAAATTTCCTTCCAAAGTCTTCCAGTGGGCGAAATTGAAATCTCTGGCAGGCTGATTCTGGACCCCAGGCCTCATGTTTGACATGCCTGTTAATGAGTAATGAAACCAATGAGATTCACAGCTCAAGCTTGTCCAGTGTCTATTCCTCCCAAGTTAAAGTTTATTTCACAACAGAGGGCTGAAAAATGAAGCCAATGCAGAGGTGCCAAAAAGTTCCTTTTACTCTTGTGGCTGGTTTAAAAAATAAAGTGAATCCCAGCAGGGTTGAATTTTCAGACTTTAAAGCACTGATTTGGATAGTTCACCCCTTCAAAACTATGGCATCTATTAAGCCTCAACCTTTAAGTTGCTAAACTGGACTTTGCCACTGTGTTAGTGGTGCTGGTGCCATTTTCAGATGAATTAACTGACAAATAACATGACTTGCTGTGTGCTTAACTGTGCCAACATACCATCCAAGAAGTCAATGCTCCAATTTTGGTGATTGAAATCTTCAGAAATCTAACTTCGGTGTCACTTGGCACTGACTTGGATATCTGTATCTTAGCAATTCAGCCATATAGTCTATGAATACAGCCTGCCAACAAAGCAAGCTTGTATCCAAATATGCTCAGTTCTGGCTCCAAAAACCCTGCATTGCAGCAACTGAAGAGCTAGTATTGCAGTTTTAAAATGTGGAGTCCAAACCTGGTGGGTGACCTAGCTACGTCTATCATTTATATAATTTACGCCCAAACCATAACTTTATCGTGCAACATTTTTAATTTTCACTGAATATAGTCAAAATTGTTCAGTAGTCATATATCTCTCTGCCACCATAGTCAGTGTAACTCACAACTACTAAAATAGTGCATACAAATCGTGGGGGACACAGAATCTAAATGGTGGGCTTTGCAGTGACAAAGGTCTGAGCTTATTTCAATCTTTAAAACTCATTAGGGATTATGATGAATGATTAGTCACATGCATTGACTCGTTTTTTGTCAAACTAATGGGAGGGAAATGGCAGTTTTGAACAGCCGGGGATTTGCTGCTCTCAGAGTGTGAAAAAAAACATGACAATAATGGTGCAGAGAAGCAAGTAGGACCATTCAATACAGATTATGAAGAGTTGGCACTAATCACATATTGTAGCTTGTGTCAAATGCTGTGCTGACCTTATTGTTGTTATGCCAATACTTTTTCGATTAATTCTTCAAACCTGAGTGAAAAGATTTATTTGCCATAAAGAAATCGAAATGAGGCTTACAGGAAGGAGGACACCACATGGTGTTTTTAAAACACACATTTTCCACAGTTAACTTTTTTTTTAGAAACTTTAGACACTAAAAATGATTGAAGGGTGATTTTTTCACATTAAACAAACATGCTCGCTTCTCAAAGTGTACAGATAGAACACTTTTGATGCTTTATGCTGTGACAAGAATATGGGCAGCTTTCTGTTTTGAGAAGTGACAGCAATCTGTCCTGGGGATTATTGGATGATTTATTCTGCACTGAAATGTGAAACTTGAAGTGCCTAAGTGGTGCCTCAGCTTGAGAGGGAAGGGGCCACCAAGAGAAGAGTGGCTGCAGCGAGTGTGATTTATTTTAAGCGTCTTTATGTTTACAGGCTGCTTTATCAGCTGCTGAGATTTATGGGTTGTTGACTCTCACTTGAGGAGAAGCCAAATAACTTGGAGATAGTTTGGAGTCAAATAAGCCCGGAAGCTTTCAACATGCAAAAGGAGATAAGAATAATAGAACATTGGATGGAAGTTCAATAGGAGCTTTTGAACGCGGTTGCTGCAAACAAGAATTTATAGCTTCTTCTGAATGTTTGTCAGGAAGAAAAAAGATGTACTCTATGAAAAACAATAGTGTATTAGGAAGTCACTGCCCCAACTGAAATTTCCAAGGAGATGGATCCACTTATCAGCATGTAAATTGCTGGAAATTGTGGTGCAAATAATTTAAGAAGTCTCTCTACCTCGGAGCAAAGGAAGTACTGGTTAGGAATTCTTACATGAGGTCTCTCCTTTTATACTGGAAAGTACCCAAAAGAGCCGAGCTAATTTCTTTGCTCTGCAACATGATGAGTGAAACTTATTCCTCTCTCCAGTGCACACCTCCACCTCTCCAGGCTCTCTTCCACCTGCCTCTTCCATCTGCAATCATCATAGATCACTGAGACCCCTGCCTGATCTCATCTGTCAGCCTGTCCAACACCATCACAAACAGGACAGATCCCTGATAAAATACAAACTCCACCTTAATCTCATCTGTTGCACCTACCTGAAAACTGTGTTGGTGTAATAGATGTCCTGCACCACCCTCACATACTTCTCTGCCACTCCTGACTTCCTCATGCAGTGCCACAGTTCCTCTCTTGGCACCCTGTTATCTGCTTTCTCTGATCCACAAAGACACAGTGAAACTCCTGACTGCTTCTATACTTCTCCATAAACACAGCAAACGCCACATTTGTACCACACAACAACTCTCTCCCATATTTTCATGGATTTTCTGTCACAATACGGTATAAATAACATAATGACCAATGTGGACTTCAGTGGTCCTCAGCAAGAGCTTCTGTTAAAGTTCCATGTGCTCTGTACACCTGATTAAAAAGATTTTCTGCAGGGCAATGCGGCAGTTTAAATGATCTGCTATCTAATTAAACGCATGTTAAATGTGAGCCACAGTCATTACTCACACTGCAATGAAATTTCGCTTGCTTTGAACCTGTTTTGCATGTGCTAAAATTGTGTGCCGGCTTGGTGTGGAAAACTTTATCATCATGCAAAAACTGTCACAGAATTCAAAAACTGAAAGTTTTCTCTCCAAAACGCATCTAGCCATTAGGAACGAGCCAAGTGTGCAGGTGTAATAGGCAACAACAGTTTTTAAGACTATTGCCATTTTGCTAGAGTACTAATTAGAATGCAAATCAGAGGATGTACTGCCAGCAAAATGTTCTGTCACCACATCCTGCACACAAAGAATGCACTTTTTCAGTCGTTATGGCTCCAATCAGCTGCAGAGTTGATGAGGAATGAAACAACATTAGAAATGGAAAGAAGACTTTCTTTATAACAGCGTGGGCTCAGAGATGAAATGGAGTTGGATAACTCCATGGCATGAATGTCTATGAAATCTAAATAGTTATTTGATTATACATTGTTTAATTCTATATTTAAATCGTTTTAAAAAATTGTGTATGAAAGGCACTCTATGACACCCTCATGTACAAATATTAAATATTACAAAGTCTCTAAAATAAAGGAAGCATTAATTACTAAGGTGTAAGAAACATGAGCTCTGGAAGTGGAAATGTTTTTCTTTCCCAGGCTACAAAAAGCGTAACATCTGGCTGAGATAATATGCTGCCGGCTTCTTTCTCTCAACTCCAACTCTCGTTGTGAGTCGTGACAAGAGGACTGATTAATAAGCAAGACGAACAATATCACACAACTGTCGCTGTGCAGTTAAAATCGCAATCACACTGTCATTTCACATTTATCCTGTTGTTCTGAAATGTAAATGTTTCGCCATCTTATCTTCTTTCCATTCATCACAAATAACTTGAACTGATCCAAACAAAACAAATCTGCTCTGCTGTAATGTAATTGAATACTCAGTAATGAAATGTAATCTAATTTTTCATTCGTATGACATGAGTCTTCCTGTTATTGTCGTAACGACAGGGCTGCGATCACCGTGAAGCATTTAATCTCATCTCATTTTGTCTTATTATAGGATTGTGTGACGTCAAGCTTTGTGCCTTTGTCATGATGACAGAGCAGCGCTCCAGTTGGACCGTGCTATGTAAGCATGGAGGTTAAAAATGACAGAATACCATTAAATTCAAAAGGTCACATATTCAAACCCTTCTATCCCAGGCAGATGACTCTTTTTATTGCCTTTCCTTGAATGTGTGACCATTTAATTGAGTGCTTCTGTTTACAGCAAATAATGTAGGATGTGTCTGGTAGAGTTGGATGTCTCGAGACCAGTCTTGGTCTCGAGACCACTTTTACGTGGTTTTGGTCTTGTCTTGGTCTCGACGAACTTTGGTCTTGGTCTTGTCTTGGTCTCAGATCCCTCGGTCTTGTCTTTGTCTCGCTGTCTCGGTGTTGCTGTCTCTGATCGACATAGTGGTCGGGAGATTTGGAGTCAACAGTATCCATGACACACAATGTAACGTTCGTAATGTGTCATGTGCAAAAGCATCAGCTCTAAGAGCCGCGCTTTAATGGATTGCATTTATATAGTGCTTTTCAAGACCCTCAAAGCACTTTACAATTCCACTATTCATTCAGTCTCACATTCACACACTGATGAAGGCAAGCTACAGGTGCAGCCACAGATGCCCTGAGGCAGACTGACAGAAGCGAGGCTGCCACATCGCGCCATCGGCCCCTCTGGCCAATACTAGTAGGCGGTAGGTGAAGTGTCTTGCCCAAGAACACAGCGACCAAGACAGACAGAGCAGGGGATCGAACCGGTAACCTTCCGGTTACAAGATGAGCTTCCCAACCCCCAGTGCTTTGTAGTGAATCAGAAGAGTCGACTCCCATTGAGTGAGAGCCGGCTTCTCACTTAATTTACTTTCACTGCTCAGCTCACAGTGGCTCAGCTATACTCTAATCCCTCCATATTGTGGCCAATCACATGCGAGGATATAGGATAATATCATTATGCGAAAAACAGAGAGGGTGAGAGATGCGACAGTCAAGTGGAGCGTGCGTCTGTCCTCTCAGTAAGGGAGTGAGACAGTAGACAGCAGTGAGGAGGGCTGTGCGAGTGCATCGCAAAAACACAGAAACGGGGGCACGAAAAGAAAAAGCACGCTCTCCAATTGTCTTTTTTCTGGCTCTAGGAACCTTTAGAAGGCCAGAGTCCTGAGATCGGAGAGCACGGGATGGAACGTAAAGATGTAAAAGGTCGGAGAGGTATGAAGGTGCCAATCCGTTTAAAGCCTTGTAGGTGAGCAGCAGGACCTTAAAATCTGCTCGAACCTGACAAGGTAGCCAATGCAGAGATCTCAGAACAGGGCTAATGTGCTCAAATTTCCCAGTTCTTGTTAAAATGCGAGCAGCTGCATTTTGCACCATCTGTAGACCTCTAAAACTTTTCTTTGGTAGCCCAGAAAGAAGAGCATTACAATAATCAATACGTGAGGACACAAATGCATGGACAAGAACCTCTGCAGTCTCGCTTGACAAAACTTGTCTGATTCTGGCGATGTTCCTCAAATGATAAAAGGCGGTCTTTGGTATCTCTTTTACATGAGACTCGAAAGAGAGCACCATGTCAAACCACACGCCCAAGTTTTTTACCTTGTCCCTACAATTTATGACACTGTCATCAATTCTCAAGATGACATTTTGGGACAAGTGCTGAAATTTGTGTGGCCCAATGACCATCAACTCTGTTTTATCAGTATTTAGGAGCAAGAAATGGTCTCGATACCCTCTGATCTTGGTATTGTCTTGGTCTTGGTTTAGGCGGTCTTGACCACAAGTCTAGAGTCTGCCAGGAAAAGCCTTTTCTGAGAAATTTTGATCTAACTGTAACAGCAGCAGTCGTAGTGAAGAGAGAGCTGAGTGTAAAAGCGAAGCTCTCAATTTACCGGTCGATCTACGTCCTAACCCTCACCTATGGCCACAAGCTGTGGGTAGTAACCGAAAGAACAAGATCGCAGATACAAGCGATAATGAGCTTCCTCTGAAGGGTGTCTGGCCTCTCCCTTAGAGATGGGGTGAGAAGTCCAGCCATCTGGGAGAGGCTCAGAGTAGAGCTGCTGGTCTTCCACATCAAAAGGAGCCAGCTGAGGTGGTTCAGGCATCTGACAAGGATGCCTCCTGGGTGCCTCCTGTGTGAGGTGTTCCGGGCATGTCCCACCGGGATGAGGCCCCAGGGCAGACCCAGGCCAGCCGAGAGATATAATCTCTCGGCTGGCCTGGATGGATGGATGTAACAGCAACATCAGTTACTTTCCAGATGTTGGGTGTCTAGCAGCAACTGGCAAGTTCTCATGCAGAGCTCAGCTACCTTTGGAGGAAGCTCATTTTTGCTACTCGTATCCGTGATTTTCTTCCTTCCATCGCTACCCAAAGCTTGTGGCAATAGGCGAGGGCAGGAACACAGATCGACAGGTAAACTGCAGATCAGTACAACATCCACATCACTGGTGACACCACACCGATCTGATGTAGTTTTAAGAGAATTATGCATTTAAAACACATAATAGTCAATGTACTGAGATGCTGTGTGACATTTTTCACATGAATGTTAAAGAGGTGTGCATTGGGTCAGTATTGAGGAATGCTGACCCAATGCACACTGAACTGATGTACCATGATAGCCAGGGTTAATTGGGATCATGCCTGTGTGGCATCAACCTCCTTTGAAATAGGATTTTCCCCTTTACTTTTTCCCTCCTGTATGTGTTTATCAGAATGTGAACGCAGCAATTGTCTCCATTATCAGTAAACAAAAAAATGTCCATTAGCAAAACACATAACCTACCTGCTGACTCATTACAAGCTCCTCACAGAGCACTGCAGGTGATTTTAATTTTGTACCTCTGCTTTATCTCTCACAGATACTTGGCTTGTTTTGGCTATTTGCAAAGCATTTCTAGTAAATACTTTAACATAATGTTAAATTGCCCAGGAGCATTGTCATTAAGTGCTTCCATAAAAAACTAACATGTAATTTAATGACACATGTGAATGACTGAATGAAGATGGTACTAATTATGGGATTTACTCGATACAATTTCAGCAAAATATAGAGTAAGCTGTTTCTTTCATACAGACTTTATTGACCAAAGTTTCACTGTTTTCACTGACACATAAAAGCTGTGTCTCCAATCCGATACAGATCAGGTGAAATCCAGACTGTTTAGTAATTGTTTTGAACCGAAACCCATCCCAGCATGTTGTCACTTTTGCTCCCTGAGCCCCACAGAGAATTAAACAATCAGCAGGTAAATTCCTGCCATGGCCACCACTGTCATAAACAACAAATGATCACAAGGTAAGGCCATACTGGCAAGGTAAAGACATGAAATCTCACCTTGAGCTGGAATAGTAAAAGTACTCATCATTTGTCACGATGTCTGTTCTCTGTTAGCAGCTAGCCAGTAAGTGCTGAGTCGGTATTGATCAGCAACATAATCAAGGTTTTACAGCCACACTTCCCTCATTTTCTCCAACAATATGTAAAAATAAAAAGTTGACTCGTAACTTTTATGCTAAAAGAACAAAAATTAATTGAAGCAGACATGTGAAGTGTTGGATATACACGTGCACTCACACATCCATTATTTTATTCTTTTGTTACCATGGCGACGTGTCCTGTTATGTAAACCACCTTCGTAATACGGGAAACCAAGGATTAAGCCTGAAGATATCAGAACCTAACCTGCCATATAGTATGAGCCTCTGGTTAGAGTCATACTGAGGTTTAGCTTGAACTTTTGGGACCCCAGGAACCTTGACTACACCAAAGCCGTCTGTCAGCAAAAGATTAGACTAAGATTACCTCCAGTACCGGGAGGATATGGATTTTAATGTAACAGTAAGAACCACGAGAGTATGAATTCAGGTTGTAGATGTGGCAAAAACAAAAACAAAAGAAAAAAGGGAATGAACTGCAGTTACCACACAACCAGTGATTAAAAACAGATGACAAATACACAGAGTTAGCAGCATATCTAAACTAGTTTGATTAACTTCAATCAAATCTGAGACCAGATCTTCATAGAGTGATGCCACTATCTTCTTTCCATCCCCACCCCATAGACGAGATCTTTTCCTCTCAGAGGTGAAACGTTCATGACCATCAGTGGCGTGACGAGGAGTCCCTCATGGATACAGTGAGTGCTTGAATTGTAGACATGTCTGCAAAAAGGTTGCCAGGATTTATCGGACGGATAAAAACATTCTACCCAGAGTAAGATATAAGGTGTGAGGGCAACATGTGGTCAAATGCAGGCAACAAAATAGACTAACACTCTTGTAGTGCTGTATTCTAGTGACGGTGCCTATTCTGAACAAGTGTATACCATAAATACTGGCATCTTTAAATGAAATGCCTTTAGTTTTATTCTGTTCACTTAGAAATACTAAGCACATTAATGAAAAAAGCACCATGATGCATATTGCTACATTTCTGATTAAATTATATAACATACTGCAAGCCAGCACAGTGAATCCAATATGCCGATATGCTAAGTGTGTTTTTGGATGTTAGCATCATGGAAGGTTCAGGAACTGCCCAACATGAAACCGAAACCGAAAACCAGAATCCAAAGCAGGGATGATGAGTTTAAAAAAGCACAAAACAAAAACAAAAACAAAAATAAAAATAAAGCAGTAGATTTCTGAACACAAGAGGCAGCACAATAAAAAGATAACACAGACGAACCTACAAAGGAAAAAAAAAACCCTGCAGACTAACTGAGGATTAGAAACAGGAGAGGAGGGAGACAGGTTCATCTCATCAACACAGCTGATTGTTATGGTGATTGTTATTGTTATGATTGTTATGGCTGTTTTTTCTCTGTTTTACTGTTTTCTACTCACTTGATGCTTCCTGGTTTTCCATGCTTCAGACTGAACACCTGTTGTTGACTATTCTGGTGGACAGTTGCTGTTGCTTGTCTTCCTTAGGCTACAGATGTGTTTTTATGTGATCCTTAGAAACCTAACCAAGAAACTCAGTGGAAAACGTACCTGTTTGCTCCCAGCTTACCCACCTTTTTCGGCTCAATAATCTCCACCAGAGGAACCTTGACCAGTTCCTTCCCCCACAGCTCTTGCCTTGAGCCTCCCAAATTAGCACCAAATCCTATTCTGATCCAAGTTTTCACTCTCCTAAACTGTCCTGGCTAATCTCCCTCTCCTATCCGGCAGACCAGACCTCCTGAGTTGTGAAGACCTCCAGTGTTTCGCTGGCTGCGAATCCCAGCTGTTTTCCTTTGAGAAAATGCCAGTAAACCTTTTAAAACTTCATAGCTAGAGGTCCAATTTAGGCTCCTGACATTAGATTTGCCTGATTTGGCAATGAGAACAATGTTAAGAAAAATCCCCTAAGAGCAAGCACTGAACAGCATTAAAAGACAAACCCTAAAGACAGAGACAAGAAGGGACACAAACAAGAAGACAGAAACAGGTCAACAGACACTAAGACAGAACAGAGGAACTGACAGGGAAACACTGGGGAGACTAGAATAATAAAATGAAACAGGAACCAAAGGTTCTACAAACTAAAACTCAACATCATACAAAAAAACTCAGGACCATGACAGGTGACTGTCATGCTTTGTCACAAGATGTCTGGGCAGCTTTCTTTAAAAGAAAAAAAAACATCAACTCTGTTATCAACAAGTTAACATGAAATTTAACTGAGTGACAGAAAAAATCTGAAATGTCTTCACATAGTTCTTTTTAACATGTCTTTCACTTCTGCGATGAAATGTCATCGCCAATTTTGAAAGCAAAAGAGCGGCATGTTTGAGGAGTGTCGGACCTGCCCATGGCACAGAGTTCAGCATGCTCGACTCAAAAATCTCTGAATTCTCGAACTGACAGCGCACAGCAAGTGACAAGAGTTTGCAGCCTGCTGCCATTACAGGAATACCGGTTTCCTACTTTCAACAGAATGGATGCGAAATCACCAATAACAGTACAGTTATAGGAAACACTGTCAGTTTTGTGACTTCTATCCTACAAAATCTACAAATTAACAGTGTATGATTGCACTCTGCTCTGGCATAAATAAGTCTACATGTGTGTCTTTAACAGCTCTCATACTTGCATTTTATTGTGCTAGATTTGAATCCACCTCAAATCCTATAGAATAAAAATAAATCCTTAGAACAGAAATCCTTGAGAGAATTCTGTAACAAAGATGGCAGACGTTGTGTTCCTCCCACCTACGAGACAAACAGGGAAACATAAGTGAAAAGTGCTGCAGCACTGATGCAAATGCACAGTTAGGGTTAGGAATAGTCTCGACTGTGTGGCCACAAACATATGTTCTTGTTAGTGTAGGGAAGATGGAAGTGGGTGTACTTCATTTTATTCATAACGTAAATTCACATGACTTTATTTAAGAGTGTTGGTGAAGTAGGTCTGAGATGTTGACTGTATCGACATATTTTGTGAGCTGCATGAAGCAGTAATGTTCTCTAAGTTCACACATGTGCAATATGCGCTGCAGGCTAGTCAGATTACCCATGTGTACACAGGCCCATGTGCATTGGTTCCATCCATAGGGTGAATCAGATTTTGATCCACAGAAGGAGTTGTGTTGTAGGTTTTTGCAGGTGACATCTTTTTTTGATGTTTGCTGAATGTCTAGCGTTGACGTCTGTAGGACCTCTGTGTACTGGCCATTTACAGTCAACAAAGATTATCGAGCATATAGTCCGGTTCATACATACACATTTGCCCTTCTCGTACCTTCCGTCACAACTTCTCTCAGAGCAGGCTACAGATCACAACCACATTGTGAACGATGCACGACAGACCTGACCATGTTTCCATGCTTTTCAGCATCTACTTTTATTTGCACGATTGCTGTTCCAACAATGGTTGCAGCTTTGCAGCTTGCAGCTACACATACACACTAACAACAACACAATTTCAGGACCCAGTACAGATTTTAACAGCCGGTGAGGCCTGATTACGGATGCTGTGCAGGTGCGTCCGCTTCAGTAAAACAGGATACTTGTAAAAATGAAGGCTAGGCTATGCCAACACATAAGAAATCGTGTTTGCTTATAAACAATCCATATTCATATGTTTTATGTTGATAACAATGCTGATATTTGTAAATTAAAAAAAAATACTACATTTATCAATGATGTAAATTTCATGCATGACATCCCCAAAATTTAACCAGTCCAAAGTTTAAATGCTGAACATCAAAGTGAGATCCAAGTTGGGTCATAATTGGAGGTGCAAAGTGTGGACCTAGTTTGAACGTTGTATAGATGTCCAAAATTGGTCATGGACTGACAAACCCAATTCTGGACATCTGCACGTCTATCCAATGTCCAGTGTTTAATGGGAAAATGATGTAATAGGTATAATCTAGTAGTCTGTATTTTACCTGCCCTTTTCTCCTGTCCATTGCTGATGTTAGTAGTCTCTCCCAGAGTCAGCTAGTTAGTGAATATGTTACTTCCAAAATGAATGAAACAGGCATGGCAGAGGAAACTGGAAAAACTAGGGATGCCCTAGTACCTTTTTTTTTTTCTTTCTTTCTTTCTTTCTTTCTTTCTTTCTTTCTTTCTTTCTTTTCTTTTCTTTTTTTCTTTAACAGTCAATTCAGGATGAAATCATTCCCATTATTTTATTGAGATTTTCAGATGACATGCAAGCTAATCCAGAAGTTAGCTTTAGCAGTAGCTCACAGTTGGATTAATGACCTGAAATTTTGGATGGATCCAAATGAAGGAGCCAGTGTGCCTTCACCAGTGGAGGGCCTTCTGCACCTCACAACTGAAGAACCAATATCCATGTAATAGTTCAGTTTTACTTGCATTATTATTATTATTATTTATTTTTTATTACACTTTTTCATCAAAGGAAAAACTGTTGATTCCATTTCTAAATGGTCACCTCTTAAAGGTGCTCTTCCTGTTAAGCTTACAGAGCTATACTTCATTATGGTTTCAACACTCATACTGTGATACTGTGCTGCTGGCTAAAGGCACTGAAAGGATGGAAAGGAAGAGGGGATCACCAGGACAACAGACAGAGAGAGAATGGCAGAGGAAGAAGACAACAACAGATGAGCACACACGAAAGTTTTTAGCAGTAAAAAATGTGATGAAAATTATTTGCTTTCTTTCATAAATTTAAATAAACTTGTAACAGGACTTGGCAAGACCGCTGCCGAGTGGCAACATTTAACAAGTGACTCCATAACATGGGTTAGAAATCTTGTATGGGACTAAATACCCATGTTGTAGTGTTAAAGCAAACTGCTTAATGCAAAGTATATTTTCCATACAAATGACCATAATATAGGGTAGCTTGTTGTGAAATGTGGAGGGTAAAGTGTAGCAAAAGCACTCTGATATAAACTTTGCTTGCAGGCAGTGGGGCGGACAAACAGTTTAATGATGACTCAGCCCTTAATGAAGCCAACTAAATCGGTCTAGCTCCCTGCTCATGGTCTGGGAACAGTTTAAAAAAAACTCACACCCACTGGGCCAGCCCCCTCCTAGTGGAGGTTGAGGTAACATACACACAATAAAATAAGGCAGTGTTCCTAATGAAAACAGCCACACTAATGAGAGCATACATGTCCTTCATCCTTCTTCCTTTCCAGAGTTAGATGGTACTTTAGCTGTCAAGATCTTCTGTGTGGAAAGTGGTTGTGTTTGCAGACCCCACAGAAGTACGCAGGACATCAAGGTTAATGTAAAGTGAGGATTTAATAAAGAAGCGACAAGAGGGAAACAGTCCAAAAAGAAAACCAGGAATCATGAAGAATAACTACAACACTGGGGAGAACAGGGAAAGCACAGCAATGTGAGATGACGTGACAAAGGGCAAGTGACTGAGATAATAATAACAAGAGGTATCAATAAACACTGAGAGAGCTCACTGTCTTTTAGGGGAATAGTATTTTTTTATTTTTTTATTTTTACTATAAGAATCTTTCTGTTATCTGTAACTTGATGATTCGGGAATGTCTGCCAAGTCCAGGCAGGAGAGTGACTATATGAAGCATGACAAATCTATACAATGGGACTCTCCTGCTGTTTGTGCACAGAGGACTCTTCCAGGAATGGTGATGCCATTTTCCAGAGAATTGATTGGTCAGTAGGTGGTGATTTCATACCCACTGATCTCTAACCAGGCTATATTAAAGTTACCACAGCCTATACCCCGGGAAGAAGTGAAGTACTTCTGAAGCACCCTGAATTACCAAGATAAAATTAAATCCTGCTTCATATTACAGGCCTGTGGTCACATATGCATACAAGCACACATGCATCGATTATTAAAAAGCAAAAGTTTAAACAACAGAGAGTCAGTCTTTAAAATAATAACCAAAAGACATGCACGGAAACTAGAATACTCACAGTCTGATTCAGAAAGATAAAGGGAGGGACCAAGAAGGGAACATTGAGGGAACTACAACTATTGCTATTAAAACAAGAGAAAAGACATGAACAAAGCACAGCAAAAGCAGAACCAAAGTGGAAACAGTTTACAAAGACTTAATATCACCAGAAATAAAACTCACAATTATTTACTAAAGTAATAAATTAAAACAGGAATCCAGAAATTCAGAAACAAAAATAAGGACCAAACTCAAAGATTAGATTATTTATTGAAACCAGTAATGTCGGACTTCAGTGTCTGCTCAGCTACAAACAGTGCAAAATAAATGATGATTTCAAATTTTCATGAGGTTTAAAACTCATGGTTGCCCAAACATTCAGATCAGAGGAGACACTGGTGAGTGTGCAACAGAATGATGGCAGACACTAAAAAGCTTCTAGTTTAAGACACATCAATACTGTATTGACTCTGGGCATTTTTCTTTCCAGCAAAATTGAATTTGACATCTTTCGAGCTGGTTACAGTGAATCATTTGATATTACACCAATACCAAACACCAATGTTTCAGAAATTCCTAACAGATTGGAGCACATAAAAAAGCACGACTTTGCTGTACGATAGAAGGGTAATGACACTTTTTATTGTTGAGATTTATTGCGCTGGGGTAATATTCCTCAAAATGATTTGTTGTGATATAAACCAGCTCAGCACTCCAGAAAAGGAAGTGGTACTGGACAAAGAAATGCCCGTCAATAAATATGTCCACAGCTTCACATGTTTCATCTCATATGCAAACTATCTCATACGCAAAGAAAACAACTTCATGAGGAAGAGAGATGGGTGTTACTCATTCCTCTGTCTTTGCAGTATCTCCAATGTCATAACGTGAACCTTTTAAAATGGATTTTCTTATCTCTTTAGGTGAGGTAATATGATATGTAATCATCCGAGTGTGGCTGGTGCCACATGGGGCACAGGGCTGATGGAGACGTTGCTCATGTGCAAACATGATTCAACCTGCAGTTATCACAATGCTCCAGTCCTTCCTGTTCCTTGTTTCATTCAGAGCACATTCAGTCAACCAAAAATATATTCTGACTCTGTGTTATGTCTTTGCAGAGGCTATTTTCTATTCTTAGTTGCATAAATAAAGTATAATTTTGCATAAATACACACGAATCTGAGTATTTCAGTCCAAGGATTCCAAAATATTAAAGGTGTATCTGTATTTTAACCTCCTAGGACCTGGCGTCCACATATGTGGACATCACATTTTGGGTTATTTAGACCAAAATACTGAATTTTGCTCTACAAGGGCCTGATATCTACTTACGAGGACATTACACTGCTACTGTTCTATCGAAATTTTAAACGAATATCCTTATATGTGGCTCTCATTTTTCTTAGAAACAAAAATAAGGAAAAAAAAATCTGGTAATTCTTTGTTTTTACATTCATCAGGTCCCAATCAGCTCAAATATCAAAGAGAAATTAAAAATGCATGATGTGGAAGAGTTCGGGTCTTAGGAGGTTAATGTTCTTTGAAAAAAGGGGTAAATGGAATAGCACTCATATTCCACTGTTTGGTGTTATCTGTCACATCTGCCATAGCAGACTTGTGGACTGGAGAGAGACTGTGGACCCGAATGAAGACACAGACGATGATGGACTTAAAGCAAAAGTGATCCTTTATTTCGGCAGAACAAAATGCAAACAAAAGCAAATCGCGACTGTGTTCATGCATGCACCATCACCAAATCCCAAAAGATTGATTCTGAAAATGCTACGTCCAAATGAACAGAATCAACTTTTTGGTGCAAAAGGCGACCATCACTAAAGTAGCAAAACCTAAACTGGGAAAAACCTAAAAATAAACAAAAGACCTGAGAACCCGAGACGTGGAACATGGGAAATGCAATGGGTGATACACAGATGACCAGCAGCAAACAGAGGAGGACAAAGGGCTTAAATACACAGAGGGATAACGAGGGAATGACACACATTCCCTCATAATCACACACAACGAGACCAGGAGGAAGCAAAACTGCCAATACTAACCTAGGACGCGAGACTATCAAAGTAAAACAGGAAAGAAGAGACATTCACAAAGACACAGACACTGAGACCTGCAGACATGACATGAAATGTGGAACACGGGAAGCTATAATAACAGAAACCTAAAGAATCCTAACATACTGAGAACAATAAGAAGAACCAAACCCATGAATAACACTAATAATCAACAAACACACCAAACACAAAACACTGGGTCACAGGCTCAGTACCGTGACATTATTGATCACTCAGACAGTCGTTTTCAATAATGATGACATCACAGTGGTTTAAAATGACAATGCACAAATCTGTGATACATAAATTTTTTCACACCTGAATTTGTTCATACTTTATGTACTGCTGCTATTACTAAAACTAGGTAATATGACTACTACTGCTCATTATACCATTATTGCTATTTTTAATATTATTTCCTTTAGTTGAGTATTTAAAGTATACAAAGACAAATGCTGAGTTAAAAGAAATAACAAAGAACTGCATGAACATTTGTAAGCTTTAATCTTCTGTTTTAAATATTTTCACATCGCGTCATCACTAACTGTCTAATTTCCTGGTTTTCTATTAGATGTGGGAGAATCTTGATGTTTTTTATCGCAGTGAGTGAACTGAACTTGGGCTTAAGACCGAGATGAGCACAGAAGCTCCGTATGCTTCTTTTAAAGTTTGTAGTCTATTTAAAATGATTTCCCAAACCTCTGTTAATTCAGTCTCTCGTGGAAACAGTTTGGAAAGGTTCCACTTTTTTGAATCCCTCCTCTTACCCTGTTGTTCGAGTTTCTTTCTTTCTCACAACATTGCCTCGAGGTAAAAAGCGTTTCCATATTTTATAGATTTGGAATGATTCTGACTCACTAACATATGGTCAGGTGCTCCTGTTTCATAAACCCAATGGTAAGTTTGCATTTCTATCCACATAATGAACCTTAGTGAGGTGAGCACTTTATTGACATTAATTCTATCCAAGAGAAACACTATAAGATGTGGTAAAACAGGAGACTGACTAATCTGCAGAAATCATGAGATGCAATCAGGTTGCCAGGGTTCAGAATTGCAAATGAATGTTTTCATTATCTCAATGAATCCAAACACCATTTTCAGCTAATTGGAGAGCAAAGGCTGACCATTCAAAGTTTTATATGGTGCTCCTAATAAAGCGCCTACCAAGTTTATAACATTTAATGAAGTTAAACACCATCCAAATATCATTACATTAGCATGAAATTAAAACTGACCACTATTAACTTCTCTTATTTCATCACTTGGCTGCTGGCTTGTTTTAATTTCCCATCTCTGCCTGTATTACTGCGGCTGACCTGAGTGGATCTAATCTGTTTGAGGGCTGCATTCTACGACTTCAGTGTCGATTTTTTGGGGAGGAGAAAGAAGCTTGGGGGCCAAAGGAGATAAGGGGAATACATTCTGATTCATTTCTTCTGATGGAGGCATAATTGAGTCCATTCGAGGCTTTTAGGGGCTCAGATATAACGACAAAGCCTGCAGATGTCTATGTAATATTACATTAGCCCGAAAGAGGCACCACTACTGCTCTTTCCTCAGACAGGGAGAGTGAATTAGCATTTGCATAATAACAATATTCACTTTTTTGACTTGCTCTGACAACTAAATGTTTCAGGTTTACCACATTAGCAAAAGCACTTTTATTGTGCAAATTTTGAGTTGTCTTCCCAAGTGTGTTTCCAGTGGTAGGGAAAAAAATACTGTGGAAAACATTTTAATCCAACGAAAGCTGGATATTTGTCTTTGGTTTATTTTGCAGGAACATAATCAGGGATATAAATATGCAAACATAAATATTATATTTAAAATCTACCCACTCCAAAAATGTTTAAATCTTTGTGTAATCATCCACACAGTCACGTAGTACCTGCAGATACCCTGCATAAAGAAAATAAATGCTCTTACCTAGATGATTTAAAACCTAACGATTGTCATTTACCAATCAAAAAACAGAATAAATAACTTTCCAGAGAGGTTTAGTTAAAAGGAAAAGAGTATAACAGGAGCATGTTAACACGAACTGAGAAGGGTGAACTCTAAAGTAGAGAATTTCAGGTCAAAGCCAGCTGGCAGATTTCTACTCGGTCACTGGCTGTCTGCCCAAAACATGTAAACCTTTTCTATGGGGATATGCTGAGGTCTAGGAACAAGCTAAGGTCAAAAAAATAGACAGCCAGGTTGTTAAGCATGCGGAGGGGAAAAAAAAGGCTGGGTCACTTGAGACAAGGCAACAAACACAAACTGACATGAGACTGGAGTAACCAGGTGGTAAACCTGCAGAGCTGGATAATGAGGGACTGGTCTGCATGGAAGAGAAGGGTCTACTGACTGGAAAAAAGTGTGAGGATGTTGAAGGACAAGGGGTGTGTGGGTGGGTGTTAAGATGGCTGTTTAACAAGCCTGTACTGCTCTGATAACACAGAAGTAACTTATATTCAAATTATATTCTGTTAAAGTCCAGGTATCATGCATGCATAGTCCATAGGTGCTACGCAGATTTGCATTTCATATTATATATCGTCTGCTGTCACCTGAGATCAGTGTCAAAAATATGTCAAGCATTTGATAATGTGGGCTACTCTTATTCTTTTGACATGTATCCTCCACACAAGAGAAGACAAGAAACACATAAAAAGAGCTTTTCAGTGCATGCACATCTTGAAAAACAGTGTTTCCATATAAGCAAAGGGGATTTTGCAGTAGAAGCTGAATGTGTGTGCACCCAGTCTTTTTGTTTACACTTCTGAAATTTCTTTTCACTGAAGAAAAATCTGCTTTTGATGTGGAAATGAAAGAAGTGGTGAAATCCGAATTGGTAGCACAGCTGAATTTCCATCTTGTTAGGATGCCTATCTCATTTATAACTCTACCGCTCTCAGAGAGATCGCTGAGTAGTGTCTGCACAACCATAATTTAACATTTTCAGTCTGAGAAATATTACGTTTATTCTCTCTATAGAAAATAACCAATTCATCACTCAGAGGTTTACAAGATGATACCCACCCAAATGGTAACTCAGAATAACAAGTTTGCAAATCAGTGTCGAGGATCCAACAGGCTAAAAGATGGCAGGAACAGAAGGATGTATGTTATCATGTGTGCAAGTGTATATATACCTACAAACATTGCACAAAATATACCGGCATCAAAACTTTGTAAAGTAAAGCTGCATCTCAGTCTGGATGTTGAATGTCGCTCCCACAGGATGTGCAAGGTTTTAAGCTGGCATACAAAGCTTTTTATTACATTTTCTGAGGTTATATCAGGTTCTTATGTGTTGGGAAAGCAGGGAAAATGATTCCAGACAAACCAGGTAGTCAAGAAGATATTTAGATGGTTTAATAACAAATGCAAAAAACAGCCTTACAGACTTGATAAAGTGGAATTTTATTATTATAAAGAAAAACTTGGGAACTTACTGAAACCTGAACAACTTAATTTACTGAAATAAACACAGTGTTGAACAAAATAGCTCAGACAGATAAAATAGAGAAATAAACTAAGGAATGGACTTAAAGAAAAAAATATAAAAAGTGAGCGAGGTCATTCCATAAATCAAAACTTAAAAATAATAAAATAATACAAAGGTGAATGCTTGTATTCTGGTATGGATTGGTAAATGTTTTTGTTTTTTTAATATCTGAGCTTTCTTTAGTGAATCGGATACAGATGTTTGAGAAAGTGTTTAGCTGGTAGAAAGTAAGTAAGCAACACAGAGGTTAGTCAGGATTCATTAATTATTCATAGCCATTCGCCACAGCCACCGTCATTCGGATGACCTCTGATGGAGGAAGCCAAACTGAATGTTGGATTCAAACAGCAGCAGCAATGATGAATTCCCCGAGGAAGTAACATGGATGCATTCCAGCATCCAGTGGCTCAATATTCAGGCTACAAAAACTCGTTCAGTCCATCTCTACCATTGTCCAACACCTCACATTCCGCATGATGATTGCTGGAACAGCACAAAGCTCTGAAAACAAGTTGTTACCTCCTCAGATCCTCTGGGATTACAGGCTTCTGCCCAGGCAGTAGAGCTGACAGTGTAATGAGCTGGTGAAGAGTGTAATGCAAAGAAAAACCACTAACAAACTTATTAAACTTGACTTTAAGAGATGAGACTTTAGAAACAAAAAGTAACCATTACAACTTCACTCATCTTCCAATCAGAATGAGCAACAAAAATAAACTTGATCATCAGGTTATTATTAAACCATAAGTTAAACTCAACACTGAATCAGGAAAGAAAGATACATGAAAAAAAAAAAACAGGGCTGCACTGTGACAGTCAGAAGGAAGTGTAAAAACATGACGTCCTTATCTCTTCCTTCTAAATCTTAAAATTAAAGATATGCACTTTTGTTTAGCTGCATCTGTTTCTTGAACCGTTTTAAGCCTAAACCCTGGAATAATATCCAGAAAATGTTTGGGTTTTTTTGGGAATTTTTTGTTTGTTTAATTTACCCTTTAAAAAAAGCTTCTGGCAATTTTAAAAAATAAGTGTAAATTTGCATATGAGTTTAAATTTGTATCATACCATATTTGCTACACGTGACATTTTTTTGGAATGTAACACTTAAAATATATTGTGCAATTTATTTATTATTTAGTACAATTAGAATTAATTAATTAAGGAGTTCTGTAGTGCAGAGGAATCAAATCCAATCCTTAGGAGGACCAAGTTGGTTTTCATTCGATTCATTGACAATGAATGGACTTTTTTTTACCTTGTTTATGACTTTAAGGTATCAAAAAACATAACATGAGCAGGATCACGGGATCACTTCTTTTTTTTTTAAACAATGCAATTTGGATATATTTGGTTAGATGAGAAGGTGAAGTTAAAAAGCAATCGTGTGAAAGCTAAGCTCATTATAATTCAGCAGGTTAACTAATTAATCCCCTGTATCAAATGACACATCCAATGCACAGTGTCTTAAAAAGCTTCAGTATTTGCAGCCTTTTTATGTGGCTTTGTGTGCTTTTGGGTTTGTTGTTTTATTTCATCTGGTCTCCTGCTTTTCATTTCACTGCTAATGGCATACATTAGTCGGTCTGACAAAGCAAGCTTTTCAGTTCTTTCATACTGTAAAGAACATTAAAATGCTCCACAGAATGCCCTGTCACCACTCAGCACAGGTACGATTACCTTTTATCTGCTAAAAAATAATATATGAAAAACACTTCAACCAATACACTGTAAATAACTTAAAAATGAAAGAGCCTGGACAGCTCCTAACACCGATTCTGTATTAATCATGGCGAAGCAAAAGCAGATTTTCGTATCTGTCCTTGAAAGTGGTGTGACAATTAATCACTTTTCCTCAACCCGCATCTCTCTCACTTATTTCAGTGTACGCTCTGGTAATGACAGCGACCTTCGCAATGAGCCGGGAGTCACGGTGAGTGAGCTTTGCCCTCATTAGCAGCCTGTACTCGCTGTCAGTTGGCTGACTCACTGGGAAAAAACGAGCAGAGGAAGGAGGTGGCTCGGGTGAGAGCATCCCTGTACACTTTCGCTGTCCCCAACCTTGTCCTTACTTCTGAAGCCTGAGCAGGGACAAGAATGTCACCAAAACAAGGTGCCAGACTGGCCCTCAACATCGTCATGTGTTGTGGTGCTGTTGGTGCTATTCTCTGCTCATTAGGAGATATAACAAGATTTCACCCTTCTGCCCAAATCACCTAAAGCCTGCGTGATGATGGCCTCTGTGACCTTTAGACTCCTAATGAATTTAATGAGGAAGAATATTTGCCTCCGCCCGTTGCAGTGCGTGCGTCAGACACTATTTGTATTGTCTCAAAATAGAGAAACATTGGAAAATACTGTGTAGTTGGGATCTTAAAGTACCAATGATTCAGACTACAAGCTCATGAAAGACAACTGCAAATCATGCAAAACAGTGAGCTGGGACACAGTTAAAGTTTTCTACTGCTTGTTAAATGTAGGTTCACAGTCAGCTGGAGCGTACCTAACATCATAGTACAGAAGGGTGCAGGCTAACACACAGGAAAAGACCATCACACACTCGCACGTCTATACTTCGAGCCAGTTCAAATCAGCAGCCAAACTAACAATTTGGACTGTGGTAGAAAACTCGAGTAAAGGCCAACCAAGGTATCTTTCCATGTTTTTATTACCGTCTAGCTTCCATGATTGTATTCTTTGTGTTTTATTTTCATTTTTTATTTTCCTAGTTTGCATTTCTTCCTTGTGAACTGTTTTCTAACCTTTTGCCTGCTCCTCACCTGATAAGTGTGCTTACTCTGCCTGACAATTTAAGATTAGGATTTTGAATTTTACTCTGGCTCCAGGCGTCTTCTTAGGTCATCTTTTAACTGAACTATTACAGTAACAAGTCAGCAAGCGAAATAATTAAGAAGTGTTTCTGACAAAGGTGCTTAGTCATGTTTGTCGGACATTTTAGTACATGTTTGTGGATCAGTCTGGATCCAGTACAAACTGTCCTCCTACCTCTGTTTTTAGCATTTTCGAACAGAGACATCAATACAGCTGTTTAACTGACACTTGTTCCATTTCATTGTCTTCACCGGGTAGTCTTTGGCTTTATCTAATGTTTGGAATGTTTGAAAGCTGATAACAACCATCGTGACTCTTTTTATCTCTGACTTGGGCTTTATGTTTCGTCAAACTAGCTAAACAAAGAAAGCCTGGTTATGTTGAACCTCTTCCATATTATACTCCTCAGAAAGCTGCCACCTAAAAATGATAATTTGCTCATTTAGCTTTTGGCTTTTTTCATTGTAATTAATTATTTGGTTATAGAAAAATTAATAAATTATAATTAATCTGTGAACTGGAAGTGGTAACCGGTGTTAAGGGCTGAAAGAACATTTTTCTTTCATATAGATGGATTTGCTTTCACTCATGTCTGAGTTAAGCTGTTTAATGTAATCACATTTTAGTTTATTTAACAGTTAAATAACTGATAGTTAATATCAAATGTAACATTACATTTTGTCAAGTATACAAAACCACCTTAAAAAAATATGCCAATAATGAAAGATGTGAAATTTGTCTTGGTGAAAGCCATTTCTAAGAAAGTATTTCTAAGGAAATGCTCTTTGCTGATCCTTGTCCAGTATTTTTCATATCCCCGCTTACTTTCAGCCTTGACATAAAATGATGTGCCCATTTACTGTCTGCACATTGTGTTTCTGTAACAGTCTTCCATTTTGTCCGCCTGGATGTTTTGCTCGGTGAGGTGGATCTGACAAGTGCAACAAAGAAGAATTGAAAGTCAAAGTGTACGAAATTATCACCATCCGCAAGGTGATGCTGTGAGCACTGCACTCTTCATCAGATGTCTGCACTTTAAAATGTCAAGCTTACAGGTGTTAATGCATTTGAACACCTTTGGAACATGATGCAGTGTTCGCTTCTAGTCAGTAATAATTGCATATTTTATATCTTGGGCCCGAAAAAATGATGTTGTGCATTTTGGCCTCAGATTCTTCTGACTTCAGTTTGATCGAATTAAGATTCTCATCTAACTGTTTTGGACAGTTTCCCTTTAATCAAGTGGTAAATTGGACTGTGTCCTAAAACAGCAGCTTAAGGCTGTGGTTTAAACACAACAAACAACATTTTCAACAGCATTTGATGATCTTTGAGAACTTTTCCCTCCTTCGTGATGTATTGAAATAATAAATACAGCACTTATAACTTTCTCTTGCACACCTGTGCCTCACACAAGTTCCCTGAAAACCCACACAGACCTTCATTAAATATTGATCATTTCTATTAATACCAAATGAGAGCATAGCAGGGAAAGGCAAGCCTGCCCTGTGTTCCACATTGATCACTTTTATTTTTGCTTGGGGGGGAAAAAGTCATCATGGTGTAACTCTGTGGTAAACAGTCTTGGCTACTCTCTGTGTTGATCTTAAGCTTTTATCACAAGGCTTTTACTCCTTTATACCACACACTGGTAACTAAAATTATATATTCAAAATTAAATAATAAATAAGTTATACATTTTTACATTTTAAGTCCTCTGAAAATATGTTAAATGCTTAAAATTCTGCCATGTTATTTTCTCATTTACCCTTTTTCTTGTGCACCAGGTCTAGTTCTGTTGTCTTCTGGGAATCAGCCAGAATGAGTCAGCTCTGGTCAAACATTTTATTTTTACCACCATTGGCCCCCTATCCCACTGAGACTGACTGCAGTGCAGCAACAGCCTCTTTGCTTTCACACTGGCATGCAAGGGGAGTCATGGAAGGTTTCCTATAATCAAGAAGTTTAAAAAAAGAAAGAAACAGAAACTGTAGCCTCCTCGGAGCTCTGATCCAGGGTCTGGATTACATTTGAGCACTTTTATTCAGCTGCTAAAATCTACAGTCTGCTATTAGGACTCAGTTGGTAACTCATTTTCTTCTTCAGCTTCTCAGACATGTACAAACCAACACAGGATCTGTGGAAGATAACGTGGATTCATGATTGCACAGTATTGCATCTGAAACTGTGATGCCATCCTTTCATTATATCCAGTCTGTGCTGTAAGTATTGTTTATTAGTTTGAGATCGTCTGGGAATAAAAAAGTTAAAGATGTATGTATAGATGTATAGAGTGTGCTCATGCACATACGTTTAAATTTGGAAATCTTCCCTACAAGGTCATCTTCTTGTGCACCTCTGGACTGCTTTCATCACAGGTGCCTGTGATTCCTGTTATTCCAGCACATTAATTATTCTAACTCATGCAATAGTAAGCACTAACAGTGCTGTCAGTTGCCTAGCAATTGGTTTAACAGATATAGTAAGACAGAAAAAAGTCAAATAGTAATTTAAGTTAAGGTAAGTTAAATGTTAGAAGGTAAATTTTAAACTCAAGCTGCTGTGAAGTGAAAGGATCCATCAAGAGCTACATTTTTATTTTCATCTGTGATGAAACATTTGTATAGTAATGGTACCATAACTCTTCCACAGACAAATCACAGTGAATGGATGATGGAAATAAAACACTGAAGTAAGGTAGGTCGTAACAAGATATTATGTTCCCTTTAGCACACACGCAAAACCAGCTGTGGCAACCAGGGATACACAGTTCTTATTATATTATTTTCTAGTGTGGAGTTTGCTTATGCTACAGTCAGCAGGGAAAACAGTGGTTTGAAGAAGACTACGAGCAATGAACTTACAATGTAAGTCCTTTGAAATGATTGCTTCAACGATGTGTACCAGTTCTGTGACCGCTCATAGTGAGATGCTATCTTCGAAGTGACTTTGATACATTACAACAGCAAGAAGAGAGAGTCAGTCTCAGTATGTGATTGAATCGGCTCAAGTTGGTAATTACCTGCATACTCTTTGTATTTATACAATGAACACTAACGCTAGCGATTGATTGACATAAATCTTTGAAATCACAAATCTGTTGCCATTTACACACATAGAACTGAGTCTGACCAGAACCTCAAAGAAATTAAGAAATTCCTCTACAAATAGTTTCGTGATTGCTGCTGGATGGCAATTGAAATTGAAAATTATATAGGTGCTCAGCAACCTTGCCTTTAATAATGAACATAACCAATACACTAGTCAACGACCTGCTGACTAAAGTCCCCTATTGCAAAGAGAGTTGTTCTCATTGGTGCAGACTGACTGCAGTGTTTTGACAATTTGTTTGCAATTATAAATTAGACAGCGATTATTTGCCAGCCTTCAACAATCAGTCTGAGAGTGACTGCAGTCAGTCTCAGTCAGACTGAGATTATTTGGTGGTTGATGGCCTCCTACCAGCCAACCTGTGCAACTGCCTTAGAATCAAAAGTGGTCATAAGTATGTTGCCGTCTCATTTTTACTCTGGTGACTGAATCATTAGCGTGCCCGTATAGTAACAAACTGCAGTACACAAAGCTTCAGAAAGCAGAACAGTTCCCATTACGGAGCACTCTCACCACAATTATCAAGACATCTTTTTAAAAACTTGATGTCCACACTGAAGGCACAGTAAAGGTGCTCTAGCAGCCAGCGATAGCAACCCTGAATACAACACTTCATGTTGATTCCTCCCTTTATTGTATTATACTTATGGAGGAAGCTACATATAACGGTTACTGCCATGAATAAGTTTCTTCTTCAAAAAATCTTAGAATGAAACAAATGTTTGCAGAACCTTTAATAAAACTTGGTAAAGCAAACATTTCATTTCAAGCTAGTCTGAGAAATCAGACTCTTTATTTTCTTCTCTTCTGTCTGAGTGTCACTGTCACTGTAGTTCTTGCCCTGCAGAAGACGAGGTATCTGATCTATCATGATGCAGCAGCAGTGTCTTTGTGAACTTAGTCTGAACCTGTAGCTGGAAATCTTCAGCAGCATCTCAAATATGAAAAGGAGCTGGAAAGAAAGTTGAAAAATGTTCTTTTGTCTGCAATAGCAGAGACATAATCAAGTTAAAATCTGAAAAGCAAGCAGATTTCAGAGGTCAGAGACAGGCCAAAGTAAACTGTGGGTCATTAAAGTTATATAACTGCTCTAGTAAAGATTTATATTACAATCAACCAGTAATAATGAGTGCAAATGCCAAAGCTGAAGTGCCAGTTTATTGGCCTTTTTGTGCAATGGCAATGGAAAATACTCCTTCCTTCTGGTAGGCAGACAAAAGATTTTAACCCAAAAACATTTGCAAAAATGTAAAAAATAACATGAAGAATCTTGATCTCTTTGGATATGAGACACTTAAATACTGATGCTCACGTCAGCTTAATCTAGACTTTGATCAAAGCTTATTTTAGGGAATAAATAATAACAGATTTCAATCATAAGCCATCACACATTATTTTTAATGAAACACTTCCTTCTAAATCTTCAACTGCAGTTACAACAAATGTAATGCTACACAAATCATGCCACATCCATTTTAGTTTTAGTATGGCTTGATGCCCTCTTTGGTAAATGTAAGATGTATGAAACAGGTTAAATGCTGTTAAAATATGTTTTTAATGTACATTTATTGATTTTCAACCTTTCATTTCTAGAAAAAATCCCAGTGATTGCAGTGTAGTGATTAAACGAGTTCCCGGTGTCTTTATAGTTATCAGCCATTCAGGTCTTCAAAAAACTTACAGAAGTTCAGTTGCTTTCTTTCCAAGCTCCTTGGAGTTCAAGATGAAAGCTAGAAGAGATGTTTATCTTCTTCTTTAGCTCCTCTTTAGAGGTCACCACAGTGGGTTTACCTGCTCCCACCTCACCCTATTCCTAACATCATCTTCTGTCACACCAACCCTCTGCATGTCCTTCTTCACTACATGCATGAATCTTCTCTGAGGTCTTCCTCTTTTCCTCCTGCCTGATAGTTACATCTTCAATATCCCTTGTCCAGTATATCCACTATGCCTCCTCTGCACATGTCCAAACCAAACCATTGCGGCTCTCCTTCTGTCACAAATCACCCCTGACCTTTGTCTCTACCCTGCCTGCACTCTTTTCTTCACCTCTTTTGTGCACTGTCCATTGCTTTGGATGGTTAACCTCAGGTATTTAAACTCATCTCAAACTTCACCTTCTCTACTTCTTGCATGTTCACCTTCCCGCCTGTTTTTCTCTCATTCACACACATTATTCTGTCTTGCTTCTACTGACCTTAATTCCTCTTCTCTTCAATGGATTTCTGCACCTTTCCAGGCTCTCTTCCATCTGCTTTTCCACTCTTGACTGATTCATTAACTTTCCTCCATTTTTCCTCTTCTCTCTCTCTCATTTTCTGCATTCAAAGTCAACTGGGAAAAATAAAATAAAATAAAAATCGAGAGGAAATATAATTAGTTTTAGTGTTGGTTAGTCTGGTAAATAATTTTATCAAAACATGCCTTGTGAACCTTTGACACATGAATTAATTGAAACATTGGATGTCTACAAGACAACTGCTGAGTCAACTGCTTTTTAAACGCTCTGTCTTTTTGTTGTAATACCTGTACTGATTTTTTCTAAATCTTGCCTCTGATATATGCCGCCCATACAATAATAATTACTAGAGACCAAAACTAACAAAAAATAAATGAAAACAAACATTTTCAAAAAACTAAAAACTGAAATGAACAGTTTAGTTTTAGTAACTGACTTAAAACTAAAAAGTCAAAATAAAATTAAAATAAAAACCAATTAGAAAATACAAAAGTGCAATAGCTCCGATCCTTAAGTTTCTTTACATACATTTCACTATTTAGCTAACTGTTAGCTAGTCCTTCTTTTTTGTTCAGCCTGTCAACTCACTATAAGCCTTTTCCTTTGCTTCCTCTCTCCTTCTGTATGCTGTTAGTCACCCAGTATTCCTGTACACATTCATCATTTTTCATCACCATCTTGAATACTTTCCTGTACTTCCTCATTCTACCACTAAGACTCCTTGTCTTCTTACGTCTGTCGAGCGGTTGTCGTTTCTGAATGACTGGATCCTACCACCCAGAGCCTGTTTCAGCCTCCTTGCTGAACTCTGTGTGACATTCTTCTTTCTTTAACTTCAACAATTTAATCTTTGGCTTGGTCATTACTTTCTGTTCTTGATTTCCAAAGTCATCCTACAGAATATCATCTGATGCTTGCTAGCTACAATCTCCCCTGACACCACCTTGCAGTGTTCTGTCTCTTTTACATTGGACCTTCTGCTTAAGATGTAGTCCACCTGTGTGCACTTTCCCCCACTTTTCTGTGTCACTCTTTGCTCCACCCTCTTCTTGAAGTACACCACAGCCATTTCAATGCTCTTTGCAGAGCCCGCTGCGACCCATCCTTTTCCATTTCTTTGCCTACACAACACCTCATCGTCATCTCTGGAATGGACCGGTACTTATATAGTGCCTTTCATAATTAGTTAATTTAAGCTCTCAAAGCACTTTCTACTAAGTTACACACATTCAGACAGTGCTTTTATGTATGCTTAAGTGCTTTTTTAGCTAACACACACACAGACACAGACACACACACACACACACACACACACACCCATGCATAGATGCTTCAGGGACAACACTGGAGTTCAGTATCTGGCCCAAAGATATTCTGACACATGGACTGGAGGAGCCAGGGATCGACCAGCCTTCTGATTGGTAGACAACCTGCTCTAACACCTGAGCCACATCCTCTCCATAGAGCCACTGAAGTCTGCTCCAATCACTACTCTCTCCCCTCTGGGAACGCTCTCCATTATTTCAGCCAGCTCACTGCAGAGCTGGTCTTTCTCTTCTGACATCCAACCTGTGGGGTATGCAGACTGACAACATTCAACATCACATTTCATGATCCTGTCTGTCACTCTGTACACATCCACAACACTGTTCACATCCTCTTCCTTCAAGATTACCCCAACACACCTCCACAGTCTTGCCTTTGTTCTCTCCCCATTTATTTGGGGAGGGTTGGACCGGCATTAGGACACGCTGGCTTGTATTCATAGTGCTGGTTTTCTCCATTCTTTTGCTCCTGTTGAATTTCCCGAGGGGAAAAAAAGTAAGAAAGTAACATTTAACCACAAATCATGTTGGAGAAATTAACTTTGATTTGGTATTTTGTTCATTACTGCCTTTCAAACCTTGCTTGCATGCTTAGTCTATATACTCTAATAGTCTATAATACTTTGGTATGGTATTTAAATAAAACCCATGGCCTTTTTAATTTTATATATAGCTTTGCCTTCTTGTATACATGTGTGAAAATGAGAAATTAACTTAATGCTTCTTTGCTCTATAAAGTCTAACAGTTCCAAAGGAGCAGACTTTGGGCCCAGGCCCCTTTTGGCAAACTAACAGAATGAGATTTATTTTCTATTTTAATCAGCTCGTGCCATTTTCTGTCATAATACAAACACAGCTCCTAGCCAGAGGGTGGTTCAGATAGAAATGTTTCAAACATCACCCTATATATATATATCTATATATATATATATAGATATATATATATATATATATATATATATATATATATAATGGAATGCCCTTTAGGAAAATATTATATATATATTCCAACCAAAGTCTGAATATATACAATGAAACTTGAATATATACAATGAAACTTGAATATATAGAATGAAACTTGAATATATAGAATGAAACTTGAATATATACAATGATCTGTTGAATATATAGAATGAAACTTGAATATATAGAATGAAACTTGAATATATAGAATGATCTTTTGAATATATACAATGAAACTTGAATATATACAATGAATCTTGAATATATACAATGAAACTTGAATATATATACAATGATCTTTTGAATATATAGAATGAAACTTGAATATATAGAATGAAACTTGAATATATACAATGAAACCTTGAATATATATACAATGATCTTTTGAATATATACAATGATCTTTTGAATATATACAATGAAACTTGAATATATACAATGAAACTTGAATATATATACAATGATCTTTTGAATATATACAATGATCTTTTGAATATATACAATGAAACTTGAATATATACAATGAAACTTGAATATATATACAATGATCTTTTGAATATATACAATGAAACTTGAATATATATACAATGATCTTTTGAATATATACAATGAAACTTGAATATATACAATGAAACTTGAATATATAGAATGAAACTTGAATATATACAATGAAACTTGAATATATACAATGAAACTTGAATATATACAATGATCTGTTGAATATATAGAATGAAACTTGAATATATAGAATGAAACTTGAATATATAGAATGATCTTTTGAATATATAGAATGAAGCTTGAATATATAGAATGAAGCTTGAATATATAGAATGAAACTTGAATATATAGAATGATCTTTTGAATATATAGAATGATCTTTTGAATATATAGAATGAAACTTGAATATATAGAATGAAACTTGAATATATAGAATGATCTTTTGAATATATAGAATGAAGCTTGAATATATAGAATGAAACTTGAATATATAGAATGATCTGTTGAATATATAGAATGAAACTTGAATATATAGAATGAAACTTGAATATATACAATGATCTTTTGAATATATAGAATGAAACTTGAATATATAGAATGATCTTTTGAATATATAGAATGAAACTTGAATATATAGAATGAAACTTGAATATATAGAATGATCTTTTGAATATATAGAATGAAGCTTGAATATATAGAATGAAACTTGAATATATAGAATGTATGAACCTCATTTTTAGAGATGATGTGTTTCTGAATTCTCTGCCTTTACAAAATGGCATCAGCTGAACTATTTCAGTACTTTTTAGAGCTTGACAACTGTTTTGCGACAGCTGTTCAAATTGCAAATTTCCATAGTCCACTAAACCTAGTTGTATCCTGTGGTTGTACAGTGTTCGAACATTTACTGACAACATTTGAGATATGGCCATCCAACTAAACCCCAAGTCTCGCATGTCAGTCAGCTGAGTAGCTGGTATGTTGTACCTAAAAGAGTTAGAAACAAAAGAAGAAATATGTTAACTTATTTCTTATTTCTTGCATTCATTATCTTGTTTGCCATCTCTTGACTCTTTCAAGTACCATACACATTATGAATGAATTTGTTTCCATTTTTATCACTTACCTTGGCCTTCCTCTTTGTGATGTAGAATGATATAATGAGCCCATAACATGTGCTTCAGCTTCTGCTCGAAGTGTTAGCTCAGTTGACATCTCCATCAGTGATTGATAAATTCCCTCAAGAAGTGTGCATAATCTTCTCCCAGAAACATTTTGTTGAACATTATTCATGAGCACTAGAAATGTTGCAATAATGAAAACGTGTTCTTCAAGGTGACGTAGTATAAATTCCAAATTATTTCTACCATTTGCAATTTGAACAGCTGTCGCAAAACAGTTGTCAAGCTCTAAAAAGTACTGAAATAGTTCAGCTGATGCCATTTTGTAAAGGCAGAGAATTCAGAAACACATCATCTCTAAAAATGAGGTTCATACATTCTATATATTCAAGTTTCATTCTATATATTCAAGCTTCATTCTATATATTCAAAAGATCATTCTATATATTCAAGTTTCATTCTATATATTCAAGTTTCATTCTATATATTCAAAAGATCATTCTATATATTCAAGTTTCATTGTATATATTCAAGTTTCATTCTATATATTCAAAAGATCATTCTATATATTCAAAAGATCATTCTATATATTCAAGTTTCATTCTATATATTCAAAAGATCATTCTATATATTCAAAAGATCATTCTATATATTCAAAAGATCATTCTATATATTCAAGTTTCATTCTATATATTCAAAAGATCATTGTATATATTCAAAAGATCATTCTATATATTCAAGTTTCATTCTATATATTCAAAAGATCATTCTATATATTCAAGTTTCATTCTATATATTCAAAAGATCATTGTATATATTCAAAAGATCATTCTATATATTCAAGTTTCATTCTATATATTCAAGTTTCATTCTATATATTCAAGTTTCATTCTATATATTCAAAAGATCATTCTATATATTCAAAAGATCATTCTATATATTCAAAAGATCATTCTATATATTCAAAAGATCATTCTATATATTCAAAAGATCATTCTATATATTCAAGTTTCATTCTATATATTCAAGTTTCATTCTATATATTCAAAAGATCATTCTATATATTCAAGTTTCATTCTATATATTCAAAAGATCATTGTATATATTCAAAAGATCATTCTATATATTCAAGTTTCATTCTATATATTCAAAAGATCATTCTATATATTCAAAAGATCATTCTATATATTCAAGTTTCATTCTATATATTCAAGTTTCATTCTATATATTCAGACTTTGGTTGGAATATATATATAATATTTTCCTAAAGGGCATTCCATAATATATATATATATATATATATATATTAAAAAAAAAAAAAAAAAAAAAAAAAAAAAAAAAAAATATATATATATATATATATATATATATATATATATATATATATATATATATATATATATGTATGTATGTATGTATGTATGTATGTATGTATGTATATGTAAGATTATTTGCCCTGAAGACCTTTTATTGACTCTGAGCCCTTACCTGGGACCAGTCTACCTCGAGAGAAAGATTGCAGACTGAAAATACAAAAGAGGCAATGCACATCTCGTTAGGCCTGGTAATGACTCTGGATCCACCTCAGAATGTGCAGGGCATGGTTAAGCTGAATAATATTTGCACTTTCTGGGTAAACCTTCTTCCATCATGACTCAGACCTGCATGGTGGGGTGCATTATTAACACTGAGAATTGATACTAAAGAGACTCAGTTTACCCCTCCTCTTCAGCCTTTAAGCAAACAGGGTGTGGAAACTCCCTGCAGAAATGAATCTTTTGCGGCCTACGATGACTAGTCATTGTTCTAACAAAAGAACCTATTCACAGACTCCCACAAGAGTATTAGATTTTAACCAAACTGTTGCACTTCAAGACAAAAAGCCAATTATGCATGCTTCATACACTTTGAAAAAACATTCCCCTTTTGCCACACTTCAAGGTAAAATAAATGGCTATCACATTGCTCTCATATCTGTGGATGTTTGAAGGTAAAAGGATATAGAGGGAAATGAGGAAGAAGAGGGGAGTAAGTGTATTTTTCCCAGTAGTCCAGAGAAAGATCAATATAATCATGCAACTATGATTGTGTTACCACACTTTTCTTCTTGCAGACCTGGTATCAAAATCATTTGTGAAATATGCTCAACAGAAGTGAAAAAAATACTTGTTTACTTCTAATAAAGAAGTTGGAGAAGAAGAACCAGAGAGTAGTTTGAAAAACCAGAGCTGTAGAAAACATATTTCTCTCTAAAAGCTGAGGAACATGATCACAGTGGTGTGCACAGAGTTTTGGTGGGGGTGGACTACCCATGATGCTTCTCCCACTGGGTCTCCAAGTGCCCTTTTCTAACCTCTGAAACCACACAAACAGACCAGTGGAGTTTCCATCACTCCAAAGGCATGCTGTGCAGCCAAAATTGTTTAAAATCAGCAGAAGCCCAAAACTTTTCAAAAGAAAGTAGAAAATAGTTTTTCACTGGAACTTGGAAAAACTAGTATATTGAGTCTAGACATTTAATAGTCTCATGTTAAATATACTGTTACAACTGTGGAAGAAGATTATTTCTCTTTCTTTAACAAAGGAGGAAAAAAATGCTAACTAACTATTCTGTCAAGTTTTAACTGAAGTCCATTAAAAAAAATTGAACTGACCCCTAATGTGACCACATGACTAATTGACATAAACCAAACTTCATATTCCTTTTTAAAAGTTTCATAGGTCCATTGTGTGTCCATTAAATCATACAATGGCTCAAGAGCAGGACCAAAAAAATCCCCCAAATACAGGTTTTCAGTCTTTATTCTGAACAGGGAAGTGGCAGCAGTGGGAGCATGGATCGGAACACAGTTGTTATTTTCCAGGTCTGAGGAGATTCACTGGAAGAGAGAGGAGACAGAGGTTAATCCACATGGTCCAGATTTTTCCACAAAGGTATTTATGAGATAAATTGAGAGAAGGGAATGAGCGCACTGGTTTGTTCTTGGGAGGATGGCTGTCGCTGGAGGGTGAGCAGTCAGGTGAGAGGAGAGTATCCACAGGTGGCCTTGAGAAAACAGTCAGTTTACAGGAAAGAGTAGGTAATGGAGATGAGGCCTGGGTTCTTCAGCAAATGAGGGCTACCCATTTAGGAGGCAGACAATCTGGCAGAGACTGGATGCAAAAGCTGGCCCTTACATACTGTGGCGGATGAGGATGATGATGAACAGATGGTCTGGCTGTCGAGTGGGAAACTTCAGAACTCCACTCCAAAGGGAGTTCAGGCTTAGAGGACAGAAATTCAAAACAAACCAGTGCTGACTGTGACACTTGTAGCTCTTTGGGTGGAACAGGAAGGTGTTCCCAAGGCAGCCAAGATATATAATCTCTCAAGCATATCCTGAGTATCACCCAGCGTCTCTTCTTAGTTAGGACATGTCCAGAACACCTCACTTAGGAGGGGAGGCTGATTCCCAAACCACCTCAACTTGCTCTCTTCAGTGTGGAAGAGTAACACACACCTGGTAGCCAGCCCTCTGCCCATCCAGGCTCAGGCTGCAGCTGTAGTGCTGTGGAGAACCTGGCTGACTGACCCCCAGTTGCCAAATCTGGTTACAGACACTGAGAATACACTGAGAACTAACTGAATAATCCGGTGCAACCAAAATCTGAAAGGTCAGCAAACATATAAATAGGTAAGTAGCTAGTGAGGAAAAGAAGTAAAAAGAAAGAGAGAGAGAGAGGTAGGAAAGAGTAGATGACAGGGGAAAGGACAGCACTTAGAAACACAGGGGATAAACAAAAGGAAAACTATGGGAACAGCCTGTACCAAGACAGTATTAGAGTGCTTAATTAACTTCATTGCTACATCCTCTTACCAAAATGATGCTTAATTAGAGTTTGGGAAGTACTGCTAAATCTCTGAAACAGTTATTTATTATGGCCATAAGTGATTTATAAGTGGGAAAATAGTCAATCTTCCATAGTCACTGCTCAAAATGGAGCAAATTGTACTATCAGAACCCTGAAAGCCTGGACTCGTACATAAGTGCATTCTGAGGCTGTACCCTCTGATTTTAGCTGTCAGTTTTCCTCTCTTTAGAAATACATCACATCTGCTGTCCTTTCACATGTGAATTATAGACACCATCCAGTCGCTGAACCAATTTAGGAGCATAACCACAATTCATTTCAGCAGCTCATTTTCTTTCACAGAACATTATTACCCGTGATCCATTTCCTAATCATCAAGAGCTGAAATGCTGGGACCAAACAGGAAAAAAAGATAATGATTGGAAAAAATGAGTAAATACATAAGTAGGCACACATCTGTCTGCAAATGATTGTCTGATACTTTAATATCCCCCGTAAAATCTGAATCAGTCTAAAAATATAATATACATATATAATATAAATATATATATATATGCAAGCGTAAAGAATTTGATTGATGTAAAAATAATAAAGTAGACATGAGGAGAGATGGATGTGGGTGAAAAAAGAATGTAGCAGATGACGTTGAGTAATAGGAAATTTCAGTATCACTCTGCTCCTTTGCTCAAGCTGATGACCTCCTCTAACAAGGTTCAGAGGAAGATAAATTTGTTAATAAAGTATAAAAATATGCCAATTTGCACCCAAAGACTAAAGCAAAACCCTGGAAAACACTGCAGGAATATATTCCAAGATATATAATAGTCTGGGGGTTGCTGCGGTTCTGACTGAAGCATGAGTGACACACAATCCAGCCCTCTGGGTGTTTTCAATTATGTCCTTATCAGTGCATGTGGCATCTCCATAGGAATAAATGCTGAGGATTTCCTGCTTGACACCAGAGCTGAGAGGAGAGAGAGAGAGATTTACTGATTAATCATCTGCACTCTGTGGTAGCTGTTAAAATATTCAGCTTTTCACTTTTTGTCAGAAAGTGAGTCTGTAGCTGGTACATGGACTTTGAAATCTAATGAAATTTCAAACATAGCTTCTTTTGCCAAAACAGAGTTTGGCATTTGAAGCATATCAAATTGTATACTTGTGTACTACGTTATTAAATGTCTTCAACTGCTTCTTAATTCAAAAGTGTAATTAGCCAATCCCATGTTAGCGGTTCAATGCATGTAGGCATTTAGACATAGTGACGACAGCCTTCTCAAGCTCAAGCAGAGCAGCAGAATGGGGGTGGATGGTTGTTGGTGCCAGATGGGCTGGTCTTACAAGTTCAGAACCAGCTGGGATTTTCCAACACAACCAACTCTAGGCTTTACAAAGAATATTCAGAGAAAGAGAAAATATCCAGTGAGCAGCAGTTGAAAATGCTCTGTTTATGCTGGACATCAAAGGAGAATGGCCCAGCTGCTCTGAGTTAATTGGAAATCAAAGGTAACTCAAATAATCACTTGTTACAACAAAGGTAACAATTGCCAAAGAATTCAATTCAATTCAATTTTACTGACATGGCAAAACAACACATCAAAACAACAGTTGCCTCAAGTCACTTTATATTGTAAGGCAAAGACCCTACAATAGCTAATTATGATTATACCTTCCAACACTGAACCTTGAAGCAGCACACCAGGTGCCACTACTGTCAACTAACAACAGGCTACAATCTGCATGGGCTGACTGAAAATTGGACAAGAGAAGACTGGGAAAATGTTTTCCGGTCTGACAAGCCTTTGGGCATAAACAGCATGAAAGCATGTATCCATCCTGCCTTGTATCAATGATTCAGGCTGCTGTTGGTGGTGTGATGGTGGCAGCTATTTATTTTGATACACTTTCAGTTCTTTAACACCAACCAACCATCATTTCCATGCCGCAGTCTAACTGAGCATCGTTGCTAACCATGCCCATTCCTTTATAACCACAGTGTACCCATCCTCTGGGGTGGATTGCCCTGTTTGTTGAACATGACAGTCAGTTTACTGCACTCAGATGGCCTCCACAGTAATGAGATCCCAATCCCTTTGGGATTTGGAGAGCTGAGGCAACTGTGTGACTCTACCATGTCAATATGGACCAAAATCCACGAGGAATGTTTCCAGGAACTTGCTGAATCCATGTTACAAAAACCAGAGACAATTATGAAGGCAAAAAAATAATAACGGAAATATGAGTGTATAGTTTAGTTAAAAACTGAAAACACTTGTGGGTGGATAGCATATGTACCTATATGAATGTGGTACATTTTTTTTTACAGCTTTTACAGACACTCAACTACAAAAGAAAGAAGAAGAAAAATTACATGTGACTGCAGAAACTCTTCCTTCTTCAGAGAGCTTCCTTCATCAACGGGCTGAAGCAGAAAAATCAGGAATTTAACAGTCCATGACAAAATGCCAAGAAATCTTGATTGAAACCACTGGAAAGACAACCCTTTTATGTGCAATTACCGCTCTGCACATTTATCCAAAACCTATGTTTCTTCTTGCACAACAACATTTTGACTAATGTTCTGTAATCATACATATGGATGCAATACATGCTCAGTATTGCAGGCATCTGCTATAAAGCTTTTCAGTCTACTGGATCTAATAAAAACTCAGGAAGTCATACCTCAGTCCAGGGGCTCAAGGAGGATTTGGACAGTGGAGGAACCCTAAGATCTGATGTAGCAGTGCAATGGGGACCAGAAATTACCCTCAAAATACACATTAAGGAGTTCCTTTGATATTGAGACATATAGTTCACACAGCAAGTCGAACATTTGCATTTGCATTTGCAACATTTGAAGATAAGCACTTTATTTTGATTGACATCCGCAAGCATGAATGTGTTACAGGAATGAAAATGTGTTGAATATAGGAAGCAGGATCATTAGGTAACTTTAGTTTCTGATTCTTTTAAGCGAACATTTGAGTGCTTTAACCTGTATGAGACCTCGGAAAGCACCACACAAAATATGAATCACTATGCATGAAACTGGAAGTCATATTTATTTATATTCGCAATTTTCAGTTTTTAAGATCTCATGATAGAGTTTCCACTCTGTTGCCACAATTGTTCTCAAAACAATCCCACAAAAAGTCATTTGATCCCAGTGAAATGACTGGGTGTGTATCAACTCACTGCAAAAGAGCTGTGAGTGTATTTGTCTCTGTGTCTGTGTACCTCCCTCTGGCTGTAGTGAGCTGTCAGAGGAAAGGTGATGGAGTACAAACTTCTACAGCGTAGATTCTAACTCAGATTTCAGTTGCTGTACTTGCTGCAGTTGACTCATACGCTCCCGTGTCAGGCTGGTTTACTGCTGCAGTCCTCTTGTGCATGAGCAACAAAAACATACTCGGTGGTAAAGAAAACCAAATAATGCTGTCAGAGCAACAATAGTTTTAAAGTTTTCCATCCCCGTCTCTTTCATTTACATTCGATCAGGATATCAAAGGACCACTCGGTCGCCTAGACTGTAAATCCATTTTTTGACACTTTTTGATTTACAAGGTTTAAACCTTCATTTGCTTTTTCCTCCCCAGTCAATATCAGACTTTCATGCTGCTCAAGTAAAGAGCAGAATTAATAACATCGTCCTGGATTAGTCCACTAGAATAAGGCCTTTGGGTGGTATTCAGAGGCACAGCTCAAGCATTTATTTTAGTATGAGTAAAGTGCAAAACTCCACAGTAGTACTTAATTGTGAGCAATTTAATCATGCAAGTGCAGCCACTGTGAATGCATATTAATAAAACATTAATTTCTCCAGGTCTATCAACAATAAAAAGAAACAACACCAAAGGGGAAAGACAGAGCAGGGAGTCTGTAAACTGAATATTGGCTTCGCTGACAGATTCCAACTTGCAGATATATGTAATTTAAGAGTTTTGACTTTGATATTTAGAAGTAGAGAAACTGAAAAAAAAATTTAAAAACGGAAAATTATTCAAACTATTTGACTGAAATCTCTTCCCACACTTGCATTGTGGGGAAGCCTTGAGGGAAATTAGTTTTCTTTATTAATTTCAGGGCTAATGGATCTTTGATGCACTGCCCTGACGATCTCATCTTCATAGTTCATCCATCCATCCATGTCAAACCAGAAAAGACTATAAAATAACCACCTTAATGTAACTACAGTCCTACAGTCCCTGTAGAAGATATAATTTCTGCATAACCACTCTACTGTGAGTAAGACTGGATGCCATTGTGGGATTATGTACAATAACAAATAGACTGTTCTCACTGTGAAATTTTTTTATTGTATTTATACAAATACTTTTATTTTTAATGTCACAAGTTGTAAAACACTAACAGTAAATACTGGCTGGATTTCTGCCATGATAACTGGAAAAACAACTAATTTTAAATCATTGCTGAAAATTAAGAAATCATAACTTTGTGTAACACCCACTCAAAAGTAAGCTGGTAATTCATAAACTAGCTAATTATACTGTACAACACTGATTTGTTAATTCTGACAGACTGATAATGTGATCCCTTACTCATGACTCCAACTGATACCTGAAACAACTCACAAATAATCAAGTGTGTGCAATTTACCATAAAACACACTGATCAGCTGTATTTGGGAATTTTTTTTTTAAATGTGATTGTTCGAGCATGCGCAGTCACACTGTGCAGCTCGTGCTACAACGAATATATAACTGCTTCATCACCCCTTTAAAGATGTAAAGATTCTTCCTTTAGAGTTAGTTATGATCTCAGCGTCAAAGGTTCCTCTGACCTTAGCAAAGTAAACATTTTAACCCAAATCTGATGTTTCGCTAATGAGCAATCAGGCGCCATCTTATCTTATAGTACAGAATGACCCTATTAGAGCTCTTTGCTCTCAGAGTGCAGGCTTACTCGTTGCTCCTAGTGTATTTAAAAGTAGAATGGGAGGGAGAGCCTTCAGCTTTCAGGCCCCTCTTCTGTGGAACCAGCTTCCAGTTTGGATTCAGGAGATATACACTATCTCTACTTTTAAGATTAGGATTAAAACTTTTCTTTTTGATAAAGCATATAGTTAGGGTTGGATCAGGTGAGCCTGACTCCTCCCTTAGCTTTGTTGCAAATGGTCTAGGCTGCTGGGGGATTCCCATAATGTACTGAGTATTTCTGAGTGTTTATACACCTCTTTGAGTTTGATCATAGTTATTATTCATCTCTGTCTCTCTTCCACAGCATGTTTGTTGTCCGTCTTTCTCCTCTCAACCCCAACCAATGGCTGAGCCTTTCTTCTGAGGGTTCTTCCTGCTAAAAGGGAGGATTTTTTGCCACTGTCACCAAAAGCTTGCTCAGAGGGAGTCGTCTGATTGTTTGGGTTTTCTTTGTATTATTGTAGGATTTTTACCTTGCAGCATAAAATGTCTTGAGGCACCTGTTGTTGTGATTTAGTGCCATGTAAATAAAATCAAACAGAATCAAATTGAACTGAACTAACCTAATTAAATAACTTATAAAGCAGGTTTATTTTTCAACAGTAATTTGAAAACATTTTATGAAGGAACAGATAAATGATGTTGTTTTCCAATAACCTGTATTATTTACAGAGTATTTTGTTGTTTGATATGATATGATATAGACATAGAAAGTTTGTGTAATATATATTTTTGGTGCCAATCACTGTATTTGATGAGGCTTCTCTGTTCTGGGGAGACTTGAAAGGTCACGCCCAGTGGAGTCTGTTGGATAATGGTGACCAGTGTTTCATTTGCCTCTCAGCAGAGACATACTTATGTTGAAAGTAGCTGTAGAAGGGAGTAAATGAAACTCTGTGTGAGATTAGCACTTGGAACATGTTCATCTCTCTTGTCCTTGATATCAAGCACCTTCCATTATAAAAATGATAAAAGTTTATATTACTCACCGGCATCTCCCGAACAAGGCAAACCTGGTTTCATCATAATTTCCATAACAAGCCATGATGAATAGAACGACATGTCGACCTAAGATGATTTACACATTATAAAGCCGTTTTCAAATCAAACATGGTCTACTGTATGTTATCTTTATGAAGGATAATACTATATATGCAAGATTACATAAAACAACTAATAATTCTCATTTCAAAGCAGATTGCCTGATTTCTCTGCTTGTGAGTACATTTAGTGAGGACAAACAAGAAGCAAGCCGACATTACAAGTAACAAGCGTTTGCCCTCATACTCCAGTCTACGGGTCACACAACTCGTCCTCTGGGGAAATTTGTGAGCTGAGCACATATCAGCAGCCACACAGGGGAAATAATACAATGCGTCAGTGGTGTCTTGCTGGCTTCCCATGTTGATCTGCAGGCCACCTTCTTGCTTAAATGCATAAATGAAGTTTGGCAGGTCAGTGGGTATCCTCTGATTTCAGCCACACTTTCTGTGTGTGTGCATGTATGTGTGAGTGTGTCACTAGTAGATATACAGTGAGAGGGGAAAAGAAAGGAGGATCTAGTGTCTAAGAGTGGGCCTGAGCTGCATTAACAAGACGTCAGGGGAGTACAGCATGTGTGCAAGAGAGGAGAGTGTACATGTGAGTGTGTGTTGTGCCTTTTTGTACTCCTTGTGCACCTAGGAAAAGTGAACTTATCATGTTGTTGCTCCTTTGACAGAGTTCCCAAGGTTATTACATCAGGTTAGGTTTAAAGCACAGAGTAGAACTCGGGTCTGGAATAACAGCTAGATTTGGACTATCCGTCACTTTAATCTAATCAAACGCTCTGCAGATTTGGAAGGTATCAATGGTAAAACTCTTCTTCTCCATGGATGAAGACAGAATATTTAGTATATACTGCACAATACCTCTGACATTGAAGGGATGTCCACACAGGAAGTTGCTCATCACTGGTGATGGCTGGCTGCTAGTGGACATTCAAGGCTCTGGTTGTCTAGGTAACCTTTTAATGCATTTTCCACCCTGTCACATGTCAGTCAAAGCAATCCCTTGTTTCAGTCTCTCACTTTGAAGTTGAGAAAGGTTTAATCTCAGGACCTGCTCTTTTTAAGATAAGATAACATAAGATAACTCTTTATTGTCATTGCACAGTCATACATAGTACAATAGTACAATGAAATTGGAAAACTGTCCTATGTCGGCACTACATATAACACAACACGACCCGATACGACACATCACAACGCAACACAAACAACACAACACAGTATAATAACTTAGTAATAAAAAAGAAGAATAAGTGTATTTGTATTGCACACTGTTATTATTGCACATTAATTGTTATTGCACCTTGTTATAAATATAAATATTATTATTGTTACTGCTTTTACCGTTGTTACCTCCCCCCCCAAAAAAGTCCAGGTAGGTAGCCAGTCAGGTCAGCTATTTACATTGATCAGGGCTATTGCCCTGTTGTAAAAGCTGTCCTTGAGTCTATTTGTTCAGGACCTCAGCAGCCTGAACCTCCTGCCAGATGGCAGCAGCTTAAACACCCGGTGTCCTGGGTGTGTACAGTCCCGTAGGATGCTGCGTGCCCTCTTGAGACAGCGAGTGCTGTACAGGTCCTTCAGGGAGGGAAGAGGATGTCCAATGATTTTTTGGGCCATATTGATGACCCTCTGGAGTGCCTTTCTGTGTGCTGTGGTGCAGCTGGAGAACCACACACTGATGCAATATGTCAGCACACTTTCAATGGAGCAGCGGTAGAAGACAGTCAGCAGCTCCTTCTTCAGGTCCATTTTTCTGAGGATTCTCAGAAAGTGGAGACGTTGTTGGGCCTTCTTTAAAACCGCAGAGGTGTTAGAGCTCCATTGGAGGTCTGTGTCTATGTGCACACCCAGAAACTTGAAACTGGAGACCCTTTCCACACACTCGCCATTGATGCTGACAGGCTGCAGCTCAGACTTCCTCCTTCTGAAGTCAACTACCAGTTCTTTTGTCTTGGTGGTATTGAGGTCCAGGTTGTTATCTACACACCAATCTGACAGCCTCTGAACTTCAGCTCTGTACGCCGTCTCATCTCCCCCTGAGATGAGCCCCACCACGGTGGTATCATCTGCAAACTTGATGACTGTGTTGTCTGGGTGGGAACTAACCCAGTCATGTGTGTACAGAGTGTACAGTAGGGGACTCAGTACACAGCCTTGTGGAGAGCCGGTGTTAAGGCTGAGGGCTGAGGAAAGATGAGGCCCCACTCTAACTCTCTGTACACGGTCTGAGAGGAAGTCTCTGATCCAGCGGCAGGTGGTAGAAGGAAGTCCGATTTCCAGCAGTTTAACTATTAGTCTGTCCGGGAGTATCGTATTGAAAGCAGAGCTAAAGTCAACAAAGAGCAGCCTGGTGTAACGGCCCTGCACTTCCAGGTGAGAGATGGTGGTGTGGAGCGTTGTAGCAATGGCATCTTCAGGTGATCTGTTAGCTCTGTATGCGAACTGGAGCGGGTCGAGTGTGGGTGGCAGGCAGGACATGATGTGACGTCGGACCAGTAACTCGAAGCACTTCATTATAACAGGTGTTAGAGCAACTGGTCGGTAGTCGTGAGGCTGCTAATGTTAGTACGCTTTGGCAGTGGGACAATTGTGGCTGACTTTAGGCACGGCGGGATGCAGGACTGGGACAGTGAAGTGTTGAAGATCTTAGTAAAGACCCCAGCCAGCTGGTCTGCACACTCTTTTAGGACCCTTGCGGTTACCCCATCTGGTCCGGCGGCCTTCCTGGGGTTCACTGCCCTCAGTGTGCGCCTCACCTCATATTCCTGCACTATGAGGCTTGGGCTGCTGCTGCTGTCCGATGTTTTTGCTGCTGCTGCCTCTGGTCCCTTCACCTTAAAGCATGCGAAGAAGTGGTTCAGCTTCTCCGCAAGCACCGCGTTACCCTCAGTCAATGTAGTATTTTGTGTCATCATGTCCTTGAGTTTCTACAGTTTCTAGCTGTGTTCTGTGTGGACAGATGTGAACAGTCTATTTAACTCTGCAATTTTTAAAGGTACTCATTACTTATCTTCGTTTTCCTCCCGTCCATCATCTTTTTTTTTTTTTGGCTGATCCTTTTAAGGATTGCCACACTGCATCATCCGCCTCCAGCATACCCTATCCCTAGCATCCCCCTCTATCACGCAAACCCTCTGCATGTCCTCCTTCACTACATCCATGAATCTTCTCACTGAGCTGTACCCGGCAGCTCATATTCCACATCTTTTGTCAAATATATCCACTATCCCTCCTTTGTCCAAATCCCCTCAGCCTTGCCTCTCTTTGTCTCCAAACTGCTCAGCCTGAGCTGTCCCTCTGAGGTACTTGTTTCTTATTCTGTCCATTCTGGTCACTCCCAATGAAAATCTTAAAATCCTCAGCTCGCCCTCCTGTCTTTTTGGCAGCACCAGTGGCTCCAAATATAAGAACACTGGTATCATCAAATGAAAAGGGTTTTAGTCAGGGTGTAAAACTTCCAAATACTTGGACTTTGAAAAATAATAAACCAAAAGGTACATACGCCCTAATAATCTGATTAATTACTTCAAGTAAAAAAAAAAAAGTTAAAATACATATGCTGCGAAAAACAGCATTCTAGCAGTGACCATTTCAACGATTTATTAAAGTAGCTGTTTTCTAAAACACACATTATGCTTTTTCAGTTATCGTACTGTAAACAGGATAATAATTATTTGCAAAATGGACATAATGTCATAATAAATAATGTTTTAAGAAAAAGGACTTAAAAAATTGTGACGCAACCCCAAAACAGCATTCACTGGGGTCATAAATCCAATCAGCTATGAGGGCATTGTTTTTGTGCACTTATATATAATCTGACTTCTTTTTGTAATGAGAGGAGTCGCCCCCTGCTGATCTATAGAAAGAATGCAGGATTTTGACCCGGAGGCTACATCCATTTATCCATCTGTTATAGCCAACCAAAACACATTATCTACTCTCACTGGATACATTACTACTAGGTTAGAGCCCCAGAAGTAAAAACAAATATCAGAATGCCTTTAAAAATGTAAAAATATTAAATATTAAGTTTCACATTAAAAATATAAAACTTCACATGCCTTTTGATTTGACCTTAATTTTTGTTTAATAGATTGCTCAAGGATTCGGGGTCGTGTTTAGTGCCCAGATACAACAAGTGCTATGAATATTTACAGCTCTATAATTGATCAGTACAGTTGATCAAGTGGCTGAATAATGATCAAACAAATCCCCATCAGCTCTGTGTTAACAAATCACTTCACGTGAATTATGACTGCACTGGATGGAAGGCACAGATGGAGGTTTATAGGTGGACTCATGCTTTGACTCGAAGGCATCGTAGAGGGCAGCCTGTGTCAAGTGCAGAACTTGAATTTGATAGTTACTGTATATTTTTGGTGTCTGGGTGTATTTATTTTATTTGTATCTCTTATTCACTTTATTTGTGCAACATATTTACTGTTCCAAAGATCTGTATGCCATTTTATGCCTTACAAACTCATTTTTACATCTCTTTCACTATAAATATCAATCCAAGCTTTAGTCTTGCTGGTGGAAAGACATGTTCCCTAAAAACATATACAGAGAAACTGGATAAAAAAGGGAAAAAAAAACAGTAAATAGAAAATAGAGAGTCTGCATGAAAATAGCACTCAGTGCAAAATGAAAAGGAGAGTTCACTTTGAAGTTTAAGGACTTCCAGAAATCCTGTAAGGTGACGTTAGCAATACATGCAGAATCTAGCCTTGCTATTCTTCCCAGTGGCTCTTTGATGGCGTATGTCAAGAAGGAGCCAAAGGGATTAGGAAAGGTTCAGCAGTGGTGAATAATGCTCTACCTGCAAGGAATCATTTTTTAGAAACTCTACACCTCACATTTAAGTTTAAGTTCACCTCCTGACCAAATGAGTTCAAAACTACAAAAATGTATTCATAATTTCTCTGTATATATTAAACAACACCTGTTATAAAACTAAAAGACAAGGTTTACATACTCTCTCCTTTATGCTGAAGCCTCTCCAAGGACAGCCAAATGCATTCTATGTGATGCTTTAACCCAAGGAAAAGCTTTGGACACAATATTCCTTCCAGTTTGCTGTTATATCTTTTCACTGGCAGTGACTTCTGTGAAAATCAAGCTTCATGTATATGCAGTTAAACACATAACCTAGAAAATTGGTAGAATTTTCACCCATCTGAGTACAGTATTCGTGAAAACTGAGAAAGACTAATTACCTGAGTTTGGCAGACTGCTCAACCTTTTGTTACTGAGAATCCTCAAATAGGTGAGCAAGTAAGATAAAACGAAAGCAGGGATTAAAATTCTCTACATGAAGCCTAATTCCAGGAAACATGTCAAGTCCCTGCAATACAGCTGAATGGTGAAGGGCCTCATATTGGCATGATTTTACATACAAATCATGCAAAGCAAAGAGCAAGTTTGAATGCTGAATGGGATGCTAAATGAGGAACATCTGAAAGCATGTAAGACGTGGAAGTTTTAGTGTCAGAGCTTTGCATAAATTTGCAGAGCACATCATCTATCAAGATAAAATTTAATACTGTATTATGTTGGGAGATACGCCTAGCAGGTTAAACCTCCCTGAAAGCAAGATCCAGATAAGAAAAAATGTTATGAACTGGGAACAAAAAGGGCTCAAGTGGCATTATGGACTGAAGCAGGCTCAATATAAATCATATAACGTCTGCCAGGCTTCAAGCTCGCTCGGTAGACAGAGGTAGGGTTACATCTAACGTGTACTGAACACAATGTTAAAATTTCATATACAAATGTTCTAAATGTATAAAATGATACATGTGACTTCTTATTACAAGTTGGGGAAACAGGTGGATACAGATGGGCGACGAATTAAAGCGAATTGCACACATGCCGAAGACCTTCAGTGAGAGAATCTGTTGGGTTTTTGTATTGATATGGGGGTATGTTGCCAGCACAGTTTTGGTACAGTCACTGCCATTACATTTCTCTGAGAGAGAAATCGTGGTCACAAATAAAATACAAGAACATAATCAGGACATAATAAAGAATAATGTGCATCTCAGGATGTCTTAAAATTATTTAAACAAAACCTCAGATGAACTACAAAATACATCATATGCGCCATGTAATTATGTTTTTGTAAAAAATACGACAAAATGCAGAAACATTGTTTGAAAAAATCAAATACATCCTTACTGCTTCAAAACGAAAAGCATAAATAGTAGGCAGGTGCTGTTAATCAAATACACTTGATTAACTGATCATCAGTGAGTGTGAGCACTGCTATGAAAGCAGACGTTTTGCAGTTTTCTTATCTGGAGCATTCAGGTGTGTGTTAACATGATGACAGGGAGGAAAGACATCTGCAACAGGCTTAAAGAAGCAATTGCTGCCGCCTGTCAGTATGAGAAGTGTTGTAAGGCCATTTCCAAATAATCTGCAGTTCATTCTTCAGCATAAAGGATCACTGACAAGTGAGAAACATTCAAGACGGCTGCCAGTCTTCTAAGGAATAGATGTCCCTGCGAATCTATCCTAAGGTCAGACTGTGCAATGCTCAGAGAAACTGCAAAAAAAACAAGAGCTACATCTCAGTTCTACAGGCCTCGGTCAGCATGTCAAATGCTAAAGACACAGCAATCAATAAAAAAAAAATAGCTGAAGGTAGATTTCTCTCTTTAAACAGAGCTTAAACTAATTTTATGGGTGAAATTTAGGGTCTGACATGAGTTAAGAGAAGAAAAGGGAAAAAAAATTAAATTGATTTGAAGAGAGAGAAAATATATACTTGTGTCATCAGTGACTGACATTCATATTGTGAACAAAATGATGTGCAAATCAGTGGAGGCTCATTATTTTCCCATCAAACAGAGCAATAAGAAAAGCTGAATATAATTCAGTAGAATGAAGCTGAATGAAAGAGTCCCATTCACTACACAGGTGGATATATAGTTATAAAATCAAAGCAACAAAAACAATACAACAATGATCATTTAATCATCTTTATTTGCAAGACAAATACACCAGGCTTTATTAACTGGTGTATGTTTGCCTTCACACTAGAGTAGACCTTAAATCCGGTGAAGATCTGATTTTAGTTGCATCTATTTTTAAAAAAGCTTTGAGAGGTCAGAGCGGTGTGGTTGTGACTTTCTTCACATTAACATGATCCTTTTTTGAACCCCTGGTTTTATGTTGCAGGGTTCTTTCCAAAATCTTCCTGAAATGCACAAAGAAACAGGCTGTAAAATACCAAAATTACTAATCAACTGATGGATGCTGAAAAACAGCTAAAGGAGAAAACAAGATAAGTCCAAGTAAAGTTCAAGCAAGGCACCCAAAATATTAGAAAACAAGGAGGTTTCAAATGAAAGGGCGGGTAAAATGCTGACCTGAAAACACACAAGAGAAACACAAACATTCAAGACACACAAAATAAAGTTTCTGGATATAAATCAGGCAAAAAATATGCAGAGCACGTCATGCAAATTAACACAGGGAAAAAGTAAACGCTAATGAACACAAGACAGGTGATTTAAAAAAATAAAAAGAGAAATACCCAGCATTTTGAGTTTGTTTTGTATTTTTGATTCTTTCTTTGTATTATAATGATTATTTAAGCTCTATACAGCTTAGTCTTCAGTTTAGTTCTTTAGTTCAGTTCTTCTACTGTCCCTGAATTTGGGGTTTTTTGGTTCATATTGGGTTCCTTTTGTATCTTTGTCTCGTCCCTGTGTCTCCAGTGAGAATCTGTCATGTCCTCTGTTTTTATGTGTCTTTCCCCAGTCATGTCTCTGTTTGCCCCCTCTCTCTCTCGCTGTTTATATCGCTCACCCTTCCTGTGTCTAAGTCATGCCTTTGTGTTTCGTCTCCTGACCTGTTTCCTAGTGTTTCCTCCTTGTCTCCTCAGCCTGTCATGTCTTCCACTGTTTGCTGTCCCCATCCTAGTGTCAGCTCACGTATACGTGTCACTTCCTGTTTTATTTTGACAGTACCTCATCTCATATGTGTTATATTCAGTTTTGCTCTCCCTATTTGTGTCTAATTTGTGCCAGCTTCGTTTCCCTGCTGTCTCCACTCTCCTAAACACCTGCATTGTGTGTCCCAGTCTCCCCTTGCTTTTTGTCAGATCGTCAGTTCTCCCTCCATGTTTCCCTGCCACGATCCAAGTTCTTAGCGTTAGTTTACTGTTAGTAAGGGTCTTATTCTTGCCTTCGTTTTGTATTTTTGTGCAGCCTTAATAAACGGCTAGCTTCTGCTAACTTGAGTCCAAGCATCTGCATTTGGGTCCCCGCTTCGAATACATGATCTGCATCTGCAGATCGTGACATAAAAGCTATGAAAATACCTAAAATCAGTGCACCTATCCAATAAAACAGCACTCTCAGGGTAGAAAATAAAAATGGCCCGATTACTTTCCTGGGTGCTCCTGGAATTTAAACCATTGGTAAATAGCAAGGGACGACTTTACAAAAAAATGTCAAAATCAAGGCTCCTGAGGCCAAGAGAGCTTGTCTATCATTTCTATGTGTAAAATTCTAATAGAACTTGGATTATTTTTCAGAAGATGAATTGCTCTCAAGATAGAATAGGCTCCACACCCCTGTGACCTGGATAAGAAGAAGAAAATGGATGGATGGAACTGCTATCAAAGTCCTTAAATTCCTTACAGCATTATAAAATCTGTAAACTATGCCTCCACATATTCTCAAAGGTCCCCCAGACCTGCAGGAGACATGCGTTTACTTTTCACTTGCTGTGAAAAGTAAACATCATCAAATCAGCATAGTCTTCTTCTTCTTCTTCCTCCTCCTCCTCCGTGTAGCGGTCTCCACAGCAGATAATCAGTCTCAAGGTCGCCCTGGTCATGCCATCCTCCTCTGCTGCACCAACCCTTCATCACTACATCCATAAATCTTTAAACTAATCCTATATGATTAAAGTTTCAATCAGCATTTGATTTCCAATAAAGATGAAATACAAACTTTTGTTTCCATGCAGATGAAAAAAAAAGCAAAAAAGCATCAATCTTTCTATTTAGTAGACCAGATGTTGGTGAAAGTCTTTCCTGAATGACAAATTCAATATAAAACAAACTCTACAACACTGTCATGGTCTTTGTAATTATCCCTGGTAATTTTTGCTTACCTCATTCTTTGCTGAGTGTTTTCCTTTTTCGTGTTGCGTCCCCCGTGTCTGTGTGTCTCTGCTCTTTTCATGACTTGGTCTTTCTTTCATTTTACTTCCCGCTTTACTTCAAAGCCTAATTCTTTGTGAGGCACTCCCTTTCTTTCCCGCCTGCACACTTATGCCTTATGTTGTTTATGTTCATTTAGTTTTTTATTTTCCTGCCAAGTACATCCCACACTTACACAAACAAGTCAAATTAAAGGTAAGAGTAGAAAATCTCTTTGTGTGCAGGGTAGTATTACAGTGACACACACCACTCTCTTGGACATAAAGGACCTGTTTCTGTTTTGTCTTTTGTTTTTTTTGCATATCCTTGAATACTGGAGCACCCCCCCACCCGCCGCGATCCACAGCATGAATGAATGTAAAACAGCAGAGGTGCCTTCTTCCCCCTTAGGTCCGTGTCCCTTACAGAGTCTGTGCACGACACTGACGCTGTTTAAAGAGAGAAGTGGATATAATTTAAAAGGAAGGAACGAACATAGTGGTAGCCAGAAATCTGGAACATGATGTGACCCCCCCCCCCCCCCCCCACACACACACACATGGGGACACCTGAATGCAAACCAAATGTGGGTCACCTCAAACAAAACGACACCTCCAAACCAAGAAGCGAGAAATGTTGTGTCTCCTAACACCCCCAGCCTATAGCTGATATTTTGCACCACCGTTTTAAGCACACACCGAGTCCCCCTTCTCGTTTCAGAGATGGGAGGGCGGGCTGTAGGACCGAGCAGCCAGCCAGCGTCAGGGCTGAATAATTGATCTCTCTCTATCGGTCAGGGGGACGTTAGTGGGACGTTTCTCTCTCCATCCCTCCATGTGATTCATTCGCTGCTTCCCATCACAGTGTTAACGGCAGCTGCTTCACCCTCCGCAAACCGCCACCCCCTCCACTCCTCCTCCTTCTCTCTACGTGTGAGTGTGAGTGAGTGAGTGAGTGCAGGAAGACGAAGCGGCAAGCAGGAGGAAGCACCAAGGACGTCCTTTTTCCAGCCCCGGGAGACGGAGATGCAAGGAACGAGCAGTTAGATTAGCCCGTGCTGCTGTTGCCTGCTGCAGGATAAGTTCGTTCCGGAGGGTACTGCAGCTGAAGCTCTGCTCCTCGATCCGTGCTCGGTGTGTGAGTGTGCCAAGAGAATTTCATTCAGGCGCCGGACGGAGGTAAATCGACGCTTGATGCGGCTGCTTCAACACAAGCCAACGGTTTAGGGAGCTATCCACTCGCCGTGGTGCTGAAACCAGGCTCGTAGCTACTAGGAAGTGCATGTGTGCCTCTCCTTTCACACAATCCCAGCACATGCATGCATAAAAGGGGGGTCATTTTGAACATATGTTCCAACTGCAATTTCAGCTGTAGACATGCGTGCATAGCTCGATATTTCTGCTTCATTAACGTGCGAGTAGCTTTTTCTTTTTTCTATTGCTGAAGCGGGATGGCTGAGTCCACGTCCCTCCAATGGAGGATGGAAAGTTTTACCACATGATCAGGAAAAATACACAGGAGTGGTTTAGTCCGGGATTCACATGCGTGACAGCAGACCGTCCTGCCAGACTGAGGGTCTTTCACGGTGCACTTTCTCAGAAGTGCTCTGACTGCAGGCAAAGCTCAGCCGTACACGGTTTGAACGACCGTCAGCTGTCCTGGAAAATATTTTAAAGCAAAACGTTGGCAGATAAACCGCGAGCAGTAGTTTCTGAGCTGGTCAGTAGTTGTGACATGTTTGGCGCTTTTGTGTTCGAACCATTGACCTCGGTGCCCTTCAGTTGGCGCATCGAAGAAATGTGTTTTACACGCAAAAGCACCTCTTGCAAACATTTCAGAAATCACCGTTTCATATTTCAGCTTAACAAATGTAGTATAAAGAGCGTCGACTGTAGCCTAAGCTGAATACACGTCTCCGTGCTTAATGTGCTTGTCGTTTTAATTTGCAGATCTGGCAACAAAGGACTTCTCATCTTCCGCAACTATTGAATGTAACATCGCTCGGATAAGGAAGGCAGGGAATTAAAAGCCATCATCATGAATTTCGTTATGAAACAAGCGCTGGGAGGTAAGTTCTTCCCTTTTTATCCGCTGTAACGACGGATGTGATGAGTGTGAGTCCGCCGATGTTTCTGCTTCTTGTAGAGGTTTAATTACTCTCCAAAGTGATTACTTTTGTATCCAACACCCCCCCTTTCCACGCAAACATTATTGGATTGTCATATCTCAAGAATTTCTCTCTTTTTCTTTCCTGTTTTGCGCTTTGGTGCTTTTTTGCGCATTTCTTCCACATCTGCTGGTTGGTCTTTGCGCGCATGGCGCAGTTGGCCCCTGTGGCGCATACTTCAGTGAGCTCATGATTTCTAACGCGGATTTTAAACCAGTGCGGCCAAAGGGGCATTTTATGTTCGAAGAAGTTCAAACTTTTCACCAAGACGAGTTAAAAACGTTTTTATCGTTTTTCAGTCTTACCCATCAAAAACACAGAGATGCCTTTTGACCGGGACTCTGCAGCGACTCCTTATCACGAGATGCTGAACGCACATTTTCCACCTGAGGGAGAAAAGATAATCAAGGCACAATCTAATCTTAAATAATTTCATTCCCGCGTGCAGGCACGGGGGTGATTTTCTAATGGCTTGTGCTGCAGTGACTCCCTGAACATGTGAATACCAAAACAGAGTAATGAATTTTGAAGGACTATGAACTTGTTAGGAATATGCAGACAGTGTAGTGGAAGGTGAAATGACGGAGATGGGTTTCACAAAGCAGCGGATGGTTCGTGATGATTCGTTGGACAGTTCAAAGAATGAAAGTGGTCCACCTTCCCCCTGAACAGCAAAGGTACCGAAAGGCTGTTTGACTTTTCAAGCACATGTAAGCTGCGTTTGCGGAGGTCGCTTTGTGATCAGAGCAGTCTCTCCAACTGAGTGTCTGTTTTCGACGTTACGCAAAAAATAAAAAATAAAAAAATAAATCGTAAAACTCGATGACGATGTGAATTATTTTATCGAGGGAGGATCCAACATATTTTAATATGAATCACAGTAAATTTCTCTGAAACGTAATGTAGTACATAATGTATGGTGGCGAATGTATTTTCTGATTGTCTTTATTCATGAATATATAACAGAATGGCAACATTTTCGCTGGATGCTGGATTTAAAATGATGCTTCTGGTATTTGGTGTCATTTTGTGAACTTGTCATTTTGCCAGTTGGACATTTTTTTATTTAATTTTATTTTTTGTCAGTGGTTCACTATGTGGATGACTATGCTACAATGGCTTCTTCTTCTTCTTCCATGCACTCTTTAGCCTTTACATTCCTATAGGAGACAAAAACCTGTCTACTCCACTTTTCTACAAGGAGGTCTCTCCAAATAAGTGCATTCATTATATAGAACATTAAAAACATTTGGATGGAAACTACTAATTAATCATTTACAGAGTAATCAAGTGAAACGCACAAATCAAGCTTTAGTTATTTATTTTAAACATCACAATTCTTTGACGAGCAGGTATTTGTTATTAAAATGTTAAATTTGGGGATTGAATTTCATTTCTTGCAAAATGTCTTTTTAAGGCCATACAGTTTTACAGCTGGATACCCCCACATGTTTGAATTGTGATTCATTTTTACACCACTGTAAGACTCAGAAATCCCATCCTGGCAGCCCTCCACTGCCCACCATATGGACAGCTACACATGCATGTTTTTAACAAGTTAAAAGATTTGGAGAGCTAGTCGCTGGTCAAACGCAGTGAAACTGAAATGCAATGCTAGTGTATTACGGTAAGACAAAGCAAGCATGCTAATATTACTTTTCCCACAGCAAAAAGATCAGCTCATTGTCTGTCTCGCAGACTTTTGTTTCATGAAGCTCTAAAAAAACAAACTAAAAGCCAGTTTGAAAATTACTGTTACTGGACGTCCTGCTTGCCACCTTTTCCCCGATTCTTCTTCCGCCATGATCTCCAGATCCTTAGCTAACATCTTCTTAGAGGTAGCTGAAGATCACAGTTGGGTTGCAGTTTGACGTAGTGCCCTAAAGGCTGTTGTAACCAATCATCCCAAGTTACATCATGCAAAAACAGGAGCAGCATAATGCTCCCTGTTACTAGTCAGGGTAGCATCAAAGCAATCTGGAGGCATTTACTGAATAATCAAGTGAAATGCAAGGTGAAATGGGTGCATAATCTTCTTTTAAACCTTGAGTGCACAGCTTTTGTCTCCCACTTCTGGCAATGATCATCATCAGAGGCACAATGACAAGTGCAGATGACAAGGACTTTTTAAAAAAATATACTTTCATCGCTCCTCTGAACAGCAAATTTCTTTTAATCTCAAATACCTGAAACTTTTTTGGAGATCTTCCTACTTGCTGTTGCTTCTCTCTTCAGCGATGTAAAAGCAACCATCACTGATGTAAAACACACAGCTACTTGTGTTCCAGTCTATATGATCCTAGACAAATTCGTTAAGAAATTGTTATGATTCAGGCAAAGAAAAACCCATAGAATACTTATAATTCAATGGCACTGATGATTAATATGACATCGCAAAGTCTACACATGTAAAATATTTATTATTTGTACTTACGAAGCTTCCTGTTTTGTGTTTTTGACAGGTTCCGTAGCAATGTGTTCATCATGTGTTCAAACATTTGGCTGTTAAGTTAGTGGGTGTCCTGGGAGCTGCAGGTGCCCACTGCCAGGCTGGTACAAAGCTCCCCGTCAATAAAAACGAGTCAAATCTGCTGAACCGCACATAAAAGAAACTGCACACATGAGGAAAATCAGGCAGGCTGTGCCAAGGTCTTCACCTTCAGCAGAGTATTTCTTTCCATCTCGGGGAGCAAGTTTTTTGTTTCCTTCTTAAGAAGTAATGAGTTTTTAGTGTGCAGTGGATTAGCTGTGAGCTATTATCTCACTTCTCGTTCTCTCTGCGCACTCTTAGGAGAAACTCACACTCCATCTGCTCCCATCTAGGCACCGATCTGTGCTCTGTCTGTTTCATACGCTGAAGAGAAAGGTCGCCTTGCAAGGTGTACTCATCTGCCATCCGCGAACCTTTCGTCCTTTGAAATGCAAGTCATAGATCAGGAGGTCTCAAAAATGTTTTCATGTCAAGGATTCATGCAGAGAAGACTTTGAAAAAGATGTTAGAACAAATACGCTGGTTTGTGTTTGTGTGTTTACTCTGTCAATCAAAGTTTGTGAGTACTGATAGAGTAATGATGCTAACCAGTGGTAACTACATACTCCATCCTCAACCCCTCATCCTCCATTTTGGTGTATTTTGACATATAACTCTGTACAACACTGAGCTGTGAGGCAGGAGACACCCAGAGAGGCAAAAACAGAAGTTGTCACAAAACATCCTCACTGTTGCACCTATATCCACTTCTACCCAAGTCCCCTGCTACCATAGAGAGTATAAAAGATGTGATGTCACTCACTGGTGAGTAAAGTCCTGTTATGAAGCCTTAAGCTGTGTTTTTTCACCTTCACCATCTTGGTTGCTTGAAACTGGACACGGCAAGGGAGTGGTGGATCTGTGTCACGCCGGGGAGCGCCGGTGTGTTTGTTAAAGCGGACCCAAAAGCAGACACTGGAGGCAAGGAGCTGGTTTGCAAACAGAAGGCGAGCCTTTATTTCGGCTGAAAACATGAAACTATGAAACACCAAGCATAACTATGAAAAACTATGAAAAACTATGACAAACCCATGACTGACCATGATAACAAAAGGTTATCATGATCAGACGCCCTGACAATGAACAGTAAGAGACAAAGGACTTAAATACACACATGAGGTGATCAGGGGAAGTGGAGACACATGAGGAAACAGCTGACTAGGATGAACATAATGATGCACAGGAAATGTAAACTAAAACACAACGACATGAAAACTGGACTTTCAAAATAAACAGGAAAACATGACAAGACACAGGCATGACAGCATTAACTAGGCAGACCAGAAACATGACACATAAGGCACAATAAACAACAATGGGAACTTTAACACACGGGAAGACGACCCAAAGGAGATCTACTAAACAATGAATAATAACTACAACTAAGGAACCTAGGACCTAATGCCAAAAGGACTAACTATAAACAATGAATATCAAAATACAAGAAAACACAAGGCGCTGGGTCATACGACCCAGGACTGTAACAATCTGACTGTGAATTTAAGAACACTGCACCCTGATCGGTTAAAGACTTGTGATTCAGAAGTTGTCGACTACCCTGGATGATCCTCCATTCTGACTGTTAGACTGACTAAAACTTACAAAATGAACTTCACACTTTAATCAAAATAACCTGAAACTAACATCAGAGTCCTTAAACTCATCCGGAGTTTGACTGTGTGAGTGTGTACAGTCTGTGCTCGATTGACATCACATCACCCTATCATTAGCCGTCATGTACCAGTGTGGGTGAAGCAAATTCATCATTATTATTATTAAAACATGTAATCCCGAACAAAGCTGAACCCAGATTCAAACTTTTATCGAGCCAGAATAAAAACAGCGTGAGAAAGAAGTGAAAAAGAGAAAGAAGGTTATGAAAGTGAGACCTTCTTCCTAAGCATGCAATCCTTCTGTGTGTTTGGCTTTGTTTACATCAGGTTTAGCTCTCTAACCTTCACTTCTCCAAGGACATATTTCAAAACGGTTCCTGCTTCAAACAGTTATGTGTGGTGGAAATATGACACAAAATAAAAGGTTTCTTATACACATATTACAATGTACAACTTGTATGCAGACTAAACATTTTATTGGGATAAATCCCACCCTGAACTTCCTGGATCTGTGTTTTAGAACTGCTTGATACAGCTCATTAGTGTCACATAGGGAGAAAAAAAATCAGGACAAATGAGGAATTGATTTGATCTCCATTGCTGTTAAAGCAATGTGTGCATGTTTGTGTGTGCATGTTTGTGTGTGCATGAATAGCTCTTATCTCAAAAACGGGAATCCATGCCAGGGGGCAGAGGGAAGGATTTATTCCAAATGACATCATCAAAAGTGCTCGTAAAGAGAAGTCAGCTCTCTCACTCTCACCTCTTTCTCGCAATAAGGCTGCAGTTCCATCTCCTTCCTCCTCCCCCCTTCTCTTCTGGCCTCCTCCTGCCCTCAGCCTTGGAAGTAAATGAGGTGTAGGAGGAGATGAAAAGTGACAAATTGATCTTTAAAACTTGGTGTTTTATCATCAGCCGCTGACGGCAGATGTTGTAAAGTCACGCTGCACTGTGGACTGGCAGAAGCTGTAATCTCTCTTTAATTGGAATTGTTTTCTGTCCTCAGCAGCCTCTGAGTCTCTCTCTCTCTCTCGCCTTCCAGCCTGACCTCAACACAGAAATGACAATAGCAGCTGATTTCTTTTTTTTTTTTGAAGGAAGTTAAAATGACTGGTGCACATGCATCTGTACATAAGTGCATGTAAAATGTCTGACCTTTGTAGAAAGGCGACAGAAGTGGTGGAGAAACTCATTGCAGCAGGAAGTTTGGACCAGTCAGCCTCATATGAGAAACTATAAGCCACTGAGTTTGCAGCTATGGATGCTGTTCAAATGTGATGAGATGAACGGTTCCCCCAATCCTTTTTTATTGAAGGTGACTTTTTTCAGTTTTTCATTCACTAGCGGCTTGCTAGCTTTCAAAGCTCATCATTCTCCGATTTCTGTTTTTTTTTCCTTCTTTGCCATCGCATCATCTGATTAGCTGAAGTTGTGGTAAAAGGTCATAGAAAAATGATTTATACAATTTTATGATTTCTAAAATTTGTATTTATTGGAAGTTTCAAATCATACTTAAAGGTACATTTTGTAATTACCCTTTCACCACCAGGGGGCAGCGCTTTACCTCTGAGTGTGTTGATGTTGTTTGATGTGTGCTGCTGTTTCACTTTTGATATTTTTTGGTTTTGCCCGGCTGCCACTGAAAGGTATTCATGTGCCTGGTTAAATTAAAGTTACACTAACTCAGTGTACCATCTTGTGGTGCAGGGTGGTATTACGCCATCACTGACACAAACTGGAACAGAACGTTCACCTCCAAAGTAAAGGTTGTGGCTTATTTCTCCAACCAACATGCTTCAAAATGTGCAACTTTTACTTTGAAGGTAAACAGTCTCTGTTTTCTGTACTCTGTACTCAATTTCACCACTGCTAGCAACCAACCAAGGTTTTGGTTGCATCACTGTATCCCTCTTTGAGACCAAACCTTTACTCCACCTCGTGTCACTACCTCTCTCACTTCCACATCACCCCCTCCACCCACCCTCCCAGATCAGCTCCCTAAGCCTCTCTTATTTTACTGGATCACTCATTTTATCCCTTCTTTGCTCTCCCATCCTTCAATTTAACTTTCCATCTATTTCTTTCCTGCCATCCTCCTTCACCGATTACAGTAAATCTGAAGGGCGAGGCAAAGAAACCTCAATCAGGCAGCCACAGGGGAAAGAAGGATATGTTTGTCTGAATATGTGTGTAGGTGTGTGTGCATGTGTGTGTTTCTTAGTGTGTTTTTTGTGCGTGGTGACAGAGGGATAGAGAGGGAGTGAGCTAGAGGGAGAGAGTGACAAAGTCTGTGACAAACAGAGAGACTAGGGTGGACCTTAGTAGTTGGCTTTAGCTGGCATTAGATGATAAGGTAGGCGTGTGTGTGTGTGTTTGTGTGTGTGTGTGTGTGTGTGTGTGTGTGTGTGTTTCTGGGTTTTTTTTTTTTGGCTTTCCAAGTAAGACTGCAACAGAAATGACAAACACACAAACAAGCACAAACAACATGAAACTGGCAAACAACAGATGCATGAACACGGACACACACAACCAAGAGAAAAACATCACATTCAAAGTTAGTGACATGATAAACAAACCGATGATCATACATACAGACACACACACACACACACACACACACACACACACGCACTCTGGGGCCATAATCAGTGGGATGCGACAGGCCTCGTGCCCCCAGCTATAAACCACAGGAGGGCAAACAGCACCACAACAATGCAGATACAGCAGCCTGCAGCTTCACATATCCACTTGGCAAACATGTAAACATTCTCTAGACAAACTTCTGTGTCAACAGATAATAACACTAGGGAATGCCAATGCCAATATACACATTCGAGGGACGTAAAAGAACGCCCACAATACTGTCAGTTTTCAGCTTCAGCTCTTCTCTGTGACACGTTTCTTATCTCATAGGTTACTTGTGATTTACCAGCAGTATGTGATTTAAAAGAGAAAATGAATTTTACGTGTACATTTTGTGTACAATTGCTGTCAAACATAGCGACTACCTCTGAATATGACTTGTGCTTTCAGTGTCCAGAGTACAAGTGCGTATGGACTGAAGGTAGTCCTCAAGAGTAGTTCAGCTGTGGTAACAAAGGTCAGAGACGTGAACCAAGAGCGCACAGTATCAGGTATGGACAGGAAGAATATTCTAACATTCAGGCATCCAGTGATTTCCAAATGGGTTTCCATAAAAACTGGAAGACAAACAGACCTATCCTAATTTTCTATCTGCTTTTAAGATCTGAGTCTCAGTGTTTATCAGAATTTCTGACTGATCATAGTTATGTCATATCTCATTGCATCCCTCTGATTCTCAGCGGTTTACCTAAAAATAATGTTTGGTACTCATAAACACATCTGTATATTTGTACTGATTACTTCACTAGGCCTACTGAGAAAAAGAGAAAAATGTGCAAATTATTTTATGGCCAAGCTAAACTTTTATGACTATGTGCAATATTACAGTCAGTATAAGCACTAAACATCTGACGAGTGGAGGGACACATAAGCCAATCTGACGGTTCCGTCATAAGCTCATCTGTAGTCGTCACACATAAAAAGCTTTGAACCACTGCTGAAAATAACAGCATCGCTACATTTAGTCGCACAAATACTCACATAAAGTGCGTATGTTAAGCTAACGTGGGTGCCATGTTTGTGTGAAAATACAGTCCACATAGAGTTGTGCAAAAAAAAAAAAATGCATTAATTTGAAGTGTCATGACTAATAGTGACAGTGTTACTGTGGCTGTGCGATTACATAGGTGATAAAACATAATTATCCTAAAGGATTAATTAGGATTAGCTGGAGAACCCTGGAGCATATATGTCTGTATGAAGATATATAACTCCCACATGACCTTACTCACCCGCTGATGCTGTTTGCTCGTTCAGACAACGCCATGAGTTTCTGTATTGCACATAATTACTTTTGTGCTTTCAAATCACACTTTTCTTAGCACTAATGTGGATTTCCTTTCCCTCAAAGAATCCTCAAACAAACCTACATTTGTAAATTAATGGCTCTTCCGTGCCCTCTACTCCATGCTTTTACTCTTTGCTTGTCCTCATAGAGTTCTGCCTTTCGTCTTCTACCCCACTCATCCTCACGCTCTGTCCACTCTGACTAATGAGCCTTAGAGCTACAGGCATGACCTCCATCCTCTTACTGTCCTTAAACAGAGCAGCCTTTGCACTGATAATAGAGAGTCAGTTTTAAAACTGTAAACGCACAATTTTCTTTTTTTTAGTTATTCTTTCATTTAAAACTATTGAAAAACAGGAAACTGAAGTGCAATCGTAAAGCAGCTGAAGTCCTGCCGGCATGCTTGTGTTATTGCAACAAGCTATTTTGGTCCCTCAGGCCTGTAATGAAAAAAAAAAATCATCCGTTTTAAAACATAACTTATTTTATTTAGAAGAGTTGACTATTAAACCACAAGCTTAGATAACACAACATGTAATTTCAACATGACACACTTCCTGCTGGATTTCACGTAAAACCTCCGTGCCCGAGTGTGCAATCTCCGTGAACAATTCAGATGAGTTTCTTCACACTTAAATGGCTTTCAGCTGACTTGGCATATAAAGAATAATGTTTTATGGTGGATATTAACCAATTTTAAGTGAATTCAAAGAAATGAGGCAAGAAGGAAGGCAATGTAATGCTGATAAATTGAGCTGCGGTAATGATATCTGCCATTTTTAGACACCTCGGCTGCAGCAGTTTTTATCATGCGTGGTGCAGAGACGTTTTTTTTTTAAGAGTGCACATTTCTGAATACACAATTCAGCTCCTTTGAACCACAATGTGACCAACTGCTGTATTCTGGCTGGCTTTATAAATGCATGTTTTATTTATTTATTGTTGTACATATCGCCTTCAAGATGAATTGAATAACTGGAAGAAAATGCATGGATCAGTGGATCAATCTTTACATGAGAAAAATAAATCCCAAATTGCTCATTGTGTCTGGAAACATTTTAAACTGAGTAATTCTGATATATCTTAATCAGATTCCATCAAAATTAGCTAACTTAAAAACATCAACAGTAACATGGTTCTGAACTACATTATTGTGTAATGGGATTTAAATGCAATATACTAGAAGGCAAAAGGGATACATTACCACCTTCAAATGAAATGTAATATATTTCTATCAGGAGCTGACAGATGTTAGACAAAGGCTACATGCTAACTGCATATTTGTGTACTCGGCTCTAAAGTTATACTTAAGAAACACTTTCAAAATCACCATGAAAAAGGAAGAATGTCCACACAAAAGATGATTTTTTTTCCCTCCACCTGGCTGAACTGAAAGGGCCAATTTAAAAAAATGCCTGCCTGAAGATGATTGATGTATGGATGTTTTACTTGTCATCATGGTCCAGCAAGTCACCCTGAAGGCCTTCATGTCACACTGTGTTTTTGTCTGGGCGATGATCACAGAGCAAGTGACAGGGACTAACCTGGGGGAATTTTCTGAAACTCAAGTTACAGCCCAGTGGTTTCAAAATGGTGTGCAGAGCGACACTGGTGTGCCGTGATACAAGTCCAGGTGTGGCATGGGATTTAATGACATCAGATACACAAAAAGTGAATTTATTGTGTCAGCTTTGTGTGCACTTACAGTGGGGCAAAAAAGTATTTAGTCAGCCACCGATTGTGCAAGTTCCCCCACCTAAAATGATGACAGAGGTCAGTAATTTGCACCAGAGGTACACTTCAACTGTGAGAGACAGAATGTGAAAAAAAAATCCATGAATCCACATGGTAGGATTTGTAAAGAATTTATTCGTAAATTAGGGTGGAAAATAAGTATTTGGTCAATAACAAAAATACAACTCAATACTTTGTAACATAACCTTTGTTGGCAATAACAGAGGTCAAACGTTTACTATAGGTCTTTACCAGGTTTGCACACACAGTAGCTGGTATTTTGGCCCATTCCTCCATGCAGATCTTCTCGAGAGCAGTGATGTTTTGGGGCTGTCGCCGAGCAACATGGACTTTCAACTCCCGCCACAGATTTTCTATGGGGTTGAGGTCTGGAGACTGGCTAGGCCACTCCAGGACTTTCAAATGCTTCTTACGGAGCCACTCCTTTGTTGCCCGGGCGGTGTGTTTTGGATCATTGTCATGTTGGAAGACCCAGCCTCGTTTCATCTCCAAAGTTCTCACTGATGGAAGGAGGTTTTGGCTCAAAATCTCACGATACATGGCCCCATTCATTCTGTCCTTAACACGGATCAGTCGTCCTGTCCCCTTGGCAGAAAAACAGCCCCATAGCATGATGTTTCCACCCCCATGCTTCACAGTAGGTATGGTGTTCTTGGGATGCAACTCAGTATTCTTCTTCCTCCAAACACGACGAGTTGAGTTTATACCAAAAAGTTCTACTTTGGTTTCATCTGACCACATGACATTCTCCCAATCCTCTGCTGTATCATCCATGTGCTCTCTGGCAAACTTCAGACGGGCCTGGACATGCACTGGCTTCAGCAGCGGAACACGTCTGGCACTGCGGGATGTGATTCCCTGCCGTTGTAGTGTGTTACTGATGGTGACCTTTGTTACTTTGGTCCCAGCTCTCTGCAGGTCATTCACCAGGTCCCCCCGTGTGGTTCTGGGATCTTTGCTCACCGTTCTCATGATCATTTTGACCCCACGGGATGAGATCTTGCGTGGAGCCCCAGATCGAGGGAGATTATCAGTGGTCTTGTATGTCTTCCAGTTTCTGATGATTGCTCCCACAGTTGATTTTTTTCACACCAAGCTGCTTGCCTATTGTAGATTCACTCTTCCCAGTCTGGTGCAGGTCTACAATACTTTTCCTGGTGTCCTTCGAAAGCTCTTTGGTCTTGGCCATGGCGGAGTTTGGAGTCTGACTGTTTGAGGCTGTGGACAGGTGTCTTTTAAACAGATGATGAGTTCAAACAGGTGCCATTCATACAGGTAACGAGTGGGGGACAGAAAAGCTTCTTACAGAAGACGTTACAGGTCTGTGAGAGCCAGAGATTTTCCTTGTTTGAGGTGACCAAATACTTATTTTCCACCCTGATTTACGAATAAATTCTTTACAAATTCTACCATGTGAATTCATGGATTTTTTTTTCATTTTCTGTCTCTCACAGTTGAAGTGTACCTCTGGTGCAAATTACTGACCTCTGTCATCATTTTAAGTGGGGGAACTTGCACAATCGGTGGCTGACTAAATACTTTTTTGCCCCACTGTATGTCCCCTTCTGTCTGTTGTGATGAGTCACTATCTCACAAGTTATGTGAGTGAAGAAGAACAATAATCGCATTCTTCTGTAGGCAAAACCACAACTAACTAACAATTCAGATGACCACTTAAAAAACATCACAAAGGCTACCAGCCAGTGTTACAGCTGCAGCTGGACCAGAAATGTAAGCAGCCCTTTCCTGTCATCTGTCAGGGGAAGTTGGCCAAAGCACTTACTCATATGGTATGATTGTTGGCGTTTTCTCTGTTTTCTTTTTATTATTGTAGGGTCTACCTTACAATATAAAGTCCTTGAATTGAATTGAACTGAATTAAATTCTGATTTGGGCACTGGCCATTCTTTTTAACAAATCATCTATCATAGGTTTTGAAGCAAATTGAGGTGTATACACACACAAGGATACTGTTATCATTTAAAAAGGAAAATTATCTTCCCTTAACCTTGAATAATTCTGAGTCTAACTGGGGCACACAAATAGTCGCGAATCAGAGAAAATGCCATATTCTCGCATTGTATTACTATCTTTAAGTGAACAAAAAACAAACATCTGAGCCAAAGCAGCTTATCGTGATACATAATAAAATCTCCACTTATTGGCAAAAAGTGTTAAAAGAGAAAAGCAGCAGTTGACTTGGTGTTTAAGTCAATACAAGTTTGTGAAAATCTGACATCAGAGGCTTTCAGTGATGCAAAGACAAAAACAAGGTTTTAGTGTGAATCAAAGCACAAGTTTCTCAGGTTACGGGAGCTACAACCTTACCAGATGCTTTTTGCAAAGTGTTATATAGTTATATTCCTTATATAGTAACAACAATAGACTGACATTCAGAAGTCTGTGGGGGATTTCTGCCCTGCAACAACTTGCCGTGAGTGGGCAGCCCATCAACTGCAAAGGGAGTCCCCATGTGACCAACACGTCTGTCAATCTAAACTTTTCACTTTCAGCAGGGAAATTCCCTCAGGCTTCTATTGTGAGTGAAGACATGAAAGAAATAAGCAGAATACAGGCATAAACGCACACCTATTCTGGACACCAAAACAAACATTCTTGTTTAAATGTGGTTAAATGAGGTGAAAATGATCTACAGATCAGGAATATCAATCACATAAGAAAAGTGTTTTTGTGCTGGTTTTCTTTAGATTTTTAGACTCATTTCCTCCACATTAATACTGTAGCAGTGTATAAGCAACTTACTGTGTGTATCTGCATGTAGATCAGTGATGCTATCACACACGTAATTAGTGAAAATCTTTCTGCTCTCTTTCTAACATGTCTCATCAGCCTCCGAAACAAAGTTCACTGATAGATGCATCCATTTAGTCTTTGTGCTCAGCTGAATATACATTTATCCTTGGTTTGATTATTGCCCTTCACCTTCTTGTTTGAAGAGGTGAGCAAATCCATGTCTCTCGCTAATTAACTGAGTGAATCCATATTTACTAAATAATGCAAATGGCATTACTAGGACTGCCGTCGGCATGACAAATAAGCAAAAACACGCGCAGTTTCACCACGTGGCAGTTCCGCTCAGTGAGCCGTGCAGACAAATGAGCCTTTCTGAACCTAAACATACAAACACCACAGTTCTCTTGCTTCTCGGTGCTAATTACAACTCCAAATGGATATTTTTTTGTGCGTGTGTGATCTTGGCGAGGAGTTCAGGGAATCAAAACACTCCTACCTGCCTCGCCAGAGAGCTGAGAGTCACTGTTCTGTGTGAGAGCCACTGATGCTTATTACTGATTCACGCTTTGACCTAGAAAGCAGTTAATAGTGTACGCCGAGCCGGCATGGCACTTAACTATACGCTAGTGAGAGGGATGACTGGCTAGCACGCATTAATGTTATGGAGCTCCTACGTGATTGAGTTTGTGCGTGCAGTGTTATACATTATATCAGCATTATCTGGTAGGAGCGGTGCCAACATCTGCAGTTGACTCACCTCTTATTTTTTATGGACAGGTTTGTGGCTCTCGAGTGCTTTCAAATGTAATGTAAAATATAACTGTATAGAAATATTAATGTTGTACTTTTGACAGCTTCTGTACATGTACATAACGGCTTCACTGCTTAATGTAGAATATGATATCGTTTTTGTTGGCTGATCGCTGACATTTCATACACGTTTGATATTGTTGTCAAATATTTAGTGTAACACCAGCATGGCAGGCTGGATTTGACAGGGAAGTAGTCCTGTACTTGAAAACATTTTCATAATTTTGGATATAAAATTCCATCTGTTCCAAAAACTGCTTCTGTTGTTCTTATATCTCAGAAATTAAAATGGTGAACAAAGATTAGTGTCGCTGAAATGTCAGTTATAAGATCAGTTGGTATGGTTACACCAAACTTCTTTAATTTTAAACACGTGGTTTTGTGGCAAAAGTTTGAAAACTACAGTAAACATGCTCGGTAACTGCAAAACATAAATAAGGCAGAAAACTTTTTACCCCATCTTCAAAATCCTTTTTTCCTATCGCTCGAGGTTCATCATCCTTTATCTAAACCATCTCAGCCTTCCTTTTTCCGATGCACTCATTTTTAATTCATCCATCCTGGTAACTCCCATCAAAAATCTTCAATTTTTCCACCTTCAGCTTTGCCCCCTATCTTTTTGTTCCTTCAAATTTATTCAATAAATCTTAAGAAATATATTCTAAGTCAATTATAATTGCTTTAACATAATCTGCTCATTGGTTTTATGCATCACCAGTCAGCGTTCCTGACATTTAATCAGACGAAAACTAATCGTGTATGACTTCCTGGCAGTAGGATGACTTTTCCCACCACAGTGGTACAGTGCACGAATGTAAAAGTGAAGCTAAAGGGCTTCCTGCTGGGGCTGCTGCTCTCACCCCAGACACACATAATGGAAGGCATCTTATATATACTATAATGCTTTGTCCATGCAGCTATAGAAGGCTGTAAAAGGCTTGCTGTATATCGAGGATAGACTTAAATGTAATGTTATGATGGCAAGCACCAAAAGAAATGAATTATGTCGCAGTTCCAATTTAGTTAATTCTAATCTATAGAGAGTATTGTAGGATAAAGACCATAAAATATCCAGTGTTACATACTGGTTGGCTGTAAAAATGAAAGTAAAAGTGCAATGTAAGGAAATGTGTTTATTAATACATTTTTAGAGATTCAAGTTATCCAAAGCCTTAAAATTTGCCATTTTAAGTCTGGTAAGGTTAGTTGGGTTAATTTAGATTCTTTCTTTAGCGCTTTACTTGGTCCCTATGGACCCCAAAGCACTACACTACATTCAGTCATCAACCCATTCACACACTGGTGATGGCAAGCTACATTGTAGCCACAGCTGCCCTGGGGCGCACTGACAGAGGCGAGGCTGCTGGACACTGGCGTCACCGGGCCCTCTGACCACCAGTAGTGGGCAGCAGGTGAAGTGTCTTGGCCAAGGACACAACGGCCGAGACTGTTGGAGCCTGGGCTTGAACAGGCAACCTTCCGATTACAAGACAAACTGCCAACTCTTGAGCCACGATCATCACCTTCAGCCACGATCGCCACGTATTGTCAGTAATGGTCCTGTATTTGGTATTGGATCAATACCAAATTCTGCAGTATTGCACAGCAGGAAGAGGCCGCGGAGACCACGGTTAATGGGAGCTTTGTTTTTCCACTTTGCCCTCACTCAATCTTTAATTTTCCTTTGCATTTTACATTTACTCAGTTTTAGCAACCAAAATGTACTTAATTAGGTTATAATGCACAGAATTACAACATTAAGCTTGACTGTCCAAAAATAGCAGAACTACTGTCTTTAAATAAGACACCAGAGTTCCTTTACAGCTAAATGATGGACCTGTATCATTGTTGCCATAACTTAGTGCTCAACATGGCTCAGACACTTTGTTCACCAAGTGTGAGACACCAGGGGTTTTGACAAAATCAAAGTGCAATACTTGAAGCCCTGGAAATCGGAAAAGGCTGCTCTTAAATTAGCATGTAGTTTGCATCTCAGGCTTTGCACAGTGCACAGAGAGAAGAATTGGCCAGGACATCCAGTCAGAAGCCCAGCAGCATCCAGAACTTTCTGCAGGGGTCAGCAGCTGTACATTTGGCAAACACACACACACACTGGCAGTGGCAGGGCTGTCTGAACCAAGGGCAGAAGGAATCAGTGATGTGTTGTGGCCCGCTGTGCCACCCGTAGGATCCTGATGCAAAGAGACACCGCCTGCCACTGTGACACATGCACTCACCAAGGGGTGAGAAGTTATCAATGGCTGCTGCAGGAGTGTTAGATATTGCAGTTTGTTTTCCTTTGCACAAGTTGGGTTGTGAAGTGAATTTTCATGCACGTGGCCAAGAAGTGGCTGAGTCATTCTGTAACCTTATAAAAACCCCTGCAGATGTAGTGAAGCCAGTTCAATCCATCAAGTGGCAACGGCATTAAAACATACACTCATAAACATATGAATGTCTACCGAGAGTAACATATACACAAAAAAATAAATATGCTCATGAATAAATTTGCCTATAAATGGGAGTCATGTTATTTCCACACACACAGTACAAATATACAACACTTACAAACACAAACATGCCAAACTGGGACCGATTCATGTGTGCATATTGGCATGCATGAAGGCACTAGATGAAGAAATAAACACATACGCTAACACTCGCATGTAACAGTGTGCAGAAACATACATCATAGCACGTTAGCCGCTCATATGCACACCACAGATGGGCTCACTTGCTACCTCGGCAGTGGTTGAATTGTGAGGACACGAGTCATCTGTTTGTCACCTACATTATGCATGGAACACTGTGCCGGCCTCCACCGTCCACTTAATGGCGGTTTAACATCAAGCAACACTGCTTTAGTTTGAGTCAGGGGACTTGGGGAGATTAAGAAGCGCCTCTGCAATAACTTTGGGGAAAATTTTGAATATAAAGAGAGGGGAAAAAATGTACACAGTGTAGTTAATCAGTTCTGCCGCTAAAAGGCTCTTATTCATAGCAGGAAACTCTCAGTGAATAGGCCCCATTCACAGCAGCCATTCTGACCTGTCTTAGCAGGGTAAAGACAGGTGTAATTTATAACATTAATTATAGTTTCATTCTGTTTACTGTGTGTTCCAGTAAGTCAGTAGATACCCTGGCCCTGGAAGCGTATCTGTTTATCTGTCCATTTATTTTATACTGTTTATCCAGTAGACATGAGCAGGCTTTCCTGTCCCGTATCTTTATCTGAAAGATACCACGAGTTCCCAAACCAGCAGCTCTACGCTCAACTAAATGTAATGGTCATATTTATTAATTACCTGCACCTGTGTTAATCCTTGCAACAACATGTCAAAATGGCTGCTTCGTGCTGTGTGATGTTGGTCAAATGGCTTTAAACACAATATCGGCGCCGTGGAGAGGAAGACCATCAGATGTTTGAATAAAGGACACCTTGTTATTGTAAAGTACAGCACAAAGACAGCAGAGTCATCCAGAACTAGTCTGAAGTATAAAATTAAAGTGTACTATTATTAACTATTTACCCAAGCTAATAGCTACTACATCTGTAACAAAGGAGATACTTTTTAAGGCTGTTGCTTAAGGATTTTGTGGCATCCAAACGCTTAGAAGTGCACAAACTGCCAGCTTTACTTCTGGAAAAACTTCTGTTTTTTGATTGAGGATCAAGTTTTGTAAGATAAGAATAAGATTAAGATACTTTGTCATTCTGGAAAGATAACATTTCCTTCAGTGACTCTTTATCAACTAATTGTAAATGGCAAAATAATAACAATAAAAAAATAGGAATAAAAAGAGCTATACACAAAACAACAGAGATATATAAAAATTATTGTGTTTTTATGGTAATATATGATAATTATGTATAAATATTGTTTTCTGTTTTAATGAGAATCTTTAAAGTGTTGATAGCTACAGGCTGCTTAAAGCTGCAGACTATGAAGGCAAGAACACAGTATCTTTTTTTTAAATTTTGTTTTAATGGATTACACTGTTTAAAAAAAGCTTGTGATGAGAAGACTCTTTGAATTTAATGCAAAATCTGTGGCTGATTATGTAAAGGAAACACTGTTGCCTAAAATATCTATTGTGACGTTTCCCTACTTAGATAATCACTAATTTTCCACTTGGCTCTCTGCTGCTGCACACTGTGCAGCTCTTTCCAATGAGAACAATGTGTAATTCTCTGGCGAAGGCAAAAAGCAACAGCTGACCTTCTCTACACCTTCCTGACCAGCATCCAAAATGGCCGCCCCCTTCAATATGTCATCTTGGCATGGCATTGCTCTCCGCTCCATTGCTGAGGAACATGGGATTTGGGGTGTTTCCCCTTTACGTTGCACGGTGTATCCACAAACATATGGATACACACACATTTCTCATGGAAAACAAACAGGACCGTCAGTTGTATCTACTGCAGGCTGAGCTGCTGTGGGTCCATTAAACTGTTCAGCTGCATTTGTTCTGCTTTATCATTAATCACAACACTGCTAACGCCTGCTACAAACATTGCAGGTGTGCGTTTCTTAACCCTGCACACAGGCATTCATCCAGACATGTTTAGTGCTGTTGTTGTGAGCCCGAAGGATTCACACTGGTGATTTTGTCTGAGATGCAATGAAAGGTGGAGCTGAAAGCCAGCAGATCAAAGAGACACAGCAGAACGCCCACTGAGACTTCCGTGAAGGTTACAAGGCGATTTTCAGCCAGGAAGCAGAACAATTATGATTCTGCTCATCTCAACTCTACCGGTGGAACAAATAGTCAATACCTAGAGGACAGCCATTATCTAAAATATGTGTTCTTTCTTTTAAAGTCAGTGAACAGCAGTTACACCATCTTTAGCTTCCATCACTTGGGTTTTATTTTCTGACTCAAATGAAATAAGGCAGGGTGTACTTAAAGGAGGGAAGTAATTTAATCCTTTAGATCACTGAAGAGAGCTTTGTAAGGTATAGTGGACTTTTGGCCTCCTCCAGCATCTCCCTCCTCCATATTATATCCATACAGAGTGAAGCATACAGAGAGACATGCTTCCATATTCGATATGGATATATTCACATGAAGACCATGAGAGGATACGTGTGGTTTGATATGATGGATAGGGCAAGTTAGTCAACTCTAATCAAATTTAACTGCATCTGTACATCACTGAGTTCAACATGAATCATGAGGAATCTTTTACTTTTTTTTGGATAAACAGATTTTTTGGGCAAATATTTATTTTATAAATACTAAAACTGGACACAGATGTGCACATGCTTCAGACATTTTTGGTAAAGGTAGACCAACATAAGTCTGTCAGACTAGTGTCAGATTTGAGCACACCACAAGTCTAGCATGTCATGAAAATGTAAAAAAACATTGAACTGTGTTCACAGAATGCAAACAAGCGGAGAAAAATTCTGTCTGTATTGATACTTTTTTTTGGTCATGGCAATTGTTCAGATGTTTTTAAGTGATTTTAAATGGCATGTTAGATTCTAGCTATCCAAAATAAACTAAAAACAAACAAACTCATTAGTTTATCTTAATACATCTAACTCTGAATAGGCCCACCTGGCATATAAAGCAGCCATGATCATATGCACTAGTTTAGGTCTAAATACCTTAACATAATCTTTTCCTCTGTTTAATCATGGGCAGTTCTTTCCTCTGTATTTTACAGATATGACTACTGCTGGTTTTTCTTCTTAGTTAATTGGTGTTAACAGAATTCACATGGCTTCCCAGGTGTAGATTAGTCCCTGATTAGCTGGCAGGAATAAAAGCCAACAGGACTTTGGATCCAAAGGACTGCGAGCAGGAACTTTTGTTTTCATCGACAACGCTGTGAAGTCCAGTTCAAACAGAACTGAATCAGGAAGTCATGCATTAATAAACATTCAAATTCTGCTATTTATGTCACTCTTCCAGCTTATCCCACGCATCTAGATGTTTTCTAGAAGCGTAACTATGAACATTATCTTTTTGCAGTCTGTACAGGACAAGCTGTATAGCCTGCTGGTTGTCGTATGCCGAGTGTCCTCAACAGTCCTTGGTCTCAAGCACTGCCAAGTTTCTGTGGTTCGAATCCTGCTGGGACAAGCCAAGCGGAAAATGTATACACTCACGATATTGTATGGTACTGGAGATTAATAGCTTGTGGTATTTGGCCTGGTAGCAGTGAACTTGCTGGAGAACGGGACATGAAGATGAGAACAGGATGATGGCGAGCGCCCAATGCTGCCCTGACTATGCTGCCCTGACTATGCTGCCAAGCTCAGGACCACGTTAGCCTCCGTATATTTCGGAGAAGTTTGTACAGACAGAAGTGAAGTACAGGGAGGTAGAAGCACGTTACAGTAGAATTATATTTTTTCCACATGCTCTACTGTTGTTTAAAACAGTAGATATGATGTTTAACTAATTTTTGTTTGTCCTGTTCTGATTTTAAGGTAAGTTCATCCAGAAAGTCAGGCAAGTGTTCATTCCCGAATGTCCTTTTATTTATTTTTATATTGATTTAAAGAAGGAAATGCTGTAAAAAATAGCACAGCTGATTGAGTATCATGGTTTGTCTCTTACTGACCTGAAATCCTTCAGAGGGTGGAATCCCTTTTTTATTTATTCCTACTTGAGCACTGAGTCATAACATGATTCATGTATCCTCCAGCAAACTCCCGACCTCAGCTGATGATTGTGGGCAATAAACTCACTAGTCCTGAAGCTGATTAAGGATTTTCTGGTTTTCATACAGCTCTGCTTTGTGGACACCCCCACACACCTAGAGTTTGCCTTCAGCATTTACCTTCTGCAGAGTTTACAACATTTACTATGTGAACTTTTGTCAGTGTTCCCTAAACAAGTCTTCCAATAGCAACTACTGCTTTGTAGCAGCAAGGAAGCAATTTGCTTCCTTGATTTACTTTTTGAACAGTTTCTTCATTAAAACAAAAAAAATCTGTGAATCTATTCTGCCAAATTAAAAGATAACATGATTTATTTTTCAATTTTGCTAAAGTTCAATATTTTACAGATATTGGTTAAAAAAATACTCGTCTGAGTAGATTTCTATGAGATCCCTTCATAAAAGAAACCAGTAAATCTGGATACTGCACTGTTTCAGTGCTGAATTTGTCTTCATGAAGCAGTTGAATTGTTTAAAGGGAGACCTGTGTGACAACAGAAACACTGCACAACAACAGATTTCAGAAAGAAACTTCATAATAGATTTTTAGCCATTTTGACTTTGTTTTTCATCAGTTCTTCCCCCTACAGTACTAAAGGCAAAGTGCTAAAGATTTTGCTTGGGATACCTTCATATTGTGAACATTTGTGAAGCTACATGCAGTATGAGTGTGGAGAAAAAGCAGTTGGGTTGCTGTGAGTGGGGGCGTTAACTTCTACTGACTGCTAAAAGGTTTTATGAAGCTACCTGGATTATTCCACCTAAAGAGCAGTAGGTGGGATTCAAGAAACTGGATCAAACCATCATTGTTGGCAGAAGGGACCTGAGATTAGCTGTTTTAACTAGTAATGGAAAATTGTGTTTAGCAGCAAGATTAAGACCATAAGTCACCTCACACTGGTCTTTCATCCAGTCATGACCAAGAGGGTGAGAGTTCCCTTCATAGGTCCCTCCTTCAGCTCTGGGCTGAACTAGTTCGCTGCAGGCATAACTATTGGCTCTCGGTGTCAGCATATATGTTCAGGACCTTTAAGCTTCCAGCCAGTGCACTTGAAGCACACTATGTATGCCTCACTGACTCTCACTGACCATTGCCCACAAGGGAAGCAGCTTTTGAGTCACGTGTCTGTGCCATGGGGATGAATAAAAAGAACAAATCTCTGCAGGAACCGGAGTAAAACTTATAGGAACTACACTCTGTATTCAACTGACTATCACTCTAGTGCTTCAGGTGGCTTTTCTCCTTTACTATTTCTATCCAAAAAAAAAGCCCTATTTTGGTATATTTGCTTTTTTATCTGCATAATCTGACATATTTGGTCTTTGCGATAGTAGCATTTTCTCAGCTAAACGGTGTCCACATTCTGTACAGTGTTTAACTGAAGGCTAGTTTAAAGAACTGAGCAAATACATCCTCTGTAAGATGCCAAGCCACCGAGAAGAGAGAAACTCTAGGGGAAAAAAACGGGAATAAAAAAGAAGCCAACTGCCACAATGCAGCGCTAATTAGGTTGCAGATGTGAATTGGATGGCAAGTGCCTCAATTTTGGGGACAGTTAAATGTGTCACTGGCAGGAAAAGAGAGAGGCATCAAATTAGTGTGCCTCGCTTATATCCCTCCCAGCTGAATAATGAATCACTGAGGACATCGGGAAAGTATTAAGGTGCAATTTGAACATAAGCGTCACATTAACAAATACCTCCCAACAAAACTAGGACCTCAAGCCACAACAACAGATGCACTAAACTATCAGATTCTGGGTATGTGTGGTGAACATTTAAGAGATATAATGATGTGTTTAGATGGGGGGAATAATAAGCAAGTTGAAAGGCAGTTTGTTGTTTACATGTTGTTTTATTTGTGCATACCTTGATGCAAATAGTCTTAGGTGAGCCTGCCTCTCAGATTTAAGGGTCAGAAATGGGGTGAATGAAAAAGTAGCTCCTGTCAGACATTTATGAGCACGCTGCCCAAGGATGCAGACATGAAGAGATTTCATAAGTCTCTAAAAGAGAAGCAGAGATGCACCTTTGCTGTGAAAGTCACTCTCTCTATAGGCATTCAAACTATCACTGACTCAAAGCTACATATATTTTTAGTGTAATCGTGTCACCTTCCTGACTACTGACTGAAAAAACAAGTAATCAACAACAGCCCGAGGGCCATGCTGCTCTTTCTATTGCCACTGTGATCGTGACAGAGAATTGACAGCTTTGTTATCAGGGTAGTGCACAGTTTGGACGCCAGTGCTGGTTTTTGTCCTCCAAGACAATAGAGAAGATATCTTCTAAATCCATATCTATAGAGCTACAAAGAGACTTGTCCCACATGCCAAACGAGCAGCATAAAAACCTTGACCTGTCAGAGCAGATAAGAAACAGGACAGCAGCTGTTCAGGAGGAAAAAAGAGTTTATGCACTCGCATGCTTCAGAGGTAACAATTTCAGGTAATAAAGTGTGTCTTCTTTAAAGTAGTGCACAAGGATAGGGCTGTTATTTTAAGAAAATATTTACAACTGCTGAGATTAAAGTCATTAAAGTCAAAATGGGTGCATAAAAAGTATAAAAGTATTAAAAAAAAGTATAAAGTCATACATTTGCCAGAAAAATAGTTATAAATATATAAGAAAAGCTCAGAAATTCTCCTGAACTGAAGCTACATATTCATCAGAAACGCATTAACTGGCTTTACGTGGCACATTTATCACACCACAGACGTGAAATGCCACACAGTCACTTCAGTGTGGAGGTGCATCTGTGTGGGTTATGTAACTAGCAGCATCTTTGCATCTGCCCATTGCCTTGTAGGTGTTGTTAAACAGAAACCATCAGAGCATCCAAACAAGTTTGTTCTTTTGTCCTGCGAAAGATCCAGTACACACAAATGTCTGCTCAGGGGAATTTCTGCCTTCCTGGCTTCTGAGTAGTAGGCTTTCATTTGATTGTGTCGTCTACTGCAGGCATAGCAGTAAGCTTGGTGTCTGCGCTGTGATGAGGTTGATTCAACCTTTTAAACTGAAATCTTATAGTTACTTGACAAGAAACTACATGTTTATCTCTCAAATCTATCACCAACATTCTCAGTGAACACATACTGCTTGTTATTTTGTATCCAAAATGTATGTACTCATGAAAACTTAAACACTGCATGTTGATTACCAGCTATTTGTAAAAAAAAAAAAAAAAAAAAAAAATTGTGTGAAATGCCGGTGGTGGAAAGTGATTTTTGTGTTTTTAAAATGTACTTTTTTAGCTGGTCTTTAAAATTAAACAAGTAGAAATGCTTTAAAATGTTTTAACAATAATGAATTTATGTCACAACCTCAAATCTATATTGCATCAGTTACGTTGTTTCCGATTCACATATATTTTCGTTGTCTCACAGCTATGTCACTAATGAATGACGATCTTTGATATTTGTACCTCTTAGCAGTTCGCTGAGCAGCCTGTAAATGCAGCAAACTGCCATTTTACCTCCAGAGTTACAGAAGGAAAAACAGGTTTGAGATTTCAGACCTTTGAGTTTATTTCCACGTTAAAATTTAAGATACACCGGCAGAAAACAAAGCACTGGGGAGTACAATAAAGGTTTCATTAGAGCTATTCATTTACCAGCTAATGCATACATGCCAGCAACCACAGTCCATTAGGCTGAAAAATGTATGTGCACTCACTCCCCATATAGGCTCACTCTGCATCAATCACATTAGTTTATAGCTTTACTAAACTTTTACTTCATTTATCTTCAATACAGATATCGTTAACATTTCCAGGGACATCAAAGACTCACATTAGGCAACATTTACAAAAAGGAAAAAGAAGAAATCCTAACAGGAGGTTACACTTGAAGGCTGTTGTGTGTTCTTGTGCTTGTCAAGCTCAGCTCAAAGCTGAGAAAAACACAATGAGAGTCAGAAGACGTGATGAAGAGCATGCAAATGAGAGCGGGAGAGAGTGATTTGCAAAGCAGCACTGATGGCATGCTAATGTAAAGCTGCTAATTAATGAGGGTTCTAGCTGGTGTGAAAAATGAGATGATACTGAGTCATGTGACATAAGAAGTTTTGATTAATTAGTTTTCTTTTGTTTTCGCTGTCAGGGAGCAACACTTGAATAACGAGAGAAACGCCAAAGTGGCAATACGTCAAAGAGGCCTTACGTTTGAGTCGGCAGATTAAAAACAATACTGTCAGCATCAAGTTAACTAAAAAGCCACACCAAAGGGGCAAATCTCTGCTGTTGCAAAACACCAAGGGTCAGTTTTCCCTTCGCTATTTTGTAGTGTTGATAATATAAGTCATCTTGTTGATTTTGATTGGATTATAAGAGAAGAAATAATCCTTCTCTCACAAGATTCTTAACAAAAGCACTTTGATTGGAGCAGTGCTAGAAAAAGAAAGCTGTACTTTGAAGGTCCTTTTGCACTCAGGTTACTATAAGCTATATGCACTTACTCACAAAAGTGAGTGCACCCCTTACATTTATGGAAATATTCTATCATATATTTTCATGGGACAACATTGAAGATATGACACTTTGATACAATCTAAAGTAGTCAGTGTACAGCTTGTATAACAGTGTAAATTTGATGTCGCCTCAAAATAACTCAACATGCAGCCATCATTTGTCTAAACCACTGGCAACAAAAGTGAGTACACCCCTAAGTGAAAATGTCTGAATTGTGCCTAAAATTTCAATATTTTGTGTAGCAACTATTATTTTCCAACACTGCCTTAACTCTGTTGGGCATGGAGTTCACTAGAGGTTCACAGGTTGAATCATCTTCCACTCCTCCATGATGACATCATGGAGCAGGTGGATGTTAGACACCTTGCCTTCCTCAACCTTCCATTTGAGGATGCCCCACAGATGCTCAACAGGCTTTAAGCCTGGAGACATGATTGGCCAGTCAAGTACCTTTACCCTCAGTTTATTAAGCAAGGCACTGGTCTTTTTGGAGGTGTGTTTAGGGTCATTATCAGAATCAGAATCGGAATACTTTATTGATCCCTGGGGGAAATTATTTTTTGTTACAGTGCTCCATTATAAACCAACATTAAGACAAGACAGACAATACGCTAACTAAGAATAGTAAAATATATATATATATACATACATACATACATAAGTCACTCATAAATAAATAGCTGGAAAAGAAACATGTGTAGTTGTAGCAGTAACCAGTGTGTTAAGTGGATGCGTTGTACAGGGAGATGGCCACAGGCAGGAAAGATTTCCTGTGTCGTTCAGTGGTGCTTTTCGGTAATCTCAGTCTCTCACTGAATGTGCTCCTGTGACTGACCAGCATGTCATGGAGTGGGTGGGAGGTGTTATCCAACATTGTCTTTATCTTGGACAGCATCCGCCTCTCCGACACCACCTTGAGGGAGTCCAGCTCCATCCCCACAACATTGCTGGCCTTACTGATTAGTTTATTAAGTCTGTTGGCATCTGCGACCCTCAGCCTGCTCCCCCAGCATGCAACAGCATAGAGGATCGCACTGGCCACAACAGACTCATAGAAAATCCTCAGCATTTTCTGGCAGATGTTGAAGGACCTCAGTCGCCTCAAAAAATAGAGACGACTCTGGCCCTTCCTGTAAAGTGCTGTGGTGTTTTTAGCCCAGTCCAGTTTATTGTCAATGTGTACTCCAAGGTATTTATAGTCCTCCACAATGTCAACACTGACCCCCTGGATTGAAACAGGGGTCACGTGTTTCCTGGTCTTCCTGAAGTCCACTATCAGTTCCTTGGTCTTTGCCATGTTGAGCTGCAGATGATTCTGTTCACACCACGTGACAAAGGAGTCGACCACAGCCCGGTACTCTGTCTCATCATCCCTGCTGATGCATCCAACCACCGCAGAGTCATCAGAAAACTTCTGAAGATGGCAGGTCTCCGTGCAGTGGCTGAAGTCTGTGGTGTAGAGGGTGAAGAGGAAGGGGGAGAGGACAGTCCCCTGTGGTGCCCCTGTGTTGCTGATTACCTTGTCAGACACACACTGTGGGAGACGTACATATTGTGGTCTTCCTGTCAGGTAATCAACAATCCAGGACACCAAAGAAGCATCCACCTGCATCGCTGTTAACTTATCACCCAGGAGGGTCGGCCTGATGGTATTGAAAGCACTAGAAAAGTCAAAAAACATGACCCTCACAGTGCTCGCCGGCTGGTCCAGATGGGTGTAGACACGATTGAGCAGGTAGATGATGGCGTCCTCAGTTCCGAGACGAGGCTGATAAGCGAACTGAAGGGGATCCAGATGTGGTCTTACTATGGGTCGCAGCTGGTCCAGGATGAGCCTTTCCAGGGTCTTCATGATGTGGGAGGTCAGTGCCACGGGCCTGTAATCCTGGGGGGCCACAGGGACGAGGCATGATGTCTTCCACATCACTGGGACCCTCTGCAGACTCAGACTCAGCATAAACAGTTTATGAAAGACTCCACACAGCTGGGGGGCACAGGTCTTGAGGACGAGGGGACTCACTCCGTCTGGTCCAGCAGACTTGCCTGAGTGAAGTCTCCTCATTTGCATCTCAACCTGGTATTGAGTGAAGGTGATGGGTGGGGGAGGGGTCTCAGGAATCTCACAGGAGGCAACAGCGCCATGTGAAGAGAGAGGCTGGCACAGTGGTGTGGCTCTGGATTCCAGGCTGACTACAGGTGAGGTTGTGGGGGTGGGAGCAGACACTGTGGTGTCCACTAACAACTCCAACATCATTGTGAAGTTTGCGGACGACACTACAGTGGTGGGTCTTATCACCAACAGTGATGAGACAGCTTACAGGGAGGAGGTCAGCGCCCTGACCCACTGGTGTCAAGACAACCATCTCACCCTCAACGTCGCAAAGACAAAGGAGTTGATAGTGGACTTCCGGAGGTGCAGAGAAGTACACACCCCCATCACCATCAACGGCGCTGCTGTGGAGAGAGTGAGCAGCTTCCGGTTCCTTGGGGTACATCTGGCTGAGGATCTTACGTGGTCAGTACACACAAACAAAACAGTGAAGAAGGCGCAGCAGCGCCTCTTCTTTCTCAGGAGACTGAAAAGATTCGGCATGAGCCCCCGCATCCTCAGGACCTTCTATCACTGTGCCATTGAGAGCATCCTCACTGGATGCATCACCACCTGGTATGGCAACAGCACCGCCTACAACTGCAAAGCTCTCCAGCGAGTAGTGCGGTGCTCTGAACGGATAATTGGAGGTGAGCTTCCCTCCCTCCAAGACATCTACAGGAAGCGGTGCCTGAGGAAAGCGGGGAGGATCATCAAGGACTCCAGTCACCCCAGCCATAAACTGTTCAGACTACTTCCATCAGGAAGGAGGTTCTGCAGCATCCGGTCCCGTACCAGCAGACTGAGAGACAGCTTCTTCCACCAGGCCATCAGACTGCTGAACACGTCATAGACACCTCAGCTTCACTACTGGAACTTTAATATTATGCACTCCATACTGTACAGTAATGCCACTGTTTGCACATGTCTCACTCTGTATATTTTATTTTATATATTTTATTTATTGTTTACTCTATTTAATTTGTAAAATATGTGTACACACACACACACACACACACACACACACACACGTAGAAAAATATTTAGTATACACATCCAGAAATGCATATACTATTGTACACATATTTATTAGTTTCAGATGTAGCCATTCTTGTATTTTGCTTGTTTACATTATTGTATTTTGCACAACTCTGTTGCTTGTGAAGCTCACACACAAGAATTTCACTCACATGTGCTGTACCAATGTACCTGCACATGTGATGTGACAATAAAAGTGATTTGATTTGATTTGATTTGAATCTATTGAAAAACAGATTCAACTCGTTGGCTCTATTCTCACCTCCCTCAGCTCCCCTGCTGTTGGTTGGCCTGAATCCAGTGATGGTCTTCATGCCCCTCCACACCTCTCTCATGCTGTTCTGCTGGAGTTTCCACTCCAGCTTCCTTCTGTAATTGTCCTTAGCCTCTCTGATCTTGTCCTTTAGTAACACCTGGACCTTCCTCACCTCCTCTTTGTTGCCCCCTCTGAAAGCCCTCTTCTTGTTGTTGAGGAGGGCTTTGATGTCCTTAGTCACCCACGGCTTGTTATTTGGGTAACAATGAACAGTCTGAGCTGGAACAATGGAGTCGGTGCAGAAAGTTATGTAGTCTGTGATACACTCAGTAAGCCCATTGATGTCCTCGGCGTGAGGCTCACAGAGTGTTTCCCAGTTGGTCACCTCAAAACAGCCCTGTAGTTCCGCTATTGCCTCCTCTGACCACCTCCTAATCATATTGGAATACTGCCCCATGGCCCATTATCTGAAGGGAGGGGATCATGCTCTGCTTCAGTATATCACAGTACATGTTGGCATTCATGGTTCCCTCAATTAACTGTAGTTCCCCAGTGCCAGCAGCACGCATGCAGCCCCAAACCGTGACACTCTCATCACCATGCTTGACTGTAGGCAAGACACACTTGTCTTTGTACTCCTCACCTGGTTGCCGCCAAACATTCTTGACACTATCTGAACCAAATAAGTTCATCTTGATCTCATCAGACCACAGGTAATCCATGTCCTGAGACTGCTTGTCTTCAGTAAACTGTTTGCAGGCTTTCTTGTGCATTATCTTTAGAGGAGGATTCTGGGAAGACAGCCATTTGATGCAGTGTGCAGGTATGGTCTGAACACTGACAATCAATCAATCAATCAATCAATCAATCAAGGCTTTATTCGCCACGTGCAGGTTGCCCTGCAGTGAAATAGGACCCCCCCCCCCGACCTTACACACACAACACAGACATCACATGGGGATACAGGTCGGAGATTGGTAGCGTTACAGAAAACAAACACTGAAATATACACTACAATGGGGAAAGTACAAGAGGAAAAAAAGAGACCTCTACTCATGCTGGGCTCCTGGGAGGACAGCATGAGAACAAGAAACAAAAAAACTCCTCTGCACAAAAAAACATATAAATGTCCACAGCACAACATTATGGAACACGTGACAAGCCACAGGGTTGAGTAGGGGGTGAGGAGTAATCCGAAGCAAACACAGCAGCCATCCATTCCAGCGCAGGCTCAGACCCGCCGTCTTCCCAGGAGGGAACAACCATCGAAGGCGTTTGGAAAGGGAGGGGGGGATGAGTGAGTGCGTATTAGTGTATGTGTGTGCGTGTCCAGAGTTCAGCTGAGACAGTGTCCTTCGCCCTGCTAGGCTAAGTAAACAGTCTTCAAGCCAACCCAGGTGGCCTTGCATGGGAAGGAACAGACTAAACACAGTCGTTATCAGGGTGTTTTTGTTCGGCTCCAGCCTTGCGACCGCAGCTGGCGCCGAAAGGGTATCCGCATGAAGTGATGGTGCTTTTTACTTTAGTGCGAACAGCTCATATGAATTTCAAAGCTGTTCTAACAGTCCGACACTGGTCTCTCAATCTCCTGTTGGAGAGCGGTGAGCTTCTTCATGATGTTATCAAACTTGCTTCTGTGATGTTGTCATTCTTGTGCTCAAAGAGCCGATTCTGAGAACTCACGACCGCAGTGAGCCTCCCCAAGATGTGATCCAATTTGCGCTCAGAGGTCTTGTTCTGAGTATTCACGGCAGCCGTAGCCTCTCTAAGATCTTATCCGTGATGACTCAATGAGCCCATTTTGAGAAACTCACGCCTCTTCCCATCATTTCAATCCCAGCGGGCAGCCTTGTGGGGGTTTGAACAGCCGGTTCCGCTTTCTTAATTCTTCGATAAGTCAGGGCCAAGCCAGCTCCGATCAGCAAGAACCCTGTGACCATGGTTCCGAATAGGTAGATATCTTCAGCACTCAGGCTCACCCGAGCCCAAACTTCTCGTTAAAGGGGTGTCAATTGCATTTAGGGACCAGTTGATCAAATCCATAATTCCTCTTTTAGGTTTTAGAGAACAGACTGTGAGAGAGTGTTTCAGGGAAAAGTAATACAAAAGACATGAGACTAGACAAGGACATAAGAGGCTAAGCAGGGAAGCTAAGGGAGAGGAGGAGAGGAGAAAAGTGCGACCACCTTCGTCAAGAGCAAGAGCAGAAAAAAAAAACAGGGTGACCCTCCATGCCTTCAAACTCTGCAGCAATTTTGGCAGCACTCATACGTCTATTTTCAAAAGACAACCTCTGATTATGATGCTAAGCATGTGCACTCAATTTCTTTTGTCGACTGTGGCGAGGTTTGTTTTTCTGAGTGGAAACCTGTCCTGTTAAACTGCTCTGTGGTCTTGGCCATGCTGCAGCTCAGTTTCAGAGTATTGGCAATATTCTTATAGCCAAGGCCATCTTTATGTAGAGTAAAAATTATTTTTTACAGATCCTCAGAGAATTCTTTGCTATTATGAGCCATGTTAAACTTCCAGTGACCAGTATGAGAGAGTGTGAGAGCAATAGCACCAAATTCAACACACTTTTGCCTCATTTGCACCTGAGACCTAACGAATCACACGACACCAGGAAGGGAAAATGTCTAATTGGGCACAATTTGGACATTTTCTTTTAGGGCGTACTCACTTTTGTTGCCAGTCGTTTAGACAAATTATGGCTGTATGTTGAGTTATTTTGAATTGACATCAAATTTACACTGTTATACAAGCTGTACACTGACTACTTTACATTGTATCAGAGTGTCAATGTTGTCCTGATGGGTTCTGTTTAACATTTACAAAAATGTGAGGGTCGTACTCACTTTTGTGAGATACTGTACATATATTATAAATTGAAAGATTTCAGTCTCCGATTTTATGATGTAAGTACTCACGCTCTTATTTTGACAGTGTGGTGTTCCTGCCAAGCTTCAGGCAGCTGAGTGATCTAAGTTGGTCTGACATCAGTTTACTCCACATCTGACATCTTCCAGGTCCATTTAGCCTCCTAAAACCTGATAAACACAAGCTTCTCCTCCCGGGTTGAACATGGCCAGCCACCGCCATTCAACCCTGAGGAAAAAAGGTTAATTTTCCGACTGAGCTGCTCCTGTCACTTGCATTAACATGCTAATTCATAAACTGCGTAGTGGCTCTGTGTTGGTATGTATACAACTCCAGGTAGAGAGTGTATCTCGCCCTGACTCGTGACCTTGTGTGACTCATTGTGACTCTTGGACATCGAGACTGTCAGAAGGTTTCAGTGAGCTCTGGCATGACTGGTACTGGTGTCCAGCTCAGACACAGGAAGAACAAAAAAAAAGCTGAATATGAGTGGTGAGTGGTTTCATATTGTGTGTGTGTGTGTGTGTGTGTGTGTGTGTGTGTGATACTTTGGACCCACAAAGACAGATTTCTGCTATATCTGGATAAAATTACTCACTGAAACCCGGTACTCATCATAACTGATGCTTAATACCTTCAATACCTGGAAACATCAAATCTGCTATTTAGCAACTTACACATTTTAACATTTTCTAGTAACTTAATATATTCAATACTTTGTCTATGAGTGTCTACAATATATTTACCTCCCCTAAGGAGTTTGTTTTTGGTGGCTGTGACAGGTGAGAGGCACGACAGGACCACGGTTCTCTTGGTTTCAGCAGGTTTTATTTACACACGCACACAACAACCCTCAATACAGGACCCGGTACAGCTTTTAAGCTGGTGAGGCATGACTGTAGATGCCACGCTGGTGCGTCCATCTCACCTGCAGTGGCATCGCAAACCACTTGCTGCCACAGTAGCGTTTGCATCGTGTTTGTTATTCTATCTGTAAATATGGAAGCTTGAAAAGTTTTAAATAAATTCTGATAAAAACTTTTTAGGAGTGCAGACCGCGGTCATGTTAACAATTCATTAAAATCTTGCTTACATCCACCGAGGTCTCCAAGGGTGTAGACAAGTGTCAGGGATGATTTGTGACAGAAGGATAGCAGCGGGACTTAAAGGGGAGGTTTACAAGATGATAAACCTGCTATGAGAGGGTGGTGCTGACAAAAAGACAGACGGTTGAGCGGAAGAGTTTTCGTTGGGAGATACCAGGATGCACAGAATTAGAAATGACTTTGTCAGAGGACAGCTGAAGTTTATTGGTTTGGAAACAAAGAGAGGAAAGGCTGAGAGGGTTTGGACATGAGGATTGGATGAATTTATTGGACTAGTGATGTTGAATACGGGGCTGCCAGGCAGGAGGAAAAGAGGAAAACCTCAGAGGAGATTCATGGACGTAATGAAGGACATGCAGAGAGTTGATGTGACAGAGGAGGATGCTGGAAATAGGATGAGGTGAAGGCAGATGAGCCACTGTATATCTATACACAACACGTTATATTGTCTTATAATCATATATATGGTTAGAAACATCAAGCAGCGATCAAGCAGCTGCTCCTGTATTCTTTCTCCTTTCAGTTCTTTTTGGCTCTCCAACATCTCCTAAAGCCTCTTTAGCAGCTAAATGTTGCACTTGCTCATATCTGTTTCCTAAATTTGCTTGCCATTTACTGGTGGGTAGTGGTGGTATTATCACTGAAAGCAGCTTGTTTGCTGGGATGGGAAGCAAGAGTTAGTCTAAGAGCTGAGGCTGAACCAAAATTAGTCAAGTTGTGGGCTGCAACACAAGAACGGTGATTTAAAAGATGCCTAAATGTTTCTTTGCTGTAGGAGGCGGAAGAATTGTGTTATACTTGTCCTTCTGTTTCAAAATCTGATTTCAGATTACACCTAGGATTACCAATACAAGGATACTAAAATTCAGTTTTACTTTGTGGTTAAAAAAAAAAACAAATGACCACCTCAAAAATTGCTGTGCTTTGTGGTTATGCAAGTGAATGTTATACTTTTTTCAGATTTATATAAAAGGGTAAAGGGCACGGCTTAATGTTCAGTTCATAAGATTATATACAAATGTAGTGAAAGAAAGTAACGGGGACTACTGATGCTAATGAAGATTCCCTGCAAACAAAGATTCATGAATATTTTCTTTCAGCTTCCTGTTTGCCAAATAATCTGTTGCTGCTTGAAGAATTTTGCGGCACTTTGGGTGATCTGTTTTATTGTACGTGTTTAATTCATGTTCCATGTTCCATGTTCTGCCGTTTAAAGCAAAGCAACACCCTGCTACAGTGATAATCCTCTGCGCCACTCAAAGGATCAGCACACATGAAAACAGAGTACTATAAGAGTTCTTGGAAATGCTTTTGCTTCTGCTTTGAGTACTTGATATAATGCACACCTGAGGGAAGTTGTGACAGCCTGAACACAGATAAAAGAAAGATGTGCATCAGTGATGTTGCTTTAAAATACATTTTTTATTCATGCTTTCTCTTTGGATTGTATGTTAAATACATTTATATATATAATAATGTGAGAACAAAAAACATGCACAAAATATATTGTACATCAGACACAGTATCTGTCAATAATGTTCAAAGAAAGGGCAAGTAGCTACTCCGTTATTTACCAGCAAAGCCTACAATGATCTAATCTATTAATGATACGACACAGAGTTTGCAGGCAAAGCAAGCTGCATTGGATCATTAAGCGACAGTTAATAATGTGCTAATGTGCATATACGCCGACTGTATGGTGGCAGAGAGTTAAAAAATGGTTGTATCCATTTACTAGCTTCATAAATATTACCTTCTGCTTTCTTGCATCCAAAGAGTTAGCAAGGTACAGGTAAGTTACCTGTGAACTGTAGTTGCTGCTGTGAGCTGCTGATAATCTAGTTTTGCTCTCTTTGATGGATCCATGAAGAAATACTAAATTTTGTCTTCCTGTTTGGAAGATTTGTGGTGACCACGCCATAGATCAACTGTTAAACACTTAGGCTAAAATGATTAATATTATAATTAAAATATCATAGCGCTCTGTAATATAAGGGAAAAAATCAAATGAAAACTCATTTGTTGATTTATTTTGTCGTCATGAACATGCAAGTCCTCCATCATTCACCAGGGGGTGATGCAGCACCCTCAGCACCCCTAATTCCTCCAACTTTGGGAGAATACTGTCTTTTTATGGTTTGTGTGCGTTCCTGTGTTGTGTGGTATTCCATGCTTATTCGAAGACATTGTAATTATCCAAAGACAGTCAAATGCATGCCCTCCATATGCACTCTCCCACTGGGACTAGATGGGCTCACTAAAGAACATAATTACCTTTTCATGTGGGAAATCCTTTTATGTAATTTTATCAATGTTTGTAATAAAGACACCATAAACTAGCACTAATGATTTTCCCTCAGAGTTCCAGTATAGAACATCCATCTCTGTTCTGCCTGTCCTCGCTGACCTTACCTCCACAGCGTCCCATGATACATCAGCACACCGGCAGATCATTTATAGTCAAGCGGCTTTGAAATGTGTTTTGATACAGCTCTGTTCTTAGAGGTCAGAAAATTCTCAATAGACTCCCTGACTTCATCAGATTTAATTGAATTTGTTTGACATGATGAATCCAAAGCAATAGAAGTAAGAAACAAAAATATATTTATTATTAAATGCTGGTTTTTCTGCCCTTCCTCCGTTCTGAGGTCACACATCAGAGAAACAGCAGCAGGTCTGCAGCTGGAGGTGATTGTGTATCTCACAGAGGAGCACTTTTATCAGGAGTGACACTCACCAACACCACTCCCTTCACACATATAATGTACCTGAAGTGTGGTCTTTTAAAGGGCTGAGTCCACCCACTGCTCAAATAATTGAACTAAATATATGATTGGTTGAAACCAAGCTATGAGACATGAAAAAGCCTGTTTTTCACTAAAATTCCCTTATGTTTAACTTGCTGTTTATTTAGCTAGCAAACAAGATTTTAGCATGTCAAAGCAGGAGTATACTGCATTTGTTTAGTAGAGGGGACAACCGCCTCTGTACTACAGTCAGGGGTTAAAGTGTGTAGCGCTGTAGCAAGGCGAGAAGAAACACTTTGAAATAAGTTGCCTAATAAAATGTTACAGGCTGGGATCAGCTGACCTGCACTGCTGCCCTTTGTTTAGCTAATTAAATTCAACAAGATAGATGCAGATGTATCACAATCTTTTTTTTTTTTTACCTTCTTGACATGATAAATAGTATAAAAGGATTCAGTGAGTGGATCTAATCAACATCATCAGCTGGAATATAAACTAATATCTGCTACCCTTGATGTAATACTTGATGTACATACATACGCAAGCTAACCGAGTCTGTCCGCACTAAATGGCGTAGTACAGTACTTTCATGCAACCTTTGAATAACACAATATCTGATTTCAAAACTGTAAAATGACTGAGGACATTACTTATATGATTTAAAACTCTAGTTTATCTAATCTCGTGAGCCGAGCAGTCCTTATCTTTGAAAATAATCTCATCTTCCTCGCCTTCTCTCTCCTCCATCTCTGTGTCACATATTTATTTATCACACAGTAGTTGTACATTTAGCTAGCAGACACATTTGTCAGCCAATGTGTCTGCTAGCTAAATGTTCATATTTCTTTTATTTGTTGAGATGTTTAAGAACTTGCATTTAAGTTACCACTAACAAAAAAGGTCACTCCATTTAGTACCATGACAAAAAAAACCCCAAACAAAACATTTGCACCATGAACACATCACAGCAATAAGAAGGAAAGCAGGCAGTGAGATGATTTTCTTATTTTTCTTGTTACTGAGCAAGTGTCTCTATGCTGTCAGTGGATTCCCAGTTGTACCACCCAATAAATTAACTTATTAGTACAGCTAGTTCATCAACAGACCTCCTAAAATAAAGCCAACTGTGGTTATGTTTGAATGTAACCAAAAACATTGTTAGAAAACTCCTCAATTGTCAGATTTGTCAGGTTTTAACATGTAAAGTATGACCCATTTCCTTCTACTCTCTATCCAAGGGGAAAACATTGATATTCTGTGCTGCTCCTCTTACTCTGCCAGCCAAGGTCACCGATATGGATGAGTCAGCATCGCAAGCCCTGTTGTCACACTCTACTTCCTTTTTCTCCTGGGGAGAAAAAGGATGTTTCTCGACCTCTTTCTTTTTCTCTTGATTTTTTTTGGTTCCCTGGTTTCCTTTTGTCTGCTGCTCCAATCTCTCTTTGATTCTCTCCTTCTTTCACCTTCACCCTCTCCTATTACTCCATTTTCTATGACGTAGGTATTAAATTTCTTGAAAGGCAGACAGAAAAATTGAGGGTATATCAGGCCTTCGAAAGTGTGCTGACCCGAATTCTGATTTTGATTCTTACAATTTTCTTGTCCTCTTTTTTCCTGAGAAGAACTTCAAAGAGCTGTGGGTTAGGCAGGGGACCAGTCACCCGGTGAACATCAGAGGACCTCTAGAAATACTCAAGCACCAAGAAAGCCTGAAAGCGTGCCAGAGCATGTGGCACGATTAAGATTCAGTCAAGACGAAAGGCATGATGGGATTTTTATGCTGCAGACAGTTCCACTTTTCACACCTAACTTAGTGGACGTGTCACAGCAGAGGTTGTCAAACTGAAGGTCAAGCCAGGCTTTAAGAGGGGAAAAAAACGTCATTTAATGGAAGTTCTTTTCCTTTATGAAAAGCCATTTGCAGCCACATGACTTTCTTAGGATTAATAGTGAAAATGAAATAAAGTAAATGTGTGCTGTGCAGAGATAACCTTTCGGCTTGTTTTTACTTGGATCGCTGTCAGCTACACCTACTTACCGTACCGCTCTCACAGTGGTTGACAAGTAGGAGTCGTCTATTTGGAGAAAGGTGCGAGCCAAAAACATTGTTTACATATGTGTGAGCTTTTTAAGTTATCGTTGTCCTCTGTAGCATACAAATAATAAAACTTTTCATTTTCACGTTATCACCTCATCTTTTTTTTTTGTTGAAAGGTGTTTTTTTTTAAGATCCATGGGAGAAAAATCTAAATAGAGGACACATGAGGATGAATAACAACAAAAAATGAGCTTTAAAAAATGCTCGACCAACTACACAAAACCCACAGATAAACAAACTAGAAATCAAAGAAACTCAAAATACAGAAAGGAGCATGAAGAAGGGAGAAGGTGATGCAAACAGGACCGACTGACGGGGAGAGGGCTGATTGAGGAACAAGACACAGCCAGTGCAGAACATCGAGAACAAAGACAGTAACACTCGTGGGGGAAAATAACCTTCAAAGAGTGCATATCTGGGAAACATGAAGCCATAAATAGGAAAACACAGAAACTAGAAAACCATTAAGTATATGTGGACCATAATAAATTTTAAGACTTGACCTAGCCTTCCCGTTGTGTTCGGGTCAAATCTTTACAACCTTAAACACTCATAAATATTGTGTTTTACATCTGAAGGCCTTGTGATATCCTCCACACTATGCACTTGAACATATAAAAGTGACGATCACCTCTTTCACTGAATTTTGAGTGTTTTAATCAACCTTGTTACACCTATTGTCATGACTGCGTGCAGGCAGGCAGGAAAAGGACCCAATATGCAGACTCACGGAGGTGGAAAGTAAACTGGAAAACAGCTTTATCGCTGTACACAAACTGAACTTAACTGAGATTACAAACTAAGTATGCAGGCAGGCAGATAGACAGACAGAACACACAGCTGGTTGAGGGTGCGACAAGACAACGAGCAGACACTAAATACAAAAGGGAAACAGGGCAAAGAGTAAACACCTTGGACACGCAGCTGACATGAACTACAATGACGAGACGGAGGACAGAAAAAAACAGAACCTGACGCACACAGACTGAAGACTACCAAAGTAAAACAGGAAGTACACAGACTCGAGGACATGGGCTTCACACAGGGACATGACTGACTTGAACACAGACGGAACAAATGAGACCAGAACCAAAGATCTAGAAATACAAAACCAAAACCAAAACACAGACAGTAATAACCCCGCAAATAAACAATAAACAAATCAAAACAGTGGGTCACAGGCCCAGGACTGTGACACCTATGGTGTTCCCGGTCAAAAGTGACAGCCATAGGAAATGAATAGGAATCCACTCACTTACTTACTGAATGGCCCACTGAACGACCCCCACCGAACTGAATTTGGTGGCGAAAAATGTTTGTTGTGCTAATTTAAGAGCTGTTAAAACATACCGGTCAACTTCGACTGGGAACACGGGGCGGGAGGTGAACGCGACAGGAGGGCTAGTGTTTAAGCACAAACGCTAAAAACAGCTCTATTGGGAGATGAGTGCCTGCCTACCAGCACATGTAAAGCTCACTAAATAAGAAGTTCTGTTGTTATTTGTTCATGAATTAGTATACTTAAAGACAGTAACGTATGCACACTGTCTAATCAAGTATAATGACAAGAGTATTTTGCAGGTAAGACAGAAATGCAAAGCGAGAAATCAAAATGGCGAGCAGCTACAGAGCAAAAGCTGAACTGAGGCTCATAATAAAGCTACTAATGTGTTTCAAGAAGTGTAAAGCAATGGTATAAATCCAAATGCATCTTCTGCAAATTCACGAGTCTGATAATTAATAAGGCCACCCTTTATGATGGAATACAGGAAACATTTTATTGCATAATATCACATTACATATAATTTCAGTGGAAGATTCTATGGAGCTGAAGACAAAGAGAGGCCATAATTATTCAACAGGCTCTGATTCACAGTATGAATCAGCTCGGCTGTATCCCATTACCAACTGTCGCTTTACTTCCAGACAGGATGATAAGTCAGAAAAATTCAGGAGTGGAAAGTCAGAGTTTCTATTACTCTCGGTGCCAAGAGTTAAAATATATTTTAGCATTTGTATTCATCTCTTTCTCTGCCAGTCAGACTTGTTCATTGAGGCCAGGTTGACTTCGAAGTGTCACATTTTTTTTTACGTTGTTTTGCGCTCACCCAGTTCCCAAGTCTGAATATATAAAATATGAAGAGCACCTGGTCTCTCTGTAGAAGTGTAATCATAGGAAATAAATTCAAGGGAACGATATCACCCCATTGGGATTTTAAAATTTAGAATTCACTCTTTGAACCTTCACTAATGAGAGACAGAGAGACTTTTTAATCTTCGAAACAGAAGCAGTAATTTGTGTATAAGGATGCAGATTGTTCAGGAATCTTGATGGTAATGTTACTGCAAATATTTACTGAGGTGTAATCACTCCGTCGTGTCCGGGTTCTGCCCCAAGACCTCCTTCCACACCTCACCCTAAGAGGTGCCCCAGAGGCATCCTGGTCAGATGCCTGAACCTCTTCAACCCAAGGTCATTTCCGCTCGCTCTACCCATGTTCTTATTCTTTCCATCACTGCTCACAGCTCATGACCATAGGTGAGAGTAGGAATATGTAAATTGACAGCACATGTAATCCCTGAGATAGCTTAATATAAGACAAAGAAGTGCAGTTCCAGCAGTCCCAAATTTTCACGATATAGAAATGCTGCTGTAATAAATAAAATACATTTTTGAATATGGTTCTTTCAGCTTAAGTTTTAAGAAATAAATGTGTAAAATTACAGAAACAAATCTGGCATCACACTGACCACCAGAAAAAGATGTAAAAGGTATTAAAAAAAAACATTTAAAAGTCCAAAAATTTATGCTTTCCTTCACATTAACAAGTGATCCGGATTGAGTCCCTGGTCTTATTTTCGACACCCAGGTTTTAGGTGGTTTACGTGGACCTATTTTTTTTTTTTTTTTTTTTGTGCTTGTATCAACCTAAAAAACATATTTATAAAATTTCTCTGTTATCTAAGATTTTAATGATTGTCAGCTATATTTTAGTATTTAGTGGTAAGTCAGAAAGCTGGTTCTCAAGTCAAAATACTTAATGAGGAGAACTATTGTTAATCAGGTTAAAGCTTCTATGTGATGGAAAATGTGCTGTAATGAGACTGATCAATGCTGGCTCCCAGTCTAAATTAGTGGCTATTGACATACTGGTGTTAGGGACAACAGGGAAATGGTGTTTACTCCAAGCCTCAGGGGGTCATAGCTGTTATGGTGGCACATAAAGGAGCAGCAGCAAAATTGTTCTGTCAGCAAAGTACAGTGTGCCTTCCTCCATGAATTAGTCTATAATAGAAATATTTAAACTACAACTACCTCAAAATGACATGAGTTGAACATTGGACTGCAGACAAGCATATAGGTCAGCAGATTAAATAAAGTAAAGTGGCAGTTGTTGTTTTTCACACTTGTAGCTGCAGATTTATAAATTGCAACCTCATCTGAGTCATGCAGAGCTCCACAGTCCAGCTCTGTATGCATGCACTGTCTTCGCCCCTGCATGACCACTCATGCTGTGCGAGGGATTGGTATGAATTGCATTTTCATATTTCACACACTCAAAATGCTTCAAAGCTGCACAAATCCAAACCACGGGTGACGGCGTAGAGGTCGGCGCGAACTCATGTTTGAGTAATGGTGTTAGGTTATCATTGAAATCAGATTTCCCTCACGTGATCGATGAGTATACTCAGGGAGTGGCAGGGGAAGATGAGACTGGAGTGATAACGCATAGCAGGATACCATGAATCCATCTAGCTAATTCCCAAACCGAAGCTCTCCAAAGCTGTCAGGAGGCACAGAGGATTGAATCACAGCCCCTGATATTAGAGGCAGGAGGCAAAACTGGAGCTAAAAAGCTAAAAACATATTAGGGGAGGGTGAAAGGCAAGCAAAGCCTAGGGTCTTAGGGATCAATATGCATGTGCATAATACTGACAACACATACCCGAGGAGGATCTCAGTGAGCTCGGGTCCATTGGCTTTTTCATAATTCCTGTTTCAGGAGGCGACAGCAGCTTCACGGTGCTCTCTAAGGAGCTGCAGGATTTGAAAAGATGACTTTCCAAAAAGGTCATTCCACAATTTGGGATTTAGACTCTGTTTACCTTGGCTTATGTAGATTGAATTTTTGAATATCAATTTATAAAGTCAGCTTTTCATTAATGTCAATGCAGCAGAGAACTGACTCTTTGTGATGCCCCAATTCCTTACTAATAAAGTAAACAAGCTGGCTTATAAAAAAAAGTTTGACCCACTTGAAGAAGTCTGTTAAACTGTAAACATCTAGCTTTTGCTCTCTTTAATCATCTTGCTGGGATTTGAATGCTGCAGGCTTAGATTCTTAATCTCACTGGTTGGTTTAAAACGTCTAGTTGTATTTATTCCTGTATTTTAAATGATCACAAGGATCTTTTACTTTAATGTTAGCCTTTAGATGTGATGGGCTGTTCAGGCAGATCGGGATGTCATTATGGCAGTGATTGGATGATTGTTTTTTAGATGACAGATGCAGAAATTGGTTAAAGTGAAAGTCATGTTGGAAAAGGCTGTTGTCCATAACATCAAAAAGTCTGTCTGCTGAATAGCTGATGGGGAATTTTATCGCAGAGCTGACGAGGGAGTTGCATTAGCATCTTTAACCATGTGGGAAATATTAATTCTAAACGTAAATGTAGGAATGCTGGATTCTCCTAAACATAGCCCCTGGCTGCCTGGTTATCGTTGATGAATATTATAAAGCACGAGAGTTTGTTCATCTGAGCTGTAATAAGAGAAAATGAAGGAATTTGTTAATCAACCTGTTAATTAGCTCTGGTATGAATTCTGATGTGTTAGAAGTCACATCTCACATATGTAGAAAAAAAATGTATAAATAGGACACGAAAATAAAGCGAATGTATTCAGGAATATGTGAGGAAGGAATAATTTACATCTACAGGTTTGTACAGCTTGTTTTTAAAACACTTTTTATGATTCAGCCCTGAAAGTGACTCATTGGTAGTTTACACTTTTACAGTTTAAGACATGAGGACATTTTAAATGTAGCAACTGCTGTAAAACCATGTTTTTAACATTAAAGTGGCTGAAATATGTAAAAATCAAATCGTAGACTCTATAGGATATTAAAATTATGCAATGCTGATTTTAGTTTATATGGACATACAGCCACAGGTCGTCATGTTAATAAAATATTTGTCCGCAAAAAACAAATTTCTCCGTTTACTATCTCAAAGCAAATCTCTTGCATGGCTCCTTGGGTTAACTTGTCTTTCATTGCTGTGTTGGAGCACGTCCTTGATAATATTCTTGTCAATAAGAGAGCTACAGAGCTGACAGTGAATCAGATTTTTGGTTCAGATACAATTTGGACAATCACCTGATCCATCTAAAAACATTTTAATACACTTGTATTTACATTACATTTGTAATTTGTGAGCTAACTGGTTGTTAGCTTCAGCGAAATGCCCTTAAAATGTGCTGAACTACCCCAGCATACTGAAAAAAAACTATGCTTAGTACACTCCCATTGTTCATTCATAGAAAAGCAATAAAAGATTTAATCAATGAACATTTCATTTAAATGTGATTGTAGAGCTGATTACCTGCTCACTTTTCCCCCGTCACATAACAGCGTCTTCACAGAGCTAATTAGCTTGCTAGTCAACATTTGTGTCTGAACTGCAGTGGAAAGCTGAAGTGAAATATGAATGGAGTGAATGTGTGGATAAGTAGTAGAGCAGTAACTTATGCTAAAATAATTTTTTTAGGCTTAAAGCTGCAGTGCTTTCTTTAATAATTCCTTAAAATGAAGACAGTAAACCAGAGGAATGTCTGAATTTTTCAGAACACGTCCTCCAGGTGAGCTCTCACACGTCACTGTGGCTTTATGTAACTAAAACTCCACCTCAGATAGTCCTATAGCAGAGTGCAGAGTACATGTTATCTAGCCTTGCTTCATTCTCTTCCAGGTGGTCTACAGCTGACAGCTGCTGTTTGTTTTGTGTGTGGTGCAGATGAAACAGGTGCTTTTTAATTTTCATCAGTAAATGACTGAACATGTACAATGAACAATCCAAGACTTGAAAAGCACCAAGGATAAGAAACACTCAGTAACACTCTACACATTTTAACACACAAAAATGTATAGATACATGCAGTCAAATGTTTCTGAGCATAAGTGCAACAAAATGAAACAGATTTGTAGAGGATACTTCTCCACAGTGTTTCTTCAGACTGATGCAAAAGGAGTTACTTCTGGGGTTATTCACCTTCTGGCTTGATGCAGCCCATAGAACTGTTTAGACAGTTCAATGGGCTGAGAAGATTTGAACTGGAAGGGGAAATGACAGGTCAGTAGAGGTAGCTCCCACTTTTCATCTACTTTTTGTAACTAAAACTTAAAATCTGACCTGAAGATGACTGTAAATTTGGCCTTCAGTGTACAAAGGCTCTTTATTTTATTTAAAAAGCCAACTTTTATACTTCATCTCTCGCTGCTTTAATGAGCTGTCTTGCTGGCTGTGTTTGGATATCTTCTTTAATGTGAGCATATGCAATGTTCAGAAACTCAGACATAGCAATAAAAGAGCCGTGGTGTAAGATTATGCCTTCAAAGCACTGTCTGATACCTTATTGATCTCTCATCCCCTGTCGACAGGTCAGAGTCTGCCATAACAGATCTGTGTTTTTTAGAGCAGGGCCCTTGAAGCAGTCAAATATGCAGTAATTTGCTGAAGAACTCTTCAGCGGTGCTATGATAGAGGTTGAAACCTTGAATTGATGACTTAACCTCCACACAGTCATGCAGTTTTATAAATTGTGGAGACTGCCCTCCCCCAGTAAATGATCCGATAGGTCATTTGTGTAAGCTGCTATTATAACCTGCACTGTAGCTATATTTTAAACAGACGCTTAAACACCTGCTTGTTTGATCACATTTTTAGATTGTTTTTCAGATGGCGTTGGAAACCTACACAGTGGGGGGTTCCAATAATAGCAAGGGCAGATACCAAACACAAGTGAACAGGAAGTGAAATCAAGACCTAAAAATTGGTCCCAGCTGAAAGTTAAATTGTCTCCCAATTGAAGCAGATGTGTTTGTAAAAGGGACACTTTTGTATATGTTGACTGTGCAAGTTTGGGGACAGTTAATGAATAACTTTTAGAAGAAGCCAAATTTTTAATGCTTAAACAACAGATGGCATAGGAGACAATGAGGTTTTTATGATATCACACTTCTTGGAAAATTTACTATGATGGAATGTTGAAATCTTTATTACCAAGGCCACCCACAGTCACCAAAAGCTTAGTGTCAAATAATGAATTCATTTCATATATTCAGTTCAATTCAATTTTATTTATATAGCACCAAATCACAACAACAGTCGCCTCAAGGTGCTTTATATTGTAAGTTAGACCCAACAATAATACATACAGAGAAAAACCCAACAATCATATAACCCCCTATGAGCACCACTTTGGTGACAGTGGTAAGGAAAAACTCCCTTTTAACAGGAAGAAGCCTCCAGCAGAACCAGGTTCAGGGAGGGGCGGGGCCATCTGCTGCGACCGGTTGAGGTGAGAGAAGGAAGTTGTTGATTTAGGATGAGAAATTTCTATACATGAAATCTACATCACATGTTCATCAGCTATTCATTCTGTAAAACTAGACTTGCTGTTGTCAGTTAACTGAAGTACTCGAATACTATCATTAAATCTTATAGTAAAGGTTGCTAAATAAAAAAAGAGTCCCGCAGTAAAGTTATTTTTTAAACCGGTAAACTGCCTTTTGGTCTCTTCTTTGTCCCCTTGGACAGCAAAACAACAGCTGAAACAATGTAGAAACCAAATATCTGATCAATGAAAACTAGAATCTATTTTTCTATCGAGGATATTCTGATGCCAAAATGTTTGCTGTCCATCATCCTAAAGTACTCTTACATTGTTTTCAAGTTCAGTTATGTGACTTTTGCTTAAAGGTTACTGTGCAGGGCATGGCTGAGAACACCAGCACAGTGTGTGTGTGTGTGTGTGTGTGTGTGTGTGTGTGTGTGTGTGTGTGTGTTTGTTTCTTTCAACTTAATCTGTTTTTTGGGAAATTTCCCATTTAAAACTTTGATATTTGATCTTTATTTTCTCGCTATTTTCTTGCTCCTCTTCTTCCAATGGGGGCAGCGTTTTTGGTGCTGCTGGTGGAGTTTCAGCCTGCTGCAGTGTCCCCTCCTATGACTCATTACTGCAGTGACTCCAGAGTAATTGCTTATGAAGTTCTGCTATTGCTCTCAGTGATCTGTGGCACGCGACCAAACGTGACACCCTGAGCTGTGGGGGGTTGGGTGAACACGCTCTAACGCTGATAGTCCTTATTGGAAGAGGCAGAAAAGGAAATCAGACCTAGATTCCATATACAAAGCCAGTTATCATAATGAGGCCTGGATGTCATGATGAAAGTGGCTCCTAAAGTGGTATTACCCTGGAGATAACTGTGGCAGAAATTATTACATTTAGGTTTATTTGGGCTTTTTTTTATGTAATCTTAGAAGGAAATGATCCCTGACTTGAGATTGTTGTTCAAGGCTTACTTGGATTTGCCTTTTTCCCCCCCAGATAGATAAAGTTCTTATAAAATGTTCGTCTTGCATAATATGATGCGATAATACAGCTGTTTTGATTTTCAATTGAACACTTTGATTTGTTTTTGTTTGTGTAACTGTGTAGGTATGTGTTCCCTGTATTAGTAATGTTTGGTTTGGGTAGAGATTGAGTTAGAGTCTTTAGGAAACTGATTTAAGTTAATGTCTCCTCAAGTTTCTGATACACAACTCTGCGTGTGATGTGTGTTTAAGAGGATGGATGGATTGCCTCGTGCTTGGTGCCATCCTCAGAGGTGATGAATGTGCTCTGTCGCTGCTTGCACATCTCCAAGGCCAACCTCTGCGAGGCTGTCTTCCAATGATACTGGTTGCAAATGAGTGATAAAGCACAGGAATGATGTAGCTCAAGCCTCCTTTTCCCTTGTGCCCCAGAGATTTACTGAGGTATTCAGTGAATCTGGAAAAATGAGGCCACTTTACCCCCATCGTGCATCATCAGTTTTTACTTGCTGGAACACTGGGATGTCCACGTCATTCAATAAATATTTTTCTAATCTAGTTCTTCAAATTGGTTTTAAATAACATTCATTCCTAAAGTAAAATTAAAGAAAAATACTCAACCAAAATCCTCTAGATTGATTGTCATCATAAATCAAATGTTGTAAACAAATAGGGCAGTAAACATCGTTTTTCCTCTGAATTTGCAGATGGTGACAATATGGCCTCATTCACACTTCTTTATTTCATGTATCTTTTTTCTGTATTGCATCTCTTCGGTAAATCTGAATTCATCCATCTGGGATTTCCTGAGATGGATACAAATCAGGGCCAGTTGCACTCCACTTTAGAGGGCTGTCATACTCCTGATCCTCTCAAGCAATCACTAAAAATACCACAGGAAGTTAAAAACAACACTCTCTAGTGTCACTTTAACATCACTGGAACTGCTTGGCTGTGTGTGGCTGACAGGGAAGGAGAGCAGTCTAATGTTTCCTGTTCAGATCAAAAAGTAATCCAAATTTTACTTTAGCATCCGTGTGTGTGAGTTTGCATGTTCTCCCTGTGGCTGTGCAGGTGTCCTGACTATAAATTGGTCACAGGTGTGAATGTCTTTCTGTCTGTCAGTACTGGCCCTGCAAAAGACTGCTGAGCTTACCTTTGTCATACTGCCTTTTAACCTATAACAGCAAGGACAGACTCAATTCCCAACACGTCATCGCATTGTTTCACTCTTCCAAAAATTATTTAACACAATGGGGCGGGGTTGGCTTCATGTTACTTTGGTTTTGACTTTAACTTTTCTGTCACTTTGGTTACATTTATAGAGAATAATGGCTTTAAACGCATGCTTAATGACAAACACATTGCATGGCTTTTCCTTGGTTACCACAATTAGGCATTAGGTTGGTATTACACCAGTCTTTTCTCTCAGTGTCATAGCATCTGTATTGGACTACTGTGTACACTCAAAAAATCTGGAGCTTTATGGTTTCATAGATGTGATAACTCGGAAGTCAGAATGCTCGGTGTTTCTTTTATGGCTCATTTACATAGTATTTTTATTTCTGCTAGCCATGTCCCCCATGAAGGCTACATGGTGTCTTTTATGTTATTCTTTTAAATAAAACTGATCCTTATTGGCTTGTTGTAATGATATGCTATAATGCAAAGTGTTAATGAAGAAACAATGGGATCCCCATACAAACTTGTACAGTGAATCTGTTTTCTATCCACCAATATGCCATCCGTTTTTCCTTATTATTGTCGTAGCGTAATGCTTTAATTTTAGTGAGTTAATGCTTTCAATTACCTTGGTAGAAGAAAAGTGTTATACATAACAACAACAACAACAACAATCTTTATTTATAGAGCACATTAAAAGCCAGGGGCATGCCAAAGTGCTTTACATAAAACAATAAAACAATAAAATGATTTACACTAAAACATCGGAGTCATATAAGTGTGGGATTATGTTCACAGGTAAAAACCACTAATAGGAATAATCTATAGCACACAGCTATAGCAAAGTAGAACTGTACCATCATACACAGTGATAGAGAACATAGACAACGCAACAATAAAATAATAAAAATAATTAGCACTATAACGTCAGAGTCATATAAGTGTGAGATTATGTTCACAGGTAAAAACCACTAATAAGAATAAACTATAGCACACAGCTATAGCAGAGTAAAGCTGTACCATCAAACACAGTGATAGAAAACATTGACAGCGCAGGACATAAGGCCACTTAAAGGACACTCTCTTATCCATAAGAATGTACAAGGAATGAAAAGGAGATGGTTCTGTCTCTCGCTCAAGGACAGAGAAGATTTAACTTGGCGCAGTTGCACTATAAAATAATCTTTCCCTGGTCAGCCTGTCACTCATAGCAATAGAGAAGTAATCTTCTGTACTGAACGGGGCTTTCTCCTTTTCTCCAACACTAAGTGTGGCTAGAGCTCTCCAAGGACAGCTGTGTTCCAAAAACCATACCAGTCTCCGAGAACGAGTCAATAGTTAGGACGGGAACAGACAGCTCAGTGTGAAAAGTGACTCAGTGCTGCTTCAACAAAAGATCTTTTCAAGGTCTGACACTGATAAAACTTTGTGTAGGAGTTGAAACACAGCCACAGATCTAAAGCATCACGATGCAACCACAACTTCTATGGCACCTCTAAAAAGTTGGCAAGAAATGTTGACACTTTATAAACACCTACGCTGACGCCCCATTGGTTCCTTGACATCAGCATGACTGTTTTAATCCAGTCAAGGAAAAATGCATGTGAGGTAATTATTGAATCCAATTAAAAAAATGGTCACCAATTTTGTCACATAGTTATTTTAGATTATTTAAATCTAAAATCGTATTTAGACTATTTTAATCTAAAATCTGGAAAAACTGGAGCATCCTTTTTAATCTATCAGTAAATGTAAAAGCTTTGTGCTTACTTTACTTTGGTTTTTGATGAGTCATGGTACATAATACCTCCTCTGATGTTCGTCATGCACATTCATTGATCTAAATAACTCAATTTAGATTTCCAAGACATGCTTGTTAACTTAACTGGCGTGGATGTGATTGTTTCTCTCTGTGCTCGCCCTGTGATGGGCTGCTGACCTTTCCAGGATGTGCCCCACCTTTTTTTTGCCCATCATAAATTAAAACCACATTTCACCTCTTATCAGCAATATTGTGAATTTCCTCCTCTGTAACATTACACCATTCTGAGGTTTTAAAAATATATTTTATATATTATTTTGTCTTGCAATTTGAGGGAACGAGTCATAGCTTCTAAAAGATGTGGGATCCCACTTGTGGAAGGCACTGAAAGAGAATGCAGCCATGCATGGTGTCTTTAGTAGTTTTCCCACTGGGATTGTGGACCATCCAGGTTGGGGTGGGAGGCTGATGAAGATGGTCCGACCCACTGGAGTCAAGACGGGGGGACCTGACTGTAGGCAGCTATGGGACTGCTGAGGAGTAGTGACAGATGGGAGAGCAGGAACACAGAGTCCTTGAGCTGGTCCTGCTGTTTTCCTCTCTTATGCTATCACTTTTTTTCTGCAGCAGCAATCTCATTCTCACAGTGCACTAAATCATTTTTGAGAAATCTTTTGTCATTTAGGAATATGTTCATTATTCTTTTGTTCTCCCACCTAACTTCATTTATCATTCAGTCATCATTCTCTGTGCTTTTCCTTTGTTACCAGTCACTGCCCTGTCTTTCTGCTTATGTCTTTTCTCCTAACTGAATACACACAAGTTTCTTTTCTTCTCTTGATTTCTTTTTAATTGTTGTTTTTTGGTTTTTTTTTGGTTGTTGTTGTTTTTTTAGCTCTTTAACTTATCTCGGATATACTGTTTTCTTCTAAATCTTCTGCACTGCCAGTTTTTATTTCAACCTCTCTAATTTTCTTGCTCACACTTTACATGTTACCTTGTTTATTTGTTTTTTTTTCTTTCCCTTTTCCCTTCTTTTGACTTTGCTCCCATTTCCCTTTCTGTCCTTCAGATGTGTTGTGCTCCACAGGGGACACATCTCGTGATCTCACCGAGTCTATCAGGATGAAACATGCTACTGTAGCTCACGCACTTACTCAGAGGAAATGCTCTTGGAGCTCAAATGCACCTGGAGGACATGCACTCAATCTTACTTTAATAGCACAATGGAGACCTGTACATTTTGTTTTCATTTTCCAGTGTTTCATCCATGCACACATGCAGAGTACCACTGATGCTTCCCACATTTTTCCAAATCCAATGCCAGCTTTTATGTAACTCTGCACAGTTTAATCCGTCCCTAGACCAACCATCCACAACTTTCCAACTTCTTCCTTATCCCCTTTTAAAATTTCGCCCTTATTCTCACCAAGTCTTTTCTTCCTTTAAAATCAGCCCCTATGTCTCAGCTGAACTAAAAAAAAAAGGCCCCTAATAGCCGTAATGAGACGACACGCATAAATACAGCTTACTGTATTTATAGAAGTGATGTGATTATTAGCATTGATGCTGTGCTTCTGGTGTATTGCAGTGACTGAAAAAAATGTATTCACAGTCTGAGGTAAAATATTGATATTTTTGTTTTTAAATAGTACAACAAATAGTCTTGAGACTTTGGAGGCTTTTTCTATCCCATGATTAAGATTATTATTGTTATTGTTCATTGTTTCCTGGCTGATTGCTGACCATGTTGCAGTTTGGATCTGGTATCCTCATACAGTCTGAGATTGCTTTGATATATATTTGATATTAGTTATTTCAACAGCGTTTTCTTACTTAACAGACATTATAAGATACCATGAAGAACCGCTCTCTTTCTCTGTGCATTAAAAAGGAGCCATGGGTATGATGAAAGGTTTATAATATAATGTTTTTTGGATACAATAACTTTCAACTTTCGTCTTTGATCTTGAACATTACAGATCATATCTCCTTGTGCATGAGCTTGATTGGCTTGGTTAAATAATCTCTAAGGGCAGGTAATGTAGCAACCCACTAAAAACCTTTCATGGTCTTAACATAAAAAAAAACAACAACAAGTGATCTTATAAATCTGTAAAAGACTGGTTTTGTGGTGCATGGTGTCTTCTAATGGAGTACTCTAAACCATCTTATGATGTTTTTCTAACCATAACTGAGGCTCTTAGCTCTTCCTCAAGGGCTTTCTCACTGTACTACTTCAAGACTTCATAGCTGGCATCTTTTGATGATACCAAGGCTTTGGGGAACAATAAATGTCTCATAGTTTTACACAACAACTTTGTCACAATCAGATGAGCTAATTAGGCTTGAGCATTGAGATTAGTCATGCAGAGGTTTGGGAGAAGCGAGCGTAGAATAACAGCAACATGGGAACTGACAAAAAATCAGGAAGAAAAAGTTATATCAGCCACAGACGATATATCAGTCTGATGTTACAGCTTCTTTCTATTGAAAAATGCCTAAATATAACACAGCTTATTCATCTGGACAATTAGAAATATGTCAGTTAACTGGAAAAGAAGAATATGATTCACTTTGAAAACCTATTTATATGAGACAATACTGATGAGTACAATTCAATCAAACAAAAATCAAACACCCTTCAAAACCTCCTTTATATATGACTTTAATTTGGGGTAGAAATATATTTTCTGCATAGTGTGATCCAATTTTGCTAGCATAAATTTACATTTCAGTATCAGTGGAAGTGCAAATGAGATGGTGAGAATAGCTCATGATGACAGGAATGTAGGAATATATATCTAATAAAGTATAAACCCAGACAAGGTAACAGTATCTGTCGTGCTGCATTTTAATTTGTGTCTGCAGACTCTAACGTATAATAACTACTTTGAGTTTTAAAAGTTTCTCTGTTCAGCTTGGCCAAAGAAGACTGTATTAGCCCTAAGTGATTAAGGGTATCTTCTTTGTAGAGTCTACTCAGCTTCTGTGACAATTGCTGCTCATACAAGATTTGAAAAATCTCCTCAAGCTACCAACAAAGTCACAGGAAAGCAAAGTTTAATTCAGCACTTCAACCTGAGGCAAGGCACAGACAAAAAGAAATAATCTCTAGGCTACACATATTCTGTGTTATACCAAAAAAGTAACCTAAAACAAATCTGAATTCTTTAGAAATGCATAGAGTATGTTTTTAAATATTAAACCCCAGAGTTCCTTGGTGCCTGCAAGGAAAACATGTGATTGCGCAGAAAGCAAGAGGATCATAACAGCAGATGAAAACAGCATCGTAATCCTGATAGCATGTGTCTTTTAAAAAACACGCTTTTGCAGCTTTTTTCCTAAAACATTATTTGTTAGTTTTTACCTCACGTTGAGTGTGGAGATGAGATTAATCACAGGCCAACTTTGGACTGAAGTCAAAAATTCATTTGAAATTCTCTCCTTATTGTAGGCAATGTAAAGTCAATTAACTACTAAGAGTAGTTGTCAAACAGCTAACAGATCATCTGCAGAGGAATGGTTTATTTGAAGAGTTTCAGTCAGGTTTCAGAGCTCATCACAGCACAGAAACAGCTTTAGTGAAGGTTACAAATGATCTTCTTATGGCCTCTGACAGTGGACTCATCTCTGTGCTTGTCCTGCTAGACCTTAGTGCAGCATTCGATACTGTCAACCATAATATCCTATTAGAGCGATTAGAACATGCTGTAGGTATTACAGGTACTGTGCTGCAGTGGTTTGTATCATATCTATCTAATAGACTCGAATTTGTGCATGTAAATGGAGAGTCCTCTTCACACACTGAGGTTAATTATGGAGTTCCACAGGGTTCAGTGCTAGGACCAATTCTGTTTACATTATACATGCTTCCCTTAGGCAGCATCATTAGAAGACATAGCATACATTTTCACTGCTATGCAGATGACACCCAGCTCTATCTCTCCATGAAGCCAGATAACACACACCAATTAGTTAAACTGCAGGAATGTCTTAAAGACATAAAGACCTGGATGGCCGCTAACTTTCTGCTTCTTAATTCAGATAAAACTGAGGTTATTGTACTCGGCCCTGAAAATCTTAGAAATATGGTATCTAACCAGATTCTTACTCTGGATGGCATTACCTTGGCCTCCAGTAACGCTGTGAGGAACCTTGGAGTCATTTGTTTAATATGTGCGTTGAAGGACATATCCTGGTCAAAAATATGTAAGACTGCGTTCTTCCATTTGCGCAACATCTCTAAAATTAGAAATATCCTGTCTCAGAGTGACGCTGAAAAACTAGTTCATGCATTTATTACTTCCAGGCTGGACTACTGTAATTCATTATTATCAGGATGTCCAAAAAACTCACTGAAAAGCCTTCAGCTAATCCAAAATGCTGCAGCAAGAGTCCTGACAGGGACTAGAAAGAGAGAGCATATTTCTCCTGTTTTGGCTTCCCTTCATTGGCTTCCTGTTAAATCCAGAATTGAATTCAAAATCCTGCTCCTCACATACAAGGTCTTAAATAATCAGGCCCCATCTTATCTTAATGACCTTGTAGTACCATATCACCCTATTAGAGCGCTTCGCTCTCGCTCTGCAGGCCTACTTGTTGTTCCTAGAGTATTTAAAAGTAGAATGGGAGGCAGAGCCTTCAGTTTTCAGGCCCCTCTTCTGTGGAACCAGCTTCCAGTTTGGATTCGGGAGACAGACACTATCTCTACTTTTAAGATTAGGCTTAAAACTTTCCTTTTTGCTAAAGCATATAGTTAGGGCTGGACCAGGTGACCCTGAATCCTCCCTTAGTTATGCTGCAATAGAGGCTGCCGGGGGATTCCCATGATGCATTGAGTTTTTCCTTTCCAGTCATCTTTCTCACTCACTATGTATTAATAGACCTCTCTGCATAGAGTCATATCTGTTATTAACCTCTGTCTCTCTTCCACAGCATGTCTTTTATCCTGTCTTCCTTCTCTCACCCCAACCGGTCGCAGCAGATGGCCCCGCCCCTCCCTGAGCCTGGTTCTGCCGGAGGTTTCTTCCTGTTAAAAGGGAGTTTTTCCTTCCCATTGTCGCCAAAGTGCTTGCTCATAGGGGGTCATATGATTGTTGGGTTTTTCTCTGTATCTATGAAGCGCCTTGAGGCGACTTTTGTTGTGATTTGGCGCTATATAAATAAAATTGAATTGAATTGAATTAATATTAAGAATTGGAAATAAACTATGGCATCTATAGCAAATATGAACAGATAACAGCCTCACAGAGAGACTAAACTATAATGACAGCTAGCAGCTTTTTCTTTCTACCCACAGAGACAATAAAAACTGACAACAAATGCAATCTTTATTGTAAAACTTGCAGTTGTAAGTAACCAGCCATCCTCCTCCACCTCGTCCCATCTTTAGTTTTCCTACCTGCAGGTTAGGAAGGCCACTGTTGTCATGGCATCTCCAGAGATTCTCTTCTTTCTATGATTTCATGATTTCAGTTAGCAGCTGCAGTCTTTTGTTGCAAGTTGTAGGGATACTCCCACCAGAAACTGCACTTGTAGAAAGGCTACTATGCCAAGCTCCCCAAGGCTGGAGAGCAGAACAAGAACAAGTTGCCCAAGATCGTATAGAGAGTCTGTCTGCGGTCACTGAGAGACAAGGAGACTTACTGAAGAGGCAGCTGAATGACACTGAGGACTATCAAAAGCAACGTGCCACCTGGTTAGCAGTGATAAAACTATCAAAATAAGACTTTACATAGACTGCCTTTAAAGGGCTCACGTTTGCTCACTGTGCAAGCAGATGTTTGACATGTATATCACAAAATCTCACAGATATCAATGATGATGCACTACCTTCTCAATATGAAATGCCATGCCATGTGTGAGAGACATTAAAGAGTTACCGTGAAGAAACATTAATTAGCAATCACCCTGCGCTTTATGAGTAACGACTGGGGCTTGTACTGGTATGTCAATATGGCAAGCTCAAACTACAGCCAAGAACCTTAAGGTCATCGCTGTTTCATCAATTTCACCGCCTAAACAGATGGCTCAGTCTTTGAGTGTTTCCGCCAGAGAACCAGTGAAGCTCAGCTTTACAGTCAAGCCCAGAGCGGTGGAGGAAGCAAAAGCCCTAACAGTGAAAGCAAGTACGCTGGGCCAAGGGCAGAGGGAGAACCGAGTGTATTTCAAATTTACCCATGTCCAAAGGTCCAGTTCTCATTAAAATCAATTCCCTTCTTTCAAGTTGGAAGTGAGCAGAGAGTCATGGGTTCAAGATTCGTCAGACCCATACTAGAGTGCTGGCTTGCTTCCAGCCAGCGAGCCGGAAAGAAGAGCTAATGCCTCTGGAGTCCGCACATACAGGCTGGGCTCCGTGTTAAGCCAGTGTGCAAAAGCACCTCGGGAGCAGCTCAACATGCAGACTGACAGTCAGGATTAGCCTGGGTAACGTCCTGATTTGATCTTTGGCTTTTCAAGTGATTGTCACTTTAAGGACGATAGCAGAGGGTTTTCACTTAAACCAACATTCTTGTTGCTCTGAGTGTGAATAAGACTGTGGGACACTCATCCTGAAGGACACTAAAAGGGTCGTGAACTGGTTAGCTGAATTGCTTAACATTGAAATGACCCCAGGCACCATTTCAAGCATAAAGCATCAATACCTGTGAGTGTTATGTTTTCCTGGATGGATTTGTATCTTAGGCCAGTAATCATACCTTTTAAAACACAATCAAATGGAAAACAAACAAAATATTTCCTCTCAGGGGCAAAGATCTGTGTGGAAGATATTTTTATTTGATCAATTTCCAGCGCAGTATTTCGCTTACTTTGAGCTCTGACAGCTTTGACAGTGTGGAGCCGGCATGTTTAATGCATTTTTTTTCCCAAAGCCAATGTTTTAATATTCTTTCTTCCTATAAAAAGTTCACGGTTGCCGTGTGTGATTAATGTTCAGACACTTACATCCCGTGTATTTCTACAAAGGCAGGCGTGTTCCTTGGCTGAAGCTTGATGTAAATTACAGAATGATTCCAAGAGGCGCTGGGGTGGAAATAAACACACTGGCCATATAGTGACGTATGAGGAATGTCAATTGACGCCTGCAGCACACACACCAGATAATCCACTAACACACACACACACACACATACACAAAAGAAGTGGTCCAGATAGAGCAGTATGTCAGTGCCTGCTGCAGCTTTGCTAGCACCAGCAGGACTTTCGATAATCCAGCCTTCATCAAGAGAGCACCTCATTAAAAAGACTTTCTGGCATCTCTCTCTCTCTATTCTTTTTTACACTTCCCGAAATTCAGAATCAGGTGTTTCATTAATGCCACGTAAACATCGCTGACAAACATTCACATTTAAGATACAGATCAGTGATAGAATGTTTAATTTCCAAGATAAGCAGCATTTAAATTGAACAGATAAGACACACATTGGTTAAACCTTCAGCAGCCAGCTGTGAAGCACAGAAGATCTTTTTACCACATTCTCCATCCTCAGTTTTTACATATTTAATAAGTTCAGACGTCAGTAGCAGAATGAGCCCCTGTGTCTGATTGTTATTGTCCCTTCAACAGCTCCCCATGCCCTTTGTTCTCTGGTCTTAACCCATGGTCCAAGTGGGCGCTTGTATCTAAATTCCTCTTGGAGATAGTAAAGGGCCAAAATGAGAAGCACAAAGGCAATCAAGAAAATTGCTAATAATTTATTACAGTGTCTTTTATCTCAGCTCTCTTCGTGCTGCTCACCTCTTGTTCTCTCTATTGTCAGACCCTTTTGTCTTTGGTTCAGTCAAGTGCTGCTCTTTCACTGGCCTGAGAGAGGATTTAAATACAAAGCAGTATCTATTGAATTATCCAGATTTCAGATGTACTGCTGGGCACATCAAATGTTGAAAACCAGCCCGATAGCTGTGATCTATTATGTGCAATCACTATGAACTGCCAGTGTCACTCCATAAAAGAAATGATTGAATTTCTTTTATTTCACAATTTCTTTCTGTCTATTACCAACAACAGGGGCCACCAAAGACATGGGCAAGATGCTTGGTGGAGAGGAGGAGAAGGATCCTGATGCTCAGAAAAAAGAAGAGGAAAGGCAAGAAGCGCTGAGGCAACAGGAAGAGGAGAGGAAGGCCAAATATGCAAGAATGGAGGCAGAGAGAGAAAACATCCGACAGGGCATCAGGGATAAGGTAAACTTCAATACTAATAGAGCCTCACGAGTTAATCATGCTCAAAGAGCTCTCATTGTTCTTAAACTGTTATCCAGTCCACAGACTAAACAAACTGCTGTTCAGCTGTTATACATGCTTACAAACAGGTCTGTTTAGTAGAAATATGCAATGTAAACTTGGGCAGCATGGTTACAGCCTCACAGCAAGAAGGTCGTGAGGTCGTGAGTTCAGCTCCGCCACCTGTCCGGGGCCTTTCTGTGTGGAGATTGTGTCATTTCTCCGGGTACTCCCCAGCTTTCTCTCCCAGTCCAAACACATGCAAGTAGTAGGGTTAGGTTAACTGGTGATTCTAAATTGACGTTAGCTGTAAATGTGAGTGTGAACGCTTGCCTGTTTGTCTGTATTAGCCCTGTGACAGACTGGCCTGTCTAGGGCATACCCCGCCTCTTGCCCTAGACAGAATAGGCTCTAGCCTCCGACTGACCCTAAATTGGACAAGGAGAGAATAGAAACAGTGTAAAAAAAACAAATATAACTTCTGTAAAACAAAGTGGGATTGGCTTTAGTCGTAGAGAGATGCTGCTTTTGCTTCTCGTATAGTTCTGCTAACATGTCTATAAACCAAGCATCAAACTCAACATCCCAAAAACTGCATTTCCTCAGGCTTCCTTAAAAACTTGCACTTTTTGCATGTGTTTGATGACAGTTGGAGTCACTGATCTGGACCTTTCTGCTCATTTTATGCTGCTTGAGCTTTTGTAATGAAATTATTTGAGAAATATTTGTTTTTGTGATGAGGTACAGACTGTCCAGAAGTTTGTGCTTCAGTTTTGGTTTTACTAGTTTGTTAACTAAAGTCGTCAGTGATATATGTGTCTGTGTTCAGCCCACACAGGGCCATGAATCCAGGCTGCAAACCAGTCTAGGTGATATTGGCTAATAACTTAACAGTTACCCTTTCTGATCCAAAAACTGCAACATCTGACTCAAAAAACAAAACAAAGAAAAAAACATAGTGATAAACATACTGAGGCTTCAAACTGCAGGGTCAGAACCAGAAGGTGAAGTCATGATGGTTACATCCATCTTTTATACACTGGCTGCAATAAATTCAATCGGCTCTAAAAAAAAACATCTCTTGCATTTTGGTGACTGTTGTTCGAGACCGATTAGCTTCAGGCCCGTCATAAACAGCTCAGCTTCACTCATGGTCACAAAACAGTGCAGTGAGACCATTGCACAAATATAATCAACAGCATTATCCTCTCTGGCATGGCTCTATTAGGATTCAACAAGTGCTATAAATCAAGCTTTATACTGCAAATTGCACTTTCAAATGAATTGGCTAATGGAGAATGGAGGTTTAAAAAACTGGACTTTAAATTAGTCCTTCTGTTTTGATTTAAAACTCTGCACTCTTAATTTTTTTTTTAAATTACTGGATATAGGTCCTTAAACATATTCCCTTCTGGAGTTCATTTTCAAAGTTGAATGGAAATTCTTGACTTAGTGGCCCTTTTTATGTCACCAGGATAATTCTGGCTTTGATAATGTCTAAATTAATATTTGATTAAGCTGTAATAAGATATGATGATCAAAGTGTCTGCAGCTTGCCGGGAAGGGTTACCCTTGACACTGCTAATAATGCATTAGATATTTGACTTGAATGCCCTGAGAGAGACTGAAACTTTTCTATGTGTAGCTCTTATAAAACTATGTTTGGAGTTTGGGGATCAACTCTAAACTCTGCTGAGCCCCAGCACTTTTCCTTCTCGCTCTCTCAAAAAAAGAGCAATATGACAGCATATCTTTGGGAAGCGTTTGATTATAGCAAGGTGAGAGGGGCTGACTAAGCATGGCTGTTCATTTCAACTGATGCAAGTCTTTGTTACTGTGGAACAAGTCTAAAAAAGAAAGAGAGACCGAGTGGAAACAGAGGGAGTTATAGAAGAGAGCTACATCAACCAATAACACCAATGTTTGTTTTATTTCTGTCGGAAATTCAGAAGAAATATTTCTTAGGTACTGAAGTAAGATACACCCCTCCAGCCAGTCAAAAAATATTTAGCTTCTCGATCTTGCTGAAGTTAAACTTTTCTTCATAGTCACATCTTTAAAATAGTCATTGTTGAAGATATGTATATGAGGATTCCCACATTTTCCAACTGCAGCAGCTGGAGTGTTAATATACTTTTGGTATTGAAAGATTTGTGACAGTTTATGAATTATTACTGGTATATAAAATGTTGTCAGTAAAGCAGTCGACATGATATCTATGCTCATATGTACTACTGAGGACACAGGAAAGCATCAGTGCTGAGAGATTACATCATTCTTTAAAATGGCAACAACATCCACCAACCACTCAACCTCTGACAGTCCGTTTGCAGCCTGGAGGGGCTGAGTGAGTCAAACGTTTGCTAGGGACTGCAGTTTGTGTCCTATATGGAAGTTTCATGTTTTTGTTTTGCTTAATTTTCACTTGGGTTTTCTTTTTTTCTTTTTGTTTTTAAGACACCTCTTAGTTTAAGACACCTAAAGCATTTGGTTAGGTTTTGGAAAAGATGTTAACTTAACATTAACATTGCATATTACCCAGTGTATGTATGCAAGGGATTGTTTACAAGCAAATACACCTGATGAGCTGTGAGTTTGACCCACCTAAAGATACACAAACATTGTCCTTTAGCATTGATGTCGTTCCTCACCATTTGATGGTTAAGGCTGAGATGTGACAAAACATCAGTATTTGATGCTGTTTCTGAAAATCAGTGGATTTAACTGAACCGAGGAGGAAATGAAAACCTACAATTCAACAGTTCTGAAGGATTCTTCTGTTGGCCTGATCTGAGCCAGTCTAGCCTAAAATAATATATTGTAATAAAACACAATTTAGTATGCGGTATAATTGAAAAATAATGTCTAAAATCATTGTTGGCTAATCCAAATCAGCCATAAATGTGACTTATAGTCTGTCGCTGTGTTAGTGCTGTGATAGACTGTTGGCCTGTCCAGGGTCGACTCCCACGCTTTCCTTATGATACCTGATTTAGGCCTAAAATTGTCAAAATGTAATAAAGTCCTGGAACATTTTGTAGGTAGCCAGTATTTTTAGACAAAGACATTCTGAGGATAGAGACCAGATCATGTTAGATATAATCTCTGCCATGACTGGCTCCAGAATAACTGCTTCAAGTAAAATAATGAGAAACCAGAAATAACAAGTGCTTTGTCAGTGTGTCCAACTCTGTTGATTCAGCTCTTTGATACATATTTCTTTCCAAGATTGTCTTTTCATTTTTTAAACTGTAATCAAGTCTTTGAGGCTCAAACCTCAAAGAGAAAAAACATAAGATCTTGACAAAAGAGTGGTTTAGTCATGAAGGCAAAAAACAAAAAATATTTAAAGCAACAGTTTTTTTTCAGCTGTTGTTCCCTCAAACAGTCGTACAGCTTCACTCCACAGACATACCCACTTATGCCCTGTGTTCCTCTCTGCAGTGGAAATGGACACTGCGACTCCTCCTTTAAGATATTTATTGCCACAGAATCACATTAGTGTGTGCCTGGCAAAGCAGTCAAGAGGTCATGGAGGAGTGCAGCTCATTTTCCCCTTCCCTGCCTCAAGATCAACTATCACTCGGCCCGCTGACCTCCCCGTGCACTGCAACCTTTTCCTTGCAGTCCTCCTGTATTGATTTTTCTCAATCTATGACCACAAATGCACAAAATACACCAAACTGGACACAGATCCTCAGGTTTAATGCAGAAATTGAGGTCAGGATCCTAGTTTCCGTATGGCAACAAATTCAATCTATCCATCTATTCTGAATTCATAAAAGCTTCAGGTTCAATTGTGGTGCTTGAACTAACGTGTTGAAATAACGATGAATTATTTCAGCCTGTCTGGACTTGTTTGTTTCATGTTTCACGTCATATTGTCACAGTGTTTGGTTAGTTATGGGCATATCACTCATAAAATACAAAATCACTTCCATACTATCTTCCATGCAGTTGTTCACAGACATTACAGTATGGCTGTGTCAGTGGACTTACTAGTGGAATGCATTTCCCAGCTGATGTCTTTAATGTTTTAACAAGCTTGTTGTTCTCCAAACATACTCTTGATTTAGTAGTAGTCTTAAAAATGGGCTTTTTAAAAGCAAACCTTGTCCAGGACACCTGCCAAGTGCCTCTGCCTCTGTAATTGCTATATAAAATATCCAGGAAGGTTAAATTAGAGCTAGCAGCAGTTCAAGCCTCCATATACACCCACAAAAACATAACCAAAAATAAAACAAGAACCTGAACTTCTTTCTGCATCTAATTGCAGAAATCAGTTGCAACAGGACCTAAAGGTTGCTGTATACATTGTGTTTAGCCTAATTTGCGTGTAGCCTCAAGCTAAACCATGCAAATTAAGAAATCTGTTACTTTATAAGAATACTTATTGCTTTAACCAGTCACCATCTCCTGGAATTGCTTGAAATATTCATGTCTTTATGTTCCTATATTTAAAAGAAACTGATATTTTAAAGTGAATCCTAGTTTTCTCTTCAAGCCTCGTGACCAGCCTTAAAGCAAAAAACAAAACAAACAAAAAAACAATTAACTAGCTTAAGGCCCTGTGTCTACAAATATAATAAATACGTTTTTGGACAGACACTAATTGACAGAAGGAATAGACTTTATAAAGGGTTGAGTTTAAAAAGAGGCAAATATACTGCTTAATGAAATGTAACAATGAAATTTATTACTCATTCATATTTCTATCCCTAAGTTCTTGACAAAATTAGTTGATCATAATTGGTGAAGAATTTTGGCCTTAACTATGCAGGTTGGTTGGTGAATATTTAATACAAATTTAATAAAACTGCATATTCTAATCCCTTGTCATCAGATACAGCTTTGCTGTCAGATCTTGCTGTCATAGCAGCGATAGATACAAGGTGTCTTTTGAACCCTCCATACTAATATCAGATGCTGAGTGATTTTAGAGCTCCTTCATCTGGTAACAAAGAACAGAACAAATTAGGTAAATAGGAGTTTGAGGGGGTTGTGGTAGGGAAAGGCTTAAGTTTGTCAGTCAGGACACTGTTCTGTTTAGAAATTGTGGTCATTGCTTTGTTATGTTTAGGCAGCACAACTCAACAACAAAGGACACTTTGTGTATCTTGTGAGACTCAAGCGGGTTTGACACATAGTGGAAGTATGTGAATGAGAATGGGGTGTTGTTTCATGCATGAAGCATAGCCCAGGTGCAGGCTGTGTAAAGATGCCCCTGAGACAATCCAGCACATAACAGCAGGGTGCAAGATGCTAGCTGGCAGGGCATACATGGAACACTGTAACCAAGTGGCCGGTATAGCATACAGAAACATCTGTGCCAAGTATGGCCTGGAAGTCCTGAGGTCAAAATGGGAGACGCCCCTAATGGTGGTGGAGAATGACCGAGCAAGGAATCTGTAGGACTTCCAAATACAGACAGACAAAATGGTGGTGGCTAACCAACCGGACTTGATGGTGGTAGACAAACAGAAAAAGACGGCCGTAGCGATAGATGTAACGGTTCCAAATGACAGCAACATCAGGAAGAAGGAACACGAGAAACTCGAGAAAATCCAAGGGCTCAGAGAACAGCTGGAGAAGATGTGGAGGGTGAAGGTAACAGTGGACCCAGTGGTAATCGGAGCACTAGGTGCAGTGGCTCCCAAGTTAGGCGAGTGGCTCCAGCACATCCTGGGAACAATATCGGGAGATCTCTGTCCAGAAGAGCACAGTCCTGGGAACAGCTAAGATACTGCGCAAGACTCTGAAGCTCCCAGGCCTCTGGTAGAGGATCCAAGCTTGAAGGATAGACTTTATTCAACTGAAAGAACCATTTTCATCATTGTAACAAAACTGACTACATGAACTTAAAGGAATTATGCTAAAATTCAATTTTTTGTCAACTCATCCATCTAGCCTACCTGTACAGATTTGGTGGTTTTATGGTAACATCCTGCAGGCTTCTGTCTTTGCTTCTGTCTTGATTGCAACCTCTACAGGGTGTTCATTTTCTAACTATTTTTTGTTTTTACCTGTTTTCCCTTTTACCGTGCAGTATGGCATCAAGAAGAAGGAGGAGAAGGAAGCCGAGGCAGCAGCTGCTATGGAGCAGGCCTCCGAGGGCAGCCTCACCCGCCCGAAAAAAGCAGTTCCTGCTGGCTGCGGCGATGAGGAGGAAGAAGAGAGCATCGTGGATACGGTCATGAAATTCATCCCTGCACCACTCATGGATATGTTCAATAAAAAGTAACAGCCTTCTGGCAGGAAAATGGTTTACTTCTTACAATGTCCATCTAATCAATGCTGTACCACCCTGCCCCACCTCCAGCTGCAGCCACACCTTTCTTCACCTCCCTCCCACCCAGTCAACTCAACTTCTAAGTGTCCTGGAATTACACAACATGCTGTGATTTTGCCCTTAAGTTAAACTTTCTGATCTCACAGTGATTCATACTTTTTAATATCTCTGACAGAGATCTTTCTTGATAACCTGTGATTATTATCGTGTTTTAAAAAGTATGCAACACCTACACAGATCGAATGTCTTTACTTAAGGCAAACTGATGCCATGTTTTCAAAATGCCCAGCACTTAGAATACGACCAGATATCACCCATCATCCACCCTTTTTGTTTGTAAATAGCCTCGGTTATATAAAAAGAGTATATCAGTGAAATATGACGTATAACAAGATAACTAAGAGTATAAGCCATATTTTTAACTTGTAAGAAATGATCCAAATCATATCAAATTTAATTGAATCGTCCTGTTATGTTCTTGCTAATATTTGATACATACAGTGTATATATACTTGCATTTTTATTGGTTCTCCTTGGTTAGGATCAGTCCCACAAACTGTCCCATATGTTCTCACTGTTTTAATGTAAACGTGTAGTACGAACACTGGCAAAGCCAATACATCTGTAAACTCAAAAGTGAAGGAATTCAGTTGAAATGAAACTTTTTTTTTTTTGCTTAGTTTTGTTTACTTTTTTAAGCATGCAGTAAAGTTGTGAAGTACATATATGGATACCATTTCCTTTGTTATGATGAAGCAAAATACACTGAAAATTTGAGGCAATAACTGGTTTTCCATTTTTATTTAGTTAACGTCTCATCCACCACCGTGTACAGTAAGCGATAATTGACTTTGTGTCTAAAACGTTCTTCCATGGAGGAAATTATAAATGTTCTCCATAAAGTTTGTCTTAAAAAGAGTAAGATGAAATCCTTAAATTCTATAAAGTCACTGGCTATACATGTTTGAGGCTTAAAAAAACAAAGTTCTTTTCCTTCTGTGGTGTTGCGCACTCAGCTTTTTGTAATAGGAAATGTAAACGTTTGGCCAGGCTTGTTAATTTTGAATCGTGCTAACACGTTCATCATTTTACTTTTTAAAAAGACACTTCCCAAACACAACTATGTTGTGAATACACTATATGTGAACAGACAGTGACAATAGTGCAATATATTGTTCAAAATGAAGTTGTCTCGTGTCCGTTGGTTTAACTGATGGGAGTCGAGTCCCAAATCAGCAATAACAGACAATCTTCATTGTTGTGTGTTTGAAGTTAATCCCTAATGTTAGTCGATGTTAAAGACGCGAGGGTGGCTACTTACTGTAGCGAGACTTAAGCCTTCATTGGTCAGAGGTATTTACTTAAAACAAGGAAGAGAGAAAGTGGGACGATTCGTTTTAATGTTGTGAGAAGTGTTCATCCACGTGACATACGGCATCCAGGGTTTGTGTTTAGAGTTACAAACTGCAGGTTTTTACAAGCAGACATTAACAAATCAAAGTCATCCTTGGCATCTTGAAAAAATAACATTTACCTGCTGTTTATAGTTTACAGTTTACTCTGCCTTGCAGGTAACTGTAATAGCACAAATTTAAAAACAAATGAGGACGGAATAAATATATCCTCCTCATGCCTTTTCTTTAAATTTCTCCATCATTCCCAGTGTCTTGTTAAACATTCCAGATATTTCAGACATTCCACCAGACTCGAGCTGGTAACACGCAAACTTAGATTTACACTACACCTCAGTAAATGCCTTTTCAGCCTACAAGTACATCACAATGAATAACTTAAATTTGATGCTGTAACCGCAAAATTTATCTAGACTGAATCTGATTAATGGCACTAAAATGTTGCTGCGGAGAGGTTATATTAGCTGCCATTTAGGAAAAGTCCCGCATGAAGTCTAGGGGAAATCATAAATGTGCTTTTTGCAGTGATCGGTTAAATTTTGTTGGAAAATACTTGTGCACAGTAGCCATAGGTAGGTGTTAAACTAGGGTTTTCAAAACCAGCTGTTTCGCCACATTATGACTGTTTTTATTAAGCTAGCTAACCATGAAATGACACTAATTCTGATCTTGTGTATTTCTGTGGCGTAGAGAAAGGGAAATTTAGCTTCTCTCTGTGTTTTGTGAGCTCTGTAATCATGGTGAATATATACATATATACCCTGAATATGTTAAAACAAAATCAAATGGCACAGTGTGGTAAGATCATCTGTAGAGCACATTTATTGAACTTCCTGTAATTTTATCGTACCTGTAAACTGCCTTTGCCAGCCTCTGTTCCTACAGTGTGTTAGCAGCTAGCTAGAAGCCAGTAGATGTTTCATGCACTCAAATCCATCATCACAGCAGTTATTCAGTCAAACCAAAGAATAGTGCTGGTAGTATTAGACCTAGTCAAGGGGTGTCATTCCCATTTAGTTCCTGCATATCTGATTTATTTTAAAATTCTCAGGTATTCTAGTAATGTTTTTCATAGACGTTAAACACATTTAGTCTTCACTTAGAGTCTCATTGGGTTCTCGGCTAAAGAATTTTATATTTTCATTGCTAGCGGATTAGCAAGCCTATAGCTACGGTCTTTCTTTATGAGTGAAATATCTCTTTTTTTGGCCCAGATAATAATCTAGAAAGCTACAATTACTGCCCCTGCAAAGGACGACAACACCTTAGCAAACGTCGTTAGCGCGTGCATTCCTTCAGGCTATGAGTGAGTGTGCTCTGAAATCAGATCAAGCTTTGCTTCTCATCCACTGACATCATCATGGACTCATTCATCATCATCATCATCATCATCTTGTAAATGTCGGTTGATTGCGCTCCAAATGGCTTTTTGATCACTGCCTAAACAAACTGCCCAAGTCATGCGTAATCAATATCCTGTTGTCCAGTAGACTGTGTCAGACACCCAGTCAGTCATTTGTGCCGCTCATACAGCCATTGATAGAATTTAAAAAGCTGCCTGAAAAACATGGCACAAAAAAGAAAAAAAAAATCTTTTGATGTGACTTGAATGTAACTGTCTGACGTTTCTCTCTTCTTGCATCTGTCTCTCTCTTTTCTGTACTTGTTGAGAAGATATTTAGTCTGGTGCAGTATGTTTTTCTTTCTTGTCTGTAGCCGGTCCTGTCCTCTGGTGGTTGATATTTTGAGAGAAAAAAAAAAAACATGTTCATTTAGTGTATTCTTTTGTACTGCAAAATCTTCTCACCCTCCTCCTCTCTCTCTCTCTCTTTCTCTGTAGCTCCCTATTTGTTGACCAACATGTATGCATGCTTATGGTGTGCGATGTAGGCAAGGTTGTTGATATAATCGTTCCGTGTCCTCTCTGTGTTTCAAAGCGCCACCTGTTAGCCTCACTGCATGCCATTTTAGACTAATATTTCGGTCTGTAACTTTCCTGCAAAAATGGAATCACCGCACACTGAGAATAAAGTGATTTCATATGATTTTTCATCGTCTTGTGTTTCTGCATTCAAACAGTACAGCAGCAAGTCTTTAGCTACCTGTGTGTACAAGAGAAAAAAGAAAACAATATATGGAAGGAGTGGTAGAGTCATGTAGTGTGTTTCTGGGAGGCGGGATCATCCCCGCTTTGTGACTCTGAGACGTGGCCTGCCGTCATGGATCATATCCCATTGCATGGCATTCGTTGAGGAAGTATGTGCAAAGACCTTTAATGTATTTCACATGTTACTGTTTGTGTCAGTCAAACCTGTTTTTCATCTCAACATGACTGTTGTGCATTTTTTACTTTTTTTTTTCTCAGAAGGAATTTCAACATCTATTCAATAAAAGCGAAAAGGGCTGTAAACAGAATGCAGTTTGTCGTTCAAATCGTGATTGGAGGCAGACCTGACTTGTGATCGTGTCACAGTGAGTACATAGAAATCAAAGAGATGCAAATGGCACATCTCTCATAGCAAACTGGTTGCCATAAGTGCGTCTGTGATAATGGGTTTACGGGTAACGGCAGACCTTTAACATCAAACAAATCCACTGAAAAGATAATAAAGGAATGCTGAGGAGGGATTAGGGATGGCGCCCGACTTTTGCGCTGGTTTTAATTTGGGAACAGAAAGCAGGCAGAAAGTAAAACCAAATTATTCAATTAATGTGTTTTGACATTTCTGAGTTTACTGCTTATCTCACTATTTTGGATTTCTAATGTTGCTTGCCCACAAGGTTGCAAGCATCACATTTTAGCATTTACTGTTCAAGGCTTGTCATTTATGTACCTCCCACTCATGCATCAGCAAGTTCCACTTGGTAAAGGTATGCTGACATTCTTCATTCTTCTCTGCAGCGCTGCCGTGCGTTTTCAGAAATGCACAGCTTTTTTACAAGAATAACAAACACGTTAATGTATTCATAAATAATAGTATTTTCACTTGTGTGATAAATCAGGCAATTTGGATGCATTCTGTTGAACTTCAGAAACCACATGTGGTTTCCAGTGCACATGGGGAAAAATCTTTCTTACTGTCTGTTCCAACAGATGCTGAGCAATTTATGCTCTGCCGGCTCTTCACGCATAGATACTCCCATCACTTGACAGGTTGTTATTATTAGTATTTAAAATGGCATTAACAGCAATATATTAAGATTAACAACTAAATACAACCTTCATATTTTTGAATAAAAAATGGACTAAATGTCTTTTCTAAAGTTACCTGGAGTCATTCACAACACCAAATGAAGCAAAGATGTAGCATTTCCTCAAGCTTAACTCAGAGAAACAAGACTTGTGTCAGTTGTGTTTGTACATAAGCCCATATATTCTTCTATTTCCACTAGAGTCGAGGCTGCGAAATTACTACTACGCTAACTGAGATCACTGTTAAAGAAAAGACGGGACAGATTTTCTCTTTCACTGTACATACGTTTTAAAAAGTTTTAAAAATAAATTAAAACACACCCAAAACCACCAACATCTGTCTCTGTGTGTGCCACTATATTCTCACAGTCATTTCCCCAGTGGATTTTCATAACAGCTCTGGACTCTGTTTAAACATGATTGTAGTTGCCTCCTACGATTTCAACCTCCTCACACTTTTGAGCACACAGAAGGGTCTTGGTTCCCCCTCTGCAATAAAAGTCCACAAGTCTCCCTTGTGGAGGAAATGGAGGTATAAATCAATTCCATTAGCATTCATGCACTGAGGCAGCTTTTTCAAACCCAGCAGCCTTTGTGCTCTCTGAGCAGCACTTAGGCAGCAGGAGAGCCAGGGCTCTATTGGTGTCCTATAGACATGCAACAGTCGATGTCAATTAACTGCTCTCTACTGGGCACTGACTCCTGGCTTTACAACATTCACACTGAAACTGGAATCAGTGTTTTTTTCTCTTTTATAAAAAACTTAATGGGAACATGGACAGAACTGCTGTCGCACTGTTGTGATATAATATATAACTCTATTAACAATAAATATAAATGACAATAATAGACAGATAACCTGAGTGATAACCTGAGGCTATCCAAACCTACTTGTCTATATATGAAAAAGTAAATGTCCAACTAAAGCTAGCATGACTTGATGCTTTTTGTGGTTAACCACAGTTAATTCATGATCTAACAATCCAGGTTTGATAGCTTTTTTCATAATCCCACAATACTGAATGAAGCAAATGAAAAATACTCAGCCATACTGCATTTAGTTCTTTGTGTAATATTTATTTACCGTATAGATGCTAAACCAAATTCTCCCTCCCCTCACCACCAGCTGGTCACGGCTGATGGCCGCCCCTCCCTGAATCTGGTTCTGTCGGACGTTTCTTCTGGTAAAAGGGAGTTTTTCCTTCACACTGTCGCCGAGTGCGTGCTGACAGGCCGTGCCCGGTTTCTGGGGTTTTCTCAGTATTATTGTAGGGTCTTTACAAGTATTTTAAGGCACCTGCTGTGGTAATTTGGCGCTTAAAAATAAAACTGAATAAAGTTGAACTGAATTCAGTTTGATTCAGCTGAAATAATTTCATGGAGTGTGACTCTCCAATCTCTGTGGACATAAATCAGAGCTCCAACATTAAAGTGGATTTGTTGTCATTTTACATTTATCAGACCATTAAAAAGTCATCAACAGTTGTTACAGCTCTTGCCGATCACACATGTGAGAATAATAACTCTTCAAGATGGATCCTCAGGTCTTCACTGAATGGAAGGAGCGTTATACATGCAGTATGTGCATGTTTGCTGAAAAACTCTGTTGGCTATTGTGAATGGACAGGTCATTTTCCTGGACTGTTTACCAAGAGACTTACCAAGAGTGTTTTCAGACTTTAGTTCGTGAGGTTTTGCTTTAAGTTTTTGTTTGGTTAGGTTACAGCAACAGAACTACTTCAGGTTTCTTCTGAAAAGATCTAAGTTTGGTTATATTTACCAGAGAAGAAGCTTTTTAATAACAAAGTGAGGCAACATGTGACACTAACAATATCAGTGCATATTTTATGTGCTCTTACTGACCTGCTATTCTGCGTGACGGGGATGCTGGGGGGAATCGTTTTCTGAATCAGATGCCAAAACACATCTGACAGATGAAATGAATAGGTTTTTATTGCATAATTACACAATCTGTACAGGTACAGTCAGTTGTAATAAGCATATTGGAACAAATCATGCTGGGAATACATGAAGAGCTATCCTAAATTGCAACTTACAGGCTTAAAGGATCAGCAGCTGAAGTCCTTGTATGATATCCCAAAGGCCATCAGCTCAGAGATCCTGTAGTCGATGCTTTTGGCAGCAACCAAAATACCAGCAGAATGTTCACCGTTCTTAATTCTCTGGCTCATTGCATAATTTCAAGCCCACAATCATTTGATCAACAGCAAGTTGGTGAACCTGTTCCACACACTGACACCTTACTTTTAAAGAAGCTCTATCTCCTGTAAGTTTAAGTTTATTCTTATAGGTCTGCGAACAACAACAGTACACATGTGTGTGGTTGTGTAGTTTTACAGTGAAACATACAGTAAGACCAACAGTGTGCGTTCAGTGTGGTCATATTTCTACAGAGCAAAACCAAAACACAAAAACAGGCAATCACTCTGAAAAAGGTTTGTGTGTTTTCTCATTCAACTAAATCCAAAATGGACACACTGCTCCAAACAGATAAGCCTGCTGACTCCTCTGATTAGCATATGGTGATTATGTATATGCAAATTAACTCTTGGGAAGTAAATGTGATTCAAGTCTGTGAAAACACCTCACTCTCCATTTTCAGCCCTGTATCCACTGGACTCAGATAGGTATCAGCAGCATCCTGGGGACCCTGTGATTGACAAGTCCACTGACATAAGATTGCAGCAGCCGCCAAAGCTCAGGTGAAGCTATAATAGGTCCATTTAATGAAAAAGTAGCTCAGAGACCTTCCCCACACATATCAGCAACAGACAAGGGAGCTGCGTTTTTTTATCCACCTTGGTGACAAGAGGTCGGACGTATTATAAGGCGTTTAATTTAAGCAGAGGACTCTCAGGGAACAATCTTCCATTTCACTGTGTTAAAAGGAGCAGACAAATGGGCAGAAAAGGATTTAAAAAGTTCAGTTAAAGAGCACTGCTGACCTCAATTAACGAGCATTTCTCCTCCGAGTATGAAGTGCTACATAGCTGACATGCGATGATGTGCAGTCTTTGTCACTGTTCCTCGAAACCTTATGCGAGTTGATCTGCATTATATATAAAACTTCCTCCATCTAAAAACAGAAGATGGAGACTGGGAATATGAATACTGCATGAACCCCCCAATCAGGATTTGAAGGAGGTAAACAGGATGTTTTCCTCCTTCTATAAATACCACAGCGCTTCAGTAACGTCTCCTTCTGGGAATCTGTCAGTCGGAAGTGCTGCTTCTTCTGTCTCCCAAAAGAAAAATAAAATAAATCAACCAGCATTCACACTGGGATAGCAGCTGTGCTATAGATTCAGCTGATGTGGCTCAGGATTCTCAAACCTTTCTTTTTAGAGCTAAATAAATGTGGTACTACCTGACATAGTTTTTTATTAGTGTCACTGCCCTTCATGTATTCAGGTAAGATTATTCTCTTCTTTCTTAACCTGTAATTCTTTCCGTCAGTTGTCTAGAGTGTGTAACTGTTTCGCCCTGCCCTTTATTCTATTTTTTGGATCTATAAGTGAACATGTGTATATACTCAGTAACATCCAAATTGATTCCTAGACTTTTCTCACGAAACCCAGAGTGCAGACTTCCTCAATGATCTGTACAAAAGCACGCAGCAAGTTATTTATTTTTTAAATTATTAATCCTTCATTTGTCCAGGTAAAAATCTCATTTCCAAGAGAGACCTGGCATCATGGCAGCAAAAGTCAAACGGCTTTAGAATTTTTTTTTTTTTTTACCTTGACGATCGTGGCTCAAGAATTGGCAGTTCGTCTTGTAATTGGAAGGTTGCCGGTTTGAGCCCCGGCTTGGCCAGTCTCGGTCGTTGTGTCCTTGGGCAAGACACTTTACCCGTTGCCTACTGGTGGTGGTCAGAGGGCCCGGTGGCGCCAGTGTCCGACAGCCTCGCCTCTGTCAGTGCGCCCCAGAGCGGCTGTGGCTACAATGTAGCTTGCCATCACCAGTTTGTGAATGTGTGAATGACTGAATGTGTAAAGCGCTTTGGGGTCCTTAGGGACTAAATAAAGTGCTATACAAATACAGGCCATTTACCATTCGATTATTTTTCCACCCCAATGAAAAAATGTAAGCAGCTGAGTTGTCAACTTTTTCCAACCTGTTCTTATTTTTCTAAGGTTAAGATGTCCTTAGACACTAATACATGTAACCGGTTTTGTCACGTGTATCTCACGTCCTTCACATTTTACTCCGTTATTACAGCTAAAAGTCGGAACTGAAAGAGTTGGGTTTATGTGATCTGAAGATGGTTTCTGATGAGCAGACTGGGAGGACTGCTGTTTCTAATTAAAACTGGAACTATGTTACACTGATTGAGCATGGAAATTATGGCCCATTGCCTCAGAGACATCAACAGTCTTTAGAGACTGACTGACGCCGCTTTTTAAAACACATTAGGAAAATCATCTGTGCGGATTTCATTCATTGATTGCATTAACTTCATTTTAGGCATCTTCACTTGCCTTCTCCGTTTACATTTTTATGCTATTTCTAGTGGACAAGGGAGATAAATTTTCCCTTTTAAACTTAAAAAGATTCCATGCATTATTCTCTTGGTGTCTGTTAAAAAATATGTGACACTTTTTTTTCTTTTATTTCTTAGTTATTGATCCCACACAGTACATTACATGTTATGGTCATAAAAAAGGCCTCCTTGTATCTCACAACATCAGAGTCTTGGTCTACCTTCCTCAGTGTACTCTTACTTACTTTCACACGTGATGCATGAACTATAACAGTACATTTAGCCGAGCTCAATCTGAAGCCTTACTTCCCAGAAAGTGCTCTTTTGGAATAAGCTCTGCTGAGCTGCAAAATTGAACTGCCAGTCGTCTATGGAAATTTGATAACAGAGGGTAATGCTCTGAGCCTGATGTCTGAATTCTCACTCTGAAGTAGCTGTGGCAGAGAGCGCTGTAAGGTAAATCACTCTCTATATGGCTATCAGTGGGTTGGGAATGTAGTAAAGGTGGAAAAAACAAAAAGAGGAAATCAGACTAGGAGGTAAAGATTGCACAGGTCCCCAGTCAAAAACTGTAAATAATAAAATAAAATAATAAAATACTAATAAGATATTATTAGTATTTTATTTGTTGAACCATCTGGAACTTCTCAGTCCAAGTTCCCCCTTGTTGCATCTTTGAATCCACCCACATTGCCTCTTATCCAAGCCTTAGCTGGCACTGTGATCCATCCAGAAAACCAATTACATATAGCAGACGGCCTAATTGACTCAAATTTAATTTAAGTCGTTCATTTGTTCCACTGTCAAGAGATGGGCTGCGATTTATGCAGAAGAGATGCTGTGTTGCTTTGAACAAATGGGCAGCTTTGAAATTGAAATGCTGGCTTTTGTATAAGAGGAACCAGTGGGCAGCTTATGATCTTCAATCAGAAGCCAGTGACTTAAAGAGCAGGTCGTTTAATTTGAGATCCCTGTCAGTGCAGTGTGTTTTAGGAGATTTATGTGCTTAAAATGCAGATTCCCAATTACGTTAGGCAGCAGAGCTCTGCTTTATACTGTTAATCCAAAATTTAACACTGAAATACAACATTTCATTTTAGAGCTCTGCTACTGGAAGTTACCTTTGTTTAAAGAAACGCTGCCTCAGTGAAGACAATGTTTCACCTTGCTGATGGCTAGTTTAGGCCTGTTGGATCCAGGTGCAGATGGCGTCAGCTACTGCCTTCAAATACTGATTGTGGCGCCATGCATCTCTTTACTTTACCAAGGCTTTGCAGTAGCAGCTCAAAACATGCTCAAAGAAACAACCTGCCTGGCACACTGGGTGTGCTAGGTGCAAGAACCCAACAATGCAAGTTAGAAGGGTTTGGCAGAACATCATACATCGACTGGATCAGAAATCTGAGTGTTGTTGGTTCCCAGGTCCAGTTCCCTGTCTAGGTAATCTTCCATGCCGATGCCTGTAAGATTTCTGACCTGATTTTTCTCATTGGCTCCTCTTTTGAAGTCTTTAAAATCAGATGTCGGATTATAAACTAGAACGGTCATCTTGCAATCACTTAAAATTTCCCATTTAGAGATGAAAATAGATTACCCATATTTTTGTTTTTTATTGTGGCACATTCCTTATCTCTGTATCCATATGGATGTTCAGCTTCAGCAAGAATAAACTGAAAATGTAGAAAAGATGGTTGTGTTGATATTAGGGATAGGTGGATTTTCTGACCTAGAAATCATAGAGCTGATAAAATGGTGACAATGTGAGTCTAAAATAGTCTGTTAACAGATCTACAACACACAGCATCTAAAGGCATACTAATGTTAATGATTGTTGGGAACAAATAAATCCAAACAAAATGATTTTCTTCAATCAAAATAAGTTAGAAAAGCGACATGCCTTTTCATTAAACACATTCGACTTGCATCCAGTAATATTAGAAGCTCCAGATAAGACTGCTCATTAAGCCAGACACAGCATGCGATTGCTTGAGTGCACCTAAAACACATGCAATTTTCTCTGCGGAGAATTCAACAGTAGAGATTCTCGCAGCTTTAATTGGAACTAAAAATAGAAACAGACCTTGAAGGACACCAGGTGAGCACAGTACCAAATTATTTAATGAACCACCATGTCTATAGTATGACGTAGGACTACTGAGAACAAACATGATCTACTTGTATGTCATTATAATTGGAAAAAAGAAGAGCATGGGTCACTTGAACACTTCGGTCCCCACAATCATTTGGGAGCATCAGCTAGCCCACATACTTCAACTCCAGGTAATAAATAGTGTTTTTAACCATTCCCTATCCAGTAATGTGAATGGCTAGTTCTTTTAATACCTGCAATATTTCAACAAGAAATGGTCAGATTTTTAGAGCACCAAAGCGTCAAATTGGGAATTTCATCTTCTTCTACAATCACTTTGAATAAGTTTTGCCTTTCTTCACAAGTTTTAGGAGCTTCCCTCATTTCAAGTTTTATGTTTTCTTGCATTATTTAGAATTTCCTTGCATCACTTCTCTCTGATCTGTAGAAAATGGCAGCACATGTAGGTGTACCATCAACTGTGGGTGCTCAGGAGCGATCAGCTAGATGGGTAACCGCAGGAGCTAATTCACTCAGCTTTCTTATTCGTTGCTGCTGCGGTGGATTAAGACAGGATTTAGGATTCATCTGTGATTATGACCTCATGTTCTTTTTATTTAAGGTAAATCAGATAACAGCACCACAGGCCTGTGTTTCTGAGCAAGGCTTTCTCTGCTAATGTTAACATTTGGAGCAGAAGAAGTAGTTGTTTGTACTCGATATCTGCAGTGGTTACTTAAACTTTTAAAGGACTGAACTAACATGATATTTCTATTGCACATGATTATGTTTTAAAGAAATACTGCATTTATAATAGGGGTATACAGTAGAAACAAAATTCAGGCCAATGGTAGAGATTTTGACTATACTGCTCTATCGCAATAGCGCATGTTGATGGTGTCATCAAGCTGCGCCTGTTTTGGTTGAAAGCATTGCAGCGGCTGCAAACAACATCATCTGCAAATTACGCCGGGCGACAGTAATAGCAAAGAGTCGAAGCACTTTTGGAATATGAGGAAAGCCAAAAACTGCGCTTCCTCCACTTCCCTACCATTGATTCATTAATGCTGAATTCTCTCGCAGCTGCTCTATTCCCATGTTGTTGCAGTATAATAATGACTAACCTCATATCGTGGATGGATTATCTCAGTTGTTCTCCTGACTGAAGTTTGGTCCGTTTATAGCATCCTACCATGCAATTGCATTTGTCCCTGACCACCAGAAACCCTCACGTTAACTTTTATCGAGTGGAAAAAAGTTAGCGTTCATCCTTCAGCTTCACTGTGCTAATGTTATGCTAACGTAGCTGTTTTGCTAGCGATCATGTAGGACATCATTATATACCAGCTAGCCCAAATTCAGTAACCCTACAAAAGTCACTGCTGTTTAGTTTCCCGTCTTCATTTATGTTGGAAGTGATAGCAGAGCTGTACGTTTAAATTTTTTCAGAAATCTCTCAGTCAGAACATGCTATATCATGTTTAGGTGGAAACTAGCGAGCTGACTTCTAACGCCGTTGAATTTAATAAATTCTTTTTTCATGGATGTCTGGATGTTAAACTTAATAGTTACACCTGGTAAAGCAGCAATGCTGATCATTTTATTAAAGATGAAAGAATTTAGACAGTTTTTAACTCTCAGTGATGCCACAGTGTTCATCTTTGGGACTTTGGGACCTCAAGCTGACGGAGTTTGGACCCAGATTACTCTGCAAGGCTCCTGATTACGGTAGCCGTAATGCTCCGACAATCCATCAAGCAGTGCGGCTTCATAGCTTACCAAAGTCGCACTAAAACATTTTTTGACAGATTTCTGCGCACCGTGTACCACATAAAATTGGTTCGAGGACAGTAAGCACAACCAGAATTCATACATAAAGCACACTGTCAATTTTTGAGAAAATTAAAGGATTTTAAGTGTGCCTTATAGTGTGTAAAATCCGTTATACAGAAGAAAAGAATATATCGCAATATATATCGTTACCACACATGCTTCAACTTATACTGTGATATGGATTTTAGGCCATATCGCCCAGCCCTAATTTATAATAAAGATCAAATAACATGTACAGTCAATAGAGTTTTTGAGACATAGCTCTCACACTGCTTGTATTTATTAGTGACCAGGGAGATACTTATTTGAATCCTTTTTTAAGAAACATTAGTAGAAAGGTACACATTTTACGATCACATTAATACCTATACAGATCACAGATCACCGACTAGGCCGTTTTAGACCGTGTGTTTCGATGGGCATGATGGATGCTGAATAATTTGTGGCTGGCTGGAGCATAGCATGGTTTCAAGGTTTAATTTCCTCTTTTCACAACATGAGCCAGTAAAAGCAGAAATGTTCTTGGTGCAAAGTTTCTCCTGTTGTTTACTTTAATTGTGGCTACTACTGCGGTCTTAACGTTTCCCTTCTGTCACCTCAAAGAAAGATGGCAAAGTGACCCCAGGAAAACAATCAGAGCAGAGAAACAAAGAGTCTTCATATCAGACAGACTCCACATTTCCCCTGAACAAAAGGAAATGCTGACTTTTATAATAGCCACAGCAACCAGGCTTTATTTCCCCAGGTGTCATGGTGATTTGTTTCTCTTGTACAGAAGCTATGTAAAATAAAAGATGCCCAGTAATGTATGACTCTTTAGTTGTGGCCTTTTAATTGGATTTCTTTGAGAGATCAGATTAACCTCAAGGGGCCTCTGCCTCTGATTGTAGCCTGACACCCAGTTTCCCCCTGCCTCGCTGTGAGGCTGTTTAATTCACTTTGTGTTGGTAAGGGCTGCCATTTATCATGTCAGGACTTGCTTTTGATTGATTCTCAGTGTTTTTGTAAACAAGATCTGCTGAGGGGTCCCAGGGGATTTGTCCTAGGATAATTTATCTCTTCCTGCAATAGATATTCATGCAAAAATTACAATTTATGATTCAAAACACTGCTGTAAAGCATGAATGAAGATATGCAGTTGTGTTTTACAAAGAGTCACATCACTGAATAAAATCTGGTGATTATTTGCAAAGAATTTTCCAGGTCCAGCAGACTTTGCAGCTTCAATTAGAAATAAAGACAAGTGTGGCACTTTTCAAAGAATCATGTGCCCTCTTAGATATTTAATTAGACCAGTCATTTAAATTTCATTTGGTACTTGCTTAACACCATTATCTTCACATGACCTATTCTTAGGCCTTATAAATATTCAGTTCATTCATAATGATCTTGATTATAACCAAGTGTTTAACAATTATGTGTAATTAAATGCAGGAAGGGTTGCAAAATCCTCTCTCTTATTCATAATGTAGTTACTGTATGCTATCAGACTCAAGAAGGGAGAGTTACAATGTAAAATGTACAGAAAATTGTTCTGATAAAAATATTCCTGTAGCTGTTAATGACAATGGGAGCTACTGATCTTCGCAATGGAGGATTTATATTTCCATTTTCAAGACAATCTTAAGGACTTTTTATTCATGTTGTTCTAAATATTGTGGTGAAATTTGATTGTTGATACTAGAAATAGTGGTAGGCAAAAATAATAATATTTCACAATCTCTAAAAAATTAATCTGTTGATGAGTTGAATTAACAGGTGATAGTTTGTATTTTTTAATTAGTTTTTTAATAAGGCTCATGAGGATCTGTTTAATAAAAGTCTTACTCTAGCTGTTGAACTGCGAGAGGTCGTGTTTTATTAAATAAATGTTTCTGTGTGTAAACAGTTCAGCAGAAAACACAGTCCCTGCTTCACCCCTGCTTTGGATCCATACACTGTGTTTGTTGGTGGCCTACAGCAAAAAGAGCAGTGCTCTCGTTTCTGTGGGCACCAGTGGAGTGAACAGACCCTGAAACATTGATGTGGAGGGCACACATGTACTCGTCCCCTGGCACTACACAGAGTCCCAGTCACCTCCAGGAAACACTTACATAGTAGAATCTTCTAAATAACTCAAACCACTTTCTTCACTGTCCTGTTATAGTAAAAAGGGAAGACATATGTTAGGGAATAAAATTAGAGCAGCAGCTCATTTAGCAAAGCAGTTTTGCTTGATATTTCAGAAACTAATGACAAACTGTCATCCTGTGGTGTGCTATAGTTAGCCATTAATTCAGGAATAACAAGATTTATCACCAAGGATCCCCAGTGAGGGCACTGAACCACTCCAAGTCCAGCTGTGACAACACTGCGTTGGTATACTGGGAAAATCGTATTAATTTTCTCTCACAGAACCCTGACGATGTGTGACATCTGACAAATATTTTCGCTTTTAACTTGCAGATGAAGAGTGGAGAATTTTTATTCTGTAAGAGGGAGAAAACTCACATGTTGATCCAAGTGACGACAAGTCTGTGTTACATGTCAGGTTAAGTTTCATTTTTACTGATATAAAAGCTACTTGTGGACGCTCCTTTGTCACAAGAAGTCATGACAGCAGGTAGCTCTGCATGTTTGGCAGAGTTTGGCAGTTTTTAATTTTCACACCAGATCCCCTCACGATGCAGCCACACAATGGCATTAGTTCTTAGATATGAATCTTGCATAACAAAGTCTGCCCTTATAACCTCACCATTAGGGATGGGTATCGAAAACCGGTTCTTGTTGAGAACCGGTTCCCACTGTTTCAATTCCTTGGAATTGTTTGCCATTTTTGCAAACGATTCCCTTATCGATTCCAGTCGCCCCGAATGACGTCAGGTAAATGACGTCACCACGTCATTTACCTGGCAGGAAACATGGCGGCTCAGACGCTCAAAAGTTTGGTTATACTTTACGAGAACGGATGACAACAGGGCAACTTGCAATACTTGCAAAGTAGATATTTCATTTAAGGGAGGAAACACTATGAATATGCATACGTTTGATGATCTGAAACATTGAAAGGTGAAAAACATACGAAACATTTGGAAATCAGGAAGGGGGCAAACGCTTTTTCATACCACTGTGTGCAGTAGTGATATGTATGAGTGAAAGGGGATATTTTTAATATCCAGATATGTGATTTGAGTTTTCTTGTGCCTTTGTTGCCTAAGCCACAGGCTGGACTCTCTGACTTTAAATCAGATCTCAAGTAGGAGAGTGTCACGGCCAGGCGAATCAGCTGCACGCTGATCAGCTCTCTCTCTCTCTCTCTCTCTCGCCGGGGCAGAACTCACTGTGGGTTCATGCCCTCGACAGATGAGACACCTGGGTCTCATTAAGACGATCAGTATTTAAACCAGGAGGCGACTGCTGTTCATCGCTGGATCGTTGTCTACCACGCGTTAGTGAAGTCTCAACTGTTTCCTTCCTGGGCCACATCATCGATCATGGTAACCTCAAAACGGATCCTGCAAAAGTTCAAGCCGTTGTTGACTGGCCGACCCCTTCTAACCGTAAACAGCTCCAAAGCTTTCTGGGGTTCGCAAACTTTTATCGTCACTTTATTCGCGACTACAGTAAACTTGCCCTGCCTCTGACCCGTCTTACTTCTCCCAAGGTTCCCTTCTGCTGGGATGAGCTGGCTCTACAAGCATTTGTCCATCTGAAGGACCGCTTTGCCTCGGCGCCCATTCTCGTCCAACCCGACCTCAACCTGCAGTTCATTGTGGAGGTGGACGCCTCGGACGCTGGAGTGGGGGCGGTGCTTTCCCAGCAGCAAGGTGGTAAACTTCATCCCTGTGCCTACTTTTCACGCCGTCTCACCTCCGCAGAGAACAACTATGATGTGGGAGATCGAGAGCTACTAGCCATCAAGCTAGCGCTGGAGGAGTGGCGCCATTGGCTGGAGGGTGCTGCTCAACCATTTGTGGTATGGACCGACCACTAGAACCTGGAGTACATTCGATCGGCAAAACGCCTCAACACCAGGCAAGCCGGGCCCTGTTTTTTACTAGATTCCAGTTTACTATCACTTACAGACCCGGTTCCCGTAACGTCAAGCCAGACGCCCTCTCGCGCCAATTCACCGCCTCCGAAGACGCAACTCGGGACTCTCCCATTCTACCGCCCACCTGTGTAATTGGGGTCCTGACCTGGGAGATTGAGTCAGCCATTAGAGAGGCCCAACAGACTGAACCAGACCCTGGAACGGGCCCTCCAGGATTGCTCTACGTGCCCTCTTCAGTAAGGTCACAAGTATTACATTGGGCTCATATAGCCAGATTCACCTGCCACCCAGGGGTCCACCGCACTATTTCCCTCCTTCAACGTTTCGCCTGGTGGCCATCCCTCGCCAAAGATGTCCGCGAATATATCTCTGCATGCCCGACCTGCGCTCGAAACAAGAGCGGCCATCAACCACCCTCCGGCCTCCTCCGACCTCTGCCGACTCCGAGCCGTCCCTGGTCACACTTCGCTATTGACTTCATCACCGGCCTGCCTGTCTCGTCAGGTAACTCTCTCATTCTCAACATTGTGGACCGTTTCTCCAAAGCTGCTCATTTTATTGCTCTCCCTAAGCTTCCCACTGCCCTAGAGACCGCCCAACTACTAACTAACCATGTTTTTTGCCTCCATGGAATCCCTTCGGATATTGTATCAGACCGAGGACTGCAGTTTACATCACGTGTCTGGAAGGAGTTCTGCAGTGCCCTTGGAGCTCAGGTCAGTCTTTCCTCCGGTTTCCACCCACAGACCAATGGCCAAACGGAGCGTACCAACCAGGAGCTCGAGGCGGCTCTCCGGTGCCTGGTATCCACTAACCAGTCAACCTGGAGCGAGCAACTGTTGTGGATTGAATATGCTCATAACAGCCTTACCTCTTCTGCCATTTCGAGGCGTCTCTGGGCTACCAACCGCCACTCTTCCCAGCCGTCGAAGGTGAGCAGTTTGTCCCCTCTGTTCAACAGCATCTCCGGAGGTGTCTGCGCGCCTGGAGAGAGAGAGAGAGAGTTAATTATAACAACTGCCCACCCATCAACAGTTCATAACCCCTTGCATTTCATTCATTTAAAAACCTTTTAAAAAGACGTCCTAATATCATAGCTGACACTGATAGTACACCATATTAATTTTGTATTTTTTTAACTTAACATTACAAATTGATTTGTGGCATTATAACTGTGCTACACGCCATTCTCTTTGTGTTTTGAATGATATAAGGGAAGAACTGCCATAAGGATGTTAGCGGCTGTGGAACAGGTTAGGATATTAGGATAATTAGGATAACCCTGTATTATTCTTTTTAAATATAAAAAAAAAACCCACACATTATGCGAGAAAAGTAAAAACAAACCACAATAATCATCTTCTTTTTCTAAATTACAAGAGCAAGGAAATTATAATTAAAGCATATTTCTGTCTTACGCTACAATAGTCATAGACTGGGGGGAGTTTCCTTGGAGATGACTACCTTCCAGTTTGTGATCATTGCTGGTTTTTACTTGATCTGGATTTTTTCTCCCCTGATCTGCCATCTGAACTGAAAATTACTGCCAGACCAGATTTTTGCTGGCTTTTGTGATCTGAGATCAAAACACAGACTGGACTTGGCATCAAAGCCACAATTGTAGAGCTGAAAGGAAGCTGGTTAATATCCAGTGCTATCAAACTGCACAGAATTACCGTGGGGAAGCAGAAGAGGGGTTTCACAACATGTTGACCTACATACACTTAAGCTACCACACAAGAGATAGCAAATAAATTATTCACTGAAGTGGTTGAAAGGACATATGTTGTTGTCTGTCAACAAAAAAAAAAAAATCTATACACTGTATTATAAAATCCAAGTACCTCATGACCCTGTATTATCCACTATGTCAATATGCAGTAGGTGTGGAAAAGATTAGAAAATTCTAAATGATGGATTGGTGCAGTGCAGCTTGTGAGTCCCTCACTGACCAACGCCCACTGGTCCTCTCTTATCGATCGGCCCCTTTCAATAGCCTGTATAGCCTATGATAGCTTTTAACGCTGTTCAATGTGCTTTTACCACCTTAAGTGTGCGACATTGTTTTTGCATTACAGTGTAAATGAGATTGTTTTAAATTAGTCACATTTGTGAAGATTTTGCTCATACAAAAGGCTGCATGGTCACAAGTATGTTTTCCTCAAGGTCACTGATAAGAGTACTGCAAGATGAAATCAAGATGTACAGGTGGCTTTGTGTGTCAGCAGCACTGAGAGGTAGGGGATAATACAAATGAAAACAACAGTTCATAAAGGTTATGAAAGAACGTAGCATTGTCTTGCCAGATATATTGCACTTGAACTGCTTTAAACTGTGTTGTATCCCTGTTTTATTTTTCTTCCTGTAGGCATGTACCATGTTCCAGTTCTGCTTTTCCTTCACACTGTGCCTTATTGAGTTGCCACCCCAGCCACGTGGTCCAATCAGGGTGCCCCAGCTCACTATCTCACCTACCTAAAGAAGCAGCTAAGCTGTTAGCTATGGTGGCTGTGATTTTATTTTAGCACCTTGTTGCTGCTCTCTATTTTCAATTAGAGGTCTGTACCTTGTTTTACATTTGCTGCAGTGGTATTCTTTTTTTGTGAGTCATTAACGTAGCAAACTTGTAGGTGTGGGCTGAAATCCTTGACTTCCACCTTTTATGTGCTGGTTTGCTTTACAGACTGAAAGGTTCTTTCTTGCACCTGTGAAGAGCCTCTCTGGCCAAGCCTCAAGCCTAGATTACACCTTCCACCATACCATGGATCCTGAAGGTTTGTCTAATTAGACACATTTTGGTTGTAGGAGTGCTGCCTTAAGTGCTTTTGGTTTGTCACTGTAGTTTAGGTATGTTACCTTGTTTGTTGGTTGTTGTTAAATCACAGATAAAGCAGACGGAACCTGCAAAGAACTCAAAGTCAGTAAAAAAAAAATGTTTTATTTATTTAATTATTTTTTGTAAAACTTTGTTTGCATATAATACTTGTGACTAATTTGTGTGTTGGGAAGCAATTTTCTAGGGTTTTCTTAAAAGTCTTATTTCATTGTATTTACTACTAGGTAGTACTTGGCCTGCACCACTACACTAGCTCGAGTGTCTGTCCCCCTTCCTTCTTGCACATCATGGTATGTTCCTAGTCTGTCTTTGCATATCACTGGCTACATGGTGTGCTTATGAAAATGAAGTCCCACCCTGGCTTACGTGGTTTTCCAGCAGGGCAGAAAATAGCTGTTTGCTAAAACGAATTGGCACTTAGAGCTAGCTTGTTCACAAACAACACATCACTAATTTGGTCTGGAGTTTGGACTCATTTGTTGACTGATGTTTTGGTTCCTGTCTCAGTTTCCTCATTCCAAGTATACTGTGAGTCTGTCTTGAGTTTTACTGTCACCCTGCGATGTTATTGATTGTTTACACCTGTGTCTCATTTCCCAGATGTTTTCACTTCCCTGATCAGCCATGTGTTTATAAATTGTCCTGTCTTCCCCTCATCCTTTGTCACAGAGCCTGTTATGGTTGTCTTTTGTTGGTTTCCCCATTTGTGGTCATCTGTAATAGGCAATCTTTCTTTAGGCTCATGAATGAAATTCATCTTTTTCACATTTTGTAGTTTTGTTGTGGACTCTGTTCTTCCAGTCTAACAAATGCCAAGTCTGCCTCCAGGCTTCTGCATTTGGGTCCAAACTTTGCACTTGTACGGTATGTTATGGCAGTTTCTTTTGATCAAGATTCACTTGGATCACCATCCTTGAATTAGTAATGATGCAGATAAGAGGGAAAGTTCAGATCTAAGTCTCATTCTTTTCTGCTTGCTTCACCCATGACAACCCATAATACCTAAAAATGAAGAGCTGACTCCTCACTTAGAGACATCTTTTGATTACACTGACGATATTGAATTTTCAGTTATTTATTTGAATTATAACAGCATAATGAAGAGGAGGAAAATTAATGATAAGGACCACCTTTAGCTCAGAGTATCAATTTTCTTGCATGCATAATTAAATCAATTCCCTATAGAGCATGCTCACTCTATACAGAGGCACGAAGATATGATTGAAGGGAAAATGGGAAATGAATGTAGCAAGACTCTGAAAATGCATGTTGTCACCTCAGAAGGGTCCCCAGTGGCGCGGTGTAATATTTTGTCGTCTTTAATGAAAGTCACCGCTTGCTGATAAAATGGCAGAAATGGGACAAAGTCATTGACTTTGTGAGTGATGAGTCATATATGCTAAGACTGGAGAGATTATTTAATTGAAGGAAATATTCAGTGAGGTCACAGTTCACAGCTGGGTTTTTTGTGTTTTGTTTTGTTAGTTGCAGATGTGTATTTGACTGTGTCAAACAGGATTTTGCTATAGGATAACTGGACAAACTTCAGTCAGTCAGATATTTTCATATTTCAATTTTTCCTTCAAATTAAGACATTTTGTGTGTCTGCAGCCACCTAGAAATCTTCTAATGTCTGGCCAATTTCATTTTCCATTTTTTGTTTTTATTTTACAAAACCAGCCTAGATGCTGGTTAAAAATTAAATAAAAATACTTTTGTCATCATTATATAGTTATACACAAAAATTCCTTGATTCTCTGAAAATGATTATTTGGAATAACATACTGCGTCAAAGGTTTCTCATACTGACTGCAGTATCAAACATGTTCTGTTCTAAATGTTGAGGAATAATAATTATGCCAGCTACCCTAATAACAAGCAACTACTACTGCTACTACCACTTCTAGCGGGTTCTCTCGACATAAAATAAAAACATATTTAGATACTGAGGACTTTTGATGATGTCCTACCTAAAGGGAGAAGATGTTGGAGATTTATTTTGAGACTGTCCTTGTCATAAAATCACTGTTTCTTTAGATACTTTTAGTCTAGTTTCATTAATGTCACATTTTCTTTCAAAAAGAATATGTACACAAGATCTGATTTAAATGGAGACATACGATGAGACAGAGTGAGGAGGTGGAGGAGCCAGGAAAGTAACAGAAAGAAAACATGCCAGCTGACTGCATCAGTTAAGCTCATGTGGTCAGACATGAGCATGTAAGATGGTTCATAGCATAACGTGTAACATCTTGACTTCAATAATGAAGCAGTCTGTCTTTTCATAAATTAAATGTCCTTTCATCATCTTGTTTTTGTATTTATTTTTTAATTGAGATTTTTCTTTGGACACAGTAGACTACATAACTTTTTTTTTTCATGTGAGATCTATTCAACCAGTGCTGAATCCCCCATTCCTTTCATGCATACCGAGAAAGATCATTTGAAAAATAGCATTCAATTAACAATTAAATTCTTTGTCGAAGGGCATCCTGATGGTAGCTATTCACTGAAAATTTCTTTTAATTTCGACACGTCACTAGAATTTTGTTACAAGAGCCTAAAATCTCAAGGCTGTTGCTCAAAAAAAAAAAAAAAGAAAAGAGAAACTATATCAAAAAACACTGTATAGAAAAGCATATGTGTGCCCTAAATCAGTCAGTTACCAGAACATTAATGCAGTGAACATTAATGCAGTCATCAGAGGGACAAAGAAACTCAATAGTGAATATTTTAAAGCTGTGTGCAGGTGCTCTGTGGTCCAGCTTGGGGTTTGATTGGCAGGATTATTACTCAGGTGTGTGAGTCAGTGATACATGAAGGACAGCAAAACCTCAGTCTTACCCTCCTTTGATGTGCACAGCAAAAGGCTCATTAACTTCAGTCACATACCGCCAAAGCTGTGATGATTAGCATCATGCTATTATCCACACCTGAGGCCCAGATGGCTAAAAAGTGTCAAACTTTCTCGCTTCCAACTCTTGACCTCCTCATCAGCATTCTCAAAGCTTGCCGGTGTTCTCTCTTCCCCCGCCACTTCCTAACAGACAACCCTGGAAGGTCACCCAAGAAGTTCATGTTCATCATCTGTTGATGTGATAAAGGTTAATAAAAAAATAAAAAATAAAAATGTGCTACTACGAAGGCATTCAGGTCGAGCTGGCTCTCTTGGGGCTTCTGTTTCGTATTCCATTAAGGCACTTTAATTTTCTTTGGAATGACATTCAACTTTGTGTTTTCACTTTCAAACTACCAATTAGTTGAGCCATGTTTGATGTAGGGAGCACGGAGGTATCTCGAAGACTAATTTATGTGCGACAGATTTGCTCTATCAGCTGACATTACTGGTCATGGATGACAACTCCAGTTAATTGAATATTTGGATGTGACAGTCAGGAAAAGAGCATGCGCAGTAAAAATGACACTGCATTTCAGACCGGACCAGAGTCTGTGTATCCTTCTTTCGCTCACTGGCAACTTCATTGGGTATACCTGTTTAACTGTTTGTTAACACATAATGAACCAATCACATTGCAGCAACCCATTTTGGCATGGAGACATGGTCACGAACTAACAGAGCATCAAAATTGGGAAGAAAGGCATGGTTGTTTGTACCAGACAGGCAGGTGTGTGTCTCAGAAACTGGTGACCTACTGTGATTTTCTGCACAAAATACACATTGAGCTTAATTCTTTTTGTGGAAATGCATTGTTGATGTCAGAGGTTAGAGAAGAATGCCCAGACTGCTGCGTGCTGACAAAAAGGGCAGCAGTACCGCAAAGACTAAGACTTTGAATCTTGATTGTCAAGTCATCCATTTCCATCCCTTAAAGAGATGGGTCACATAGGGATGAGTCATGCACAGAAAAATGAGTTCAGTGTAGTCTAATGGCCTTCATAGTCACCAGATCTCAATCCAATGGATTCTCATGGATGTGCAACCAAAAAATCTGCAGCAACTGTTTGATGCTATTGTTTCAATGTGAACCAAAATCTCTCAGGAGCATTTTTGTTGTTTCACCTTTTTGAATTGATTCTATGAAGATGCATTTCACATGGGTTCTTCCAACCCAGGACTATCAACCTGTAATTGATGAATTGGCCAGTGAAGCTGTATCAAAAAAGATTTGCATCTGCCTAAGCTGTTGTGAAAATAGACTCTACAAATAAAGTGCATCTGGAAAGTATTCACTGCTTCACTTGTTCAAAGACAAATTTAATGCCCCAATGAGCACAGTGGCCTAAATTTTGGAACCAACAGGACTGTTCCAAGATCTGGGCGCCCAGACAATCTCAGCAATTGCATTAGAGTGGGCCTTAGTCAGGGTGGTGACCAAAAACTCGATCATTCTGTCAGAGCTTCAGGATTGCTCTACGAAGAGATGAACCTCCCAGAAGGAAAACCATTTGTTTCTTTTCTTCAGACTAGAGAATTTAGACGATCGAACTCTTTAGCCTTAATGCCAATTGTCATGTCTGGAGGAAACCAGGCACCTGGCCAATAACATCCATACAGTGAAACATGGTGGTGACAGCACAATCCTGTGGGGATGTTTTTCAGCAGCAAATCTGGGAGACTAGTCGGGGTCAAGGAAAAGTTGAATGCAGCAACATATAGAGACATCCTTGATGATAACCTGCTCCAGAGTGATTTGGATTTCAGACTGCAGTTAAGGTTCATCTTCCTATAGGACAGCGACCCTAAGCACAGGCCAAGATAACAAAGGAGCAACTTTGGGAGCAAACTCTTAATGTCCTTAAATGGCTTAGACAGAGCCCATAGTTTGAACCCAACTGAACATCTCTGGCTGTGCATCAACACTCTCCATCCAACCTGATTGAGGTAGAGAAGTTCTGCAAAGGGAGAATCTGCTCAAAATAGGGTTTGATGGCTTCCGAGCATGGACAGCTCTCTTTAACTCACACCACAGATTTTCAATAATATTCAGGTCTGGGGACTGAGATGGCCATTCCAGAACGTTGTACTTGTTCCTCTGCATGAATGCCTTAGTGGATTTTTGAGCAGTGTTTCGGGCCGTTGTCTTGTGGAAAGATCCAGCCCTGGCGCAGTTTCAGCTTTGTCACTGATTCCTGGACACTGGTCTCCAGAATCTGCTGATACTGAGTGGAATCCATGTGTCCCTCAACTTTGACAAGATTCCCAGTCCCTGCACTGGCCACAAAGCCCCACAGCATGATGGAACCACCACCATATTTTACTGTAGGTAGCAGGTGTTCTTCTTTGAATGCTGTGTTCTTTTTCCTCCATGCATAGCGCCCCTTGTTATGCCCAAATAATTCAATTTCAGTTTCATCAGTCCACAGCATCTTATTCCAGAATGAAGCTGGCTTGTCCAAATGTGCTTTAGCAAACCTCAAGCGGCTCTGTTTGTGCTGTGGGCAGAAAAAAGGCTTCCTCTGCATCACTCTCACATACAGCATCTCCTTGCGTAAAGTGCGCCGAATGGTTGAACGATGCACAGTGACTCCATCTGCTGCAAGATGCTGTTGTAGGTCTTTGGTGCTGGTCTGTAGGTTGACTCTTACTGTTCTCACCATTCGTCACTTCTGTCTATCCGAGATTTTTCTTGGTCTGCCACTTCGAGCCTTAACTTGAACTGAGCCCGTGGTCTTCCATTTTCTCAATATGTTCCGAACTGTGGAAACAGACAGCTTAAATCTCTTAAACAGCTTTCTGTATCCTTCCCCTAAACCATGATGGTGAACAATCTTTGTCTTCAGGTCATTTGAGAGTTGTTTTGAGACCCCCATGTTGCTATTCTTCAGAGAAAATTATAAGAGGAGGGAAACTTACAATTGACCCCCTTACATACACTCTTCTCAATACTGGATTCACCTGTGTATGTAGGTCAGGGGTCACTGAGCTTACCAACAGTGTTGGGAAGGTTACTTTTAAAATGTATTCCATTACAGAATACAGAATACATGCCCCAAAATGTATTCTGTAACGTATTCCGTTACGTTACTCAATGACAGTAACGTATTCTGAATACTTTGGATTACTTAATATATTATCATGCTTTTTACAACAACGTGAATGTACTATTGCTGTGTGATTTATTACTATTACTGAAGGTCCGCGACTCCGAACTGTAGTAAAGGGACCTCTGACTAATACGGCGGGGTCCCTGTCAGCTCATAGCCGAAAAATAGCTTTACTTTGTTGTGTGGGTCAACTTTTCTTGCGAGAGACAGAGAGAGGCGTTGAAAGGCTGCTCCAACAGAACTTATTGTTTTCGGAGGAAAACACGAACACGGTGTACAGTCGAGTCTTAATAGCTTACTTACAACTGGGCTCGTCAGGCTCTCTTCTTGGCTGAAGTGGTTATTATTATATTTACATGCTTCCAGCTCCCGTTTTTGCTCGATGACAACTCGTACCTTTCCACTCCCCTTTTTCTCCCTCCTCGCGCTCACAGACACATAACGTGTATGGCAGTCCATTCTCCCTGCAACACGGACTACACTGCCCATGATGCTACATTCTTTAGAGCTATGCTTGTAGCATTCTGCCTGTTAGCTTAGCACAACAACAACGAAAAGGCGCTCTCTCACCCAGGAAACACACAGTCGCAGAGAGAGAGGGCGTCGCCCTGTAACCATGGCAACCGTAACGCTGCCGCCTGGAACAAAAGAACGTAGCTGTCAAACAAAACCCAAACAGTCCTGACCCGCGACAAAATGAAACAGGAAAGTACCGCAGTGTAATCCATTTATTTCAACAAAGTAACTGTATTCTGAATACCACCTTTTTAAACGGTAACTGTAACGGAATACAGTTACTCATATTTTGTATTTTAAATACGTAACGGCGGTACATGTATTCCGTTACTCCCCAACACTGCTTACCAAGCCAATTTGAGTTCCAATAATTAGTTCTACAGGTTTTGGAATCAATAAAATGACAACAGTGCCCAAATTTATGCACCGTAAATCCAATAAACTTCATTTCACTTCACAAATATCACTGTGTGTCTCCTATATGATATATTTAACTGACATTTTTTATTGTAACAACCAATGATTTATACAGGAAAATGACTATTAATAAGGTTAATAACTTTTGCATCCCACTGTATTCAAAAAGACTTGAAGCTGTAATTACTGTTAAACTGTTTTGTTTTGTTTTCTTGAGAAATTTTAGTGTCCATTACAGTAACTGCACATTATGGCACAAGTTAATATCAACTGTCTCCCTAATAATTCTGTAACACAGCCCAGACAAGTAAGAGTCTCATTTTATTATTATTTTTTTTTCATTACCTGTTATGTGAAAATATCAGATTTCCACACACATAAATAACGAGTATGCCATTGAAAAAATTCCAGTCCATCACCGAGCATCTCTCTTGCTGGGCTGCAAAAAGCACTGTTAACTGAAGAGTAAACCTCTCATGAGAACAGCGAGGGAGGTTCTGACAGCATTCTGGCTTCACTAACATTCAGCACCAGAGCTGCGAGCACTGAAGCACAAACAGGGAAGCGTCACAGTTTTGTGCACTGACGCCCTGCACTGCATTTCTATCCCCTCTTACTCTTCAAGTTGCACTTTGTTTTACATCTAGGTTCTTTAAAGTCAGTTTGTCAAACTTCACAGCTGCCGTGTTGTGCTCCTGTATTAAGTGGTAAGCCATTATCTCAAATCTGCAGATTGTTCTAATGCCATGTTTCAACACTGTACAGGCAGTTGTGTCTCTACTGTTTATAATTTCCTCCATTAATGATGGAGTTACTCAAAGTATTGCATAACATTAATTTGTGCAGTACATAATTACTCACAGGATAAAGTATAGTTATTACACTACTTGTTTTATTACCTTTGCATTACTCACGTAGCATGACCTAAAATGCATTGTGACATATTTATCTGTTAACAGTTAAACTGTAGTGCTGTGTTGAAAGCTAAATGTTAATATTAATGTAAACTTTACTTAAATTAGTAAAAGGTAAGTTAAGCTGAGCCGTTATAGTCAGGATCTTCAAGCATAACTGCTTTCTGTTTTTGTTTCTATTCATAGTTCTTATGGTGTCATTAAAGCATGGCTCCTTAGCTGTGGCATCTTGTTTGCTCATCAATACAATTTCTTGAACTTTGAAGATCTGGACCATCATTCATCTCAAATAGTTATATAAAGTGTATATTTTTACCCACCAGTGGTGTAAAATAATGATGAATAATGCAGTTATAATGGCTATTTAGGAGGATCTACATTTAGCAAATACAGGCATGTTTTTCTCCTAGTTATATCAATGCTAAATGTCCAAATAAAGAAAAAAGATTATTAAAAATATGATTTTAACTTCTCTCCTTTTAATTAAGCTTTCATAGCAAATGATGAATATTTGGGCAATCACATGTTTCTGTATTTAATTTAATGCTTCGCAAGTTTTAATAATCTAATATAAAGATGCAATGATGGCGCTGGGACACTGGACTTTGGATCAATACTCTGGTGCCAGCGGAAAACTTAATGGGGATCTCAAACTGAGGCCAGAATTTCATTTTACATCTCAGAGACTTTTCTCATGAATTTTTGCAAATATACTCATACATCAGCTTTATTTTTATATTTGTTTTTTTCTTAAGTAGAGTTAGTGTCTCTGGTGAGGGAGACAGACAACAAATCAAAATTCCGACATTTCTATTCCACCTTAAATTCAACACTAACTGTGCCTGGCATGGTACACGCTGCTGTCAGCTTGAGCCCTGAGCTTCATGGGTAATGTGAGTGTGTGGCTCCAGGAAAGCTGGAGCTGGAAAGCTGCTGAGTTAGGTGGTCTTCACTCACCAAGACATTTTAGAAACGCTTCTTTGTGCCTTCACTGTTTCCTGAATCCCCACTTGTCATCGCCTCAAAGATAAGCTGGACGTTTTGGTTTTTTTCTCTATTCTTTTGGACATTTTGGTCTTCCCATCAAACTGTGATACAAAAGAAGGAAAGGAGGCATCTCTGCCTCAGGGCACAGAAGTATAAAAATGTAATGAGGTGTGAAAACAGATAAATCAAAATTAGCTCTCCTGGGTTCTCCCTTAAAAAGGATGAATCTGATCAGCCTGCCTCAAACTTTCCCAAAGTAATGAATGAACTCATGGGCTTTCAAAGAGCCTAAGTTTTTCTGGAAGACTAGTCCAACACTGCTGTCCTCCAAATAATGCTCAAAAGTGGATTTGAACCGGGAGTTACAGCACATCAGTAGTCACAGTGCCTGTCAACAGCCATCACAAAGCCCAGGGGGAAGGGCAATATAAGAAGAGCTGAGTGTTGACGTATTTCGAGCCTTAATTTACACACACTGGCATGTTTATTACTGGTACTCACAAAGTGTGGCTGCATTAGACACCTGGCTTCTCAATCTTTTATATTTCAGTTCTGCATTATAGACATTATAGCATATTTAGAGTACAGAAGTTGATGCAACATGCTTTAGAGACAGAAAGATTTACATTAAAAGTCTCCAAAAAAACAGTTTCAAAATGTCAGCTGTAATGTGTGGAGTTGTTTGGGTTTTTTTTCCTGTATTGACTAATTATTGTGGAAAGTATAAATAACAGTGATGTAGTGCTCATTAAAATGTGTTCAGGTTGTCGCTCCGGAGGTAGAGCAGATCAGCCACTAATAAGAAGGTTGGTGGTTCTGTCCCTGGCTGCTCCAGTCTGTATGCCAAATATCCTCGGCCAAGATAATAACCCCAAGTTTCTCTCCGATGCAGCCATAGGAGTGTGATGCCTGTGAATGTTAAAAAGCATTTTAACTTTTTTTTTTTGTTTGTTTGTTTGTTTTTAAACTATTTATTTATGTAGTTATTCTTAAGTTCTGTTATTGAAGTTTAAAATGAAATAAATAAAAATTGTTGATGGAAAAAAAAGCATTTTAACATAGAAAAAAGTGCTTGTATGCTTGTGAATCAGATATGTTGGAAAAAAGTGCTTTGACTGTTCGGAGTAGAAAAGTGCTGCATAAGATCCAGCCCATTAACCAGTTTACATAATGATGATTCATGTCATCAATCATGACACATTGCATAACCTGCCTTTAAAGGTTAAAGGTATCAACAATACTATTTACTTAGTACAGGGTGAAACCAAAATATGCAGAATTGCTCACCACTACCCTAAATTAATATTTGCAAACTAAGCTGAAAGCAGGACTACCTGTTCTGTTTGAGCTCTGAACATAATAATTAAAACAACAACAACAACAAAAACAACTGAGGAATAATGTCGATGCTGATGGAGGCAATGGAGACAGTGTGCTGGAAGATGCACAATAAAGACACAAAACTATCATTGAAATGCCACAAACTGTGAAGAACAATGTCTCCCAGCCAACCAAAAAACTTTTTTTTTTCTTTAAAATATTTAATTATGATGTTAATAGCTAACACATTAGCTATTATTTTGCTTTATGCAGTTGATGGAATCACAGCAAATGAATGTGGCCAGTTTTTTTTACTTCACATCAATCTCTGCTCTCTGGCATTCTATCCATAGTGTGAGAGGTCCTGTGTTCAAATCCAGCTCACAGCTCCCCCAATTATATTACTCTTCCTAAATCCCTGACTCAAAGAAACATAACATAAGATGCCACAATGCTGTTGCAGTTAAACACACTTTTAATAGTAGAAATATAATTACTACTAAAGAACAACATAAGGAAGGCAGATGGGAGCCCTAACAAAAAAATAAAAATAAATAAAAATGAAACGGGTGAGGAAGAACTTGGACTAACCATTCAACGGCCAACAGTTTCAGACTTAGTGGTAACTCCCTGATGTTAGGATTATATGTTTTTAAAAGCAGGGAGATATTTAATCAAACAAACTAGAATTTCTTTATCAAATGGCCAGAAATTACAATAAAATGCATAGACCACTGCTAACAAAAATAACAGTTTTTAACAGAGCAGGTGATTTTCAGTATAGCATAGTAGTTTTGTTCCGTTTTTCCAATATTTCCAATAATTACCAATATTATCAGCCCCCTGAAAAGCTGACATTTTTATTGAGCCATAGCACAAACAACAATGATGTTCTTTAACTTTAACGAACCAAAGAACAGCATCCCCCACAGTAACGGTGGTGGTGGGAGTATTATACTGTGGGGACTTCAGTAAGTCTGGAACTGGAAATCTCGTCAAGATGGGAAGAATCATGAAAAAAAAGATGTGAAGATTTTGAAAGAAAGCTTCAAGCAGTGAGCAGCAAAACTGGGTCTAGGTGATTATGTTGTCTTCCAAAACAACGGTGCCAAAAATATGTTGCTTCTGGTGAAGAACTACCTCCAAAGGTCCAAAGTGAACTTTACTGACTGGCACGCACAAAACCCTGAATTGAATCCTCTGAAAATCTGTGGGCTGAACTAAAGACCAAGGTCCATATTAGAAGACCATCAAAGCTCAGAATCAGAAAGACTTTATTTATCCCCAAGGGGCAATTAAGATACAGCAGAGCAGCATGACGTTGGAGATCAGGACAGGGCATAAACAGGCCTGAGGAGCCTGAGACATTCCAAAAGAAAAATAGGCTGCAATTTCTAGGGAGATGTACATGACACTATTACTATCAGGGGAGCTAATATTTATGCACACAGAACACGTTTTTTCACAAAAACCCCAAAATACCAGGGTCAAAGTTAAAAAAACAAATAAATAAATAAAAAATGTAAGCTTTGAAAATAAAAATCAAGGATGTTTAAACAGTTTGGAAAAGCTCTTAAAAATCCCAGAGGCTCTGTGTTGTAAAAAAAAAAAAAAAAATGGGGAAAACCCTTTCAGAATATGAAGAATTTAGTTTTTCAATTTAAAATGACTCATGAAGATTTAAATGGGGAAAATACGTATTTGACTAGATATCGTTTACCAGGTCAGGGCCTGCTACACATGAGATCTAAAGGCATTCAATTTGTCAGGTCTCATTTCTTCAAATGTGCTGTCAGCTACAGCTTGTGGAGGAATAATCATATCTCCTTAAGATGGCAAGCTGGCTCGTATCCTTGTGTGATAGGCTCATAGTGAGTTGATGTATTGGTTCTCTTCAGTTGCAGCTTGCGTCTATGTTTGTATCAATGACGCTGCTGGAATTGCTGTCTGTTTTATTGCTCTCTGACAGATGTGCTTGTGGTTGTGTTTGTATCTGCTGGCTGCTGTGGGAAAAGAAGATGAAGAAACATAGCACGTAGTTACAGAAGGTAACAACAGTACAAGATTATTCACTTCCTGTGAATGAAACTTTATCACACGAGCTGGTTAATTGGATTTTTCTGTTTGTACTATAAACTCTTCAGTAGACAGGAATATGACAAATCAAACCTATGAGATGTGTAGAAGCATAAGAAAAGACCCACAAATTGCTAATTTCCCCTTGTGTCTATAAATCTTTTTTTTTTTTAAAGGTGACCTTTTTCAGGTAAATTTTGCATCAACCCAGGAACATCTGGGAGAAGGTAATGTTACATACTAACACAGTTTATCTGTCCAGGGAAAACTGCACTAAACATCTGAGATATGTGCTCCACTGCTTCAGGTCAGCAGCTTTTTTTATACCTTTGCCTGCATGCTTGGCCCTGGAGGCAAAGGCTACCTAACCTTTCCAGCATGGGACTCACATGGGATTTGTAGTCTGTTGCCCTGAGGCCTGGATACAAAGATAAGAAAATTATACTTTTCTTGACTAGGGATGCCTTGGAACACATTTTTTTCTTGCTTCCAGTGCATTAAATTTGTATCCTGTTTTACATCTATATGCTTATTTAGTGTAATCACAGCCTGAAGAAGAAACACCATCCACAGGGATATTTTGTTGTTTTATTGCAGTGGATAGCTCAGCATGTTCTTTCTGTTTTTTGGGAGAAGGATATGACAAGAGTCACCTACAGCTATAAGGAATGTAAAAATATTTCATTGTAGTTAGTCCTAATTGTATCTTGCTGTTGTCCCTTTTATGATCTGTGTCTCATAACAACAAACGCGTGTCATGATTGCGAGTTTTTGATTTTCCCATGCTTGGTGAATGAAGCGCCTCTGTGTACTGGGTCAGTGTAATCACAGATGACTGATGAATGAGCTGCTTTAAAAACAGTACCTGATTCTCTTGGAGATGAGGCACTGGTGCTGCTGTAATGTGGTTAAACTTCCAAAATGTCTTCATCTGGATGTGGAAGCTTACTCCCTTCTTGAATATTGACTCTAAAATATTTTATTCTGCGAGAGCTTTTGTCATTTTCTTGCTCCAGACTCCAGGCTACATGAAAACTATTAAATTGTCCTCATGCCTTTGTCCTTATCCAACCAATTTAGCATTGTTACTACTGTGTGCTGTGAAAGCATTGTCTTGGGGCAAACACCCTAGTGAATTGATTTATGGGCCTCTGCTTCTCAATTCTCGTCCAGCTGTCAGAAGGAGTGAAGCAAAAATTACACCCAGTAATGGAAATTAACTTTTATTTATCTTGCTCTCTCCCCCAGAAGTTATCTTCACCAAGCAGGGGCCAAGCAGGGGCTGTAGGAGGCTCAGCCTGAGTGAATGACTTGTTAAAGCCATCAGCAACACTTTACAAGAACTATCTTAGATGAATTGGTAATTAGACTTAAGTAAAGAGTGTTCCTATACTGCGTCATATCCATGACATACAATGCTGTGCATAATTACTAAAAGCAAACAATGAATTAAGAACCTCTCCAAAAATAAAATAAATTAAGACGGTATACATTTAACAGCATGTGTGCAGTAGCCACAGCCATCTCGTCTGGGATTCATGTAGGCAAAGCAGCAGTCGATCCTGGAAATCTGAGTTGGAGTAGGGCATGAGTATGGTTAAGGAACAAATAAAAAAGGTACCTCAGAGGGGATATCAGTCCTATTTTCATCTGTTTTAAGCTCCCAGACCCAAGATTAAGTTTTCACAGGTGGTTAGGTCTGCTGTGAGCTTCTGACTGGAATCAAAAATAGGGTCTTCTCCTAAAGATTAAGCATAACCCTTAACACTAAGCGTCACATTGACACAGTAAAATACATCAATTTCTATGGCCTAATCTGTCGGCAGGGGTCTACAATATCCAACTCAGTCTACCTTTGGAAAATCAAGACAGTCAGTCACACCACCAGTCTGCACTTAATGCCCCAGTTCAAGCAAAGAGAGTCTAGGTTCCACCTCTCACACGCCCATTTAAAGCTATTACAAATCTCAAAGCATTCTCTAATTATAGATTGTGTTGTACTCCAAATGTATTTAGAATACAATAGAAACAGTGGAGGATCTATTACCACTGGCCTGTGAAAATAAGACAGAAACAAGAGCAACTCAAAAAGGAAAAAGAAAAAAATTCTCATTTTTGGAATGGAAGGAAGATTCAACCTGCTAAAATTTACAGAAACATTTATTTCACCGCACAACAAGAATCTTCAAAACCAATTTTGATCCAATTTTATTTATTTACTTTTTCCTGGAGATGTTATTACAGTTGCCTAATGCTGAACCACCAACAAAAAACAAAGTAAAAAGAAAGAGGTATGCTTTCCTTTCAAACTTTAATTACATGTTGAAGTGATTCATTGAATATTTTTTATTATTCATAGAATATATAAATATGTTTTCAAACCTAAGGGCAAATGAATGATTTGCTGCTACATTTGTGAATTTCTGCAGTTTCAAAGATGAAACTGCGAGGCTAAACACTTAGCTGTTACAATGAGTAGGAGAAGCTCCATATGCAAATTTATACAGTGAACAAGTGACTGGGGAGGGACCGTGTTTATCAGTTTCTCACATCTACTTCCCAAGGCAATATGTGGCGTGCCGGTGGCTTGTAGAAACATAATTACAGCCCTGATGCATGTGCTTAAATGCTCCTCCTCCTCCACCTCCAACTTCACAAGTTCAGCCTTACAGGACTGCAACTAATTTGAACAGAGCCAATCATACTGGTGCAACATTCTTCTCCAATAGTTTTTTTTTTTCTCCCTGAAATGGAATTAACAGCTTTACGCAATTCACTCCCCCTATTGCTCATGCATAGAAATTAAGCACGTGCCACGGTCATTCACCAACTAAACCAACAGCGCTCACTTTTCACTGCCTTTGTTGAAAGAACTGTGCATAAACATAACTTTTTTATGATCATGATGATTAAAATAATGATGTTATGGTCTCAGGGTTCTGTGGTGTGTTTGAGTTTGGATTCTTGTTTCAGCATGATGATTAAGGCTACTCTTTTATTTTGGTCTACTTTATCAAGTCTTGATTGACACTGTCTTTGAGAATCTCATCAGGGATTTCTACAGGAATAGTCACTTAGCTCCTGACCAACTTAAAGGTCAGCTGTACTGTAAAGGTAGCATAAAAAGGGTTGTAATTGGAACCACTACAGTTTGAATCCTTGGATGAACTGATACATGCAGAAGCTGTGAGTCACTCTCCCGAGAGAGTAAAGCTCTGGATGCTCACTAAAAGAGATGAGAAAACCAAACCTTTGTTCTGTCTCTTGTTTGTTTGAAAGCTAGTCATTTTTTTCATGTCAGTGGGATTCAGTCTTGCAATTTATGACATTAAGATTCAAAGTGCTCTTTCAAGCAATTGCCATTTCAAAAGCATGTTTGCCAGACAAACTGGCAATCTAAACATGGATCTTACAAATGACAGAACAATATACTGATGGCAGTGCCTGTGTTAAATACGTTGGTCGTCATATAAAGTAAATCTCCTGTGACACTCCTGATGCCTGGCACAGCATTCTGCTCATCACTCTTGCTCTGCAAATTTAAACAGTGTGTTTGGGTTTCGACCGCTGTGTGATTGGCACAGTAAAAAAAGACAAATACACTCATTTACATTAGCATTCAGCTGATAAATGATTCAGTGCATGTACCCTCAGCCTTCCTGCTTAGCAAAAAAACCCTATCGGTGTAATGAAATGCAAAATGTGGTGCCATATGGGGACCTAATGCCATGTAAATACAAAAGAACTGACGCAAATAGGTTTGTCCAAGTAAAGAAGATACTTTGCATGCATGCTTTTGAAGTAGAGAACTGTGAGGCTTTGAATAAATGGCCTGAAGGTGCACCTATAATAAATCCACCATACATAGTAAACAGGTAAAATCTTTAAACTAAGTAATCAGAAAAATGTGAGCCAGAGGCTACAGATGGGATAGCAAAGGCAGGATACAAGTGTTCACCCTAATAATTCTACCACCAAGCTTCTAGGATAGCATTACATTTGTGCACAGAGATGCTTTTGTCTCAGCCATAATAGGTGAATATGTTGCATTTGAGGTTTGAGAGAGCATGCAATAATATTTTCTATGCTTGGGCCCTTTTTTAGAGTCAGCACACCTGGTAGGGAACTCTCTCTGATGACGCCACAAACCTTTGAAGTCCAATATTTGATGCAACAGTAGCCCAAAGCTTAAAGAACCACAACAAGAGGTCTACTGTGCTTACCCTGAGAGCTGTATCATGGTAGACTCCATTCTGTCAGTCTAGTAAAAGACACAGACACCACAGTAATTGGGGCAAAAATAGGTTTCCCGGTATGTGCTTTACAGCTCACTTCTCATTTCCCCATGCTGAAAAAAAACTCACTGCAGAGGCAACCAAAATAATCCAATCAAGTCTTTTCCATGGATTTAATTTGCTGTTAATTGCCTTGCTTGCGCTTAGAGGTCACTCGCCACATTGCAGAGCTGGTCAAGGTGGCTGTCGCCTACATCTCTATAATAGCCACAATTCCCTACAGGATTACCAGCGGCGGTACGGTCAGATTCTATGCACTGCTGAAGCCATTACCCTCAGTCGACCAACCGATCCCTGCAACATGTCAAATGTTATTATTGCGCTATGCTGCAGCCATTTAGCAGCACTTGTGTGTGCTATTGGTGTTTGAGCACGCATCCATGTTTGCTGACTGCTGCCAAACCGTAACCTTTTTCTTTTTTTGACCTATTTTAGCCTAACAAGAGAAAGATCCATGGTTCAAGACAAATCCCCTTTGGAGTTGTCAGGAAGGCCATCAGGGCAAAAAAAACACTGCCAAATCAAACATGTGGAGCTATCCACTGTGGAGACGCCTTGCAAACAAGGCAAAGTAGCTTATTTAAGCTTCTGATAAGCAAAGAGCTGAGACAGTTTTACATAAGCTTTTACTTTTAAGGTCTTCTGTTTGGATGCATTTAGCGGTGAAGCAATGAAAGCATTTTTAAATTTCACAATTAAAGGTTAATCAGCAGCAACAGCACTGATAGTTCCCCCTCCTAAAGAGTTGTTCCTTTTTCTTCATCATTCAACCACCTCCCTGTTTTTTTCCTCAGTGTGTATGTTTTGTTTGAAGCCACAGCTGCTTTTATAGATTCTCCTCCGCAGGGGGATGAAAAAAGTGGGACAACAAGAAGTAGAAATTGTACTGAATGGGGTGCGCTGTCTGAGCTGTATGCAGATGAAAGTAACAGCTCAGGAGGAATATATTCATGAAGAAGTCTTGAATGAAAAACCCCTAAAAAGAAACAAGAGTGCAGAGAGAAAGCTTCAGAGCAGCAGATGGTGTACCTCCGTGTATTTACATATGAAGACCACATTCATTCCGAGACGTATTATGTTGTAAAATAGCTGAAATCCTACCTTGAACTCTGTTCTGTATTAAATGAGTGTTACAACATCTTATTATGTATTGATTTCTACATTTACCAAGCTTGAGTTTTTACTTTAACCAAAGTGTGCTATTGGATTCAGCCTGTTTTAAATGTTCATATCAAATAAGATACAAACCCTGACATTGGCTGAAAATCACTGAAATTTAAGCTTTTTTTTTCTCTAGTGGGAAACCTTCACATGGAATTAAGTCTATAAATTATTTCAGTTCATCTTTTTGGATCATTTCGGGGAGGATTGTGTAGCAGACCTTTTTGTTTTCTCTATTTTTTTTTGTCTAAATGTTTAAAAAATGTGGGTCAGACCAGGTTTGGGAGGATGAGCATGTATGTATATTTTTGTGCTTCATGTCAATTAGAGGAGAAGGCTCCAAAGTGTAGTGATTTACACATCTGCCAAATTTGAAGAGGGAGATTTGCCAACCCTCCCAAATCAAACATGCAGAGCAACCTCCTGTGGTGATGCCTTATGAAAAAAGGAGCCATCAAAAGTTACTTTATCATAGCAGACTAGATCAGCAGCAGGCGTGAACGTCCCCTTTTCATGGTTTACGTTTCCACACAGCGCCTACATGCACTTACTCCTGCAGGAAAGAGCATTCAGTGTTGTTTTACACAACAAACAAGCAGCTAGCCAAGCTCAGGTCTTCCTACAAATGGCTAAATGGGTAAAGGCTCTATCAACCCTCCTTAAAATAGCAAGTGTGTGTGTGTGTGTGTGTGTGTGTGTGTGTGTGTGTATAATCTCTGAAAAGACATTTTGGTGTTGAACAGTGATATTGAAATATGCTTCCACTGCCTCGTGTGATGTATTCAGAAAAAAAAAATTGGACTAAAAATATTTTATTTTCCAGTACGTACCTAAAAGCTGCTCCACTGATAGCCGAGGACCATGAAGCATAGACCCAGACACATTATGTTCTTGCCAAACAGTGTTCTGCCTTTTGGCCACCTCCATGCTGAGAGTGTTCTTCTCCACAGAGCTGCCCGCTTCTGCCCACAACATGTAAGTGGGACAACAACCACGCTGCTAGATGATGCTGTTTTAATTTGGTGAGGATGTAAATATAGAGTTACAGAAACAAAACTGTTACACTTTTATCTGGGTATAATTAAGGCACATCAAATTACATTTTAAAATTCCAAATCGCTAAATCAGGATTGTAAAGAAAGAGCTTTTTTTTTTTTTTTTTTTTTTTTTTTTTTTACATGATCCTGAAACACCTACAGCACTGGACTTTAATCTAGTCTCTGTTTAGTTGCTAGTCTTATTTCTTTGAGGTAAAGGAGGGGATAACTCTTCCTAATGAATGAATAAGAAATGTAGGGAATATGTCTCAAGAAACTATTTCAAACACTGTGTGATGCTTATAGTACAAATGCTCACAAATCAATAGGCATCGCTGTCTGTTATTTGATGGAAATAACAGCAGATATTAATTATTAGGTAGGAAACTGCTGATGGATGAGTGACTACAAAAACAATGAGAACAAAACGGCTCATTTTCAAAGACAAAAGACCAAGAAAAATGAGACTTTGTACCAACACTGAACACACATACACAAACCACAACTTAAACAAGGTCTGGCTAGCATTGTATAGGTCCCTCTGGCAAAAACACCTCCAGCACAGCAGAGGCGTGGTTAGCCGGCAGGGTCATAGAACCCCCGGGGTATCCTCTGGTGCCTGGCAGAGTCTGTACACTCAGGGATGTGATGATTTTGGAGGCTGCGTAATGTCTTGGGCCATTTGTCATGTTCTTTGAACTAAACTTGAGCCTATTTTAATTTTCTTATGCACTGTGATGTTGTACATTGCAGAATAAACTAACTAATCCTCTTGGTGGAGGTTGTCCGTATGTGAGGTCTGTTTGGATGAGTGGTACACATCAATCTAATACCCGGATAGATCACAGTATCAAGTGTGTTCCAGCAGAAACTTGCACCGGAATGAAGTAATCAGTGCTATTTACGTCACCCATCTGTGGTTTTATTGGTTGGTGTATTCAAATCAAAATATCCACCTGCTTTTATTTTGCACATATTGCAGTATTTCCCCACAGTCACACAAAAACGTAATTCTCAGAGGGGGAGTTGGTTCTAAGACCACGACGAGGGATCATCTGCAACCCCACAAATTTCCCAGGGGGCTTCAGCTGAATTGAAGACATGATTGATTGACTGTTTATGGTCATGAATTCACTGAGGAACAGAACTGGTATGCATGTTTGTGCTATTTATTTATGGATTTTTCCCCACTGTGACACTGGGGATATGTTTATGATGTTACCTGAACCACTGAAGCGTGAGCTGCATTACAATGATGACTTAAAGTTTTAAATTTACTACTAAATCTTTAAAAAATGTTAAGATGCTGTTTTCTGGGTAACATTTTTAAGAAATTGGTTTAAGATAATAAAGTCTTGTTTCATCGTAAATTGACTGAAAAAAAATTTCTGCAATTTCTTTTCAGGCTGCTTAATGAGTTCCTTGAGAGCGTCCACATGTGTGCATCGCAGTCCACTGTTTTTAGTGTAACAAAGCCATATAGCTATGAAAGATCACAGAGGAAGAGTGATGATACCAGGATGAGTTTGTGATGGCAGGTTTTTCACCTTTCCTCTGTGTGGCAATTATTAACAGGTACAAACACATTTATCTTCAGAAAGGGGAAAAACTGAAACACTTTTTCTCCCAGGATATTGACCTCCTTGGCCTCAAGGAAATATCTCAGAGTCAGTTCAGTTTTTCATTATTAGTAAGAGTGCTTTAAGAGTTTGCCTGACTTTCTTTCCACACCACTTGGGATCTTTTTCTTCCAGCAGGTGGGGAATTTTTGAACTAATCTAACATTTCCCAAGTTCACATTTTAAGAAAATAGGCCCAATTAGAGGGCCCCTATGAATAATTTATTAGAAGTTTTCTGCTTGTGTTTGTAATGCTTAAGTTTCAAGTAATATATCTAATTGATGGGCATTTTAACTTGTCTTTTCATGTATCCCAGATGTCAGTTCTCCAGCCATTTTCTCAGCACTTGGGGTCTCTAAGATGGGAGACAGGGAGAAAACATCAAAGACCACAAGCCAGGCTGCCTTTGGGGCTTTCCCAAAGAAAAGGCCCACCATCTTCAAGGAGAGAGCAGGAAGAGGGAGATGAAAGAAGTGCCGGGGTGTGCGGAGCCATTTCAACTTTTGACTTTGTAGCCAGGAGGGAGGGACATTACCTGAGAGGAGGAAGTGTTGTCACAGTGTTTTAAGTGTTTTGGTTTAGCAGAGCACACATATGTGCAGGTAAAAATAAGCAACCACCTACAGAAAAAGTACCTTAATGATGGGATGTGCCATGAACTGCTTAAGCAAAGTATCATCAGCTGTGAAGCAGCAAATCAAAAACAGAGTAAGTGCTCTGCTTCCTTTTGAACAACAGGGAGAGAGTCAATGTTGACACAGAGATTGGTACAAAGGAGCTGATTCTGAAATATTCATGTCATGTCAGATAGAAAGGTACATGTGGGAAGAATTGCCCCAGATATGATTTATCACACATTTTAGTAGATATTTTAGACACTGCCCTAAAAACACTGATGACTGATGATCACTGTCATATCCAAATGTCAAATTTCAATATTTCATAAACCCATGTGATGTATTACTCAAAATGTATGTTAAAGTAGCTTGACATACTTACAGCAGGAATCGGTTATGCCTCAGAGGGCAAAGACGTAATGAATTGTTCAAAATAAATAAAGGTGAGAGACAATGAGCGCTGCTATATGAGTGTGCATTTGTTGAGGTATGAAGCTTTACTCCAGGTAATAATTGAGTTGTTTTGTTTTTTAAATCAACAATAACACATTTTTATTATTTTGAGTACAGGCTCAACCATCATGTCTGAGAGAACGGGGTGAGAAAAGATTTCTCATTCATTTCACTTCCTGCGTTTTAAAGAGAAATGTTTTTGTCTCTGGGAGATTTTCAGTTTGACTCTAATTTGAAGACCTCTGTCGCCTGAGACAAATTAAACGAGTGCTACTCCAAAAGTGTTCCAAAGCTTCTGCAACATTTAGCCTGGATATTTCTAATGAAGCCTGTGCCACTGGTTGCTTTATTGATCCGTTCGGTGCACCTAGACTGCTCAATATTAACGATAACAGTGCAGCGTTTGAGTTATTTCACAGCCTCACTCAAATGGAACATTTAAAGAACTTGTACTGTTCCAACTCGTGGCTGATTTCAGGAAAACTGAAGGACTTCTAACAAGTGCACTTCTCTCCAAGGTAACCTCTTACGCACTCGCTGTAGATAAAAGATTCTGTCAGCAGTGTTGAATATGGCTCGCTCATTCTCTGAAAATTCTCGTCTCCAAAGCCTCACATGCTCTTCAAGTGGCTTTTTGGGAACGTGTTAATGGATTTGTCTTGATGTACGCTCAATCATCCAGGCAAGGAAATCCTAAAAATTTAATTCTGCTCATCTGGACGTAAAGTTTTCAGTGGAAGAAACGTTTCGTCACTCATCCAAGTGACTTCTTCAGTCTCAGTCTGATGAGTTTTTGGATTCATCAAACTAAAGAGGAGAAGCAGTATTGTGTAACAGAACCTGGGCTACATTTATAACACACATCTTCAGGTTTAAATGCAGACTGTCTCAAATCATGACTGAAGCAAGCCCTAATTTATGTCCTATTTTAGACTGAAATCTTGTTGTGTGACAGTTAGGAGACATTTTTTTCCTTGCACTATTTTTCTGTTGTTCTCTTTTTTACCCAAGAGTTTAGTGGTGACAACAGAATGGGAAGTAAAATACTAGATATGATAAGGTGTCAGGGTTGGTTGAAGTAGGACCCAAACACAGGACTTTCTGGATGAAGACAGTGTGTTTATTTACAAAGAAAAAAATATAAAACAGTGCCAACAATCCACAGTGTTGTGTCCTCCTCGGTGCCTGTGTACATCAGTGTTCTGCTCCGTCCACATGTTTCCACAGTCCTCTATAACACTGCCACGCAGTCTGCCGCTCCACTACACTCTTAAGTAGGGCTTCCTTGATTAGGCTGATCAGCAACAGGTGAGTGATTACTCCCAGGTGTGGAATGCTCAAAGGTGAGACGACTCTCCATACCTGGTGTGGCAGCAAAACTCACACACTACAGCACACACACACTCAAACGTGTACACAGGGAAATGAGAGACCAGGGGTCCGTTCTTCGTACCTCGCTTACTACATCCAAGATCAAATGACACATCCAAGATCAAATCATCGCGCTAACTTTGAGCTCGCTATTCCGGTTCTCCGAACACACCTGTTGTTGACGATTAGTATAGCTGGATGAAGTAATGTGAGATCACTGGGTGGCTTAACAGGGGCTACGCATCGATAGTTGAAACAACCCTTTGATTGGTCGGCGAAAATGTCGAAGGAGCGCGCTCGGTATTTTTCGGCAGCAGAGCAAGAACTCTTGATTGAGGGATTTCAGGAGTTTCAGAGTTTAATTAAAACGCAAGGGAACACTGCAAAGGCTGCAAAAGCAAGGAGAGAGGGCTGGCAGAAAGTTGCTGACAAATTAAACTCGTAAGTAATTTAATAAGAATAATAATAATGGATTGGATTTATATAGCGCTTGTCAAGGCACCCAAAGCGCTTTACAATGCCACTATTCATTCACTCTCACATTCACACACTGGTGGAAGCAGCTACGGTTGTAGCCACAGCTGCCCTGGGGCAGACTGACAGAAGCCAGGCTGCCATATCGCGCCATCGGCCCCTCTGGCCAACACCAGTAGGCGGTAGGGTAAATTTATTATATTATATCATATCCTCTTTCACATTAGAGCCATGACAGGACCCACTAGAACATGGGAACAAGTAAAAGTGAAATATAAGAATATTCTACAGAATGGTAATATTTGGTAAATGGTAAATGGCCTGTATTTATATAGCGCTTTACTAGTCCCTAAGGACCCCAAAGCGCTTTACATATCCAGTCATCCACCCATTCACACACCCATTTACACACTGGTGATGGCAAGCTACATTGTAGCCACAGCCACCCTGGGGCGCATTGACAGAGGCGAGGCTGCCGGACACTGGCACCACCACCAGTAGGCAACGGGTGAAGTGTCTTGCCCAAGGACACAACGACCGAGACTGTCCAAGCCGGGGCTCGAACCGGCAACCTTCCGATTACAAGGCGAACTCTCAACTCTTGAGCCACGATCGCCCACTTATATTGCTTTTAGTCTCTTGAAAAGAGAGCCTGAAATAATCTGTTTGTTTATAACAGCAACCAAGAAAAGGGCAGAACAAAAAAAGACAGGTGGTGGTCCTGCACCCCCTCGTCAACAAGTTGGTTAAGTAAATAATACCCTCACGGGAAAATCGATATCTCTCTATGAGCACACTGTCGCGCTGAGCTAAAGGATCCTGTCTATCCCGCAATATACGCTGAGTTCTGAAAACTCTCCTTATCAATCTTGCACCTTCCGCAATGATTGGCTCGCGTATACGGACAGGACATGGCTGCGACAGACTTCCCAAATCCACCTTCGCTTTTATAGCCGTGGTCTCTCATCTTGATTACACTGAGTAATTTACTATTACTACTCTAAAATATGAATTACATCTGAAATAATCAAATACATGAAATAGAATGATTAATAGTACATTTCCCTTTTTTTAGGAAATGACCTGTATGCATCTGTATGGAATTAATAAAAGGATCAAATACTGCATTATCTTTAGTTACACTGATAATATTTATTTATGGAAAAACACTGGTAAAATATCGCTGTTGCTTTCGTATACATGAAGCGGACATACCTGAGTGGCCGCGATCTAATCTTGTTTACATAAAGTAAGCCTGCTCCCAAGCAGGTTTACGCTTACAGATCTGTTGCTATGACAGCAAGTCCCGGATGAGCTTCGGAGAACCGAACGATCCAAGATCACGCGAAATCGTCAACAATCAAATCCAGCTAACTTACTTAGCGAGGTACGAAGAACGGACCCCAGGAGCAGATCACACCCACAAACAACAATAAACAATCAGATAGTCTAATAAGACTTATCATATTCAGTACTCCCAAAAATAACACATGAGCCCTGGGTCACCCAGGCCCGTGACAAAGAGCATTATGCTTCAGTCACACAAACTGCAAAATTCACTTCACAGGCAGTCATTTCTGTGCCTGTTGCAAATTATTTAAAGCAAAAAACATGTCATAATTTAAGTAAAAGCTTAAAAAGTTGATGAGCTTTAAACTGACAGGCCACAAAATTTATGTGGCCTAGTAAATTTATTCGAGCTGAGAAATATTTGCTTGTTTGACTCTGCTGTCTGACAGTGCTTGAATTAAAATTGTGCTTTGATCAAATAACACTACATCCTGAAAACTTGAGTGTAATTACCCTGAATAACAGACTTTTAGTGACATGAGACAGACAAATATTTGATCTTTGAGGGTCTGTGTTAAGTTCCAAGTCAGCTGCATTGGAGATCCCCAGTTGTGTGTATTGATGTGAGCAGTAATTGAAGATCAGAACAAAATAAATAAATAAGCTGGGGTCTCACGTTCTCTCCACACATACAGTTGGTGCCAATCACTGTTCTCAGAGGGACAGGTACTTACAATTCGTTCATGTGGAGCTCTGTTTTGCTGCTTTCTATAAGACTTCCTTCAACTCTAACATGCTGGTAGGGGGAGTTAAGATGTAAATGGTAACTGGCCTGTATTTGTATAGCGCTTTACTTAGTCCCTATGAACCCCAAAGCGCTTTAAACTACATTCAGTCATCCACCCATTCACACACTGGTGATGACAAGCTACATTGTGGCCACAGCTGCCCTGGGGCGCACTGACAGAGGCGAGGCTGCCGGACACTGGCGCCACCGGGCCCTCTGACCACCACCAGTAGGCAACGGGTGAAGTGTCTTGCCCAAAGACACAATGACCAAGACTGTCGGAGCCGGGGCTCGAACCAGCAACCTTCCGATTACAAGACAAACTGCCAACTCTCGAGCCACGATCGCCCCAGTAGCACTCAAAGCACCCACACATATGGTGCACCTGCATTCGACCCCAGTGGAAGGATCTGTTGAAGTAGTGGTGTGTCCATAATTGTCACACTGAAAATGAGTTTTACCATCGTTTGCAGGTGCTTTCTACGTTTGAGCAGACCACTGTGCAGGTGTCGTTGACTGAATGCGTGAAAGGGTGTAGTTTTCCCTCTGCGGTGGGGTTGGGGGGACTGCCCTGTGCTCCGTGGGGCTCTGTGCTGCTCCATGGAGCAAAAGCAATGGGCCCTGGGCTAGATTTTGGGGAACAGAGGTGCCTATTGTGGTCTGTTACGCAGAGAGGTGTGGTGAGGGAAACATCAGTCTTCCAAATTCCAGGAATGGGCTTATTTCAGTACACTGTGTTGCCCTTTGGTCTTCATGGGGCTCCTGCAACTTTTCAAAGCTTGATGGACATTATCCTTAATCGTTGTTCCAAGTTTGCAGCTTGCCTACCTGCATGATGTGGTGATTTACAGTGAGTCTTGGGAGGAACACCTGCAGCATCTAAAGGTTGTGATGGCAAAAATCCAGAAGGCTGGTTTGACTGTGAGCAAGTGTGCCTGGGCACAAGAAGAAGTGAAGTATCTAGGATACATTGTTGGTCATGGACAAATAAAGCCACAAGTTGAAAAGGTAAAGGCTATACAAACAATCTCCAGACCCAAATCCAAGAAGCAAGTGAGGTCGTTTCTGGGCTTGGTTGGCTGGTATCGGAGGTTTATTCCCCATTTCTCAACCTTGGCAGCCCCTCTTACAGATTGTAACGTTGGGTTGTGTTGCGTGGTTGAGAGGAGGCGGCAAAACACCAGCAGGCTAGTCGGAAGAACACACACCCATGCTGGTATTGGTAATCCACGGTGGTTCTTTAATACGCCTTCTTCAACAACCATATAAAAGCCCGGCTGAATGGCTGCGGCTCAACAACATAACGCCCAGCGTTCATACAACCCAAGCGTTGCAAACAAAACAAAAAAAAAAGGTCTGGAGAAGAAAACATAAATCCGTCCCTCGTTAAGCACAAGCGTGCAGGCACGTGTCCTCATAATCCCAGAGAGAGAGAGCAGTGGCACAAACTGATGACACCATCAACCCTCGACTTGTGTTGTCTTAAAGAGACACCACACCATTGTGACTGTTACAAGATCTCACGAGAAAACACACTTCTAAGGTGATGTGGAATGATGACTGTGAACATGCCTTCCAATCTTTAAAGAGACAGATTTCTGAAGCCCCTGTTTTGCAAAGCCCTGATTTTTCCAAACCATTTGTTGTACAAGTAGATGCCTGTAATGTTGGACTTGGAGCAGTACTGGCTCAGGGAGAAGCTGGTGAAGAAAAACCTGTGCTTTTCTTAAGTAAAAAGCTGTTTGAACAAATATTCTACAGTATAAAAAGGAGGACTGGCAATTAAGTGGGCAATTGATTCGTTGAAATATTATCTCCTTGGAAGAGAATTTATTCTTCAGACAGATCACAGACCCCTGGTGTGGATGCACTCCAAGCAACATCCAAATGCGAGGATACTGCGCTGGTGCCTAGACCTCCAGCCATACCAGTTCACCATCCAGCATTGTCCCGGTAAGAAGAATCTTATTGCTGACTATCTTTCCCGTTTGCCAGATATGTGTCGACCAGAAGGGGGGGTAGTGAGTAATGTTGGGAAGCACTAATGTAACAAAGTGTTCTGCAGGTTACCTCTGTGGCAGCCATCTTGTTTTCCCAGTAAAGAGGAGGCCTGCCTCAACTGCAGCTCTTTTATAGGCCAGTCTGAATTGAGAAGGCGTGGTCTTCAGAGTATTTAAAGTACAGAACAGAGTTTGAATGAAAACAACAGAATTTGCATGACAACAACGAAATTAGAATGTGTAGAACAGAGTTTGAATGAAAGCAACAGAATTCCAAAACAAACAATAGAATTTGAATAAAAAGAGTAGAATTAGAATGAAAACAAATGCATTTGAATGAAAACAACGGAATTTCAGAACAAACAATGGAATTTGAATGAAAACAACAGAATTTGAACGAAAACAACGGAATTTGAGAACAAACAATGGAATTTGAATGAAAACAACAGAATTTGAGAACAAACAACAGAATTAAAGTATAGATGCTGTCTGTATGTGCATGATATTGGCGAGAGATAATAAAGCAATTACTTCAGTTAAGATAGAGTGAAGACTGATGTTTCCCTCACCACACCTCTGAGTAACAGCGGTATTGTGCCCAGCTGGTCCTTTCCTCCCCATCCCTAATTACATCCCTCCTCTCGTTCCATCAGCCCACTCATGCAGGACCTTGGGATGCAGGTGCATCACTGAGGTGCAGAGGAGGTCCTCCTTCTCTCTGCCCCCATGGCCGTCTGTGTCTCAATTTTATTTCACAACTTAGACACTCTCATTCATTACATTCTCAAGACACATACATATAGGATCTTAGGGGTGGACACACTGAACGACATCCAGAGGGGGATCTATTCATTCAGCCTCACCTCTGGAGCCGGTGCGCGCTTGTCAATTTTAAATTGCATGTGGACATTGAGGGTTCTGGGCAGGGGCCATCTGCATGTCTCTCTGCTGTGTGTCTTCATGTTGGGTGTGTATGTGTGCATGAGGGTGGGAATGCATGCTTGTGACTGTGTGTGCCTGTTTGTCTATGTGTCAGGTCAAGTGTCAGACTCCCCACTGGGTGGATGCTCTGTTGTGTGCTGGCTCACTCCCAGGAGCTGCTTGGCGGGGCCTCAGCCCCCTGGCTCTGTCAGATCCCTGCTGGGGGCTATGGTGTTCCTGGGTCTTAGCTCTTTGGATGACTGTGGTCCGGGTCTCCTCCATGCCTGCTTCAGGTCCTGGGAGACGGGGCTGTGGCTCCCCACACCCACTATGAGACACTACATGGAGAAACCTTATGAACATAAGCACGTTCACACACACACACCCACACAGAGGTGTACACAAGTGTTCACATAGGTGTACACACAGGTATCCACAGACACACACTATCTTGGAGTGCTACTGCCTTTAAAAATATCTTGTATTATCAATACTGTGTGATTTTTATTAACATTGTCATTGTTATTTATGCATATGTTTGCAATTGCTGTGCTGTTCTAATAAAATATATCACTATCTAGTGGACTATTATAGCGAATAATGTTTTTATCTTGCAATATAAAGAGCCTTGAGGCAACTGCTGTTGTGATTTGGTGTTTTATAACAAAAAAATTAATTTAAACTGAATAGAAGTGAACGGAAACTTGTTGAAAATGCTCAGCAGAATGTCTGCAAGGATGCGGGCCCTGTGCCAAAAATTAAGACAAGGGAATGAAAAATAAATGAATGAATAAAAAATGCAGAGAGAAAGGCTGTTTTATAGGAAAGTATTGTTGTTAGCTTAGATTTGTTTTACGACTGACTGTGATTTAGTGACTCATCTAACAATTTTGATTAGTTTATTGAAGCCCTTTGTTTGGTCCTTTGACTTGCCAGTTTTGCTCTTCCTTTTAAACTTAAGCTTAACACCGATCGATTTGGTGTAAGTCATGCTTTTCCACTAGACTACCAGGGTATAGATTAACCTATAACCAATCACCTGCTTTTCATTAAATTGGCTTTATTCTTGAATTAAACATTGCAGTAAGATGCTTAATTTGGGGGTAAGGTGGTGTTTTCTCCTTTTGTGCAAAGGTCTGCCAATATTGAGTTCAAAGATGTTGGTTCCAACCTGATGACCACACCATACATAAGGAACCAGCTCCCAACCAGCAACACAAGTGGTTTTCTGCAACTTCTGCTGTGAGCTTTGTGCTCAAACTTAAAGCAGGCATAGGCCTTTTTATTTTGGTAAGGTAAGGTAAGTCTTCGTGTTTTAGTTGGGTTTATCTTGTTTGGGACTTGTGGACTGATTTGTTATTCTGGCCCTAACTTACCCCAACACTAATTTAATCCTATGTTTGTAAAAGTGTTGATTAATAAATAAAACCTTTATTCATCATTAGTTAGCTGTTCATGAGGCTGCTCTGGGAAAATGGATGCTTTTCATTTTGCATCTCAGCCCCCTTAAACCAGGCATAATAAACCTACTGAAAATATTTTAGAGACAAAGCTGTACCAGCCACAGCAGATCTACCTACTAATCACAGTACCTTTTAGACCCTTAAAAAAAAGAAGCTCACATAAAGCAGTTATTTTCCCGTGCCACACGTAGTCCTTTCTGTGTGAGGCCCAATGCTGCCAAATCACACGCGTGACGGACATCTGCACCGCGTTTATGTAAATAACTCCTTTTGTTCTGCTGCAGGACATGCTACAGCCAGAAAATACACAAAGCCTGGCATTTCTGCTTTGTCTATGACATTTACAAAGGGACAGCTAAACACTGAGGCTGTGTAACCCATCGGAGACTCCAAAGACCGTGTGCCGATTGAACTGTCATTGTGCCACAGTAAACCCCATTTTACTTTTTTTTTCCCTGTTTGATTTCCACCGCCTCACTTTGCTGCCACGTTTTCTGTCGACCAGCTCATGGACAGGCGATGTGATGCGCAGCCAATGACGGGAGGTGATACCACAGCCATGATGCACCTGTGCTGCTTATAACAGGATGAAAACCCATGGATGTCACCAGCTTTTATGGTTCATTCCCTGCAAATGTGGGTTCACTCTTGGGGGGGAGAAAGACGGGTATCTTTCTTTTATCCAAAATGACTGCTGGCATGAAATATAAGGCCTATAAACAATCTCTGACATTTATTTTTTTTTTTTTACTTTGAATTGCTGATTAAAACAAGAAGCTGTTTTTTGTTCAGCTTCATTGCCTCCAGTTGTTTTGACAGAAATGTGTGTGCTTGGAAATGGTCTTCAAAACAATATTTTTGTTATCATTTGTCAGGTATGCAGACACAGGAAATTTGCTTGTCTGTACAGTGAGAGGAAGGACTTTATTGGACTCCTGGCAGCCATTGTGTAGTCTTCCAGTACATTTCCTCCATTAAAGCTGCAAATTTGGCTCCAAGTTGTAACATCAAACGTTACAAAAACCTCCATCAGAGGAAAGTACAACAGCAGTTATTCCCTGTTGTAAGCAGAAAAGCATAACTAGAACCATGAATACATTTGCATAACATTTTTAAATAAATGTTGCACTAAACAATCTCTGACCTTTTTCAGCCCTATAGCTAAAACCAATTACTGCAGTTATTTTGTGAAAAGAAAATCAGTCAGTGCATTGTGTTTATTTCCAGGTTTTCTTTTGTTTAGTAGAGGAAATGTTTTTAAGAAGAGAGCAAAAGCTGTGGAGAGAGAGCTTTAATTGGCTAACTGCAGGTCACCGAACAAACCCTTCCAACCTACAAAGCAGCAAAAAATCCATGATCATCTTCATCAGTATGTTTAGAGGGGTTTTTTTCTTTTAATGATTTGAAAGCCCAAGCTTAAGCATCTCCCAGTGCTCACAGATGGGAATTTACTTATTTTGGTTTTCTTCATGAGTGAGGTGAGAGTGGAGCAGTCGCAATCTAGTGACCAAAAGAATATACAGAAGATACAAGCAATAGAGATTGAAAATGTGACGTCACTCGGGGGTAAAACCGCAAAGGATTCTGGGAACTCGTGGCAAGAGGTACTAGTGCACGCAGGCTTTCAATTGAAATCAGTTATAGAGCAATAAAAAGAAACCCAAAAAATGGCAAGAAGCTGTTGTATTATTAACTGCAATAGCCGGTCGCATGACAGCCACGGAAAGCCGACGGGTAAAGAGATCGGTTGTTATCGGATTACGTCATTGAAGAGAAATTGTTCGAGCCATGTTTCCGAAGTAACAAAGAGGCGACTGGATTGCAGCCATTCAAAGACAAAATATAACGTCCCAGAACACTCCAGCTCACAGGTTAGTCTGCTCCAAGCATTTACACAAAGGTCAGTCTGCTGTTGTAGTTAATGCGTCATTTTTCTTAACATAATTGGTGATATAGGTTACAAGCAAGTCTGGCGCTGAACAGAAATTGTCGCGCTATGCTCCTTTGTTTATTGTGCATAAATAGTGAATTGTCCTGACACAATATTGCGTTTCGCTTGTTATTACCATGGTACATTGACAAAAACATATACTTTTATTCACAGGATAAAACAGTTGTTTTGTATCACTAATTGTCCAGTGCGATTACAGAATACAATATTATTGTCACTGCTACATTTCTGTGATGTGTACCAGAAATTTTTTCCACTACTAATTAATTACCATTGAGCTCAAAGGTTTATATTAATAAACGGTTAACGAATGTGTATTTATGACGACGATTTGTGAGACTGGTAAACTTATGATACGTACGATGGTCTTTACTTTCTACACGGTGCATTTCAAGGTCCTGTACCCATCCGTCGGTAAACTGTACCTGGGCTTGTTGCAGTGACCTGAAGTTACTAAACTTCACGAGTGTATGCGCTCACTCCAAGAAGCGTATAATTATAAATATGAGCGTGGTGAAAGTTGGGCAGCACGCTAACGTATTTTGTCCCTCTGTGTGCTCATAAGGGTCTAACCCTTTCACTGGTTTGATTTTTTTCCTCGTATCTTTTCTTTGACTTTTCATCAAGTCTGTCTTTGTACGGACCGGCATTGTTCTCCTTCGTTTTGTACATACCTTTTTGGGGGGCAAAGAAAAAGCAAGAATTTATTGGAACCGAAGAATGAACGTTTTGCGGTGCTGCAAATGCTTGCATTTGATGCAGGTACGTGGATTGTTTTGCCACGAGTTCCCGGCATGCAATGCGCGAAAGTCACATGGTCTGCCAATCTCTATAGGAATGAAGGTTTTTTGTAGGTTGTCTGAGCTTCTCCCAAATGAACGAGCTCCTTCTTGAGCCTAGAGTAGAGCTGCTACTCCTCCACATTGAAAGAAGGCAGTAAAGGTGGTTTAAGCGTCTGACCGGGATGCCTCCATTTGGGGCATGTCCTACTGGGAGGAGGCTGGAGAGGTTACATCTCTTGGCTGGTCTGAGAATTCCTCTGTGTCCCACTGGGGGAGTTGGAGGAAGTGGCCGGCAGAGGGAGGTCTGGTCATGTCTAAATGAAGACCAAGATGTGAGGTTGATATGGAAAATTCCTAGGCTCATTACATTGATGCCACTAAAGCATCTTTTTTACTCCAAGCATTCACGTTTACATGCAAATGAGACCATAACATTGGCCTGTTATTAAAGGTGCTTCCAGATTAGTTATGACTGATGTGTACTATGTGGAATCCAAGCACTACCAATACAGACGTGTTCTGGTTTTGGTATGGCTACTTTTCCACCAGACCACATCTTTGTATGCCTGAGCTGGATCCAGCTCTGCCTTCATCAAACTGACTCTGGCGTAGCAAGTGTCATTAAATTCAAAATTCAATGTGATCTGCCAGACTTGGTTAGTTTTGAATAAAAGTGCTTTAACTAACTTACGTCCAGGTCTCAATTTTGTGACTTTGTATAGAATTGGACTAAATGTGAATTCTGCATCATTGTATATTTAAACATCAATATCAATGAAATGTATTTCTATAGCTTTTGTATTAGAAACCAAAATATTTGCATGAATCTCAGTGCACAAAAAACTTCCTATTGAGTTTAGAAAAATGTAAATAATTATATTAATAAAGAAGCAGAGTATACTGAAAGGCTCCGTACTCATAAGATGTGTAGTAAACCGGAAGCCTTTTTTATTTTAATCAATTATAGTACCACTGGATGTGTATTAGCTCCTCTGGGTCAGTAATAATGATCTGAATCACCACACCATATGCAGACTAAGTCCACCAATGTGGTTTCGTAAATTTGTACTGGCTGACAGCTGCTTCAGGGCTTAGAAAAACTTCAATGGAAGCAGAAATGAAACCCAGGAGCAGTTCAGTGCCTCTTGTCTTATAGAAAATGACAGATACTATCAACTTGAAGCGTCACACAGAGTGTGTTTTCATCAGCATAGGCAAACCTGAGTGGGCGTGTGGCAAGCTTATTGTTGAACACTTACATCAGTGACTTTGAATGAATACGCCTGCCAAAAAAAGTATTTAACTGTCTTTACTTAGCAGGGGTTTTACTCACCCTTTGTTCCATTAAAAATGCATTTAACTGGGAAAACATGAAACAGTGCAGCTCAAGAAAAGCATCTTTCAGGTCATTTCAGAGCCAGACTAAATAATTTGTAAGAATTCTGAGGCAACAGGGCAGCCAGCTTTGTCGTCTTTTAAATCTTGGATTTCCATTCACAGTAAAACTTTGCTCATACTGTCAAAAAATGGCCTGCAACAAATTTAAAAATGTATTAATATATAATAACTGTTCAGACTGTTCTGTCAGAGGAGGTTTAATACAAGTCCTGCTCCAGAAACTTAGTACATTTGTATTTTCTTTTCAATGTGAAATTTTTAATATTTTGATAATAAGTTGAATGGTTACATACTAATTGAGAGCAAAAATGAACTTTCACTCTGACCCTCTAGTCTTCAGAGCTGTTTAAAATTTTCAGGGAGATGCCGGAAAGCTTCCTTTGTGCTGTTGAGACAACGCGATTCTTTTGGTCCTGGTAGAGATCACGCTGAGATGTTTCCATGTTTTACACAATCCTTTTATTACCCATTATTCTTACAGATGCATCTGGAGATCAGCACACTGCATTCTTTTTCAGTCCTATGCTAAAAGGCTGATCTAAAGAACTCCACACAACAGTTACAGTTATAACCTCTGGTCTCCTCCCCCCTACAGTAAACACCCCCACAATGGAAATACACTAGTACAGTGGCCAAGGGTGCTGACACCCTGACCCCCACCTCCTTTTAAGGTAGTGTCCGTTTGCCCTTTGTCTGCCCCTCACCCTCAGTAACTCTTGCTTCATGCCCTGGGGGTGGGGGTTGATTGTCCTTCTGCCCTGCACCTCAGTTCTTTGTTCCCATCCCAGGCCTATTTTCTATTTTGTATCCTTACACCCATTACCACAATATTATAATGTTGCAAGCAATCACAACTATATTCTCTTTAACGTTGATGTACATTAAGGAATCTATTCTCAACAGTGCCAAGATAACACCCCAGCACCACCATCAGCAGCCCAAACTGTTGGTACATAACCCTATCATGTGAATGTGGCAACAGCTCTTGTTAGATTTGTATTGTTTATTGTCATTTATGCTTAGAAATATTTAACCATATATGCTTAGAGGTGTATAATCGATTGTGTAGTGATAGGATGTGTGATCCTTAATAGTCTACAAAGGCTTTGTGTGCATTCCAGAATGTTCTGGCATTCACACCAACATTCTGGGAGCATGGGAGAGGTCATACCTTGTCTTATTGTTTTATGGTAGGATAAACGTATCTAACGTATCTATAGATACCTACTTTGTAGGTACTTTGTTCCTTGTTTTCTCTGGAATTCTCTGGAGTCTCTGCCTTCCAATTCTTAACCCTCGTTACCTTACGGTCCATTTCCTGGACCATTTGGATACTTGTTTTGCCCCTTTGGTCATGTGGAATCAATTCCTTATGGGGCCGTTTTTCCTAGTGAGTTTGTTTTATTAAGAATATATTACATTTTGGAGTCCTGCATTAGAGTCAACACTTGTACCTTATCGTGATTTGGCTTCACCCAGCAGCAGTTCTATAGTCACCATGAAAACATTTATAGACTAACATAATATTTTCAATTTAAGCCATGAGTGTAGTCCAATCAAATTCACACATTTACTAATTTTGGGGGGGGGATGTTTTAATACAGATTATACAAAAATCATAAGCACTATGTTCATTTTGTTGAGCAAAATTAAACAGCACTTCAAATTAAGCGAACAATCACTATGTTACAACAGTTATTATTCTCATGATTGGCTGTGTGCCACTGATGGCAGGGTATTTTCAGATGTCCTGTGGATCATTGATGAGCTCATATGACTCATAGATGAGCATCAAAACAATAGTTTGCTGATGAAGTGTTCAGAAACTGAGATTCCCTTCTAGTTACACAACAAAAACCCAAAACCTATAAAAAGAAGTGTGTCCTCTGTCCTCTGCCTACCCCCATTTTGCTTTGTTATTTTGTGTTTTCCCCCTCCAGTGCTGGTAAGTAGGCCATGTTAATTTAAAAATACAATCTCTGAATAATAATGGTTACAGAATCAATGATCCCATCTTCCCCCAAACTCACAGCAAGTATCCTACAGTAATGGCTATACATAGCTCATAATGAGAGCAGATCGGGATCTGATTTGTTCCCTTAAAATGTAAGTCTTTTCCTTTGGACCTGCAGTTGTGGATTAGATTACTTACACTGTACACGTTAGGCTGTACTCTGGTGTTACTGCTGTGTGTTCTACACAAAGATGTGTTCACCTCTCTGAGTAGAATCTGTTGTCAAGGGGCACAATCATCTTCTCAGGAAATCCTTCTGGTTTCCACTTGAAATCTGCTCAATACTCATATTTGCAAATTAAACAATAAGTTCCCAGAATCAAATACAGTTCAATAGCGAGGCAAACTCATATTTTCATATACCTTCTTTCTTGACACTTATGTTGACAGGTGAAAATTTATCAAAGGAAACTGCCTCTTAAAATCTTTCTTAGCTAGCACAACAAAGCTATCACACATTAGAATAGAATAGAATGCCTTTATTGTCACTATACAGTTGTACAATGAGATACAGAGCATCTCCTACTCAGTGTAAACATGCTGGGGGGGGTACAGTTCTGCAGCGCTATATACAGTACATATGTACAGTATTAACATAGAGAAAAAGACACACACACACACACACACACACACACACACACACACATATATATATATATATATATATATATATATATATATAAAAAATGTACAAATATACAAGCCGTTTAAAAAAAAAAAAAAAAAAGTAATATGTAATAAATAGTGTGTATATACAGTTGCGTTATTGCACATAGAATTGGTATTGTACAATGGTGGTCCATAGAGGAAGAAAAAAATTGGGGGGGCTGTGTTATCGGTGCATGTGTGAGGTCAGGGTGGTTATGGCTTTGGGGAAGAAACTGTTTTTGAGTCTGTGGGTTTTTGTGTTGATGCACCTGTAGCACTTCCCGGAGGGAAGCAGGCTGAACATGTTGAAACCAGGGTGGGAGCTGTCCTTGATAATGTTTGCTGCTCTGCTGAGGCAGCGGGAGGAATAAATGTCCATCAGGGAGGGGAGAGGGCAGCCGATGATCTTCTGTGCTGTCTTGACCACACTCTGAAGCCTCACTCTATCCGCCTTGGTGCAGCTGCCGTACCATACCGTGATGCAGTAGGTTAGCAGGCTCTCAATGGACGAGCGGTAGAAGGTCAGCAGCAGGTTGGAGTTCAGCTTGTACTTCCTGAGGACTCTCAGGAAGTGCAGCCGCTGTTGGGCCTTCTTGACGACCGCTGAGATGTTGTCTGTCCAGGAGATGTCAGCAGAGATGAGGACACCAAGAAACCGGAAGGTGTGGACCCTCTCCACACACTCCCCGTTGATGTAAAGTCAGGGGGCCAAGTCAGTGCTGTGTCTCCTGAAGTCAACAATGAGCTCTTTGGTTTTCTTAGTGTTCAGTGCCAGGTTGTTTTCTGAACACCAGGCTGCCAGCTTCAGGACTTCCTCTCTGTAGTCTGCCTCGTCTCCCTTTGAGATGAGTCCGACTACTGTGCTGTCATCAGCAAACTTGATGATGAGAGTGTTGTTGTGGGTCGAACTGCATTCGTGGGTGTAGAGAGAATACAGGAGGGGGCTCAGCACACAGCCCTGTGGGGAGCCGATGCTCAGTGTGCGAGTGGAGGAGAGATGAGGGCCGAGTCTTACAGTCTGGGGCCGATTTGTGAGGAAATCCTTTATCCAGGTACATGTGAGAGGAGGGAGGCCAAGAGGGACCAGTTTGGTTATGAGGATGTCTGGGATGATTGTATTAAAGGCTGAGCTGTAGTCCACGAAGAGCATTCGGACGTAGCTCTGCCGCTGCTCTAGGTGACTCAGCACAGCGTGGAGGGCTGTGGCGATGGCGTCCTCTGTGGATCTGTTTGTACGGTATGCAAACTGGTGGGGGTCGAATTCTGGGGGGAGGTAATCCTTGATGTGCTGAAGGACTAGTCTCTCAAAGCATTTCATTATAACCGGTGTGAGGGCCACAGGGCGGTAATCATTCAGGCTGGAGATGGGAGACTTCTTCGGCACTGGGATGATTGTGGCTGATTTTAGACAGGATGGGATGGCTGCCTGATCCAGTGAGAAGTTGAAGAGTCTGGTGAAGATGAGGGTGAGCTGGTGTGCGCATGCTCTTAGTACCTTGCCAGGTACTCCGTCTGGACCGGCCGCCTTCCTGGGGTTCACTGCTAGGAGCACACGTCTGACGTCGTGCTCCGTTACAGTGAGTGGAGCGTTGCAGGAGCCAGGTAAGGGTGAGGATGAGGATGGGAGCAGGGCTGAGGCAGATGAGTGCTGCAGTTGTAGTGTTTCAAAGCGGGCGAAGAAGCTGTTTATTTTCTTCTGCCAGCTGAACACTCAGGTTTTCTGTTTTCGCAGTGCTGCCTCTGTGATTGATGATGTCTTGCATTCCCTGCCACACCTCCCGTGTGTTGTTGCTGGACAGGTGGGACTCGATGTTTCTTTTGTGCTCTGACTTGGCTTTTTTAATCCCCCTTTTCAGGTCAGCTCGAGCAGCCCTGTACAGAGCTCTGTCACCTGACCTGAAGGCGGCATCGCGGGCTTTGAGGAGTGAGCGGACCTGGCTGGTCATCCAGGGTTTTTGGTTTGGGAAAACCCGAATGCTTTTGTCCACAGTCACATTTGCAGTACAGAACTTGATGTAGTCCAGTACTGATGCTGTGAAAGTTTCTAGGTCCTGGTGTTCAAATATGTCCCAGTCTGTCTCTGTGAAGCAGTCCTGTAGTTTGGAGGGAGCATTTTCCGGCCAGGTTGTAACAGTCTTTGTGGTGGGACTGGCACTGCGCCTGAGGGGGGTGTAGGCTGGGGAGAGCAGGAGGTAGAGATGGTCGGACTGACCGAGGTGGGGGAGGGGTATGGCTCTATATGCATGCTTGATGTTGGAGTAAACATGATCTAGAGCATAGGTGTCAAACTCTGGCCCGCAGCCTAATTACATTTGGCCCGCCAAATTATTATTAGAGCTGGCCTACTGGTATTATACAGCTAATATATATATTGTTTAGTATTAAGCTTTGCTTGTTCCATATTCAGTTTTTCAGCAAAACATGCATAAGAAGAGATTCATTCTTAAATCTGGAGGAAGATTTTTTTTTTTCAATAAATATTAATGTTAGCCGGCGACCTTGTTCCAGTTTTAAATTTTCGCCCACTGTGTATTTGAGTTTGACACCCCTGATCTAGAGTGTTTTCTCCTCTGGTGGGACATTTGACATGCTGATAGAACTTTGGGAGCACAGTCTTTATGTTGGCCTTATTAAAGTCACCTGCAATTATGTGAACACCGTCCGGGTGGGCCCGCTGCTGTTCGTTAATGGTTTTCAGCAGGATAGAGAGCGCCGTGTTTACGTTGGCATCAGGTGGACTGTACACAGCCGATGTACACAGCAGTTAGCATCTAACTTTACGGCAACATCGAAACAAATTACTGCACATCCATAAATTAACAATTTGAAAGTAAATGTAGGTCACCTAACTGAAGTCAGAACCAAAACCAGCAAAAAAAAAAAAAAAAAACCCCAACTCACATCTAATGCTTTGCAGAGTGTGAGGTGATTCCATCACCATGTAATTCACTAGCTTGTTTACTGCTGGGGGTTCCCAGTCCCTTAATGCACAGGGTATTTCTCGCAGTTCATCAAAATAAAACACGAGAAGAACACATAATCTAGTGTAAACAGTGGTTTCAGTAACATTTGCTGTTGCAAAGGTTGTATAAAATCTAGTTGCCGCTAAAGGGCTGTTTTTTTATTTAAAAATCTCACTGATGTAAAATGTCAATTTCAACCCAATTCCATTGATCCATAAGCGTCAAGCTATATAAATAAATATATAAATTGTTAATGTATAATGCCCATCACATTTAATATTAAGATCTAAAGATCGGGCACATTTCTGAATTTACCTGAGCATATCAGTGACACACTAAGACCCAGGCTACAGTTAGCAGATCTGTTGGCTACAAGCACATAAAAGCACAGGTTTGTTCCAGGTTACAGCCACATCTGGAAGGGAAGAGATTCCCCATCCCTGTGGGAAATATGCGTAGACACTCAGACAGCCACTGATAAACATCAAAGCAAAGCCTCCCTTTAATGATTCATGCTTGTTCTGTGTGCTGTGGATCAGCACCAGCGGGACCTTCAGTGTGTCCCAAATCCCTGCAACACAAAACAATTTTGTAACATTTGGCTAAGCATCAATGCAGACAAATCTGGATGCAAATACCACATTTATAATGGTTAAAAATTCAAAAGAGGATCAGAAATTAGTATTATTTGGAGTTGTGAGTGATTTGAATGGGGGGATTTATACAAATGGCAAGTTTAAATCGTTCTGAAGTGTTACAAGGGTGCAGCACTTCTTTCTCAGAGAGCCAGAAGAAGTGCATGATTGCATTAGCATATTACATCTGGGCTTTCTGTGGGAAACTGAGGTCTCAAGGCGAGCAGACGTCTGTTTGTTTCTAAATAAAGCAACTTGCCAATGAACTCATTCTGCAAGGTGCAGAAAAAAAAACTCAGAATGCATGCCTGTTTGTTCTTTTTCACTTCAAAACCACACAAAGCCGGTGCCATTTCAAAGAAGCTCTGTTAAAATGAGGTTCTTGCATCACCACAGCTCTGCGGGACTGAACTTCAAGCTGAATTCATCTCTTTTGTTCTAACTTGTTCTAACATTTGCCTGGAAATATATAGGAAGTTTGCTGCTCAATATTTCTCAAGTTCGCATTGTAAGGCGATTTAAGTTGAGAGTAAAACATACAGAAGACGACACACTGTCTACGCCTTTTGCACTGGGAATGTCTCACCAAGCAGCTTCTGAAAAGTAACTGCAAATATTTTGGAAAATATCTTCCAACTGTGTTATATTTTATTAAAATCTGATGACACAACGAGTTTATTTTACCATTTGTCACTCCTATTATTTATACAATCGCCAGTAATACTTTCTAATTACAGAGACTGCCAAAGCTTTATAACATTGAATGCACAACAGTAAATTGTTTTACCTTTTACTCACTTTCCCTTTCTGTGCATGTTCTTTTTGTGCCATTTTCAGTTTCAAAAAATCTTTCTGAAGTTGCTCTTCAAGATACCATGAGGTTAAAAGTACATCATCCATTGTGGTCATAAACTCCACGCAAAAACTGTAGCTGAAAAATGACTATTTAATTCATCTCAATGCAAATCAGTATTTATATTGTGCCAATTCACAACAAAAATACCCTCAAGATGTTTTATGTACTCTAATATAAAGATATTACAATAGAGAATCCCCAACAATCAGGAGATCTCTTTAAAATAAAACAAAACACTTGGCCAAAGTAGGAAGAAAGAAGTTTTTAAAAGGTTTTATTTGTTTGTGTGGAAAAAAATGGACTCACATTTAACCCAAGTACCAAACCCTTCTGCTGTGCTGTGGTGAATGTTGCCTTGTGTTCATTGTTTTCTGGTAAAAGTGACTTTAAAAGTTACCTGGCAGGCAGCTGGTGCGGCAGGCAGCCGGTGCGGCAGTCTGCAGCGTTGTGACAGTTCTTTGTCATTTTAATTGACTGTGAATAAGAGATAAGGTCCTAATTGAATTTGGCTGATCAGCACAGACTGCTGTTCAAACACAACCTCGACACTAAACAAGATGCATGAAGGTAACATCAGATATTTCTTCTTCTTTTTATAATGGCTCATTCTGTCAAACCACATCCAGTCCTGTAATTATGAGATTATGATGATGGTTTTACCATTGTTATTGATGCTATATACATGATTTTCCTTCAAAGATATACCAAGCAGTTTATACATTTTTAACTAATTTCCACGACTATAGAGGTTTTAGGGTCATAGACACAAACCATAATAAATACATAAATACCCATAAAGCAAATAATTACAGTGTGGAGAAAAATGAGTCATGAATTCAAGCTGTCAAGTAGCTTACTTAATCTTTTTGCATCCTGAATATTTATGAATCTGTCAAGTTCAACACCAAGATAAAGAATACCACTTCCTTGGAGATTTAAAAGCTGTTTAGCACGTAGATGAATACTGAACCACTTTAAATGCTGACAGCAAAGGTTCTAACCATTTTTCTTTGAAACAGCCAATTTAATTATTTTTCCTGTGACAGACTGACACCTCCTTAACCTCCAGCTAGCTTTACTTCATCTGTCTGTTAAGGTACAACCAGCTTACATCTTTTTGTTCTCGTAAGCTTTGACCTAACTGCCAACAGAACGCCATAGAAACAAAGTCACATTTTAACCCAAAACAAGCTATATTGTTAGTTTTTGTTCCCAAATCTAACCAAATAACCAATATAAACTTCTTATTGAGGCACTGGTTGAAATAAATACATGGGTGTACAAGGCCTCAAATTGAAGATAGAAGCCATTAGAAGCACCAATAATATGGACCATTTCTCTCTTTGTGGGATGCAGCAGCTTGCAAAATCTAAAGACAGTGTTAGAATGTCGTTAAATACCCATGTGTGCTAGCTGTAGTAAATCACTCTCTGGAGCTAGAATTAAGCATTTCTGATATTCTTTTATCGTGTCAGTGCATTGTGTTCTCTTTTATGTTGTCTGATTCAATTAAATGTCACTCAAAAGTCTTCTAATGGACTCCCCGAGCTCTTCTTTTCTCTTTCCTTTAGTTTTCCTGCTGAATAGTCCAAGAGAAGGGAGTTTTTCGTACTTTAAGAAACCAAGAGAAAATCATTAACATATTATCACTAAAACAAACTACGTGTATCACAGATGATATTTTCATAGGTGTATTTAGTCAAAACTCAAATGTAAAAAAAAATAAAGTGGAAGAATCTTGTAGGTGCTCCAGTGCCAGAGGCCTAGAATTTTGTATTTTGACATCCTTTGTGACTTTCTAGAATGCCTGGATAGAAATAAGTGTTGTTAATGCGACGGTCACACTAGGACAAAAAGTGGCTGGAGACTGCGACATAACCAAAACTGTTTCCACCGCGTGCACCGTGAACAATCATCGCTTTTGAAACATGCAGGGACCAGGTCGTCGTGTTCAAAGCAACTTTGGTACGACAATACAGTGTTGGAACAGCAATGAGATGGAGTCGTCTGCTTTCAGTTGTCAGTTTGCATTTGAATGGGGGTCATGTTGGCATTTACATACAATGTGTTTGTAATAATAATAATGGATTGGATTTATATAGCACTTTTCAAGGCACCCAAAGCACTTTACAATGCCACTATTCATTCACTCTCGCATTCACACACTGGTGGAGGCAAGCTATGGCAGACTGACAGAGGCGAGGCTGCCATATCGCGCCATCGGCCCCTCTGGCCAACACCAGTAGGCGGTAGGGTAAAGTGTCTTGCCCAAGGACACAACGACCAGGACAGAGAGCCCGGTTACAGATACGCTTCCCAACCCCCTGAGCCACGGTCGCCCCAATAATACAGCAATATCTGTTGCCATTCAGATCAGATAGTTGCTGCCTGATGACGATTTAACTTCAAAATGACAGACACATGGCAACCTTGGTTTTATACAGGAATAGAACCAGTTGAGTCCCTAATCACTGCAGACTGAGTCATGCTGATTGCAGTCTCTGTCTGCATTTATTAATTAGACAGCAGTTATTTTCAAATCTTTACTTCTCTGTCTGAGAGGTGACTGCAGTCAGGTTCAATGTAACTGCAATTATTTGGAGACAAGTTACCTTCCACCAGGTGACCTCCTGACTGAAAGTGGTCGGTCAGGTAATTGAGCAACCACTGTTTTTCCTAGTTGCAAGGAGACTTCCGTCCTATTGTTATTCTAGTTTGACTAAACCATAAGCTTTCAATTTAAATTTGGAAGTTAGCCGCCACAACAAGCAAAGCAACTCAAGTTATTTTGGGCCTTACAGGGATTGTTATGCAACTGAATAAAGCAGGTGCAACTATAGAGTCTGGATACAAGTAGAAATAACTGAGAAATTGCATTTTGGTATTTTTAGTAATCACGTTAGCCTGCACATCTCTGTCTGAAAAGCCAAATTAACCAAAAATCTAGTGATCATTAAAAATGTATTTAAAAAATGAATCTTGTTCGTAAAAGTCTAAACATTTTGTATGTCTACTTATGCGGGAATAGTAAACCAAGAAAGTAATAAATGATACAAGTTTTCTTTAACTATCAGAAGATTCACTTATTAACATTCTACTAGAAGGTTTTCATGTCTCCTAGCAACAGTAGTTCAGATAAAACTGTCTGTACATACCACACCCCGCCACCACCTCCTACACTATACAAACACACACACACTGAAGCATCCTGCAAAGGACTGAAGTGTCATCTCAGTGATGAGCTGCAGTCGAAGTGGTGTCACTCTGTCACGTCAGTATTTCCTTCGTGACAAAGAAAAATACTGCGGCATTTTCCTCCTCGAGGTAAACAAAAACATTTGGGAGGGCCGCCTGAGTGATGACTGATGTCTGTGAGTGACCAAGGATACAAAGAGAGGCCGGACAAAAAGATCTCTACGATCTGCTTCAGTTAAAAGGATATTTATCTGTGCATGTAGCCAGTACCTGCAGTTTAAGTGTTGTATAAAGCGCATTAATAAAAAGGCAGTAGCTCATATTTTCATTTTACTGTAAAGCATCAAGCATGTCTGATCAGGTTACTAAACTACAACAAACCGAATTTTCTAAATCAATGTTTCCAGTTGTGAAAGGGGCAGAGAGTTCAGATAAAGATTTATGTGATCAATTTATGCAACCATTATGTTTTTTAAAGGTCACTGCACAGAGCTGGCTGGTATTCACAGTTCAACAATTGGAGTGGTGTGGATGAAACCTGCAAGCATGATCTAAACACACAAAATAGTTCTCAGCAGACATTTTAATTTGGTACAAGTAGCACACACTGATAATGATGTATTTCAGCTAACTGTCAGTCCTGGTCTTTTAAATACTGCTGCTTGTGTCTGTACCTTACTGGGTTATGGCAATATCTCTCCTGGTATATGCATGTTTGTTTGTGAATGATTGGCATCATATTTAAACACAGCAGTGATTCATCAACGTGCAGTCTACACAATATTGAAGAGGAATATTTTAACCCAAACCAAAATCTTTGCAGGATTTGATCGTTTAGGTTCCCAACGTAAGTAAAATAACAGGTAATCAAGTGAAAACACGGTCTCTCTCACAACTTAAGGAGGTTAAACACAGTTAAAGTGTAGCATTGATGTCCGATCAGAGACACTGACATTTCAATAAAAATAAGTGATCTGGAGGAGTCCAACAAAGTGGCATCCTTCTATTTCTAACCCTTTATATCAGTATAGATATCCTGCCGGCTCAAAAATGACCAGAATCAAGTCACATTTTTCAGTTATTCTTGACAAAGGGTATAATGTGGAATGTAAAAGTCTTATGGCATGTGCTTTAATGTCTTACATTTGCTGGTATTTTATGTAAACTCCACTGCATTATTGTTACTGTGTTGCTTTTCACACTATGTTGGTGGCAATCAAATTTAAAATTAAATAAATTAAATAAAAATAAAAACTGCACTTCATTACACAATGATTAATGTCCAGGCATATTAATTAGTCACTACCCCGTACCTAATGAGTAACGATGTGTCGGGATCTGTTCACGGGACCCGGAGCTCGTTACTAGCTGCTACTTAATGACAAAGTCAACCTGTCACAAGGGTTCTGGACTTCACCCATGGGTGCTGTTGGCTGTGTGAAGCCAGTGAGCAGGGCCGTTCATCTTATCCTGTGCAGTGCCTGGAGGCCAGTGTGGGCAGCTGGAGCCCAGATCATTGTTTCTGAATTATAACCACTAATTATGCAGCTCCGCCACATGATGGGAGCGCTATCAAATGGGCTTAATTGACATTCATGATCTTGGATGGACGCGTTGCACCATAGTGAGAGCTTAGTGTGTCTGTACCTGGTGCCAAATGAAACTGCACTTCCTTACGCGCTTATAATTACCACAAAAATCCTATTTACTTATATAACTGCTAATATAAATTGTAAAACTGTACGAAAGAATCTGGCACTTTGTATAAACAGATATTTAATGGAAGACTGACGATTCATCTGTGACCTTGGAAACAGCAGTGACAAAGCAACATGAACATGGTTCAGTTATTTGGTTATTTGTTTCTAAATCAGTAAACCATCTGCCCCATACAACACAGGGGCATTTGGGTTGTTTAAATAAATATTTTATAGCTATTCCCTATTCCCATGGCGAACGGGAAACAGCTCCTCGGGGAATATGAAATGGCCCTAAAGGGGACACTGAGGGAATAGGGAAAGTTGGAGAAGCTAACATTTCCTTCCTTTTCAGGTTTTATATCTATTTTCCTTCCTTCAGATCAAACATATTCCTGTTAACCACAAATATTAGTAATAATCTCCTAGCTTATAAACCAGTGTGCTTGCTAACTTTGTCTGCTTTGCCGTGTCTATGGCAAATATAGAATTTTCCGCTCTGACAGACTATGTCACGAAAAGACTAAATGATGAAGAGGCTCAGTCAGGAGGGAGGAGACTCTGTGCTGACTGTGCTGCAATTCCTGCTGTTTTGATAAATCCGAAGAGCCTTTAAAACAGAGCTCTTATTTTCTGTAGTAGTATGGGGGGTGGGGGGCGGGGGGACTGCTGTTTGGGTTGGATAGTTTTGTATTGAGTTGCCGCTCGAAACCGTTTGGGAATAAATGTGCGAAGTGCATATTAAATACATTTGTTTCTTTCATGCTGGATGATCTGCATTAAACATTATTACAAATAGTTATTATTCTTTTTCCAGCCTTTAATTTTATGAGTGTAGACCCGCTGAGTGTGCTCTTCTCATCTCTTTTATAATCCTGCTGTACATCTATGTAATTAAACTCACAGGAAGCTGCCCAGAACACAACTCCCATCTTCTCAGGTGCACCTTAACAGCTGTGGTCTTGTAGCAGAAACCAAAGAAAGTTGTTCAATTAGGTTAGTTCACAGTGTCCTGTGAAGAAGTTGCAGAACATTTTCTGGTGGCTATACAGATCACGGGTGCGGTGGATGCTTGTAACTCCTCCAAGTCAAAAGTTTATGAGACCCTACCAAACAAATATTATCTGATCCAGCTGTCTGCATTTGAGAGAAAATTTTAAAAATGGCTCTTTATGCATAAAAAAGAATTAATGGTTCGTACACTGGAGAACTCCCCTTTCCTTATTTATTGCATCTAATAAATAAGGAGTGACCAATGCTAATAATATTCAATCATCACCTCATTTTCTGTAGGATAAACAGCTGTAAAATACTTGCAAGCGATACATATTATCATAAACTAGATGCAATAAATAAGAAAATTGGAATTCTAGCCTGCACTGCCCCACATGGTGCTGAGGATATGCATGGATTTATTTTTTCCTGTGTTATGGAGGCTATTTATACATATTTCTATTAAAGCCCAGAAATCTAACAGCTCAAAGCTCACCAGCTGTGGGGTCTCAACAAAACTGAGGAGCTTTCCGATTTGTGAAAATGTAAATATAAGATAAAGATGCATGAGAGCATAATTCACCCAGTTTATCTGGCTTGTTTCCATCTGAAAACTAAAATTTCATTTAATAAAACTCCTTAAAATTAAAATTAAGATGCAAGTCCAAACTGAACCAGAATGGCATGTGTGCATACAGTAACTGACTAATATGTGTACCAGTATTGTGGAAAAAGGAGACAAAAACCTATTACAACCCAAGGAGAGAATATAAATTAGATGCACAACACCAGCCATGTATGTAAGCTTAAAAGCGTGTGACAGAGAAAGAGGCTGCTGCTTTGACTCTGTATGTGTGAACACAACATTAGTGCCTCTTAGACGAAGTTCAGCAAAAACAGTGGTTGTTTGTATAACCCTGGAGGCTGTTTCACTGCTGTTATTGGACGTTTTGCCACACTTTTTATTATTCCTCCATCATCATGGCTGCATGACTCTTGTAACTACTTGAAGCCACTCTGCACATATTAAATGCCAAGTCTCTATTAAAAATTAGGCTGTAAGTACGTTATGCCCATAATATCCTCATATTAATAAGAGAACTGTGACCGAAGGCACTCCCACTGATTGTGCAAACCAGGATTCACAAAAATAAATGCAAACATGGAAGTGCATTAATCATGTGCTCCCACTCTGATGTAAAAACATGATATTGGCTTCATAATCATAATTGAATTGGCTTATTTTCACAAGATTCCTGACATGGCAATGAATCATATTTTGGGAGCTTAGTTCCACTTGAAGGGTTCACTCTCTCACTGAGCTCTTGAGAGCTGTTTTCAAACCTTCCCCGTCGGTCGCCTTTGGTATCAGGGACTCGAAGAACCACATTGTCCACACTGAGCTGCACTCCAAGCCTTTTTGGGCTCGTCTTTAAATAACTAACCCAGTACACAATAATATGAACAATTAGCGCATTAACTATTACCATCAGATAATATCAAGGACTAATGGTGATAAATCACGCTGTTTATACACGTCCGGAAAGTGCCTTGAACCAATCTGAATCCTCTCTATTATATTGCAGACAAATTTTGACTGCAAAACTCTGCCAAATGGATAAAATCTCATCCTGACACCAAACAGGGAGAATGCTCATCTTTCAGCAACCTCCTCCTAAACAAATTTCTTATCAGCTGACAGTCTGACATGTTATCCAGCTCAGAGCAATTGCTTTCTTTGTCATGTGGACAGCCCTAGAGCTATCTTTGTGTCATTTTGAACATGCAGGGAAATTTCCATAACAATTTATGCATCTATTAACTTGCTGTGTGCATGTGCACAGCACAGAAAATGCCTCTCTGAACTGCATGTGCATGTGATTGATTGTCTGTGTGCTGCTCTGCACCAAGCATGCGTCATCTGGAGTCAGTGACCAGCTGCTAGAGCGGCTGTGTGTTCAGGAGGTTATTAAGCGTCTAGAATGGGTAATAGGAATGCTCTTCTGTTGACCTTTTGTGTGTAGCACGGTCCAGTCAGTCACACAGCTGCACACATTTGCAGCAACAAGCCCCACAGTTGAGACTTTTCTTTCACCGAAACATCATCGATGTATATGTCACCTACTTTGCAAATACTGACCAAACCATGGATGTGAGGCTCAACTGTCTGTCACTCCAACAGGGTAACAAACCACCAGTCACACTCACATTAGACCTACTGCCAGTTTAGAATCACCAGTTACCCAAACATGCATGTGTTTGGAAGTGGAAGGAGGCTGGAGTACCTGAAGAGAACCCAGGCAGGCACAAAGAGAACATACAAAATCCTCAAAGGAAGCCAGAACCAGCTGCTGGATTCAAACCCGAGACCCAAGATGACAGTCTTACTTTCTAGTGTAGTAATGCAGAGCTTTAGTTCTTCTTGTAATGCTTGAGTTCTGGTTACTGTTGTAACAGTCGGGGTGTTTTTGGTTCCAGTTTGGATTACTTTACTGTTCTTGTTTTTTTACTGTGCATCACTGTTTTGTCTCTACTCCTGCCTCAGTCATGTTTCGTGTTTCTTCCTTTGTTATTTCTTTTTTATTCTGGTTAATCTCAAGTGTCTTGTTTCAGTTTTGTTTGCTGTCTGTCTGAATGTCTCACTTGTATTAAATAAGTGCACGTGTCTCATTTCCTTCCTGTTTCTAATCTAATCTCCCATCAGCCCTCTTTCTATAAACATTCCAGACTCTGTTTTTAAGATGCTCTGATCTGTTTGTTTTATGGTGGTGTCACATGCTGCTCCTCATCTCAGGACTTTTTGTCAATTTTGGACTATTTTGTCTTTCGATATTTTAACCTCAATATTTTAATCTCAGCTGGGTTTTTTGTTTTGTTTTTATTTTGTCTGCAAGTGTGATGTGTTTGGGGCCTTTTTACAACACAATGTGACAGAGAGGTTTGATTTTAAAACACTGCAATTATTGTGCAAAAATCTAAACGTGTCTGAACTGAACTACACTCACACAGTTATGATGAAGTGAAGAAGATGTGACACATCGTGCTTTACAAAAGGTTACAGTCACTCACACAGGAGCTGAAATCTAAATAAACAAAATGAGTTCAAATGGTTTCTCACTCACCTTTACTTTTTTTTTTTACGTTAACAACTCTCAAGCAGCAGTGAGAGTGTGTGAAGTGCTAAGATAAATATATGTACCAGTTAACTTTAAGTGAGCTCACGCACAGCCTGCAGCTGAAAGCCTGGGTTAACATTAGCAAAGAGACAAAGAAAGGTGGCAGCTGAAGCGTAATATGTGTCCAGAGACATATTAAATTGATTGCAGTGTCACAGGGTTCATGTTAATCTGCAACCCTCCAGTACTGAACCTTTTTACCAGAATAATCATCTTTAGTTTTTACAGTACATACCAGTCCATGCTAACCATAGCCATAGCATAACTAGATTTACAGCTCTGCAGGGTAAGAAAAGGTCTGGAATTGTGATAATCTTAAGTTTAGTTACAGCTTGGGAAACAGTCGGATGAGTCACGGACTAGTTGTCTCTAAAAGGGTGTCCACTCAGGAAGCAGTTGACTTGTACTGGTCTCTACTGGACACTTTTGGCTCCCATTCCCTTAATAAGTGTTTTTTTTAGCACCCAGTCTCATGTCAGTAACTGGTATGCTCCACTTTCCTTGGTAGTTGTTTCAATCACTTGATTTGAAATGAGAAGTTTAACTGGGTTGGCTCATCGCTGCGATTCACTTCCTGTGAGTCCTCCTTTGTATTAGGTGGATGTGGTGTGGTTTAAGTAAAATCTTAAAAAATATTCATGTTATGGGTTTAATCTTAGCTGGATTTGATTTTTTTTAAACACTTGAACCCCTGACACAGTCATAAATCAATGACAATCTCCACTGTAATTCATCCTAAAGGTGTTCTGTCATGGTTAGGGCAACCAAGTTCTTCCACATCAAACTCACTCGTCTATGCCTTTATGGACCTTGCTTTGTTCACTCATCAGTAGTCATGTTGGAACAAGGCCATCTCCAAAGTGTTCTTACAAAGTTGGGAGCATGAAATTCAAACTGTCTTGGTATGGTGGAGCGTTAAGTGTTCCTTCTGCTGCAGGGGTATCGAACTCCAGGCCTCGAGGGCCGATGTCCTGCAGGTTTTAGATATCACCGTGGGTCAACACGTGAATCAAATGATTAGTTCATTACTAGGCCTTTGGAGAACTTCGAGACATGTTGAGGTGGTACTTTAGCCATTTAAATCAGCTGTGTGGGATTAAGGACACATCTAAAACCTGCAGGACACCGGCCCTCGAGGCCTGGAGTTCCACACCTGTGTTCTAATGGAATTAAGGGGCCGAGCCCAACTCCTGAAAATCATATCCCCCCTCCACCAACTCTACTCCATTCTCCTGACAACCAACAAACCCAGACTCAATCATCAGATCGGCAGATGGAAAAACATGACTCCAGAGAACACGGCTGCACGGCTCTAGAGTCCAGTGACGGTGTGCTTTATACCACTGCATACAAAACTTTGCACTAACAGTTGACTGTGAAATATTTAGTAGCAGAGAAATTTCACAACTGGACTTATGGGCAGTGTTGGGAAGGTTACTTTTAAAATGTATTCCACAACAGATTACAGAATACATGCCCCAAAATGTATTTTGTAACGTATTCCGTTACATTACTCAATGAGAGTAACGTATTCTGAATACTTTGGATTACTTAAAATATTATCATGCTTTTTACAACTACATGAATGTGATTTATTACTATTACTGAAGGTTACTCGCCATACCAATACCAACTACATTTTCAAATTTTAATATAAAATGAGTAACAGTATGTTGGACATTAGGTAAGGCTGCACTTTTTGCAGCGATCTTGTATAGAAAACTATTCCACGCGTATATAAAACAGGTCCGTGGCTCTGAACCGTAGTAAAGGGACCTCTGGCTAATACGTCAGGTACCATGTCGGGCTTGTAGCCAAAAACTTTTTGGCTGCAGTGGTTATTATTATATTTACATGCTTCCATCTCCCGTTTCTAGTTGGTGACAACTCCTACTTTTCGACTCTCCTTTTTCTCCCTCCTCGCGCTCAAAGACACATAACGGGCAGTCAATTCTCCCTGCAGCACGGACTACACTGCCCATGAGGCTACATTCTTTAAGGCAATGCCTGTAACACCTGCCTATTGCCTATTATGCATATTAAATCATTTTTTGAATAATAATTTTTAAAAAATATTTCTTCACATCATTATGCGGCAGCAAGTAGAGGTGACATGGGCCGTGAGATGGAGACACAAACATTTGAGCCTCTTAATGCGTGTTTTGTTTGGGTTTCCACCGGCGTGGAATTACCAAAAATAGAGAGGGCATAGCCGAACATATGAAACAGGAAAAGACCGCCGTGTAATCCCTTTATTTCAAAAAAGTAACTGTATTCTGAATACCACCTTTTTAAACGGTAATTGTAACGGAATACAGTTACTCATATTTTGTATTTTAAACTGCCGGTACATGTATTCCTTTACTCCCCAACACTGCTTACTGCATAGGTGCCACGCTGGAATTCACTGAGCACCTGAGAGTGAACCATTCTTTCACAAATGTTTGTAGAAGTAGAAGTCTGCATGCGTATGTGCTTGATTTTTTATGCCTGTGGCCATGGAAGTGATTGGAACACCTAAATTCAGGATGGGTGAGTAAATACTTTTGGAAATATTCTGTCCGGTAATCTGGCTTCTTCCCACAGACCAAAGACATGCAATTAATGGGGTTAGGTTAACTGGTGATTCTAATCATAGCTGTGAATGGTTTTCTGTCTCTATGTGTTATTTTGGCCACCTGTTCAGGGTGTATCCTGCCTCTGGCCCTACGGTAGCTGGGATAGGCTCCAGCCCCTCTGAGACCCTGATAAGGATAAGCAGAAGAGAATGGATGGATGAAGTTCAGTGTCGGTTTGGGTCTCAGTCCTACTGTTCCCCATTAACAATATGTATGCACAATAACCGAAGCATATGGTAATTTAAGTCAAAACCTCAAATCAAGAGTGCTATCTGTAGTAAGCACAGGTGGAAGCAATACAGGATCAAAAAATATCAGAAACCTTCTGTTGTAATAAAACAACAGGATAGATTTAGGTTTTAGGTTAACTATGAAAAGTAGCTTAGTTTCCCTAATGTAGGTTACTCAAAGAACAAAAAAAAACTACATATGCAGCTGAGAAAGACTGGGCTCTGCTAACCTGCCTGCACAGTTATTTGGGGGATTTATACGAATGAGTCTACACCAGATGTGAGCTGAGGACACCGACTACTGTCTGAGGCGACGGCGGTAGCAGTTGTACTGTCAGGTCATATCGACCTGCAGATTTGATGTCAGCGTCACTCAAATGGAGCAGACCGAGCTCAGAGAACTTAACAGTTCATTCAGAATAATATCAGCCTTTGGGAATAGAGTTTGCTGCATCGGTAACAAAACGCATAATTTGTTCATCTTTTTAAGTGCTGCAGTGACTTTCACAGTTTGGAAATCATCTTTAAACTCAAAATAATGAAAAACCGGACCACGTGCTTTTTTTTTCGGTATCAAAATAGAATACATTTACTACACACCAATACATGGTGAGCAAACAATACAAACAACTGAAGAAACATGCTCAGTTCATCATGAAAGGACTGGTCTTATTAGCAGAAGGGCTCATTTGTTCCATAATCAAGACCAAATCAAAGCCACTGATGCACCTTTGGGATGAGAAAAAAGAAATCTATTGTTCAGACTAAAAATGTTTTCGTACTTGTGGATTTTTTAACCTTTGGCAAGAGGACAGAGAACAAAGAAGTCATATCTCATACCTCTCCATTAATACAATACTGTCTAAGTGCATGTCTGCTTCTATAAAACCAACTTCATAACATAAGAAGCAGCTTATAAAATGGAATAAATTAAAGACATTTTAAACAAATTTGAGTATTTTGTATCAGAAATTACTGTATTTGTGTTTTCACTACTTTTGCAATACATTTTACTGCATTTGCTTAATACCAAAGCGACTAAGTTTTAAAATGACAGCCATTTACTCCCCTTTTCTAACTTTTTTGTAATATACTATACTTTATATTATCACAAAGAGCAGGTTGTTAAATAATCAGAATATCAGTGATTCGATCCAGGCTTTGAGTGTTCAAATTGAGTAGAAAAGGGTACCAGTCTTTAAATTAATAACATAGACATTAATGACTTTGTTAACACAGACACAACAAGCACACAGGAAGTTATAACTTTCTTTTCACATATGATTTACAGGCTTTTTGCTTTTTTCTAAACGATGGTGGTGATGGGGACACACCCAGGAGCAGACGAGCAGAAGTGTGGAGGTCTTCAAAGCCGAGTGTAAACATGCCACAAATGGGTTGTGAGCCCAGTTGGAGAGCCGGGCTGAGCTTCTGATTGCTTCCATTATTTTGTCTCAAATCAAAATGTCAAACAGCATGAAGAATGCAGTCCCACTGTGTTTGCTGATAATTAGAGGATCAGGTTTCCTGTTTCACACCAATCCAGCTCTCTGGAGTAAAAAATAAATAAAAAAAACTGCCTAGGCAAGAAAATTCGTGCTTGTGTTTCATTTTGTTGGCTTTTCTTAAACAGGACATCCATCTAATCATAAAGATGAATGATTAATGAAAGGCAGAAGAGAATGAATCAAATTAAAAAAAAAAAAAAAAAAAAAAGAATACGTTGAATCTTGTAGCTTTGTAACCTTGAGTTTTAAAACCTGGAAATTCCGACTACAAAAGTCCATCAGTCCATCCATCCATGGTCAGCTTTGAAAATCCAAGCTTTGCCACAACAAGAACTGTAGAAGAAGATATATGTAAAAAATTATGTATTAAACTCATGTTTATCCAACCACCTTTAATGACAAAAACTTTGCTGTTGTGATTATGATCATTTTCCAGGTTGGGTCAAGCTTTAGCTGTAAGACTGATGGCCTCACGTTTGACTCTAAAAGAGCTCATGGTTGACTCGATGACCGTAAGATGCCCAAATCATCACCCCTCCACCACAGTGCTGACATTTATTATGAGGTATTTGTGCACTCACTACGTGCTGCCTGTTCATTGTGGGGGCCCCCCCGGCCCTTGCACCTGCAAGAAATCACTCACCTGTGGTTCATCACCCTGTCTGCTTATCACTACTTGAGGCAGTGGCTGTGAGCATCTCATTGCTGGACTGTTGAGTAACCCTCGTTAGTGAAATTCCGGATTGTATTATTCAGAGTATTCCTTCGTGTTTTCTTAGTATTAACATCTCGTCTTTGCATATAGATTCACCCCGTCCCCCTGAGCCTGTACGTGGGTTTGCCTGACCAGTGTGCATGGAGGAACATCCCCCATGAGGAGCGAATGGAACGAGTGCGAGGAGCTGTGTGCAAGAGTGGAGACCCCGTTTCCCCTTCCTGTGAACCTTGGAACCCCTGGACACCCTCTCCCCCCACTTGTATATAGAGCACCTGGTGTTGTGTGAGTAAAGAACTCTAATTTGTGATTCGCAGTCTGCACGTGAGTCTGTCCTGCCCCTCGTGACAGTGTGGTTTTCTCCAAACACTGTGCTGTGCTACAGACAAACACCCCCACTTTAGTCTCGTCTGTCCAAAATGACATTGTTCCAGAGGCCGTTGTTGTTTAGATGCAACTTTGGAAAGCTAATCAGTGCTGTCATGTTCGTTTTAGAGAGAGGGAGAGACTCTCCTTTAAAATAATCCACACTTGTTCAGTCATTTTCTAATTCTACTGTCATTAACTTTAGCATTTAACATGCTAACTGGCAACTTCTCTGAGCATTGCACAGTCTGACCTTCAAGGGGAATTTGCTTGGTTGTCCACTCGTGGGAAAATTGCGTCATTATGTTAACACACATCTTGATGTCTTGCCCAAGGATACTAACACAACCATGTGACACTTAGAATATGTTTTATAGAGTTTTGCACATCTACGGAGTCTGTTTTGTAATAATTACACAAGCTTTAGAGCTCTAGATGAGTGTTGTTGCTCCAGTGATTTATTTACTTGCCGGGATAAATTAGCAACACTGACTGCTGCATCCTAGCAATGAGTAACATAAATATGTTAAACTCTGAATGGAGCTCTTAAGTCAGTTTTACATATTTACACAACCAGATGAGATGGAGCACTGTTATAGCCATCTTTTCATCAGCTGAAAAAAAGAATCACTTTGTCAGTAGAGGAGTCTTAGGATAGTTTTTAATTAGTACACCATCATTAAGTTAATATCCTGTTACATGCAGATAAATGACCTTTTTAAAAAGTAACCTGAAAAAAATCATTATCACCTTTGAATCCTTGGCTGCAAGCTATCAAGGAAGTTGCTTCTACAGGCTTAAGTCACTTTAGGGTTATTGTTTAGCATTGTGCCTAATCAGCACACCTTGGGGTTGAACAAAAGTCGAAGAAAGTAATCATCGTTGGTAATCATTTTTAATGCAAAGCAGCCAGCATGAAACACACAGATGTATTTAACGTGCGCCTCGTGTGCTTATTGCCTATCGCTCTCGCAAACTGTGATGTAGCTGCACAGCCAACAAATATGTGGTTGTTCTCCCTCAGGCTGCTGATGTAAATCCAGTATGGATCTGTTTTTAAGGGGCTTTGGGTGAACTATGTGCTCTACCGGACCGGCAGGGCCTACTATAGCATCATTAGTGCAGCAGAGTAGTCTCCTACACAAGCTAATTGAAGCAGAGAGGCAACAGAAGGACTTAATGAAGAGGGCATTTTTCATTTTTCCTAAATGCAGGGATAGTACAACTGTTTTGTTATATCTCCTGCATACTACTGTCCTCTTGTTGTTGAGTAGATTTTTAAAACTGTATATAACTGAGTTATGAGCTTGTTATTGCAGGAAATTTCTTCTGATTTGCCAGAAACATTCCCTTGGATGCAAATTTAAAGTTATTTAGTCTTTGACAGTCAAAGCTAATCATATCCTCAATGATTTATAGTGTTTCTGACAAAGGTTAATTTATATCCTAAAGGTCTGAAATGCAATATCACAAAATTGTTTGATCTTCTGCATCTTCTGTGTTATCAGGTTAAATCTCTTTGCTTTTGTGTGAATGTGTGTTTTAGAATTTCTTTGAAAATGGTTTTTAAATCTGCAGATCTGTAAATCTTAAGGCCGCAGCAGTCACAAAGCTCAGCTAACCACACAGAAAACACATCCAGGGGAGCTCACAGTACAAGCTGGGATTTTATATAAAGAGAATTATTTCTCCCAACTGCACCACTGTACCAGGATCTCCCACCTGATTAATCCCTCTTTAACCCCAATAAGACAATCACAACATTTTGTTGTTTGTTTGTTTTTTTTATTCCCATATTAATTTTATTTTTATAACACTAAAGCACAACAGCAGTAGCCTCAAGGCACTTTATAATGTTTTACATATCCAGTCATCCACCCATTCACACACACATTCACACACTGGCAAGCTACATTATAACCACCTATAAGCAAGTCTTTGGTGGGAAGGAAAACTTAACAGGAAAAACCTCCAGCAGAACCAGGCTCAGGGAGGGGTGGCCATCTGCCCTGACTGGTTGGGGGTGAGGGGAGGAAAACAGCACAAAGAAATACTGTGGAAGAGAGCCAGAGAAAGGAAGGTTTTAAACTTACCCTTAAAAGTAAAGACAGTGTCTGTCTCCTGAATCCTGAACTGGGAGCTGGTTCTGCAGAAGAGGGGCCTAAAAGCTGCCTCCCATTCTACTTTTCAAACCACAAGTAAACCATCAGTCTGAGAGCAAAGAGCTCTAATGGGGTGATATAAGGGGGTATTATATAAGGTCAGAAAAGATGGGGCCTGATTATTCAAGACCTTGTATGTGATGAGAAAAATTTAAATTCATTTCTGGATTTAACAGGGAGCCAATGAAGAGAAGCCAGTATTGGGGAAATCTGCTCTCTCTTTCTAGTCCCTGTCAGTATTCTTGCTGCAGCATTTTGAATCAACTGACAGTGTTTCAGGGAGTTTCTAGGCCATCCTGATAATAATGAATTACAATAGTCCAGACTAGAAGAAATATGCATGAACTAGTTTTTTAGCATCCGTCTGAGACAGGATGTTTCTATCTTTAGAGATATAGCACAAATGACAGAAGACAGACATATTTGTTTAATATGAACACAAAATGACTTCAAGATTGAGCACAGTGTTACCGGAGAGCAAGGTATTGCCATCCAGGGCAAATATCTGGTTAGACACCATGTTTCTAACATTTTTATCTTGAGAGAGACAAAACCATGATATTTGATACCTTTCTAAATAAGTTAACCTGTATTATATTCAAATCCTCAAGGATTCTTCTAATTATTTTTGCATTATTCTGTGAAATATTTTCTATCTGTGCTCTTTTTATTACTGCATGGCTTTAAATATGTTTCTTTTAAGGAAGTTTCTCAGAACTCATTGCATAATTTTCACTGGTATGAAACTGAGCTGGTAGTCCTGGAACAAGACATTTTTGTTCCAAGAAAAAAAATTTAGCTCTCTTTACCTGAACCTCAAGTGCAGGTTCATGTGAATATTTCATGCCTAGGCTTCACAGAGCTCTGGTTTTAAAAGCGTGGTACAAAACTCTAGAAAGGACTTTTCTCACAGGTGCGACAGGAAACAGCAGCTGTTATGCTGTGTTATCTAAGACACTGTGAGATGCAGCATTCAGAATTGCTCCTTTTTTGTCCTTGTGCAGAGAAAAACCAATTTGGCCCCGACTCATAAACATGGCACTAGTGGTGAGAACTTGATTATGACAGCACATTAGCACTATAGGGGCAGTGCCCAAAACTCATTATATTCAATTAAGCATTGATCAGCCAATGAAAGTGTGGTGAAGGGCGTGTTGAGGACAGATATTTGGCATAGAATGAATATTTCTGATGCTCAAAGTTATTGGTGATGCGATTTACCATCTCCCCATAAAGCTTCTTAATTCTTACACATACATTCTGAAATATTCTCTAAGATCTAATTAGACCCAAAATGTTTATGTAAAAGTGAACTTCTAACATAACTTGTATAACTCGCTAACAATGTTAGAATTCTCTGGTTAATTATCCTGCTATTTTGGACTCCTCAGAGGGTAAGAAAAATGCTTTTTGCATATTCTTCAGCAACTCTTCAGAGAAACAAGCCAGTATCTAAAAATCTTTATGTAATCATTTTTAAATGATCTTTCTTTATTGTTTGTCTGATTATACCAGTCCCACGTGGTGCAGTAAGTAGGACCATGAAAGAAAGGGAGAAAAAAAAAAAGCTTTTATCTAGTTTATGGTAATAACTTTAGTGAAATCCAGACAAATGGCTTAAATGGATTAGAAAGATGGTGATGTCTCTATTCTGTACAGTATCTCTCCTGGAGACTGAGGGATTGCTAGAGATTAAAGTTTTATTCACTTTAATTTTTAATGAAGAAAATATGGATTCAACAGTCTAATAGAACACACACTAGAATGACAACACTGCCACTTTTAGATCGATCATTTTCTTCTCAAAACTGCTGTATGTCTGGCACGATAAGGCCTCAGTCGTGCACCTAAGCAGGAAGACAATGAAGTTCTTGTTTTGCAAGGCAGGCATAGGTTAGATGATGGAACAACTGAATTCTCAGCTGTCGAAGGAGGCAGAGTGATAGAAACCGAATGCCAGTCTGTATAAACCTCAGAACGGCGTTCACTCTATCGAGAGAGCTCTGTGAATTGTGAACTTCCAAAAACAACATTGAGTTGGCATCATTTCCAGGACAAACGGGGCCACTTGTGATTATATTAAGCACTCCACACTTGGTGACAGAGGCAGTGGTACACTTAGTGAGACAATATACTAAATTATACTCAAGGAGTTTAAAACAGTGTGTTAAATACAGGGAGTGCAGAATTATTAGGCAAATGAGTATTTTGTCCACATCATCCTCTTCATGCATGTTGTCTTACTCCAAGCTGTATAGGCTCGAAAGCCTACTACCAATTAAGCATATTAGGTGATGTGCATCTCTGTAATGAGAAGGGGTGTGGTCTAATGACATCAACACCCTATATCAGGTGTGCATAATTATTAGGCAACGTCCTTTCCTTTGGCAAAATGGGTCAAAAGAAGGACTTGACAGGCTCAGAAAAGTCAAAAATAGTGAGATATCTCGCAGAGGGATGCAGCAGTCTCAAAATTGCAAAGCTTCTGAAGCGTGATCATCGAACAATCAAGCGTTTCATTCAAAATAGTCAACAGGGTCGCAAGAAGCGTGTGGAAAAACCAAGGCGCAAAATAACTGCCCATGAACTGAGAAAAGTCAAGCGTGCAGCTGCCAAGATGCCACTTGCCACCAGTTTGGCCATATTTCAGAGCTGCAACATCACTGGAGTGCCCAAAAGCACAAGGTGTGCAATACTCAGAGACATGGCCAAGGTAAGAAAGGCTGAAAGACGACCACCACTGAACAAGACACACAAGCGGAAACGTCAAGACTGGGCCAAGAAATATCTCAAGACTGGTTTTTCTAAGGTTTTATGGACTGATGAGATGAGAGTGAGTCTTGATGGGCCAGATGGATGGGCCCGTGGCTGGATTGGTAAAGGGCAGAGAGCTCCAGTCCGACTCAGACGCCAGCAAGGTGGAGGTGGAGTACTGGTTTGGGCTGGTATCATCAAAGATGAGCTTGTGGGGCCTTTCCGGGTTGAGGATGGAGTCAAGCTCAACTCCCAGTCCTACTGCCAGTTTCTGGAAGACACCTTCTTCAAGCAGTGGTACAGGAAGAAGTCTGCATCCTTCAAGAAAAACATGATTTTCATGCAGGACAATGCTCCATCACACACGTCCAAGTACTCCACAGCGTGGCTGGCAAGAAAGGGTATAAAAGAAGAAAAACTAATGACATGGCCACCTTGTTCACCTGATCTGAACTCCATTGAGAACCTGTGGTCCATCATCAAATGTGAGATTTACAAGGAGGGAAACCAGTACACCTCTCTGAACAGTGTCTGGGAGGCTGTGGTTGCTGCTGCACGCAATGTTGATGGTGAACAGATCAAAACACTGACAGAATCCATGGATGGCAGGCTTTTGAGTGTCCTTGCAAAGAAAGGTGGCTATATTGGTCACTGATTTGTTTTTGTTTTGTTTTTGAATGTCAGAAATGTATATTTGTGAATGTGGAGATGTTATATTGGTGTCACTGGTAAAAATAAATAATTGAAATGGGTATATATTTGTTTTTTGTTAAGTTGCCTAATAATTATGCACAGTAATAGTCACCTGCACACACAGATATCCCCCTAAAATAGCTAAAACTAAAAACAAACTAAAAACTACTTCCAAAAACATTCAGCTTTGATATTAATGAGATTTTTTGGGTTCGTTGAGAACATGGTTGTTGTTCAATAATAAAATTATTCCTCAAAAATACAACTTGCCTAATAATTCTGCACTCCCTGTATATTCACTACAGAAACCTATAAATCATCCTAATGAACCATTAATTTGATAATGAAGAGGTGGAGCAATGGAGGTGTTAGGGATAGTCAGACATCTGCTGTTTGTTTTTGAAGTAATTTTTGCAGAGCTAATAATGCCTGGAGCTTTTGAAATGTGGCCATGTTCATCCTGGGTCCTGCTCTATTGGATGCTCCCAGGCAATCCTGTGCTACAAACAAGGTATCACGTTTTGCTTCCAAGGTGCCCTATACAGACATCCTGTCACCCCAGTAGAGGGGTCCTGTTTAGCCTCAACATTAAAGTGCTGCTATTAGCTTGTCCAACAACTCAACAGTGCAAAATTGTAATCAATGCAAGCAACAGACCTCGCTCATCACGGTCTCATCGTGGTGCGTCACAGCACCACTTGTGCTTAATTTGGAAGCACAAACACCCGGGGAATAAAAAACAAGCCACTGAATCACATGTTGCATATTTATGTGAATATCAGCTGCAGTTGAAAATATCATGATTTATGGACATTTGTTATTCACTGGTTATTACCCAACATGTGACGGAGAGAATTGGATTGAGAGAAATGTAAATTTAAAAAAATAATAATAAATGATATGACAAATGTTTTAACTGGGTTAAATAGATATTAACTGCAGCAGACATCAGCAGTAAAAGCCTCACTATAATCAGTCTGTAACAATATGGATATTGGATATATGCTTAGAATGAAAGCATATATGTCACCACGCATCTTATAAAAGTCAGTCAATAAGATGAAGAACCAGTATTATTAGTATCTTTGTGTTGAATATCCTTATGTTTTTAATCTGCCTGTAACTTTTATAACTCCTCTTATATCTCTGTGTTCACTCCCAGCCTTCAGAGATCCACTGAGGTCTTATTCTAACTCTTCAAATCGGCTTTATGCTGAATCAAAAACCACCGGTGTGACTCAAATGAGATCTACTCTGCTGGAGGAACAAGCCTAACATCTATGACATCCAGGAGATAAGAGTGTGCGAAATCTCTGTATAGAGATCAGTGTTCCCTGTGTGGACAGAGTCAGTTGCGAAGGCTGGCTGCCTTTATTGTTGTTTTCCATGCGGGGAACCTCATGGGGTCAGACGTAATTCTCCAGCACAGCGTGAATGGAGATGAATCACTGCTATGGCAGGAATCTTAAAGCAGATGGCACCTTTTCAGCTCTATGCAGGAGTTTCAGTTCCTCCAACCTGTTGTCGGAGAGGAGCACGGTGTAGAATTCGTGATGTATTTTTGTGCTTTGCGTGCTGCACACCTTTTATTCTTTTGCTTGCTCAGCTTTTTCTGTACCTGTGGAAAAGTTCACATGCCCTTTGAAAGGATCTAAGCTGACTTCCCTGTTTGCTGCTCTGCTTTTCTGCACTGAAATAATTTGCTGTCATTTTCGACTCACGAAATCTCATGGCAGCTTATTCGGTAAAAGTCATTCCTCGTTCATCACACCCCTGCTGCTCCTACTACAGCAAAGTATGCCTGCAATTCTTAGTGATTGCTCCCTTTTACATTTTAAAATAATGCGGATGACAAGCCTTGACAGAGACACAGGTGCACAGATAGCAGTCTAACTCATATATTTGCAAGGGAGTAATCAGGCCGTGGGCTCCTTGGCTGCGATTTCACACACGTTTGGCAGCAGACGTTCACTCAGTGACATAATGACTTGTTGTTTTCCAAGAGCATCCAGTCTGATTTCTGCCTGCATGTCCAGCTGTAGACTGTAGATCGCAAATTGTCTAAATGAAAGGCCATTAACATCTGTCACACGCAATTATGTTTAGCATCCTTGTCTCTGATTCCATTCTGCCCAGCAACACATTGCCAGGAGATGTTTCCCTTCATTTTTTAGACCGCCCAGCTTGCGAATCACTGCTCTTTGCACAGTTGCACTGATGATCGCTTCCGACAGAAGACTGGGAACAAAACACCAGGAGTGTAAACTGTCCACTGACAGACTCAGGGTCAAGACCCACTAAAAATAATGCAAGGAAAAAGCTTTTTTCAGTGTTGATTGCAGCATGTTAATATTAAAGTCTACAGCATGTTTGACCTAAAAAGGCAGTCTATCACCAATACTGATTTACAACAGAAAGCACACTGAGAATTTGAAGCAGTTAATCTGTTTTAATGAAAAGTTTCAACATCTACTGACCGAGCTGCCAGCTTCTGTGAATGATTTGATACAAGCAAAAAGATCCCCGTCATCCTAAAACGTCTGGACTCTGTGGCCACACTAAGGAAAAGTGGCTAGTGTCATTTTTGTGTATTAAGGATTTCTTTCGGTTTTGAGATGCGACCTATGTTCAACCTCTATATTATTGACAGTGTTCTCTTAATATTCTTACTTTGTATTTTCTTATGCTTGTGAGTTTTTGTTATCTGTGCCTTTAGTTGTTTGTTTAGCTTTGGAAGACTTCAGGTTTGTTATTAGTTCCCTTATGTGTTCCCATAAAACAAATCCACTCACTAAAGCCTGTTTAAACTGAGTCCTTTGATCAGGTTACATGGAGGCAGATGGTACAAGAGTGTGTACAAACGGCAGTACCGGGGCATGTACCCATCTAACACTGAACATCATTAAAGCAGGCCAAAGTTCACGACACAACATCCCTTATGGACTCCTGAGCACAAGCGGCATAGATGAGTCATTAATGGTGTTATGCACCACTGACCTGCTGACCAGCTCCAAGGATGCCAAAGATCAGTGGCTCCATGATATCCTCACAAGCTTTCAGTACAATTCATAACTTTTCATGAATCACTGTACAAATGCACATCAGATTTCCTGTAAATTTGTTAATTCCTAAAAAATCATTAGCAGTTTTTAAATAGATTACTATTGCATGCTTTTGGCCCTAGATATAAAGCAGTGAGAGCAAAAGAAGTACAAAACCTATATTTTAAGTCTTGGCTCAACTGAGACAAGCACTGAAGTTCAATAAACCTTGAAACCAGTGGAAACCTTTTTCTTATAGCTCAAAGCAATCCACAGACACATGTGGGAATTTCTGACCATGGGAACAATTGCTCTTACTTGAAGCACAATATATTTTTCTCAGTTTCTTTTCTCTGGGCTTAAAAATCTCAAAGCATCAAAGAACACAGAGCCGTTTGTTGTGGGGATTTCTTCAAAAGCTCCTCACCTTTTGGACGGCAAAGAAGGTGCGACTGTGCACAGAGACTTAAAAAAAAAAAAGTATGTATGCTGTTTTCAAGCTACTCACCATCTATGAAGGGTCTGACATAGTTTTTAATGTGATGTCTGGGGCAGCTGGTCACTTAAGGAGCAACTGTAAAACTGGCTCTGACAATATCACACGAGTGTGTCCATAGAGCAGATCGATTCCCTGAAGAACATCGAGATTCAAAGCCACGCAGACCTTCGGAGAGTCTCAGCTTTGGCTTTAACGCTCTCTAGAGCAGCGACATGAATCCTTAATATACAGCTGAGAAATGTCTTCTAGTTTCCATAGAAACTTTTCAAGCCTTTTCTGCTCTTGCAGTATTATCAGCACCCTTTTACTAGTTTCCTGTGAAAATTTACAGCTCTCATGAAGACCTGGGAACTAAGTGGGAGTGAAACCTCGCCAACACAGCAGCTCCAAATAGCCCACATCGGATTCCCGAAGGCTCCCCTGCCATCTGCAACTCCACACACCCACCAGCAGCCAATACACTTGCTAACGGTGGTGGGGGTTAATTAATGGAGCCCTTGCTCAGAAACAGCAACCGTATGCATTAATCATCTCATCTATATTTAATATTCAATGCTTTGCTAATCCTTGATGTAGTCCAACAAAATCAGGTTTTGTTTTTTAGTGAGAAATGGAGCAGAACAGAGGAGTAAACCCTGAATATTAATGATTACGTTCCTGCTGCCTCGTCAGTGAAGTCGGAGAAATGACCACATGGATACACAGATGTGTTTCGCTGCAGTGCTGCTGTGTTTAGCCAAGTTGGCAGCCAGCAAAGGCTCTCATTCCCACTTTCCTGTCAGCTCATCCCCCATCTTTCTCTCAGATTTTTTGGACGACCTGATGCAGGGACAGATGGATCAGACCAGGCACCCTTGTTCCCTTCTGGGATTCAGAACAACAAGCCAAATGCACTGCAAAGTTACTTTGAACTTGATTACAGCTCTTATTACAGGGTGCTTTGTCAGCTCACAAGCTGCTGACTCATTCATCAAGCCGTATTGTCTGCTGCAAAAAGCGTTTCACCTACTGCTGCTTGATGAGTTAAATAGCTGTTGGTGGTGATGCACAATAGTTTGGGATTTTGCAATACATTAACTGTCACTGTAGTCCTCACTGCTGTTTGTGCTGTTTGCTTCCCTTCAGAGAGATGGCCTTTAAATCTGATAGCGTGGGCAGCACAAAATGCCACAGCTGGGAAACACAGACAAAAATACTCACTGAGATGGGTGAAAGAAAATATTTTATGATAAAATAAAAATGTAAAAAAGCTTCAGTGAGGTTTAAATGACTTCACTAGTGCAACACCGTATTTATAGTTGACCAGTAATATGCATATCTTATATACTGGCATATCTTAAAGCAAATTCATGGTACAGCAAACATGTCCATTTCCATAGGTATTCACCCACACAGAGGGTTTTGCCACCTGCACCAACATGCTTGTGTGCAGTCCTTGATAAAACAAAAAGCGCATAGCTCAAGGTGGATGAGGTTAAAAACTGGGACAGAACAGACAGACAGTCGAGTTCATCATAAACAGGAGAAGCACAAAAACCATCAAAGACCAATAGTGTGCGACACAGTCTGTGGAGTGGAAAGTGATGGACCCAAATACAGATGAACGAAACTTGGAAACGGAACTTGATTATAACAAAGTGGAGGCCGAAAAAACTAAACATGAACCAAACACAAAAAAACATAAATGAGAAATATAGACACACAAAACCTAAACTGGGAAAACTAAATACACGAAAACCAGGAACACTAGGAAATACATGAACACCTGAGACATGGGAAGTTAGCAATAGATGACAAGCAGACAATCTGGCAACAAAAAGAGGAACACAAAGGGCTTAAATACACAGAGGGATAATGAGGGAATGAGACACAGGAAAAGAGCACAACTGGGAGTAGTCACACACAAAACTGAAAACAATAAGACAGGACGTGAGACCGTCAAAGTAAAACAGGAAACATGAGACAGGCACAGAGACACGGACTCAAACAATGAGAAGCACAGACATAAAAACATAACTTGACTAGATGTGACACAAGGAGACAGAACCTAAAGATCAGGAACTATAAATAACATAAGCAGAAAACAATAAAGAGAATCAAAACCATGAAAAACAACAGAGAACATAACTTAATCAGACCCAGTACCGTGACATAAATCATGTTCTGTCAAACCTAAAGTCAAATGTAATCGATATATTTGATACAACCCATATTTGTTTATTTTTTATCTTTATTTTAATGTCACTAGTTTGGGCTCATTTTATAGTTTGCAGTGGAGCATATGAAAATAGATAGATGGCAAGAAACTGGGCAAAACTGTGGTTTTTGGAGTTTAACCATCACTGTGTCTTGACAATCCCTTTGTCTTCTTTACTGACAAGAGTTTAATGGATGATTTCAGCATAACTCACTCTAACTCTGGTGATACAAAAGAATAATAATCAGTTCTTGTTTCTATTCTTGTTGTTTACAGGTGCAATGAAACAGATGAGAATTATCAACTAGATTTTCATTTTGGAGCCAAGATGCCATCGCACTCACTTGTTTATAATCTTCCCACAATGAGCTGAATGCTAAATTACAGATTTAGCTCATACAGGTGCATTGCTTTTCATAGCTAAAGGTCACAGCTGCTTCACACCAGCCTGTATTTTTCTTGTCACATTATCACCTCAATGCTTCTCATGGCAGCATTACCAGTGATGCTCTGCTTCAGAGGCTGTGAATGTGAAAATCTCTGCGTTGTGTGATTACTGAGCTTTGTCACCTCACAGATCGGTGCATGTTGAGCAAAGTAGAAAAGTATAATTGCACATGCACCTTTTCTATATGCTATGCTCTTTATCATGCTGTAATTGCTGCCTTGGCATAAAGATAGGTTGCCAAGGCGGAATAATAGTTCTCTGTAACTTTGCAGGACCAGCTGGTAAGCATTTATCTACATTGTTAAATATGCAAGACAGACAAATGTCATTGTTGAGTTCTTTTGGATGCAGCACAAACTTTAGCAAAGACCAAGAATAAAATTTAAAAACAACCTTCCTTCACACTCAACATTTTTGAGAGTTGTTAGGCATTCTTACATTTTCTTCTGACTTGCTAATCCAACATATTTAATTGAAATGTAATGCAATGCCAGCCGTGACAATCCTCATTTTAAAGCACACCATGACCCACGGGACAGAAGTGATACAAAACAAACAAAACTAGAGTCTACAGCCATGTTGGCACTTAATTGTAATTACTGGTGCTAACAGTACACAATAAAAAAAAAGTTGACACAGATCAGGTGAAACTGGCCAATAGGGACCAATTTCTTTTTTACTTTTCATAAACATTCAAAAATTATTCATTCTACAAGTCTTTGGTGTCTCATGTGGACTTCAAATATGGAAATTACTGCAAAATGCAAACTGAAGATAGTAAATTCAGCCAATGAGAATCTTCCAATCTAATTCAGGAAGGGTAAGAAAAAGGCCAAAATTCCTCCACAGCTGTCTCAAAGGCTCATCGCCACAGATTTTTTCACAACTTCTTTGGATAGTTTGGATAGATTTCCCCCCTTAACAAATGAAATCATTATTTAGGGTATTTTTGTATAACTTGTATAATAATAAAATCAGTTTGATTATCTGAAACATTTAAATGTAACAAATATTCCCCAAAAACGAAGAAATTGGAAAGGGGACAAAGCACTCACTTTATGGATATAGCCCACCTGAAAAGTGTTCATTAGCAGTCGCTACCATGGTAAACCAGTTTTTTCAAATAACTGACACTTAAGTATTTCATGTAAATCAAGTGTTTACAAATTGAAATGTTAGCCTAATGGTGACACTGCATGCGTGGTTGTCAAACAGTGATTGGGCAACAGCGTCTTGGTTAAATATGTCTTTTGTTGGGCAAATGCACAGCTTGTTGCTCCTATCCTGCTAACACAAATTCAACTTGGTTCATTTTTATTAAAAGAAAATATCCAAAGTAGAAAAAACAAAGTTTGAGAGCCACTGTTCTAGATGAATAATGAGGGGATCATTAGTTTGTTATTTCAGTCAGGGAACATTAATACCAGCACCGAGTTTCATTAAAGTCAAACTATATTTCATGGAGATACTTTACACAGACATCAACATCATGCTAACACTTCACAATAAGTCATTAAGATCAAATAAACTAAATGCCTGAGTGCATTTAAGTCACTCATATTCAACTAATTATTGTTACATAAAATGAATTTTTAGGCACAGTGTTAGCAACACTCTAGGCTGAAATAAAGCTTCTGGCACCAAGAGATAAACTATAACAAGGCTGGATATTGATAGCGACAAAATCCCCTGAATCTCAGTCTCACCAGCAGCATCTAATAAGTTCATTTATGAGATTTTTACTGCAGGAAGGTGTTACCGGTGGTTTGGACCTCCTTGTTAATCTCTCTTGTCAAAGGAAAAACATTAAGAGGATTTAAGGATTATATCCACTACATGTGGTGAAGCTAGTCCTTTACATTGAGACAAATGTATCACATTTCATCATAATTGCATGAAAATTCATTGCACCACATACGAGACTGTATCTGAAGAAAACGCCATTAAGTCACTCCCTCAGGATTTCCTCATGGGGAGTGGAAAAAAATGAGACAGCTGGCCAATAGGAATGTGCTCTTATATGTCCTTTGGTTCATATGTGGTACAAAAGTATAGCCATTAAGAATTCATAAGTACTATCTCCCCACAACACCTTATATTCACACATGTGCTGCAATGCTTTTGCTTTAAAAAAAAAAAAAGTCTCCTTCAACAGAATATGTGTTTGTAATAACATTTCCCTGTGCATAATTTCCCATTTTCTCCACTATAATGTTAAACTGATGACAATTTTATACTCTCTGCAATTACGTGCTAAAAAAGGAAGAACATGCATTAGTCAGTTTTTCTACACTGATTCTAATGTGTCGTTGTCGTCTGGTAGATGCTCCTCGGAAGTAACACGAAGGTCATGAATTCAAAACTAATACTGTGAAGGTAAGGACCAGATTAATGAGATCATTACATGCATTATGTGAGAAAATTGGACCCAAGTGTGGGAACTGTGCTTGTTCAGTGGTACGCAAGAGCCTGAAATAGCTCTTATTTTCAGAAGATAAACAAATTAGGAAACATACACAACCATCTAAATAAAATAGTATAAACTGGATGAAAATGTCCACATTCGCTGTCATTGATTTAAGGAGAGCTATAACACGTTATTAGGGTTATGAAAACAAGTTAGAGTCACCAGGAAAATCCACCAATGATTACTTTGAGACAGTTAATTTATTATTTGCATATTCAAAACATGTAAACTCTGCAACAGAAGAAAGTATGTCAAATATGCACTAATAAGCATAAATGCCAATCTACTGAAGTAAAGCTAAATTAAATTTTCCTTTTACTCTGAAACAAAATTTCAAATTTGAACATGCACATTTTTCCGTGTAGTGAGTCTGATTCTCTCTATTTTTTATGTGAAATCCTGTGAGAGGATTGTTGGTACGTGGTGTTCAAAGCAAGTGAATCATCTGGCACTTTTATAGTTTTGACCCTTTTCTCTGATTTTATGTGACAATAATGTGTTGAATCATAAATGCAGCAAAATATATGAAGAGTTCAGATGCAAAAGCCTCTAAATGCCACCTCAGTAAAAAAAAAATGAGACAATGCTATCAAGTGAAAGCTCTCAGTGTGTAGTATGCCATAATCAAATGCTTTTTGTTGGGAGCCCGGCTAAATCCCACGTTGAGCCTCTTAACACTTGTTTCCTCTTAACCTCCCAATGTCAGCAGACTGTACTCTGTCATCAGCACCACCAATCAGAAGACACAAATCCGATCATGTGACAAACAGGTCACGGTCCCAGTTATCAGTTTGTCTTCATAAGGTTTGCCAACTTTGTATCTTTACAGAGGTTCATACTTTACTTTTCACTACAATAACTAGAGAGGCATAAAGTGGATCAGCCAATGTCTGCTTTGAGATTGTTGATAGAGAAGCACAGAGAAGGTCAGAAGGAGCCTCTCTGTGTTTTTGTGAATCAGAAGTCATATAATTGGTTGCCAAGACTGAACTGTGGCATTGCATGAGGAAGTTAGGAGAGGCAAAGAAGCATGCAAGGGTGGTGCAGGACATAAGAATATACAGAGACAGTGGTCAGGTGTGTGGTAGGAGTGGAATATGGGTTCAAGGTGGGGGTGGGATACATCAGGGATCTGCAGAGTCCCTTCTTGGTTGTGATGGTGATGGACAGGCTGACGGAGTATGCAGATGACACTGTGATCTGCAGAGAGAGTAGAGAGCAGGTGTTAGAGAGCATCAAGAGGTGAAGGTGTGCTCGAGATAGAAGAGGAATGAAAGTTATTGTGAAGCTGAACGCACAGCTGCTTGTTGGGAAAAGATGCAACTTCTGGTGATTTTTGAAACTGTCAAACCTGAAATCATAATATACGGAGACACACGGGGATGAGGAGCAGGGAGCCGCTGAGAACACCAGATTACACAGACAAACCCACAAGAAGCAGAGATAGACGCACACTATAAGTACAGAAACAAGGTAATCAGGAAATGAAACACAGGAGGAACACACAGGTGAACCTAATGGGCATGTCGAGACACAGAACTTCAAACTAAAACAGGAAATCACAAACTGTTTGACAATCAAACTCAGGAAGACGAACGCAGCACCAGAAGAGCACATAGGCAGGAATAACAAAACCCTAAGAACTGTTGAACAAAATACCAAAATCGGAATAAACTAGAACACAAGATAATAATAGGAACAGTAAACACAAAACGCTGGGTCTAATGACCCAGGACCATGACAGAAACCCTGTCCAGGATGAAGATAGTACCCACTTTCCCGATATTTATTTCTGGTTATATTTCTAATTTATTTTTAAACATCATAATATTTTTCTATGAATTTAATTCACATCCGCATTGATTTTGACCACAGTGTATGGTCTAGTTATTTTGGAACCTCTTCACTTTATTCTTCTGTTATTGTTTAGCTATGAAGTGCGCTGTCATTTTGGTGTCATTGTAAGTGGTTGTACTGTGTAATTATTGCTGATCACTTTGTTCAGTGTGTCACAGCTAATTCTGCATGTAAAGTGTCCAGTTACATCTTCGAGTCCATCTCTTTGCTTATTATGGTTGCCAAAAAATCACTAAAAGTTTCTGCAAAAAGAAAAAAAAACACAAGAGGATGTTGAAGGTTTGCAGCAAAAGATAATCAAATTTGTGACTTCAATTACATTTTTTTGAAAATAAGACATTTAATTTGTTGAATAAATTACCTTTACATTACAATTAAAGTGAACCTACTGTTAGATGGAAGTTTTTTGCACCCAACTCTTCTTATATTAAGGTTTAAGGCAAAAGTAACTAATATTTGCCAAGTGCTCTAAAAATTCTCCTTTATTTAGCAGGTTTGGCTGCAATATTAAATCATCACCTGCAGTACGTGAGAAATATTCCAATACACTTGAAAAACTTTGGTGAAAATTACACTTTTAAAAGATAGACACTGTTATTCAAAGAAAGTGCACTAAGTGTCTCTACCCCTCGTTTTTATCTTTTTCACAGTGACCTCTTTATCAATCATTATCATCCTTTCAAAATCAGCTAAAGTCACTTTTTCACTGACAGACAACTGAATCTTTCATCTTGTCTGAGGTGATTATTCTTTATTCATTTCAAATTATAGCTTCATAATGTAATGGGGTCACAGGGAGAAGCCATAGAAGGCCGATAATGTTTCCTCCACAAACCCACACTAACGATGAGGTGGTGTTTCTCATACAGAGCGCCATTCATCATTCGGCTCTCAGCTCTCCATCCAAGTATTACTCATTAAAGTAAAAGAAACTGTATTTCTTGCCTTTACAAATACCCCACAGAGGAGAGAAAGAACTTTAATTTAATTTGCCTTTGCTCCTGCTTGTCAGTGGGCAGAAGTAAAAGAAAAAGATTTAACAAGGAGTGTGGTCCTGTCCTTTGTGAGCAACACGTAAGGCTATGTCCCTATGGGGTCTCAGGATCCTGTGGGAATGACTGAAACCTTTACAAAATAGGACCCCTTTGATTAAAGCCGCCAGGTATTTAAATTTCACTTCAGTTAAAGTTCCCGTGTGTCCCATAATCGCAAAACTTCATTAAAATATCATTAGGATGTCACTAGCTGAGTCGCGATAGTGTTGCCGGTGTTTCAGTCTTGCTGCAGTGCAGAAGTCCTTATGCAATTAAGGAGTTCTCAACAGTAAAGAAGGCCAAGAGGGATAAGAAGGTGTGTCTTATTCACTCAAGTGAGCCCCATTTGATTCTGACAGGAATACACCCATGGGACAGACACGGAAACCAGCGAGCATGTTGCTCTGGTCTGGCTTTAATGGTTCTCTCAGGTGTGCACAGGTGACTTACTCCTGCATGTTTTAAAAGATTAGTCTCTCTGGTGGATTAGAAGATCTGTGTGGTATTTGCACCAAAATTTTAGCAAGAGATCCTGTAAGTCCTGTAAGTTGTGCAGTGGGGCCTCCATGGCTCAGGCTTGTTTGTCCAACATATTCTACAGATGCTTGATTGGATTGAGATCTGGGGAATTTAGAGGCCAAATCAACACCTCAAATTCATTGTTGTGCTCCTCAAATCGTTCCTAGTCCATCTTTGCTTTGTGGCTGGTGCGCTAACCTGCTAAAAAAGGACACAGCCATCGGGGAATGCCATTTCCGTGGAAGGGTGTGTACATTTTCTGGAGCAATGCTTAGGTAGGTAATATGTGTTAAAATAACATCCACATGGACAGCTGGACCCACAGTTTCCAAGAAGAACATCGCCCAAAGCATCAAACAGCCTCCACCGATTGTCCCTCTTCACATAGAGCAACCTGGTACTGGGTGTTCCTCAGGTAAGCAATGTACATGCCACGTCCATGCAAAAAAAAAAAAGTGATTGATCAAACCATTCCACCTTCAGTTTCTGATGTGCACGTCCCCATTGTTACCCCATTGTTTATACCCCCACATGGGTATAAAAATTGCATTTTAGAAATGAGTACATCACAGGGACAGCTTAGGTCAAGCAGTTTGGAGACAAAGTTAGAGAGGCAAGGCCAAGGAGATATTGTATCTGATTGGAAGTCTTTTTCCCTTAAAAACAGTAAACACTAACACTCCAGCAGGAAGCCAGATTGTGTGCATTCAGTAAAGATTGGACTTGTAAACATCTTATATAAAAAGGCATATGCAGCTATAAAAACAATCCTGAGCAAATTCAGTTTTTTTAGATGTGTTGGTGTGTAAAAGCAGAACCAATGAAGTGTATCCCTCCATTGTTTTACACCACAGAGGTGAGCTGACCTATTGCAAGCTAATTAGAGTTTGCAAGAACAGAGATAATGAGAGAGAAGCATGGCACATGTGAAAAATACATGACTCGCCCATTTAGGGACAAATTAGCTGATGATGTGCAATTCTGAACAACAACCGGTAAAAGGTCAAAAAGAGGCCACAGCTAGATTGATATCCTCAGGTTTTCAGCCAGTGCCTGCTTTCTCCTAAGATACCTAGTAATTTGCTCACCTCTGGGGCCTAATTATCCTTCAGTAAGAATGAAAGCGAGCAGGGAGGGGTGGGCACAGACCTAAATGTTTTTTACTCCCTTGGAGTCGGATGATAACATCGTCACCAGTGACCAGCACTCATTATAGCCCAGGCTGTGCTCCAGGACAAGAGCTGTGACAGGATTCACATCCCCCCGAGTGGAGGTAGAAGAAAGAGCTTGCTGTCATTTATTCATAGCACAAAAGTCATTATCCTTGGCCTGTGTAGGTTTCCTTAGTTCCCATCTCAAGTCAGAGAGACCGGCGAGGCCGTGATGGGATCACGGAGCTGAAAGCAAAGATTGTTCACTTCATGTGTGAAGAGTTCATTGCCGAACAAGATATCTGCCTTTAGAAATTTCTACCTGTGAGTAGAGAAGATTTAAAAACTTGTGGAGGGACAGCTTCAAATGGATTCAAACGATTATGAGAGCTCATAGTGGAGCAATTGGAGTTGACACCAGATAAAATTAAATTTATTTAAAAAAATAATAATAATTTAGTAATTAAAAGTCAAATTGTGGAGAGGGGGGACTATGAGAGAGAGTAGTGGATCATAGTGTGTGAACAGGTAAAACAATAGTTTGATCACCTTAAAATCAATCTTCATTTCCCCATCAATATTAATTCAAGTATTGATTTGTGCCAGCTGGGTCAAACTGTTTCTATATATTCACTGTCATGGAGAGGTTAGAAACAAAGCCAACAAAAGCAACTGGAGGCACCTTTAAGTTCAGGTTTTTAACAGCAGCTGGGTAAGCAGTATAGAAATGTACTCCCATTTTTGTAGCCACTTTTAAGCTTTCCTTTTTATTTTTAAATGGAGGAGGAGAAGAAGTCAGAGTCAAACCCTCAGCCAGCAGGTTAGAAGTGCATCTGTACACATCTTTGTAGATTTAGTCTCAAATTCTAATCACTGGTGTTAATAAATCATGTTGGCAGTGCTGCCTCACCCATGTACCTCATGGGAAAATGAAAAGGCGCATATGCACACATCTCTACTCTCTTTTACACAACAGGTCTCAGTTCTTTGCTAATAAAGAAGAATTAGCTCCTTTAACAGCAAGTTCCAAATTTGAGAGGGCATACTGGGAAAAAAGGAAAGTATTTATAAGGGAAACAGGCTGTGACCCTACATCTTCAATTTTCGGTGGGCAAGGTAAAAACAGAATGTCTGGGTAAAGGTTAAATTTAAAGTGAATCGGTCTCAAGTATGTTGAGCATACGTCACCTACTTCCATCTGGATAAGTGAATAAGCAGGCCCGTTAGGTAAGAAAAAAACACTGGAGGGGAAATGCATTTGGTTAAAGTTTTACTCCTAAAAAAAGACCATCAGTGTGATTCTTGTTCACGTTGTTTAAATTCACTCTGTGAAACAAGCTTGTTTCTAAGCTGCAAGTCATTATAACTGTTACCATTTACAAATCTAAGAATGAAACTGGGTTCCCAAATACTTAGTTAGACAGTAAATAGATATACATACAGGTATACAACAGTGAAAATACTGGTCTTAAAGGTTTTCTTAAAAAACCTGTTGGACACATTTGATGAAAACTTTGAGCACCAGTCTCAGGACCAGTATTATTTACACTAAGCTGGCTAAAACACATTTATTTCCCACTGATTAACGAAATACGACACCATCTAACAGGAAACCAGCTGTAACGCTTCCTGTGGCTTCCATTACTTTTTAATGTCAAAGTTTAAAACATCTACCTTTTGTAATTGTCTGTCCCACTCTTACTAATTTCACCTGTTCGTTCCCACCTGTGTCTCATCCACAGTATTGTACCACTCCATGTTTCTGCTACTCAGACTTCTCATGCTCCTGATTTTGATTTTTGTTTTGTTCTTCAGGTCTTTGACTTTGTGTTTTGTGTTTCTTATTCTTTTGTTTTTTGATAAATAATTCAAAACTCAACTTCAACTCAACTGTATTGTCCTCAGAACAACTGGTCAGGTTTGGTTGGTGAGGAAGATCCAGCTTTTGCTTTTGTTATTCCGAAGATTTGAAGTAAGCCATCGCTTCACAATGAAATGTCGCCCATACATTGTTTATGTGTTCTCACTGAGCTTCAGTTGACCTTAGTAGTCATTTGGGGTTGGAGGTGCTGGAGACATTCCTTAAAGATTTTGTTCCATATTGGCATGATATCATCACACAGTTGCCACTGATTTGTGTGCTCCACATCCATGATGTGAATCTCCTTTTGCACCACATCCCAAAGGTGCAGATTGAGATCTGGTGACTGTGGAGGCCGTTTGAGTACGGTGAACTCAGCGTCATGTTCAAGAAACCAGTTTGACAAAATCTGAGCTTTTTTGAAATTATGCAGCCATCAAAGGATGGGTACACTGTGGTCACAAAGGGATGAGGATGGTTGGTAACAATACCGAGGTAGGCTGTGGTGTTTAAATGATGCTGAGTTGGTACCAAAGGCTCCAAATTGTACCCAAAAATATTCCCCACACCATTACAGCACCACCAGCAGCCTGAACCATTGATACAAGGCATGATGGATCCTGATACTTTTTATGTTTACACCAAATTCTGCTGTCTAAATGCTGCAGCAGAGACTGAGATGAGGAGGAGTTCTTTCTCACAGATGTGTCATGATTTATATTACCTAAAAATACTGAGACCCTCTGTGGAGGCTCTCCAAATTTTAATCCTCATCCTTTCATACACTGATAAAAACCAGCACAGTCCCATATACAGTTTACAATAAAAGGAGCTGAGTAACCCATTTATGAAAAGCAAAGGCGTTGTAGAAAAAAAAATCCTCACGATCAGCTCTCACAAGGGACCTCGATGCGGAGTGACAACTCACAAGCTGCTAATCACCCATGCCAAAGCAAAGAAAGAAACAATGCCAAGATCAAAGCTCCGCATATCAGCAGCTCTGTTACATCCTCTTCCATTCTGAAGATTACCTGAGCAGTGCAAGGTTAGCCTCCAGCCCTCCTGCTGATGAAAAAAGAAGTGCAGAAGAGGCAGAAATCCACTGATTCTCCTCGAAGGCGAACCCACACAAGAGCACCATATAAATATTCTCTTTGATCCCGCCAGCCTGGCACAGGTTGACTTGGATCCAAGTAGGCATTAGACGACAAAGGGATCTGAATGAGGACAAGCCACATGCATGCCGAGCTCTGAGGAGGCCAGCTGATTGCACCATCTGGCCTTCTTCAGCAGGTTTGAGCTCCTTAAAAAGAGACTTTACTGATCTGCAAGTGAGATGGGAGACTGCTGCATAACCAGAGATGCTTCTCAGACATGGATACTTTTAATGTGTTTTCAAAGATTAATCCAGCTGAAGATCAAAATTATAAGATGTGTTTTGGATACTGCTAAGAATTTAAATTTCATTTCATTTAAATTTAATTTAATTTAATTTAATTTAATTTAATTTAATTTAATTTAATTTAATTTAATTTAATTTAAATTTATGTATCGCAAAACTTGTAATTCTGTTTCATCAAGTTGCAACAATTGCTAGTCTGAAAAGAAGACTGGTCAGTGGTTGAATCCTCCAAAAAGTCTGGCTTTGGCTAATTCTAATTCTTCTTCCCCCAGGCTATTCGGGCCCTGAACCAGGTGTAGGACTGGACTCTCACACACATCACATCACCACACGCACCACCACACATTTCCTATAATCCTATAATTTATAATCTTTATAATCTTTATAATCTCTTTCTGCTATTTGCACATTTTTTACTGTAAATTCCTAAGTTAATTTGTAAATTTTGTAGTAACCTGTAAATTGCAAATACTGTAAAACTTTTTTTTCTGTCATTTAATGGTCGGGCATTGTACAGCTACAAGCATTTCACCCCCATGTCATACTGTGTATGGTTGTGTGTGTGTGTGTGTGTGTGACAAATAGAATTTGAATTTGAATTCACACAGAGAGACCCATTCATTATTCAGTAGTCAGTATAAATAGGATATTTAATCTTTTCAGTCTGAATTTTCCTTTCAGTCTGGAAAACTGTCTGAAAGACTTCCTTTTATAAAGTATGAGAAGCTACAGATTAGGCCTGCAAAAGAAGAAAACAAATACTGAACCAAGCAAGAAAAAACACTAACATGAGGCCAAGAGCCATTACAATACAAAAAAAGGATCATCTTAAATGACAGCCTTTTTTACTTGATATTCTCTTTCTTTGTGCTAAATGTAGCCTTGAGTGAAATGTCCCTCCTGGACTAGATGGCTTGCAGTACCCTTCACGTCCTTATTCCTAATTCATGTGAGCAGTAAAGCAGTGGCTGTGTCCTTCTGCATGCTGCTTTCCCTCTGTGGTTATGGTGTGACAGGTGGTTTTAATGGGCATACATGCAGCTTTTCTGGTCCAGCTTCAGAGATCCACGTTGAGAACCTGCTGTGGCAATCTGAGCTGCTGCACAGTCCATGTTATACAGTAATGTTGCTTTAAGTATTCTTGTGGCAACATGAAAATTACATATAACAAGATGATTACTCTACTATTGAAGATAATTGCTGCCAATGCTGCTCAGTTGGCTTCATTTTCCCGTTTGTCTGCTTTAGTTTTTGGTTTTTTTTTACTTTTTTTAAGTGCGTTTCTTTATTTTATTTTGTGGATTGCAAATTGACCTTAGCATAGCATGTCTGTGTTAAATGCTGTGCCAGCCTTTCGTGGCGCCGAATTAAATTAAATTGCTCTCCCCCAAGAAGCATTTTGTTGCATAAAGCATCAATTATAGTCGCTTGTGCTGCTGCAGCAATCCAATCAGTGGGAAGTTGGCCCTTTAATCTTGTTTTGGGGTAGTTTTTGCACTTCTTTCTTCTTACATTTTGTCAGGAATAAGTTAATTAACTAATTAATACAAGTTAAAAAAAAATAGGCAGAGGTAGAAAACTGCTCTTTAAGAAACATTTAACAAATTTCCAATTTGTAGTTTGCTATCTTGTCATTTCTCCCACAGGGAATCGGTCTTTTAAAGAGTCAGTCCAATTGAAATCTAAGCTAAAGATTTGAATTATGGGGGTCATTTGAGTAACTATACCAAAAAGCCAAAGGTTAATTGCAGACGTGGGACATTCTGAAGTTTGGAATATATGAATGTGGTTGTGTAATCCTTGGACTGAGGATCTCTGGCCAAGATGATATCATAGCTTTTCAGCCAATCTCCTATTTCAGTGGCGATATTAGTCATATATTAGTTGTTTGGATTTTCCTGAGGTATAGAGTGAGGTGCAGACTTTCAGCAGGTCAATCTCATTTTAAGAGTTCAGGTTTTATTGTGAAGAAGTTCACACTGTGGTTGATAGAGCTGCACTTTGATGGGGATTGATTTATAAAGCGAAACCTCACGACACCTGCCACTGTTTTACCCTCCTAGATCCTTTCTCTGAGTTTTGTTTAGGTCATTGTGTTTCACATTATCTGAAAAGGAACATGTTATATTCTCCAAAAGGAAACGTAGTCCTCCTCTTTTATTTTATGGTTGTAAGAAAACTGTGCAGCTGACTGTAAGACAGCACATTAGTGCGCATTCCTTGTGTAGTCTTAGTTTTTTCCACATTTGCCACACTTAAATGTTTCAATAATCAAACACATTTCAATGTTAGACAAAGATAACCTGAGTAAACACAAGATGCAGTTTTTAAATGATGATTAATTTCTTACGGGAAAAAAGCTATCCGAGTCTACCTCGCCCTGTGTGAGAAAGTAATTACCCTCCAAGCCTAATATTTGGTTGTGCCACCCATGGCAACAAGAACTGCAATCAAGCATTTGTGATAACTGGCAGTGAGTCTATCACATCGCTGTGGAGGATTTTGGCCCGCTCTTCTTTGCAGAATTGTTTTAACTCAGCGACATTGGAGGGTTTTTGAGCATGAACGGCCTGTTTAATGTCACACCAAAGCATTACAATCTGAGTCCAGACGATGAAAAGGTCACTCCAAAAGCTTCATTATTTTTTTTCCTTTCTTGAGGCATTCAGAGGTGGACTTGCAGGTGTGCTTCAGATCATTCTCCTGCTCCATAAACCAAACATGCTGGAACATCAGGGAACAGACTAATATTCTCCTGCAGGATTTTTTTGGTAGGGAGCAGAATTCATGCTTTAATCAAATACGGCAAGTTATCCAGCAAACAAGCCCCAGAACATCACACCACTGTGTTTGTTGGAATGATGTTCTTTTTATGAAATGCTGTGTTAGTTAATGAGCCTTTCCTCCTTCCCACTGAAAGTCAGATATGGAACTGAAATTTCTTTATTCCTGGACGTAACAAAACCATCTTCAATCCATCTCCATCTGGTATTTAAACAAACATAGTGGATTAATACAGGGTTTCTGATTTTGTTACATGTTTAGGATTTTTTTTGCTTTTGTTTTCACTCGTTCAGTTTGATACATTAGCATGTCCCGTACAGCCTAGCACCATTGCCAGATTCATAATTTTGATACACTGAAACAACCACATCAATCATGGCTGAGATGATTGATGGCTACTGATGGGCCAGTTCTAAACACTGCTTTTATTAAAATTAAGGCCAGAAACAAGTCATCTTAAACTTCTTCACTAATTGGGGCAGTGTCACAACTGGAAAAACTAATGACTTTAAGACCCTTAATTAGAACAGTTAATCAGGTTTCTAGATATGCTGTTTATCCATTATGAATGTTGATACTGTTATATGATAAGTACTGGGGTACTAGGGGTATAAACACAATTACTTTTGAGAAAGAAAACGTTGAAATGACTTTAGTTTCATTTATTTATTATTTATAGCTAGTTTAAATAATGCATCACAAGGAAATTTTGGCAGACTGTGGATGTTTGAGCCCAGCTGGATCTCTGTAACGTGAACAACATATATAACATATATAACTTAAAATGCTTGTGCCACAATGATACAGAAGGGACTCTGGAATAAACTCTGTATGTTTGCCATGTAAATGGAAGTGGCAGAACATCTTTGTGAATGAACTTCAGTCGAGAAGAAAGTAGAAACTTTACAAAGAAATTCAGCTCTGATAGATCCTCCCACCTTTAATGGCATTGCTTGTTTCCCTGAGCAAGTGCAGTCCAAGGAACAGCAGTGTTATTATAGAGTTATTTTCTCCTTTTAAATGCTGCATGTGAGCCTTCCAAGTGTGGGTGTCTGCTGGAGGCGGAGTAATCCTCTCTGGTCTCACAATCCAAACAAGCCCAACATAAAAGGAAAGTGCAATTACCCAGCCTGATTCTAGATCAATTGAATGCCACCATCAATAAATGTGGAAATTTTCCTCTTTACTCTCATTTGGTTGTCTCTTCGGTGTGAAAGCTTTTGTTTGTTTCAAGGACACTGTGGGAGGAGCATGCATACATACCAGAAGTGCACCGATTTATTTGATTGGAATGTGCAGTTTGTCTCATTCTCCCCTTAAAGCTGGACAGGTGAAGTGAGCGTCACAGACATTGAAAAACAAGGTCACAAAACAAGGTCGAATGACATCCGCATTAAATATAATGCTTCTATTCCTCTTTTTTAAAAATCCAGATACCAAATTACAGTTTAACCTGGATGGGAGACGTGCACTAACAAAATTATTGCCCAGCTTTGCCAGTCCCTCATCTATTACCAGCATTTCTGGGTCTTTCAGCTCAGTGGTTTTAGTTTTTAGGGCCCAAAGCTTTTCAGTGTTTGAGTTCACTCTCATCAGTATTGTTTCCAGCTGCCGGGAGCTGTTTTCAGCAAATGAGCTCTGTACAAATAGCAGATAGTTACAGTTAGCAACTACCCCAAGCATTTAGCTGAGAAAAAAGCTCAGTTTATTATGTATTGGTTGATCCGGTTGACTTTGGCTTATTAAGTTGCCATGGGACTGCTGATGATCCAGAGATAAGCACTCTGGTGCTTATCTTTCCATTCCTTTCCCCAGTACCTCCCTTTACTACCATTACTGTGTGTAGTTGCTATTGTGGTAGAGATCTGTTTTAATCTATATCTTTTTCTTCTTTTTTTTTTTTAAGAAATTGTTGCATAAAAGCACACAGCCATGCACATTACACACTATTTATACTCATTTATAAAGTTGATACTAATGGTTATATTTAATACTCGTGTTTTCATGTATTAAATACAATGAAAAATGAAAAATATAAATATAATTTTCATGTATTTCATGTATTGGGGCGATTGTGGCTCAAGAGTTGGCAGTTCGTCTTGTAATCGGAAAGTTTCATTCAGCTCTTTGTAGCATTGCTCTTCTTTGGGGTTGACTAACGGACCAACAACAGAGAAAGAGCAGTCTACACACCATTTGTGGCCCTGCCCCCTGGTGGCAGGAAATAGCTACAACAAATTAGGTTCTGGGTGGGGCCAATGCAAAACCATTTACAAGCCATTAGCTGATGAGCTCGAATTAGAGCTGGTTTCTGTTCAGTGAAGTTACCAAAACAATACAATAATGCAAAAATTCTCCACCATTCACACACTTACCGAGTCCGTCTCGGTGGACATGATATAATGTGAAAGACAGTGGAAGTTGGTTTCATATAATCTCCTCTGATATTCTTTAGTTCGCAGTAGATGTTTGATTTGGCAGATTTTTGTGCTAGATGCTGTTCCTGATTTGACCCCCAAAGGATTTTTATCTCCTCCTGTGATCAAAACAGTAAGTTTTTGCCTGTTAGGTGAAGTGTAAACTAGGGCTGGGCCATATCATACCATTCACGGTAATACTGGTATAATGTTGGGCAACGATAAGAAAATGAAATATGGCGATAGAATATGGGTAAAACACGCATGCGCAGTGCCTTTGTTTTCATACACACATGGCGGAAAAAGCATAGCGGCGACGGAGAATAAGAAGGGCGAAAGCGGATCATTGAATGAAACAGATGAACCAGAATTGGTTTGTTAAAATGTTGCAACTTCAGTGATGTGGAACTGGTTTAGCTTTCGTCCGTCAGATACACAACAAAGCACATTTTTTGGTAGCACATGCTAGCGGGCCGTCGTTATTACCATGTTTTTTGGAAAATACGGCACACTTAAACTCAATCCTTTGAGTTTTCCGGAAAATCGACAGTGCCCCTTATAATCCCGTGTGCCTTATGTATGAATTCTGGTTGTGTTTCCTGACCTCGAAACGATTTTATGTGGTAAGCAAGCAAGCAAGCAATTTATTTATATAGCGCTTTCAGATCAGCCACCAGCTGAACACAAAGTGCTGTACACTTGACATGCCAAACATGATACATTGAGCATGTTAAAAAAAAATGAGAAAAATAGTAATAATAATATAAGATAAGTAAAATATATGTATAAAAACAAAAAACAAAAAAAAACAACATTTAAAACAATAAAATCAGCGAATTAGATTAAAACAATAAAACCAGGGTCAGACTGTGTCATAAGCCAAAAAGTAAAAATGGGTTTTAAGACGTGTTTTAAAAGTGGACAGTGAAGGGGCCTCTCTAATGTGCTGGGAAAGATTGTTCCACAGATTAGGAGCAACAATAGAGAAGGCCCTATCCCCTCTGAGCTTTCTCTTGGACCTGGGTACCTCCAGGAGCAGCTTGTCAGCTGACCTGAGAGACCTGGGGGGTGAGTAAGGATGCAGAAGCTCAGAGAGGTAAGTTGGGGCAAGACCATTTAAACATTTAAACACAAACATGAGAATTTTAAAATGAACTCTAAGATATACAGGCAGCCAATGGAGTGAAGCCAGGATGGGAGTTATGCGCTCTCTTTTACGAGTTCTGGTTAAAAGTCGTGCAGCAGAATTTTGGACCAGCTGCAGACGAGAGAGAAGATGCTGACTAACTCCACAATATAGTGCATTACAGTAATCTAAACGACATGAAATAAAAGCATGGATTACCGTTTCAAGATGCGACCTGGATAAAATAGGTCTTATCTTTGCCAAGTGCCTTAGATGATAAAAACTGGACTTGACAGTACCCCTAATTTGACTATCTAATTTAAAATCACTGTCCATCTTAAAACCCAGGTTTGTAACAACAGATTTAAAATACTCTGCCAGGGGTCCCAAATCAATAGCGGAGGGTTCACAAGGTCCACTAGGACCAAACAGAATGACCTCAGTTTTGCTGGAATTGCATCTTAGAAAGTTTAGGGACATCCAAGATTTAATGTCTTCTAGACATGCTAAAAGTGGCTTAATAGAGAAGGCCTCTTTCTGCTTCAGAGGCAGATAGATCTGACAGTCGTCAGCATAGCAGTGGAAGGATATTCCATGCCTTCTGAGGATGGTTCCCAGGGGCTGTAAATATAATGAAAAAAGCAGAGGCCCTAAAATTGAGCCCTGCGGGACCCCAGACTGAAAAGTGGCAGAGGAAGACTCATACCCTAAAAAGTTAACACTAAAAGTTCTGTCACAAAGATAAGACCTAAACCATTTCAAAGCAGTACCACGAATGCCTGCAAGATGGTGCAAGCGAGACAGTAAAATGTTGTGGTCTACAGTGTCAAAGGCAGCTGTTAGGTCAAGGAGGACAAGAACAACATGATTGCCAGAGTCACAGGAAAGGAGGATATCATTAAAAACCTTTAAGAGTGCTGACTCCGTGCTATGCAAGGTTTTTAAAACCTGATTGAAAGACCTCCAGGATACCATTCTCATTTAAAAAATCCATCAATTGGCAATGTACAATTTTCTCTAAGATTTTAGACATAAAAGACGACTTGGAGATAGGTCTGTAGTTAGCCAATACAGTGTGGTCCAGGGCAGGTTTCTTAAGCAAGGGTTGTACTACCGCATGCTTAAAATTAGCAGGGACTACACCAGATATTAAACTGCTGTTTAAAACACTAAGAACAGCCTGGCCTATGCTAGGAAAAATCTCCTTAAAAAATTGTGGTGGGACAGGATCATTTGGGGAACCAGAGGGCCTCAGGTGGCCAACCACATCCTCTAAATAAGAAAGAGACACAGGCTCAAACTGGTTAAAAACAGCAGAGCAAGGGATCAAGACAGAGGGGTCAGACTCAGGAGAAGAAATGAGAGCCCGCGTGGTTGCAACCTTCTCAATGAAAAAACACATAAAATCATTAGACAGTTTATGAGAGGCCTCCAAACAGCCACTTTGTGGAGCATTTAAGAATAAGTCAATAGATTTAAATAACACACGTGGATTGTGACTGCTGGAGGAAATGATCTTAGAGAAGTATTTTCTTTTAGCCTGCATCCTGATAGAGGCGCCAGCAGTCCTTTAGGATTTGAAGAGACACCTGCAGTTTGTCCCTCTTCCATCTGCGTTCAGCTCTACGACACTCCCTCCTCACAGTCCGAGTGGCGTCATTAAACCAAGGGTCAGTTTTAGCCTTGGGCTGCCTGGTTTTTAATGGTGCCACAGAGTCCAGAATGGTTGGGCAAGAAGATTGCCAAGGTTTGGAGGCCTATCTCCCCCCACCACCACTTCCCCTGCCGGTGGCGGACTCCCTCAGACATCGGTGCTTTGGTGGTTCTTTGTGTCTGGGGATGGGCGTCCAGGTACACACCGGCTCACTCCTTGGCGGCCGCTTATCAGAGCCTGGGGCTCGCTCGGGCCACTTCGGAGGTGGGGTGCCCCCGGCCTCTCGGCCTGGGGCTCGGTCACTCAGGCACGGCTGGCTGCCGGCGGAGCTCACGGGCGCGTCACTGCAACTCCCCCTGGCTTCTGCTCCACGGCTGCTGAGTGAACCCTCAGCTCTTTCTGGGACAGTGGCGCAGCTGCCCCTCTGTTGGTCTTCCTTGGTCTCTTGTGTTCTGGGGGCCTCTGGATGTCTGGAGTTTTGATCTCCTCCATACCTGCTTCATGCCCTGAAGGACGGGGCTGTGGCCCCCCCACACCCTATAGCAGATCATTACATGAAGGAACCTTTAAAAAAAAAAAAACAAGCGCGTCCATGCTCACAGGTGTACACACGGGTGATCACACCCACAAACTACACCCTTTTTGGCTCCTACCTCAAAGCACACTGTGTTATGTTGATCTTATGTGCTGCACAATAATGTTTAATATTTAGTATTTACTGTCATATTCCCATATATCATTGTGATGTTGTTTATTCTATTACTCTTGTTCTCTTCTGCTTGTTTTCTTTTTTCTTTCTCAACAGGTGATCCAGGTGATCGATATATGCTTTTTTTTTTTTTGTCTGCCCATTCTGTTGGTTTTTGTTTTTTGCCCTTCTCCCCCGTCCCTCTTCTCAGCTGTTTCTCTTTCCCTCTTTCTTTCTCCCCTTCTTTCCCCCAGTCAAGTCTGTCCCGTATTCAGCAAGTGAAAATAAAATAAACAATAAAAGGTGAATCAAATGGACCATTATGGCAAGGCTGGGATGGTCAATTTGGTAAAGTAAATCCGTTGGGCATCTTTCTTTGCCTTTAGACAACAATTCTGATGGCAAAAGAGCCAAACGGGACAGGCAAAAGGAAAAAAAAGGAGAAAGGAGAAAAAAGAAAAAAAAAACACTACAAAATTCCTTATGAAAGTGAAAACAGCCTGACAAAAACTTGTTCCACGTGGAACTCAAGACAAATGTTTTCAAGGCTTTTTTCATGCTATATGTAAACTTAAGTTTCATTTTCATTCTCTGTTTGCTTTTGTTTTATTCATTGTTTGGTTAACTTAGGCAGAAAGAGTGGTTTGTATTAAAATTCTACTTTAGGAAACTCAATTTTCTACATTGTAAAGGTGAAGAGTGCCCTCAGAGCAGTCTCTAAAATATGTAATACAGGCATGTCCACTTAAAAAACATTAGTCTAGAAGGTTTTTTCAAGTTGAGTGTTTTAAAACTCTACTGAATAGATCCCATATGACAATTTCGTGAATTTATTATATTTGGGGCTGTTTTTTTATTTGAAAAAAGAGAACAGACTACATATTTGTTGAAAGCAATACCATTATGGCACTTTTGTTCCTCCATATATAATGTGGTAGTTTTCTCTTCACTTGTACAGACGGTGATGAACAGGTCTGGAGGTTTGAGGGGGCTGGGTCTCTAGCCAGACTCTGGGTATGGCGCCTGATGGATGGGCATTCCTCAGCCCCCACTCCATGCAACCACCCGCCAACCCTCTGACCTCCCACCCATCCTTCCCTTCCCCTACGCTCTCCTCCCATAAGTGATGAACAAGCTCATTACTATGGCCTACTGATAAAAGGAGGCCATTATCTTTTCACTGTGCACTTTGAACTATGACAAAGGAATCTACTCCTCCCTGTCTCCTGCTTCTGGTTACGTAATACAGTCGTGGCATGTGAAATAGATGGCTTGGTTCCAGTGCTTTCAGCGCATTCCACACTGGTATCTTCTCCAACATACCACCATGGCCACATACCCACAATGCTAGCTTGTTAGTGAACCGAACCTTTAATGCTTCTATCATCAGCCTGTCATTTTATTTCTGAATATATTACATAATGTTAATATAGAACAAGCACTTGGTGCTTATTTATCTGCTCCTGTGTTGTTTTAAAATCCTTTCACCTGACCTAAAGACGCAAAAAACAAAGTAAGTATTGGGATTCTTCTGTGAAACAATGCAACGTGAAAGCGTGATTAGCAGCTGCATCAATGAATCTGTGAATGAGAGCTATTTTTGAGAGGTGAAGAGGGATGTTGTGTGATTTAATTGTTCTGTTTTTTATTTCAACCTTCTCAGGATATTAAAAAAAAAAAGAGACTAATTGCTCCTCTCTTTTAAGTTATTTACCTTATTGCATTCATTTACCCAAATATACAACAACGCATGCTGTTATTTGAGAATTTCCTATTTTTTGGTTACCACCTTTTATCTGAAAATGAAGAGAAGACCAATGTTTGTCAGCTGTTTTGTAAAAAGTGAGCCCCTAATTTGTGTGGTTGTGCAGATGAATATCACACTATCTATATTAAAATAGAAACAAGTATTTGTCACAGTAATCTGCTTGGAAGTTTATCAATTACATGATCACAAAAGGATTTTAAAAAAGGAATAAATAATTAATGGAAAGAAAAAAAAAAAAAAGATTGAAACTAGGAGCTGAGGTTCTCTGTGTCCAAGGGAGTACGATCGGCGGGGATAGACAGCTGGTTAAAAGCAGTTGAGAACTGGGCAGCAGTGAAAGGGTTAATAATCCGACAGCGGCGAACAGGAGCGCTGGTTTGAGCTGTAGTGCGTGAAAACACAGTATCAAATAATACAGCCATATGGTCAGAGAAAGCAGTGTCAGTCACTTCCACATTAGACACAGGTAGACTGCGTGACAAGACCAGGTCTAGTGTGTGTCCGTGTTCATGTGTGGGACCAGGTACGGACTGGACCAGATTAAAAGAGTCAATGAGGCTTAAAAACTCCTTCACCAGAGGTTTATCAGGGCAACAGACATGGATATTAAAATCTCCCACAATAAGAACATGATCATAGTTGGGCATAATCCCAGCTAGAAATTATGAAATTCTTATTGTATTTAGGGGGACGATAAATAACAGCAAAGAGCACAGAGTTAGAGCGATTAACTTCAAAACACATGAGCTGAGGGCTGGAAAACACACTGTTTACATTTAAAATCCTTTTTAAAAACAACCGCCGTACCTCCTCCTCTCCCTGATGTCCTTGGTGTGTTAAAATAGGAACAACCCGCTGGTAAGAGTTCAGATAAAGTACTGGACTCACCAGTATTAAGCCAAGTCTCCGTGACACACATGAAGTCTAGTTTCCAGGAGGTGAATAACTCATTCAGAATAAAAGATTTGTTCACCAGCGAGCTGGCGTTGACCAGCCCAATCCTGACAGGAGCCGGGGATGAGGTAAAAGCCCCAGCGGCACAGGGAGTCCAACACAGCGGCCTCAGATTGCGGAGGTTCACCTGGCGCACGTTGAGCCGAGGAGGACAGGGGTCACGGAGGAGCGGCGCATCATCCTGGCAGACCACGGGGATGAGGCAGGAACCCACGGGGTCCAGGAAACGTCGGTGCACAAAAACTCCAGGAAATAATCTCTATATTCCTTTGACAGTAGTGGGATGGTGTGCTAAAGAGATCTTGAGTTTAACCAGCCGACCACTGCGCCTACCCCTACGTCTTCGCCGGGGAGGTAGCATGACTGCACGGCATGGGCAAGTTGGGATATGTGACAGCAACGGACACCATGAATTCTGACCTCCGTTAGAAAATGGAGCTGTATTTTGTCCAGAACTTCGGAGGTTCAGAAGCGATTGGCGATCGTACACCAGTAATGACCCGATTTCTTGAGTGACACACGACAGGAGCAATATAAAAACAAACAAAACTGACAGCGACAGACGAGCAGCCACGTACACCGGCGCCATCTTTGAAGCATCAGGAGCTTCAAAATACATAAAATCGTACGACTTTACTAAGCTACAAAGCCGCACCGCTTGATGGATTGTCGGAGCATCACGGCTATCGTAGGCAGGCGCCTCGCGGAGTGATACGTACTGTGCTTCAACATAATATTACCGTATTGTGTGTGTATAACCTCTTTTTAAGTTTTGTGGATATTATCAGTGTTGGGTAAGTTACTTTAAATTAGTAACTTAGTTACATTACTAGTTACTTTTGATGGAAGTAACTAGTAATGTAACTAACTCAGTTACTTCAAGTTACTCGTTACTTTCAAAGTAACTAGTTACTAGGGAAAGTAACTTTGCTTTTACTCAGACTACTCTTGTTAATGTGTTGCTAACTGGATACCCAGCAAGAGTGCCTTCTTCTAGCTTGCTTACTTGCCATAAGTGCACTGTGCCACCTACCAAAGGAAAAGATAATGTGCATATTTCCACGAGAGAAATCCCACGCCTGGACCGTCGTTGACCACCGCCATGATTCTAGCCTACGTCACAGCGTCATGTGCGCTTTTTACATCCAACACGAAAACTGCAGTCGTGGTGCTTTCGATTGTACTCAGAACTCAGAAATTCTGCCTTCCGAATAGGAAGATGTAGGTAACACCAGACTGCAGATGAGCTGCATACAGGGCTAGACTGGGACAAAACCACCACATATCCAGCTTTACAGCTGTGGCTCCAGCAAACATCAGCTGATACTAGAAAGTAATATTAAATAAATTCTAACAACAGCTGATCAAACGTGCTGCTGTTGTTTAACGTGACATCCGGTGGTTTCCTCTTTCTGGCACAAAGCGGACGATAAATAAACAAGAGGGAAAAGCCGATCAGCTGATCATTGACAAGTTTCATGATTAAAGTAGCAACAGGAGAGGGAGGGGAGAGAATGAGAGAAGAAGAGGCAGCTGTGCAGCAAAGACACAGAATAACTCCAGCTTTGTGTCTTTTTCATTGTAGCTGAAGTCTGGGACAAACTGTGTTCCTTTTCACCTAAATACAAAACGCGTAATAATTTCTCTGAATATGAGACGATTCCGTTTTTTACAGGACGGTTGGCAACTCTAATAATTAACCGTATGAACAAAATAAAGTTCAACATCAGTAACATAGCACCCACCCAGCTGTATAGAAATCCCGTCATGCTAGCTAGTACGCAATACGAAAAAGTCAACACAACGAAAATAAACTCCACCTAAACTTGGTTTATATCTGACCCAGATAGACTGCAGGTCATAACTTCTTACCTGAAGTTCAGTTCACCTGACACTCAGACGGGCGGCCGCTTCGGGTCTCTCCTCCTGCCTCCCCTTTCTCTCATCCACCTGCTGGCCTCCACCACTTGCTAATGTTACTGAATCTGTGGAAGCTCTGCGATAGCCACCACACGAAGTAACGAATAGTGAGCCCATCTAAATCCCAGTAACGAGTAACGCGTTCCTGATTTTGGCATAATAACTAGTTACCGTGCATGTTACCACAATAATAACGTAGTTACTGTAACGCGTTACTTAATAACACGTTAGTCCCAACACTGGATATTATACATGGTTATGCTGAGGATATGTCGGCCAATTTCCACTGGAAATGTCTTTTGCTTAAACTGTCAGCAAGGAATTTGCATTTGCACTGTTACATTGTTATATAACTACCGTATTTCCCGGACTACAAAGCGCACCTGAATATTAGCCGCACAAGCTAAAATCAGGGGAAAATCCTGTTTTGTACATACATTAGCCGCACCTGACTAAAAGCCGCAGGTGTTTCAATGTTGACTTATCATATGTAAGAGAATATGCACAAAGGGAATTGTCAGGAAAGAGATGGCTGTTTGGAGACACACCCCTTTTATTAATATTTTGAAAAACAAGTTATGGGTACATATTTGCATAACTTTTTAGATATATGTACAAGTACCTGTAATTACAAGTACAAAACGTGTACTGTGATTCATAAACGAGTAACAAATGTAGTACATAACAATAATCTACAGCACACCAGAAAAATAGATTCGGACTACCTTTTAGGCTCAGGTGCAGTGACACGGCTTTAACAAGAAGAAAAGTCAGTCATTCACCACCATCTTTCTCTTCTTCCTGCACACTAAAACCACCAAAGTCCTCTTCTCCAGTGTCGGATACGAACAGGCTCAGGATGGCTACGTCATCCACTCTCAGCTTCTTTCCTTCGTTGTCACTTACAAAACCAAACAAATCCTCGTTGTCAGAGTCAAACACCCTTTTTTGCACTAATAAAGTTGTGGAGTTGTAAAGTATTTTGTCTAGTGTCAATTATATCGCCAGTTATATTGTTATCGCAAATTTTCAAATGTATATCGTGATAAATATTTTTGGTCATATCGCCCTGCTCTAGTGTAAACCACTACACTTTATTGCTTAGTCCCATTACCATTTTAAATTTAAAACCTGTCAGCTTGCCGTGACAGTGACGGCTCATTCATTCTGGGCTGTCACCCTTTTTCTAAATATAGTCCGAATCCCTGCACCCAAAGCACCAGCCTGACAGGTGATGAAGGCACATCCTCTGCCACTCAATCAAAGAGACATCCGCTGACCGAGCGTCCTTTTATGAGACACACAATACCTGCTGTCCACTAAATTTGTATTTACTTCTTTTAAAGCTATGGAAAACAATAAGGTTGTCTATATCTGCGTGGAATTTAAACTACACCAAGGTCAGCCAGGAATTTCCATAAACAGAAAAAGTGAAGAGTTTATCAGAATTATATATTTGAGATTCCACAACAAGTGGAATCTCAAGTTTTCCACTGCAGAACAAACCCCACTCTGTATTCTCCATTTCTTGCATCTGAATCTTCAAAGACATAATTTGCCTCGATCCTGCTGAGCTGACATATCATCTCAGTGCGTGGCTTCCTACCATCCTGAGAGACCCTCAAGGCACTGAGCTACTTTCACTCTTGTTCCAGCATCAGACTTATGCTTGAATCCATCTTACTTTTAAACAGTGCTTAAACCAACACTAAATTTGTTCTCCTCAGGGGGAAATGGGATTCAGAGACTTTGGAAAGGGGCCTCGTAATTTTACTACTGTGGTAGACAAATGAAAATGCAGCTTTTGACAAATGTTATCACACTACAAATACTAAAAAAAAAAAACCCAATGTATTTGATTGCAATGGCATCTGTTTCTAACTGTATATCTAATATTAAATTAGAGTAATGCACAAGGTGTCAGAAGCAGAAGAGTTGGACAGTAACCATCCAGCAGCCATTTTTGACTTTTTGAATGACTGTTTATTTCCTGTCAGCTCATTTTGGCTGATAACGTAAAGAAACGTGGAAAGATTATGACTGAAAAATGTCATCTTATACATTTCAATCTGGACTACGTCCAAGTTCATGCACTCACGGTAGGTTTGGAAAAGTAATAATGAGCTGAAAAAATAAATGTCTGCATTGCCTGGCGGTCTGCTTGTGAACTAAGGCTGGATGTTCTTAATAAGAATGTGTAACCTGGAAGCGCTTCGGTACAAAGGTGGTGTCATTCCGATTTGTTCCAGTGTAAGAATACCTGCAGATCACAGTCCCGATCACAATGTTGTCCAGAGTTCATGTGGAAAAATGGCCTGAACGCGTTACTGTTACTCCCGTGTCTGCTCGACAGGTACTTGATAGTGCAGCTTTAAATATCAGTGCAAGCATCAAGGCTTAATTTTCACCTTCACTGCCACAGCTCAAACTCATGAAGTGAAGCATCGATCAGTATAAATCATTTTATTCCCAACGGTTCAACAGCATTGGCGTGAGCCATGAAAACAAATATTTTATGTATTCTTAGCCAATTTAAATATTTTAAAATATTTAATTTTTCAAAGCAATGGTGCATCATAACATGCAAGCACGCATGCAAAATTATCATGAAAGCAGAGACTTACTGTGGGAGGAGACAGGCGGAACATCAAAGACATCCATGTGCCAATCCTCCATCTTATGCTAATCATCATGCGGGGTTTTACACTTCCAGCACAAGAGCTGCACGGAAAATCAAAGAATGTATAGGAGAAGATGTGAGCCGAGTCATGTAGAAGTGTGGAAGGTGCAGACAGGTTTATAGGAGGCAAAAAAATGTTTTATAAAAATCAACCAACATTACAGATAAAGTGAGGAGAGACCTGGTTTATTTGAAATCTAGGTAGCTGCTTTGATCAAAGATTAACACTCAAAGATGGTTTTCATGCAGGCATTGGGCACACGTGGGAGGCAATGCAATGATAATGACTTATTGAAGCTGTTCTATATATTGTTATCGACTTTTTTAGAACACATGAAATCATTGCTCCCAAAGGGTTTTGTCATTTGCTCATCATGGTGAAATAGTGCTCTGTCTCCTTTGGGTAAATAGGATGGATTTGACGTTGGGCTCCATTTTTCTGGTAACTCAGATACAGCGTTCCATTTACCTCAAAAAGGAATCTGTGTTATTATGTTTTGACAGCCTTCATTTTACACATCCCTCTTGTATTTATTTTTCTGCCAACTAATGTTTTAGCGTCATTATAAGAGTAGAGTTCAAAGACAGAGTGACAACAGATGGGGGAGAAACATGAAGAGCCAAACAGCCGAATGGTTCGCATGTGTTCCAGAAGAACCATCTAAAAAATGTTAACCAGTAACCTTTCTAGCACATAGTATTCAGTTTCCACTCAACTTGTATTGTATTGGCTCAATGCATATTGGAAAATTCTATAGAGTAATTTAGTAGAACTCCTGCTAGATGATAAGCAGGAAGTAATGTTAGTATTTCTTGTTTTATTCTCTAGGAGGTCTTGCACAATACTCCTAAGAAAAGTAAAAGGCTTTCTACTTCACGCTGTCTAGGCATGCACAAACATTACTATTAGAGATGTTTTTTTTGGATTTAATATTTGCTTGTGTGAAACACGGTGAAGGATTCAAACAAGGAAAAATAATTTGAATGGTCTTTCAGGGAAAACTACACAATCACAAAAAAGCAGAAAAGCTTTTATTTTAAATCGTTCCCCTCCTCAAAACTAACTGAAAAAGACTAATGACCAACTGTGACTGTGATAAATGCATACAGCTGTGGTCAAAAGTTTCCATCCACTCTTCATGAAAGCATGAACGACATGGTGACTTGGTGTTTTCTTTTTTAATGATTTCTTTAACTGTTCTTTACCAGGACTAAATGATTGTAGACCATGCATCTTTAATGACTGCTACAAAACCAACACCTTCAAGCTCGACTGAAATCCACAGCTGCTCACGGGGACGAGCCAAACGTCGTCTGGACAAAAGTTTTATGGTCAGGTGAGACAACGATTTAGCTGTTTGGCCATAATGACGCACAAAGATGAGTAAACTAAGAAGACTATGCAAACTGTCAAGCATGGTGGTAGCATCATGCTCAGGGGGTGTTTTGCTGCCAGGGGTACTGATAGATTACACAAAGTGGATGTGATAATGACAAATTCCTCAACTTCACCTCAAATCAATACGTGGATGAAACTTGGACACAGCTGGGTGTTCCCAAGACAATGATCCCAAATACAGATCAACATTAAGCTTCTGGAACAGTCTTCACAAAGCCCCGACGATTGGATAACACTATGCAAGTGACCGTTACATGAATATGCATAGGTTCATTAACATATGACGTCTACATACAAACAAAGAGTACCTTGCCTGTGTGTGTTGGCGTATGTGGTGGATGTGTGTGTGTGTGTGTGCGTGTGTGTGTGTGTGGGTACTGCTGATCAAAGGGTCATAAAAGCACACAAGCAAACATCCTTGGTCAGGAAGAGGGTAGACCCCCCCCTCATCCTAGATAACACCGTGAGGAAGTCCAGCAGTTCATTTATACACAAAAAGCACTTAGACTAGAACAGACGTAACTACGTTAATCCTACCATAAAACAATTAAACAAGGTATGAACTTTCCCATGCTCCCAGGATGTAGGTGTGCATTCTAGTGTGGAATACACACCAAGCCTCTGTAGCCTGTTAAAGATCACCCAACTTATCACTACACAATTAATTATACACCTCTAAACATCCATGGTTAAATATTTCTAAGCATAAATGACAATCAACAATACAAACTCTAACAGATGGTAATCACATCCATCTTTAACATACAGTCTGTGGTCAAGCCTCCAAAATCTAAGACATGCACCAAAAAGCAGAAATGAAATTAGAACACAGGTGAGAGAAAACTGAAAACTGAACTCTTTTTGTGGTCCTGCTAACAGTTTGAATGCTTGTTGTCCATGTTGTGTTGCTGTATATCACATTCGGAGTTGGCTCTAAGTGTCACATTAGATAAATCTGAGCAGTGACCCATTCTGAGGAGACATGGATGAGATAATTACAGTTATACATTATACAAAATCGGTCAAGTGGAAAATCCTTAGTGTGTTTATGTCTACTTCGCTGCCTCAGGAGCTCAGACTCATTCAATCCGAATGCACGAGGTTTGATGACGATGTGCCAGGATAAACCGTAGCCTACTTTTGAGGGGGGACAAGTTCACATTAACATGTCTCTGCATACTATAGCAGTTTATGTCATCAAGTTGTGATTGAGGGCAAGATGCATTTTGCATCTTGTTACGATTGCCCTGTTTGTAGTAATATATATATATATATATATATATATATATATATATATATATATATATATATATATATATATATATATATAATACATACATACATACATACATACATACATACATACATACACACACACACACACACACACACACACACATACACACACACCAACACTGGTCTCTCCCTCTTCATAAAAGACAAACAGCGCTCAAAGAATCAGTAATTTACATCTCTGGGAGAATTCCCAGTAGAGTTTGTGATTTAGTTACAAGCTTTTTAAGCTAGCTGATATGTTAGCTTTCTGAGGCTAACAGAAATATCACATGGCAGCAAGTCACCGCATTTAAGCATGCTGAGGTGGTGGAGACAACCTTAAGAGACTTTGAAGAAGGCCACACAAAACATTTGAATGAGTCCCAGTAATTCAAGTCCAGTGAAGAAAACTAAACCCTTTTCCAGACCCTCAAACATTACATCATATCCTGTACATCTCTTTTCCATAGTACGCTTGTTAAAGAATGTCAAAATTTAAATTTCATACAAACATCTGCTTTTATATACACTGCATGTCATTTTAAAGTGTTTTAGTGTGTTTTTGTGTGCAGGTCAGAGACAGTGGGTTGTAAAATGTGAGTTAAGGGGATTTCTTTCAGAGACAAAACAAGGGACGGGATGAGTTTTGAAATGTTTAAAAAGATGGTAAATTAGTATGTCCAAGGTTGATTCAGTCAGTTGATCACATACTGGAAATTCTCAGCAGCGTGGTTGCACTATCATGTCGATTTCTGATGTTACTTCCGCTTTCCAGCCTTTAAGTGTCCAGTTTGTGGTCGTACTTTTTACTTCCTTCCATCTTAGCACTCCGAACTCGTTACATAACGTAGACTAAAAGCTTTCCGTGTATAACCAGCGGAATTGTGGGAGTCGTGATGGCTGATTGTAGGCTCACGATGCACGGGTCAACTTGTTTTCCATTTGATTTCAAGTGGTTGCTATGCAACGACACGATCGGTGCCTGAAGACCTATAAAGTAAACAGGCTTTAGTCTGTCTTTGCGATGATAACTCTGGAATGGCATGTGGAGCCAAACAGCCGATGAAAGCCTCATTCAATACATCAAATACTGTGTGATCTCCACTTATTTGCTTTGGTAGTCTACAGTAAACATCTCATGATGTCAGGAGAATCAGTTCTCAGCTAAAGGCTCTGAGTCTGTCACAATGTGATGACGCTTTTGGAGTCAAATTTAACACCCACACCCCCCCCCTCAAAAAAAGACATCCACTAAACTAATTCCATTCAAAACTCATGAATTCATAACCACTGCTCACATCAAGGTAGAATTTGAAGCAGCACAGTTTTAGAAGGATATTCACACAATGAAAGATGACATTCACATCAGCACTTCACATATCCGAAAACTTATCTGCATATAATTACATTAAAACCCGTGCAGGAGCCGTCTTTCTGCCACTCATATAAATCAAATTGGACGTTTTAATGGAATTTCCCCTTTGAATCTCATCCATCTTTTAACTTTTCTTTTAATCCAAGTGACAAGTTGATGCATAAGCCACCACCTGGCTGCCTTTAGGCAACATTAAAAAAAAATCCACAAAAATAAAAATCTACAAAGCTCTACCAACAGTATGTGTGTGGGTGTGACAAATGAAAACCAGTGACACATTGCAGGTGTTGTAATATATACAGCAGTAGCAGGTGCTGCTGAATGCGTTCCATTAATAACAACAGGCAGCTAATTCCTTTGAAGCACCACTATTCACCACCTATTTCCTGTCTGTGTTGTTTTGATGAAACAGCAGAGAGGTTGTGGGATGTGCTCTGAAGCTTTCTTTACATTAGTGATCACTGTGAGGAATGGAGGACACTTCGTTTAAAGATGTCTGCTAGTGTCAAAGTTGGAGTTGACAGTAAGAGGAATAAATTATATACATGTTTTTTGAGCTTATGCTTAGTCACTTTGTGGTTTACTGTGAAATTTGGCATGCACTCTTCTTAGTCCTCCTAGCCTGGACATTGTCTTTTGCCTGTTCCTTTCCAGCACTGATCACTCGGATGACTGATCACCTCTTGATGATCTTTAGCTGAGATTAGAGATTTCCTGTGTGCTGCTGTGGTCTTTGTTGCTTCTTCTCACTAAAACAACCATAAACATCCAGGTTTTGTCTCAGATGCCAGCACATTTATTTTGGGAGCACTGCAGAACCATGAAGGAATGTTTTGGATGTTCAAATTTACAGTCATTTTGTGTTTCTGTGTTTGTTTGTTGGGATACACACACCAATACAAGTTGTAGGTAGTGAACAAAATAATGAAATTGCAGAAATTAGCTTGCTTTGGGGGCTGGCTGGGCTCTCCCTTACAGGTTGGGTGATTTGCTTGGCCATTTGGAAAGGATTTACTTCTCCAGATTGACTAGGGTGACTACTGGATGCCTCTTTGGTGAGACATTTTGGGACAAATGGATGTGTGATTCTTTGGATTATGGAATGAAACCAGAATACCAAACTTAGAAAATGCAAACTCACAGGACCCCAGCTACCTGAAGGTTCAGATCCAGATCTTTGTTGTTGTGCATGTGCCCAAAAATATAATAATTGTTACTTCTTTTTCTTTTTTTTTCAGTGATTTCTGGAAACAAAAGCATTTCCCAGCCCTTCTGCCAGAGGTTTCTGGATCATGCACATAGGTGTTCCTTTGATTGTTGGGGTTTTCCACCAGAATATTTTATAAATACTATCTTTACCTTACAGACCTGAATTGCACTGAAAAAGTTCATAAATATAACTCCACTGAGTGTGACAGCCACCTTTGCTGGTGCTAACGTGCCTTTGACATCACAAATGGCACTGCACTAATGATCAGTTGTGTATGGAAACTCACTGATAATTCCCCTAAATGAAAGCATTTTAATTTCACGTTTTATTGGCTATGAATGACTCTTGGTTGCCAGCAACAGGACTCCACTTCTCTCTGCTGCCTCAGAGTAAGAGTATCTGCCAACTGCAAGCTATTTCCTGCCCCTGCGTTAGTACTCTGCACTCTGTCAGCTGTAGCTTCCTGCATTTATCTCACATCTATATGTGGAAAGAAAAGCTGCAGGTCTGCATGTAAATAACATTTTTTAAAAGAGAAAAGGCTTTCCAGGAGATAAGCACTGCTGGGTGATGAGACAATGATGGCACTCACTGTGAAAAAGGAGCTAAGTGAGGGAAACTGTGTGATGGCTGTGATAGCATGTCCATGTAAGCTACAAATACAGTAGCTGTGCCAGAGAAATCTGCATACTGATCATCCATCATCCTTCAAGAAACTGTGACGGAACACTTCAGACTTTTAACTAACCAGTTAAAGGTCAATTGTCTTTAAAGCACAGATATCCCTTACAGCTTTGTACACTAAAAGTCAGCAAGTTATTGAACACTTAACCTCTTTGAAGGCTTTGGAAAACAGCAACAAGCTGTAGACAGATTATGAGATAAAGGGATCTGCATGGAAGAACAAGATTTATTAGAGAGAAAGAAGTGTTTAGGTGTAGCTGACAGGAAATTCTTTAATAATAGATGCTCCAATCTGAAGTAGCCTTTATATTATTGTCATATACTGAAAATTACTTTCCATAAAGGAGTGCATGATATCATTCGTAAATTCAAACTGTGCGTACACGTAGAAGAATATTTAAAAAGTGAATATTGCAGAAAGATTGCTGTTTGGGTGGTTGAATTTCATGTCTGATGATTTGGAGGAATATATTGAAATAAATGCACAGTAGCTTCGGCTTTTAATTAACATAAAGCTCTTTCATATTAAAGACTCTCACATATACACATGCAACATCAGGATAGGTGTTTTTGGCTGATTTCCTAGAAGTATAGGGGTTTATACCAAAACCCAGTGCTTGACTATGAGGTGATTCTGGTAGGTGCCACTTAAAACATTTCTTAGGTCGTCAAACACTGACACAACTTTTTGTATTATTACAGATTGATCCAATAAAAGCCAGCGTGGGGCTTGTCCTGCGCCTTAGGGGGCATATTAAGAACCACCCCTAATTTTGACAGTTTGAGAACCAGTTATTCAGTCGTGTTAACAGATGATTGAATTATTTTAATGAGAAGGAAATCAGAAATGACTCATTGGGCTACATCTGTTACATCAGTCGCTGGTGAAATACTTGTGATATCCCTACTAGAAACACTCAGATCACTGGCTCCAACTCTGGGCCCAGCAATGCTGTGGTGATGTGATGAGGGGTGCAGGCGCCAGCTGTTTGGAACTGGAACCAGGTGTGTTTTTAGTGCAATTACCTGGAACCAGGTGGACTGCATTTGTGCAAAGGGGTTCACAAACTGCCCAAAAGCCCAGACATCCTGTAGGTTTGTATTTCCCTCCACTGGCCCTAAACCTGAGCAGGTTTATTAGACGGGTATGTGAACTGTTGCTAGGAATAAAATAAAAAAAAAACCACTGATTTTCCACCAGAATAAATCTAGTAGTGCATTCCTTACAGTTTATAAAGAAACCTTAGGATTCAACGCGAAATTATATTTTTTACAATCAAAAGCAGGTCTTCAGTATACCGCCAAAAAGGTGTAGAAACTTCTTTAACATATTTAGGTTTAATGAACCGATAATGGATATTGTGACGTAGACAGAGCCATGCAAATATGAAAAGTATATAAGTATATTTCACTGACTGACAGTATGACGGAACAAACTGAGGCAAAGATTAGCTGTGCGTGAGTCACATTCAGAGTGTTTATCTCATACAAAAGAATGGAGCAAAAGTCAGAAAGTTTGGAGAAAAAACTCAAGCTTAAATGTCAAGCACAGACACGTTTTACACATTTATTGAGAAGATGTTTGTTTTGTCACTTCAAGAGTCCACTGACATTCATAAAAGTGTCATATATGAGAGAATATGCTTTGTGTCTGAGCAAATTCTCAGTAAGTCAGAAGATTGGTGTGGTGGTTTCTGGTTTGACTCTCATTAATCAGTGCGTTGAAAACATCGTCAACTTTTCTTTAATGTCAGGTGTGTTTCCAGAACCACTGAAAACTGCTGTAATTAAACCTAACCTGAAAAAGGACAATCTTGACAAGACACAAATGAACAACTACAGGCCGATCTCAAATCTCCCATTTTTAAGTAAGATCATTGAAAAAGCAGTTTCTCAACAGCTCAATTACTTCTTAACACAGAATAACTGCTATGATGCCTTCCAGTCAGGTTTTAGACAGAACCACAGCACTGAAACCGCTCTGACCAAAGTGTTCAATGACATATGTCTGAATACAGACAGTGTTTCCACTTCCTAGCAACAGTTCACTGTAATGTCAGTCTTAGTTTTACTGGATCTCAGTGCAGCATTTGACACAGTTGACCACAACATATTACTCAAACGACTGGAGAACTGGGCAGGTCTTTCAGGAACTGTATTAAACTGGTTCAAAACATACTTAGAAAACAGGAAATACTTTGTATCAATAGGTAACTTCACATCTGAGCAGACAAGTATCACATGTGGAGTTCCCCAAGGTTCCATCTTGGGACCCCTTCTGTTTAACATTTACATGATCCCACTGGCACAGATTATAAAGAACAACAAAACAAACTATCACAGCTATGCAGATGACACACAAATATATATCACAATGTCACCAGGAGACAGAGGCCCTGTACAGGCTCTTAGTAAATGCATTGAGGAAATTAATGACTGGTTGTGGCACAATTTTCTCCAGCTAAACAAAAACAAAACTGAGGTAATAGTCTTTGGTGCCAAAGAAAAACGATTACAGGTCACCAGAGAACTTCAATCTATACACCTAAAAACCACAAACCAGGCGAGAAATTTGGGTGTAGTGATGGATGCAGACCTAAACTTAGAAAAACACATTAAGACAATAACAAAATCAGCTTACTATCACCTCAAAAATATTTCAAGGATAAAAGATCTGATGTCTCAGCAGGACCTGGAAAAACTAGTCCATGCATTCATCTTTAGTAGGCTTGATTACTGTAACAGCATCTTTACAGGTCTACCTAAAAAAATCAGTCAGACAACTACAGCTCATTCAGAACTCTGCTGCTCGAGTCCTCACTAAGACCAAAAAAGTGGACCACATCAGTCCAGCTCTGAGGTCTTTACACTGGCTGCCTGTCCGTCAGAGGATAGACTTTAAAGTTCTAATGCTGGCCTATAAAGCTCTGAATGGTTTAGGACCAAAATACATCAGTGACCTCCTGACCCAGTATGAACCTTCCAGATATCTCAGGTCATCTGGATCCGGTCTTTTATCAGTTCCCAGAGTCAGAACCAGACACGGAGAAGCTGCATTCAGCTTTAATGCTCCATATCTGGAACAAACTCCCAGAAAGCCTCAGATCAGCTGAAGCACTCAGTTTCTTTAAATCCAGGTTGAAGACTCGCCTGTTCTCAGCTGCATTTGAATAAAACACCAAATCCACACTTTTAAGCTTACATTTCAAAACTTACATTTTAACATCGTTTATGTTAATGAGAGTGTGGGGAGTGAGTTGGAGGGTGGGGTGGGCTGCTTTTAACCATGTAAAGCACTTTGTGCTACTTTTTTTTTTTTTTTTGTATGAAAAGTGCTTTATAAATTGATCTACTGATTTTATCTACTTTATCTCTTTTTTTTTCTCTTTTTCATTTTAAATATTGCTTTTTAATTGTTTGTTTTTTAATGTCTCTGTAAAGCACTTTGAATCACCTTGCTGTTGAATTGTGCTATATAAATAAACTTACCTTGCCTTTCACCTGTGATCATTAGTCTCATAGACTGCACCTGGGCCCTGCCTGTCAAAGCTCTGCAGTCCGACTCTTCAGCCATGCATCTCTGACACACCACAGTAACGGTTTAAAGTTAGTCTCCAGAGCTTTGTTGTGTTAAAAAAAATAAAACATGCCTCCATGTGAGAATAAATCTGTGAAACAGCATCTGCTTCTGTGTCCAGCGGCATCTGGGCTCTCTCTGGGTTTTACTTTTATACTGTTCTGTCAAACTTTTTCACATCTGTGTCCCAATTTCCAGAGTAATCTCATGAAATTTACCCTAAATATTTGCTTGCAAGTCCAGTTGCATCAAATTCTTTAACACTGCCATACGTGCATCTGATATAAGTGGAGTTGAGAGAAATTCCTGATCGCAAAACACGAGTCAAACCTGTGAATACAAGAATTTGCAAATCTTACATAAGGCAAACAGTTATCCATAAAGGCTTTAGTGCTCTGTTTAGGATAATATCACTATGCAGTAGCTTATAGAAGAATGAAATACATTACAAATTGCTTGCAGCCAGCAGGACAGAAAAACATTCATGATGTTTGTCTGGTGAGAGCATTATTGATGTTTCTAATAATACTGAAAGGAAAGACAGAAAGTTCAGACTGAGTGACTTAGTTTCATAGAGATGTTTCAGTATTGTATTTGTATTTGTATTTGTATCTTTATTTATTTCAGACATAATAAAACAAACAAAAAAAAAACCAATATATACTCGTCTACATGTATTTTCATTTACGAATATGAATATATGTGTAGATATATATACACACACACACACACACACACACACACACACACACACACACACACACACACACACACACACACACACACACACACGTATTTGTACAGACAAACAAGAAAAATATAATAAAATAAAACACATTCGTCTAACATGAGATAACAGTTGTTTGGTCTGAAAAGGAGTAGGAAGAAGTATGCACATACTTATTAACTCCTACCCCTGCTCAACATCTTATTAATCCCACATATTTACCTAATTCTCCTCATCACATATTCCACACAATACACAAGAAAACTTATATCAACAAGGCTGGCACGATATTTATAATTTAAATACGAGTTGACATATTTATACATACAATGGGTGATTGTCTTTTTCAATATCATATCCTTCCAAGAGTAATTTTCGAAGTGTCTTTATGAACTTGCCAATTCCTGAGCATTGCTGTAATTCTGCAGTAAAGCTATTCCACAGTTTTACTCCATAAATAGTTACGCAAAAGGTTTTAACATTTGACCGTGCTTTAAGAATCTTCAGATTCAATTTACCCCTTAGTTCATAGTCTCCTTCTCTGTCATAGAACATCCTCTGTATATTTCTTGGTAACATATTGTATCTAGCTTTATACATAATTATACATAATTGTCAAAGAAATGATTGATAATACAGCAAACTAGAGATGTGGTGGAAACAATTTACTCCTGACGTTAACTGGATGAACCGGTTTCTTCATTTTATAGTGCATCTCTGATGTTTGTGACTATATTGATTTATTTGGATTAGATCTTGAGCACATGTCACTAACAGACACTATATGGAAAAGGGTTCACATCTGGGGGTGGGATTACATCAGAGATCAGCTTCGGGGTCCTCCATGTTTATAGTGGTTATGGACAGGATGACAGATGAGGTCCATAGATTATACTGTTTGCAGATGACTTTAAGATCTGTGATGAGAGTAGAGAGTCTGGAGGGGTGGCGCTAAGGACGGGAGAGATGACCTTGCAAGGGGCTGAGGTCGTGAAGGTCAAAATACTAAATACTCAGGTAAAGCCATCCAAAGTGGACAGTGCATAATGAAACCAAAGCACTGTTTATGTGTAATGAGAGTTTGGAGTTCCTTGCACTGCATATTACCACACGCCACAGGACCACACTCTCAGCTCTCTGAGGCGCTCTGACGTTTTTGTTTTTTTCTGGAGATCCCAACAGGCAGCTGCTTGACTTCACTCTGCACCTGTGTGATTAAACTGCTGCTTAATGGAGCCTCATGTGACACTGATGCAGCGTTTGGCTGTAGCAGACTCGTGTTCCACTCCTCGTTTAAGCAGGGGGAACATTTCCCAGCTCAAAATCACAGCAAGAGCGAGATTTCTTTGTTTTTCCTCTCCACTTCAGATTGTTTGTGCATCTCTGTCTCTCTCAAATTGTAGTGTGGAGAAAATTACTTCAGCTGCTTTCCAAGGAAAGCATTTCATCAAAATCTTGACTCGACATGCCAAAAAGGCCACAGCAGGGAGAATAATCGACCTGCAGAAGCAGCTAGATGCATGAATCCACAAGGATTAGGTGATTTTTTTTTTTTTTTTATTGTTATTTTTGTGAAATTTTGCCATTTGGCATGCTGAGAGCAATCACTCTTCAGACACTTCATACAGCCAGCCCCCTCCTGCTGCCTGAATTACTCAAAGGAGAAGAGTGTATACAGTTTTAAGACAAATGACATGTTAGGAGAAGGAACAAAGATTCAGTCACATTTAAGGTACAAAGCATAATGCATTTATACTCTGGCTAAAGCTCTCCAAAGGCAGCAGAGCATTGAAGTAAATGAATCCTGTGTGACAACATTTTAAGCTGGATTTTGGGAATAAAGGTGCTGAACTCAAGCTTTGTTTCAGAATTAGATTTGGCATTAAGGCCAACAAGTTGACTCAGACTTCCTGAGCTCTTGTTTGGATGAAGTCCGTGCAGTTTCCTTGGATTTACCTTGCTCCAACTGAATTCACAGCAGTAAATAAATTATGAGACATTAACAGAATTCTTGTATGTGGGGGAAAAAAAGCTTAATTTAGTTATCTACTTGTAAAAAAGATTAAAGAAGTAGTGCTGCCTTCTTCTTCTTTTACGTATTATTGGCGGTTGGCAAACAACTGCATGGTGCATTACCGCCACCACTGGTATGGAGTGTGGACAGAAAGTAGTGCTGTCAAAACTGCTCCTGAGCTAAAAACTTTCAAGTTCATGGAGGCGGTGTGCTTTAATTGGTTTAACGCAGAAGTGTGTAAGAGGTCGATAAAGATGTTAAGATTACACAGTCAATAAAGCAGAGCCTGATTCTTTGTATTGATGTCTTTGACTTCATGTGAACAACCTGAAGAAGCAGCCTTGGAGGGGATTATGGAGCTGAAAGGTGGTGGTTGTGTTCTTTGATGGGAAATAAGAAGTCTGTCGACTCCCAAGAAAATGTACCCAAAACTCTAAGGGCAACAAAGGTGTTTGTTTTGTTTTTATTATCATCTGTCTTTTTTAGGGTTAAACCTTTAACTCATTATGATAAATTGCCCACTTCAATGCATTTTATGTAGATAAAATAATTGTCATGTAACCATAATGCGTATAATAATGCAAATCTTCATCCCTTCACTTTTTTCTGTGAACTAAGCTTGCTGTTGACTTCATTATGTCATTTGTTGGTGTTTTTTAATTATTTTTAAATTTGCCATGACTATTACGGAGCACAATATCTGTGTTTATATGAGCTGCAATTTTGTCACAGCCTCTCCTGATTTAGTAAACGTGATGTGAGTCATTTGATATTCAGCCAAAAGGTTCTAAATAAACAGGAGTGCCACAGAGTAGCAATGATTACAGGAAGCAACGTGAGCGATCAGTATTCTTCCACAAACTTCTGAAGCTTGATTGGAGTCAGTTTATATTAAACAGGTGTGTGTGTGAGAGAGATTACAGATTTTGTGTGTTCTTGCATCTTGTCGAGTCTTCATCTCTGTTGCACAAGTCCCATTTTAGTTGAGTCTCCTTTTGTTTAGTCCTGTTAGTCTTGTCTCTTGTGCTTTGCCATTAGTTTTATTTTCTGTTGTTTTAATTAGTTTCAGCTGGTCCCGTTACGCTGGTGTTTCTCATCTTGCTGATTACTTTGTTTATTAAAAGCATCAGTTAGCCTTTTTTTTTTTTTTTTTTTTTTTTTTTTTTTTTTTTTATACATCATTCTGGATTTTCTTGTGTGTGCTCTGTAGATCTATTTACCACAATTTTGATTTCCTGTTTGGAGGTTTATTAGCTGCCTTTTGGATTACTTGCTTTCACATCAGAAAAGGTTATTAGTTTTCCTTTTTTATATATTTACTTTTGCCTAAATCTGTATTTGGGTATGCAGCCTGTATATTATGATAGTCCAGTCCGAGCCATGCAACATGTAGGCACCAGATGTCTACTTTATATTTGGATTTAGGCATGGGCAGAGAGGGTTAGGGGTCTCGGGGTTTTCTGGTTTTTGTTTCTTTTTACCTATGCAGCAGATCTGACAGAATTTCCTCTCCATGCTGTCTGTGACAACTGGACTTTCTATTATACTTAAAAGGCCAGTTTTTGTTCTTTAAATGCTACCACGATTGTGTCTGTTTGTCTGCAGAAAGGGGTTTTCAATCAATGCATATGAGCTCCTATGCTAATCCACTACCACTGCTAATTTCCCATTACCCTGCAATATAGCAGCTCTGCTACCTTTTTAAGCCGGGCACTTAAGGACAAACCACATTTTGTCTTTTTAATTTGAAGCTAAACAAAAGTTAACACTCCACAACAATAACTCGTGCCCACATCAGAAGTGTATGTTTGGTACATAAGGGCCTCCTTTATTACAGAGGGGGGTTGCATCTTTCAGCTATAAATATCAATCAGCTCTTGGATGATTAGACCCACGACATGTGCTTATTGTAAATCGATGTGTTCTGCAGGACAACAGTATGGATAAAAGCCCAAATTATGAATTTAAGACAAATGAAAACGAAATCAACATGACTGATCCTGTGTTCTTTATACATCTGAAGGCAGTTTGCTCATCAACTTGGATCATATCTGCAGATGGAAAAATTCCCAGCTGTTTTGCCTCCGGATGTTTGTGCAGTATTGGCCAGGATCCCGCACAAGTGCCCACTACCCATGTTTACCATCTGAGCCAGTTCTCACCATACACAACACAAAAAGTTTAATGTTCTGCTATAAAAAGTGTCAAGTATTAAATCTCAGACTATGTTTTTGTTATAATTGTTGGTGGGTGGATCTGTTACCCTTTGTTCTTTCGAGATGGGATTTATTTCTACAGGTTCTCTGTATAGAAATATTAAACCCTTTTATTTATTTAAATTTTTTCTATAACCTTTGACTTTGAAAAAATGAGACTTTGGGGGTTATTTTTGGCTTTTTAAACAGAACAGGGATGTCCATCTCCCGGCCTCAAAGGCTGGTGTCCTGCAGGTTTTGGATCAACACACCTGAATCAAATGATTAGTTCATTTCCAGACCAGGAACTTCAAGACATGTTGAGGAGGTAATTTAGCCATTTAAATCAGCTGTGTTGGATCAAGGACACATCTAAAACATCCAGGACACCGGCTTGGAGTTGGACACCCCGGTCTAGAATAAGTTGTCGTTTAATTTCTACGTAAAGGACTTTTTTAAGAATATGGTTTTTATCCTCCTAATCGAGTCCTATGAATCAGTGCCTCTCTCGATACTCTCTTACAGCACGCTGTACTAGATAAGGTTACCACTAAAAGGCTCTTAACAAAAAAAACAGCATTTGACACGCTGTGAGTGAGACTGAGGCTAATGTAGATGGGATCAGAGCAGCTCCCATGACTGGCTGCAAAACAGGAAGGTTTAAGCCACTAATAACCTGCAGTGTACACATGTTGTGTTCACTGGCTTAACAAAAGTGATTGTTTTAAAACTGTGATTACATATTATTATAATATACTACATTGTCACAGTGTCTTGCACAGGTACAGCACACTCAGTCTCACTGCATTGTGGTGAGCAGAGTTAATGAGCCCATTCGTACTAAAGAAAAAGTTTATTCAAATCTCAGGAGGCTGACGGCAGAGAAAGCTGCAGCATGTGGACTTGAGGAGCGCACAGGAACGCTGCACTGCAAGTGTGTACGCCATTTAGTTTTTCCTCCTGTCTGCCTCCAGGGGCATCGATAGACTGGAGGTTACTTCGAGACACACGGCAGTTACGGAGGTTAAAGAGTGAAATCCCAGAAGAATTGGAATGAGAAATGGCCTCGCTTCCAAAACTCTCTGCTCACCATGGAGGTTCAGTTTAAGCAGAGCCAGAACTAATGCCAGGTTTGATTATATTCTGCTGGGCAGCTGGGTAGAGCCACATGTTCAAGACTAGCAGGAATACACTGTGTGGCAAGCTGCATGCCAGTATCAGTACTTAGAAAAACACATGCTGTGGGTAAGACTATAAAAGCCTTAGAAGAAATTACTTTAGAGAATGGGAAGCTCTAACTTCTAGAAGTTTTGGGTTGCTTATAGATTTAGTATCGATTGGCAAGGAAGTGTTTTTAAGTCTGTTTAAAGTGAGTCTTTCAGAGTCATTAAAGACAAATGAAGCTGGGACAAAAGCCCAAATAAATCAACAAAAAAGGCAGTCTGGGAAAAGTGAAAAGGGAATTTAGTCTGGGATTTTTCACAGTTATTAATTTCTCCTCATTTTTACAGCTCAAAATCTCAATTTTCAAACCAATGAAAACAAAGAATAAACCTGAGAATATTTAGTTGATATTTTTGAGGTTGGTGTGCAGTGGTGCAGCAGTGTATTCCTCGATCAGCTGACGATTGGTTGTGGGTAGTCGTTGGTCAAAGTGCTGCTCCAAAAACCTGCGGTTGCTTCAATCGTTATCAAATTGTTGTCGTTACCTGTAGTTTGCATGGAAGGTGCAAATTTGTCTGCACACTGTTGCAAATTACTTGAGCTCCAATGACTTGGAAAAACTGTGACGCAAACCAAAAACAGGCTTTTCACCTTCAGAGTAAGCTGTACTCTTTGTGCATGTGGTAACAGCTGTGAGGCACAGCTTTTACTTTGAAAGCAAATGCTGTAAAATGTTTGTGAGTAGAAGTAGTTAAAAGTGCACGGAATAAAGTGCTGTAAATATTGCTTGCAGTCTGGGTACCACAAAGAGTGCTTTATTCTATGACTGACTCTGGAAGTAGTTTGAGAACAAAAACATTTAAACTAATTTAAAAGTATAAAAGCATAACAACTCTTTCCTAATATAAAGTTCTCACCATGCTGCAGTGTAAGCTAGTATCTGCAGGTGCAGCAAATTTATGCTGTGTTTCGGTCACTCTCTCCTTGCAGTGATTGCTGCCACATGTTGGCTTTAAGATGAGCAAACAGCTCTGCAGTCATGGTGCCCATAAGTAAGCACCGTCTACATCAGTCTGGGGGGAGTTTGTAATGTTTACACCACAGCTTAGCCCCTGTGAACAACTCTGTGTTGCTGCTAATTGGCACAGAGATGAATGCGTCCTTCCTGCTTCACGTGTGTGCATGCCTGAAATAACAGCCTTGAATGGCACTGGATTTGTGTGTAAAAAAAATAAGTCTATATTTGGGGTGGAGGTTGACAGCTGTTGTCATGGGGACAGGGCTTTGGGAGATGCTCCTGAGTATCATTACTCCCAGTTCATTGTGCTGACACCATCTGTAGTCTTATATCCAGCCTACACGGATCAGTGTGCACATTTTGGGTCTGTAATCCTTAAATCATCAGCACACACAAAGCTGTTTCTTTTTCTTTTTTGCTTCTCTGAAACAAGAATAGCTGATTTCCTGAGACAGGAGCCATATGTTGTTCCGCTAATCACTGAAATAGGCTTTTTCTCATGTTGGCATTAAAGAATGCTTAAGGTGAGGTTTACTTTGGTTGATTGCAGATTATATTTGAAAGTTTTGTTCCAGAACAAGTGGCTTTTATTATAAAAATAAAGAGGCTTGAACAGTCCTGAAAGTTACTGCAGGTTTGAGTGGAATGAATTTGCATTCCTTCAAATGAAATAAGTTCAAAACTGCACCCATTTCCAGACTGCATGAAACAAACTTATCTAATAGGTACCAGCGTCCTCATTATGGAAGGCTTTGATTATTTACTTCAAAATAAAAGACTTTATGAATTTGTATTAAATGTGAATTGAATGACTGTTCAGAAATTTGCAGCAGAATAATTGTACAGCACATATTTTCACTTTCAATTAAAAAAATAAAAAAAAAACCAAGGCTTGGATGCACAAATGTATGTATTTATTTGGGATTTATTTTTATTTATTTGGGATTTTGACTAGTTTCTGGCATAATTTTCACAGAATTACTGGAGTTCATTTTAATTAGTTGGTTTCCTGGCAAAGACCGGCTTTTAGACAGTCCACAAATTTTCAGTAAGGTTAAGGTCGGGGTTTTGGAAAGGCTATTCCAAAAGTTTATGGTTAAGCTGCTTTATCCATTGTTTAACATTCTTTTAACTGTCTAGATGTTGATTTTAAATGAAGTTGGACAATTTTGAGGCCATCCACCATTATTCCACCTACCCCTGTGAGACATCAGTACCAGCAAAACAACCCCAGAGCATAATGTTACCACCACCACACTTGAAAGTTAGTATGATTTTCTTAGGTTTGAAATCTTCACCTTTTACTCCTCCAAACATACCTTCTGTCCTATTTACACCTATTGTGGCCAAAAAGCTCAGCCTTTGTCTCATCTGACCATGAAACCAGAAGACATTTGGCTCGTCCATGTGGGCAGCTGCAGATCTCAGTCAAGTTTGACGGTGTTGATTTTGGATCAGGGCCTTCTTTCTTGATCGCACTGTCACAGTCTATGGTAAAGGCAGACTTGACCCTTGGTGGTTTCTTAGAAATCTCCTCTCATCTGAGGGTGACAGTTTAAGCCTCCTTCTAGACTTTGGCAAAGGGATGACACATCTGAAAAACATTGTACTTATGTACAATTGTTTGAACCGTGTTGTGGAAATTTTAATTACCAAAGCCTGCAGACACGATGAGTTGTAACAACACCTTTATTTCAGCTATCTCATGCATAAGGAGGGACGTCAGTCAGGGGGCACTGAAAGTTGTCTCTGACAATGACCAATTCAAGTCCTTTTTAAACACAGTCGCAGAACAAAAGGCTTTTACAGTTGCAGTTCACACCTTGGCTCTAAACAGGAAGACTCTCTATCACCTGTGTGAATCTCCCCCACTCTGGGGTCAAGTCTTCCTGTGTGAGCTTCTGTCTCCTGGCTTCCGTCTCCTGGGAGACATTCACCAGTTTCTCACCGTCCGTTTTCCGGCGTGAATGAGGTGTGAACCAGATGTACTAAACTAAGTAACATGAAAGCATTTCATCAAGACAATACATTAAAGGACAATACATTAAAGAGAAATCCCACAACAGTTCCCACCCTCTTGATTGCATCTCAATCACTAGTACCAAGGATTTCTCTTCCTAACATTCTGTTAATTACATCAGCAATATTGCACACTCAAAAGGTTTCACAATATGCATCATTCTTACAGTGTCAGGAAAATAATTTCACTCATCACAATCATCCTCGCTCTCGCTATCATCAATGTAACCTTCAGCCTGCAATAGGGGAAGCTGCAATTTGGGAGACTCGCTTTCTCTTGTCAGTGCCAATGTGATTAATCTACTCAATAGGGTACGGAGGCATGGGATCAGACAACAACCGCAGCATGTGAGAATGGCAATAAAAGTGGCTATGGACATTAGCAACGACATTACTATGGCCTTATACTTCCCAAACTGTCTGTTGAACCACCCGTCTAAGGGGTTAGTAATACCGGAGTCCTCTGTCATTTGGGATGACAGTGTTCGCAAACCTTCCAAGGCTCTGGTTACAGTGCCATCTGGGGCTGTGTTGTTTGGAATGAAAGTGCAGCACAGAGGACCTACCATAGTGCAGACCCCCCCCCCCCCTTTTTCAGCCAACAGCATGTCCAGAGCCATTCGATTCTGCCAGGCGATCAAGGATGCGGCAGCCAGCTGTTCGGATAGGCCCCCCACTGCATCCCATGTCAGATTGGCCAGTCGTTGGACATTGTAATGTACAAAGTTGATTCTGTCCACATTCTTATTCGGAGTTACCCATAAAAAGATGGACTCAAACCCCCCTGCAACCTGGCTGGCCAATTTTAAGCTCATCAGGGACACCCTCTGGGGACACCTATAGCATCTATATAAGTTGGGGAGTTTTTAGCCAAATCAAGATCTTCCGAGGAGCTCCTACGGGGGTTGTATTTATCCTGGTTAGGCACGTATAATTTCCGGCCTTTGGGGAGAACACGGGGGGGGGGTGACACTTTTCCTTACCACTGGGAAAGGAGTACTTAATACAGCGCAATCATGGTCCACCCTCTCCCTCATGTGGAGCTGTAACATGCAATCAAATCCTGGCCTGTCCTCCCAAAACAATAAAGGGGCAGGCACAGTGAACAGTGTGGGGCGGGCTGCAGAGCAGGCCACACAGTCTGTCATGTTGTTTAACCTGGCTGTGTATGTTATCCAGTCAAGTCAAGTATTTTTGTCTATGTAACCCGTCTCTACTTGCACGACATCCTCTGGGGAGGTGATATTCAGATAATTTACAAAGGGGTCCGCAAGTGATCTGAACCTTTGCTTGGCTATGGTGGCGGTGACCTCTGTTGCATTAGCACGGGTCATACTGTGGTTTGGGCTTAATGCATGATGTAGTCTTACCTTTATTATGCCCATTGTGTCTGCACCGGCCTGGTCCACTCCTATGATTAGTCTTCTTTGGAGTCGTGGCATTGTCCTGGGAAGTTTGGTCTCCTGGAAAATGGGTTCCAATTCAGGTTCTTAATTGTTAGCAGTAATGGGTTCAGGCCGGTACCAGTCGCCAATTGGGCTCTAACAAAGGAAAAACTGTTCTTACTTTTCATCTTACCCTCTGTTGATTTTGTCTGTTCTCCCCAGTACCCCGGCCTGGAATGCCACCACACAAAACTCCAACTTGGACACCACTTCTGGTATCCCGGAACGCCATGTCCAAATATGCACAAATAAACATAACCTCTCCAGCTTTCATTATAGCCTTTACAGTCTATCACATTGCACAGATCAAAGCTGAAAGTCTGGGTAGTCGCATACGTATAGTGTAGCTCAATGTATCCGCCATACTGAGTAAGGCATTTGTCTCTCATCTCATGGGTTGCTCCTTCTGTTGCATGAACTTCCTTGGATGTTGGCTTGGCGCCCAGCTGCTGATCTCTCCAGAGACTCCACCAGAGGGTGATCATCAGCCCACTGAAAAGCATCAGAGCTACCCCAGTGATGAGCTGCTTCCTGGCTCGTCGCATTGTTGCAGGTAGAGGGTAGACTGCCTACTGCCTGAATGAGGTGCAGGGATTATTCTGCCCCGTTTGTCTTTTCCAGTTGCTCCTCCATTCTGGGTGGTTCTCCTCCAAAGAGTTTACAGTGGCTGGCGTGGATCCAAGTAACTCGTTCTCCAACCTTCCCCGCTGTTTGTGTGATCAGTAGGACTTGGAATGGGCCCAGCCACCGCTTCGCCTTCCAGTGGCTCCTCCTGAAATCCTTCACTAGCACCCAGTTCCCTGGTTTGAACGGGTGCAGGGGTCCTACTGCTGGCCTGGGCAGGGCTGCTTTCACTGCTCAGTGTACCTGCGAGAGAGTCCTGGAGAGATTTTGACAGTACACAATCATTTCGCTGTTGCACAACTCTGTGGACATGCCAGTCCATTTGGGGGGGTTCTGCTCCCACTCTGGCGGGTCGTCCATACAACACCTCATAAGGGCTGAGGTGTACTGGAGGTCTGGTTCGCGTGCACACATACATCAGCACGAGGGGAAGTGCTTTTGGCCATGTGAGGCCAGTTTCTTCACAGCACTCTTACCAGCTTGGATTTTAAGGAGCCGTTCATTCTCTCCACAGCACCTCCAGATTGTGGGTGATATGCACAGTGTGTTTGCAATTTGAAACCTAGTTGCTCGCTAATCTCCTTCAATGCCTGGTTCACAAAGTGAGTACCATTATCACTTGTGATTTTTCCTGGGATGCCCCACCTGGGAATGATTTCTGACAGGAGGGCTTTTGCCACTGCACTGTCTGCACTTTTAGTGGGGAATGCTTCTACCCACTTAGAGAACATGTCCACTACTACCAGACAATACTTCTTTCCCTCGGCTGGTGTCAATTCAATGAAATCCATCATTAGATGGTCGAAAGGCATGTCTGGTGGGGGGTGTGCTGCAGTGTTTACCTGTACTGGGCGTCCCACATTGTTGGTCGCGCAAATGAGACACCTTTTACAATACCTCTCAGCTGCTGTGGAAAACCCTTTGGTGAACCATAACGATGTTACTACTTGTAGCATCCCCCCTTTGGACGCATGGTCTAACCCATGTGTCCATTTTAGAAACCAGGGGAAGAAGTGTTTAGGTAGACATGGGCAGCCATCAGGAGATCGCCAGACAGATTCGACCAGTGCGCAGCCACGTTTGCGCCAGAGAGTTTTCTCTGGCTGGGAGGCAAATGAGGTTAGGTGTGGACAGTGGTGCCAAGACAAGTTGGAAGGGTAGGCCTGCTTCGGCTGCTGCTTTGGCTGCTGCATCGGCGGCGGCATTTCCTTGAGAGACAGAATCAGTTTTACCTGTGTGTGCTGCACACTTCACTACAGCAATGCGAGCAGGCAGGAGGATGGCATCCAGCAGCGCTGCTACCTGGTTAGCATTGATGGCCCATCTGGATCAAACCTTCTCAGCTGCTCCAGGATGCAAATTTCCAGTTTTGCCTGTTGCAGAATATCAGGACGGTTCCTGTTGACTTTAATAGCCACAGCACGGTTGGTTTTGGTATCACGACATTTGGCTATGTAGCGAGTAAACGTCACCGAGTAACCGCTAAGGGCCTCTATACTACTTGTGCAAACTTTCAGGCCCAAAGCTCTTACAGGAACGAGCCCAGAATAAACGGGACAAGAGGGTCAAAAGGCCTAAAAACATCAAAATGGGAAGGGTCACTAACGACCACAAGATAGTCTTATTGGTGCAACCTGCCAGCAATGCAGCTATCACCTGAGGGCTTGCTCTACCCCGGTGGTCCCAGATGCTCGTTGCTTTAAAAGAAACAAATCCACCCCAAATAAATACGAGCCCAACAGAACACTTATCGCATGCACTAAGTGTTTTAGTTCAGGCAATAATCGGTGGCACTAAAATCACTCTTAATAAAACATGTTCACTGCAAATCCACACGGAGCACCTCTAAAAGACCTAATTCCCCTAAGGTAAGAGCCCAGCTCAGGGATTGCACATTGCCCGACTAATATTGCACCAGCCCAGTAGAAAATAAAAACAAACCCGGCATAAAAAACAGTTTTAAAAGGTGAACCTACTAAAACCAAAAACACAACAAAAAGGAGAAGGAGGAAAAAAACAGTGACAAATTCACATGTGCAGCCTGCCCTGCAAGAGGAAATACAATATAAATTAGATTATAGTGCATAAATATACTTTTTTTTAAATGTCAAATATATTAAGTTAACATACCTCCAGCAGACAACTGTGTTTGCTGCACACCTGGCTTATCTTATCTTCTAAAATCACTACTAAAAACATAAAATAAACATCAAATACATTTCAACAAATTTTAAAAAAGCACTAAAAGAAAAACAGCCTGTACCTCGACCCTCTGCTGTAGAGGTTTAAAACAACTGTTTGTGTAGCAGACAATTAAAACTTCTGAGGCTCTTCACCTACTCACACAACCACTGTTCACAGCCGCTCATCAGTGGAAATGAAGAGCACCTGCTGCTACTTCCTCTTTTATACCCTCCATTGGGTCCCCTGGGTCCTAAAGCCTTCCCGATTACAGCTACAATACCAAAGCCCCCTTCTCCGAGGAAAGCCTCTACCTTGTAGCGGTTTCCCAAAATGCTCCCTTCAACTATTTCAAGCTCACCTGAGTTGAAGGATGAGCTGGCTGACGTGTGGACGCATACTTGCTGAGAAAATTCAACCGAAATTCAAAAAAATTCAACCGATAATTCAATTTAAAAATTGTTATTTGTGTGTTGTAATCTTTATAAAAAACCTTTAAAAAAAAACCCACCTCTTAATCTTTGGTATATGGCGAGGCGCTGTGGACACCCAAGTTTGTGATTGTGTAGAATTTTCAAATCAATATCATGGTTGCATCTGCTGAAAATCTCTGTGAAGCTTAAATCTCAGAGGCCAACTTTTTTGAAAATCAGAGGAGTTTCACATTTATAACACAGGTATGTCTACTAGGAGGCTGAAGGGTAGCACTATATATTTATAAACAATCAAAAACAACAATTATTAGGCAATTTATTTATTTCCAATTTGTATTGAATTTATTTCTGTTAACATGGTGTTTTTGGTCTGATTGAAGGACTGATGTGATGGTAAGGTGTCCGCTGCTCCGCTTTGAATATTGGTAGGCTTTTTTTTTTTTTTTAATTTTCACAAGAATTGCTAGTTCCCCTAGAGTTTTGGCCACCCCAATAATCAGACGATTCCCTATGAGCAGGCATTTAGCAACAGTGGGAAGGAAAAACTCCCCTCTAAAAGGAAGAAACCTTCGACAGAACCAGGCTCAGGAAGGGACAGCCATCTGCCGCGACTGGTTGGGGTGGGGGGAGTGAAAATTTAAAGAAAAAAAAAAAAATTTTTAAAAAGCCAAAGTGATCATTATTGGAGCAGCTTAATGAATTTTTCCAGTGCTGTTAATATCCTTTTCCAACCCCAGTTTGTGTTTTTGTCACTTTGGTCCAAGGTGGAGGAAGCCATGCTGTAGATTGATTCTGTATGGTCTTTCAATGTCAATACAAGGGAACCTCTTAGAGAGGCCAGGCTTGAAAAAGGGATGCCGGAGAACCTCCGAGGGTGTTATCCGCTGGTGTGCATCCAAGGCCAACATCCCTTTAATTAAGCTGACAAATAAACGTTGGCCATTTTCAGGTCCTCGTCTAAACACCATTACTTGTTCGAGGTCATCAAGATGCGTAAGTTTTATGTATTGAGTCTCCAGGGACTCATATCCTGTCTCACACTGAAATTGTTGGTCAGTCTTAAATGTTGGTTGTAGTTGTCTTCAATGAAATAGTCTTCAGTGTAGACGCCAGAGTCCAGAACATGATCTGGTGGCTGTCCTTGAGTCTCTATGATGAATTTCAAAACATTTGTTGTTGTTGTTGATAATGTCCTCAGTCTCGTCTGTTCTCCCCACTTCGGCCACGCCAACTGTCTCTGTTGTGGAAACCTCCGTGCGGGTTTGCCACGGCTTTATACAGTGTTAGGGCTGCATTATGGAGGTCGGCATTCTGTTTTTCCTCTCTTTTGCTTTCCTTTTCATCCAGGTGGCTCTGAGCGTGGCGGGCATGGTGTCGTAGCTCCGTTAGCCGCGGTTCATCTTCTCCCCCCACGTATGAATGCTTTACCTCGGCTGCCACATCTGATCTCAGTCCCCGGAAAATATGGCCGCAGAGATGGTGCTCATATGTGGAGGCGGAGGCGCCCATCATGTCATCTTTGGATATTCCCCCATTAGCTTCAAACACAGTTGTCATGCGATGTATGAAATCATCCACAGATTCATCCTTTCTTTGCTTGCAAGCCTGAATCTTTGACATGTCCACCTTATCTGGGAAAACCTCCTTTAGCTTATCTATCAGGTGGGTCACTGCAGTACAATATTCACGGTTTTCATAGGTCAGGTCATGTTCATAGGTCAGGTGTCGTATCCTCAGCGTAGGATCAGGCAAGTGAGGTGATATTCTCCTCAGGTCGCATGGTTTCAGCTTGCCTGCCAGTGCACGTCTAATTTCTTGACCCGTGGGACGATATTCTTGGCAGAAAAATAGGAGCTGCTCACCAAACTTTGCACCCGACACGAGAGGGTCAGGTAGATGGCTTGTGGTGTCAGCGATGTCTGACTGTGTCCACGGTCTGTGCACTAAAATAGGTCCCTCGGGTCCCGCCACTTCCACCATCGGGAGCTGCAGGGGTTGTCCTTTCGCCTGTCGCTGTCTTCGCGTTCTCTGCCCGGTCTGGAACTTTTCGACCTCCTCGCTGCTGTCTGCGTTGTCTGTATCGTCCCGCTCATCATCAGTGAGAATTTTCAGGCTGATCCGTGGCAAAAGGCAGGGCGTAATATCCATGGCGGCTGTCCTTACTTCTGCTCTTTCCTCTCCGTTGTTGTGTTTTCTCTTTCGTCGCTTCAGCTCGCGACGCGTTTTCAGCTCGCGACGCACTCCGTGTGTGACTGAGCGCTGTGCCGGATCTGAGTGTCATTCTTTCCGCTTCATCCTGGCGGAGCTGTCGCTCCTCAGTTGCGGAATTGGCGCTGGCATCCTCTGGCGGTGAGGCGTGTGGTGCAGAGCGGGATAGGGAGGGAAAGGAGTCCAGGTCCGCATCGGCTTTCAGGCCCTGCAAAACAGCCTGAACTGGGGAAGCACAAACAGCGCGTGAACAGGGAAATTATGTTTTGTTCTCCGTGTTATACAGAGGTGGAAGAGGCGCTGAGGCAGATTCTGCGTCAGCCTCCCTTCCACGCACTTCTCTAGGTAGTTCTTTCAGAGCTGCTTTGTTTTCTCTCCTTTCTGCTTCCACCATCCACATTTTCAAACATTCCTTCTCATCGCTTACCCTACACAGATCTATGGTTCTAACTTTCCCTTTCTTCAATAATTTTGCTTCTTCCTCCCACAAATGTTCCTCTATTTTCTTTAACTGGTTAACACTTAGCGATCCCTTTTCAGGAAACCCGTTTACTTTTTGCCACTTAACAACATATTTCATACACCCAATTCCCCATTTCTTAACCATACAGTCAAATATTGAGTTTTGTCCCTGGCCACCTCGTGGAGCGCTTGCCACAGCCGCCTCTCGAGCCGCTAGTCCGGCTCTGCTGGCTGCTTTACTGGATAGATCCCATATTACTACACGAGGCGTCCCCCGTGAGGTTCCTTGCCTTCTACGGACCAAGGAACGAACACCGCCACCCCCAGTCTCCTTTGAAGAAGTTAGGATCTTTTAGAAGATGCTAGGGATGCCACTCCGTGATTCTACACGAAGACTCCCTCGGAGCTCTTGCCCTGGAAGGTCGTAACACGTTCACCTTCTTGAGCTCTCCGAAGGCTGCAACACGCTCACACAGCTAGACACAAAACTCTTGTGACTTGTTAAAAAGGTAGATACAGCTCACCGTTCTGCAGGAGTTTCCTCTCGATTCGTCAAGGTGATCTCGGTGGTCGCTGAAGCACAGGCTCTGTGACTCTGCCTTTCTCCTTGCTTTAAACAGCTGGCAGGACCGAAGCGTTTTGCTACCTCGGGGTGATCAGCCGTCCCAGAGCCGTCCTTCAGCGAGAACACTGGATCACCCTGCTCACAGCGCCAAACTGTTGTGGAAATTTTAATTACCAAAGCCTGCAGACACGATGAGTTGTAACAACACCTTTATTTCAGCTATCTCATGCATAAGGAGGGACGTCAGTCAGGGGGCACTGAAAGTCGTCTCTGACAATGAACAATTCAAGTCCTTTTTAAACACAGTCGCAGAACAAAAGGCTTTTACAGTTGCAGTTCACACCTTGGCTCTAAACAGGAAGACTCTCTATCACCTGTGTGAATCTCCCCCACTCTGGGGTCAAGTCTTCCTGTGTGAGCTTCTGTCTCCTGGCTTCCGTCTCCTGGGAGACATTCACCAGTTTCTCACCGTCTGTTTTCCGGCGTGAATGAGGTGTGAACCAGACGTACTAAACTAAGTAACATGAAAGCATTTCATCAAGACAATACATTAAAGGACAATATATTAAAGAGAAATCCCACAACAACTGATGAAGAGAAATTGCTCCAAGAGACTTTCCCAACTTTGTAAATCTACAATTCTCCTTCTTTTATTGTATCAGGCCATTTTAACAGGTGAACGGCTCCCTTTTGGAGATGGCTCTTTGTGTTGGTTTTTGGCACTTCCATATTAGCATCACTTTTTGTTCCATAAGTTGCCCCTTGATTGATTCTCTTTTCTTAGATTATTAAGTAGCAGATTGTTAGCATTTGAAGTTAAGTGACTTCTAGCTACTAAAATGGATCGACTGGGGGGATAAAACTGTGTCCTAACATGCTTGATTCTTGGAAATCCTGATTGTGATTCAATCTGCTGACTCCTCGTTGAAGATTATGAAGCAGATGTGGCAGCAGTGGTACAAACACATCTAAACACTGCCAACTGTGAAAGAACTTACTGTTGGCTATCTGAGAGCACCTACTTTAAAAAACCCACAGAAATCGGGATTATTTCCAGTCCTCTAATAGATAAAGAGAATTACATATTAATAACAATAATGTGGCGGACCACCAGGTGGCTCCACTCACACCCAAGTTTAAGGGAAGTGTTGGGGTGGAGATTTTGGCGCTTTCTGTATGTGGAGTTCTGGTGAATCTGTTAATAAAGTTGGAGTGAGACACTGAGACCTCTCCAGTCGTCTTTACATACCTCCACAATAAAACACTTATTGTAGACAGCTTTGGTAGGACAATAAACCACAGTTTGTTTCTTCTGAGTTACCCAGTAAAGCAGTGATACAGCAGTAAGACCCTGCAAAGCTCCTTCCACATCGATCATCAGCAGATGATTATGCTAATTTTCCTGCTGGGATGTGCACTTTTACAGGATTTTGTTTTAAGAATCGCCCCCCAGAGGAAAGGTCTTCAACATTTCACTGAGTTATTATGGAGGTTAATTAACAGGCTGGCCACAGCAGAAAAATGAAGGTTATTTCTGGGTAGTAACTGCTCACATTTTGAGCACATTAAAGCAAGCACTGAGTCAAACTAAATATATATTAGTGTTGTTTAGATTTTCTATTTATGAGAAATATCTCTGCAAAATGCAACATCAGTGCAACATTCAAACATCTCTTCCTCTTCGAGTTCAGATTATTTCTGCGGTGTCAATGTTGGGTCTTGGTTGATGAATTATTGACCTTTGCCTTCTCCACCGGTGTCTCTGGCCGTTTCGTCACAGAGCAGTAATAACCCGAAGCAACAATATTGCCAAACCCATAAAGGGGCAGAATTGGAAGAAAATGAAAAGAAATAAATAATAGAAAATGAATTTATAAAAGATGGAAAGATAAAACTCCTATAAGCCTGAGACGTTTTTCATCTTTGAGGTGCAATCATCATATAACCCCAAAGGCTCAGTTTTGTGAGTGAAGATTACAGCGAGAAATCTGACAGCAGCCGAATGAAATTTTCAACATGGTTTTTGTAATTGCAATGACCAAACCTTGTGTGTGCATTCTTTCAAAGAAGAACTCGCACACTGTGAAAGTTGAACATTAAACAGATTCACGGTAGGTGCTGCTGCTGCTAACAGCAGGCTGTGACTTTTTCATCGAGGCCAGAGGGATGGGAGGGCTGCTGTCAAAACTGAGGGGTTGCTTATGCTGTCATTCCAACCATGACTGCCTGGACACAACAAGAGAACTGGCTCGCTGGAGCTTAAACAGCTGTGCCGGTCATCGATTCCCTCACTTGCCTCCTGCTAGCATCAAACTAGATCCTCTGAGTTGCTCCATTTCCCTGATTTGTTGCAAACCCCACAACTTTCAGCATGTTCACAAGAAAATGGTCATTTACGGATCATACCAACAAGGATCACCCTTAAACCGCGAACATGCACGTCTGCAGCTTTATAAGAAATCTTTCACTTTCATTATTCCACTCACTTGTACCTTGGTTTCAAATATGTACTTAAGGATGCAGTAGACCCCAGTACTGCCTTTGCATCTTTGGCAGGGAGTTCCTATGTTTACACATATGGTTCCTGCAGGAATTTAGCATAAGAAGATCATATTGAACCTCTGGAGAGGGGGTTAGCAGTAGAAAATGACCTCCCACCCACCCCACCCTTTTTTTTTTTTCTAAAGATGTACGTTGGTGATAGGGTTAAATCTTTTTTTTTTTTATTTATACACATTGATGGTGTACTCAGTTTTTCATAGGGCTGCAGAGAGTCCTATGAAAACCTTGTTTTTAACATGACTGTGCACAGTATTCGAGTGAAAATCCCAAAGTGGTGTGCAATCTTTTACACAGTGACACATCCATAAGTTGAAGCCTAAAAATATAATTAAATATTGATCTCACAGATTCAAAAAGTGCTGAAGCATGACATTGCAGACTATATAAGATATTTGGAAACGTTAGATGGTTTAGTCCGTGGAGACTGCAAGCATCAAAATAACATCTCTGATAACCCCAAATACTTCGAAGTGCATATGGTTATGTATTTAAAACAAACTGGCTTCCCTTGTTTAGTTATGCATCGCACTGCATTTGTGTTTGTAAAGTAAACTTATATGCAAATTCAAATACGCGCAGCTAAAAGTGTTTAATCTATGAAGTCATAACCTTAGAGTCTGGATGATGTAATGCGGTGATTTCAGACACCTTTCCGGTGTTTCGTTCTGATTAACGGCTGTGATTTTGACTCCTTTGACTCTCTGTGGTAAAACAACAACCAGCAGTGGGAAACAAAAGGCAGACCCACAGTCTCCACACCACGGAATTGGTTAATGAGTCAATAATGTGGTTTTCCTCTTCTCATTTCACACATCTGAGCACTCCGCCCACACATACCGACTGAAATAGCTGCCATCTAATGGTCCCGAGAAAACAAACAACACAGCGCATCCTCTCGTCTTCGGAGAGCAATTTCTCTTCAAACTGCGTACAGCGACTAACATCATGCCTCTCTATTTGCACCAAATGAAGTCACATTCATCATTTCAAATGGAGAATCAGTGGCCCAGGATTGGAGACAAAGCCTGAAATTTAAAAAACTTATTATGAGTGAAATTTCTCCACAATTACTAAATGGATTGTCATAAAATTTGATGCAGACATTTATTCTCCCATCGGGGTAACGATGATCCTCTGACTTTCTGGCCCATATTTATTCCCAGGATGTCAGATAGTGGAGTTTTCTCAAAGCCATCGCTGTGCCAGATTTACAAACAAGGTAACTTATTTCAGTTTTATTTATATTATTTATATGGTGCATGAACCCTCCCTCCGCCTCCCTTTGAACAAGCACTTTGAAGACAGTGGAAAGGAAGAAATTCCCATTTAACAGAGAAACGTCGATCAGAACCAGGATCAGGGCGGAGCGGCCATCTGCTGTGACTGGTTGGGGTGAGGGGAGGAAAGCTAGTCGAAAACCTGCTGTGGAGCTCTCTGATTTAAGCACACCGGGCTCTCCATCTGAAGGGTCATGTTTTAATCCAGCACAATCTTTTCTAAACAGTACTATTTTCAAGTGCCCAAAAACGAGCAAAAGCAAAAACAACAAAACAAAAAGTGAGCAAATACTAAATTAATCTGCAAATAAACCAAAGCACCAAGATTCAAACCGGAGTCAAACTGTGGTCTTCTGACTGAGAAACCTGTGACTCAATCAACTCTCCTCTGTCAAGCTCCTTATGCTGACAGGCCTGTTATGTGTGTTGAACCGAGGCCCCAAAGGGCATCTTGTGCATCAAAATGTAGGTTTAAGGGTCACATCACTGTGTGGTACAGGTGATGTGACCCTTAAGTTTACCCAAGATGCACTGCAAAGGTTTTTCTCAAGTGAATTCAAGAGGCTTTATGATTCAGGTTTGTCTGTACCAAACATCGGTTGTATTTGTTGCATTTTACCAGGATAAATATAGGATGATGATAATAAGTGAAAATAATAATGCTCAAAGTTGGTTAGAGAAGAAACAGCTGACAAAAACAAGATTTCAGCTTTAGATTGTGACACTTTGAGTGGGTGTAAAACTAATTATTTGAAGATGTTTTTTGCTACTCCACAAATAAACATATTTACCATTTGGTTCAGTAGCTAATTAGACAGAATATTCTCACAGTTTTATCTTTTGAGTTTCTGTCGTGTTATTTCAACAAGGGCAGATAAAAAGTTGTGTATTAATGTGAGATTCTTCCCTATTTGTTGTATTTCGCAGATGGCCAATGCAAACACAGCCACCCCCAAGTCAAATGTGATGCATCTGCAGCCATCGTGGCCACCGGCTGAATGAATCTGCAGCTGCGGCGTGAGCAGACGGAAACCTGAGGCTCTTCCACAGAGTGTCTGACATTTAACATCTGCCACCTTGCTGTAAGGCAGCTGTTGGCGACGACTGGCCTTTTCATTGATAGTTTTGTGGGTGTTTTTTGGTAATATTTGATTTTTGTATGTTCCACCACTGGATGAAACAGAAATTGTTTATTTGTTGTGGTACTCGCACAACACAAAGCGATATGGTGTAACAAAACAGGAAATCTTACCTAAAGAGTGCTCACAGGCTGCTTTTTTCTCCCCACGGCTGTCAGGAAAGAGGTTAAAGTTGTGTCTACTTCACTATAGCGTCCCCTGGTTAAACCAGTTGCTCTCTAGCTGCTGTGAAATATCTCCTCAAAGTAATAATGTGAAACAAAAACTCTGAGGCAGCTTTTGAAGGAAACCTGAAGAATCATATAAAAACGGATGCTCCAAGCATGGATGTGAAAATCCTGAACTAAAGTACAAAGACAAAAGTTCTTGCTCTTATTTTGAATAAGAAGTTGGGGGTGGTCTTCTACTCTCCCTGAGAGAGGTCTCTATATTTTTTTTAATCTCTAGTTGGCAGAAGGACTAAATAACATGCAGCCACGAACACTGAGCAACGTTCACCTTCATTTAACATTGTGGCATCCTATCACGGTACCATGCTGGAATTCACTGCGCTCTAGAGAATAACCAATTCTGGAAGTGACCTGATTTCAGTGATTTAGAGGAGTGAGTAAATGCTTTTGGCCATATAATGTAGTGTTACACAGTTACCCGTTCCACCACATCCATTTGAGTGCAGTAAACTCGATGGCCTTAAGGGGCCCAAAGTGTGCTAAGAAAATATCCCCACACCATGAATGACAGCCTGAACTGTTGATACAAAGCAGGATGGTTGTTTACATTTTGACTCTACTTCCTGAATATTGCAGTAAAAATCGAGACTCGTCAAACCCGGCGGCATTTTTTGAATCTTCTGCTGTGTAATCTTGAAGAATTTACAGAAAGCCCGAACATTAAACTGCCTCCATTTACTGGTGAGTTCGAAAGCATAAATTAGGAATTCAGTGAAGGAGATATCTGGATGTTCACTTTGAAAAGTCACTTGATGTTTTAATATTGTTACATTTTGTTGTATTTGTAACATTTGAGATGTTTTGGGTCGCTGCCGTTTTGATCAGGTCTCGCTTGTTAAAGTCATCTCAATGGACTTCCTGGTAACATAACAATAGTACAAATATGCGGCGTCTTCTGCTGCTGCATGTTCACAGATGCCTTGGTTACATTTAACTAATCCTTCCCTTCAGCTTGAAACATCCTCCTCTGACCTCTAACATCAACAAGGTCTGATTTTCTTTTTCAGGCCATCCTCTGGATATGGCAGACAGGCTGGTCTGCTGCGATTTTCCTGCAGAAGCATCCCTAAGGTTTACAAAACCACTTAAAATATCTACAAGCCTAAATGCATAGCGCTCTTGCCAAGTGACTGGCTGATTAGATGTGTTTGCAGGCAGCTGAAGAGGAGCACCTTACAAAGTGGCAGGTGAGTACAGATTGATCTAATGGCCTGTGTATTCTAATGTGCATTTAAAATTTTTGTCTACATTAAATAAACAAAATCGATGGCAGCTTTCCAAATCCAAAGAAATCCAATCAACACGGCACCAGAAGCACTTTTAAAGGCATTTATTGATGAAATACACACTTAGGTTTTGACAAAAGCTTCTGTAGTTTTGTATGAAAGAAATTCCAGCCCCAAAACTCCTTGAATTAAATGACAGTGGAGATCAACTCATTACATGTGCAATAAATAACAATAATACAAAAGGAGGCAAGGAAAAGGACACCAGAATAAGAGTCTGTGTTAATCTGAAAGCAAACCAAAACCCAAAAAGAAAAAAGAAAAAACAGTCTGGGGTATTTGTGACAAGAAGAGACTAAAGTAAAATCCAGTCGTTTGAATTTTGGGTGCATTAGTGTATGTTCTGAGATTCCCTGGTCACCCTCAGGACCAGAAGGCATTTAGTGACCTGAGGACCTGACTGGAAAAAGAAAAATCATTTCAAAATTTAAAAAAAAAAAAAAAAGGCTGGAACCATCTGGGAACTGTATATTGCACCTTTTCCTTGCCAGTACAATAACCACATTGCCACATTCATACCTTTTTTTTTTTTAAATAAACTTGACCTAATGAATATGACCCATGTGTTTTGTCACACACTGCGAAGACGACACTTTATTTAATACAAAAGAGGGGGAATGAGTCATAATTTAAGCCATTTTTCCTGTACGAGTCTGCTCAGTTTCACAAAGAAAAGGGGGAAAAAACTGCAAAATTATGAGCAAGAGCATAAATGTCAAACACTTAAAAGCTACTGCGGAGGTCACTTTTTCAGCATAAATAAATATTTATACAAAACTGGACAGATCAGGCGATAACATCAGGGGAATGTCATTGTGAGATTTAGTAGATGACGACTGATTCGTTCTGAATTGCTAAAGCCGATAGTTTGGAGTTGTTCGCAACTGCTGCGCCTTTGCACATGAGACTTTGTTGCCCTGATCGGCAGTGAACAATCACCCGAAGCGGCAAAACAATCCATAATTTAAGCAGACATTTGCTCTTCAAGCTGAACCACCTGTGGCAGCGTGACGCTGTGTGCTCGAGGGCTGCCGGCTCAAATGCTCTGAAGAGACACCCCAGCCAAACGAAATCTATATTTTTTGGACCGTTTCAGTTCACGTGGCTCATGTGGTTCATACGAGTGAGGTCTCAGTCTCTGCTGCACACAAAGCCAGCCTGTGAGATTGCTGCGCCTTGCAGAGAACTCAAACGAGGGAGAAAGAGAGCTGGGTAACAAAGAAAGCTACCAGACTCCCAGAGTGGACGCTTATTACAGCAGAGTAAACACAGGAGAGCCATTTGAAGTTGCCAGAAACAATTCTGCTGCCAACAAGCCTGAAATGAAAGCTGAAATGAATGCGGCTGCCGCTGAGGAGGAAAGTTTCCGAGCTCAGAAAACTGTTCAAAGCGGCCTGAATAAACTGTTTACTCGTCTTCCCGTCATGGCGGTGGAGCAAACTCGCTCTGCTCAGACTCGACGGTCCACGTGAAGCGGCTAAACTTTGGCCGGGCTTCACCGAGATCCCAGCAGGAGCTAACAAACAGGCTGACAGGAGATCAGGGTCAAAGCAGAGATGAGCCAGAGACATTTCAGAGCAGATAGCAACACCATCTGCAGGCCTCCTGGAAGCCTCTCATCCTGCCTGTCAGCATAGCAGCACTGATGTCTCGATGTTAGTCCTAATAAAAAGGCGAACGCTGATCTGTTCTGGCCCAGCATCATCTACACACGGGTGGCGAGAAGGTCGAACCTCCTGAGAGAAACGTGTAGACGAAAACACAACCAGCTGTACACGACTTTAAATTCATGGATGTTCTAGTCTTTCAGAGCCAATTATCTGTTAGAAATTGGAGTGAGACTCAATCGAACTCGGAGGCGCAAACATCTCACCAGTGAAGCCTGTAATAAGTGCGAGTTTCTCTTTGAGGCACGAAATTGCAGCAGGTGCACCCAATTTCTCACCACTTTTATTTGTCACAGCATCAGCCCCGTCACAGTCTATGACTTATTTAAAACTCCCTCTGTTTCACTTCCAAAGCGAGCCTAGACAAGTAGGGAAACCCAATCTGAAAGTAGGGAGGGGATCGAGCGTCTTCTTTATCAGACGCCCAAGGACTGGAGCACGTACGGCGGCAGGAGAGCGAGAGCTTCGCGACACAGATCCTTTTTGTCTCTGAAGTTTGAAGCGAGTAGTTGTTAGCACCATAGAGAGCACCAGCAGCAGAGACGCAGCCTGACCGTCACTGCGGCGAAGACCTCGCCCTTTCCATCAGGTCACAGGGCTTTTAGGACAAAACAAGCACGAGAGGGTAAACAATTCTAATTTTGACTTAAAAGCTGCGCACCATTGTCATATTCAAGAATTTTGCTCTTTGTGTGACAGAAAACGCCTTGGAGTTGTTCTATTTGGGCTCATTAAATTTTATTTTTAGTTTTCATCGACACACAAATGCAACAGATCCAGAAGGTAAACTACTCAAGGCTTTAGAGAGGATTCAGAGTGAAACATTTGGACAGACTTGATCGTGCCGAACGATGACCAGGATGAGAGCGCTAACGATCAAAGCAGGGAAAAAGTGAACGTTTGAAGGCGGATGTGAAACACAGGGGCGTTTCCGGAGCAGTGTCCTGCATTATATCTTTTCAGTTTGTAGTCGTGAGTACAGTAGCACCTTGTCAAGTGTTTTACAGCTCAATCGCTGAATTACAGTAAAGAGATTTAATCAGTGACAACCAAACACGACGAGAACTCCAAACGAGTTGTGACAGCCGAACGGCAGAAAACACGATTACGATCTAGGACTGCAAACCAGAGGACTTAAAACACAGATCTCAGTGTCAGTGATAGCTCCGGGAAGCGTACTCGACACTCGTCCGAGTACTACGAAATAATCAGTATAAGCCTTTAAAACACCAAGTCTGCACTTACAAAGACATAATATCACACAGATATTACATTACGTTTGCAGGGATTAGTACAAACACAACACTCTTCCACGAGCTGAGAACATGGCCAGGCTCATTGTTTTTGGTTTTTAATCACTTTCTATGCATGAAAATTTATTGTAGCAAGAGTCCGACCAAGTAAAAAAAATTAAGAAGAACAAAGAGGAGGAGAAGTAATACCCGGAGAGGTATTTCTGGACAGGCCAATTCAAATTTCACCTTTTTAAAATAATAATAATAAAATAAAATACTGATTTACATAAAAACCATAAACAATGAGCACCCTACAAAAGGTAGCTGAATTAAGGTCCTTGAAACATAAAGGTTAGCACATGAATGAAGCATGCAGAAGGAGTTTTGGTAGAGCTGGTTTTGTACAGACCTGTAGGCTATAATGCATTTAATACACACGTCATAGGTCCTAACGAGTCCCTACACATTGCTTTGTCGGCCAATTTCAAATCACTCCGCCAGACTTTTGAGATCTGAAGATGCATAGGAACCCCGCACATGAGCGTACAGACAGACGGCTTGTTGTGGGGCGATACAACGCAAAAGCTGAACTGCCGTTTTTAATTACTGATAAGAGAAGTCAGTGAGGTAAGACTACTTGAGGTCTGACACGCTGCTCAGGGATCCAGTTGTGGTCAAAGACAGTTCGGTTCAGGATTTTTAGGGTTAAGACATTTTGCTTTTGACAGAACATCAGTTTTCTGCGTCACAAAGTTGAGAACAGCATGCTCCCGCATGAGGAACAATCCTCCTCAAGGTCAGAAACACACATCTATAAGCACCAAATGACCAAACAGCAGTCATTTCATTATCAAAATGTTCAAAAAAAACCTCAGCCTCCTCGCTGAGAAACCTGAATTTGCACGATATTTCTTTCAAAAAGACTCATAAAATCGTCTTGTTAAGTCAACAATATTGAACACTGGCTACTCTGCAAAAAAGGAAGAAGAAAAAAAGGAAAATCCAAGTTTTATACTGATTTTCTTTTGTTTTGTGTGTGATTACAAGCCTAAAAATATTCACTTATCTTTCAGAAATGCTGTCGTATTGATGCGTTTAAAGACTTTGCACCTTTGCTCTCCAGCTGGCAGTGAGAACTAACCAAAGTATAACCCAGAAATGGAAAATAGCGACATCGCTAACCTGCACTCATGTTTGCAGAACTGGCACATCTGTGACGTTTGAATCCATCTGAAGAGACGAGCTTGAAGTTTATAATAAATGTCACTTCCCTTCCATGTTCACCATAAAAAAGAAACTAGGATAAGACCGTCTCTGAGGCTGTTAAGATGAGGGAGTTGTCTGTATCTCTACATTTCTACCTTGCAGCTTCGGTAGCTCTGCAGTAAAAATGGAGCTGAAGGAAATGTCTGGAAGGATGGAGGGTGCCAAAAAACATCTACAGCTAGCAGCTCAAACCAAAAGCTGTAAACATGTGGGTGGTATGGGCATACACCTGCCTGGTGCTGCTGCCACTGAAAGACTGCAGAAACACAGGGACGGATATTAAAAGACTGCACGGTGGGTACCGAAAACAATGTTTAAAAAATGAAACATCTTCCAGGCATCTACGGACATGAGTGTTTTGTGTAATGTTAAAATGTGTTAATATAACTAAAATTAACAATAAATGTGTTCCACTGAAGGAAGGTGAGATGGGAAGGATGAGGTTGGGGTGAAGCTTTCTCCTCATCGGCCCCCTAAAAGTTCATCTATCGGGGCAAAGGAACACATTTAGACCCCACATACACATAAATGGCAGAGGATTTGATATAGCTGTTTTGTGTCTTTCTCAGACAACATAAAAATGCATTTATATAATTTGATACTGATAGTGAGTCTGTCTTTAAAAATCCTAATTTATCACCTCTGGACATTTATTGCCCAACATATAGATAGCACTTCTGGGATCCACTCTCTTTTAACAGTCTAAAGTCTCTCTTCAATCTCTTTCTCTCTCTGTAATGACATTTTATGTACAATATTGGTATATAGAACATAAATAACTACACAAAAAATTAACCTATTCACAATTGACAATTGAGAACCGAATAGCAAATTAGACAAAGCCAACAGAATGAAATTTAAACCAAAGAAAAAAAAAAAAAGAAGGGAAATCAGAGACTTGATAAACAGCTTAAATTTGATGCCTGTTATATAAATTTTTCCATATACTTTCTGTGCTCCCAAGACGTGTCGAGTGCGGTGTGAAAAGAACAAAACACCTTTTTATATTAAAAAAAAATAATCCTGTCCTCCGCTCAGTCATCATCTCAGGAGGATGAAGTCTGCATGGAGCTGGAAAAGACGGTCACACGATTCCCGACATCTTGTTTGCGTGTAAACAGAGCACCAGTAGTGTCTTGGTTCCGTGTGTCTCTTCTGTACAAAAGTATAAATATATGCTTTTTCTCCATATTTTTTTTTTTTCGTTCACATATGTAGGATGTAGCAGACCAGGGAAAAAAATGGTTGTTTTAGTTTCTAAAAACACACGCCAGTGTTGCAGTGTCTGTGCTGGAGAGGCGGCCAGTTTGTGTCAGTTTGTCCCACTTTCCCTCCCCGTTAGATGGACGTTTGCTGGCTTGTGTTGACTTTTACCGTCGGGCGTTTGCTTGGTGTTGGTTGATCGTCTTTGCATAAATTAAAAAGGTTTCGGCACAGTCCGCGGCCACTGGGCCAGAAAGAAAAATAAAAAACAACCACTGTGTCCGTTGTAGCTACAGCAGATCCATCTTGGGTCTGTAATGGAGCAGGAGGGGGGATTTCTGCAAGGAACAAGCAAAACACAAGCTCGAGCAAAAGGCCTTAAACCATTCACAATTAGCTTATTAACTGCACTGAAGCATGGATTGGCTTAGAAAATATGATGCTGATGTTTAAGTGCTATAGTTTAGGTTCTTCTACGAGAAATAACAGATTTATGACAGACTAAATAGGTTTCCACCTACAGCAGAGACCTAGTTGTACATTAACTGTTACAGGTGGAGATGTGATGTATCAACACATGTCTGTGTTTACGCCACTGTTAACTGGAACACAAGTCCTTGAATTTGGGGAAGTCGCTTTAAGAACATAATTTGTCCTCATTTTCAAGAAGCCAGATGTTACACTCGATTAATTAAAAGAAGTCTTGAGTACAAAAAGGTGAACTTATTACTTCATTATTTTTAATTTTAAACCAGTTTTTGACAGATTTTTACAGTCTGTGTGTTTTTGTTTTTATCATAGGTGATCTAATAAACTTACGTACTCTATAACTTCCAAAGAAGCTTGAAAAGCAATTGGGAAGACGTCCTTCTAGGAAGTTTTTTGTGACCTACGCTGCACAACTGAAATTTCACTGGGTACTCATAAAGGCAGGTATATGGTATAGACTCTAGACGAGAAGATTACATCAGCCAGAGAAACCAAAGGACTGCTTCACTGCTGCAGCAAACACTGTAGATATGTTGGCCAAACTCTGTGTTCAAATTCAGTTTTTCTTACAAATCTAAGCACCATCTGTGTAACTGCTATTATTGTAGGGTCTACCTTACAGTATAAAGCGCCTTGAGGTGACTGCTGTTGTAGTTTGGTGCTATATAAGTAAAACTGAATTTAATTAAATATGATATGCAGAAGGAATAACAGCAGCTAACAAGCAGCTTTGATAACTAGCTTTATCTAATGAGATGCTAACTGTTACTCATGTCGCTTGTGCTAGTTAACCAAATGGAGCTATGGCATGTGGTGAAAGCATGCTTGCCTGATGGCTGCTCAGTAAAAATATAACCTGGAAATGCATCAGACTATTGGAGTTTACTTCTGGGGAAAAGTCGCCAATATTAACTGATTATATCAATACATGAACAGTCTGTAGTCAGCTGATTAGTTTTCAGTTGATAAGTGTCCACATAGCAAAAACATTTCAGTGAAATCAATTCAACTGGATATTACTGGTAATACCAGTCTCAAACTCACAACTCATTTGTCTTTTACCTTAAATCTCCATCTTGTAACAACAACAAATTTCAAAGTGTGGTCCTTCCCCAAGATTTCCTCGTTGCATAAAATGTCCAGCTGAGAAAAGAAGCACAGAAACAAATTACTGAACGATATCTGACCCGATTTGTGCAAGAGTAGTTAGAGTAGTTAACAACATGATGTTAATATGAGCGGCGTATGCTGGAGGTCTCTGCTGGTTAGTGCGAGGACAAAGTGGAACTCTACTATTTTCCCCTCTTTCTTTCTATTCTAACATCAGTGTTTCCTGGAGATGTAGCTGGGTGGGTGGATGGGTGAGTGGGGGGCTCATTTTGACATCGAGTGGCCCCTAGCACCCGCACAGAGAATCCAAAAGTTCGATACTGAACACGATGCCGGCTCGCCAAATCTACCGCTCCCCCGTGAAGCCGGCATTGATATTCTTCTGAGCAGCTCCTCGCATCTGCATCTGCCAATCAATACTGAGAGGCACACAGGGAGGGAGAGAAAGTGAAGGCCGGGGAGGGACACTGCCACAGCGCCACCTGCTGGCTCTCAGAGAGAGCACATTTTAAGGCTGGGAGGAGTTGAAACTGTCCAGGTCTGATTGGAGGATGCAATTCAGGGGAAGAATTTCATTCTCAGGTTTCAGGTTTTCTGTCCGACAAAACAAAACCATAAATCTGAAATTGAATTGTACAGCTGAGATGCTTTTTACCCTTAAACCCTGAAGAAACTTATTAAATCATCATTATCTAAACAGAGATGCTCACAATGAAAATCAGAAAAATGAGATGCTGAATGAAAAAAAAAAAAAAAAAGCAATCTAAGAAGGAAACCAGAGTCTGGCACACCAAAACCAATCAAAGCATAACTGTGATCTTCTGAATTTTGTTCTATGAGATTTTAAACTAAATGAATCATTTGTAGTGATGCTGGGAAACTTGTCCATTCATTTGCCACTTAAAGGGCTGAATTGTTGTAATTCCTTATGAGGTTGCTCTAAAAGCTTCCTGACAAGCGAGGTTTCCCTGAAATGTCACAGAGAGTATTAACAGGAACGAGTAAGAGAGTCATCCCGTCCATATTAGTTTCTCTTCATTGCCTTCCTGTTAAAACCACAATTTAATTTAAAATTCTTGAATAATCAGGTCCCATCATAACTTAAAGACCCCCAGTAGAGCACTCATCCCTCTCAGAGCCCCTGGCTTGTGTTTCCCGGAGCTCCTTAAAGTAGAGCGGGAGGCAGAGCCTTCATCTTTCAGGCTCCCGTGTTCCTGTGGAACCAGTTTCCCACGTTGGATTTGGGACTTTTAAAATTAAGTTTGGCTTTTCACAAAGCTTATAGTTACAGCATGGATCAGTGATTGATTGCTGCCCGGGCCTAAGCCTGGCTGGACGTCTCTTCCTGTTTAAAGGGAGTTCTTCGTCTCCACAGCTGTTAAGTGCTTGGTCCATTTTCTGTTATTAAATTTACAGTTCAAAGCATTCTGAGGCGACTGCTGTTGTGAACTAGTTTCCACAGCTATAGAACTGAGTGTGTAAAAAGAAAAAAAAAAAAGGATTTTTTAAACATGCATCTCCTATATGTGAAACTTTAAGATTGGAAGATTAGCTTTTTCCAAGATATAGTCTTTTAAATGCCAAAAATGTGCTTATTCTTGTAGCACATTTATAATGCTTAATAATAAGAACAACATCTTTATTGTCTTTATATGGTCACCAAAGAAGACCTAAGAAAATCTATTTGATTCCAGGAATCGATCCCTGATTTTCCTCCATTTTGGGCATTCCTTTTATCCTCGTTTCATCCGACGGAAACACTTCCTGCAGAGACATTCAGATGGCTGACGTGGCCACAACGATGGGTTTACAAACATGATCAATGAGTAACTGGTGTACTGCTCCCCGACAATGCTCTGCGCTCGGCTCTGCATTGAAAGCAGAAATCGTTTCAAACAACATCTTTTGATAGTCAGTAGATAGGACAACAATGGCTGGCTGGGAGAGCATCCGCCTCGCCAAAGCTGTGTTATGGAGGCCGACGATATGATGGAGCCTTCCCACTCATCTCTGTGACAGCCAGTTTAAAAAAAAAAAAAAAAAAAAAAAAAAAAAAAAGACACGGAGAAAACAGAAAAATAGACGACAAGGAGGCGACTGATGATTCAATCGAAAAATCCATCTGTCAAATTATCGCCTACTCCCCTCCACCCTCCCATCCCCCGCTGCTTATAACAGGGTGGTAACGATAATTAATAGAAAAATTAGATCTCATATGGGCTTGTTTCCTGCTAAATATAACAAACACAAAAGGCATTGTATGAGTCAGTACAGAAGAATTACAATAAAGTGACCTTTTATGCAATTTCTTGCAATTAACTAAAACTTTCTGATACGCACGGGCCAGCTGGTGCTCCGAAAACTTAAAACAAGCGCCAAGAATTAAGAGATTTGTTCCAATTTGCTACAAATCCATTTCTGGAAAAAGAAACACAATGTTTTTGTAAGAACAGGAATTAAAATGACTAAAAGCAGTAATCCGCAATCTCAATGTTTAATCACAAACTACTATAGGAATTATTGTAAAACTTCCTGGAGGGAAAGCCTGTAAGTGTCATGGTCGTGGGGTTTTGTGGAGTTTTTCAGGTTTGGATTTATAATGTTTGAAATGATGGTGTCAGGGTGCGGGTCACGCCTCTAGCTGCTGGTCAGGTTGTGATTCTCAGCTTCTAGCAGCTTTTTAGCTTTAACCCACTACTGATTCTGAACAATGTCAAAGATATTCCTAATATGACTGGGCCCAGAAGCCCCACCCACTTGCTGTTCAAACTTTCTGTTTACAAGGGGCAACTAATGACAATATAGTTGGTTTAAAGGGAGGGGGAGTAGCAAAAACAGCTCCTTTCAGACCGAGAATGGCCTTAAGGGTCTCACTGAGGCTCAGCATCAGATAAAATGAGGATTAATTTAAACTCCAAGAACAAACATATGAAGCCATTTCTGTTCCTTTGTAATTAAGGCTAGTAGAAAGCTTCAAATGTACAGGTTAAGTCTAGCTTTGAGCAATAAAAGGATCAGAGTGATGCAGACTCTCAAGGTTATCAACATGGAGATAACAAGCGCTGAGGGGGGAAGTGTTTCCTCTTGAACCGCTTCCTTTACAGCTTTAATTTTACACTAAAACTACATTTAGTTCGTGACAGACTCATTTCCCTGTCATCATTGTGTTTCCTGGACTGGTGGAGCGTGATATTATCTGTACCTCATTAAATGATGTCAGGTTAAGCTTTTTGGCAATGAACTTCTTGAGGTGGAGGACCGTGGCTTGTGCTGAACAGCGGATCCACTTGCGCTTCAGACCGCGAAGCTTGCTGCTGTTGCACTCCAAGCAGATGCTGACCTGTTAGGAGACAGAAGATGAGGATTTAAATCCTACGTCCACTGAAGTGTGGTTACATGATCTTATCATTTTATAAGGCCATTAAGAACTGTTTCATGTTAAAGTGCTACAAGTGGAGTTTTTTTTTTTTTTTTTTTTTTTTAAATATAAGCCACGAGGGATCGCAAGGTTCCTTTTAAAGAGCAAGTAGTAGGGCAGTGCTAGAGCTAGCATCAGTGACAATGTGGAGTGTGTCCACTGCAGAGCCCTGTTCTGAATGTCAGCGTAAATCTAGTGTTACATGATTGACAGAGCCTATAACTCTGCCTCAAGCTGTTTCAAAGTCAAACTGTAGTCATGTGTGTAAAGTTAAATATAAATAAATATATAAACACTTTGGTTTAGAAAAGTTCAGAACAACTTGGACGTCTGCAGTCTTCATAAGAACCACCTTCTTACTTTGAGAAGCCCAGAAAGTTTCACCTGGCAGCACCTAAAGGTCAAAATTCCCACCTCCGCAAAGGTCAAAAACCTCATGGCAGAATTCACAAGTCCTGCAGCTGTGAACTTTTCACCCAGCAGAGCTGAATGTGAGAAAATTATCCAACTCAGCTGAAGTAGACATTAAAGCTTGGTACAAAGCTGAGGTTTCGTTGATTGTGCTTATAAACGTATAAAGCAGGTAACCGTCCAGTGAAGACAGAGATGGCTGACAATCGCCAAACCTGATTTATACCAACATTGTGAAAACCGCTTCAATCTTCAATACTGCTTTTAAAGAATGACAGAAATGCTTTCAGTCTGGATAACTAAACAGCCTTTAAGCCCCATTTGTCAGTTTTTGTTGTCACTGAGGCTGTGAACAACCACAATATTTGGTTTGCCTTCCATTTATAATCCATTCAACAATTTAGTTTTGGCTGTGTAACCAGAACTGTAGCCTGCCCACCTCGACAAACATATTTCCACCTTTCTACAGCATCTCTTTTGCAAAGACATGAAACCAAGAAGCCCGGCCGCAGGGATCGATTCAGCTCACACGGTATGTGTGAAGAAACCGAAGACTTCAGGTGGATTTGTAGCTCGTTTCACCCACCTTCTCATAAAAACTCAACCTGAAGCTGGTGTTGATTTCCTCTTCTGCTTCCTCACAACATCTCACTGAACCTCTGCTGCTGTTTTTTGGGGTTTTTTGTTTATTGGCTTCTTTCACGCGACCGACACTTAATGCCATTGGCCCATTCATTTGTCTCCCCACCCCCCCGAGGTAACATGGTAGGTGGTTTTTGGCAGTGGATGGTAGCGGGAGTCAGAATGCATTACTGCTACTGGGCTCCAGCGGCACATATCAAGAGACAAAGGCAGAAGCGTTGGATTTATTCATTTGTGGGTGTTCCTCTTCCTCTTTTCATCTTTCTCTTTTGAGACGGAGAGAGCTAACATTACCCTGGTTTCTGTTTAAACTTGGAAATCATCTCTGCTCTCAAGTAAACACTGGCAGCGCTTCAGTGAGCAGCCTGCCCTTCAATAAGCAAAACCCAGATTCATAATATATCTGCTTTCCAGTGGTGCTGGCAATGAGGGAGGCTCATAATGTGAAATAAAACCCTTAGCAGTGATCTGGACTCCACGGCAGCTTGATAGCAGGCCGCAAGGCAGTTTCATTACATTAAAATAGATTAGTGACGTGCTCACAGAGCCGAGGACTCCCGCTTCAGCTAAACACACAGACGTGATGATGCAAGGGAGAGGCGTATCAAGAAAATATCGCACGAGCCTTCAGGAGTCATGAAACGAAAGCTTTACACCATGTTGCCGAGTCCCGAATGCTTGCAGAGCGCTGATGCAACATTTCTATCTGCACATTCTTCTGTGTGGAGTAAAAGTTTGTCTGTGTGGGTTTTGAATTTGGATCTCTGATAAATTACATTTGGAGACATCAATAAATAATTCAGAGCGAAGCTGCTCTCGCAAATGTCTCCAAAGTAGACTCTTTAAACCCAAAATAGCTGTAGTTTATTAAATTTACACAATCTGTTCTGACTCTATTAAAATTTGATATGAGCCTGAAGGTGACCCCATCTGGAGACTTTATACCTCGTCTAGAAACATTAACCTCAGAAACGAGCTTCATGCTTTGCTGCAAAAGTAGGCTGCTCTGATTAAGTGCAGCTTTTATCAGGAATTTAGTTTCTCCCTTTTTAGATGAGCTTGTTGCAAGTTTCTTTCTCGCCTAGCAACACCCCAAGGTTATACTCTAAAAGGTCGTCCAGAAGACAGCGGGGGAGCGTTCTGGAAGTCTTCCATGCATGCTCACAACGCCTGCTGGTTGTTACATCTCAGTGATGAAGGGGCGATCGATTTCTGGGAGAAAATTGCTCTTCATCTTCATTCCCCCCAACTGAAACTGCTGTTTTCACTTCCATCTGGTCAGAGATGCAACATCCCGTTTTGCAGAGCCATGCCATCAAATTACTTCAACGAGAATAATATGTATATATATGACCAAAAACCCCAATAAAGCTTCTTTTAGCTGCTCCTTTATCCCGAGGGTCTCAACCACAACAGCTAGCTCTGCATATTTGAGTTTTACTCTCTCCGTGCTGTCCAGAAAATCCAAACAAAAGGTAAAATTGTTTGCAAATACGGTACTGCACTGATTTACATCTTATACATCATCTCAGCATTTTTGGAACTTGGTTTGTCAATCAAAGTACATGATATTACACGAAGGCAGCCTAAATATGAAGTCCTGGATACAGCAGGCACCTCCATAAACATCACCTCTATATATAGAATAAGTAGCAAACTGCAGTATTTGACAGCAGGAGTAGCCCTTTTTCACACAAAGTATAAATGACTGTAAAGGTGACTTCAGAAAAACACCACTCCAGTGATAATGTGATCTGCCAGCAGCGTGTGCTTGCATTTATCCGACTGGTCAATGTATGCAGGATGACACTCTGTATTATGATTTCCTGCCACATCACATCTGTGTCAGCGGCCGTTCTCATCAATGCAGCAGCCTTCCTGAAATCAAGGTTGTATTTTTGAGTGAAAGGGCTTTTTTCCCCCCCTTTTCTTCTTTTCACTCCCTGGTGGTCTAAAAGCTCCCTACTTTTAAGAGTGTGCACCATCATCATCCTCTTATTTCAGCCATTTCCTTTCTGCATGTTCTGATGAGGCTCACTTTTCCATCATCTCACATTAGACTTCCCTCCGACATAAAACCCAGAGAATCGTATTTATGATCACCTCACCCCCTGCATGGTGACCTGACATCACCTCTCTCTCCTACACTTTGTCTCTTTTCCATCTCTCATCTTATTTTCCCTTCCCACCCTTCTGAGTTACATCTGACATCACTGCATTCAGCTCACGCAGCCCACTGTATTAGCTATTCCGAGTGCATTCTGCACTGCTGCCGAGTATCCAAAGGGCAAGATCTTCACCCTCATCAGGGCGGCCTGTTTTCCCCACATGGCAGCAAAGAAGTGGTTGTTTTGGTTTTTTTAAATATAAATCCTAGACCCGGTTCGTAGAGTACGCTTGGGGAGTGTGACCGTGTGTACAGCGTCTCTTTATGTCTGTCTCCATGTTGGTTGAGTGTGGAGTAAGTGCATATGAGAGCATGAGGGTGGGAATGGATGTTTGTATCTGTGTGTGCCTGTATGTCTGTGTCTATATGTCAGGTTGGGTATCAGACGCCACCTCTCTGGGGACATCTCAGGCCCTCCAAGGTTTGGAGGCCTATCTCCACCCACCACCACTTCCCCTGCCAGTGGCGGACTCCCTCAGGTGTCGGTGCGTTGGTGGTTCTTTGTGTCTGGGGGTGGGCGTCCAGGGTACACACCGGCTCACTCCTTGGCGGCCGCTTATCGGGGCCTGGAGCCTGGGGCTCGCTCGGACCACTTCGGAGGTGGGGTGCCCCCGGCCTCTCGGCCTGGGGCTCGGTCACTCAGGCACAGCTGGCTGCCGGCGGAGCTCACGGGCGCGTCACTGCAACTCCCCCTGGCTTCTGCTCCGCGGCTGCTGAGTGACCCCTCATCTGGGACTCTCCTCAGCTCTTACTGGGACAGTGGCGCGGCTGCCCCTCTGTTGGTCTTCCTTGGTCTCTTGTGTTCTGGGGGCCTCTGGATGTCTGGAGTTTTGATCTCCTCCATACCTGCTTCATACCCTGGAGGACGGGGCTGTGGCCCCCCCACACTCCCTAGCAGATCGTTACATGGAGAAACCTTTGGAATGCAAGCATGCTGATCCACACAGGTATGCACACAGGTGTACACACGGGTATTCACAGACGCGGACTACAGCTTTCTTGGCTGCTGCCTCAAAGCACATTGTGTGCTGTCTATCTTGCGTGCTGCACAATATCGTTTATTATTTAGTATCTACTGATATCTACTGCTAGCTAGTTTATTGTGATGGTGCCGTTTTTTTTATTTATTATGTTGCTCTTTGTTGTTTGCTTTCTCTTCTGTTTTTTTTCTCCATACAGGTGACCCAGGAGTTTTGTTCTTTTTTTTTTTTTTTTTTTTCTTTCTTCCCCCCCTTCTCACCGTCTCTTCTCCCATTTGGTTTTCTTTCTCTCCCTCTCTTTCTTTCATTCTTTCTCCCTGTCCTATCCTCCAGTCATGTCTGTCCCGTTTGTAGCAACTGAAAATAAAATAAATTCATAATTATAATAAAGGTCAATCAAATGGACCAATATGGCAAGGCCATGACGATCCACTTGGTAAAATAAATCCGCTTGGCATCTTTCTTGGCCTTAAGACAACAATTCTGATGGCTATAGATCCAAACGGGACACAAAAAAAAAAAAAAAAAAAAAAAAAAAAAAAAAAAAAAAAGAGTGTGCACCATCATCATCCTCTTATTTCAGCCATTTCCTTTCTGCATGTTCTGATGAGGCTCACTTTTCCATCATCTCACATTAGACTTCCCTCCGACATAAAACCCAGAGAATCGTATTTATGATCACCTCACCCCCTGCATGGTGACCTGACATCACCTCTCTCTCCTACACTTTGTCTCTTTTCCATCTCATCTTATTTTCCCTTCTCACCCTTCTGAGTTACATCTGACATCACTGCATTCAGCTCACGCAGCCCACTGTATTAGCTATTCCGAGTGCATTCTGCACTGCTGCCGAGTATCCAAAGGGCAAGATCTTCACCCTCATCAGGGCGGCCTGTTTTCCCCACATGGCAGCAAAGAAGTGGTTGTTTTGTTTTTTTAAATATAAATCCAATTCTTTAGAAAAGCAACAGCTAAAACTCGAACAAGATTAATTTTTCAGCCTGTACAACAAACAGCGAGCCATTATTTCCACATGGCGTCTGTCCGGCAACAATAGAAACTCCACTCTCGCTGCATTATTAATGACATTTTTCAGGGCTTAAGAACGCGCCGGAATACAAATGGAATCAAGAAAAGGCCCATTTTCATTTTAAATATGTTCAGTGGGTAGCAGTGGTGTGTCTGTGGTGTCTGTGTGGCTCCGTGCAAATCAAACAGCCGAAAGACAAAAGAACCCAGTAATTGTGAAACAGCCTGGTAAACCACAAGGGGGCCACTTTTATAAAGGCAATAATTGATGTTCAGGCTTTTAAGGCAATTGTACAAACAATTATCACAAACAGTATTTTTATTCCTTGGTGCTTTTGTTCCTGACACAATGCTTTGTAACCCATAATTATTTTACCCGATTCACTTCCAGTATCTGCTCAAAGGAAAAAAATATATACTTCCATGCCTTGTGGACTTTTGTGCAAAATATAAAACATAATTAGACTGAAAACAACTCAAGTGCTGTGGTATCTAACAAAGCAGATATCTCCTTAGATCCGTTTCTGTACTAATAAAGCAAAGGACAGGATTATGTTTGGGTTTTCTGTTTTTCCCGGTGCCGTGGACACCATAATGTCCCCGATGGCTTGAATTATCCTCAGACTTTGCTGTCAACAGTTTTCACAAAGACTTTCTCTTCAGCAAAAAGTATCTGGAATTAAAAAACAGTTGACAGCAAGGTCCGAGGATTAAGATTGTGCCAGAACGGAGGCCGATATCTCAAAGCAAGGGGGGGGGGGGGGGGCTTTCTGAAATGCAACAAAGTAGAAGAGAGGCTGCCACTTGAGAAGGCCCCGGAGGCAGGAAACAAGGAGCAAATGTTGCCATCCGTCAGGCTTACCTGCTCGTCACTACGGTGATAGTCGTTGTCCTCCTCTGGTTTCTCCTCTCCTGCCTCCTTATTGGCCGTGTCTTCTGATTTGGCATCACCTGTTTAAAAGACAAACAAACAAACAAGCAAAGAGTTAGAAAAAAAAAAAGATGCTGTTTGTAGGACTCAATCCAGATTCTCTCTTTATGTTTAGCAAGTTAAGAGATTTGAGGGTTACTGATGTGCACTGTGGCTGTGTTAAAAACAGATTTGTCAGGGAAACAGGCAGGTTTGTCTCCCTGCAGTATTTAAAACAGACTGTGCCTGTTGGAGCATGAAAACACCTCCTGCAGAAGCCCATTTATAAACCAACTACTCTTTGAGGGTGTTAAAGCATCCTTTGTATGACTTATCGTCTGTGCAGGCACGTCTCTAGCACAGGTGAACTTCTAATCAATAAAAAGCGCTCGCTTATTCTGGTCTGCATGAGGAGTGACCTCAGCTCTGAACTTAACACTGTCTGAGTTTGCTCTTTGTTCCTTTTCTCGGATATGCTGGTTTTCAGAGAGAGCAGCACAGTCTAGTGAACATTAAGGTAAAATAGAAAGAAAAAGGCATTTCTCACAGGCTGCACTGCTGAAGGATAATGTGTTCAGAGTGCTACAAGGCAGGTAAGGTAGTGTTTAATAATGCATCACACAGAGCTTTTGGTCTGGCGCTGGGAGAAGTCTGAAGACCCTGGGTCAACTATATTTGGAGTTGACACACACACACACACACACACACACACACACACACACGAGATTTTTTTTGTAACTTAATTCTAGTAGAAAACAAGGTTACCTGCATCAATATACGAATTTCACTTGCTTTACATACAGTTCGTTACCAGAAGTAGGCAGGAAGGGATCTAACAATTACTGCAAATTTCTAAAACCAAATAAGCCAGACAAGCTACAGCAAATTTCAAATGTAGCCAAATTGGACATCAAGTTGTCTTCAACCTGCCAGCTTCCTAGTGTAAACTCTGCATGATGCCCGATTGAACGCATAGTGTTCACAGCGAGCAAGTAAATGCCTCATTTCCTGCCTCCCCCGTATTCTATGGAGACAGCACCCTCGCCTAAAGCAAACCATATTTCTGAAGGTGAGAATGCATTTGACCCAGGCTGGCTCCTGCTGTGTTCTACACATGACAAGGGGCAATTTCAGACAACATCCTGAACTGATTGCCAACGTCTGTCCTGAGATAATGTTGGCGAACTCCTTTGAAAGAATACATGCTAAACTCAAGGGATGCTTATGCTATGATGCACCATTTCTGCAGCTTTTCTGAAAACACAGGTCTGCATCACAAGTCATATAAACGGCAGGTTTGTCATCTTATTCCAGTGTGGCAATTTTGCTTTTACATCTGGATAACATAAAATGTATGCGTGATGCACTGATCTGCACCCATTTTCATTCTGTTAAAGTTAACTACCTCCATTCACTAGTATATTAACTGAAATTTATTAAGACAAACAAATAACTCTGAACACATCTGCATTAACACATGGATTGTCATCAATCCAGCAGCCCACTGCACTCATGATGTCAGAGCTTTGCTATTCTAACATCCATCAATCATGTGCTGCTGGGCAGCAGTTTTAAGCCCAGACGTCCCTCCCCTGGGTTACTTCCCGCAACTTATCTAAGGGAACACCAAGGAAATGGTGATATAATATCTCCAGCACATCCTGGATTTGCCCTTGACCCTCCTCCTGGTAGGACTTGCCTAGAACACCTAACCTTTACTTGTGAACATGTGTGCATCACCCTCACCAACATCTCACCCTCAACAATCACCTCCCTTCAAAGAGTGCAAAATACACAGCAATGAAACCCAAAAACCAAACACTCAAGCAGGAACAGAGAAACAAGCAGAAACAACAACAGACGGTGTGATGGTTCACACTGTGACAACACCCAAACTCCCATCAGGGCCACCTGAATCTGCAGAGCCTGAACACCAACACACACAGTGGTTGCGAGAATCCACACGAGCCCAGAAAACTAAAGTGGTCAAGACAAATAGTGAAGACAGCAGTGTGCCGAACCAGAAACATACAGGAAGGTTACACCAGTGCTCAGAGCACCTCCCCTAGGACAAGACCAGAAGGCATCGTAGAAAGATGCCCAAACCACCTCAGCTGTTCCTTATGGTGTGAAGGAGTAATGGCTCTACTCTGACCCCCATCCAAATGACTCCGCTTCTCCACTGCTCTCTAATGGACAGTCTAGACACCCTATTTTTGGAAGGAAGCCTGTTTTTGTAGTCACCAAACATTGCCTGTTGAAGCCAAGGGAACCATATCATCTGCCTAGAGCAGAGATAGGATCCTGAGATCTCGGAATCTGACGCCATTCATCCTTTGACTCCTTTAGAAATTCTGTCCATGAAAATTAAGAAAAGAAGCGCTAACAAAGGACAGCCTCGGTGGAGTCCAAAACCTGAACCCCGCTCCTGACCCTAAACCTAAGTGAATCGCCAGTGACCTGGTGGATGTTAAAAGGTTAAACATTTACAGGTGTGAGGCAGAATTATGATGTTCATTTGACTTTAGGTACATCTAAAAATGAAGTCTCATTCGAAGTATTTGATTTTCAAAAATGACATGCTGTCTCGCTGTAGAAACTTTTAGATATATATCTAAATCTAACACACTTCCCGATAATTTCAAACCTCACACTGTGAAACAGATGCTCCACAGTTGTCCGGGACAGCTGAGGTTTATATATTTCTCTAGGGATTTTCTTGTTGGCTGTGATATTGTAGTAGTATTGAATTTTTAGATATGAAACTTGGTTATCAAAGTCAAAATTGCATTGCAGTGACAAAATTGCCACATGGGCAAGTATTGCTTTTCTGTAACCTTTAAAAAACAAAGAAATTCGGTCTGTTCTTCCTGGATTCAGTGGATGTAATAACGTGTGTGTGTGTGTGTGTGTGTGTGTGTGTGTGTGTGTGTGTGTGTGTGTGTGTGTGTGTGTGTGTGTGTGTGTGTGTGTGTGTGTGTGTGTGTGTGTGTGTGGACAGTTTAGTCCTACTCAGACAGTAGATGCTATTGGGAGCACCCCTCTGTGACCATTTTCTGTCTGGGCTGACTGTCACCAATTCCACCAAGTATTATTGAGCTGCTCTGGTGTCTCTGTGGTGATTGTCTCCAGAGTGTGCCTCACTGATTGCTTATCACCAGGGTCTTGCTCTTATTGTTGTGCCTCACCTTCAAACAACTCCTGAGCATCTGAGTGACTCAAACATGAAGTCCTGGCTTTTGTTCGAGGTGAGGGCATCGTGTAATGGGTTGATTGCTTGGGTCTGGGGATTAGAAAGACTGAGCAGTCTGTCTCTTCCAAAATTTCTTTTTGTTTCAGAAAAATCATCTACTCTGACAGGTTTATGATTTGTGGGAACTCTTATAAACAGTCGAATCCCAAAGGCATGTACTACAACGTTTTCGAGTGATTCTGCTGTGTAATGGCAGTGAGATGGAGTAAACTGTGTGTTAGTGAGTGGGCGTTTATATTGTCATGAAGTAGAAAAGGGCACTCGACAGACTCATCATCGCCCCATGTCTCCCTATTTTCTTGTGTAAAGTGCTCAGAAAAGAAGGTCATTTAGAGAAATGAGTCTGCTGTATACTAGAGGAGGCCAGATTTTTAACAGTGTTTGGAAAAAAAACTCAGCTTATGCTCTTAAAAGCACAGCTAACACGGCTTAGATCTACTGTGCGAAGGCTTAAATCGTGCAGTATTATAGCTTAATGGCAGTGTTATCAGTGGTTAAAATATTGGGCCTGTTGCACATGCCACGTTTGTCTTAATGTAAGTAAACCTTCAGTTGGGAATAAAACACACACTTTTTGCAAGAAAGTCCACAGAAACATCTCTAATATTGCTTTGCATGTTTAGTATATTCCAATCAATCAGCATATTACTGACAGATAACTCAATATTGCAGTTTCTGTGAGAGACTGTGAGACTGAATGCAGAGCTTGGAGGTACTCCGTTAAGCCGCCTTGGAAAGTGTTTGGAACATATTGATAAGAGAGCTGGATTATGTATTGTCAAGGAACAAGCTGCAAATATGTCATACTTAGAGCCAACACTTAAGGAAGAAAATAGGCAAATTATGAACTGCCATTGGTCCCCTGTAATCAATAAAATGTGATTTGTTCTGTAATTGTTCATCTCTTTAGGGTATTAATGCACTGAGGGAGCATTTGGATTAAGGTCCCAACATGACTCACAATGTCCCTGATTCAGATCCACATGCAGGTCTGTACTACATGTGCTCTGTTTAATTAACAGACATTGCGTCATTTATTTCCTGAAAACACACTCTTTCTTCCAAATATTACAACCTCTGGTTGTGACTTCTGTGCTCATGGATTAGAAAGTGTCGATCCGTCTTCTATAAAGTGGAAGAGGTTAACTTTATTCAGCTGATTAGAAGGACCTAAAAAAAAAAGTTCCTAATTTTGAGATTCTGGGTAAATGAGCCTTTAATTAAGTGTAAAACTGCTCAGCTCTGGCAGGAGAAACATTTACAGAGCGCCCACTGTCACCTGTTGTTAGTGCAGTGTGATCTCTGCGATACCATCTGTTAACTTTGGTTTGCTATTCTTAGATAGGAACCTAATGAGGAGCGTCCATTTTCTCAGGTGGGAGAGAAAGATTTCAAGTAAACAAACCAGCCTGCTCGCGGTGATGCTGGATAAACAAATTCTGACTATGACTTAATATTTTTCACCGTTTTGGGAAATCTACCCAGCTTTAAGAGCTACAAAACAGAAGAAAATAGAAATACAGTAGAGCTTCTAGAGGCCAGCAGCTGCACAATTTAAAACTAGATTTGTATTGTCTATTTTAAAATAGAGTACAAAGTAGTTTTTTGTTGAGTAGTTTAAAACCAGAAAACCTCATTATTATTATTTTTCCAGTTGGGGCGAAGAATTGTTGGCATTGACCCCCGTGTCCTGGAGTGGGACGTGGGGCATGACTCAGATGAGCCATCGCTGCAACCGAACACCGCCTGCCTACATAAAATCACTGCCTACTACTTTAAAGCTTTTATACCACATGTATTCAAGTCAATGCAAACAGAATCTCTGTAACTTTAATGAAAGTCCTGACAGGTCTTCAAAGAATCTGGATGCAATGTCAAATCGCTGAGTCCAGATTAAAGATGGATGCAGATAATTTACAACCTGTAAAACAAGTCAACCACAACCAGATGACTAACACATACCCAGGATGCACTTTATCGCTTCTGAGCAATGTGCGTTTTTATTTACAGTGCCTCATACTGCATTAGCCTGTATGTATAGACAGATGATGGTAATATTACATACTCAGCCTAGTAGGATTTTTGCTGCTAAACCACCCCTTAAGCACCACTTTGTGATCAATCTAACCTATGTGTAATATTGTGACACTCCTCGGCTTTCTTGTCTCTCTCAAACATTTGCTGGCGTTGTCGAAACTTTTTTATGCAATCTAAACCATGGCTGGGGAACTGTGGCTGTATTTTTAGCTCAATTTGTGGCACTTGCAAAACTAACACTAATGGTGTTGTACAACCATGGTGAGTCTTTTCAAGAGTGGCTATTTGAAAAGACCACTCACCGTGGATGCATTACGGAGAACTGCACACAAGATGGTGTGCCATTAGCCGGCTACCTGACACATGGATGTTATGCACGATGCCTTTTTCTATTCAGACTTCCATTTGGCTCAACACACATGCACGAATGGATTAAATAATATAAACTTATAACAGCTCAATAGTCTAAGATCTTTTTCTTACATTGTTGAACCAGATGGATGAAATGAAAAGAGAAATTTTGTTGTGCAGTGTGACATTTTCTTTGTTGTGTTTTCAGTGATTGTATATAGAGACGAGCTTTGAGGGAGACCAGATGGTAAACCAATTATCTGAAATTCACTGGAGTTAAAAGGAAGCTTTCAATTCCTTAAAAGGCTGGTAGCTTTAAAATCTTCAGAAACGCACGAAAGAGAGTGAATTTCTATTTCCATAACATGCATTTGGTTTTCTATAGTTTCCTCAAGTCAAGATTATTTTTATCACCGCTCAAAGCTAGAGACATATTTGTTTGTTCAATGGTGAAATGGAGCCCAGGAGTTGCTTTGTTTCTTTTTCTGTTGGCGTCTGTGCAAATGGTCCTTAAAATGTGTTTGGGTATGAACATTTAGAGGTGTGTGTGTGTGTGTGTGTGTGTGTGTGTGTGTGTGTGTGTGTGTGTGTGTGTGTGTGTGTGTGTGTGTGTGTGTGTGTGTGTGTGTGTGTGTATTCTATAGCTAAACCTGACTTCCAGCGACAAAGCTCGAGAATCCAGAGAGCAGTTCCACTTCCATTTGAACCTTAATTACCAAAATCAGAGAGGGGGATTAAGCTAGCGATTAGGCCTGCCAGCATGACAGCCCTCTGGGCACACATCTACACCAACCCTTGGAAGCGAGCAGGTTTGGAAAAGCCATTGTGCACAAAGAGCAGGCCAGAGGCTCGTTCTGATTGGCTAAATTGTCTTTATCTGTACTGTTTAATGGCTTCTGCTCTTACTCTTGGTTGTGCTTCTAATGTTTCTCATTACTGGCCAGAGACTTCATTCTTTACACATTATCAGCACGACATCCACACTGCAGAGGTGAAGTCTCATTTATAACAACATGACGTTAGCATAGAATAGTTTAGAATGAAACATGATAAGCAGGCTGTTCTTTAGGGATCTGTGACCGGCAGGTTTCTCAGTAAGGTTTCTACCCTTCACTTGTCACATTCATTTAAAAAAAGCAAAACAATCAAAATGCCACACTCTTAAAGACTTGGGAACAAACAAACAAACTCATCTACATCCATCACAGCTCGTCTTTTGTCCCGTCTCCATCCAGTCACTTCTAACCGGTCCACAGCAGATGATTGCCCCTCCCTGAGCCAGATTCTTGCAGAGGTTTCTTCCTGTTAAAATTCAGTTTTTCCTTCCTACTGTTGCTGAGTTCGTGCTAATAGGGGTTCGTCTAATTGTTGGGGTTTTCTCTGCATTACTGTAGGATCTTTGTCTAACAATATAAATAGTTTTGAGATGGTATGAGAAGATATGAAAAAAAACATAACTGACTTGAATTGAAAATTGAATTCTACTAACATACTGAGTGCAAGTATGTAAATACAATATCTGCACGTTACCATGCATAATTTAAGGATAATATGTGAATGCATATTGTGCATGTGTCTTAGATTGTTTAGGTTGCCAACAGGTAAAATCCACCCGGACAATCAATACAACATTATTTACACCATTTTTCAAAGAGGCTGCAGGAAATATTTGTTTTCATGCCTGCAGTATTTTTTTCAGCCAGGTTGAGCCCTGGTGCTATTTGGAGGACCTTCAACTCACAGCATGCATCACGTGACAAAGCCAAACAACATCCTCTCGTATGCTGCATTCACTGAGACTGTTATGTGCCACCGTTAAGGCTGTGTTGACTAAAGGTCAAATCCTTCACGTCAAACAAATAAGAGACCCGTCACAGGTGCATGTTAGGTGTAGGTTTAAATGCAGAGCCAGCTCCAAACTAGATGAAGCAATAAGAAAGATTTTCTGTGGTTCTGAAAACAGCGCGAGTCTGCGAGGCTAACGTACCGTTGCGTTGATCTAGATGAGTCTTCATGTTGCAAAGTTCTCCTTTAATGTCTCCGGGCACCTCCATCCCCAACTTCTGATAGAATTCCCTTTGTTTCTTTATCTCCGCTGCTCAAGAGCCAAAGGGAAAAAAAAAAAAAAAAAAGAGTTAAAAACAGAAGTCCTTTTTGCCAAGGCTGATGCTGTCATCTTTTTAACATTTAGAGAAGCATGTGTGCACTACAGGGAGCTTGTTCCTTAGGAGTTCTGAGGTTCACGCACAACAGCGAGGAAAAACAATATTAAAATGATGCATTTTTCAGTCAGTTTATCAATGCATGCATGCAAGGGAAAGCTAAAAAGTTACGTTTTAAGGAAGGATCTCTTGTAGGTTGCATCCCAGGAAATAAATACACAACACTTACCCTCTTGTAGTCCCGGTACCAACTTATAGACAATGTCTTGCATTGTTCTGTCATGGCTATAAGGGACAAGAAAATAATTAGTTACTTTAACACGCAGTGAAAATTAACATCATAAAAAGGGAAAAGCAACTGAGTTTCAAACCCAGAGATTCAAAAACTCACAGCGAACAAGGTAAAGATGCACTTGTACAATTTCATAACACATTTGCATGTTTTTGTAACTCACAGCAGTGGATCCCTACCTTCAAGTCTGGACTGGAATCCACAAAAAAAAAAAAAAAAACTCAGTCTGAAGTCATGAGATCATTAACATGATAGGAGAGAACGTGGGAAACAATATTCTGCTGTTTCTTTTCTTATCAAAATTCCCCTTAATTTTTTTCCTTTTCTTGTATGCAATGCTGCATAATCAGTCCAGCCTCTGCACGCAGCAGTCTGAGAGGGTGGAATAACATTTGGTTGAACTATTGAGAACCTGTAGATTTTGCGCATCCTGTTATGACATGCTGCAAATGCCCCGAGGTAAAACTATAAGTTCTTGCCACCCTGCACTGTAAAACACTATCCTGTTAAATGACTGAAAATCTCAAGGTGACGTGCAAGAAAATAATCTCACAAAGCCCCAACTGACACCCTCAAAGGCTGATGTTCAGCATGCGCTCTGTCAGAGTGTTAAATGGTTAAATGGCCGCTTCCCCCGTGCTGGTGACATGGTGCACAGTGGGTACGCGTTATGTGTGATGGTGTGTTTTGACACCCAGTGCTGACAGCCAGCTAACAGACAAAGTGTGCTGTTTGTTGCAAGGTTACGGAGGAGAAAAATGAATAAATAAAAATGTGACATGTTTGTCTCCCCTGCTGTCCACTGAGGAGGAGTCATATCAGGGACCGAAATTAGCCACCTAATGCTGAGGATTGATCCCCTGCAAAAAAGCAGGGAAACACTGACCCCTGCTGGACTAAACTGAATATAGCCCTGAGATCTGTTACTGGCGTTAAAAATGTCCAAGTTGTGAGAAATGTAGACAAAAATCACAAATACTTTGTGTGTTTCTGTGTTTTTATTTCCTGATCCCGCCTCAAAGTTTCTGAATCACGAGACTTTAAAAGGTCAAATAAATATCCCATTAAAAAAAAATGGACAATGAGTGTGTTCATCATCCAGCCCTGTGCAAATCACCTGAGTTATCACTGATAAAGAAGCAAATAAGAGCATAAAGAACCCAACAATTAAAATGTGATTGTGCCAACTAAAACGACTGCAGTCTCACACGCCCACATCTGCTGCTCTGATTGGGTCTTATGAGCCACTGCATGTCTTTCCCTCCCCCATGCCACCATGTCCTTATCACATGAGCTCCTTCCTGAAGAAGAGATAAGCCTTGGCTACCAGTGGCCAACTCCACATGGACACTGAGTTACAGGCATTGTTCTCCTCCTTCTATGGACTCTGTTTTAAAAGCCTATGAAAACAGAGTGACGTGCACATTGACTCTAAATAAAATGATCCAGCAGCCCTGAACTGTCTCTAAATGTTAACACACATAGAAACCAAAATATAAATGTAACAAATATATCATTAAAAAAAAAAAAGTAGTGGCATGAATCAACACCATGTTTTGAAGTAACTAAATGAGACCAAGTGGCAACAATATGTGCACATTTCCTTCCCAGAGCTACTGATTCCCAAGCTGTTTGCACGCATGTAACCGCAACAATTTAAAGTATGTGAAAACAAAATGGATTAAAACAATCAAAGAAAGCCACATTTGGCGGGCGGAGCGGCAGGATTTGTTCTGCCCAGCTGATTCTCTGAAGAGACATCTGACTGTGATTTTTAAGCCTAAATCTCAAACATCAACTTTGATCAATCTTCCCAATGAGCAGATGGGGTTTTGCTTGTCATCTGCTGGGCGTTTTGCCTTCAAATCACTTGTGATGTTTTCCATCAGCTCCAATTTCCTGCAAACAATGAAGGGAGGAAGAAAAAAAAAACCCAAACAGCTGCGCAGAGAGCTAATGCGTTTGAAATGGAGCATTTCCTGCAAAACAATGAGTCTGCAGAAAGCGCAGTTTACACAGTAATGACTAAATTGCTGGTGCACATTAGGTTTGTGTGCCACATTTATCAGACGTTAATGCGTGAGCGCTCAGAGGGGCAGACACCACACGATGCTTCGCAGAGCAGGATTTAACCAGCCGGAGACGGCTTCCAAAAGCAATAAGATATTTACAAAAGTCAACGCACTTATCTCTACTCAATTAACAGACTTGAAGTACAACTTTCCTTTTTCATATTTAGTTATCAAGAAACAGTGGGGAACGCCGAGCTGCGATGCCACTTTGATGCAAAATCCCAGCAGCGGTTTATGATCATAGCTGCAGGATCATCTACTGTATATCTACTTTATAGCAACTGAGCCGCGCTTTATAATGCACACAGACATGTTTGTTCTTTTGAAGATTTTTGAGCGTACGCAAATAAAACATAAAAATAAGACAATGAGCATCTTTGGATCTCAGTGGGCTACAGCTGTTTTTTTACATTTTAAATGTACAGTGTGGATAAAGGGATCTCTTTGCTTTGGTTAAAGAGAAAAATATAATTTAGCTCGTGTATTTTACTAGTCTTTAATAAGAGTAGAGGGAAACTCCACAGATCCCAAAGTTGGGTTTTTTTTTTTTAACGGGTGTTCAAAAGTATTACTGCACATCCAAAAAAGGAGAAAAACATGGGAAATAAAAATGTAACCGCCGTCCTTCCTGGTCTGATAACATTTCAGGTGAGCAATGCAGGCAAAAATAAATAAATAAATCATTGTAAAAATCATAGTAATAATTGCATCACTAACAGTAACAACCTTCTGCACCGATGTTATCGTGTAAGACAGACGGGGAGAGCTGTTATCGTTCCAGCCACAGATTACAGGCAAACCTAATCAATGAAATCACACCGACTTGTGTGATTAATGTGAGAAGCTGCTCACTCTCAGCCCTCCATGTTTAAATGGTCAAAGTTTAATAATACATTGATTGTACTAACTGTACAATGAGCATGTATTTTCTAGACTCTTGTGCAGAAAACAGAGCTGTGAATGGGTGTGGGCTTTAAGTGTTTTTGTGCGAGGTGCAAATCTACAAAAGAAAGCAGCCGGACCACCCCGAGAGGCTTTTTGTTTCCTGCAGAAGAGCAGAAATCAAATGGAAAAGGACCGCCGGCTCTTTGGTCCTCGGCAGTTTGTTTACTGGCAGAGCACAGCTGATGGCACTCAAAGTGTGAATGAGTGTGTGTGCGTTTGTGTGTGTGCACTTTGCGGTGGTTCCTCACTCACCCGATATACTGCAGTGGATGGCTCTGATGAATAACAATCCTACACGTGGGGCACGTGTTGTTTTCCTCCAGATACTTCACAAGGCAGCTTCTGCAGACTGGAGACGCACAGCAGAAATGTACGGTTACTCTTCATTGTGCGCACACGCACACAGAGCATCTTTCATTCAAGGTCTTTATTTGTAGAGAAAAGAATCTGCCACACATTTTTAGATTTCCCTGCTTAATACATGAAAAGCAAACTGTTTTCCTCGGCTTTTTAACACTCGAGTTTGCATTCGTTGATCTCTGTGCAGCGCTGTTGTACTTGCTGTGTACCTTTATTTTCTTTCTTTCTTCATGTACATCCACGAATGACCTTAAAGTTCAAACACACTTGGCCAATTTGATCTTTTGGTCAACCATTACACCCTGCATCAGTTAGATTCTTTAAAATGCAACTAAAACTCTCACCACCAGGAGGCAGAATTTTTACCAACGGGTGTTTTTGGATGTGTGTTAGTATTCTTAAACTTTTTAATGTCTTTTTAGTCCAATCCCCATTTCTTCAACAGGCTTTGCTTTTCCAGACCATCGGGGCGTAAAGGAGAATGTGTCCTTAATGGTTACACTGTACTGGTTCACCAGCCTGACCCCAGTTCAACTCCAGTGGAGAACTCTTAAACACAATATAGCAAGACTTCAAAGGTAGTACTGATTGCTAACAGCTTTAGTTTATTTTTTGAAGGTGATTAAAGTCAGTCTGTCTGCAAAGTTCAGGGGCAAGCTGGCAAACTTAACTAAGGTGAATTTTACCATCTCCAGCTGATATTTGATGGTCAAAGTGACATCAGCTTATGTAAGCAGGCGTTCGGTGACAAGATGATGTAGTTCAGAAATGATAAGCATCAGTGCTCTCTGCTAGACTACATAGGCATTAAAGAAAGCCTCTCTCTTTAATCTCAAATATAGCATACATTTATTTTTCCTCACTGTAAAATCTCCTCAAATCTTACGGATTTTTATGGATCTTCTCAATTTAAAAAAATAATAACAACAACTTACAACTTTAAAGTCATTATAGAAGCCGATTCCCTAGCTGCACTCACTGTTGAACGATAAGAGCATTAGCTCAAACAACAACCTGCAAATGTTTCCATTAATAATCTCGTCTCCTTTTCCCAGTCAGACAGGCTGCGCCCTTATTTCCTGACCCGGCTCATTCACATTGAGTTCTTATTAAATGGTTGTAAATAAAAGCATCACCCAAGGAAACATTGAAATATTTCTGCTCATTAAAACGGTTGATGAGTTTTTTTAATGGCTGATTTGAGTAAGAGGTGGCTCAGGTGGCACAGCGGGTCATCTCACTAATCACAAGTGCATGTGAAAGAGTCTTAGCTCCAAAAAAAAGCAAACATCACCGACTGTGTGTATAGCTGTAAATAAATACAGGCCACTTACCATTTAATACACGAGACAGTGAGATAATCAAGTAATCCAAGGATGCACTAATTTAAAAAAAAAAAAAAAAAAAAGACATACTGGATCACAAACTGCGTCTAATGAATCTCATACTGCCAACAATGCCTGTGCTTAAAGAAACTGACCCCTCACCTATGGATCCCTTCATGTGTACAGCACATGTTGTGTACAACCCAGCACTGTAATTTGCAGCACGTGGTTCACCACTTTACCCATCTCAGCCACACTTTTTTTCCCCCTCCCGTTTCTGTGACAATAGAGCTCGATCTGTCAGAACAGCTGCAGTGGTGACGTGATGTGAATCTCTTTGTCTCCACTCTCCAATGGTGGAGCCTTTCTCCAAGTGAGAGGGAGAGTCAAAGCGTCACGTCTGGACTCAGACGCCTTAAGTGGGCAGAGGGGCTTCCATCTGTGAGTGAAGAGCTCCCTCTGGTGGGCAAGAGAGGTACTAAAATGTCTGTGGTTATCTTAACATATATTCCAGCACATGTCTGATACAGGGTTATGTTTATTTTCACTGTTCTGCTCTAATCAGTGTCTAATTTATCAAATCATTTTTTAATCTCCCCAAATGCTGAGTGTGTTGTTCCTGAAATAAATGTGTCAAGTTCAATTAAGCTGCTCCACAGGGGGTGAGAGCGCCCCCCAGCTCAGAATGCTTGGACACTTTTTATTATCCTGCACTATCAGAAAATTGTGATTTCACAAAAGCAGCCATCTCAATCTGCCAACACGAGCAGCTTGATGTGGTTAGCTAGGCAATCTAAAGACTCTCATGTGAGCATTAGAGGGCACTTAAGGTTGTGGGGGGGGGGGGAGAACAGGCCAAGGCCTCGACAACTCTGAGACCCCTGCGGGGATTACGAAATGTCAAATTCAAGGTTGAGGAAAAAAAGCAATAAAATGCTAAACAATATGCAACCATTCAGCACGTGATGACTTGATTAAAAGTGAGACTGCAGGATAAACCAGGCCTCACTCAGTATTCAGGAAGTGTTTGGTGACATGTTGGAGGAGGTGAAGCCAGACGCCCTCAAGAGGTTTAAAACCCACTGAGAACTTTATTTAAAAAAAAATAAAAATAAAACAAAATACCCCATCGGGTGCCTAGTTATTCAAACTCAACCATCTCATTTGCTGAAAATATGAAGTCTGCACTGTTTCATTCTCTTTCAGCTTTGATTGTGGAAAAACTGACATAATGGCAGTGATGCAGGTTTTAACCCTGTAAAGACGCAGCCACCTGGCTTTACATGTCTGGTTTGCATTTTGTATGCTCGAGTTATCTTTGTCTAATATTAAACTTTGTGTGATCAGATCTGTGACAAATCAGCAAAAAAATAAAAAAATAAAAAAATAAAAATCAAAGAAATTCAGAAGCAGAGTAAACATGATTTCTTGTAAAGTTATAAAAAGCACAAAAAAAAAAACAAAAACAACATTTCCGTCGCCTTTGAGGTTTCAGCGCCTGATGTCGTCAAGCCTTTTATTTCCTCTTTGTTCTTGGTTTTTTGTCGTTTTCATTTCTTCTGCAAAGCTCCTTCTACATTAAAAACATCAACTTCTTACTTATTGCTGCCAATACACGGAGCAACTCTCAGTTACTCGCCCACTAATCAAATCCACCATCAAATTGGCTGCTGACCGAACTTTCAAACTCCATTAAAAAGGCCTTTAATCTGTAAATTACCTCCAATGCTCCAAATGAAAGCCATTCAGTTTCATCTTGTAAGACCAGAAAACATTTTAATTTCGGAAGCGCTGCAACTGACGCTGCACTTTAGCTTCTCTTGGCCTTTGAGGAGTCCTGGATTACTTTGTTTGTTTACTTTTCAAAAGCACAATCAGCTCATACGCAGTAGTTATTATGAACTCTGCAGCCGTTACGATCAGACGCCGGTGAACACACAGAATCAGACTTTCTGCATGAGCGCCGTCTGGTTTCACGCACCAGAAAGCACAAACCAACAACAACCAGTGCAACGTATCTGACTCTTTTCCTCTAAAGCAGCTCTGCCAGACGTTGCTTCTGTTTTTACATGCCGATCATGCCATTTTATTAAGTACACCAGCAAAATACATTAAAATAGGCTCTACCTTTATGCAACTCAGTTTTCCGTGTCTAAACAGACGACTTTAAAAGGTTTAGAAGTTCCAAGAAATTTTTTAAAAATGTTTTTGATATCAGTTTTTGAATCTGATTTAACCAAAACCATTTTCAGTTGCATTTTTCCGACACGTACCTTGCATACACATGTTCTCCAATATGAACCAGTCCTCTGCAAAGACTTCTCTTTTTGGTTCCTTCTTTTAAGAAATGGCTCTTTATGTTATGCAATGTCATGACTAAGACCCCAAGTATCTTAAGATTTGATGTATTTACCCAATAACAAAAACCTTACAGTCATCATCACAGGTGAACTCTGATTTTTTTTGTGCACTAATGAAGTGGTCACTCTGTATTTCAGCAACAGACTGTCTAAAACCAATCCTATTATCACCAAAACTGTACTAACCAGCAGGTGGTGTAAGTGTGGCCCTTATATCTGGAGCTCATGTTAAAAAAAAAAAAAAAAAAAAAATTAACATTAATTAAGGTTAAGACTTACTAATATTAAAAAAAAATAAAAAGGTAAGAAAGTGTAGCCACGAGGAGCCTCTTCATGAGACAAACAAAATGTGAGCAGTCAAACGTAACGCCTTTATAATCAGTCCTTCAGACACTGGTTAAAGAGTCTTTTTAAGTCCAGGAAACTTTAGGAGTTAAAGGCAAGATCAGAATGTGTGTGTTTGGAGGGAAAAGAGGGATTAAAGTTTTGTGTTTGTGGAAAACAAGACCAATGCATGGATAAAGAACCTAAAAGTGACTTTTTGCACATTTCTATTGCACTATTGTGTTTGTGTCTGGTGTTGCAGTCTTTGTTTTTGTTTTTTTGGTTTGCTATTTTTTGTATTTTTTGTATATTGCACTTTATGTAGTCCTGTGTTGATTGTCTGTTATATTGTTTGTTGTATGTCATATTTAGCACCATGGTCTTGGAGGAATATTGTCTCATTTCACTTTGCACTGTACCGCTGCACATGGTTGGAATGACAATAAAACCACTCGACTAATTTTCAGTTTCAGATAGGATGGGAAATAGCCACAGTCCTCACAGTGATGAAAAAAAAAATCCTGAATGCAGATCCAGATCAAACGTCGACCCAATCATCACCTCTGGCACAATTTTCATTGTGCCAAAACTGAACTTTTTACAAAACCTCTTTGGCTGAGTTAACATCAGTGACAGTGGCAATGACTTCGCACAGCCTGCCTTCACAAACATGTAAACGCGTTTAATTACACTGTATGAGTTGAGCTTAAACCTGCGTCCCATTGCTGCGTCCCGACTGGAAGCAGTGGGCTGCTCACGCATCGCTTTGAAGCTGGTGGCCGATCGCTTGCAACATTTCAGGCTCCAGCTAATTAGGCGATCCTCTAATGTATATACCACCAGGCCACATGTCGACTAATAGTGTTCTTCACTCTTATTGGTCTCTTCAGTTGCTCGCCTGGAAACTGAGAAAAGTTTCTCTCAAGCCCCGCCCACTTCCTGTCACCAGCGGTTATCACTATGGTCACTTCTGGTCGCGTCCAGTGTGGACACAGCTTTGATTAAGAGAGGGTTTTTCATCATTTTTACTGAAGACGCTGACTAAACTCTGTTTTTAAGGTTACGTCCTAAAAAAACTACTTATTTTCATAGAATTTGTAAGAGAACTCTAAAGATGCTCATGGATCCAGATGAGTCTTTGTGTCTGGGTTAAGGCATTGGATCAGACAAGATAACGCCTCTACCTGCAGCATGAACCAGGTGTTATCATGGCGCTTTATTGAAAACACCCAGCTGATGCATAAGAGGTGACTTAGTTTGATATTTTTATGAGACTAATAAATGTGCAGAATATCTGGTCTGCCCTATTGTGAGTCTTTGTACGCGCATCTACTTCATATTCAAAGCCATTTGTTGGAAAACACCAGCACAAATAAAGATTGTTTTGAGATTATGCTCTGCAGAAACAGTAAAGGAAGAAGCAACAGTCAACCTGACCAACAGAAACAGCAACACGCGGCGCTGCACAGATATCAGAAGCATCGCTCAGCCTCCAGGATTTTTTTCCCCGAACGGCAAAGAGCCAAGAAAAATCCTGGGAGACAAAAACAGCCTGTGTGTGTGTGTGTGTGTGTGTGTGTGTGTGTGTGTGTGTGTGTGTGTGTGTGTGTGTGTGTGAGTGACACACAACAGAAAACTTAAAAACAGAAGCGAGCAGATGAGAAAGAAGAAGCGAGAGTACTTGAAATCACAGAGTGAGGGGTGGGGAGGACCTACAGGTGTGTAAGCACTCTGTGACGGTGGTGGCGTCAATCAGGTAGCCCTCACACAGACGACATGTGATGTGGGCGTTGATGTGACACAGCTTTATCTTCCTCGTCAGCATGTCGGGGTTCTGGAAGAGGAGACAAATTTAGCAGTTAGCCATCTTTCACGCTTTCGTCAGAACAGGGTTTTTAATCTTTTGATGCCTTTGAAGAAAAAGTTTTATAGCCTACTGCAGATATTTAAGCCCTGCTGTTCCCTTCAATTTACCTCCTACCTGAGACAATCCAGGTGAATCACCAAATGCTGGCAGTAATGACTTCGAACTAACGACGAAATCGGCCGAGCCTTTAGCTGAGCGTAGCGGCGCTCTCAGACAGGCTGGCAGAACAGGCTGCGGGGGGAGCTGCTCATCTGGTGATTCATGCTTTAACAGAGCTGCACGGGAGCTATGTTGAAAGCAGTGATTTGCTAAACAGGAGCTGAGTTTGCGTTGAGTAACAGCATGACTAACTGTGGTTTCACTCTGCGAGGGGCATCTTTAGGGAGTCGACCGTTCTCACAGAAACTCTGCGAGGGTGTTAACGGTCAACTCACCTGTCAGACCAGAAACTTCACTTAGTGGCTGCTAAAAATGTGGCTTTAAATCCTTTTAGATCTGTTTAGATTAGTACAAATAAAATTACAAACAACACAGATCTTACTGGAAAGTTGAAAATTATGTACTAAATAACTAGAGTTTCATCTTTTTTTAATAAATGCTTAAAATTAGGCTAGAAAATCTCAACTGTTCCTACTCCAGTTTAAATGTGTGTCCTCTGTTAAACTGCTGTAATCTCCTACAGTCGTCACATGCATAAAGCCTCAAACAGCTGTGTGCTACATGCACACTGCCCCCGCTCTCACACTCACACACACACACACACACACACACACACACACACACACACACACGACTGAAAACCAACACTCACTGGTTCGTTTGCTTTGGGTGGAAACCTTAAGTTTACAGTTGACAGAGTGTCGCCTTGATAAACAGAACTGAGGCTCAATCAAAGATAAGGCGACAGGCGAAAATGGCTTTTATTTTTCCTTCTGATTTAATTTTTTTTTTTTTTAAACTTAACTTCAGCCTATTTTGATTACATCAAGCAACACTGGTGACCCCATCTGATCAACTCCACCTGATAATCTTTTTTGTAGCATTTGTGTGTCTGTCTGTAAATAGTATAGCTTGAAAGGTTTAGAATGAATTCTGATTACACTTAGGTAGGTGTAGGTGTGTCGAATGGGGTCAATCAAATTTGGCTTACGTCCATTGTGGTCCTTAAGGTCAACTTAATCATTTATTTATAATAAAAATTAAAAAAAAAAAAGACAAAAAGCCTTAAACTACAAAAAAAGAAGCACTCAGAGAGCTCAAATCTTTTAAGGAAATTAATATTTTCTAAATATTCATTTTGAGATTGAGATTTTAAGTCTTTATACGGTACTATCTATATGTTGACAAAACACCACACTTGTATAGGTCACTTTCATAGTTATAAGGCTTTTTGTGAATTTCTGATAAATAAATCATTAAGTTGACCTTGAATTTCATTTAGCTCTGTCTTGGTCTTCTGTCTACTGTCTGTTTTGCTGCCTCCATGTGCAAACAACGAGCAAAAGGCATATTCAAAATCCATTTTTATATTCTGGTGGTTCCGACACAGTGTGGCCTTCCTCAGCGCCCTGCTTTAGTCAGTCTCATTCAGATCGAGACGGATGTACTGACTTAGTTACAACTGAATTACAGTGGGGAAAACTACCTGGAAAACTACCTGAAAAGCTTTATTTTTGTTTTTTAAAACTTGCTCTGATCTCCACTGTCACAGATCATTTTTAGAAGAGGATGTCTGAGTGGCATCTTTCTCTTTTATGTGACTGGATCTAGCCCTTCAGCCTTGAAGAGTCACCCTGAGGAGACCCACCACTCTATACATGTGTTTATGGTTTAGTAAATTTACCATAAGGATCAAATGTAATTAATATGCAAAAGCTGCAATATTTCCTTCCTGACAGATAAATCAGAGACATAAAGGTTGACAACAGCAGACTGACTGCTGAGGCCAAATGATCAGATGTGCAACAACCAGTAAGGATACCTCAGATAATGGCCAGCTGCACTCAGTGAAGGAGACAGTGAGACAGCCAACATTCATTATTTAGAGGCTCAAAGCTGCTCAGAAATCCTTCCTGAGTGTCAGACCGATTCAAGAGTCTCCACACCAGGATGGAAAACAATCAAAAATGTTCCTCAAAACATCAGGTTTTCACACAAGTTTAGAGACATTTAAAGAGTTCGTAATGAACAGCACTTACTAATGATAGAAGAAGTTTGTGGTAAGATAATAAATAAAATATTTTTGATCAAAGGTAAATACTGAATAAAATTTTTCTAAATTTGAAACTTTATATTTTAGCTAGCATAATATTAAACTGAACATCTGTCATTTATAATTACTTCTGGGGGGAAAAAAATAAATAAGTAATAAACCAATTTTTCAGGCAAAAAAGCAGTTTGATGCAGAATCAAATGTTTAAGTTCATTACTAAATAATAAATATGATGCTAATTTATCCATTCAACTCTTTAGCTGCCTCCCAAAATGTGAACTTTTCAGCCTTAGCTTTCAAGCAAATGGAAGATGAGCTCACATTTGACTCTAGAATACTTTGGTACACACAGGAGTTCAAAGTTGACTCAATAACTGCAAGGTGCCCAAATCCTCAGCCCTCTCATCGTGCAGACGACTGGTGTGTCTTTGTGCTGATATGCTGTCTTTGGTTTTGTGTATCATGGACAAACGTCTCCACTTTGGTCCAGAAGTCTTGTAGTTTGTTAAAATTTAGCTTTGCAAACCTAAGCCGTACTGTCATTTTCTTTTTAGAGAGAAGAGGCTTTCCTTTCAAACCTTCAATACTTGTTCAGACTTTTTCTAATCGTACCATCATCTGCTTCAACCTTTAGGAGGATACCAAGGCCTGTACAGTCTGAGATGTAGCTCTCCATTTTTTTCCTAGTTTCTCTGAGCAATGCACAGTCAGACCGTGGGGGGGAATTTGCTGGGACATCCGCTCATGGGAAGAATTTTGCGAGTTAATTTAACATGTGCTTTTGTTAACGTAAATGGTAAATGGACTGGTTCTTATATAGCTCTCTATCTGAAAACTCAAAGCGCTTTACACAACTCGTTCATTCCCATTCACACAAGCACTTTTCTGCGTTTTTTAGTGCTGTCTAACTAACATTCATACACACATTCACACTCTGATGGATGCATCGGAGAGCAACCTGGGGTTAGAGGTCACACTCGCTGACGATGAGTTAATCAAACTTATTTGTCTGCTGCTTGCCTATTAGCAGTAAAGCTGTACATTTTTTTAAACCATACTGCTGTATATAGCTCAAAGAAGAAATTATGATATTTTAATTAAATGAAGGCTATTTTCTGTAAACATGTCAATAAGCGTCCCTTGAAATTTTGGCTCATTCTTCGGTCTCCCTTGGACATAAAATGTTTGAAAACCACTCAAATGCTCAACAATTATTTCACCATTGTTATGAATCATAACACCAAAACAGAACGTTTTTAGAGGACAGTTAATATCACAGGTTATACATAAACAGAAACTGAAAAGATGAAAGGAAAAGATGCTTCCTGTTATTGTGAAAACATTCTAACTTCTTCAAGCACCGATAAACCTCACAGAGCGATTCTTACCCCTAATACCGCCATGCGTCAACTGTGGGTGGTGCAGCAGCCACGTCTCTTCCTGTGGTTGTGCGGCAGTCAGTGTTAGCTGCTCATCCTGAAGAGCCTCTTATCAAAGCCTACAAACACAGAAAGAAGCAGATTTAATATTGTAAATAATAAGTAATTATAGCAACAGGGCCTTGCTTTAATATCTGTGAATCAATTCACCTGATTTTGATGGTTTAAAAGATCATCAGTGTCTTATATATGAAAAAACTGTGAATAAAACATCAACCATCTACCAGCACGGCTGTGGTTCCTACAGGTCTCTAAATCTGCTGTCAGATTTTAAGCATCCGTCCTTCTGTTAACTTGAGCTGCTCTGCATAATCATAGAGCCAGAGTACCAGATATTTAACCTAATAATTATTTAGATTTTTAATTATTAAAATAACAGCTTCATATTTGGTTGTGTTTTACTGAAAAACCAAAGAAAGAAAGCCACCCACAGTCAAAACACTCTGGAAAACTACACATCTCAGTACCACCCACACGCCACAACGACTGCTCGGCCAGAGGGAGAACACACACACACACACACACACACACACACACACACACACACACACAAAAGCAGGATTGACTGAAACCCCGCTTTAGTTTAACATTGCACAGCGTTCGTGAACGTCACCGTCGTCCTCCACACAAGGAAAGCGGCCATGCTGCAGTGACTGGCTCTGCCGCCGCTGTGTGATTCATCACCTAATTGTAGGAGTCCAACCACACCAGTCACGATGGGCGAACACACACCACCCCTAACGCTCCTTCAAACACACACATACACACTCACAGCTTCAAAAGAAACTGCCTTCAACGGTGAGTCTGCCAGCCTTCCTCTGTCTGCTCATCAGACCATGAAATTAGCCCAGTTAGTTGACAGAGATGACATGCGGCGACGGTTGCTGAGGACACACACACACACACACACACACTGTATGGCGGCCTGTTACAGATCGGCAGCACGTCGATGAGATTCACACACATGTTACAGTCACATGACATCCAGCAACCTTTCTGTGATGTAATCTTTGATATTTCTTCAGACGTTGGGTTGAGTTCAGAGTTTCCAAAGCCTGAGATGACCCCCACCGGGAACACACATAAAAATAGCTTTAAAAAAAATAAAAAATAAAAAATAAAAAAATAGAAATGAGCTTAAAAAGGAACCAGCATGAAACATCATTTTACCCTAGCCTCATCATTTGCCACAATATGTGGATGACTTTTAAATGTAAAAATCCACCAGCGCCTTGTGTATCTACTCCTGTGGTGGATGCTCAGACTTAATAGTTAGGTCAGTAGAGGTACCGATAAACTCTGTGAGCCAAAAGCTTAAACTTAAGACTGCTGTAAACACCATGTTCATGACATTTTGTTCTTCTTCTTTGTTCATCTATTACGTCAGAGTGGAGATATCCTTTATATGGTTTCCTCAGAAAAATTGCTGCGGCTTCAAGTTCAAGGGCAGCCAATTAGGAGAATGATGGCTTAAAGGCAGGTGTGGGTTATAGTTATATTGGGACTCAACTATACTCTGTTGCAGACCCGAGGGCCTAGTAGTCCTTCCTGTAATACTATACATGCCTATAGAGACAGGCATGCAAACATCTGACGATGAAATTTGTATCCCACAGTCCCTACTGCTCCATGGATACGGAAATTATAATCCTGGCCTTGCCGGCACCAATTTATGAAGAGATATATATTAAGCAGAATTGAGTTCAGATTATTGGTGGAGCCCTAGTCCTAGTTTCTCATGCAGCCTCTGGGAAAATTAATTGCCCAACGCTGATTTAAAGGGATGCAGTAGGGAGCTAAAACAAATTGTTCAGCAGAAAGACTGACTGACTGGCTCCATCACGCAACATTATCAGATAAATGAGGCTCATTTGTCCCATTTTGAGTCCAATAATAAACACATAGGAATAAAACTCTCCTTGAAGCATGTCAGCTGCTTTGAAATACACATTTGTACACCTGAACTTTACATTTCAACATAAGAGACTCTCACTTTAATGTAATGTTATATAACATTACAGGCTTCCTGCCAGTTTTGAACCATCATGTTCCCAGAGGTGTTGGATGTAGTGTTGGTCATTTCTTCCACACAAGCCCGATAAAAACTGCTTCTTTGTAGCCGAATGCGCACTTCCGACACTTTCTAAAATTTGTCATTTCTTGCTTTACCTTAAGTGACTAATTAGGTATTTAAAACTTAACAATTATTGGCCCATAGCAGCTCTAGTATGCTGAAGCATCAAGACATAACTGATTAAAAACAGAAGAGGAAGTGTCCACAAACTTCTGGCACTGCAGCGTGCATGTGAGATTAGTTTGCAACCTCTAAACAAAACAATTACAAACCTGTAGCAAAGTCAGTCTTCCACATCGTATTGGTTTTCATCTTTATCACATGCACTGTATCTGTATTCCTTATGAACACGCTGTTCTGAGATCACGTCTTTATTTGGACAGCATAGGGAAAAAAATACCTTCAGGCTGTCAGAGCTTTGCTTTTAAATCATATTTGACCATCTATGTCTGTCTGTGGGATGGAGTAGAGATGAAATATACAGTATATATATATATATATATAGCGTACCACATAACAAACCACAACTGAGCTCAGCTCAGTTCAGTGCCAACTTGAGGCCGCTGCATTCAGGGTCATTTAAGGATACCAGCTATTTAAAAGCTGCAGAAAGCAGCACAAAAGGCACAGCGCTTCTACCATTATATTACAGGGAGTGCAGAATTATTAGGAAAGTTGGATTTTTGAGGAATAATTTTATTATTGAACAACAACCATGTTCCCAATGAACCCAAAAGACTCATTAATATCAAAGCTGAATGTTTTTGGAAGTAGTTTTTAGTTTGTTTTTAGTTTTAGCTATTTTAGGGGGATATCTGTGTGTGCAGGTGACTATTACTGTGCATAATTATTAGGCAACTTAACAAAAAACAAATATATACCCATTTCAATTATTTATTTTTACCAGTGAAACCAATATAACATCTCCACATTCACAAATATACATTTCTGACATTCAAAAACAAAACAAAAACAAATCAGCGACCAATATAGCCACCTTTCTTTGCAAGGACACTCAAAAGCCTGCCATCCATGGATTCTGTCAGTGTTTTGATCTGTTCACCATCAACATTGCGTGCAGCAGCAACCACAGCCTCCCAGACACTGTTCAGAGAGGTGTACCTGTTTTCCCTCCTTGTAAATCTCACATTTGATGATGGACCACAGGTTCTCAATGGGGTTCAGATCAGGTGAACAAGGAGGCCATGTCATTAGTTTTTCTTCTTTTATACCCTTTCTTGCCAGACACGCTGTGGAGTACTTGGACGCGTGTGATGGAGCATTGTCCTGCATGAAAATCATGTTTTTCTTGAAGGATGCAGACTTCTTCCTGTACCACTGCTTGAAGAAGGTGTCTTCCAGAAACTGGCAGTAGGACTGGGAGTTGAGCTTGACTCCATCCTCAACCCGAAAAGGCCCCACAAGCTCATCTTTGATGATACCAGCCCAAACCAGTACTCCACCTCCACCTTGCTGGCGTCTGAGTCGGACTGGAGCTCTCTGCCCTTTACCAATCCAGCCACGGGCCCATCCATCTGGCCCATCAAGACTCACTCTCATTTCATCAGTCCATAAAACCTTAGAAAAATCAGTCTTCAGATATTTCTTGGCCCAGTCTTGACGTTTCAGCTTGTGTGTCTTGTTCAGTGGTGGTCGTCTTTCAGCCTTTCTTACCTTGGCCATGTCTCTGAGTATTGCACACCTTGTGCTTTTGGGCACTCCAGTGATGTTGCAGCTCTGAAATATGGCCAAACTGGTGGCAAGTGGCATCTTGGCAGCTGCACGCTTGACTTTTCTCAGTTCATGGGCAGTTATTTTGCGCCTTGGTTTTTCCACACACTTCTTGCGACCCTGTTGACTATTTTGAATGAAACGCTTGATTGTTCGATGATCACGCTTCAGAAGCTTTGCAATTTTGAGACTGCTGCATCCCTCTGCAAGATATCTCACTATTTTTGACTTTTCTGAGCCTGTCAAGTCCTTCTTTTGACCCATTTTGCCAAAGGAAAGGAAGTTGCCTAATAATTATGCACACCTGATATAGGGTGTTGATGTCATTAGACCACACCCCTTCTCATTACAGAGATGCACATCACCTAATATGCTTAATTGGTAGTAGGCTTTCGAGCCTATACAGCTTGGAGTAAGACAACATGCATGAAGAGGATGATGTGGACAAAATACTCATTTGCCTAATAATTCTCCACTCCCTGTAGAGACACTTCCACCATTGTCAACTATCAGATAAAAAGCAGCATCCTGGAGGACAAGTGGGTAAGACACACAGCTTTTAATTGCAACTACCATTATCAAATTCATGAAAGGTCTCTGATGCATTTCAGTCTCCTCTGTGTCTCAGCTCATTTCCTGCCCGTCTCACCTGTCAGCAGCAGAGGTGGGAATCACAGTGACTTACAATCTGATACCATCATTTCACATTGCCCGCTGAATTATGCATTTATTCACCGCGTCATTATTTCAGTGTGTGCACCAGTGGTGTTCAGTTTGAACGAAGCATCAGCTTTATTAATTAGTGCCACACTACAGGCATCTGGCAACACAGTAACAATCTGATATTAGGGGTAATTTGGTGAGCTGTAGGTCACATTGGGCGATACACATATGTTACACCCTGGACAGGTCGCCAGTCCATCTAGTACTCAGAACAACAACTGCTCACCCCTGAGGCCAATTTAAAGTCACCAGTTAGGCTAATGTCTTGGACTTGGGAGGAGGCCAGAGTACCTGGAGAGAACCCACACAGGCACAAGGAGAATATGCAAAGAAATAGAAAGGTTCTACCCAGCCAGCAGGTATAATGTGATTCTCCTAAATTATTTGCAATATAGTTTCATTTCAGCTTTCCTGCATCTCAGTTTCACTCCAATGTGTCCTCACACATAAATCTCACGTGGAGTGAATCTGACTGGTGAAGTGAAATAATCAAAAAATCAAGCTGACATTACCACATTAAGATTACTGCAAGCACAATACAGCCCATTGTGCTTGCAATGCTTCCCGACAAGGGTTATGAGCAAATCTGCTGGGCTCCACGGGGTCTTAGTGACAAAAATGTTGTCATCAGGTAGTGAAAGTAGGATTCTGTGCATGCCTGCCAGGTTTTACTGACCACTACAGCGTACCAACCATGGCAGTTAGGGCTGCACGATTAATCGTTAGAAAATCGCGATCTCAATTCATACTTATGTGCGATCTCATTTCCAAATGACAACGATAAAAAAATAAATAAATAAATTTTTTTAAAAAAACACGACGATGACAACTGTACCGCTTTTTGATCCGGGACGTAATCTGCATGAACAAGCGCTCACTCTTCCTGCTCAACAAGTGGCAAGGGCGGAGCCTTATACCACGTGGTACAGAAGCTGTGCCGTGTGATGCTAAAATTAGCAGGGAAAAAACAACGGAGAGCACGTCAGGGATGACGAGAAAGTGACAGGAGAAAATCCGTCCCGGTCAACCACCCAAACACCAATAACGGGAACCTTATACAGCGTTTCCCTATACACGTCGAACTCCCGCAGGCACAAAGAAATTACGGAGGCTATCACTTATCACATGACCAAAGATATGGCTCCCATCAACACTGTGCAAAACGAGGGATTTAGGAAAATGATCAACACCCTAGACAAACGCTACACAGTGCTGTCCCGCAACTATTTTTCTATTGTTGCACTACCTGCTCTATACACGCAGTGTCGAGCAATGGTGGAGACGGAATTTCAAGCAGTACAACATTTTGCGGCAACAACAAAATGTGAGACATTTGTGGTTTTTATGTTTATTTATTGTTTTTATGTTCAGTCTCAACTGTTACGAAGTTGATGTGCAGTTAATAAGTGCAATAAATATTTATACTGGAAAAGAAAATCGTGAGAGAATCGTGATCTCAATTCTAAGCAAAAAAAATCGTGATTCTCATTTTATGCAAAATCGTGCAGCCCTAATGGCAGTCCTCAAAGAAGTATAGCAGGAATAACTGGTCTGAGTCCACAACAAACTATAGGCCCTGTTTTACAACAACCCTAAAGTGAGAGCAAGAAACACCAACACAGAAAGACTCACTATGACCACAGTTTGTGTTTAAATTTAATGAATAAATAAATAAATATACTGCAAACATACCAAGAAAAGCTGTTGGTATCAGAGGTGTGAAATGCCTCCTAATTGCCAACTCTTTGCTGTTGGCTTCCTTCATCACTATACTCCTTTTAGCTTTATTTAGGCATAAACAGGCAGATATGAGCCAAATATCTGCGCGGCATATCCCTAAATGATGCTCTGAAAGCTTTTCCTGACTGCTTGACATTCAACCCTTAACCTGTATTGAAAAAGAAGAAACTTCACTTCTTTTTTTCTTCACCCTCATTATTCTGAAGTCATGAAGTAGTGATTCAGAGCGGTATTCTGTTCATAGTGTAGAAAGTCTGCTTCAACACATTCACAGTAGATATAAACACAAATAATAACAGCTTCCTTTTTGCCAGGAGAAAAAAGGCAAATAACTTTTTCTGTCCGTCATATTGAAAGGCTTATTTGCACATTATATTTGCTAGAATCACAAAGAGCCATACGATATCCCACTTTTAAGTAAAACAATACAGCAACAGAGGCTAACCAGGGGGAAATTGTTCCTTTGGCAGCATTTTATCTACAAACTTCATTTCCTGAAGTCTGTAATTGTTCTTGTGATTTGCCACATCAAAATTCCTGCTGCTTTTTCACAAAGAGATGTGAAAATAACTTCCAATATTGCACTTTTTGCTCTTACCCACTTTTATTTTCTCCTGCTGTCAGTCAAACGACCCCACATGCAATTTGCAAGAGGCTGCGGTGCACAGATGTCTCAGCCCAGCAACAAAAAGTGCTTCACCAGACAAGACCAGGTACACCGTTTAAGACTTCAAATGTTTTGGCACTTTAAATTTAACACATCAGAGCTCAAAAAGTCTATTTTATAAATGTATTGGCTCATACAGCATCTCAGAATACTAAAAATGAAATCTCTCACACCAATCGCCCAATCTGGTTCTGCCTGAGGTTTCTTCCTCTCAAAAGGGAATTTTTCCTTCCCGCTATTACCAAAGTGCTTGCTCATAGGGGTCACATCATTGTTGGGTTTTTCTCTCTATGTATTATTGTAGGGTCTACCTTACAATTTAAAGCACCTTGAGGCAACTGTTTTTGTGATTTGGCACTGTATAAATAAAACTGAATAGAATAGATCCATTAGAATTCAGTACCACGTGATGCACACCCCATGACATCATTTGTACGGGACACAAACCAAACACAACAATGGAGGTGGTATAGCTGCTGCTCGGTGCACGGCTTTTTGTCAGACCATAATGTTGGTTTTTGTGGAACTGGCCAAATTCAAATATGACAGTATTGATTTTTCATGAAGGAGTCGCCCTTATGACTCATCAATTGGTGGCATGCAATCTGCTGGTGTCACTTTTTCAGATCACCTCAGATTGCTTGGAACCCCGTCTGAGTAGGTATTAAAAAGTACCTGGTACCAGGTGCTACCACCTAATGGAAAACCCTAAAACTAAAAGTACTCGTGGAAAAGGCCTGTTTGTCTAATTTATTTTAGAAACAGTTAAAAAACATCAATCAAAGAAACATCAATCACATCTGAGAAAGTTCATCTTTAAAAAAAACAAAAAAAAATGACTGAAACAACTAAAATGATAGATGATAGTTAGTCTAAATCTTTCTTTATGTAGAAATCACTTCTGTTACTTAAAGAAACTCCGATACTGAGTAAGAACGTGAGATGAAAGTAAAAGTAGTAAATTATGTGGCTCCGTTCCCACTCTTATTTTCTTTTTGGAGTGATTCACGATGAGACCATCAACATCATCACAGCCTCCCACTCAAACCTGTCCAACAGAAACTTTTTGCCACAAGAAACTCACATTCACGCCAACGGCACTCTCCTGAAACCAGTCGCTCTGGTTTTTCATTAGCCACAGAAACGACCACATGAGGCTGATCACAGCACTGTTTCTCCCCCTTGAAAACAGACGTCAAGGCAACAGTTTTAATTTGTGCTGGCGATATTCATCTATAGCTTAAATAAAAAGGTATTGTTGCGATGAAGGCATCTTGGTATGTTCACTTCCAGTCTTTATCAGAGATCAATTTTAAATGATCTCTGATGATAAATCTCAAACATGTAAGAATATCTCCTGTGAGGAGGCGCCACAAACAAAGATTTATTCAAAGAAAGACCACACTCCCAGAGGTCTTTACACTGCAAGGTAAACCTACCCTGAGGGACAGCGAAGCTGAAGGGGAGGCAAGGAGAGCGTTATGAGACAAAGGAGAAAAATGAGGTGAAAGACTTTGAGCCTGTCTGAAAAGCATGTTTAGCTCACCACAGAGACATTACTGTCAAAATATAGTTTCATCGCCTATAATTCATGTCAAAACATATTTTTTAAAGCTCCTTAAATTTAAATTTGTTCCTCTAAGCAAAATACAGTCAATTCAAAACATTTCAGGGAGTCATTTCATATTTTTGGAGCTGTTGTGTAACAGCTTGTAAGCAAAGCCAGCTGCCTCAAAAGGGCAGAAATAGCAATGCAGGTGAAATTTCAGTGTGCCGACTTTCGGTGAAGGTCAGAGGGTTTTTTTTGACCCTCTTGACCCTTGAGAGAAACAAACTGAGCCGACCAAATGACATTTCACTGCAGCAGGTTACTTGTTACAGTCTGCCAAGTGCCACCTTTATGTCATGTGGTGAATGAATAACTTGAGCAGAGTCAGGAGGAAGACGACCATCATAAATGATCCAAACTAAACATGTTTTTAGAGCGATTTCAAAAATATACACAGATATATGGAACGATTTTCTTGTTTGCATTCATTCACTTTAGTGATATTACTGTTGCCAGGCATTATAAATCATGTGCAACTCTTTCCTAAAAACCCAGACTCACTCACACTATTCAAAAAGATGCAAGTAGATTAAGTCAAGCTCTTAAAGGTTGCCTGGAGCTTTTGTTTCTAGATCACCTGCCTGCTTTGGCTTTTGTTTGGCTTCAGCTCTCCATCCTTCTCCCTGTGGTTAACGTGCAGGTCTCCTGAAGCACTCATGTCGCTCGGGTTGCACCACGAGACATCTCGCAGTGGACTTGTGCCCTTGTGAGATGGGTTTCGCAGTCAAAAACACCCACTAGTCAATTCCTAAGGTAATAAAAGCAAGTTCCAAGATTTTAACCTTACATCTAAACCTGAGCAGAAACCACTGCAGATGCTTAAAGGAAAAAAAAAAAAAAAAAAAAAAAAAAGGTGATAAGAGAAAGTTTGAGAGTTAAAAATCTTCCATTTTGGACAAATTGAAGGCGATTACTTGATGCTCTAGACAGACAAGAAAATAGTGCATTACAATAACTTAAGTGGGAAGAGATGAAGACATGATGGGCATCGCCAGTTCACTCTTTGAGACAACTGTCTGCAATTTTGCAATAGCAATTTTTATTTATTATTTTTTTAAATTGTAAAAAATGAGAGCAGGTCAGATTTAATGTGAGCATCAATGATAATCAGGCACACTGCTATTTACTATCTAACCATTAACTAACCATTATCCAGTTTGGGTTTACAGAACGGTACAGCTGAATGTCGTCGACATACAGATCATAAGAAATGGTTTTAAAACTCATAATGTGACCTACTGGGAGACTATTCAATAAAATAATAAGTAAAATTAATAAATAAGTAACAAGGCACTTAAACCACATCTTTGTGGAAACCTGCATAGTGATACAGCCAACATCTGGCCAAAAACTACCCAAAAGCCAGGAATTAAGCGAACCACTCCAAACACACCAGAACAACAGGCCAGATAGGTCGGTCAACTGGTTGCTAGGCCCATTAAGGCCTTGATGATTTCAGTGGCTGCATGCAAATAATGTGAAGAGGGGATTAGCAGTGAAAATAGAACTTTTAGCAAAGAAAGGGGTATTTCTTTCCTTTGACAGCTTTATTCTGGACATTAAAATGTGTTTACTACCAGCAAATCTTCAATTCTTACTCAGTAAAAGTAACAAATCAGATCTGACCATCAAATTAAAAGAGTCAAAGGTTGAGAAATATTTTTCCTGCTACTTTTGAACAACCTCTAGACCACAGAGAAAAGCTGTGTTATGACACAGCATTTCAAATTCGAGTGGCGTTGGTTGTGACCACAATGACAATGGGTGATCCTCAGTCTACAGCTGCATCGCTGTTTCCAAAAGCTTAGTGTAATATCTGCAGAGGGTTTCAGAAACAACACACCAACTGCTCATGTGGAACCAGGTAATAAGGGGAACAATTTTCTTTCAGATTGCAAACCATGACTCTAAATACTTCGATGAATTATCTGAGTGGGACAAAGACAATTCCCAAACACTACAACAAATGGTCGGGGGGAAAAGATAAGCTAGGTTTTCTAAGGCAAGTAAAGAAACAAAACAAACAAAACAAAGCTCATCTAAATAAAAAAGAGAAACAAAAAGAAAGAAAGAGAGAAAGAAAAAAAGAGAGATCTAGGCACCAGTGAAGTGTGGGGCTGTCTGCATGGCAACTATTGGACAAGTCACAGAAAGCCACAGAAAGCCCAACAACCAACAGTCCCCAAGTGAAAAACCCAAAAGACTCAGAGAGATCATGCAACGGGCATGCAGTAAAATCTATGAAAAATCTCATGATTTTACTTCCTCCAGATATTTCTTGTCCAACAAAAGCTCTTTTTATGTCATCCTGGATTCAACTGAACTAAGCAGCAAGTTAGGTTGAGCTTCAGGGAGGTCTTCTAGGGAAAGGGGTGCACTTGATCTGAGTAGTAATAAAAAGTTAGAAGGATAATCATTTCATCCCGATTATTTTGTTTTCAAGATTACTGGAAGCGAAAAATCATAACTGAAAATAAAATCTGATTAATCACCCAGCCCAGCTGATGAGTATTAGTGGATGCCGTTTTAAAACCAGTTGCTCTGGGCAGATGGGATAAACTAGTTGCTTCAATAAGGTAATTAATAATCATCGCTGCAAACTTGATGAATCTATTTGACTTTAATGGCTTTCCTTAACAAAGTCACTAGTAAAGAACGTAATTTTATCCCCTCTTTGGGATCATTGTTTTCTTATCTACACACAAGGATTTTTTTTTTTGTTGCTGTCGTTGTTGTTTTTTGTTGTCGTTGTTTTAAATTGCAACGAGACATTTCTTCCTCCCTACAGCGGCTTTACAGCTTCCAGCGCACTCATTGATTTTGAGCCACTATTATAATGCAATTCACACTCAGCAATGCAGCCAAGACTTAAGATTAACAACGTTTGCAGTCAATCATGAGCCGAACAACTGGCTCAGTAGCTGATAAGTACACAGAGAGACACACACACTCTCTCACACACACTCTGGCATCACAAAGAGCCCCTGTTGGCCTGCCTGTGGGTATTGGAGTGTTTGGCCTCGGTATAAATTGGCCGCCAGCTGGAGCGACGGACACTGAAGGCCTGCATCAGTGGACGGAGCCAGGAGGAGAGGCCTCTGCTTGTTGTGGAAGCTCGGGCCTCATTTCAATACACACACATAGACACAAACACATACACAGAGACTAAAATCCACACAAACTACACAAAAATGGAAAAGCACTCTTGCCTGAGTATTCACACACTTGCACACACATCCACCGTCACACACACACTTATTGTCTCCTCTTAATTCTGTTTGATGGCCCTCAATCCTCCAGCCAGTACTCAGTGCCTGGGGAAATCAGTCAGACAATAGACGGGATCCAAAGAGAAGCAGACTGCAGCAGGCCAGGAGGCTGTACGCGCTGCCAGGAAGCAGCAACACTTGAATAATTGAGCTCTGAGTTGAGGTTGTGAGGGCCAGCGGTGGAGTTATTGAAGCTAATGTGCAATTTGCCCCACAGGTCAGACACAAAACAGAACAGATCCTAAGAACAGAAATAGCTGGTGCTCGAGTAATCCGAAACAGTTACTGAAAGTTTTAGAAATTTTACGTTTATGCTTTTAAAGATGCGCTTGTTCTGAATTTCCTAAGCACAGAGAAGATCCTTCCTTTTTACTTCAGACTGGAAAGAGCGAGGAGTGAGATGTGGGGGGCTGAGTACACTAAGTCTTTCCCAGAGGCAACGTGGAAAAGAAACCGATATTCACATGTCTGATCGCGGTTACAGCATCCCGCTTCTTTTAAGCAGGTCTGGCACAATCATTCACTTTGCCATGGAGAAGATATTTCTCACCTTGCTTTCTAAAATGTTCCTGGACACTACCTACACACCAACTTGAATTAACTTATATCTAATGAATATTGATCAAACTGGCGATTATCTCATGAGTTAAAAAAAAAAAAAAAAAAAAAAAAAAAAAAACTAACAGAAAGATACTTAGTATGGGTTTTACTGCAACACACACAATACACATTTCTACTTTCCTTTTTAACACTGGAAAAGCTAATAGTGGAGTAACTTCAAAAGAATCTCCTTTATAAATGACATAAACAATTCACATTATTAAAAGAGCTGCAAATTATTACGCAGACCTACTGATCCAGATCTCCTAGTTGCAGCTGTAGTAGTTATTAACTACCATAACTAAAACAGTTCTGTTAGCCTTTCACATACAGATCAGTTCTGCTCAACTGAAAACAAGTTAGCATTTTGTGAAATCTGGCAACCTTTTACTGATTAATTTAATGAAAACATTAAAACGAGACTAATTACTAAATTAATTGTTTTTGGGAAACAAAATTCATAACTTGTGCTGAAAAAAAAGCCCTTTTGTCGTATGGTTTACAAATTGTGTGGGGTTCTTCATGAAGCCATCTTCAAAATAAACATTTCAATCTGATCTTTTTTTCTGGGCCATCTTTGACTTTAGAAACCAGTTTTTAACCAAAGTTGGGGTGTCTGTCTGGGATTAGCTGGAAAACCAATGAACTGTACATAAACGATGGACTTTCCAGGTCTGAAAAACAAAACCAATTTAAAAGTATGTTAAATTTGTATGCTCTTTATTGACCAGCAGGGGGTAACTACTCGGGAAGCAAAAATAGGTCTGACAGGATTGAAGTATGTGGGAAAATCAGCTCCGTTTTCTGTGGCCTCTGTAAATACTGGTGAGTTTGTCCTAGTTTGTCGTTAGTCTTACTGAATAAACCATGTTCTTTTAAAAAAATAAATAAAAAAATAAAAAAAATTGTGATCTTCAATTCTTCAATCGATAGCTAACCGGGGCGATAGCTAGCCGAGGCGATAGCAGCAAACTCCCCGCACATCGTTTTCACCCCACCCCAACCCCCGTGGTCTTTCGCTACTCAGGTTAAACATGATATATAAGTCACTTAGATAATTTAATGTTATTGTTTGGCTTTTTTCAGTGTTTTATTTGTTCGTGAGTAAATCGGTTTGGCTGAGATTAAAGTTATAGTTTTCACACAGCTGAATAAACGCCAAACAGAGAACTGATTAAACAGAAGTGTGAGATGATCGGGAATTTATGTCCTGTTATATTTTAGATAGAAAGGAGCAGACAGCTGAGTTTATTAAACTCCACTGAGACAGCGGTGATGCAAAACTGAAGGCTAGACTGTCCAATTTCACAGCCGCTCACTTACAGCCTACCCGACCTTTGGAGGACCTGGCCCACGTAGACCGCGAAGGCCGGGTCCTCAGGAGGATGCAGCCTATGAATTTGTACACCCCTATTCTTGTTCTTGTTAGGTTTCTGCAATGATGCAAAACATCCTTTTCTTGTTTTTTTCTTAAAAAAAACAAAACAAAACAAAACAAAAACCTCCTTTGCTTGAGGAACTGTCTGAGAAGGTCAGAGTGATACAGCTATTGATCGTAGGACCTGATGCTTTCAGCTGAGAGGGCAAGCGAAACAATCGGTAAGCCAAACATAGAGCTCCTCTGTACTTACACGAAGGACCTCACATGGTTTCTGCAAAATTCAATATCAGGGAGAGACAAACCACCCAAAAATCTGTGTCAGGGCATGCTTTGGAAAAGATTTAGATGGAGTAGTTTCATGTGTGGAGATAAACAACTATTTCTTGTGTGGACTCACAGTATTTTAATGGCATGCAACAGTTATAATTGGGATCCTAGAATGAGAAATAAGTAGATTACAGTAGAAGCATTAACTGGACTGGTGGTTGTGTTTTTTTATGACTCTAGCTCCATTGGAAGAAGAAAGACCAATGACTAAGGGTTTGCACAAACCAAAGTATACTAATGCCCCTGCAGGGAGCTTCTGAAGAATGTTTAAACGATTTAACTTTGCCAAATGGGTTCATTATCTAGCTTCTTGAAGTAATCAAACACACGCGCTACTGAGGAGCATGCAGTGATCCCGCTGTGCAGACAGAGACAGCGACACAGACACTGGCCTACATAAGGAGACGATTTCAAAGAGTAAACAGTCTTAATATCCAGAGGCTGAGGACACACAGCCCACCCCGGCGGCACCGAGACAAAACAGATAAGCTTCAAGTGAGGCTTTAGAAATCATGCTTTCCACTCCCTGCTTCTCTCTGTCCCATTTGCTTAGAAAAAAAATAGTTCTTGTGTTTACATCATCTTACATCAGCTAATGTCAAGAGAATTACCTGTTCAGTTGGGTTATTTAAGATGCTGACTTTAATTATGGATATTCCTGGCACATAATTTACTATGCGTTTAAAGAGGTGGGGGGGGGGGGATTATCAAGTAATCTAAAAGTCAAAATGAAACAGAATTTAGTCTAAAAGGATGACGTTAAACACTGTGCAAACCTAGCACCTGACCTTTAAGCGCATTCTTTAAAATCATATTTTAAATTACGCCAAAATGTGCAGCCACGCATATTTGCCGACATAATGCGCGCAGCGACTAATATTAGCAGTGCTAGCAGCAGGTTCAGATCCACAGCAGTGATCTGCCAGTGCACTCTCTCAGAATCATCATGCACTCGCATGTATTTATGCTTTTTCCCCAAAAAGTCTTAAGTTCGCAAACTGTTGCTCTTTATCTCTCTGAGTTTCTGTACTGGATTATCATGAAATATCATTAAAATTGTCGAAAATTGTCATGCACACGATCGCGCGTTGGTGTGATTTTGCTTATGCATCACAAACACAGTGGTACACACTGTAGGATATGATATCCAACTCTGCGCATGGTGAGCATAAAAACACCATAAAACTCTATGTAGACTTCTGCTGGAAATCTAGATCCTAACTGGCATAGTAACTGGAAATTCATCCCTACACTGCAACCTTCCACGTCATTCGAGTTGTTGTGGTATGTGTCGACGAGATGTGTTGCTACATTACTCCAGAGGTGGAACGGATGGGTTGCTTATTTGCACGGCTGTCTCCTTCCTTGTTTGAATCTTCCTGTCAGGGGCAGCCATCGTCTTTCAGCAGCTAGCTGCTGGTCTGGTGTTACAGTGGCTTGCAAAGATTTTTCTTTGCAAGATCTTATTGGAATTCCACGTGAAAAACCAACACAAAGTGGTGTACACGTGAGAAGTGGAACGAAAATCAGACATGATTCCAAACATTTTTTACAAATAAATAACTGAAAAGTGGGGTGTGCGTAATTATTCAGCCCCCTGAGTCAATACTTTGTAGAACCACCTTTTGCTGCAATTACAGCTGCCAGTCTTTTAGGGTCTGTCTCTACCAGCTTTGCACATCTAGAGACTGAAATCTTTGCCCATTCTTCTTTGCAAAACAGCTCCAGCTCAGTCAGATTAGATGGGCAGCGTTTGTGAACAGCAGTTTTCAGATCTTGCCACAGATTCTCGATTGGATTTAGATCTGGACTTTGACTGGGCCATTCTAACACATGGATATGTTTTGTTTTGAACCTTTCCATTGTTGCCCTGGCTTTATGTTTAGGGTCGTTGTCCTGCTGGAAGGTGAACCTCCGCCCCAGTCTCAAGTCTTTTGCAGACTCCAAGAGGTTTTCTTCCAAGATTGCCCTGTATTTGGCTCCATCCATCTTCCCATCAACTCTGACCAGCTTCCCTGTCCCTGCTGAAGAGAAGCACCCCCAGAGCATGATGCTGCCACCACCATATTTGACAGTGGGGATGGTGTGTTCAGAGAGATGTGCAGTGTTAGTTTTCCGCCACACATAGCGTTTTGCATTTTGGCCAAAAAGTTCCATTTTGGTCTCATCTGACCAGAGCACCTTCTCCACATGTTTGCTGTGTCTCCCACATGGCTTATGGCAAACTGTAAACGGGACTTCTTATGGCTTTCTGTTAACAATGGCTTTCTTCTTGCCACTCTTCCATAAAGGCCAACTTTGTGCAGTGCACGACTAATAGTTGTCCTATGGACAGATTCCCCCACCTGAGCTGTAGATCTCTGCAGCTCGCCCAGAGTCACCACGGGCCTCTTGGCTGCATTTGTGATCAGCGCTCTCCTTGTTCGGCCTGTGAGTTTAGGTGGACGGCCTTGTCTTGGTAGGTTTACAGTTGTGCCATACTCCTTCCATTTCTGAATGATCGCTTGAACAGTGCTCTGCGGGATGTTCAAGGCTTGGGAAATCTTTTTGTAGCCTAAGCCTGCTTTAAATTTCTCAATAACTTAATCCCTGACCTGTCTGGTGTGTTCTTTGGACTTCATGGTGTTGTTGCTCCCAATATTCTCTTAGACAACCTCTGAGGCCGTCACAGAGCAGCTGTATTTGTACTGACATTAGATTACACACAGGTGCACTCATCAGGCAATGTCTATGGGCAACTGACTGCCACACTCTTTGTGGCTGTAATGTGACAAAATGTGGGAAAGTTCAAGAGGGCCGAATACTTTTGCAAGCCACTGTATAAACATCACAGAACCAAAGCAGCAAGGTCTGATAGGGACTAGCTGACAATTATTTGTACCTTTAATATAACTAAATCTCTGGAGACCACTGATTTTAGATGCAATGCACGCTTTACACACCGAATAAAGAAAAATCACAATGACTGAGGTTCCTTAACATGCACAGCTACAATATTGGCAAATAGTTTGTGTGCACTGTTGACACAGACCAAAGCAGACCAAAAGCATTGCAGTTACATTCATCAGATGGTCAGAAACATGACTATAAATGACTGTTTTTTTCTAGCTTAATAATCTAATTCATTAAAAGTCAGGCGTGCCTCGAGGCTGTATCAATAAAAATATGCATTTCTTTTCATGTGCACATGTAAGATAATTAAGACTTTCTCCAGTGGTTCACAATGGCAAACTGTTGCTCATTAGACTTCACCACACTGTTAAGCCCTAGATAACAGCAGAGCTCTGCATCAACCACACCTTTTGGCTGAAACCATTCTTGGCTGCAAACACTGATAACTTCTGCTGAACTTCTGCACTGTGGTTTGAGACTGAAGACAGAGGTCGAAGTTTCTGGCTGTGAGAAACTTTTACTCCAAGAAATCCTGAAGATCAACAAAGTCATAAATACAACTAATGAGGTAAATCAAAGGACAGCAGCTAGAGCAGCTGTTTTAAAAAAAAAAAAGTACATAAATATTTTCTATTCATATAAAGTATTCAATAAAAAGCGCTCAGTGCAGCTCAATTTTCCTCAAGTACAAGAGCATAACAGGCTTAATGAACTCAGATGTCAGATAACATTGTACTTGTCTTGTGATGAATTGTAGCAAAAATATGAAAATCCGATATGTAGCAATATCTTCCAAAAAGCCGGAAAACATCAATGACTTTAAGACAAAAATCCATAATTGTCCTCTTGACAGCCAATTGTGAGGAGTGGATTAATTAGAAAGGTTATTAAGAGAATGAGTGTGCATGAGAAATACACACTGGTATAACAGTGTGACCTTAGCTACATGCTGTGAAGTAGCTCGTCTCTCTCTCAGATACTCATCCTGAGGACCGCCAGCAGCCAACTAAACATTTTGGGGTTTGTGGGGGGTTGGCAAAAAAATATGACCAAATATACAGCTGCAAGGATTCAGCTCTCTTGCATTTAAGATGAACATCTCTGAATTTTATGTTTCGATAAAATGTACAAAGCGATTCTGTTTGCCTGTCTTCGCTTGACTTTTCTGAATAAAAATAACATATCCATCCATGTTCTGCATCTGGCACACTCAAACCTCCCTTGCAAATTCTTTGTGGGGATAGAGAGAGAGGTTTCCAAAGTAGCTGAGATATATAATCTTTCCAGTGTGACCCGGGGCCCCTGAAGGGCTAAACATGCCCTAATCAACTCACAAAAGAGGCATCCTATTCAAATGCCTGAACCACCTCAGTAGGTCATTCTGTTGCAGGAGAACAGCAGCTCTACTCTGAGTCATTCCTGGATGGCTGGGCACAGACACCCTTCACAGGAAGCTCGTTTCCATTGCTTGTATCCACAATTTTCTTTTTCACCTTCTGCACTGTTCCACCTGTCAATCTTCCTTGACTCATGAAAAATGAAGCGGTGCTTGAACTTTTCTTCTTGACCCAAAAACTCATCCCAAACCCAGAGCAGGCAATTCAGCCTTTTCTAGCTGACAGCTATGACCTCAGAATTGGAAGTGCCAATTCTCACAGCTTTTTAACTGTAAATAATATATAATTATAAGTTACGTATGGTTATCGTACGCAAGAAAATTACATCCACATTAAGATGCAAATTGTACACTTAACGCTGGGTGGCTTAGACTGCCTCTAATGTACGAAAAGGAGTAGGTTCTGCTAATTGCAGCAGCTCCGACTCGAGCCGTGCAGACAAAGAGAGGAAGCACTTATAGCTGGAGCCTCTTACAGACAAGTTTGAGGCAGGAGATGATCATTTTCAATGCATGACAAGAAGCTGGGGGAAGGAAAGAAGTGATATCACACACCAGTCAGTTCTAACTGCACATTTCCCATTTGTCAGTTAACTTCTGCTTCCTTTTGCTGCTTAGGAAATATGCGAAAGTCCCTTTATGAAATACGGAGGTCTTAAACCCTGACAACAACCTATCCATCACAGTTATCATATTAAAGACCTTACATGGGTTAACAGGGACCCACTACCTAATTTCAAGCTCCTCATTTTCCATTCTAGGTCTAAATAGAGCTGCTTTGTCTTATCTTATACTGTGGCTTCATACATCCACTGTCTTTAACTTTTTTCTGATTGTCTTCCCCTAAAACCAAAAGGTTTAAATACCAGGTCCACATGATCACAGCTGTGTGTCCGATATGCCCGTATTAGTTACATCCTCTCTTTTTGACATTGTACAGAGGCAATACTAGAAGAAAAACTGTCCAAAACAAAACATTTAGGGCAGGCAAAGTCTGAGCTTTTGGCTCATATGGATTACTTGTAGATAAACGGTACATGGGCTGGTTCTTATGTGGTACTTTTCTACTCTACTTGAGCACTCAAACCATTTTAATTAACGTGTCTCATTCACAAAAACATACAAGCACTTTTTTGTCTACATTAAAGTGCTTTCTAGCCAACATTCACACTCTAATGAATCCACCGGGAGCAACTCAGCGTTCAACATCTTGCCCACGATACTTTTGGCACAGAGTCTGGAGAAGCCAGGAATCGAAACTGCTTTACCGCCTGGACCACAGCCACATAATGAGCATCCACTGTAAGACTGTATATGAATAAATAACATAAAAGGTCTTCTTTAAGCTCTAAAACCTTAATTAGCTGCTACCTCTTCTAACCCCAATGAAATTACATTTGCATGCTCACAAGTCGGCATCGATTCCACGGCTTTTGTATAGTCTGGTGTAATTTTCCACTCTAAAATAATCCGGCTGTATTAGAGAGGTTGACCTTTGATAAGGAGTTTTCAAACTGTAAATCTTGAACACAAATACAGACAAGGAACTACGCACAATTTGCCCCATTTAGGTTATTAAGTTATTAACATTATTTACATTCTTTACGCTGCTTATTTTTACTCTGTTCAGCCTGAACTTTTGGAATGTTTACGAGGTCCATACTAACACGAGTGGACAATTACATTTATCTTTAGTGATTTGTGTGACATATTATAACTAAATAAGACCAAATAGGCTTAGCATTTCAACTACTGAGTGAGGGTTTTTTTTTTTTAATGAGACAAAAATAGGCAGATGACTGATGGATCAATCCATCAGTCATCTGCTAAAATAAAGTTATTAATCAGAACAATGTCATAGAACAGTTGTGCTGTTAGAAAAAGTAGAGATAAACAACCCAGTTGCTTAGTTTGATTATCACCAGCTGCTCCTGAGAGGCAGAATAAGAAGTTGGCAGATTACAGTACAGGATCAACATGGCATCACATTAAATAAAGATTTTGTTTATGATAATGGCTGCAAAAATACCAAAACACTATTAACCCAGACTGTATTAGCAGGGTGCCTTCAGACTGTCGGTTGCTGGGTAAACATCTACTGCTACATAAACATGCTCACTTAAATTAACTGCCTGCCACAAGTTTGAGTTTTACATGGCACCCTCGTTCTGTGACAGAGTCCTTGGCTCTGAGCACCCACCGCCTTCTGCCCCGCTCAAAATAATCTGTATGAAAGCACAATTAGGACCGAAACAGGCATTCATCTGGTAGATAAGATCAAAGGATTAGCTTTCATCGCATAAAACTGAGTTCAGATGCAGTTTCAACAAAGAGCAAAAGCCACACACGTTTCACTTAAGACTGAATAATATCATAACACTATTACACCACAGAGGTGAGTGTGATTCTTTTTGTGGCACCAAAAAGACAGCAGATGTAATTTATTAATAGCAGCAAGTGCATGGTCAGCACTAAACTGCAGCTGAATTTACTCACAGCAGGGACTGTCAATCTTTTTTCCCTCTTAAATAAATATATTTAAATCAGCTGATTTAGCTCTTTCTGCCCTCTCTTCTCTGTGGTCTAGAGCCATGGCCTTCCAGAAGAACTACCTGATTGGTTACTCATCAGGAGTAAAAGTTCATCAGCAATCAGCAAGCACAGACAGGCACATTTACACACTACTCAAATACTCAATTACCCAAAAGTAAGGCATCCGATATCACTGTGGCTGAAATAAACATCATCAACCTTTTCGCTTAAGTTATTATCTAGCATAGTTCCAGTGCCGAATAATGTGCTTTGTTACAGAGACATCATCGTCATCATCATTAGGGCTGGGCCATATCATATCGTTCACGGTAATACCGGTATAATGTTGGGCAACGATAAGAAAATGAAATGTCGCGATAGAATATGGGTAAAACACGCATGCGCAGTGCCTTTGTTTTCATACGCATATGGCGGAAAAAGCATGGCGGCGGCGGAGAATGAGAAGGGCGAAAGCGGATCTTTGAATGAAACGGATGAACCAGAATTGGTTTGTAAAAATGCTGCAACTTCAGTGATGTGGAACTGGTTTAGCTTTCGTACGTCGCTGCATTAAGCGAAACAAAACAGTCAGGTAAGTCAAACTTTACTCAAGTCATTCTTCTTGCTTCCTCCACTTCCGTACCATTGATTCATTAATGCTGAATTCTCTTGCAGCTGCTCTATTCCCATGTTGTTACAGTATATTAATGACTAACGATTAATGACAGAGCTGTACATTTTAACTTTTTCAATAATCTCTCAGTCAGAACATGGTTTCATGTTTAGGTAAAAACTAGCGAGCTAACTTCCTGCTAACGTCTAACTCTGTTTAATTTAATAAATTCTGTTTTCATGGATGTCTCGATGTTAAACTTAATTGTTACACCTGGTAAAGCAGCAACGCTGATCATTTTGTTAAAGATGAAAGAATTTAGACAGTTTTTAACTCTTAGTGATGCTGCAGTGTTCGTTTGACTTTGGGACCTGAAGCAGACGGAGTTTTGGACCCAGATTACAGATTTTTGAGCGCCATGTACCACATAAAATTTGGTTCGAGGTCTGTAAGCACAACCAGAATTCATACATAAGGCGCACTGTCGATTTTTGATCAAATTAAAGGATTTTAAAGATACCTTATAATGCGGAAAATACAATGTATAGTGCAAAATCACAAACAACAGTTGCCTCAAGGTGCTTTATATTACAAGTTAAAGAACCTACAATAGTTTCATCTACAATCCCTGACACAGTAAGGGTTTTGTAAAAAAAAAAAAAAAAAGAGGAAAAAACTGATAACCACAGAAAAACAGAATACCACAACAATGCATGCATCTAAAAACAGTAAAGAAAGCACCCAAAAGCACATTTACATGGACAAATAATCCAGATTACAACAGTATGAACACATTATAAAAGATACATTTTAGGAATTGAGTAACATCATTTGAAGCAGAGCTTTCTTCCCATAACTTTGGTGTTTTAGTCAAAATTTTGACTTCAAAGTTTTATTCTTTTGCTGGAAATCAGTTCCAAGTATCAGTTATGCATCTCCTTCATTACTAATAACCACTGTTGGTCAAGTTACTTGAAAAAAGTAATCAGTAACTAATTACTGATTACTTTCCCAAAAATGTAATCCCGTTACTTTACTGATTACTTATTTTCAAAAGTAATTAGCTACTTAATTACTTTTTAAAAACATGATTTACAACCTGAATAGGTGATAAAGCGATAGATCTTTCAGCCCAATTCTACTTTCTGCCTAATCCATCATATAAAGTGTAATCAAATAGAAAAGTCTCTTTAAAATGTGTTTTATTAGTTTTAATCTTTTAACTTTATGCATCTAGCAAAAAATAAATTATATGCAACATTGTCTGACTGGAAGACATTTGTTTAACATTTAAACCTATTTTCTGCATATTCCGGCATATAAAACAAAATATTTTTTGTGTTTACACTCAGTCTGTCAAATAGATGCAAGTAAAACACAGCAGAAAATAAATAAAATCAAAGACTAGCGGTCCTGTTGCTCTATTTTCAACTGTATAGCACGAGTGGGGCAGGCGGAGGTTTGCCCTGGTGCAGGTGTGCCGCAGCGCTCAGTGGAAGAAGAAGAAGTTTTCTTCCCATGCAGTGGACAGCGGACGCAAATGTTTTTGTCACTTTTTACAGAATCAAACTCAAAGTAAGGTCAGTACTTCCACGCTTTAAACGCTGCACGCTCATACTCTCTCCCGCACTCGATATATTATCCATTCTTGATCTGCACACAGCTGTTGCCACGAACGTCGCACTCGCTTACGTCACTGTCATGAGACAATCACAAAAGAATCACGGTTTTAGTAACGCAGTATCGCAGCGGGCTTACGGGAAAGTAACGGTAATCTAATTCCCTTTTTTTGTAATAGTAATCGCCCATCTCTGCTAAAAACTGGTACTGGCCATCAAAAGATAATTGATATACAGACACGACATATCTCCAAGTTTAATGCTGTGAGAATTAAACCTGTGATATATATTCTCCCAGTTAGCCAGCTTATTTGTCTTTGGATAAAATAAAACAATTAGCTCTTAAGTGTTGTAATTACCTTACACCAGTCTCTTTTCTAAAGGACTCAAGTGTCAAAATTCACTTAACTCACTCCGTCCGTTTTCAGGCCCCCGTCAGAAATGCCACTGCTCTAACAAGCCGACACAGTGCAGGAGTCCTCCACCTACCACTTATCCTGACAATGCCTCAGTGATATACTGCATTTTAAACCTTTATTTACCCAGGGAGGGTTTGCTGAACATGTATTTTCTTTCTTCATAATTTTGCTTCATATTTTCAGTTACACCCAGTTAAGCCACAGTCACCTGCAATTTGCAACTTAACAGCACCAGTGGTGTGACTGGGAGTGGCCTACTTTGCTTAAGGCCACATTAACAGCAGCACTGCTTGTCCATGTCTCCGCTTCCATTCTTACACCAGGAATTATAAACGCGTCTTACAGCTTGAATCGATAACCCTGAGCACTTTAAGCCATTTCCTCTGCTTGCTGAGTTTTATGCTCTTCAAATTACGAATGCATTTCTTCCGGTAGTAAAGAAGATGGGGCCTTCTTAATCTGCCTTTTTACAGCAGCAGAAATTGAATGTAACGGCCCCCATCATACTGAGAAACTGCAACCGTTCAATAAGACTACTGAGATGGAATAAAGTGAAATAGAGCTACAACCAAGGGTTATTTTTATTATCAATTTACCTTTTGATTATTTCTTAAGAAAGCCTAGAACCATAAATATTTAATTTGCTGTCATAAATAAAAAACTTGCATTTTATACGCCAAATAATGAGACATTGAGCTTCATACAGGTTTTCTCATCATTGACTAAAAAAAATAAATTGATCTTTTCGGGTCTAAACTAAACCGACTGCTGTTACGAGCTGCAAATCAAACCGTCACAGATCCAACTGATCCAAATTATCTCCAACAAACTGCTAGTTTTGGTTGAGTTAGGCCCAAAGAAGTGGAGTACATCTGTATGTTAAAACTGCATTTATGCAGTAAATACTAAATCAACAGTGACATGATTACAGCTGATTTCCTGTAAGCCTCTGTGTAACTTTGCACATCCGTCTGCCAGTGAAGCCTCATAACCACAACAGGAAGAGGGTCACCATCAAACGCTCTGTGTAGCTGAAAAACTGGACGGTGAAACAGCCACAATAAATGTAAAAACTTGACCCAGCAAAGGAAAAGAGATGGTACAGAAGGCGAAAGGAGAGACTGGCAGAAACTGAAAGCCCAGTCGACCGTTCACGCCATAGAGAAATAACGATTTGGGTTATTTACATTACCTTAAAGCAACAAATTTGTTTACTTACTAGTGTAATGCAACCAGGAGATGCAAACAGGTTAAAATGGAACCAATCTTTGCAACAGAGGCACTAGAGGTGGGAATCACCATACATCCCTCGATACGATATTATCACAATACTTAACGCACGATACGATATTATTGCAATTTTTTAAATATTTTGCGATATTCAGATTCTGTACATAAAGGTAAACTTTATCAATATTCATTTTATCTAATATCAAAGTCTGCACTCAGTCTTTCTCTCATTTCAGTCAGTTTTATTGTTGACAAACTGAACGGTTTGTATTACAGTCTAGTCCAACTTAACTGAATGCAACCATCTGGTACAATTATAGCTATTCTGAACTATGCAATTTATGAAAACTATGCAGCCCCTTCAGCAACTGAAGAATTTGAAAGTAAATTTAAAATAAAATATAATTTTACATTAAATAAAAAAGTTTTAAACTTAATTAAAATAAAACATGTCTTAAATTAAAATAAGTAAACTGTCATGTTTATTGCTGCCAAAAAACAAGTTAAACACATTTGGACAGTGAAGGAATGTCAGGATTCTTGCTCAGAAAAAGGATCAACATGCTCTGAAGTCAGAGCATGTTCTAGTCCACAAAAACTTTTTTTGTACCAAAATATCGATTTCTGCTGTCCCTGTATCGATACATTATTAGCAAACAAAATATCACGATACTACACAGTATTGATTTTTTCCCCCACCCCTAAGAGGCACAGAGGAGAGACAGGAGTCTACTGCCACTTTAATTTTTTTAAATCATTGAGGAAAATGCCCCTCAAAGTCAATCTGAGTGGTTTTGGGTTTCTTATTTTATCCAAGCAACAATCCAAAACCAATAGAAAAAGAGTCCAAAAACCAGAGTTTGCATGAAAAATGACAGAAACTATGGGGAATTTTATATACATATTAGAGATGGCACGATACCACTTTTTTATGTCCGATACCGATATCATAAACTTGGATATCGGCCGATACCGATATGAATCCGATATAGTGTATTTTTTAATCAATAAAACTGTTTTTTTAATATCTTGCTGCATTTTGTATAAGTTCATACTCAAGTTTAAAAACAAACAAACACTGAAGCTATTCTGTTATACCTGTATGCAAAAAATACACTGCACCCAAAATATTTCATAGTTCAGCAACACTGATCAATCTAATAAACCTAAACCTACTCAATCCTCCCTATTCTGGTATTTTAAAGAGTACTTAGCAGAAATATTAAGCAACCTAACTAATAGGGTTGCAAACTCCCAGCGAAAAAAAAAAAAAAAAAAAAAAAAAAAAGGGAACCACCTCATGATGCTAAATCGACGTGATCAACTTTAATTTGATACAGTGTGGGGGAAAAAATACACAGAAATCAATTATCTTTCAAGAATAATTAAATAGATTTAACATCTTTCTAAAACAGAACTGCAGGCTGCACAGAAGGAAAAAGTACTAGCTTACTATATTAGACTTAACAGTTACTATATACAGTAATGGACTTCTATACATTTTACATCAGATTAAAACTTTGGGTGTAAGATTCAGATAATTATTTATTAAAAGCTAGACATTTTAATGACAATAAGAAAGAAAAGCATGTCGTTGTGCCCCCTTTCCCCTGTTCATGCCCTATCGGCCCCCCTGGCTAAACTTTGCTAGATCCGCCCCTGCACAGTTACAGCCGTCAGCTACGCAGAAAAAGATCCTGGTGTAGAAAGTAATATTAAATAAATTCTAACAACAGATTATCAAGCTTAAACGTGCTGCTGTTGTTCAGCCGGTGGTTCCCTCTTTCTGGCGCGAAGTGGGTGATAAACAAACAAGAGAGACGACTCTTGACAGAAAAGCCGATCAGCTGATCATTGATCAGTTTCACGATTGAAGTAGCAGCAGGAGAGGGAGAGAGAGGCAGTCGCTCCATATATCGGTTGTTGAGCTTAACGCTGGAATGCTTTACAAACATTCAGAGATGAACTTACACACTTGCTTTACTTCTCTCTGGGATAACTTTCTCGGAGATGAAATGGCGGTTTGGTAGCCAGGCTCCAAATACACAACCAGACCGCTGACAGGTCTCGCACGCCACAGCCACTCTATCACGTGATGCATACTGCTCTGACGTGCTACTGTTATGAGCCGAGTTACGCCATGTCCAAGTTTTGTGAGGTGCTTCTTTGATATTTAATGGATCGGATTACATTTTTTTTATTTCTCTCCGATATCCGATCCAGTAATTTAGGTCAGTATCGGACCAATACCGATATCGGATAGGTCCATCTCTAATACATATCTTCCTAAAGCTCTAACCTTGATGGTTTCACAGCCTATTAACCGGTATCACCAATTAACAAGACCTAAAACTGTAATTTCTGTCTTATACCCTTTACACCTGAAAATAAACATCCACACCCTACTGAGAAAAAGGTCTCCAGGTCAAAGAGGTGCCTCTTCTGATGGTATTAGGGGAAGGAGACAACCAACCTTTACTGAGACATCGGCCACTTCACTTTAAATAGTTGAAGGCAAGGTATAAGTGGCAAAACAAAATTATTTTGAAGTCCAGAGCTTTTACAGCTGACTGACAGCAAGATAAATAAAGTCGATTCAGGAGAACTGTGTCTGAACGTTTTCTATCCAGTCATGGCTGTCGTTAGCACTTTAACCCAAAAAAGTCCAGCTGACTTAAGACTAAAAAGAGTGCTACTACTTTTAATCTCTACTTTTAATAAAGGGAATAATAAAGGAAAACTGAAGGACTTTAACCAAAGACTAGCATCAATGCAATAGACGTATGTTTGTGTAGTTTGACGTGATTGGTGACGGACTGTGAAGTCACAACTTCACAAAGCACAAATTTATATCTTTAAAGTCCTTACATTTGTCAAACAGTTCAAACAATACAAAGCAACAAGACGAAGCAAAGTGAAAGCAACCCATGTAAGGCACAAACTACTTACACATAAAACCCTCCACCGACACCATTAAAGCATATTTAAACCCAAAAAATATGCCCGCTTGTAGGCACGCTGCAGTCTTTACAGGAAGGATGGAGAATCACAGCTTCACACTGTTAATTTTTACACCCATATACTTAAAACTTCCTGTTTTAGTTTCATAAATTAAAATATTCAAATGCACCAGTCAGTGTGTGGTGGAGAAGAAGCTTGCTGCAACAGGAAGAATGCAATGAGCCATTACGTGGGTTTGCTGGTTAACAGGCTGGCAGAATTGTAGTCCCGTCTTGCTTTTCTCAGTTTTAACCACAAACTGTGGGCTAGCGGCCGCGGGAAAAAGACAGGGCGCGTCACACACAGATCCTGAGATGAGAGTTATTATCCGAGCTCTGCACGAGCTGGGCCAAAGTACAAGGCAAGCAAGTAATTAATACCTCATTTGGCGTGTCAACGTTCACTTAGAAAAGGCTTTCTGGGCTTGTTAAAAGGACAGAGATGCTAAACAGTAATGTCACTTGTGCCACGCTTCTTTTTGGACTTCAGGGAGAAGTCAGACCTTGGCTGACCCTTGACCGCATTTTATCAAACAGCTGACAACTAAATAAAAGCTGACCTGTTAGATTGTCTGTCTGCAGCTTAGTTTGAGGGGAGAAAATCAAAACAGGCAAGACAACAGTGGCGATTCGATGTGGTCACAACCTTTTTCAAACACGTCCTTGAGTAACTTTATGCATCATAACTTTATGGATCCTTCGACTGAAAGCTGGGCGGCAAGTCTAAAAAATAAAATAAAAAAAATAAAATAAAAAAAACACCCACAAAACTAACTGAAAGTTTTGTTCATTTGTTACTTTCAAACTCATGTGGTCTATGATGAGCTAACAAGTCACATGTTCAGCACTGGATTAACCGCCTTTGTCCTTAGGGCATGGCGATAGGTTGACAGCTTGGGAAGCTACATAATTGAATTTTGGTGATTTTACAGCCTTTGCAGTTAAATCACAAACTTGGCATCACCGAGAGCTGCGGGTTAATAAAATCTGCTCTCCCACAGAACACACATAAAAACAGCACATTGTTGTGAATGTGGATTCAGCTGTTTAGCAGCATTAGACTTTTTATTTTGGCTGACAGCGTATAAGAGACAATATCTTTGACTAGAAACTGCTATTAAAAATTTAAAAAAACACTTGTGCTCAATTGCCAAAACAGGGATTAAGACTAGTGGTTCGGTGAAGGTCTTAATCTTTCGGTCTGGAACTGGGCTTATGCTGCATTCCAGATTACGTCAGAAGCCTGCATGCTAATGTGGGACGCCCGTTCAGCTCGTACTACTTCGAAAGTCAGAGCAGCCCAACCAAGTTAGCAATCTAAGATGGTGGTGGTGAACATAAAGAGTAGAAAAACTGGAAAATTTTTAATCAGTGCTGTCACTGATGTTTGCTTGAGACTCGCCAAATAAGCTACACGCAGAGCACTGACGAGACTCTTTTCATGAATGTGCTTGGATTTTGTATATTTCAGCTGCATTTTGCTCAAAATTATTGCTTTGTGGGTCCTGGTTTAGCTCAGTGGGTGAGCAGGCGACCATATGCCGAATGGCCAGAGAGCAGTCGGCCCCAATTCGAGTCTGACCCACGACCCTTTGCTGCATGTCTTCTCCTCTCTCTCCCCACTTTCCTGTCTATCTACACCGGCGGTGTAAAACTCAGTCCTCAAGGGCCACCATCCTGCTAGTTTTTGAGATAGCCCTGCCATGCCTGCTGCTGATTACCTGAATCGGGTGTGCTTTGCCAATAAGAAGCTACAAGGTCAGGTTAGTTGGAAAACAAGCAGGACAGCGGCCCTCAAGGCCTGGAGCTCGACACCTGTGATCTACACCAGCGGTCTCCAACCTTTTTTGCGCCACGGACCGGTTTATGCCCGACAATATTTTCACGGACCGGCCTTTAAGGTGTCGCGGATAAATACAACAAAATAAAACTAGTACCGGTACCGAAAAAAAGAAGATTTATTCATAACACACGTGAAAAGACCCAGGGACACCGAGTTAACGATAAAAACGATAACAAAATAACGCTGAAAACCGATAAAAACCCTGAAAACCACACATTTCACACCTGAGCCTCAACTCTCGCGGCCCGGTACTGGTCCGAGGCCCGGGGGTTGGGGACCGCTGATCTACACCATCTCAATCCAATAAAGGCTAAAAGGCCAAAAAAAATAAATTATAGCTTCACCTTTGAGGATGGGGAAACTTTTGAGTGCATGTAGTCAGTGTTTCCAATGTGTCTGTTAAAGAAGCTGTGGTTTTTGCAGTTAACTGTCATCTTTGTACCTTTATTTTAGCATCGCTTGATAACATCTGTAACGTTAATGTTAGAAAGTCTCATCAAGCTTGCCGACCACACAAAACGTTACCAAGTCCCACCACTGGCCCCCAGGGCATACTTTGAGAACCTGTATTTTATCTATACAGATATCGCTGCTCTGAATATTTTGGTGTATATTAAGAAATATCTGTGTTCAAGGTTACTTGGCAAGACCACTGATTGCATTTTTCCCGATCATAACTTCATGGCATACAGCTACGAGGAGTTTAAATAATGAGCCTCTGGACTCCAGAGGATAATGACCATAATGATTTACGGCTGCACCTTTAGATAAAAGTTGGGTTTGTGAACCGGAAAGCTGCATCGCCATCTTTATATTTTAACCATAGAAAGTCCTGTTCGGTGTGTAGCAAGCATCTCAAATATTGATCTTGGTTGGATATAATGTTTAGCATTTTTTGGCTGCCTAACCTTGCAAACCATTTGCTAGTTACTCCTAACTTTGAGCCACAAGCCCGTATCCAAAAGGAACTCGATCTCAATACAAAGTCTGCACTCTCAGAGTGCCAAAATATAATTTACAAGTGAAAACAAGTGCAGCAGATTTACCAAATATTCTGAAAATCAGTCAGCTGCAGCTGGAGAGCTGCAGTATGGCTGCCAGAGGGAAGGTGACATCAACTGAAAGCACAGAAAGAGAAACCTTTCCAGAGCAGCTCTGTGCATCCGAGCTGTTAACGTACACCGTCTTCCTGTCTTCATTAAACTGGCTGAACTAACAAGTGAGTCTGGAAGCCACGCTGTGCTTGTTTATTACCCTGTCACTATGCTACATGCAACCTGAAATACTACAAACGACTTAACCAATTATTCTAACACAAACAAACTTGCGATCGTGTCATCTACATTTAAGCAGATAACTAAAGACAAAAAGGAGAATGAGGACGTGAAACACAGGCGCCCCGTCTTTTGTTTGCCGTTTCATCCACCTGAATGCAGCACTTAGCATGTCAGGGAATGTTTTTAATGTCAACACAAAGGCAGAGCAAACCATTTAAATTCACACCACCTGTTGACAACCAGCTATTTGAGATGTTGACATAGAACAGATAGGATCTGCGAAAGCCTGAGCACAGCCATGAATCTTATCAGCAGAGCCAGTGCAGACCGAGCTGCTTCAAAAACATTCACTGCAAGTCTGTACTGATTTTAAGTGTCTCCTTCTGTCCTCTGGCCTTATGGCTGCTTCAGATAACCCACTGTGTTTATGCAATAAATGAAAAAGTCTGCCAGAAAGTCTACTGAGATTTTTTTATGTGCCCTTATGTAAATAACAACACAGGAAAACAAACTACTTTCTAAATTGTGTTGCAAAATAGATAATTCCACCTGGTTCCACCCTGGGTTTGTTGGAAATGTTAAATTTTCTTCAAAGAATCTGGCTGCTGTTTGCATTGGCTAACGTTATCTATGGAGAATAACATGGGAATGTCAGACGCTGCGTCCCATTCTGTTGCTACAATAAAGCTGCTTTCAGACTTGAAATCTGGACAAGGTCAGGAGAACATAGCCAGGTTATTGGTCACAGCTGACTTTCTCACTACTATAAAGCTCATTAGGTTTACTTGAGGCTTCTGCTGGGTAGAGTATCCAGGAGACAAGACATGTGGATTCAAAACTACTATTCTCATTCCTCATCATGTCCAATTTTCAGCAGGAACTGTACATCGTACCCTGACGTGCACCTCCCAAGAAGCCCACAGCAATTATGATTGGCCTGTTCAGCACCATCAATTCCTCGTGTTGATTTCGCGTTACATTTTTGTCTCAGCTTTTTAGTTTATTAGCGAAAGAATAACAATGATCGCCTCAGTATGAGTAAAAAAAAATCAAAAAAAATCATAGCATTAATATAAGTACTGACAAATATCAGCAGATTCCTGGCAGGAGATTGTTGATGTGTGTGATGTGTGTGCCTCCTCTTCATGTGTGAAAGCAGCTTGTAATCACTCTAAGATCTGATCACACTAGAAAAAGATGCTGTTAGTGATTAAGTGACAACAACAGCTCCTGTTGTGTGAAACGACCTATGCAAGACTTTTTAAAAAGCAATAAAAGAAGAGAAAAATAAAACCCTTAGTTGAAGAATATAAAGCAGTTGAAGCACAAACACACCCTCAACTTTCATCTTGAGTTTCGATCTCATTTGGTTTCATTTTTTGTGTCTAGACACTGGTTTTGACTTGTGGTCAAAGAAATCCTGGTTTAAAGCTAAATGTACTGTTTTTCAATATTAAACAGAAACTAGAAAACTCAATTTTCTGGAGCCATTTGCACACATGCGCTGCAGCCCTGAGTCTTTCCAGGAATTAATGACTGGAGTGGTTGTGAAAGCGCAGATGTTCGGTGCAGTCGGGTTGGACATTAGCTGGTATCTAACCTGCCAGCTTCCTACCACATAGTCCATATTGGGATGAGTCAGTGTGCAAAAAGCACAGCTAATAGACCGGCACATTCACCACTAGCAAGCGGGTGAAAAGTAAGCAGTCACCTGCATGCTCCATCCAGGCTCCTCCCCTCACCTAAACCACATGGAGCATGGAGCATGGCTGAAGTGGATTATTTCCTGCTGCATACTACATGTGATACTGGGAAAAGCATCCCAACCTGATTCCTGGAAAAAAGCCCAAAGCTGATGAGTGAAAACTGCTCAGGTTAGACCTGTCCCAAATTCCACTCTACTACAAGGAGGCAGCACTACTTTAAAAAAAATAATTATAGGCCATAATAACAACCTCAAGTTTACATTTGGCTGCCCTTGCTAGTAGGCACCAAAAATACCAGTCAGTTAAATAATTGATTCTTGTTTCATTAATGTACAACACCAGTTAGACAGCTGCACCGGAAAATGACAGTGCCACATTAATGAGCTGCCAGAAACATCCTGAGCCAGCAGGTCAACCAGCTCGTTCTGCACCTTTCCCTAAAGAGCAAAATCGCCAGTTGGTACTACAATCAAGAAGACTTCAGTGTGGCTCCAATGTGCATGTTAACCACAGCAGAATGTGACAAATTCATAAGGATTTCATGGACTACATCAGCGTTCTCTCAACTTAAAAATTAGGAAGTTATTTTGCAGGTTTAAATGGTGACATGACCGCGCCTTCAGGCCACATCAGACTGACAACTGCTGCATTATAAAAAGACAGCTCCCCTCCCAGCGATCATTAATTTCAATGACACCTCTGCCTTGACACAGAGGCATCCATGAAGCACACAGCTGCAGCTAAAAAGGAGGTGCTGTCCTGTAAAGAATGTAAGCCTCCCTCAACTTCTGCTACTTCAAAAATCATCAACTAATCACACAATCCTGCTTTGCACCCATCTGATACCGCTAATTTAATTTTTCCTGAAATTCCAACAGTATCACATCATCTTATCAGTATCTGTAGAACCTTGCACACACACACTATTAGGACTGCTGCCGGTATATGACCTGTAAAGATGGGCAAGGACTGAACCAAAGGGGTGATACTGTGTCCATTTCCCATTACTGAATGTTCAAAGAAACCGTGTGAAGGAGGAAAAAGCGAAAGTAGCGCTGAAGCGGGTGGGATCAGCCTCGCTGAGCTGCAGCATGATTTGCAGGCGAGGGATTCTCCACGGTCGTTCAGCAGCTCATTTAGAGAGCTGCCCGAGATCATTTCCTGTCCAAGGAAAGAGACAAATGCTATATCTACCGGAGCTTCACTTACTATTGAGTTTTCTCATTATCAAGAAGCGTTATGCTTTAAGAGGTCGTATACTGCTCGCCTGTCCTGCAGGGCGGACAGTTTTATCAGACTGCCCAGTGGGACCATTAACATTGTTAAAACAGTGCAGAGATGCATGTTTCGGGGTAAAGAGGTCAAGCTTCGTGTTCTTTTGGCCATTTGTATCCATTAACCACTGATGAAAATGCAGAAATTTCACTGTAACGTTAGAAAACCTCGTTAGGTGTCATTGAATCCAGGTCAGAGGTCGGCGCTAAAGAAAAGCTGCAGGTAATTTAGGGTTCCCCTGCAAAGTCAGCAGAAACTCGATATGAAAGTAGACACTAAGAGGATATGTGGAGTGCTATGAAGCAACTATACCATGTGATAAATGCAAGCACAGTTTGAGAGGCTCAGTGAAGTTAATTTAAAGTGAATCAAAGTGTTTTACAACCTAAATTAAAAGCTGGAGCTGTGACAGACAATAGCAGCAACTCACTTTAAACTGAAGTGCAGAAAAAAACAAAAAGAGTGAGTGAAAGCCCCATCAAGGAGAACCTGGCCTTGCCAAATGCTGCATCTCTTCCCTCTGTGATGATGTAAAGCATCAGAAAGCAGCTCAGCTGTTTAAACACAAGCACGCTGGCTGCAGGTTAGAAGAGACATCTCAGGCGAATCAAAGCTATGGAGACTCCGAAAAGCAGCGAAATTATTCACCCATCCAACATCAGGCAACGTTTTGAATCAAATGGCATCAGTGAGGTTATGGAGGTCGACTTTCTGTTGCTGTAAGGTGCAGCTTGAATTCATCACTGGCATGATGAGCACCCTGGTTTCCGTGCAACAAAAGTCTGCTCAGTCTGACGGCCTGTGGTTTACAGTGAGCATGAGCATTGATTTGGTAACCTGCAGATCAAAAGATGTCTAGACGTCGATGCAAGAGGGAGGCTGAATTTGGTTTTTTGGCTTTTGTTTGTTTAGCGATTTTAAAAATGTGCCGCTGTGTGTAACAGTGGTTTCTGTGATGACCTTATTCCACTGTGAGACAGCGACGTCACATTTAAACGTTAAACTACAAAACTCTCCGTCTGACTGCTGTACAGGATTGTTTACACCATTTACAGAAATGAACAAATATTCAGTCTTTCATAACTTCTGTTTTAAAAAGAAGTTAAATGACCTTCTCAGAATTTAATATAAACAATTTCTCCCATTCTAGACTTTATACACTACATTACACTTAGCCATAGGATGCATATTGGACCAAGACAGCCTTCATCTGTTCTTAAAGAGGCAAAATCCTGCTTTTCAATTCAGATTTAAAGTAAGAAAGGACAAAGTTTCCCCTCCAGCAGATGAAGACGACAACAGGCTTGTGCACATAAAGCTCTTAGTGCGAACAGCAAGTGAGGAGTGGGTTTTTTGACAGTAGGGTGGCTCCAATGCAGACAAAACGAAGGCATGATTTCACAGACTTTTGAACCTTTTTTTGACCCTTATCTAAACTGTGAATACTGGAATGTGCACGTGCATTTCTGCTCAAACATCCGAACCATGAGCAGATTTCTCAAAATGAATTTGCCTGTCAGTGCACCCCAGGGTGGCTGTGGCTACAATGTAGCTTGCCATCACCAGTGTGTGAATGGGTGGTTGACTGGATGTGTAAAGCACTTTGGGGTCCTTAGGGACTAGTAAGGCGCTATACAAATACAGGCCATTTACCATTCTTTTTAAATACTAACCAAACTTTTAACTGTAACTAAATATGGCATATGTATGTAAGAAAATGTGATCATGCTTTTTGATTTTTCAACCAAATTCTGACAACAGGCATGTGCACATAAATCTCACTGCTAGCATCCAATTTAAGAGCACATTTTCTGACAATAAGATGGTTGGTTACACTTAAAAACGGCTTGATTTGACAGGTTTTGACACAAAAACTTTGTCTGTGACCGTGCATATTAATTCCTAACAAAACTGGACCCACTTCTCACCTAGACACAACCTGCAATCACCCACAGCATGCTTCCCAGGCTGCAGATTCCCCTCGTGGTGTAAAGTTAAGGGAAACCCTCGCATCTAAACCTGGATTCAGTCCAACTGACTCCACCATACTAAAAGGCTTGTGTAAAGCTGATCTTTATCCGCATCTCCCCCTACACACACATACACATATGTACGTACAAATAAAAGCGCTGCACAGACTTGTTGGCTGCACGCCTTCCCCCTCACAATGTCACCCAGGGTTTGCTGCAGCAGGAACAGGAGGAGCAGGGTTGTGAGGGGCGACATCCACCCAGAGGGAAAAGAAAAGGCATTAACTTTGTGTCTCCATTTAATCCGAACCTCACACAGATCCTCCTCTGAACTTTGGACAGCAACAACAGCAGAAGGAGAAGGAGAGGGAGGAGGTGTTGGAGGTGGTGAGCCTAATGGTGGACCATGAGCTGTTTCCTTCAAGAACATTCCAGTTCACTGGAAAGCAAAAACTGGTGTTTGGTTTAGAAGAACAACAGCATTTAAACATGACGAGACAGGCAGACAGGCTGCTGCCAGAGCCTCCACTCCGGGACGGCTAACCGTGTGCATCCTGGATAGCATTAAAGCCACCTTTACGGCACACTTTACCCCCTCAAAAATAACCCCCATCCCCGGTCTGCAACTGCAGGGCCCGGTCATACACCACCACCACTACCACACACACAGGCACATAACACAACACGTATAGCGTGCCCCGTAGCACCAAGCGGAAAGAGACAAGCGAAAAATGTAGAGGAGGGGGTGCAAACCGGGACCGTAAACCGGCCACACACCCGCCGAGCACGGACATATGAGGAGGAGAAGTGCAGGTAGACGAACTAACCTGTTTGGGAGCAGCACGGTCCGTTGGATGTTAGGTTGAATCCGAGTTAAATCCACTATCAGTAAAACAAAGAGGCGAAAATGACCGAGCGGTCGCGGAACAGGCCGAAACTGTTCTCTCGAAGCGGCAGAACGCATGCGCAGAGCGGCCAAGCGACCGAGCCGGAGGCGGTAGAGTCGGGGGAGGGGGAGGGGGGGAAGAGGGGCGCGAGTTGAACGAGGGCGGCAAATTTCTGAAAATCGATCCGCTGATTCTGTTATTGATTATCGAGTTGGCACCATTTTCTTTATTATGGGTTTATAAGCTGTAAATACTTTATTTATTTGAATTCTTTCATATTAATCAATAAAAATTTATAGCAACACCAGGTTGCACTTCATAGGTGTCAAACATAAGGACCGGGGGCCAGAATCGGTCCGTCAAAGACTACAGGCGGGTCAGTGGAAGGCTTTTGAAAATGTAAAGGAGTGCATGGATTTTGGACTTCTAAGTTTTATGGCATTTATTATTATGTTTTACACTACCTGCTTTAGAAATTTCGGTTTAAAAAACAGGAACATTTCCTTTGAATTACCTAACTTCATGGTTTATAAATACAAGATAGTCTGGTCAATGAGCTAACAGAACGTTTTCTGTAACTGACACATTTATCATGTAGAAAAACTGAGACCTGCTGTTGAAACACTTCTTCTTTCTTATCATAAGAAATCACGGGGATTAAATGTATAGTTTAATGTCTTTACATTGACAGAACGCAGAGTTTCAGTGGTCCATTCCACTTAAAAAATAATAAAAGTGATAAAAGATAAAAGTGGGAATAGTTTAGAATTTTGTATATGTTCACTTTTTATTTTTTATTTTTAATGTTATTTTTATTTAAGAAGTCAGCAGTGCAGTAAAAACAAGTGCAAAGTCCAAGCTTTTGTTATCTGATGTGCTGAAATCTATTTTAATATACTTTAAATCATTATGTAGCACATACATCGCATTCATTTAATTATTTAGTAATGACTATTAAGTGACAAAAGTCTTTAGGACACAGTTTTGGGTATTTTCTAAAACTTTCCAATCGTTCAGGAAAATTATGAGTGTATTAAAAATGTTTTTATTTATTATTATAATATTTAAACAATTATAACCTCTTACTGTAATGTAAATAACAAATTCTAATAAAATAACATAATCGTTATCATCCTCATATAGCATTCTCTGTTGTCAGCACAAACAAGGTCAGTGAGAAAGATAAATAGCTCCATGTAGCATTATTATCATCATTATCACTTTGACCATCAGGTGAATTCTTGACCTTTAAGGAGAGGTCAGAAGTCATGTGATATTTTAAATCTTTATATATGTATTTCTATGTATTGTTGATGCACATTGCGCTTCTAAGACTCATAGTTTGTAAGTTATAAGAGGTTTTTGACCAATAAATCAGTAAGTTGAATTTGAAGATTTTGTTTGCCTCCAGCTCTTTTGGAAGGACACCAGGACATTAACTAAACCAGCTGAGAGACATATTCTCTCCAGCGTATCCTGGTTCTGCTTGGGGGCCTCCTCCTGCTAAGATATGCCCAAATCACCTCACCATGTAGGCATCATCAGCAAACTGAAAAATGGTTCCTTTTGGATTGTCACCTTATTGCATCAGAGGGGTTTGTGATACTTGACAGCTCCCATGAGCTGTGTTGTCAAAAGCAATTTGTTTCTGGTAGGTTCTCCTTAGGGAAACTCCACCAGGACTTCATATGGCCTTAAGTGAAGCACAGGAGCCCATCTTTATGGGGGCCCTCTTCCCACAGAAGGTTAGGTGCTATGTGGATCAGGCAGTGGCCCTCATCCTGTGTTCTCCAGCATCCAAAACTGGTTCCGGGGCAGCAAACCACCAATTTTTCCAATTGTTCTTGGTCAAATTACTTTTGAAGCTTCCTTTATTTTGGGTTCTATATAAAATAGTCTAATCAGTTCTCAGTAGAAAATCTGTTGAGGTTGTAAAATTGTTCTTTAATTTCTCTATGTAAACAAATAAACCTCCATCATATTAAAATTTAATAGACAATTCTTTAAAATATTGTATGGTTTTAATTTTTTTTCTGTCTGTTGATTAATGTAGGGTCGTCTTCTTCTAGCACAGAAATGATGAAGCTGGAAGCCAAAAGGGACCCTGCACATTTCTCTAAAAAGAGGCTAATCCAGCCATGGAAATAAGCCAGTAATAAGAATAAGTTTTGGGGATGCCAAATTGTGGAAAATCCTTCTTCTTTACAGCCCTTTTGTTTTTAAATTCATAAGTGAGACCACCTGCTCTCTTAAACACCTACCAGAAATCTGGATCAAAATCTGTTTGTCAAATCGCTTGAGATTTACAACAGCAGACTTCAACGATGATCTGTACAAGATCATAAATAGCTGTTTATTATTTATAAAAAACAAACAAAGTCATAAACATACAAATTGCCCATTTGCATTTATATAACTAAACACTTATTATTGGTTCACCCACATTTTTAACTGCATTTCATTTTAGTCATGATAACAGCTGATCAAAACTGTCCCTGAACTTACAAATGTCTTCAGGTTAATGGATAACATAACACCTCTGCAATTTACACCAGGTGAAATAAATGAAAGCAGAACTGATCTGATCTGATTTCTCACTTTCTTTCCACGCGACTTTCCTGTGAATCAGAGCTGCAGAACTGCCACACTGAGTCACAGAGGGTTAAAGAGAGGGCGGAGCCTGTGGTCATATGCCGTCAATAAGGACAAAAGAGTGAAGAGTTCTCACTCTGCTCCTGCTAAAAGAAAAAAAGTTTGCAGTAGTGCAATGGTGAGTCACGTCGACTGATTTGCTGACGCAAAGACATTCCTGGGCACACAAACTTGTTACAGCACGGCACATTTATTTTGTGCATGCAAAAAAAAACCCCGAAATTACAAATTTACCTTCATATAAAACTGCTTTACACCTTCATTTAGACACGTAAATGGCAAAGACTCCAAGACAACCATACATTTTACAACACTTTTGATTAGTTTGATTAGTCTAATTCGCTTCATCAACATACAAAAGACAATAAGTTGTATCTCAAGACTGAGTTAAATACATTATAATTTCAGTGCTATGATTTTAAAAATGTTTTCAGTGAATGGAAGTTTTTTCACTGTGTGTTGTTTGATTTTTACATCAGTTTTTTTTAGAATAAATAGCTAAAAAAGACAGTCTTTGTCACTTTGAATAACAAATTAGAGTACTACATTTTAGTTCTGCATTCATTCTTTTCTGTCATGTTAGTCATATTTCTGATCACTCATAAATAAAATAATAAAATAACATAATCTGCATGTCAGCGCTGCTTTTTGATGGCAAGTGTTACACATTCCGCAGGTGCAATGTGAACGACACTTGAAGCCTGAAGAAGTGACCTTTGCCAGTTTATGCTGTGGTGCAATATGTGGAATCGTTGTGTGCATGCTCATTTTTTAATCTTGTTGACACAAATTTAACTGTCGCCACTTAATAGTCCCCCCCGGCTACAAACTTAGTGTGGTTCATGTAGACTGGTCACATCTGCCAAGCTGATCAAGTCCATGGGTGAGACCAGCAAAACCATTGCATGCACATGTATGCTAAAATGTATGGATTACAGAGGATGGAGAAAATCCCTCAAAACCCTCAACAGTAACGAACAACATCATTACTTCCTTATGATTCAACCTTAGCTCTGGAAATATCTTAAATTTACATATATTTTAACACCGATGCAGGGTGCAGTTTAGCACTGTTTCATCACAGCAAAAACAACTAACTGGTTTAAACCACCTGGCCACTTGGGGCCTTTCGGAGTTAGTTTGCATGCTCTCCTTGTGGCTGCACGCGTTTTCTACAGTTTCCTTATACTGTCCAAACATACATGCAGATTAACTGTCTCTCTGTATTAGCCCTGTGATGAACTGCTTACCTGCCCAAGGTGCACCCCACCTTTTGCCCTATGCCATCTAGAACAGGCTCCTCCTGCAACCCCTAACTGCACAAGTATTTAAGAAGGGTGGGTGGATGGATGGATGTGGAATGCTAGTACACCCCACAGCAAAAGTAACACTGCATTGAGTTATTAATGACTTCTCTGCAATTTGGAAATTTTGCAAAGCCACTTGGTGAGCTGGGTTGGCCGCTTTGGCAGGCCGATCTTGGCCTTTGACACCCTTGGTTTAGTCTATTACACCAGTACACATTAACGTTTAATTTATCTGTGTTTATCCTTTATTAAATGATAAACGCAGTCCAAAATTTTGCTTAATTGAATCTTTTAGATTTTTTCTAGACTTGAAATGTATTGAGAAAAAAACACACAGATCAATGTTTCCGAAATTATTAGAAGTGATTTATTATTTATTTATCGTTTATGAAGGCAAGACTCATTCAGTTTGAAGAACCTTTTTTTAAGTTCTGCATGCTGACAGCGCCTTTCTTCAGGGCGGAGTGGTTCATCCTCTCAGTCGAAGATCTTTGTAGCTCCCTGATTAATGTTCAGACGATTGCTGACTTTTTCCAGGCTTCAAACTGAGTTACCGGCTTCTGTGTGAGACACAAAATGTCCTTACAGTCTGTCGGGAGACAGCAGGATGGATTTATATCTTGTTTACTTTAGTAGACATACACCATTTCTCAGGTTTCTGGGATTTTTTGACCAAAAGCGACCGAAACTTCGGTGTTTGTTCAACTTCTGGGAGCTAAGCAGCTGTTTGGCTTGACCAGTTAACTTGTCATAATACTAGTAATAATAATAATAATAATAATAATAATGGATAATAGCGGCGAAGTCTCCAACGACATTCGGACTGTTTACGCTGCTGTATCCAGAGAACCAAACTCTGACCTGAAGAATGGACAGCTTTTCAAACTTTACAAGAGGAGGTGGTTTGTGCTGCTGGTGTTGTGTCTCCTAAACTGCTCCAACGCAACGGTGAGTCTGTGAAAGGTGAAACCAGGTGTGTTTATGAATACAGGTAGACACGGGACATGTGGTGTTCCCCCTATATGTTTGTTTGACTTGGTATAACTCCCCGGTGGTGATGTTAGTGTTAAACAGGGTGTGCTGAGCTCCTCCCGCAATCGTTCTCCTACTTCCTGCTTCCACGGGACTCGTCTTCCCTATGGGAGCTATTGTTCCGAGGAACAGGTGTCCCCACTTCCCGTTTAAGGCCCTCAGGCCATAGAGAGTCATTCCGTGGCTGATAAATAAGGCTGATAAGCAAACAAGATGTCAACCCTGTTGCACAGATTTATAAGTACAGTGTGCCAGAGGCGGAGCTAAAAGGGACACATGGGGTGGCACTGACATCCTTTTGTACCCCCACCCCAACCACACGTCAATGCAACCATGGATAAAGGACTAATCAGATGCCCAAACCACTTCAACGTCTTCATTTAGTCTTGCACGGTAATTAAAGGGGAGTTTGAAAATGTTAATCATGTTTTCAGTAATTAAATGTTGCATAAAGCCCTTTTTCCTTTAATATAAGCATCCACATATCTGTGCAGAGTGTACACCTGAAACTTATGTTACAGACCCTGACCAGTGCATTTATATGTGTTAGAAAAATGTTTGCTCCCATGTTTCTATTTTCATTATATCATGTTTTCCCTATATGATGACAGTGGAGATGAGAATTGATGATATGTTGTGGTATCTATAAAAAATCTGATAAAATTAAATGAAACTAGGAATCCTAATATTCCCTAACATTATTTATTTCATTTTCTTAACTTTATTAATTAATTATTGTCCCTAATAAGACAAATAATAAAGAAAAGAACAGCAACAAACTAGAGAAGGAGCCTGTGAGTCAATGTGCAGGGTGCGATATCACAGTTTCTTTTTAAAGTAGAGAAGATGGAAAATCTGTAATTGCATTAAGAATTAATTTTACAACCTTGTCTGGTGTTTTATTCCACGACATAACAACAGCTGTGACTCAGACTACCTTAGTGGGTTTATTGTGGGAAGTGAGTTTTTACTCAGCGTGTCAGCGAAGTTTCCACAGTGACAGAAAAGTGAAAGCTGTTAGCGGTTGTTGTCTTCCTGCAGTCATTCATAAAGTGTGCACATAAGCTGTGGCTTCTCTTAAGCAGGTACTGAAAGAGAAGTGATCTGTAAGCCTGACGGAGCTGCTGTTGGAGTCTTTACAGAGTTAACAGGTGAACGTTTCTGCCCACGGTGTCATGACAAAGAATAGAGTTTGTTGCTTAAGAGCTTACTAGAATGATCAATCAAATATCAACGTGCTGGGCCTGCAAAGTAAGTCCCTCTTAAGTTAAAGTTCAAATTATATTAATAATAATACTTAGAAAACAGAAGGTCATAAACCAGTTCTTCTAATGCAGTTTATTTCTGTTTTGTTAGTTTATTCTAACAGACCTTAAAAGGTGCTACAAACATGGAAAAACAAAATCCCAAGTCATGAATAATCACAAATCTAAGCAATTTTATTTTATCATCTAACAGTTTTTACAAATTGCAGATAAAAAATTTGTTAACATATTTAAATTAAAACATTTTAAATATTGAAATTAAAGTTTCACTTGTGACAAGATTGCATTAACTGTAATCTCTGCAGATAATTTAGGATTTTTCATTTTTAGCGTGTTAGCATCGCATGTTGCCTAGAGGTGGGAATCGCCATACATCCCACGATACGATATTATCACAATACTTAACGCATGATACGATATTATTGCAATTTTTTAAAAATATTTTGCGATATTCAGATTCTGTACATAAAGGTAAACTTTATCAATATTAATTTTATCTAATAACAAAGTCTCGCACTCAGTCTTTCTCTCATTTCAGTCAGTTTTATTGTTGACAAACTGAACGGTTTGTATTACAGTCTAGTCCAACTTAACTGAATGCAACCATCTGGTACAATTATAGCTATTCTGAACTATGCAATTTATGAAAACTATGCAGCCCCTTCAGCAACTGAAGAATTTGAAAGTAAATTAAAACAAAATATAATTTTACATAAAATAAAAAAAGTTTTAAACTTAATTAAAATAAAACATGTCTTAAATTAAAATAAGTAAACTGTCATGTTTATTGCTGCCAAAAAAAAGTTAAACACATTTGGACAGTGAAGGAATGTCAGGATTCTTGCTCAGAAAAAGGATCAACATGCTCTGAAGTCAGAGCACAAAAACCTTTTTTGTAACAAAATATCGATTTCTGCTGTCCCTGTATCGATACATTATTAGCAAACAAAATATCACGATACTACACAGTATCGATTTTTTTCCCCCACCCCTAATGTTGCCTACAGTTATAGTGCACGCCTTGATGCTTTTTAGGTGTCTGAGTCTGCATGAAATCTAAATTTAGCACAGTTTGAAACATGGAAGCGTGTGGGATTGAGAGGAAGCGATACTCTGATCTGATACGACCTGTGAAATAACAAAACAGGGGCATGTGTGAAAACCGTTTCTAGAAGCATTCCTCCCTGCTGGGGACAAGACTAGCATTGTGTGTTCAAATCAGCTGACCAGCTCCCGCCAGCTCGGCATGAATTAGGATTTGTTCACCGTCCACACAATAGAGGACAGGACTGGTACTGCCTTTGTGGTCTCGGTGTAGAGTTTACAGGTCAAATTCATTCAGTTTGTTTGTGCATCAGGCCAAAAATACACACATACACATGTGCTGCCTGTTTCCAGGTGAATTATAGGTCATATGTGTAGTAAAAAAAAATCATGGATACGTTCCTTTTTAAACATGTTTAAATAAGCGTGACATTGGATTCTGTCTGAAAAGGTGTTACACACACACGGATAATTTAAACCTTTTAAGCAATAGAAGTATAAACATGTCCTGGTTTGTCCTAAGAAGCTACAATTATTAAGTATTTTATATGTTTGTCATGAAAATAGGACTTCTTTATACAAATTCAGGTTAGATTCGAGATATTTCAGCTATTTTTAGTGCACTTTTTAGTTGCTCTACACGAAAATCATCAGTTACAGTGACAACATGGTGATGTTTATCAGGTACAATTCTTGTCATGTAACACGGTGTAGTCTGACGCACAAGTCTGGCAAAATCTCAGCGGGAGTGTGGGTAGCTCCTACTGCTTAGTACGTGTGCACATTAAAGTTTCAGCTTCTTCTTCTTCTGCAGATAAATTCACATTCAAGACTTTTCACAGTAAAATTTTAAATAATCAAAGATGTCATTATTATGTGAATACATACAGCTCCTACATTTACAATGAGTTTATTTATTACATTTATTACATTGGTTTACTATCTAGCAGGAGAGCAGCTGTTGTTTCCTTTTTGTCAGCACAGCATGTGGTTTTAGTCGTAGCTTATAACCGGCTTACACAACCGCAGCTCTTTTTTTGAAGTATTTTTCATCCATGAGGATTTTCCCACTCATGTCTCCGCTTTTGATCGACAGCAAAACTGCAAAGACTAATATAATTTACCTACTTTACATTCAACTAGAAGTTACAAACCTCAGGTCTTCACTCAGTTCCTTGGACTTTGCCATTGTTCTGAGTGTTGGTCAATCCCATAAGTGTTGTCAAAAAAGTAGAGAAAATAGAAACTACCAGTTGAAGTCAATTGTTAAGTTCAAGTTAAACGAAATTGTAAAACCTTCAGCACCACTTATTAAAAGATTTGAGTGAGTATAAGTGTATATGTGAGCCTGTGTAGATTAGAGAAAATCCAAAATAAATTCAAACTTGTGCACCAAGTTCATAATTTTTTAAAGCCATCAAATATTTATGCTGTAGAATCATTTCATCCTGGAAAAAGAACAGTTCAGAGAAATCACTGACAGCCCAAAATGAACATGACATTCATGCCCATGATGGGTGCATATATAACCTTCTCTCCACAAATGTAAGTGCTTCAAAATTGTTCTTGAATAAATGTTGTAGGCCTCTATTGATAAACTCACTCTTATTCATCCACAATCAAGGTGAAATATGAGAGAATTTTCTAAAGGCTGAAGTCTTTTTGTTGAACATGTCTTTTCACCAGCTCAGCACAGAATTGTAGCTTTGTCCAGCTTGTAGAGTATGATGAAAGTGTCCTATTATTTCCTGTCTCATGCATGCTAAGTGGTGTCATGTGAGGGCAGACACATGACACTAGGAACCTAAACAATAGAAATCATCTCCTTCTCATGTGAGATGAGCGTGTCTTGTCACTTCCTTTCTTTTTCTAAAGTTGTGTCCAGATCACAAGACTAAAACAGGCTCCAGGAATCTGATCACTAAAGTGCACCTGCTTTAGGAGGAGTGACCACTAAGATGATGTACTGAAATAGGGATGCTTTGTATATGTCATGTAATCGATGATGTCTAACAGAGTGGTTGTTAAATATCCACCTAAATGATTTGTACCTGACTGGCACTGTGATAAAGCACTTTAGTGTAATTATTGTCCACCTGCACAAAACTAAGCTGACAGCACTGAATGGAAAGCAGCTTCTGAAATATCCATGTTGGCACGCTGCTGAAGTAAACCTTCGGTTTTACCTTTTTTGACAGAGCTGACATTTTAAGTTGCTGGCTGGAGTCACTGCAAACCTTTACACAATGCAGATTTACAAAAGGTCGTTCAGGCTTTGCCCCGTCTGCTGTGGTTTTTCTACGATGGATCTAAACACGCAGCCTGGTCTCATATGCCATACTTATCATATATGAATATATGGAAATGCACTGATCATATTTATATCAGGAACACAGCCAGATCTATCAGGTCTAATGTATTATCAGTTATATTTACTCCTTAATTTCTTTAAGTATATATGTATTTTTATACACTTCTTTTATTTAAGTGATTTTGTTTTTTTGTATTGCTGTCCTCACACAAATATAACACCCAGCACGCCCCTGCGGGCGGTTTATCCTTCAAGCTCGGGTCCTCTACCAGAGGCCTGGGAGCTTGAGGGTCCTGCGCAGTATCTTAGCTGTTCCCAGGACTGCGCTCTTCTGGACAGAGATCTCCGATGTTATTCCCGGGATCTGCTGGAGCCACTCGCCTAGCTTGGAGTCACCGCACCTAGTGCTCAGATTACCACGGGGACCACCGTTACCTTCACCCTCCACATCCTCTCGAGCTCTTCTCTGAGCCCTTGGTGTTTCTCCAGCTTCTCGTGTTCCTTCTTCCTGATATTGCTGTCATACGCAAGTAACCCCGGCGGAAGGGGCTACATGAATAGGATGAGGGACTATATATATATGTATATAGATAGATAGATAGATGCCTGCCTGCCTGCCAAAAAAAGAAATAATATTGGTGTCTCCTCAGATATGGCTTACCTTTGCACCAGTGGCGAACCAGTCTGCCCAGTACCTGAAAGTTACTCTGGACGAGATCAACTGGCTATCACTGGTCTACATGGTGGTGGCCATACCGCTCAGCTTTGCAACCACTTGGATGCTGGATACTCTTGGACTGAGGATAACGGTACCAACTGCTTGGTTTTTTTTTTTTTAATATTATATGTTTTAGTATCAGAGCACAGTGTGAGGTTTATTCTAAACTCTGGAACACAAAGTTTTAAGTGAGCAGTGAATGATTTTAGAAGAGAGAAGAAACCGTCCAGGGGAGGATTTTAATAGTTTAGAGTTAGTGCTGTATGCGTGCATATAAACATAGGCTTGATGGAAATGGGTACAAGTTAAAAATGAATGAAGACTGAGATATGGCCATTATATGCTCCTTTCATCCTGGAGTCATCTCCCAGGAAAAATGCTGTACAGGAAATTGTCCTGCAAATTTGATTTGTTTAAAGTAAACAGAAGATGAAGTGAACTGATAAACGCAGCAGTCAGACCGGATTCAGCTTCCCAATAACCAGTTCAACCAGCCATAGGAGAGGGAGAGGAGGCGGATGACCTCTGAGTCAGGAAAAATGGATCGCTACCTCCAATAAGCACGCAGGCCATTGGCAGCGGTAATGTTTGTTAGCATGTCTGATAACGAGATTATGCAGAAACTGCAGGAAACTTTGGAGACGAGGTGTTCATGAAGGAATTTATTCTTTTTCTCAGAATCTAGTGACACATAATACAGAGTAGGTGAGCTGCAACTGAGCGCCAGTGAGTGCAATGACTCTGACACCGGTTAGTTATAGTGGCATGATTAATAAAACTATGAGTAATTGAAAATGTTGTGGACTGCTGTTTTTAGCCCAGAAGGCATGCAAACCCCTACCATTTATATTTGTCACTTCACCCACATGACATCCTGTCCCACCTGCTTCTGACCACACCATGCAAGCTAGTTTTACTTCGTGAATCTGAGATTAATTGCACCTTTTTAAAGATGAAGACCTCCCACTGTCTTGGACTGATCTTTGAGAAGACCTTCTGAAACTGTCTGACAGTTATTTCACTCCCAGATATGAAGGGATTTTCTCGTAAACTTTCACCCTTCTGTCCTCTGACTGTCACAGCTGATCCTGGGTGCCTGGCTGAACATGCTCGGAGCCGTGCTGCGGTTCCTCGGCACGCTTCCAGGTGAGAGTTTTAAAATCCAGTACCCGATAGTGATGTTGGGACAGACCCTCGGCGCCTTGGCTCAGCCCCTCATCGTTTTCGCTCCCACCAAGCTGGCAGCCCTGTGGTTCCCTGACCATCAGCGGGCCACAGCTAACATGATCGCCTCGATGGGTGAGTGATTTTACCTTTCACACCTTCAGTACAGCACCTACAAACCTGTGCAGATGTTCTGCTGTGTGTTAGTCATGTGCATGTCAAACAACAAAGGAGCAATACTTTTTTTATTTTATTTTTATGCCAAAAAAAATCTGTTATGGCAGTTTTAATTAAGGAGTTCACAGAATTTGGCTTTTGAAGCATTTTTAAGTTTATACTTTCAGGCAAATTCACAAAAAAAAAAAAAAAATTCAAATATTTTTGAATTTGATAAATAAATGTAGACTTTTTTCCAAAGTTAGTTTGAAATTCTAGAGTGTAAATAAAGCCAGTGAAAAGGAAACAGACAGAGATATAAGGTATAGAAATATAAAGGATAATAGTCTGTACAAAGATGGAGGTTTAATTAGAAACCACTTTATTTTTATGTTTCTCTCCACGTTGGTTTTCTGGAATAAAAATGACCAGTTTTGATGATGGATCGGCATAAATTGAATGACTGCATCAAACTGATAAATACCTGTTAAAAATGCTGAGTAACAATCTAATCTAATCTAATCTTCTTGGATGCTTAAAATAACTACCAAAAAAACATCAATCAAAGCAGCCAAACACCAAACTTTGAGCCTTTTTGAACCAAACCCTGGCTACAGCTGTTATGAAGCTGGAAGTTATCTATGAAGGTCAGATCTTTAACACTGGAGTCTGTGGGCACTGAGTTGTGGCTCCTGATTGTGGTGGTTCTAGTGTTCTCATGTAACATTTGGGCAAACTATGGCCCGAGGGCCAGAACCGGGCTGTGGACATCTCAGTCTGGGCTCTAATGTTCACAAAGCAAAACTAAACAACCTCAACCCTCGTGTGTTTTCTGCAATGAGATAAATGCATTTGCTCTAGTGGTAAATACATATAAATGAAACCTTCATACAGCATTTAAATGGATTGCTTTATGTTACAGCACAGCATATAGACAGAAAAAAAGTCTAGATTTCCTCATAGAACAGGTCCTAGGATCTGTTCTAACTTGTTGGGTGATAATTTTTCATCATTAACACTTTTACTTTTCACATGATTTATTCCTGAGGGAATTTTTTTTCCAGCTTTCATGGAATTTCTTGACAGCAGGAATAACAGAGCTAATTTTTTCTTTGTTGGCCACCTGCTAACTGGGCAGTTTTAGAAATGTGAGGGCTGCTGATGGTGAGTTTTTACCCCTCACCTGTAAACGGCCGATGGGGTAATGTGATGCGGGCAGGACACCCAAGTTTGTAACTGCGATAACTCAACATAACTCTTGTGAATGCATGAACTTGAGAACAAGGCTACGTAACATTCTAGCCACCACCACCATTTTTTATTTTCTTTATTTATTTATTTTTAAATTTTAATATGCAATAAATAGAAAATACACAATTAAGGACAGGGAGACTTCAAAAGTTGTCATGTTTCTTAATCCTTTTGGAGTTTTAATGGGTAAAACTACTGTAGTTAAATAAAGGCTGGTTTGATCATCATGGTCATTCTTATTTTTTGCGTTGTGCTTATGCTCCCTGAAGGTTTGCACACAAAGCGCTTTCATTTTAGCATGTCAGCAAACTCCTGTGTGGACGCAGCTGTTACATTATTAAAATGACTGCTAACAAGGTCTATTGATATGTATGCCTGTTAAAGACATTAAAATGGGAAGCTGATGTTAAAGGGTGATTAAAGGTCAGATATGTTGCTCAGATGTTGTGTTGTGAATTAAACAGGGAACAGAAAGTGATATAGGACAGCAGTAAAACTCCACTTCTCTTTTTTGTCCTCAGCTAATCCCCTGGGAATCCTCCTCGCTAACATCATCTCTCCTGTGATGGCTGAAACATCTGCACAGATCCCAAAGCTGGTGAGTTTAACAAAGAAACCTTTGGTGTTCAGAAAGCAGAGTAGTCTGTGATGCTTATAATAAATGAGAACACCAGTAATCGGACAACCGGGTTTGGCTGGTTCATAAAAAGATTTGTGAGTGTGAAGGACATTGGTGGTTGTGACAGATCCCCAGAATATTACAAGACAAGTGCTCCAATACACTGATTAGCCACAACATTCAAAGAGACTCCTGTCCTCGGGGAGTGCTGCTTTTTTTTTTTTTTTTTTTTTTTTTTTTAAAACCCAGATCTACACTGTATATTAAAGATGATGGAACCTCCTAGCATCCACTCAGACAACAGAAAGTCAATGATGGCAACCAACTTCAAATGACGATGGTTAACATAACTGCCGGCGAGTGGGGGGTTCCTGATTTACATTTTTCTCAGCTTTGAGGCGAGCAAATTGAAGTGACTACTTATATATATATATATATATGCAGGTGGCAGTTACATTAGGCAACCAGAGCGTGGATTATGCACTATAGCCAGCAGGGGGCATGTCCTCTAGTCTAGCCAGGTTATTTTATAGGTTATTATAGTTTGTAGTTACACACGGCTGTTCATTCTGTAAATTTAAGTCAAAGCAGGCATTAAACGGGGTAGCTTTATTGTTGTGATTCATGAATCGTTACCATAGAAGCGTAAACCACTCTTCAGTTTCTCAGATCAAAACTTGGATGGCAACGGCTAAAACGCTCAGCTCGAGTCATCAAAAATGCGAAATGTCCATCATTTATATACAGTTTGTGTCCCAAGCATAAAATTGTATTAATAGAAAATGATTAATGTTATTCATTTCACCTGTCACTGCTTTTAATGTTGTGGCTTGTCAGTGTACATAAAACTGAAATATGGCTCTGGTCACCTCGGCTGCTAACGATGATAAATGGTGTTTGATTTAAGCTGCAGTCACCCATTTATCATCACAATATTTGTTTTTCCTTTTCTTTCGCTAACCCTTCTTGACTGGTAACTGTCTGGTATGGGCGAAATTATTAAAACCTTTAAAAAGCTCTTGTTTTGGATTTAGGTGATTGCTACAGAGAACTGTGTGACTGCACCTTCTCACCCTGCACTCTGCTTCTGATCTCCTCACCTTCTAATGATGATAAATTGTGTCAGATAAGGTGCAATCACCCATTATTCTTTACGTTATGTGTGTTTCTCTCCTCTTCCAGCTTCTAGCCTATGCAATACCGACATGCATCATCTGTGTCCTAGCAACAGTGGGGATACGCAGCAGTGCCCCCCCGACGCCGCCCTCAGCCAGCGCAGAGACCTCCAACTCTGAGCCGTTTGTACAAGGGATCAAGCTGGTAAGAAAACACAAAGCAGAAAAACACTTCTAAACATTTGAGTGCAAACAGAGCCTGAGGTGTCTCATCGAGCCATATTTACTGATTTCCTGGTTAACTGATATTTCAGTTATTCTAATCTCTGAAACTGAAGATTCATTTGGCTTTAGAGTGAATTTCAGTTCACAGTTCTGTTCAGTTCTGGCCCTCAACTTTACTGTTGTTTCACACTTTGGATCTGTTATTAGTGTGGTCAAAACTGGCCTAGTATCATGAATAACAAACTAAAGACCTCCGCTTCCTGTGAGCCTAACCATGGAGGGGTGTTTAAGATGTTTTTAGACATATCCTACAACTGTTAAGCTAGTCCTGCCTGTAATTATCTTACTGTTACAGTTAGTCAGTATTTAAGCAGATAAAAACAACGTGAAAAGGTTAAGAGTCGAATTAAAGATATTAAAAAAACACAATCCAGGTAAATGTTATAACTTCAGCTGCTCGGCTGATTTATTTCTGGTGAAAATGTAGCTTAGCACTCTTCATGTGAGATTTTCTTTTCTTTTTTTGCTGTAAGTGATTATGAATTTTAAAAACTCAAATGTCTAAAATATTTAATTACATAACTATATAATATTCTTTCCATACATGTGTTTAGAATAGACAGCGATTATAAGTGATCATTAGCCTGTTCTGCATCTCCGTCTGATGGTTTAACCCCACCACCACTCCAGCATCCACCTGCATGCTCCTGCAGTGTAATTACTCGCCTTAATTTCTCTGCATGTCATTTTTGTACAGAGTGACGCCAAACTGGAGTTATATTATTCTTTAAGCTAAAATGTCAAAACCAATCAAACAAGCTCCTAAATGACGTGACAACAAAACCTGAAGTATCTACCTCTGTCATTACTGGTACACTTCAGCAAATGTAATGATAAACTCGGATAAAGCAAATTTTGCTTTTTTGATACCTTTTTTTTAAAAATTTCTATTTAATTTGATTTATATAACACCAGACACAACAGCACTCACCTCAAGGAGTAGTATGTCATAAAGTAAAGAACCTTCAATAACAGCAAGAAAACCCAAACAATCAAACACCCTCTTTTGGGTGAGCTCTTGGCAACAGTGGGAAGGAAAAACTCCCTTTTAACAGGAAGAAACCTGCAGCAGAACCAGGCTCAGGGAGGGGCGGGGCCATCTGCCGTGACTGGTTGGAGGTGATAACACAAAATAAATTAATAGAAAAACTCATAATTTAGTTTATTTTCTTAATTTATATAGCACTAATAACAATAGCCAACAATCAGACTATTCCACATGAGCAAACACCTAGGAGCTTAGCGATAGCGGAGAGGAAGAGCCCCATTTTAACAGGAAGAGACCTTCAGCAGAAACCAGGCTTGGGGAGGGGGTTGGCATCTGCATCTAAGAGGAGCATGGAGAGACCACGAACAACAAACTCAACAAAATACAAACTGCAGGAGAGAAGACAAAAGTTAATGACCAACACTTGCGGCATCTGACATTGACATAAATAATAAATGATAATGAAAATAACGATCAATTTCAAACCCCACTGACATTTCCAGCAGCAGCAGTGATTTCGCTGACAGTGACATTTGCGAGCGCTCGTCTGGCTGCACTGATGCCGTTTCTTCCTGCAGCAACTGACATTTCCATCGGCAGCAGTGACGTCTCTAACAGAGGCGGCGATGAGTGTCTCTGAAGTGAGGATGTTCTCTCTGCATCCGTGACATTTCCCCCCAAACGTGCCGCTCATACGTTCCCTGCACCTGCTGTGATTATCTCTCTATACAGTACACAGCTTTTGTTATTAATGCGAGTTGCACAGTGCTGATTTTAGCATCTTATTTCCCAACAACACAGTTTGTGCGCTATGTCTGCAGGCTCTGCACAAATGTGTTTGCATTACCTGTGCCAGGTGAGCGTGGAGTCGCAGAGTAAACAGCAGCCAGCACGCTGTTGTTTCACCGCTTCATTTCGTTTTCTTTGCACATGTTTCCCTTGTTGATGTTGCCGCAGTGCGCTTGTTTTCCCCTGAGGCTTCTCTTACAAATCGTCCGGTCTGTTTCTTCTGTAGTTACTGACGAACAGAGCCTACCTCGTCCTGCTGCTTTGCTTCGGCTCAGGGATCGCCGTTTTCACCTGCTTCTCCACGCTGCTGGATCAGATCCTGTGTGTAAAAGGATACACCAACGTAAGTATATGCCAGGAGAAAGACTCCAAATCAATGTCATCGAAGGATAAACGGGGAAAAAAAAAGCAACCCAGACAGTATATTTGAGACTAGATGGTGGTGATGTTACAGCTCTCAAACTGAATAAATTAAGAAAAAGGTTGATGAATGTGTAATTTCTTTGCACAGTAATCTAACATCTTATTGAACGAAGTGAAAGAAAGCTTTTCCCAGTCTTGCATAGATGCTATTTGCTGTAGAAAACATGACTTATAACAGTTATTTACCTACTGAACCTATCAAATCTGACCACTGCAGGACTTTGCTGGGTTGTGCGGCGCCCTCTTCATTGTGTTTGGCATCATCGGCGCTGGTATTCTGGGTCTCTATGTCGACAAAACCAAGAAGTTCATGGAAGCCACAAAGATCAACATGAGCTTCTGTGCTGTGGCGTGCATCGCCTTCTCAGTGGTGAGAACATTCATTTATTACACAAAGAAACGTAGCTGGTCCCTGACTGTTCGTCAGGCCAGGAAGAAGGCTCTGCATTAAGACTTTTGATAGTCACGCTCACTGAGGGGCAAAGGTAGAAAGTAATGAAGTACAAATACTTCGTTACTTTACTTAAATAGAATTTTCAGGTATCTGCACTTCACACGGAGAGAAACGAGAGTGAGGTAACTTAGAGATGGAAAAAGATGTAGGAGGACAGGAGAGGAAGACGAGAGGTTAGATTTAAAGGCAAGGACTGCTCAGTGGTGTTTGATAAACTGCAGATTTAAAGCTTGCATGTGATGTCTTCATTTGAATTTTTATATAACGTGTTTTGATAAATTATCAAGTGTATTCACACTAGCCAGTGTTTCATGATCATCCCTCCTGTCTGCTTTCCCACTGACCACTGCTAATACTACCTCTGATGATCTTGGCTTAAGTATGTTTCAGTCCATCTCAGCATTTCAGCTCCACCTCAGCCTCCTTCATTTTCTCTTTCATGCACAAAGCACTCTTGCAGAGCACGATGTTCTTGTTTGTAAGCATTTTGTGGCTTTATTTGTGAAGCAGTAACAAGCTGTCCTCTCACATGCTGTATAGATTTGTTAATTACTTACAGTGATTTTCATGGATACAGCTGTCATTGATTAAGAGTCCTCTTCCAGTTCACACAACTGTTCCCGGGCACAGCATATAAACTAGACTTTGGATGCTACAGATCGGCTAATGTGAGAATGACGTAATACTGGGTACTGTTTATCCTAAAAAAAGTCTTGGTCCTGGATCAAATCAAGCGACTGTCAAGTTTATGAAACTATTAAGCCTTTCGTTATGATATGGAGTGTAAACTGTGACCATAAAGACGGGCGCATAGTGAGCAGGAATAATCTATGGCATAAAAACCATTGGACTGATTGATAGATCTCAAAACGGCCATTCGCCACTGAAGCTGGCTCCAAAGGTGAGTCAGTCGCCAGTCTTCTGCTGTTGTTCTGAGTTTTAGAGACTGCTGCAATGGAAATCTAGGAAATTATGGATATTTTCCTTTTTCTCCTCTGATTTTGATATTTAATATGAACATTAATGCTGAACTCTTTTCAGCAGGATTGTATTCATTTCACGACAGATTGTAATGATTATTTCTTAATCTAAAGTATTTTTTGTGTGCTGACACACAAACCATGCTGTCAGAAATGTGCTGCAGATTCTTGAAGTTAATTTTTTGTCTATATTAAAACTGGTAAACGCCTCTTGCAGACTAACGTACAGTTTTGTTTTTTTTTCCAGGCAGACGTTTATATTTGCGTGAAGTGTATGTCAGACAGAAGTTGAGGGCGCTTAAAGGAAATGGAAAGAGTCAGTGTTTGATGTGCAAACACTTTGAAGAGAAGGCTTGTTTGGTCTTTTTATCAGGTTATGCTGACAGCTCTGTTATGTTAATGCAGTGTTTCAGTAAAATACAGCATAAATTAAAATTCTATATCAGGTTATTGAGAGGACATCCACTACATAAAGAAAACTGTCTTCAGACGCTGGATTTATATGCAGCAGACAGTAACTCAAATAAACACAAATAATTTACTCCATATACTTTCTTAAATGCTCAAAACCCTTCTTCTCCAGTGTTATGGACAAAATAATGAACTTTTAAAATGATCGTTAACTGGTATAAAAGACAAAAAAACAGTGATGTGAAGGTGAAAGTCTCACACCAACTAATGTGTGTTACATAAATTGAAAAAATAAACTTGAAAGTCAGGAAAATGTTATGTTATGAATATAGTAGTCTGTTTTTTGTTTTTTTTGGGGGGTTTTTTGCCCTCCTTGGAGCTCACATTTTAAATTTTATGGAAAGGCATGTTTTCATCACAGGAAACTGAACTAACATTAGAAAAATCCACTGAGGAGCCACTTTGGTTCATCAGTAAAATGACTCTGGCATATGCTCTCACACATTTGCAGGTGCGAGGAAGGGAACAACGAAATGTGTAGCTTATAAATTAAATATAAATATTTAAAAATAATAATAAATACAGCCTGTATGTAAATACATCTAAATGTACAGAGTTGGATATGCATTAAAATTTAGGCACTAGAAGACGAGCGACTGGTATGAATCAGTGACTGAATTTAATCAAAGCTCTCCTATAAACACTTGAAAACAAGCTTCGAGAATCTCCAGGACTTTATTTGGGTATTTATTCTGAAGCATTGACGGTCAGTGGTCATCAAGAAGGCTGCGTGTCGTCAGTGAGAGGTGATGAAAAGTTTTAAAAAGCTTTTTCCCTCACAGGTTTTAATTCGTCTCCCACTGACTCTCACTTCTAATGTGTCTGACTTAATAGAAAGAAATTAAAAAGCTGTGGGTGCCAGCGAGCCCCAAAATAAACAAGTCTGTAGTTTATTGATTGTAAACGCAGTTAAACAACCCCTGTTTAAATACACGAGGGTGGCAGAATATTAAGAACACTTGAGAGTGACCAAGAGTGGCCATCCAGTATTATAGTAAACCTTCACCTGAGCGTTAAAACAAAAAGACTCAGGTGACTCTGTTGATGTACTTTAATATGTGGAAAAAACATATTATATTGTATCAAAGCCTAAAAGACCCCCTTTCTTTCTGGTCCCGGCCTCTCAGGTGTCTCTGATGCCGCAGCAGAAAGTCGCCGTGGCCGCCGTCTGCTCTTTCTTCGGCTTTTTCGGTTTTTCCATCTACCCGGTTGCCATGGAGCTGTCGGTGGAGTGTTCGTATCCCGTTGGAGAGGCCACGTCAGCTGGACTCGTCTTTGTATCGGGGTACTAATGTCTGAGCAACACATACTTATGGTTTTATCTCATTTTTTAAAAATACTGGACTTCTTGCAAAATTCTGCTGTAAATTATCCTGAAGATTGTAAAACCACTTCAGAGACAATATGAGGAATGTATTTATCATCTAATTGTGTCTTAAAGTCTTATTAAAGAATGGGGGGAACTAAATTTTCACTAAATCTTCAAATGATGCACAGAGTCATCTTAGAAAATCTTTGTCTAGTTTTTTTTTTTTTTTTTTTTTTTTTTTTTTTTGGCTTTAATTTTGCAGGACATTGCTTACTGTAAAAATCAGCTGCTTAGCTGACATCATAACAAATGGCTTTCATATTTGTGCTGTCACCTGCAAAATGTTTTGGGTCACTGTTGTAGGTGTTTAAGTAAAATGTAGCCTGACGTCACCTGGAGATGCACTCAAAGGCTTTCAGCTTTTCATGACCCATTTAAAAAGTTTGTGCTGCTGTTGACAGATCATGTTATATCAGGTGTGCCTGTAGTCGACTATGTGCCTCAGAGATTAGATAGTAAATAGAAAAATGTGAAGTTGCATTACTGAGACTGATGTGACCGTTTTCTTCTTCCAGACAGGTTCAATCTGTTGTCTACATCGTCCTCCTTCAAGCTCTGACCACACGGCTCGCAGACTCTCCCCTGTCCACCTGCGGGGAAGCAGCCTTGAGCTGGAAGGGTAGGTCGCACGATGCTACATCAAACCTCTGTCTGCTGCTGGTCGGTTTAAAGTTTATTGATGTGCATTAGTTTAATCTGAGGTCCGTGCTGGATCGAGTCAGTCCCAAACTCTTTCATGGCATGCATTTCTAATTTCTCTTTGCTATTTGGGCTGATTGCGACCTGATGAATGTAAAAACAAAGATTTACCTGATTTTGGTTTTTTGGGGGGTTTTTTGTACCTGATTTTGTTGGTTTCTGAGAAAAATGAGATCCACATATGAGGACATTCGCTTGAAATTTTGATAGAACAGTGACAGTATAACGTCCTTGTAAGTGGATATCAGGCCCTTGTAGAGCAAAATTTAGTATTTTGGTCTAGACAACCCAACATGTGATGTCCACATATGTGGACACAAGGTCCTAGGAGGTTAAACCAAGTTTCCAGTTTTAATATTTAGCAGATCCACCCTGCTGCAGTCACTGTTCAAAGCTGACGTCCCAGCTCATCTTTCAAATATCATGATCCATTTAATGATAATTTTCTGTTACTGACTGAAATTCTTTTTAAAGTCTTTTAGTCTTTTAAATGTCATTTTACTTGATCAACAATTCAAAACATTCATAATTGGGATAAACTCATTTCTAAGAAACAAATGTATCCAGAAAATATTTTTAGTTTTTATTTCCTTTTTGTAGCTCAGAGATTATCAGGGGTATGAAGTCCATAAGACTATATAAGACTAATCAGTTCCTGTTTAAATTTAAAAAATAAAAAAAATAAAAAAAAATATTGCCAGACAAGAAGAGTATTATTTTTCTCATTTGATGAGGGATTCATTTAAAAAAAAATAAAAGAACAAGCTGAGCTGTCGGAAGAAAAATAATCAAATTAAATTTCAGTTCTATTAACAAAGCGCCGATTTCACAACAGGACACTTCATACTCTATGATAGGGACTGCAATCTTAGAAAGACCATTCTATGAGCAAACACCCTTTTTAATAGGAAGAAACCTCCGGCAGGAGGAGGCCATCTGCTGCAACGAATGGCGGTGAGGGGAGGAAGACGGGGCAAAAGACACGCCGTGGAAGAGAGCCAGAGATTAATAATAAGAGTGGGAATCACAGTGGGAATTACAGCACATTTAAAAAAAAAAAAAAAAAAAAAAAAGTCATTAAAGCACTTTACTCCAATTTTCACACATAATGCTCACATTGAACCCTTGGGTGGGCCAGTTTTGACTTTGGAGCTGTATGAACCTAGAGCCACGTACACAAGAAGCCTCCATGAAAGTGGAAATGTTTTGTAATAGACGCGTAGTGTCTTTGAGGAGAGTGTTTGGACTAAAACTCGACCTTCCTGTCGTCTCCTACCCTCAGTGCCCATGATGGTGATGGCAGGGCTGTGCACTCTGTTCACCTGCTGCTTCCTCGTCTTCTTCAACACCCGCTACAGGCGACTGGAGGCCGAAGAACAAGCGACTTACGGGACCAGAGAGAGCCAGCATCTATACAGGAATGAGCACCCTCCGTGGAGGCGTAAAGCTGCTGACAATACAGAGGAAACATGCCACTATGAGTGAGAGCAGAAAGGTACTCGAACAGATGATCTTTTTTTGTTTTGTTTTTGTTTTTTAAATAAAGATGTTTGTGTGTAGTTTGATTAAGTCACAAACTTTTGGTACATTGTTGGATGTAACAAGTAAATAATCCAAATTTCCAATCCTCAAAAGAAAGTTTAAATTATTATTTTCCAGCCACTTTGGCATGTAAATAATCTGTGTCAATACATTAAAATAATTTCCATCTTCTTTTTCTTCTTCTTCTAATAATAATAATAATAATAATAATAATAATAATAATAATAATAATAATAATAATAATAATAATAATAATAATAATATGAGAAGAAAAAGAAGGAAACTATTTTAATACAGGACACTGCACTTTTACTCTCTCAGATTTAATATAAAGGTGAAGAAATGTTACCTCAAAATGAAGTTCGTTGTGTACACGGGTATAAAACACCCACCCACACCTGACCAGGTACAGTAGAGTAAATGGTAATGGGAGTTCGGTGCTTTGTTACAAAACCTGCTTTTATGGATTAAGTTAGATTTCACATGTAGACCACATGTGTCAGCATTCATGTATCCACTGTCCTTCAGTGCACTCCACTTTAGTCTTACAGTCTTCCTTTGAACAGCAAACATGTAAAGGTCATAAACTGTGAGTCACATGACTCAGCACACTCGTTCGTGTGCAGATTCATTTTGCCTCTCAGGGACTGACTTTGTGCCGTCAGTCAGCACTCGTGCTGCTTGAAATAACTCCTGATGCCATCCTATTACAGTGAGACTTGACTTTATAGATCGTAGGAAGGAAACTTGCATACATTTTTGAAAAATCACTGTAAAAACCACAAATATTCTCCAGATATCATGTCTTAACTTTACGTGTTAAATGGGTTTTCTGCAGGTTTCTGAAAACTGTTTTTCAAACATGACTACCTGAATGTTGTTAAAAATATAACAATATCTTTCTACCGCTGTAAAAAATAAAATTTAGAAATAAAAAAAATAAAAATAAAAAAAAAAACCCTAAAAAGTGTTTTAACCACTTTAATGCTTTCTTTTTGTAAATGTGTGGCCTTCTTAAGGACTGCAGATGTTTTAAAACCCTTGAATAATGTTGAAACCTCACAGGTGAGACATGTGGGCTTTGTGCAATAAAAGAAAACAGTGTTTCAGCTGTGGGGCACTTTATGACAAAAAACATGTACACAGTAAATAAGAACACTTTTCTAAATCATGTAAATTTGATTTTTTTTACCATTAAATTTGTTAATCTTTCCTACTTGAGTTTGTTCATGTTACTGAGTTCAAATTTGATGCTTTCTTTGAGCTAAGAGGCAACAGGACAGGATACTGATGCTTTGCCTCATTTTGTGCAAAGGTTGACAGGACTGTGCAGTACACACTATGTTTGAGTACCTTGCAGAATCCCCTGTCTCTACAATAAAATTCATTTGATTCATCAAGTTTTATGGCATTAATTCATGCAGTTCTCTTAAAGTCCTACAACAGTTTCTTATTGTTTATTCAGATTCAGCTTTGCAAAACTAAACTGCACTGCCATGTTCTTTTTAGAGACAAGAGGCTGTGTCCTCAAACTCTTCCTAACACGCAATACTTGATCAGTCTTTGTCTAATTGTACTGTTATCAAATAACATGCTAACCGAGGCCTGTAGAGTCTGAGGAGTCATGAGCTTTCTGGAGTTACTGACTCGGTCTGCTTGCTCAAATCTCTGGGGTGAATTTCTGCTCCTGTGATGATTGTGGAATTGTCTGAATACACACCCAATTGCTCCAGAGCGGCAAACTGACAAAGCTTCTGCATTTATAGAGGTGCTCAAGCTTGCTGATGATAAATGAAGTGGATTAAATTAGCAGTACCTCTTAAGTTCTATGAAAGCAGTAAGGCTGTACTTATGCACTTAAGCACTAGATGTTGTGTAAATGTTTACTTGTCCTTTTTAGGCATTTATAACAATATTTCAATTTTTATTTACATTGGTATGTTCAGATAACCTCAAACTGGATGCTCCCCCCCATTCTGTATTTTCATGAAGACTCAATAACACAAACGAGTGGATGGATAAAGACTCTGTAGAGCTTTAATTACTTCCCAATTCCACATAAAACAAATATAAAAAAGTAGAGCACTCTCTAGATTCAGAATCGGTCAGAACCGACCTGGAACCTCCCTTCCTATGAAGATTATTTCTGTAGCTCCGTCTTCATACAGTTTTTAAAAAGATCCATTCATAACAATACGGCCAGGAGGTAAAAATAAACTGAAGAGAAAACAAAGAAATACATCCAAAAAAAAAAAAAAAAGGAGCGCTACCACAAATTAAAGATTCTCTCAACAGACATCCTCTGATGTGGCTGCACATGAGTGAAATGAATGGCACCAGACAGGAAAATAAAAATAAAACTGAAGAGGAGATTCTTGATGCAAGAGCTGGTTTTTCTAATGTGTCGCTTCATCACATCGGGTGAACACAAGTACACATTTCATCGGGATCGTGCGTCTCAAAGCTGCAGGGCGCAGAACTGCTGGTACACGGCCAGGATGTGGTGGTCGAGCTCGGCGGTGAACAGCAGGTTCTCCAGGGTTCCCATGTACTGCTGGATGGTCGCGTGGTGCTGCAGAACGAGGGGGAGACGTCACAATAGAGTTCACAGAGTGAGTTTAAGGTAAAGCTAGCCTTGGTTTCCATATTCAGATACATTAAAGGTACAGAACTTAGCAGTGTGTGGAAAGATTTTTCTCCCCCCCCCAAAATGTCTCTTTTGGTAGTAAAGGGTTCCAGCCCGTTCTCCTGTTGAACCAAAAGCCAACTGGAACTGAGTGAATTACATAAAGCTGGCATGTTTATATTGGCTCATGTCCAGCACAGCAGTATTTGCCTCATGTTTACAGTGCTACTCTTAGCATCTTAAAGCATGCATCTGAGCCTGAGGTTCTGCTGGACATCTCTTCCTGTTAAGAGTTGTTCCTTCCCCCACTTGCCAAGTGCTGCTAGGTCCCTCAAAATGAAGGGCCTTTAGTTTATAGCAGGGGTGGGCAACTCCAGGCCTCAAGGGCCGGTGTCCTGCAGGTTTTCCATGTGTCCTTGATCCAACACAGCTGATTTAAATGGCTAAATTACCTCCTCAGCATGTCTTGAAGTTCTCTAGAGGCCTGGTAATGAACTAATCATTTGATTCAGGTGTGTAGACCCAGGGTGAGATCTAAAACCTGCAGGACACCGGCCCTCGAGGCCTGGAGTTGCCCACCCCTGGTTTATAATATAAGGAACCCCTATGTTGTTAATTAAATAAGAAAAAAATAAATTGGATAATAGAAGACAAAGTAGCCTTTATAAATGAGATTCCAGCCTCTCTGCTCTAGCAGATATTTAAGATTTTTAGAGTCAGAGTGGCTCACTTTGCATGTAAGCACTACTGGCCTGCATGCAGTGTGCTATGCATGCTTGAAATTACATAATTTTTTTATTTAGTTTTTCTTTTTTTTTTTTTTTTATGAAAATGTGGCAGACAACTTCGTCATTTATATTTTTCTGATTTTCCAAGTAGCTTTATGGATGCCGTAAGTCCCATTGAACCTAATAATGTGTGTGAAATTTGTGTTTGTCTCAAAAGTCTTAAAACTACAAAGAAAGTAATTGCTTGTCCTTTTCCAGAGGAGTAAAGAAAGTCAAAATTTTTACTCATCCAAAGAAAACTAAAATCAGACTAAGTGGGCATTAATAAAAGAAATCTAATGATGTGTGTGTGTGTGTGTGTGTGTGTGTGTGTGTGTGTGTGTGTGTGTGAGAGAGAGAGTGTTTTGTGCTTTTACCATGAGGAAGATTTGCTGCAGCCGCTCGATGCAGTTTTTGTACCAGGGCGTGCTGATGTCAACGCTGCCCGTTTCACAGCGAACCAGGTGCTCCGTCAACAGCATGATGAACCGCTAAGGATGGGGAAAAGCCTCATTTAAAAATGCTTTTATGGAGCAAGCTTTTATCTTTGCATTTTAATCTCTTCAGCTCGAGAAAGAAGAAGGAGTCGGCAGTGGTGACTGTCATGACGCTGGCAACCATTTTAGCCTACACGAATCCAGGAAGTTTAACAACCTTGGAGATTTCAGTTCCAGAAAAACTGATCAGTCAGCTCTGAGTGTGTTCACTCTAAGTGATCGCATTTATCTTTTAAAACATCGTCTGTTACTGTGGTCCGATATGAGCTTTGACCTTGTCTCTCTAATGAGGAAATGAAATAAAGTGGCAGTCAGCTGCTTTGGTGACGAGAGGAGGCCAAAACCAGAAACTGAACCAGAGTTTAACTTCCGTTGTTGGGAAACTGAGAACCTCAGTTTTTACTGATTCCACTTTCTGGAACACAACCCTGGTAGAAAATCAATTCTGTTCTGAGATTTTTTTTTTTTTTTTTTGTCGTCTAATCCCAGAATTTAATCCGTCCCCTCATTCTTCCTTCACCGACATTTGACTGAGCCGGAGGAGGCAGGTCAGATTCAAACCCAGCAGTTGTTTCATGTGTCTTCACTTGTGATGATATAGATCTAACCCTTTCTACAGTGCTGTTAGCACACAATGTTTACCTTCTAAGGAGCAATCAGCTGCAGTGATGTGGGGATCTGCTCAGATTTAACACTGACACAGGGCCACTAGAGGGCACTAAAGATGATTAAATCCCTTGTTTACTTCCACCTGCAGGAGTTGCATAAGTTGGAGAGCTGGCACCAGCAGCGCTGCAACCTTGAAACTGGTTAAGTAGTTAAGAACAAACTGTAGTCTTCCGTACCTGGAAGATGACAAGGAAGAGGTTTTTCTGCTCGCTCTGAGCAGACTCCACCTTCTCCTGGAGCCTCTCGATCTGCTCCTCCAGCTGACCCTCCTCATCTTCACTGTTCTTGTCCATATCCTCGTCGTCCCCGCTGTCGCGCTAGTAGTGAACAAAAATTTGAATTCATTTTACACAATTTGTTCATTATTTTAAGTTTAACGTTAAAATAACGATGATTGCATATTGGGGGGAGGGTTACCCTCTTGTGCTGCTGTTTCTCCAGTTTGTCTTTGGCCTCCTCCAGCTCCTTCTGGATCTTCTGCACGTGTTTGTTCATCTTTCGGATGGTCGAGTGCAGGATCTCCCAGATGAAAAGTCTAGATGAGGCACAAAGTCTTTCAGTTTACAGAGAAGACGCTGCGCTTGCGTCATGACAGCTAAAACCTAAACATCTGCGTGTCCCACCTGGTGAACTCGTGGGCCATGTCCTGAGAGAAGAGCCAGTTGGCGACTGCAGCACAGTCCACAACCTGCGTCCGAATCAATTTGTCCACCAACACGGCGATCATCTGCCAATCAGCAGAGTTGACATGAACCACAAAAAAAAAAAAAAAAAAAAAAAAAAAAAAAAAAGAACTGGCTTCATTTACATGCTCGTGGGTCTGTTTGTTGTACCTGCGGGTGGTTCCTCCACACTTCATACAACACTTTGAGGAGGTGCAGCTTTCCCTCGTCACTGTTGGCCAGAGTCTTCAGGATCTCGTGAAACCTGAAAGCAATCAGACGCAGGTGAGGCCAGCAGCTCTCCAGTCACTGCATGTGCATTCAGAGCATAAAAAGCAACTAAATTAAATCATTTTCCTTTTATTTCAGCTCTTAACAAATAATAGTTTCTGGCACTTTGTATAACAGCAGAAAAACATCTGATACATCTCTCTGTATCATAGATGAATACAATACAACATTTTGGTGGCAACAGATGTTCCTTACTTGCCGAGTGCACTGAACGAGTGGCTGAAGGATTTGGCTGCTAGGTTGAGCAGAGTCTGCAGGAACACGTCGATCTTCAGAGGATTGAAGCTCTCGCCCTCGTCTGGAGGGACCGAGAAAGAAATGTAATCAAAGAAGGGAGAAGTGTAGGAGAAAGACAGCACTGCACAAATGAACTTTTCATGCAGGAGCAAGTAAAACGAAACAGGAAACAAACCATCATCATCTTCCTGGTTGGGGTTGGGGACCTCTTTGAGGACGGTGAGGATCTCTTCGTTAGATGCTCTGTTCTTGATGGCGTTACTGACGGTGATGGACATGGGGTAACCCGGTAACGAGGCTATGAAGCAGCAGAGTCCAGTATTTAGTTATCAGTCTGCTCCTTTTTGTTTTTAAGTAACAAGAAAACATGTCTGGCAGTCTTACAGGCGCTCTCGTCTGGATATTTATATGTAAAGATGGGGTCAGCAGGAATGAGGGCCGAAAAGGTTGGAGGCACGATGTCCACTATCCTCTGGTGGTATGAAAGTCTGCGATTAAAGCAGCACAACAGAGAACAGCAGAGAAATGAGCAAAAACACAGACGTTCTTTCCCCTACAATTTTCTAATCCAAAGGGATTTTTAAATGTTTTCTTGTTATTGTACTCTCTTCCCAGCCTTACTTCTTCCCTATAGTGGCCCTGATACACCGTCACAAACACTCAAGATAAAGAAGATAAACCCTCTCTAACTATATTACTACACCTGACTCTCATGTCCTGATCTCCTCTACAGGACTGGAAAACTCAAAGAAAGCATAAATAGTGCCCCAATACCTCATGCACTTCTCCAGAACCTCTTTGACAAACTTGGGCTTGGGTTTCTCTAGATCCACGGTCAAGCAGTCAGACCTTTAAGACAGAGCATGATTTAGGTTATAATATTAAAAAGGCAAAACATAAATACAGCCACTTTAAATGCTCCCAGTCAGTCACTCACCAGTCATCCCAGCTCCATCGGAACTGGAAGTTGCTCAAATGATGAGAAAACCAGTTGATTAGTCTGCAAAAATTAGCAGTGTGATCACATTAGAGTTAAATGAGAGTCAGGAAACCTTCTCTTTGTACTGTTAAAGTTAAGACACAGAAACATTACCGGTCTATGCAGGTGGTGTTCATGGTGTCCAGTCTCATGTAAAGCATCTCTGTGGCTTGGGCCAACTAACGGGCAGGTGTTAAGGCTCCAATAACAACTTCTAATTGTTAAACCTTTAACAATTTTCCAACTATAGTGTGTTTTCTACATATGTGCTCATTAAGACAAGTCAAATCTGATCTCCATTTGTGTCCTTTCACAGACACTTCTACTCATTAAGCTCCTTGTTGTGTTACAGTTAGTGAGTTCAAGTTAACTGAACTGCCCATAGGAGTGAATGTGTGTGAGTGAATGTGTGTGAATGGTTGTCTGTCTCTCTGTTGCCAGCCCTTAATCAGGCTGGCAACCTGTCCCGGGGCGTACCCCACCTCTCGCTGTATGGTAGCTGGGATAGGCTCCAGCCCCCCTGTGACCCTGACAAGGATAAGCGGATGAGAATGGATGCCCTAGAAGAATTATTCAATTTGATCGCGACATGGCAAATATGTGTTTTTGCATTATCTGGTGCATATTTTTGCTGCCTGTATTAAATTATTATGAAGAAAATGTCACAGGAACAACAGAGAGGAGAATCCAGTCACACATTTGACTCAAATGCTAACCTTTTAGCCCCACAGCCAAGGTTACCCACGATAAACTATTTCACCAAACTCTCAGCGTCTCAGTATTGAATCCTGGGGTTTGAACATGGATTACATAAGACCGACTGCTAAAATACTTAGGCCCTGTTAATCTCTAAAACTAATCTAAATTAAAGATGGCCACGGTTGCCTTTTGCAACAGTTTGGTGTATTTAATTCAAACAAGTGTTCAAATTTTTCAAAGGAGCAGCTAAAGGTTATTTTTTAAGATAAAATAATCAAGGATACGACTTGAGGCAACGATCCGGGCTGCAGTTTGCAGAGCTCGATCAGCAGTGTGGTGTACATGACATCGATGTGAGGCGGCGAGGGCAGCTGGAAAAGTTCCCCAAAGATCACCTAAAAGAGAAAAAAAAAGCCAATAAGCCAGCAGATTAGACTAAAACAGCTCTGCACTGTTTCTACTTTTTGATGCCAGAAACAAGAAAGAAAATATACCTCGACGATATGATAGTTGAGTGGGATCTTATTTTTCCCTGGGTAGCTGAGGAGCTGGGCAGCGCTGAGCGTTAGGAATAGAACAACAAAAAATTTGTTTAAGCATTTTAGTAAAAAAATTATACGAGTGACTATTTATTCACACATTCAGGTTTAAACAAAAAACAAAAAGCCCTCATTGCTCACCATGTTTTCCTCTCTTTCCAGTGAGTTTTGATAATGCAGTGCAGGTTTTCCTCTATAACAAATCTCTCCACAGAATGGCTGCCGGGCATAACAGGTCCCTGAACAGAAAGAGATGAATATGTAAAAAGTTGCAGAAGAAGAGTTTGACAGACAGCGTTTTATCTGTAATGAACCTCTGGGGCGTCGGTGTAGTCAAACATGCGGAAGATGACCCGGGGCATGGGGTACTGGGCGTCGGGCATGTGGCCCGGTGGGGTGAAGGGGGGCAGGTTGTGTTGCAGCGCCTCGCAGAGCACGCTGTCAAAGGCGATGTAGGGACGAAGAATGTGACGCTCCTGCCAGCGGTCTTTCTTCAGCTTCTGAATCTGAGCCCAAAGGCAGTCCAGGTACTGGAGGAAGGAAGATACGATCCGTTTACTCAGACGAAAACAAACATTGCTGTATTCAAACAGCAAGCTCTAGTAAACATGAGGCCATAAGGAGACACTTTTACTGTTTTGACCATTGCACATATTTGCTGTTGTTTAACCGACTGCAAGACTCTCACCTCCTCTTGTGGATGGGGTTTATCTGCAGTCCACACCTGCAGCATGGGGACATGGGTCTTTACTCTCCTCCTGAAAAATGTGGATGTAGCCAAGAATAAAAACGAAACAACGGCAGCAAACGATGATTGCTTAATTAAAATCTAACCAAACCGGGGAACGTACTTGAGGTAGCCTTCGATCTGGCTGAGGAGCCGGTCCATCTCCACGTCCTTCTTCTCATAGAGCTCCTTCCCGACCCAGGGCAGACAGGACAGAACGACGTACACAAACCAGTCTGACCGAACCTGACAAAAAAAGAGACCAGTTAAAGGACTGGATCATAATCCACCACAGTGTGGACTGTGACACAGCCATGGGCTAGTGAAAAAAAGATCAAAATGTGCTCCATAATGATAAAGACTCACCAAAATTAAAAGAAAGAAAGAAACAGATAAATCAAATAATTACTATTTTAATGTAAGGTCTGGCTCAAATGTGAACATTACAAATTATTTAAATTGCTTTTGGGTACCATGCAGCTTGTTTCACACCATAAACCATCTGCCTACCTGTGGCACATCTTCCTCCTGAGTAACACTGACAAAGTTTTCAAACATGGCCACCATAGAGGGAGCAGCAATCACGTGGCAGTTGACCAAATCAGACAGAAAACGCACCTAAAGAAAGAGATGTCATTATGAAAAATAAATACAAAGTGGCCATGTTAATTAGTTTAAAAGCAATCTGAAGGATTATTATAAAAGCCAGCATACCAAGTAAACAGCTTCACTGTACAAGTTGTTTTTTAACGTCTCCTTCAACTGCCTGATCATGGCCTCAACGAACTCGCCCCCAAAGTTGTAGTTCCTGGCGTTAAGGAGGCCGACTAAGGTCGTATAAACTGTCAGCTTCTCGGGCAGGAGGCGGGCACTGTCAACAAATGACAACATATAATGACTGCCGCCACACAAAACACACTTGGAAAATTTATTAGAAATCAAAGGGTGAGAGGTGTGAACGTACACAGCACATAAAATGCGCAGAATTTTGCTTTTGTAGTTTGGGAGGTCTGCCTCTAAGACGCCAGCGAGGCCCTCCAGGTTGCTCTCGAGGGATGATGTGCTCTGTAAGGAAATATTTTCGCACAAGAGCAATTTGTCACTAGAAAGCAATTTAACACAAAGCAAAGAAGACCTAAAAAGAACATTCTGGCATTTACTTTTAGAAGCAAAGTTTTGCACTGAACTTGTGAGGCTCATCTCTCTAGAGTGGAAAATGAAGCTACTCATCCTAAAAATAAAAATGTGTCCTTCCTGTAGAGTCTCCTTACCTTTTCCCCAACACGACATATCAGTGACTCCAGACGGTCTTCGATCTCAATCGGCTCCGATGTTCTCCTCCTCTTATGGGCTTGACCTCCTGGAAAGGTGAAAGAGTAACACAATAATCAGAGCCAGAAGAGGCTCAACCAGCTCCTGTAGGAATTATCTGTCAGTTTCTCTTAGCTAGTGCACTCTTAAAAAGAGATTTTTAATCTCAATGAGTCTTTTCAAAGTTAGGATGATAAATTCTCCGCTGTGTTCATCAGTTACACTGTCATGTCATGTTCAGTGGTTTTCAGACAGCACAGGACTATGAATTAAACAATGGTCTGATAAAATAAAGCTATGTGAAGTTCAGAAAAGCACACTTACACTGTCATTTAAAGAATAAGAGCATTAACAAAACATGAATCCAGCAATTGAATTGAACATTTAAAGGGGACCAAATTATTTTTACATTATTCTTTTCTTTATTTTCTGTTATTTATATAAAGGTTTATTAACACTGTTAATATATTAAAAGTAAGGATGTAGTCTCGAGTGGTTGTTCGTTATGTCTTATCAAACCAAACAGCACTGTATCAACAGCGTTCTCTTTCTGGGATTAATAAGTTATTTTCCTGGTGTCGCATGCAGACTGCCACACCTAACAGCAGTTCTATACTTGTTTTAAGTGCACAGCGTAGGTACTTCATACTAGCAAACTCCTTCGAAATCTGATGACTTAACCTGATGTGCACCTTCCTGGAAAAGAAACTACACATCACACTACACAACTCATTAAAGGGCTTCAGCCCTAAATATATATCTGAGTTGTTTTATAGATACAAACCCTAAGGTTTGCAAGATCTGGTCACCTAATACTGCTTGAATCTGAAACAAAACAGGCTAATAAAGCACTTAGCTGCTATGCTGTTAACCAGGGGTGTCAAACATAAGGGCCAGGGGCCACAATCGGCCCAGGAAATACTCCAGTCTGGCCTCCATGGGCAGCTTTCAAAAGTGTGAAGGAGGGCATTAATTCTGGCTTCTTGATTGTATTTTCATAACTTTTATAGGTTTTTATACAGATAAAGAACTCCATGGCCACTGATCCTATGCCAAAGTAATTAAGCAACAGGTGAACAATTAAATGACAGATATGTTTCCGTTTACTGTACAAATGTATAATTTTTAAGAGAGACGTGACAAAAAAAAAAAAGTATTTTCTGTGAATTAACAAAAACTGTTTTATAATTCAAACTGTATGTGCGGCTGTGTGTGAGCCATGACACAAAATAACTTTTGACATCTCTGCTTTTTATTACCATCATTGCTATTATTGTGGTTGCTATGAATATTACTACTATTTCTGCATTTCCCTTCTTTTCTGTTTTAATCTTAATCTTGTAAAGCATCTTGACTGACTGTAGTATTTGAAAAGTGCTATATTAAGAAACTTGCTTTGCCCATGTACATATGCAAAGTTACCATAGTCCCAGATTAAGAGAGGAGATCTGATTTAATCTTTAAACAGACCAGGTCCCATTTAATTTCAGGATCTTGCACTCTGCGGGAAAATATTTGATATTTTTAGGTGATTTTCCCCGCCCATAAATCCAGATCCATAGTTAAACTTTCAATCAGATGTTAACACTAAATCTCGTGCATGTTTTGAAGTGTTTGGTTACCGCCCCCATAGTCGCTGACTACACTGATTAACGCCAGCTAATCCTGCAGCTAGCTGCACCGGTTCATTTTGCGGCTGCATGCGACTGTTTGAGCACTTTTCTCGCTTTCAGTGCGCCACAATGTGACTGAATACTGCGGTCATCACTGGTTTTGAACTTTTTGGATCTCGCTGATAAAACCCAAACATTAAACTAGTAAAATAACCCTCCCAACAGTGCGTAGGGGACGCATGAAAAGCTCGCTAACGCCAGCTAGCCACCGCTGGTTAGCCTAACGGTGTGAATAACACGCCGTTAACGTGCACCGACTCACCGTCGTTCTCATCGCTGTGCCGCCTCCTGGACATGTTTCACCCCGCTTCGATGTGAATGTAACAAAGCCAAAATATGTGTTGAACGAGAAACAAAACAATGAGTCCGTTAAACGAGTTTATCTATGGATCATTCAGCAGCCAGCCGCTCAGAGAAAAATAAAAGCGGTCTGATTCAAGTGAAGCACATCCGGCTAACCCGGAAAGTGCACCCGTCTTTGGTGTCCGGAGTTTTGTGCTGAGTTTTCCGGTGCACGTTTGGAGGATGTGTTTGTTTGTTTCCTTAAAATAATATGTTAGAATTTATCTTTAATTCTGGTGAGACGGGTTAGTCGCCAACTGTTTTAAAAGCTCTTTTAAAAACACAATGGCGGCGGATGATACACCCTGCTCAGAGTTTATAAACTGGGAGGTTGACTCTTCAATTTGTAATGGATTCAAACAGGAGAAGCAACTTTCTGCCCCACAAAGGAGATACTACAGCTTCTGCAGGAGAAAGGTGAGCATCAGGACACACTGACTGGAATCCCTGTTTTATGGTTCAATTGTTGGACATATATAACGATTATTGTGAAATTTCAAGATATTTAATTTTGTTTTTCGCACATTGAAGTCTGAGGCAATGTTTGAACATTAATATCTCAAAATCTAAGAAAGATAAAAGCCTTAAATTGTCCCTGGCCTCTCTAAGCATCGTAAATGAATCTGATCTGTAATCTGTATTTTCTATTTAAAATCTGAAAATACATACACATTTGAGCACACTCATGAAAAAAAACTTCAAATTGCAAACACCATTGGTGACAGTTACAATTTCAACATATTTTAAAAAAAACGTCTGATTGTTTGCATCGTGATTTTAATCAGTGGTTCTACTGTGTGCTGGGATAGCATGGTGTCTTCCTAAAACACTATATGTTCCATATTATCACTTTTGTTGTTGTTGTTGAATTACGCGGAGGCTGGCTACAGATTTAAAAATTCGGTCATATGTCCCCCCCTTATTCTTGGCCACATTGGCTGGTCACAGTCTTACAGAAGGTTATGGGGAAGTACTTTTTGAGTAAGTTTCTTCCCACCCCCCCACCCTTGTACTTGATATGCTCCCAACGTCTTAGGAAGATGGGTGTGCACCTACCTTCAATGTACGGATAGGCTATTCGGCCCACACTAATTGATATATAATAATACAATAGTAATATATTGTTAAGAAGGAAGGGTCATTATTTACCAACTTTTGAGTCATTTATTTTAGAAACGGATACAGTTTCTAAACTACTCTGGACAAATTTCAATATTATCGCATATTGGGCAACATATGCACCAAACTGTGGCATACGATCACACAGCCACTGTCTTATAATCTTAAACATCTGTTTGACCATGTTAAAGATTTAACTCTTTAATTGTTTTTTATGTTATCCCCTCAGTCATTTGCTGCCTTTGTGGCATCCAAGAAGGACGGTAGTCACGAGGAAGGAAGCCCTTTGTGGTGCTGCTGCGGCCAGACGTTCATCGAGCACGCCGCCATTCACAAACACGTGGCCAGAGTGCACAATGCTGAAATACAGCAGCTCGCACAGGACGAGTATGAGCATTTGTTTAGCCAACTGGAAGAAGAGCCCGAAGCAGCGCAGGTGAATGAGCACAGTGGAGAAACGGTGGACGTCTCTGTGTGGATTCCCGATATCAGCCACATCTCTGAGGAGCAACTTAAAAAGTAAAGACAATCTCAATACAGTTATTTCACTATATTCTATATTTCTAATCTATATATGTAGATTATTAATGTGTCCCGTTTTAATTTTTGAATTTGATGTTTTATTTTTGTTCTTTGTTCTCTCGTTCTCCATCAGCGGTCCAGGCAGGGTTCTGCTTTACTATCACTACTGTCGCGTCGAGGAGCCACATGTCATCTGTGCTTGGCAGAAAGCTCTGTGTGAGAAGCTCCACTTAACGGGCAAGGTGAATGAATTGTCCCATCCAGTCTTGGGTTGAGGAACACTTCTATGAAAGAGCAAAGAAAAAAGGCTTTTCTCTTAATTTCAGTGAAACCGTGCCATTAAAATATGTGTTGATCTTTTTCTTCAGGTGAGGGTGGCGACTGAAGGCATCAACGGAACAGTTGGTGGCACAAACTTGGCCACTGACATTTACATAGAAGCAATGCGTTCACATCTGCTGTTCGAGATGGCTGAGGAGGATTTTAAGGTCAGAATCAGATAAAGGGAAATTTTATATACTAGTGTCACCTCCCCCTCTTAATATTGCTTCATAGGATCATAGGACTCTGTTATAGGCTCCATCAGGGTGTGGTTTGTCCATAATCAGACTTTAAGCAGTTATTAATTTATTTTTGTTAATCTTTGAATATTAATGGTGCTGTTTTTGTGGGTTTGTTCAGACCAGTGACGGTGGCGCAGAGTGTTTTACAGAGTTGAAGGTTGGGGTCTACAAGGAGATTGTCCCAATGGGAGTGGACCCAGATCTTATATCTTACCAGCTGGCAGGTACTATTTGTACTGACACTGTAAGCCTACAGAAATTATTAATAATGTAAGTGACACCTGTAGCTGATTTACTAATATCATTGCCTTTATTATCATAATAAGGTGCAAAATGTCTGCTTTGATTGCTGCTCTGCAGCCATAGCTGTGCTCTTGTACCAGCTGATGAGAAACTCTATGCTGTGCTTGTATATAATGTCAGGTATGTGTCTGTTTTGCCTCTCAGGAGTTCATCTGGAGCCCGACGAGTTTCATAAAGAAGTGGAGGCTCTTCTGACTAAAGGAGATTCATGCAATGACACGGTCCTCCTGGACTGCCGCAACTATTATGAGAGTAAAATTGTGAGTAGTAAATTTGTTTTCTTTAGGAGATTGTTGACTTCATTCAACTGTAATCTGATCATTTTGGTGGTTTCAGGGTAATGTATGATCTTGGCATACTTGTGACATGCCCAGAGATTTATGTTGTAATTTAAGTTTTTTGTGGTGCACCATCTACACAAGCTACCGTGAGCAAATAGTAAGGATGGGCAGAACACTGATATTTGTAGCTGGAAATAATGAGTCTGTATCCAAACAGAAAAGCATGACTGGGATCAATTTCATAAGCCTCAATATTTTAGCCAGAAGCAGCGGTACTGAGGTTGTGCTATTAGAGAGTAATGTGCAAAGGCTGTAACAGTTAATAATTGCTGGGTTTTTTTGCCTTCAGGGGCAGTTCACTCAGTGCCTGGCGCCAAATATCCGTAAGTTCAGCTACTTCCCAGACTACGTGGACCAGAACCTTGAGCTGTTCAGAGACAAGAAGGTTCTGATGTACTGCACAGGAGGGATCCGCTGTGAGCGTGGCTCCGCCTACCTCCGCTCCAAAGTAAGCTGTTCAGTCATCAGTCTGGAAAGCTTTTAGTGGAGCTGGGTTCACTCGCTCACTTGTTGCAGGTTGCTGATTCTCCACAAGGGGGAGCCTTGTACTAGTAGTTTAGGTATTGAGAAATGCATATTTCTGAAATGTTTGCATCAAATATTTTAAGTTCTTGTTCATATTTATCTCTTAAATCTGGTACCAGGATGTGTGTAAGGAGGTTTACCAGCTGAAAGGTGGAATTCATAAGTACCTGGAGCGTTTCCCCGAGGGGTTCTATCGTGGAAAGCTTTTTGTGTTTGATGAACGCTACGCCATCTCCTCAAACAGTGACATCATCTCAGGTTAGTGTGTAAACAGAGCCCATTCTCTGCATGTTAGAAGTACCAGAAAGCATCCATAAGCTCTAATATTCTCTTAATATACATGTATTTTTTAAATAAAATAACAGACTCTGTTTAGATTGCAGGTACTGCGGCCATCCGTGGGACCAGTACAAGCTCTGCTCCACCCAGTACTGCTGCCAGCTGGTTCTGTCCTGTCCAAGCTGCAGACAGGACGGCCACACCGCTTGCTGCCCCACATGTCGGACCAAAGGTCAGGCTCAGTCCGAGGAGACCTCACATCACAAAGAGGAGTGCGAGTGCACTGACGTACGCCCCAGAATCCCTCAGGATGTGTAAAATGATCAGATTTCAGTGCTTAAAAATAACATAAACATAGTGTAAAATGTGTGTGACAGATTTTCAAAATAGGAATTTTTATACTTATGTATGTGGGAAATTAAGTCAGATACATTTTAACTAATGAAAATCTATTGAAGAAATTGAAGAAAATATCTGCTGAATCTGTTTTTATCATGTGAATATTGTGAACATTTTGTCACTAATGAAAGCTCAACTTCAACTTATTGTATGTATAAATGTTTCTGTTTCGTACTTTTAAACTGTGACATATATTTTGTCTCTTGTGTTTTCAAGCTGTTTAACAAACAGATGCATCATTATTTAGTGCTCCGTGTGTAGCCAAGATATGCATGCATTACTAGGATCTATGCACGTTTGCTTTCCAAACTCTGCAAACTCTGGCTAGTGTAGCTCACTGAGACTGCAGGTGTTGTTTAAAGAAACCACAAGCAGTAGTGCATCTGTTTGCCTCGTGGCAGAATGTCCCTTTAACATATGTAATAATAGATGCATGTCAAAAACAGCGCCAAAGTATGCAGTTACATAATAGGTTTAGCAGGTCATAGCATGAAAGTTACAGCAACAGAAGCAGTAAATGAAAGCAGTAACTAAAATAAAGCTTTTAAGAAAACGTGATGTGACAGACATGAAGGAGTGGGGTACCTGCCTGTTCTGGTAGGCTAGTCAAGCTGCACAGGGCTGGGCTGTGAGGACATGTCTCATTAAAGGAGGCTGGGCCCAATTGATGCTTGGGGAATGTTTTGTTTTCTAACAATTTGGTCAGAGACATGCAAATTAATAGGCAGATGGAGGAGGTATTCTTCACCCTGTTCCTACTCAGACTAAGGAGCAGATATCGATTCTACTGGGTATATGCCTGTATGTGGACCTGTTCAACTCTCCTCTCTATAAAGGCCCAGTATCTCAAGACTGGAACAGGATGTATCTACACTCTCAAGACTGTGCAAGGAGACATAGCATGTGTGGTTACACTATCATTCCTTTCCAAAAATAAACTAAAACCATCAGCAGGATATGCAGAAACATCCACTACAGTATAAATTTCTCTCCAAAACCCCAAGCTGGAGATGATCTGAGACTATGCTTTTGTGCTGTGTAATACTAATATCTACCAGAAGGTGGTCAGGCATGTAAGAGCATGTTCTTATAATGCTATTCTGCAAAAGACAAAGTCTGTTGAAGAAATGCTGAGAAACAAAGAGAAATTTCAAACAAGTTGACATCCAAAATATCTCAACACATCCCCTGGTGGTGAAAGTGTTCGATTCTACAGTGGGAAATGACAAAAAGTGTCTTTAATTAAGAGTCTAACTTTCAAGGTCAAAGTGTGAAGACATTTTTAAAAAGATATACAGGGGTAGTGTTGACAGACATTAAGGAAGAAGATAAGACAGTATAAAGAGATGAGAACAGTTTGGTTGCAGGTGTTGACGTGTTTCTCAAGGGGGAAGAGGAAGGACGGTCTGTGTATTCAACCTCACCTCTGGTGCCGGTGCCCATCTCTCAATTTTAAATGCATGTAGACACTGAGGGTTCTCGGGAGGGGCCGTGCTGACACCTGCTGCTCTCTGGCAGGAAGCACCATGCCCTCCCGTGTTTTAAATGCACTTTAGAACAACACTGTGCATGAGCGGGAGGAGGGAGGTATGGGGTCTTCACACACCCCCGTTCTCTGTTAGCCATCGGGGCGGAGGGGCTGGAAGGAGGTGCTGGCTGTCCGTTTGGGGTCTGGGATGCGGAGCCTCCCTGCTGCTGCGGAGCCGGGGGCGGTCTGCTTGCCTCAAACCCCGGGGAAAGGGTAACATCTCCTGAGTCTTGGTGCGGTTTCCCTCTGGGGGTGAGGGTACCTGGACCTGGGGTATAGAGTATGTTTGGGGGGGGGGGGGGTGATTGTGTGTGTACAGTGTCCATTTGTGTCTGTCTTTACGTTGGGTAAGTGCTGAGTATTTGTATATGCGTGCATGAGGGTGGGAATGCACGTTTGTGTCTATATTGTCAGGTCAGGTCTTAGACTCCACCTCTCTGGGAACATTTCAGGCCCTCCAAAGTGTGGAGGCCTATCTCCCCTCACCATACTCCCTGCCGGTGGTTGATGCCCTCAGGCGTCGGTGCGTTGGTAGTTTTTTTTTTATGTAAATGTAAGGGGCTGGGCGCTCAGGTATGTATCGGCTCACTCCCAGTGGCTGCTTGGCGGGGCCTGGCGCCCGTGGCTCGGTCGGTGTGCACACGGGTGTTCTCTATTCATGGACACAAACCACACCTTTCTTGGCTGCTACCTCAAATCACATTGTGCGCTGTCGGTCCTGCGTGCTGCACAACAACATTCAGTATTTAGTATTTAATTTTATTTACACTTAGCTAGATGAATGCAATGGTGTTGTGTTTATTATGCGGCTCTCTTTTTTTTGTTGTTGCTTGTTTTCTCTTTTTTTCCTCTCTCAACAGGTGATCCGGGGAGATTTTCTTTCTGTTTAAGTGCCCTTCTTTCTCACTGTCCCCCTTCCCCTTTATTTTTCTGTTCTTTCATCTTTTTTCCCTCCCTTTTCCATCCCCCAGCCATGTCTCTCTTGTCTGTAACAGCTGAAAAAATAAATTAATAAATAAATAATAACAACAAAGGTCGATCGAACGGACCAATACGGCAAAGCCGTGATGATCCACTTGGCAAAGTAAACCCGTTAGATATCTTTGTTGGTGTAGCAGCACGAGGTGAGAATAAAGTAAATACTCTTCACAGTTTAAAAGACAACGCCACCCTGGGAATTTCACCCAGAGAATACTGGAAGTAACACTAATCACCAAGAAGGCAGTTAGGTTTGTTATACTCAGTACAGAGACGAGGTTCAATGATAAAACACACACTCACACTAATAAACTAAGAAAGGCAGGTGTGTACAGTGTACAAATCTTCGCGCGTTTTCTGCAGGGGCGCAATTTTAAGCGCCCCCAAACCATTTAATTCAGCGACGCTGATAGGTCAAATATTTATTATTTTCCCCTGGCAACCATTTAATGATAGGCTATTTCGCTGCATATCAAGAAGAAGAAAAACACCGTTTGTTGGTTGAACTTTAATGAGTCAGCTGGTGAAAATGTTAAAATACGCCTGGCTGTATATGGGCACACACATAGTAAAACTATCATTGATGAATTTTTTAAAAATATATATTTTTACTCCTCCACATTTGGGGGGGCGGAGCCCGAGCGCCCCCTATGGGCCAGCCGCCACTGGTGTACACTCAAAGGATCCCACCACCAAGGCACCCATAGTCTCCTCCACGTCGGCACTCCGCATCTGAATAAAAGAAACAAAGAAAATTTTAATATATTACAACAAAACTAATATTCACACGCTGGGGATAGCCCAACTGCAGGAACACACTGGTGATCCGCATCTAGAAAAAAGGCCTCCCACCAGTGGCGTAACAAAAACCCAAACTACAAATCAAACGACGGAAAAAAGAACAAACATACAGCCTAAATAAAACTTTAAAATATGGGGCAGACGGAATTGGTATTGCTCCAACTTGCCGTCTGCCCGACTATAAGTTACTCTTCCAATCAATATGCACGCCAGCCGACTCGCGTAGCATGCATATGGCCGTTGTCCACTTTAAAGGCTGGCAGCAGTAGGAAAAGAAAACCTCGCAACAGGAACAGACAGTAAAAGCAAAGCAGCAGCACTTCACGTAGCGTAGCGTTGCGTAAAACTAAGGCCCACACTTCCTGCAAAGCATAATAAGTATAAAAGAACAATAAAAGGCAGAGATCGTAACAAAATTGAATTACCGAGTAAACCGCGTCATGAAACATGAGCAGAGTGGCTCATAGGAGGCTTCTACAGCTACGACCTAAAAACAACATCTGTTTACCACCAAGTAAGGTAAATTACACACTACAATGAGTAAACACCTACCAGCCGCGATGGAGGCTTCAGAAGGGTAACCCGCAAATGATCTCTGCAACCTGTCATGAAATCAATATCCTTAGTATCCTTATTTTCCTATTATATTGTTTTATGTACTTTAATAATGAAGGCTTGTAGAGCAAGGCCACTTTTGACTCACAAACTAAGTGCTCAGCCAGACTGAAAAACAGGGAGTTTTAGTGCACAGGCATATTAATAGATAAGACACAGAAAAGAGGAACTTTGCCATATAAGCAATGTTTGAAACTGTGTGACGTGCAAAGTACAGAAATAACACCATATAAGACATATGTGGAGCTAAAAATGTTAGAGCTCTTGCAACTGGCGTTTGGGCTGTGCAGGGGTCTCTCTCTTCCGGAAGATGATTGAATAAAAAGAAATATAAATGTTTTAACACACTATGAGTCTGTTTTCTCTGTTCTATCACGGGGACAAAAGAATCGGGGTTAATAAACCCCAAGGGAAGTCAGCCAGGTGACCAAAAAGGAGATCACAGGTAAGCGATCCAGGACTGCTCAAATGGCCACTATTTATACTAGCGCCCCCCTAATGCGCCAGACCGAAAGTGGGTTGAACTGAGGAATAACATTCATCCTGCCACAATGGCATCAGACAACAGTTATGATGGCTAAAGAACCAAGTGGGACAGGCGCAACCCCCCCCCCCCCCCCCCCCCAAAAAAAACCCCAAAAAACAAAGGGGAAGAGAAAGTACACTAGCAGAGAATAGGGAGATACTGCAGCAGCAAGACATTTTTTTTTACAGATATACAGGGGTAGTGTTGACAGACGTTAAGGAAGAGAAAAACACAGAATATAGAGATGAGACCAGTCTGGTTGCAGGTGTTAACATGTTTCAGGTATTTATTTGTAAATAACTGTTGAAGGTGTATGTGAGATTACTAACATGTGTGGAGGTATCCATCAAAAAGAGAAGGAACAGCAGTCGGAAAATAGCTGTTTATACAGAAATTAAAGCATGTGTACTTTATTTGCCAAGATACTTGTAGAACAAAAGTGCACATTATAGAAAACGAAACATGCAAAATGAAACTCCACCAGAGGGAGCGAGAGGACAACATCCTGGAGGCTGCTAAGCTCCTCAACATCCCGACTGGAGGCTTCAGCTTTCAGCCGAACGGACCTGGCCAGGCTGCCCGGGTCTCTTCTGAGCAGTAGCAGCCTCTGAATCGCTTCTCTCGGGGAAGGCTGGGTCCGAGAAAGTGACGCTCATGTATATTCGGTCAGCTGTGTGTTCGCGGGCATAAGGACGGGAAGACCGAGCGATGTCTGCGCCCGGTTTCACTAACCTGAACAGCTCCGTCAGCTACAGCCAGAACTCTGCGGCGAACGGCGGAGCAGCGCCACCCTATCAGAATGGTTCGTTAGCATGCTAACACCCCATTGGCGGGCTATTTGTTGGTCCTTCGCTTTACTTTTTGCATTTTATACACTGGAACTGTCATTTACTGTCAGTCGCGATGCTGGCATTAGCTGTAAATTATGGGCATGAATTATTAAAAGACTGTGATGATTTTAGCTGAAGCTAAGCACTTGCTAAAGGTAGCTAACTTAAAAGCTAATGTGGGTATTGAAAACGGATGGTAACGGTAGCTAACTGTTAGCATGAAAATAGCTGTTTGACAGATTGCGCACCACCTCTCCATAGCCTCTTGTTTTTATTAAATCTCCAATAACTAACGACTTAATAGAAGTTGCGTTAAAACAATTTACTTTCTATTAATAGAAGGCTGCTTATTTCAACTGAGAGTTAGCCTTTCAAGGAAGGCTGCTCAAGCGTGTTTGCAGTAAATGATAACCTGTGATCAGATTTTCATATTTAACATATATTCGTGCACGTGTATTAAGCTTCACAAGAATATCTAAACACATGTGAACAAACTAATTTGTGGGGGGTAAAGTAGGAAAGACAATCGTCTCTAATAAATGGTTCAGTTTTCAGGACAGAGCTTCGCAAAAATATTTATCTCAAAAGAGAAGGAATACAACCAACTCATTTCCTTCTTAAGTAAACAAATAAGAGGGGATAAAATCTTAAAATCAGGCTGCAGTTTGGCTCAAAATAAAGCGTGTTTTGTACTTTGTGGTCCATTATTTCTAATTTGTCGTAGCTATGAAGTAGACATTAGCCAATATTCATTTTGCATATTGGAAAAGTGTGTGTGGAGGTATGTCGTAGGCTTTATACTGCATTTTTAAATAGAGATAATAGAGCTTAATTCTATTTTTGCATGTGTATTTATGTATTAAAGATGGTGGGGACAATGGGCGTGTTCTTAGAGATCATTTCTATTTTTTATTTTTATGTTTTTTACATTTTAGTCGTCTTTAAAGTTGAATGTTCAAAAATGTGTGAGAATGCATTCATTCTGTAGCTAAATATGAATGTGAGGTGCAGTTCTGGAAGCTGTCTTTCTTTCTAGAGCCCACACTTTAATTTGTTAAATTACTACAGAGGGAGATAATTCAGTAGTTTTGTGTTTCTGAGATATTCCCTATATTCGTTCAAACTGTGATTGTGGAAGTTCAGGGGTTTGGTGCCCCAAACCTTTTTAGCCATTGAAAACAAATGTCAGAGAGAAGTTAGAATCCTCGTGGTCTTGTAGTTGACTCTTGTGCCTTGTCTTTGAAATGCCAACTTTCTGGGAGGCTTAAGATCTAAAATGGTGTTTTGTGACATTAAAACCACACAATCCTGTTCTAGTTGGCCCTTCAAAATAAAAGTATGATCCTGAGCCAGATGTCAATATTTTAAAAAGCGCTGCCTGGTGAGCAAATTGGAAATGTTTCACTCTGCAAGAAGAACTCTAAAACTTAAAAACTTAAATGGAGTTGTTCTTGTTTCTGTTTATTTTTACTCTGTAATTGGAGTATAATAGTGAGAGTCGACATTTATGCTTATTAACCATGTGCTTTACTATCTTGCCCCGCCTCCTTCCAGGTCCGGTACAGAGCTACCCTTCCATGTATCCAATTACAGGCTACTATGGAGCTCCAGCTCAACAGCAACAGAGCTACCCCACCATCCCGTCCCAAGCTACCCCAGTTTCCAGCAAAGCACCCATCACGAACAGTGCCCACAGTGCTAACTACTACCAGAACAACCATCCACAGCAGCTGCAACAGCACCACCTCCCTCAGCATCATGTAGCACCTTACAGTGCTCCACTGAGCTCTGCCCCTCCTTCTCAGCCATATGCCACACATCCTTCTTCAGCACCTCCACCGTCAAATGCCCAGTACAACCTACAGCCATTCCAGCAGCAGCATCCACCCTACACCACTCCGGCATCCTACTATGGACCACAGTCATACCATGCTTCTCCAGCACAGCAGTCTCAGCAGCAGCAACAACAACCCAGTTTGGTCCCAATGGCGGCGAGTGGGCCTGGAGGTCCTCTCTACCCCATTGTTTCATACCCGTCTGCTCCAGGAAGCAGCCAGTATGGCACTCTGAGTTCCTCCCAGAGCACCACCCAGATGGGCGCACCTTTACATCAGTACGGTGCTGAGCCTCCAGCCTCCTCAGCATCAGGGCATTCTGGGTATGGCATGGCTCCTCCCAGCCAAGTGGCACCAACAGTGAATGGTCAAGGAAGCACAGGTACCCAGTGAAGTCACACTTTAATGCTGCTAGACTCTGCAATTGTGAATTCTCTGAAAATGCAGGTGGAGTTTTATAGGCTAAGAAAATCTGGTGGATGTTGGCGGAAAATGCTTTGTGTTTTTTTTGTCAGTGTTTGGTGGGCAAATTAAATTTTTTCTGCATAGTTTTTTTGTTGCTGTAAGTTTCCAAAATAAAGCATATTTTGACTGTTTGTGCATTGTATGCATTTTTATGTTTAAAGAAGGGAATAAATTAACATGTTTGCATTTTTGAACCCAAAGCTATCCCTCAGTATCCTTAGAAAGCACTGTCCTTGTGCTGTTTCAGTGGCTGTTTGTGTTTTTTTTCCACTGCAGCCCAAAACGCAGTCCATTCCCACTACAGCCAAACCAATCAGGCTTCTCTGAGCTACAACTCCTATGGTGGGGTCACTCAAAGCAGTGGTGGTGCTGAGGCAGACGGACCACCCTCAGGAACCCCTTCCGCTTCAGTCCATTCCTCACCGGGCCACCGTCAAGGTAAGAATGAGAGTAAATCTTCATTATGTATTGTAAACATGAAGATTTTTATGTTTGTGTACCATATTTTTCGCACTATAAGGCGCACTTAAAATCCTTTAATTTTCTCAAAAATCGACAGTGTGCCTTATAATCCGGTGTGCCTTATGTATGAAAACAGACCAGCTCATCGACAGTGCGCCTTATGTTCCGAAAAATATGGTATGTGTGGAAGCTGAAAACTGAAAATCTGTGCCTGTGCAGATAACCTGCCAAAAAATAAGATGAAAGCGTTTTGTAGTTTGAAAGTCTGCATGAAATCAGTTTCCTGTTTATTTTTTCGCTGCTCGGAGAAGAAGCACCACACTGTGTACCTTACATTAAAACTGTGTTCTTTAAAATGTTTTGGGTTTTTTTTTTTTTTATGATTGGAGACCTATTTTCTCCACCTGCTGCATTCGATGTTTGAACAACATTCTTATCTTGGTTTTTTCCTGTACTATAGTGACTGTTTTTGTGTCTTCTGATGCAGCTTGTTTAGATGCACACTGCACGTGAATGGGTTACAGCTGCACTTTGGGAATATAGCACACATAATTAGCTGCAAACACACACACGCTTTCCGATGTGCAGGTGTGGGTCTGTATACAAATTTGGGGGTTTCAGGTTTGCTTTTAGCAACGTGCTGCTGGTTTATTTTTCCTGTGAATGTTTTTCACTCTTAACTTTAAGTGGCTGGTCAGGATAATTAGACTCTTTCCTGTAATGTTGATTTGGGTTGCAAAAATTTGACTCTTACTTCGACAGAATAAATTGATATAATTTTGATCCAAACACTTTTTCAACTGAGCCATGTTTAAAGATTTACAATGCATTTAGACCAAATACACAGCATTTCAAAGAGTTGCTTTCTCGTTTGAGAAAGTCAATGGAGACATGTTTTATTTTTGGTTTTCAACCAGTTAACTGGTATTAAAACGAGTACATATTTTTGATTGCACGCTTTTGTGGTCAGTTACAACCTCTGGCAAAATTACGGCATCATCTTACCTGCTTGAGATTTTAAAATGAAAGCACACAGTTAGACCATGGAATACATTAAGGCAAAGGAAATGCTCTCCAGTTGTCGATGGATTCTATGAGAACATTGTAGCGGAAAGGCTTTAGCAATACAGCAAGCATCAAGCTAACTTTTGACGAAGGTTCAGTTGTTTTTAATTGGCTTGAATGTGCCTTTACCCCTGCAAGTTTACTTTCTGCCCTGAACTGTGACGCCTAGTTGCGTTTTTTTTAAGTTTTAAATTTCTAGGGACTCGTTAATTTCAAAGTAGACATTCTTCCACTGAAGGAACTTTGGGCAAGCACAATGTGGTGTGAACCTTTACTGGAAGTTTCCCCTAATCATCAGCCCTTTCTCTCTGCTTCCAGTGCAGTGTAGGTGAACTCAAGATCCACAGAGAGACTTGAGCTGTTGTCACACATGAACCAAGGACAGTGTCAGGTGAAACAATTGAAGATGAAGGATGGGGGTGACCAGTCGACTAGACGTTTAAAAGACCTTTCCTTGATCATATCAGAAATATTATTCTGTTAAACAAATTATTCCTATTTTATTAAAGTACAGCATCAGACGGTAACCTGATAGTTCAAAAGATTAATACGAGTAAATGAACGAGGTGAAAGGTAAACACTTGGTCTAAAACAGATGGTACTTAATGGAAAAATGAGCGTTTCTGCTAACTAATCAAACATTGCATTTGTGCAGTATTATACACCTCACAAGCAGTCACACATTTTAACAACATTAAGTTTGATCATCAGTGAATGAATTTAACAGTTTCATATTGCTTTTAAATACACACACACACACACACACACACACACACACACACACACACACAGTGTTTTGATGGCTTAATGTTTCGTTTCAGAAAATAGTCAAAAACTGCACTCAGTTTTGACTATTTTCTGCCTTTTAGACTATTCAGACTTCTGTAATTTGGACATTGTCCAAGGTTGACCTTTCTCTCCTGCTGCTGCATGCAGCAACAGATGCATTTCTCACTATTGGGAACTGTGAATTCACCAGACAGTTTCCTGCTCTATTCCTGGATGGTCAGTCAAATATGTCCAACTGCGTAGTAGTTTCACTTATGTCTGTCTCTAATGCATCAAAACTGTTTACATTATCTAACCAAAACCCTAAAAAACTCCCCTGAAAACAGTTCGATGAGGCCATAATTTGGATGCTGGTTCCTCCGGTGGAGAAAGGCTAAATGTAGATGTTAAATTCCATCTAAACAAAATTCCTTCTTTGACTTCCACCTTTGTAATCATTGGCTTTAAATTTTTATCATCCTGACCTATTTTCCTGTGTGTAGTATTAATTGTTTTTCCTGACAAAATATGCGGCCAGCCATCAGCAACTCTGTTCTTTGCTTAAACACGTATCACATGACTGGAAGCCAGCTGCCTGATTACCACAGCCCTGTCTGATGACATGCATCTCATCCTGACAGTTCTCTTATGTACCTTTCCCACTCCACCCCCTTCCAACAGGCATGCAGTATGGATATGTTGCTAATAGTGGCGCTAGCTCTTCCTCTGCCAACACCTCAGGCCCAGCAGCAGCAGCCCCCTCATCATCCAGCTCTGATGATGACGATGAGGAGGAGGAGGAGGATGAGGAAGCAGGTCTGCTCTAGCTTTTACCTCCCCCATAACCTTTTTGCTACTACCTTATCCACTCCTTATTTTTTTAGTAATCTTAAACCTAAAGTGTACACGTCTCTTTAGACACCTCCACTGTCCCGCCTATCCGGTATCACTTCTGATAACCGCCATTTTCCTCTTCCCTGTCTGGCTACCATCTGTCACGTCTACTCTACCTGCCAACGCTTGTAATCAGTTCACTGCTCATCATCAGCACCATCTCCTTTCTAATAGGCTAATCATATTTCTCCCTGTTGGTCCTCGTCACCAGCCTTGCAGAGTTCACTCGCTGCGCGCAACATTTCCCCCCCTCGCATTCATCAGTCCTCTTTCAAAATATTGATTTCATCTCCTCAGTCTGTGTGCACACTGTTCTGTTGTTCCATCACTGAAAGCTAACATGAAATTTTTTTCCCTCAGAAAGGTGGCAGGTAAGTAGTGCTCGTTGTCATATACAGGACGACGTCCTCTTTGCCTGCTGTCTAGCTCTCAGCAGCGCTCTTGCTGTCTCTCAGTAATGTTCAGGGTGTGATCGTCCAGCTGTAGTGGACCCTCCACTTATCAGCAGTTATCCATGCTGATGGAAAAAAAAAATCAATATTTTGTGTTTTTCTTTCCACTCTGTTCACGGCTCTTGATAGTAAACTGGATAGCCTCGGGAATGAGTTTGAATTAGATGTGGTCATGAGTCCTAGATGTAAGATGAGCACTTATGACATAAAAATGTATTGAGAGGAAATATTAATATAATCTAATATCTTTGGGTTTAAAAATTGGAAAAAGGTATGAAGGTTTTAAATAATCTAAGTGAATTTAAATATATTTTCTAACGTAAATGTCAAGAGTTTTCTTTCATTCTCTATTAAAGGGAAAGCATTAAGATGTAGGGGGGATTGGTTTATGTACTGCATGTTTTAGATTTGTTTTTGTATTTAATTCAGGTGAGTTTTGGGACTTTTAAATCATTTAGAAGCAAATAACTAAAAAAATGACTCCAGTATACTTTGTTCATGCAAGGGGTCTGTTACGAAGTAACTTTTTAGTATTGCTGATGAACAGAAATGTGTTTCATGCGTGAGTAGGTTAAACGTCAGTATAGGTTTATTATAATTTTTTTTTTTTTTTTTTTTTTATTACATGCCTGGTAATTTTGTTTTGTTTTGCAGGGGGAAGTTTTTACATGGAGAAAAAACATTGGTTTATTACGGAGAAGTTAGCTGTTTGTACACTGTTTGATTTTTTTTTTTGACAAGTTTATTGGTCCATGGGGCTACTGATTGACCCTCACGCTTGAATCTTGAATCTCACTGTACTAAAAAACCTTGCATTGTATTAAAAAGGCTAAAATGCTTGGTGTAACTTTTTTTGAAATAACTTATTTTACATTTAATAATTTAAATGTCCGGTCAGCATGATACTGATTGTTGTCATGCACCTGTGTGATGTCTCTCTCAGATGTTCTGCTTTAAAGATCCTCTGAGACGTGTGTCATCAGCCAGAGGTTAACAGATGTTTAAATATAACCACTCCCCTGCCGATAGGTCCCGCTGTCTATGCATGCGTTTGCTGACTCTCCTGCTTCTCACAAGAGAGCATTGTTAGCACTGCTACAACTCATTAGCGCACTGCCTAATAAAATGAGGAGCTTGGTTTAGCTTTCTGTTTATCCCTCGTGCTGTCATCAATTCCCCACAGTGTTGCTGTCTTACAGGTTGTCTGTTGCAGCAAAATAGCACTTGTTGATTCAAGGAAGCCACGCTTACCAGAATCATGATATTGAAAATATTTTCCCGAACAAAATTGGTTCAGAGTCACAAGTAAAGCAGAAAACAACCAGTGCATTTTAGACTTTTGTAGGACAAAGCTTGCAAGTTATTAGTTGAAAAATAGTTTAAATACATTTAAAAATGAACATTATAAGCAAAACTTGATTAAACTAATTTATAACACAAGTCTAACAGCAGACGTATGTTATCAGGATGAATCAATTCATCACCTGTCACATTTAGATAATACTGCCATCACCTACTATCAACAACTGTAGCCAACAGCAGTCGCCAACCAAAATAACCGACTATAACACCAGCAGCAACAACCAGCCTCGCAGCTAATGGCAACCACAACCAACAGCAACACTAATATTTGTAATAGCAGTAGTAGTTCTGAATTTTAATCTTGCTTACTTTACAAATGGATTGCCTAATATTTATTTATTTACAGCTGTTTTATTTCAGAGTTGTGTATGGCCATTCATTTTTGTTATCTGTATACAGATACACGACAAGTTTTTCTTATTGATTATATGCCAAAATGTTTGATCAATTTATCTTTATTTTGTAACTGTTCACATAACAAAAGTTGTCCACGACTAGAGTTTAAGGCGTTACTTAGTTGGCTGTTTGTTTAATCACTAATTAAGTCTCTGGAGTCAGGGACGGCGTTTTGGTTTCTTTGGTTTGTGTTGCTGTGTCATCTCTGTCCGAGCTGCTGAGTCACCTCAGCACTCGTGCCAAAATTGTCTCAAGTGAATGACATAAGATGCACTTGTTGTCATAGTCTTACTGCTGAGTGTGAATCAAGTATTCAAATACATGCAAGGTTTGTCCTGGTTTGAAATAGGCCTTAGTCGGCTCAGTAACCATTAAGTTACACATGTACTGGTGCAGTAATAGAATATAAATGTATGTGGAGTCCAAACTGGACTCGTATTAAAACTTTTAAGATCAACTGCAAATCAACAGTGGCTACAATGAGCTCTATATAGTCTTGGTAGTATCCATTTTCTTGAAGGAGGAGGAGAAGGCTTGGCTCTCCTGGTGTCTTCGTCATCCCTAGTGCTTAATCCAGTAGTCTGCTGGTCCGATTTAGTCTGAGATAATTGGATCTTGCCCTGTCCAATGAGCTCTGTCCCTGAGGCCTGTCACATCTTGGTTTGCTGCTGTTGATCCCTCCTTTTGGCACACATGGATTAGTGGATCCATTCAAATATTACTGCCCATGTAATCCTTTGGGGAAAACCTATTCATTACATGACATGCAAGGAATAAACAGACAAAAACGAAAAGATCCTTTTGCTTGCTGTTGTTTTTTTTATTAAGATTATTTTGTGGATATTTTACCTCATAGGCACTGAAGCAAATTAGAAAAGCGATATGATGGAGTTGGATAACATGCAACCAATGTTGGATTTGAACCGGGAGTGTTGCAGTGCACTAAATGAATCCACACGCTATTTTGACTGCAGCATTAATTCTTGAAAGGTTATGGCAGCCTACTGAGGGATTTGAAAAATAATTTTAAAAGCCTTCATGCTTTTTTTTTTTTTTTTTTTTTTTTTTTTTTTTTTTTTTTTTTTAAATAACGTAACGTGAAGCTTTCGAGTTAGCTGCCAGCCTTACCCTCCTCTATGTCCATGAGCGGTGGATAGAGACGAAAAGAATGACATCATAAACACAAGAAATGAGTTTCCCTAGATTGGGTGAGAAGCTCGGTCATTTGGGTGGAGCTCAGAGTTGAGCCGTGACACGGACCTCTGAGGAAAAATGTGTCCTGGACACTTCCTAGGTGGGGTGATTTGGGCATGCCTAGTGTTTGATCACTGAAACAGTTAAACTGAAAATGATGATGGTAGTAGTAGTAGTGATTTTTTTTTTTTCCAGATACTTTGACATAGTCACAAAGTGCTTTAAGAGAACACAGATTAGTTTATGACAAAAAGTAGTCAGTCACAAGATAACATTTTAAAAAGGGCATAAAACTAAATGAGTACTGTACTACAAAATAAATAAAATGGGCAGTAATAAAATGAAAAGTTTAGAAAAGATATAGAAATTGTAAAAAGGAATAAAAACTTGGTTACTAGGGGGGGAAAAAAAGCAAGTTCAGAGTTTTGATGATGGTGATAAACTTGTTCCAGGTGTTAAATATAAATGACTCTGCTATTAATTTAATGCATTTCTTTAGTTTTGCTGGCTGAACAGAGGAATCTGAGGCATGTGTTTTCTAACCCGCCTGTTTGTGAGGACACTGGGAGCCTTTTTGTCAGAAAGCTGAATTCGGATGGTAGATGTTAATATAAAAGTTCTCCAAAAAAGAATTTATTTCATTTTGGTTTTTAGATTACAAAAAAGATAAGGCTTGACTAATCCACATCTGGTAAACCACCTTTCTCTGATCAGGGCACCACCCTGTAGCTTCCAGTGGTTTGTCCTCACTAATGGCCTGTAGCTAACTACAGTTTGGTTTTATTGAACATGCTGAAAATGTCTTTCGTTCTGTACCCATCGCACACACCCATATCTTCTTTCCCCCCCCCCCAGTTCTCTACACATGTCCTGTCCTCAGACGTCCTCTCCCCCACACAGCAACTTGCATATACTCAAAACTTAAGTGCTTCCTTTTTATGTTTTCTTTCCATCTTTCAGTCTGCCTCTTCTCTTTCGTTTTCTTTCTGTGAGGCCAAAGGGAGTCCATGCACGACCAAACCAGAAAATCTGATTTTTATTCACTTTAATGTTGTCTTTCATTTTTATCCCAACACTCTGTCCTTCCTCCCCGTTTCACTTCATTTGTCTTTAGATTTTTTTTATTGTGCCATTATTTATTTGAACAGAGTAATATTTGCAAGCTGTCTTTTCCTTCATAATAACAGTTTTTAATGCCTTTTGAGTTTCATTTTTCCCCTCTCTGCCTCTCGCAGGCGGTGACACATCCTCTTCTTCTACTGGCAGTGCCTCTCCGGTGCCCAACAGCTACGATTCCCTCGAAGGTGGCAGCTATCCAGGTACGTGTTCATCACAGACAGACTGCACCTCATGCACCTCATGCAACTCTCAGTAAAATCACAGCTTTGTCTAAACTGTAAATCAACTTTTCTTTCACAATATGTACAGTGCACAATATTTTTATAACTTGGCATTTACATAAAATGAAATCTGTTATAAAACCTTAATCAATTGTTAAAGCTGAATTTTAGGGTCTTAGGTCAGTGCTGGAAAACAGATGTGAGAATGACCGGATGAAAATATTCTTGAATATAAAGAAAGTGCTGCCTCCTAAGCAGGGACTCTTAGAGGATAAAATAATTCTCCGTGAACTGAATTTAGATCCTTTTCCTTATCCCTGAGGAAGGTTCCTGCAGTGTTAACACAGCTATATTTGCTGACAGCTGATGTGGCAAAAAAGACTTGGGTCTTCTGTTATCTAGTGACAACTTTTCACAGCAGAGAGAGGAAAAACGCGCTTTAAGACAATCCACATATTCCCTTTGATGCGACCCAGCTTTTCTAAGCAGAAGACAGCAGTGTCATTCACAACGCTTTAAATGTGATTGTTGTTAGTTTGTTACTGGTACAGTGTTCCTGATGTTTATACTACCGTCTCATCTCTTATGGCTCTTTATTCATCTAATCTGATAACAATATTGTGTAGTTTGACCAAAGCTAATGGAGACAGCAAATGCTACTTGAAAAGGCTTTTTTTTGTTGTTTAGGGATAATTTTGCACTTATTCTAAAATCAACATTAACACAGTGATCTTATTTTTCTGGTCATGTTAAAACACCTTAAAAATGTTCTGTCTTCTTAACATCACACTACTGTACTCCTGCACTGTCTCTCTTTCCAGAATCCATGCCACCATCCAGCAATGTGACCAACCAGGCTCAGCCCTACGGTAGTTACGGTTACCCTGGCATGCAGTCAGGTTATCGGCAGGGACCAGCGTCCCACACTGACGCCTCCCCCTCCCACGACCTGTATGGCCAGTCAAACTACCAGCAGTACTCACAGGTGAGCCTGCAACAGGAATGTTGATTAATATTTTGCACATCTATGGATTGTTTGAAAGTTTTTTTCAGGCTATTTTCTCAGATTTTATATTAAATTGTCTAATTTTTCGTGTGTAAAAAGTTTGGATAAAGGCAAACCCAACCTGCGTTTGATACCCATCACTTAGAGCGACTGTCTGTTGCCCCCACTAGATTTTAAGTAAGCATATGTAGGCTTTTAAATTTCACCTATGCTTTGACCAATTCTGGTGATAGGCTCTAGTTTTATGAGCTGGCTTATAACAGAGTCAGAGACCTGTTCAGGATTCTGACCCTGGACTTTGCCAGACTTCTAGACTTGATCATAATCCACAACTGACTGACTGGTCAGACTTAATAAATAAATGTTTAAGGTGTCACTACACAGACATTATTTTATAAAATAGCCCACCTGATGAATTTTGGCTGTAAGCTGAGCTGTTTGTTTGTTCGCGGTGTGGAAACCATCCGTCCCTCTCTGCAGCCCTTCCCTAGTCTCTCTGAGCTGTCCGCAGCCCTCGGCGGGCTGAGTGGTGTGCCAGAGCTGGAGGTCGAGGCCCTGAGGCCAATCAACCTGCTGCAGGAGAGAAACTTGCTGCCCCCCAGACCTTTGGAAGCTCCAGAACCCAACCTCAGCCCCGACCTTAAGAAAGTCAACTGCAGTCCACAGTAAGTCTGGTGTAGGGAAATTTTGAGTGGCAGCTGAGTCCTTAAATTTAGCCATTTACTTTCAGTGTATCACAGAAACTTTAGAGTAGTAAAATAAATAAATTCTTAAAATAGTACAACAGTAGCATACAATTATGGGTTGTTGTTTTTTTTTTTTTTTCAACTTCTAAGCTCATGGTTTTTGTTTTCTTACTGCATTATTTCAACCTTTTTTCATTTCGTATATTTTTATCTGTGAGTATATTTTGTCATTCGTTTGTCTTTTTTTTTCTTCTTTTTTTTTTTTTTTAAATCAGGACATTCAGGTGTACTCTGACCAGCATTCCCCAGACCCAGGCTTTACTCAACAAAGCCAGACTCCCTCTGGGCCTCCTCCTCCACCCCTTCAGAGATCTACAGGTACATCAAAATTCCCCTCAAAGAACATTTTTCTCAGATTTTGGTATTATGGAGTTAAGATGTCGGCAAATGTTTAGTTCTGTTTTTAAGCAGTGTGTGGTCTTTTTTTTTTTTTTTTTCATTGCCTTCTCAAACACTGCATGAAGCTGTTCTGCTATTTATTTATTTATTGAACATACAAAAGCTTTGTTTAGGGCACAAACGCTGCTGTACCTTTTAGCAGACAATAGTTTGAGTTTCTTCATCAAGAGTCATTTTATTCTGATACTTTTTTGTTAAAGCAAACAGGTGTGATCGATTCATTCTGTGAAATGCAAAATATGTTGTGCAGAGCAGGGTGTTTTTTCCCTGACAGAGGTATTTCACATTAGTCGACACAGTTTTACATTAAAGAAAGGTGGAACATAGTGTTTAAATACTATCTGGGTCCTTTGTAGCTGTCTTTTTCCACTCGTGACCAGTCAGCAGGAGGAGCAGAATGACAACGATGAAGAGGTGCAGGAAAGATAAGGGAGGGTATTTATAGAGCTGTGAGGTGAAGACGTGTCAGTAGATGTGAAGTGACAGACAATAGGAAAGTGCTTGAAAGACAGGCTGGCACTGACTTCCTGGACTAACGGTTAAATAACTGAATGTTTGACAGAGCGTCAGTTGTTGGCTCGTCGTTTTTGTGAGTGTGTATTTCAAAAGGATATCTCAGAATTGCCCAGGCTGTGTTGCTTTTACAGTAGATGACTGCAGAGGTGTGTGGATCCTGTGGACGTGTGAAACAGACATTCATGCTCCTCTGCAGTTTCTGCCTACAGCTTTAATTTTGGCAACTCTGATAGTTTAAGGATATGTTATGAAAATGTATTTTTGGAATCATATGCTACACCTACACAGTATTTCCTGATTTTGAATGTAATTTGGCGTTTCCTCTGAGTCAGTCAAGTCTACAGTGTCTCAGTAAACAGCTGTGAGCTGTTTGGTGTAGTCTGGAGTGAGCCTGCAGTTTGGTGTCAGATACGTCAGAGCATCCTGACTGTCAACGAATAGTTTTAAAGAATTTTTCTTCTTGGAGGTGGTTTAGTGAGGCTTTATGATGCATTTAAATCTTCAGCTTGTGACATTGTTTGTGGTCTCTGAGGAGACTGTATTACATCGAGGTCCTCCCTTCTTATGCAGCCCAAATATGGGTGTATGCCCCATCATGAGGAACTTCATGTCCCTCGTCTTCTCTGATCTCCCAAGGATACTTTGGTATCGTCTAGTTTAATGGTCTAACCAACTAGTAGAAATTGTTCTTTCCCCAAAGGCTGTCTGCGCTCTAACATTAACATTCATTGCCTGTTTTGAAAAGCACCACCTAGACGAAGTGGGAGAAGCGGGGATGGTTTGGGCATCTCTTCTTAGACTGATGTCTCTTTGCATGGATCCAGATATGAGAAGAAAGAAAGGGAGGATGTATTTGATCATGATGGAAAATGGCACAAGAAAAATGAAGCTACATTTAAATTTTTTGCACTACAGCAGCAGCATTGGCACCCATTTACTCGAATACCCAGAGAGGTGGAAATTCTTAGTTTTTGCTTAACCTTACAGCTGAACCAGCAAACAGAGGTGATTAAGATATTTTGGTTTCACTACTGAGGCGTTTTTCTCGACATCTGTGTTTACTTCGCCTGTGAAAGTAACACATTACTGTTGCGATCCAACCCAAGTGTGAAATTACAAGTTTTCAAAATCTTGTCTATCAGTGTCATGTTTTATTTAATTACTGCAGCTCAACTCAACTGTTTATCAACATAGATGTCAATTATTTTATAGTTATGTTAGCATTTGATCTGATAATAATTTTTAGCTGTTTTTAGTAAATTGCAGAGAAAGAAAGTAGTCCCAAAACCTCCGTTGTGGCCTTCAGGTGTACCCGAGGATAAACAGACTTTGTTCTAAGGAAAAGGTGGAGAAATTTTGGGTGACTCTGGTGCTTCAGCGGAAGTCATAAGAATGGATTGACACCAAAAAAAAAGAGGAGAAAAGAACTGCAGTTTTGTTTTTTTGGTTTTTTTTTCAACCACGCTCACAGAAAAGGAAACAAAGTGCTATTCAGCCATCTGCTGAGATATAAATAGAAGATTGTTTTGAAAGGGTCATGGGATGGAGAAAGAAAGTGGAGGCCAAAAAATTGAGGCATGACAGATGAAAAGTTCATAAACACGTCTTTTGTATTTTTTTTTATTGGAAGTTAGTCCATCTTTCTCTAAGCCTTTTTTCCCCGTTTGCCTCTCTGCAGCAGTTACCGGTGATCACATCAAACACGATCGTGCGCTGTCGCTCCTGCCGCACCTACATCAATCCATTCGTCACCTTTCTGGACCAGCGCAGGTGGAAGTGCAACCTGTGTTACCGGGTCAATGATGGTACAAGTCCAGTCAAGCTATTTATATATTGTCCCTGCAATTTCTTTACTGCTGAATCATGTTTTGCAGCCTTAATGTTTTATGCCATTTTAATTCTTGTTCAGTACCAGATGAGTTCATGTACAATCCAGTCACAAGGTCATACGGTGAACCACACAAGAGGCCAGAGGTCCAGAATTCCACTGTGGAGTTCATCGCCTCCTCAGACTACATGGTAAACACGCCTCTTATTCATATTACACGTACTTTGCTTCTCTGTCCACTAGAGGGCAGTGTTGTGTTTAGTAAACAGAGGGGAAAAAAGAAGGCTCATGCATAAGAAGTGACACCTGCAAAGGTCATATAAAAACAGATATTTATTATTATTTTCAAACCTTCAGGGATCTTTGATGTTTTTGTTCCTTTTCAGTTGCGACCTCCTCAGCCGGCGGCCTACCTGTTTGTACTCGACGTGTCTCACAACGCTGTGGAAGCAGGATACCTGAAGTACTTCTGTGAATCACTTCTTGAGAACTTGGATAAGTGAGTCCTGATGTTGCTGCTTCATGAGTTTGTCAGTTAGCTATTTAATCAAGCTGATTATTAACGTCTGTCACAGGCAGAAACCAGGCTGACACAATGTTTCCTGCTGCAGGTTGCCTGGGGACTCGCGTACCAGAGTGGGCTTCCTCACCTTTGATAGCACCATCCACTTTTACAATCTCCAGGAGGGGCTGTCCCAGCCACAGATGCTGGTGGTGTCAGACATCGATGGTAAATATAAGTTACTTCAAAATGACACATGAGAGCTGTGGCAGTGACCCACGATCAAAAGTTGTTGCCACACAGTTAAGACCAGAGGTGGTGGTCTATTAGAGTGACCAATGACCCTTTCCAGTGTATTTGATAGAAATGTGTCATCTATAGCCACATTAATAGTCTTTCCTGCTTTCTTTGCAGATGTCTTCATACCATCTCATGACAGCCTGATGGTGAATCTAAAGGAGAGCAACGAGGTAGAGCGTGCTGCTTTGTTCCCTTGCATCTCTTCTGTCATGTTCGTGCCTGCTTCTTGATGTTTCTGAAACGGTTTTCTTTTTAATTTTCTCATGTATTGTTTCTCCATCCTCCAGCTGGTGAAGGACTTGCTGAAGTCTCTGCCGGCGCTGTTCAGCCAGAACAGAGAGACCCACAGCGCCCTCGGTCCTGCCTTACAGGCCGCTTTCAAGCTCATGTCACCCACCGGAGGCCGCATCACGGTGTTCCAGACTCAGCTGCCGACGCTGGGAGCCGGGAAGCTGCAGTCGAGAGAAGACCCCAATCAGCGTTCGAGCTCCAAAGTAATTATATTTTCTTTTATTTGTGATTATAATGAGAAAAAACAACTATCCAGAGAAAGTGGGAGCAAGAGCAGATGCAGGATTTTATCATATCTTCCTTATTTGGAGTTAAACAGCATCCTTTTTCTTATTTCTGTCTTTATTTGGATGTTAACAGTGAAAAGTTTGGACACAGCAAGCCGTCGAATGTTTAATGAACAGATTGTTTTAGTGTAAAGTGGGCTGCTGTGCTTCATCTGTAACGGCTAATAATCACCACCCTGAACTGCCAGATCCTTATTTAATTATATATTTATTTTATTTATTTAGATATTTATTGATAAGTGAGACATAAATAGAAACATCCTTATTTCCTACCTCTGTGCGGTATGTTCATGGTGTTTGTTTTTCATGCGTATTTTTTGACTTTGTTTCATGATCATGAAGTTGGAGTGCCTGCGGGTGCCCTATTTTAATTTTTATATTTTTCACCTCAAATGGGAATTTTAAATCATGGCTGCATTGTGACTTGTGAAGCTTAAATTGAACCATATGACAGATGAAGTACAGCCAAAGATTAGTACTTTGTGTCCTGGCATTTTCACAGCTGAGTTGTATTTATACTTTCCTGCAACAGCTCACTTTTCTTACCTGTCCCAACGTTGTCTCACATTTCATCTCAGATTAAACACCACTGTTATTGTCATCCCAGGATTGTGATTTATTCAAGTTTAGCATCTTCTTTTTTTATTCTGAATAAACTGCCAACAAGTCATGATAAGAGTTTCCAAAAAGAAAATGACAAATAACAGATGTGCTTGGTTTGCTCGGGGGAAAAAGATATTATATTGTCTTTTTTTGCTGTCAGGAAGGTCCCCCTTCCCTCAGTCCTGTGATCAAAAGGAGGAGTTGCTGGTAATAACTCTCATATCTTTCAGGGAGCCCACCACCTCGGTCCTGCCACTGACTTCTACAAGAAACTTGCACTGGATTGCTCAGGACAACAGATAGGAGTGGATCTCTTCCTCCTCAGCTCCCAGTACGCCGACCTCGCCTCATTAGGTGAGAGCATGATTGAGTCAGCTGTTGGCATCTTTCATGTTGTCCATGTATCCAAAGTGTCAACATTTTTGCTTATGTTATGAATGCTAATGAGCGAATCGGCTCCCAGTATTCTTTATATTCTATTTTTATTTTTTTTTTAATAATATATTTCCTTTTTTGTGCAGATTTGTAAACGTAGACTTTAAACCCGATCGCTTTAAAATAACCCTGTAGGAGCATTTTGTGGTTTGGTTCAAATTTCTGAGTGTGTACTGCTGCTGCACTCAGGTTCTTCAGCTTATCATCGTCAGAGCTTGTTGTTTTGCTGTTGCTGCAGTAGTAGTAGTAGTAGTAGTAGTAGTAGTAGTAGTAGTAGCAGCTAACATGTGGTTCAGGAGACTGGAAATAATTTGCCTCGAGGAAAATGTCCTGCAGAAGCTGAGGCCTCGGCTCAAGTGATAACATCCAGAAAGTGTGTTACCAGTGTTATCAACCTTGTTTTATCTGTTAAACCACACACCAGGTCATCTGTTGACACGGATACCAAATCTCCTAACAGCTTATTTCTGGCTAATAAAGGAGAAACCTATTCTAAACTGCTTTCTCGCCATCATCGACCTATTTGCTTTCTTCATCTTTATGTCATATTTAATATTATATTATCTGTGTATTGAATTATTTAATCTTTAATTCAGTCCAGTGTGGGATTAAGGCATTATTTACAAATCACACACAACATAATGATGTATTTGAACTCTTCTTCCCAGTCTTCACAGACTGAAGATAATCACATGTAATTCTCTTAATGTCGATCCTCTCCTGTTTTTCTTATTTCTCAGCATGTATCTCCAGGTATTCAGCAGGCAGCGTCTTTTACTACCCCTCCTTTCATTACATCCACAACCCGGCCCAGCTGGAAAAGTTCCAGAGAGACCTCGAGCGCTACCTCACCAGGAAGATCGGCTTTGAGGCGGTCATGAGAATAAGATGCACTAAAGGTAATCGGATTAGATGCAGCTTCATGCACGTTTTAATGTTTCTGTGTCAAACACAAGTTTTGTCCCTGCCTTTTTCCTCTTCAGGTTTATCCATCCACACGTTTCACGGTAACTTCTTTGTGCGCTCCACTGACCTGCTGTCCCTGGCCAATGTGAACCCAGACTCTGCCTTCGCTGTCCAGATGTCAGTCGAAGACTCTCTGGCAGACTCGTCTCTGGCCTGCTTCCAGGCTGCTCTGCTGTACACGTCGAGTAAAGGTATACACAAGAATGACTCATTTTCATGGTAACACATTTAGGTTGAAATTCTTTAAAGATCTTGAAAACGGGACTGTTATTAATTCATCTGTAGGAAAGAGACGTATCAGGGTCCACACTCTGTGTCTGCCGGTGGTCAGTCAGCTGAGTGATGTGTATGCCGGTGCTGACGTCCAAGCCATCACTTGTCTGTTAGCCAACATGGGTAAGTGTGTAGCTTAAATCCTTGGCTTTCACGCCTTTTCATGTGCAGTACCTTTAACCTAAGACTTTTTACACATTTATGACAGTTGGCCTCTAGCCTCCCCGTGGTTGACACAAATCCAATAACATGTTAAAAATATTAGAGTGATAAAGTGATATTGTCAGTGTTTTTTTCCAGAAAAGTTGGCAGAAAAAAGTGCATCAAAATGTATCGAATAAGTTTCCATCGGGTTTCATAAAACACGCAGTCAGTTGGAATTAAATATCAACCCTGGGTGGAAATGTAGCGATACCTGTGTGGTGGTATATAACCCACAGAGAGCTTTTTGTAAGCCAGGTCTTTCCTGTTTCAAGAGTCACATTCGTATACATTTGCATTTTATATTAATGATTAAAAGGTTTTATTCAGTCTGTGCAGAGTGGCTTTATGGGTCATGTTGACCACCGCTGTTTCCCTAGAGGTTGTGCATTGGAGCTGAAGAGTGCAAAGTTTGCCTGTCCCACAGACACACAATGTCCACATAAATATGAAAATGTTTGCAATAGGGCTGTGCGATATGACCAAAATCTCATATCCCAATATGAGACATTTCTCATCCTGATAACGAGATATCTCGCAAAAATTTTACGTTTTCGAACTCGGGCAACTCGACTTGTGTGAAATGTTTTCAGCTTGGCGTCGTGTACCTGGAGTTGAGTGTTTTGACCGATGCATAAAACTATATATTTTTAGATAGAAGTTGCAACAGCCGCCATTTTCTTTGAGTATTTATTACACGGCGTGCTGCGGGGAAAAGCCTGTTCTAACATTTGAGTCTAAGGTTTATTTTGTGCACCTGTCGGCTCTGTTTTGCTTCTCATCTGCAAACTCTCTCCACACTCTTTCACGTGGTTATTGTGTAGGTGGTAGAAGAGGTTTGTTGTGTTTGAGTCTGTGGTGGGGACTGGTTTGCGCCATAATTTGCATGGTACAATTTTCTAGTCTGTGTCAGACTTTCCGTAACCAAACCATGTCCATACTACAGAGGTAGAACCTCGTTTAGGAATAAGGTCCTGGATTTGTTTTGACTGGTCCTTCTGTTTGGAGCTACCTGGTTCTGCCTCATCTTCACTGGCTATGCTGGTATTCTCTGTGCAACAATGAAAAACAGCGTAGTTTGCGCCACCACGAAACAAATGATAGCGAATAATTTGAAACGATGTTTTCACTTTGTCATGTGATATATTTCATCATATCGCACAGCCCTAGTTTGTAAACATGTCTCATCAGGACGTACTCTGGGCTTTTGTTAACTTAACTTTGTGTTCAGAACTGATTAAAATGCTGTCTTGGAGGTAAACTAGTCTTCATTTGGTCTTTTCAATCCAGCCATCGATCGATCGATATCATCCAGCCTGTCGGACGCCCGGGACGCACTGGTGAATGCGGTGGTGGACTTGGGGAGCGCCTACAAGAGCAACGTCTCCAACCTTCAGCAGTCTGGACTTGTCCTCCCTGCAGCCATGCGTCTCTTCCCCCTCTACATCCTTGCTCTCCTTAAACAGGTGCGGCTGCCTGACTGTCATCGGCACATGAACACACACGCGTCACACACGCGTCACACAGCATGACATACACTAAAAAGAAAGAGAAGAAAAGGCTGTGAATGTGTGTTTAAGCATGCAGCCCTCCACTTTTCCCTGTTAGCAGACTTCTTCTGTAAAGTTTTTATTTTTTAAATTCACTTTGAGGTAAAAGGAGAGAGTTTTGTTTTACTGACTAAACCTGCAAAACGTTATTACGCATTTTAAGATGTAGTTGAGTACAAACCCTAAAAACAAAACACCCTCTGACCAAATGTTACACAGTAGAAAAGTGTGAGCTCACAGTCACAATGCCTGGGTTAAAGACTATTAATCCACCCGGCATGTGTGCATTCATACATCCAGGGTGTGTATGTTCAGAAGCACATACACACCCTGTTTCTGAGACATATCCTCCCTGTAGGTGTTTGTGGGACTCTAACAGTGTGTTCCTTTGATGAATCAGAGAATAAACTTCGGAAACATCACTGTTTAATTGAAAGAAGCACATTATGGCCTATTATTCCTGGTGATTAAAGGTTAAACTGTTACCACAATGTTTTTGTCTGAACTTGTTGCAGTTTAATTCTCCATTTTTAGCAAAAGGATTTGTTTTACTCTGCAAATGGGGCTAAAGCTTTACTCTGCATTTTTAATTTTTATAGATCTTTGAACTTTATTCTTATTCTTGACGTAATAAATCAGAGAAATCAAATCCAACACTGCTGATGTGATGTGCGTTTGCTTTCAGAAAGCCCTGCGGACGGGCACCAGCACGAGGCTGGACGAGCGGGTCTTTGCCATGTGCGAATTCAAGACTCAGCCGCTGCAGCAGCTGATGCGAATGGTTCATCCTGACCTCTACCGACTGGACAACATCTCTGACCAGGTGGGATGCAGATGGCTTTTCTCATAACTCAGTGCACTAAAGAATAGTAGAGAGAGGGAAAAACAAAATGACTACTGTTTAAGCCATTAACATAACATCGTTAACATGTATATCTCTGTATGCAGTGCAACTTTATTATTAAACCTGTGCTTAATGGCTTGACTCACTCTTTTAGGTTGTTTTTTATACCTGGCGAAGTGGTTAAATGTAACAGTGAGCTGATAAGATACATTAGATAACTTAGATGTCTTGCCTAAAAACACTGGAATCCCAGCGTCTGGTAAGGTGTCACATCAGAGCCTTAATCCTGAACATTATGATGACTAAGAGCAAAGCCAGTCTGCTTGTTTTCTCTGGAAATTCACAAAAAGTTTGGTGAAAATTGGTTTGGGATCATTGGGATTGCTTTTGCTAGTTAAAACAGATGACTTGAAATGTTTATGAGGAAACTGTGTTTTTAAGCTTGTGGTATCTTTTAGAACAACAAGGATTTAACTCAATGACAGAAATGTCATAATAAACGTGATTAAATCTTTTATTTTAGTGTTTATTTTTTAATTTGCATTATATGCATCAGCTTTTTTTTCACTGAATGTTTCTTTTAAAGTTGTATTTAAAAATGTGAAAATAGTCTCACGTGTAACATTTACTTTTAAACACTTGTAATAACAAGAATTATGAAGATTATATTATAGTGGAGACATATTTTAAATGAGGTAATATCAGACTTTAATGTTTGTATGCTCTCTGTTTGAAGCTTTGGGAGCTTTACCTGTGACACTATGTAATTATTATGTATATGTTGTCGGCACATGTATATAGTAAAGCTGTTTTTATACTCTGCTCACAAGTTGTCTGACCTGCAGGGGGCGCTTCATCTGAACGATACCGTAGTCCCTCAGCCTCATCTGCTCCACCTGTCTGCTGAGAGGCTGAGCAGAGATGGAGCTTTCCTCATGGACTGTGGCAACGTAAGCTCCGAGAAGTCTTTATTTCACCTCGTTTATATTTTTCACGTCTCTGTCTTCTCACCATCTAGTCCTTTAATAAAATGCAATAAACCTTAGGTCATGATTTAGAGCAAATCAAAGAGAAGTTGTCTTTGCCCGAAATAATATGTGATGGCTTGAGGACTGGAGTTGGGATTTATCGTCTCATTATTTGCCTCGGAGTAACATCAGCAGCAGCACTGGAGCCCAGTTTTCATTAAGTTTAATGTCACATAATTTAATTTAAAGGGATTTTCCACTGCAGCAAATTAAATACAGAAAGAAACCGAAACACTCCAATCTTCAGACTATCACTGGAAAGTATCAGTAATAAATGGAGGGTAGTTAGATGTTTGAAGTTTAAACTTGGTACCAAATCTAATTTCTGAGTGAACTTCTCACTAGTGCAATGGCGTATTTGGTGCCAATAAAGATTTTTTTTAAAAAGGTGGGAGGGTTTTAATATTACAAAAAACAAACAAACAAGGCAAAACATAAAGCCACACATTTATTGAAAATAAAAAAAACTTACAAGAAAAAACTCAAGCTTAAGAGAAAGAATTATAAATTTATAATCTATGAGGAAAAAACATTTATGAGAAAAACAGTCAAATTTATGGGAGGATGCATATGAAGGGGGGAATTGATAAGAAATAGAAATTTATGGGAAAAACCCTAGAAAAAAACTAAAAGAGAAAATTATTGTTACAATTGTTTTGTTATTTTTTTCTTCTTCTTCACTGTCATAGTTTAGAGTGGTGATATTAATAACATTGGCCCTGCTGGCTCTTTAATTATGGCAGATTAAGACGCACACATGTCAGAGTGTGTAGAAAGTATACTGTGCGGTAATGCTCCTCTTCTCTTCTGCCTGTCCAGGTGTTTTATCTGTGGATCGGCAAATGCTGCAACGAAATGTTCATCCGAGATGTTTTGGGCTGCCCGAACTACGCTTCAATTCCCCCCAACATGGTCAGTAAGACTCATTTGAGTAGAAGTACACATGCAAACAGTTCAAAGAGACGATTAATCTTTTGAAGTACAATGAAGCTTTTATTTTCCCTCTACATCCAGCACATCAGGACGTTACAGAGAAGTGTGATTAGGGAAATGTCTGTACTGACACACACACGTGTGTGTGTGTGTGCGCCGCCCAGTTGCTGGCTGAATGATGCAATGCGACATTTTGTTTCCCCTGAAAATGACTCACAGTTGAGCTCCACAGTGAAGGAGCTGTGTTTCTGTTCACTTAGTTAGAAAAAAACAACTTGTCCAGCAGAACAGACTTGCTGATGTAGCTTTTCTGCTTTTTTAACAAACTGTGCAGCCACCTAGAAAGTTCTGTCATTACCACGCCGAGGGCGTGATGGCAACACCCAGAGCAAACGGCGAGTCAGCACTTGTTTATGCTTATTTTATCTTTCTAGCAAGGGGTCAGTGCCTCATAGATCCACCTACAAGCCCACACTCCCCACCACAGGCATGTTCCCGTTAACCACATTGTATGGCTGGGGTTGACTGTGTGAATCTGCGCTATCTGAAACACGCCACTAACAACAGCGTTGTTGTTTTGTTTCCCCTCTTGTCCTCTTTGGTTCCTAGAGTCACATTCCGGAGCTGGAGACTCCTCTCTCTGAGAGGGTGCGAGCTTTCCTCGACTGGCTCCACGACAACCGAGTGTTCAGCTCCACGATACATGTCGTCAAGTAAGCACTGCCGCACATCTGGACTCATATCTGACTGTTTGCAAACACACTGGAAACTGTGCTTCTTCTTCAGGGCAGTCACAGATATACATAGACAGCTTGTTTTGTTCTTTTTTTTTAATTGCGTGAAATGGATCTCACATATTGCTTTAATACAAAATCTGAGGTCACTGAAGGAAAAAGTGTTGAGTTGCTCTGTCGCCAAAGACGGAACTGCAGAAAACTGAGGTTTGAAGTGTAAAGCAGGGATTGTGCTCTGTTGGGAACACAGAGAGTTGCTGACCCCAAGCGAGCAGTCATTTCTGTTTTACTTGTTTAAAGTCGCCTCAGGGCCTCACATGTCATAAAAGATTGCAGGCACACAGACCTTGATGCAGAGCCTCACACCATCTGATGACTGCAACATAACTTTGACATCCCTGATTTGAAATATAATTCCTAACAGGGCAGCTTATCGTGGCATCAACCACTGGTTTTGGACTCATTTTGAAGGTTCAGCATTAGTGTTTTGGCCACCGCCATGTTAGCCTGAACCTGTGTTTTTAAACTGTACACAAAGACACCTGCTAATGAGTACGAACTAACAGACTGACGAAATCCTAAAACTTGACTTAAACTGGAGCACAGGCTCTGTGGATGCTGTGTCAGGACAGCTGCACAGTGAGCCATTACTACTGGACACTGAGCTGGCTTATTACTGACAGAAAAAAGTAGACAATTTAATAATTTTTGGAAGTAATAAACTTCAAATTAAAAAGAATCATCTCTCATTCCTGTGAACCTCCGGGTTCAGCGTTAAGTTTAATGTTCCAGTCATGTGATAGGTGCCTTTTTATATCTGTCGGCTACTTGGCCAAATTAAATCTGACGTTCTGTTGAGGTTCATGAGGAAATAAAGCAAATAAAGAACATTACGATTGTCTGATACTGCACATCCTCTCCGAGTTCGCCCTTCTGCTTCGTCACCTCCCTGGAATCTCGTAAATCCAGATAGTGAGCTGCTCTGATTGGCATTGAACAGAAACTAGGTGTGGACAGTTTCATATAGAAGAGATCGGCACGAGGTTGACGGAAAAGTATTTCCGAAGTGTAAACACAAAGACAAAGTGAGCATTGAGGTCACAGATTGACAGCGGCGGTAAAGTCATCCGCAGGGAACGCATTGTTTCGGTTTCCTCTCTCTCCTCCTCTTGGTGGTACGGCATTGTTGCTTAGCCACATGTTTACATGACATGTTAGTAAAAATGCACTGAGTGGTATTTGAACAGATGTTTGCGTGATGACAGGACTTAATGATCTGAAGTGACAGGAACTACGAGAGAGATTTGACAAAAGAATTAAAATTGGCTCTTGAAGTGGTTTCAAGTTCTCTGTGACCTCGAACCTCTCAGTTGTTGATTTGTTATTTTTTTAATGATATTAAAAGTGCAAGAACTTTAAAGAGTGGCTAAAATATTCAAGGAAGCAATGTTCGAATATTTGAAAAAGCGGATGGGCACCTGACAGAGAAGCCAATGGATGTATAGTTAAAGGGCATCTATTCTCCTCATTTCCACCTCCGTGTTTGGACTTGATCTCTGCTAGAGTAGCTCTGCATGAGTCATAGTTCACAATAATCCACCGTTCTACATGAAATGATGGCTTGCAGTTCTATCAGATTGTACTTCAACATTTCAGAAGTGTCCCAGAAGCAGCTCTCAACTCGACATCATTCAGAATGATGTGGACAGGAAGTCGGACACTAGAATGGCATAAAAAATACGTCACTTTTCAGATTAAAAGCCTTAAGAATTAACACCATGTTTCTGAAAGACTCCTGGTGTTATTTGATGCTCCGTGAAGGAAGGGACAAAGCATTTAAAGACTTCATCTCATGGACATGCACCCAGTTTATTCCCAGGGGGACACAAACTGTTTAAGGTTTTCTCCCTTTCAGCCAGTTTTTTCTGACTGGCCAGAACTTTGCCTGAGGTGACTGTTAGCCAATCCTGCTCTCTGTGAGATCATACAGAGCAAAGAGTAGAAGAAAACAGCTTTTAGGGTCGTTTGCAACCTGAACTTTTGGCTCAGAGAGATTACTACAGCATAAAAAGTACATTTAAAGCATCGACCCCTGTATTTCTGCGTATATGTACAAGTATGTCCTGGTGTGACTGAGCTCATGTTCTGCTCCGTCTGAGCCTTGTTGATGGTGTTTCCCCCTTTTTTGGTCCAGACATCAAAGCTGTGTGCCTGTTACTGCCAGAGCGCTTACGTGGCAGAATGACATTTACTCGTAAGACCGTCATCTGTTTTTTTTAGACACACTGTAGGTATCAGTTAAACAATGCAGAGGTGCGCAATGAGCTGTTTATAAGCATACCAACAAAGGGGCGAAAGAGGCAGAGGGCTAAGCAGCAGAGAGCTACATCTTTATTGTTTATGCGGGACTTTCTAAAGCCTGTTAAATGTCAAATAAATAAAAATATCACATCACATTATCTCCAGAGCTCAAGGCGGCTCCTTAATAGCTCTTGTTTTGTCACTTTTATAACATTTCATTCTGGCAAATCTCAGTTTTGTTTTGTTTTTTTTGTTTTTTTTTTTTGCATTGGGAATATATTTCTCAAAGTAAAGCCAAGGTCTGACTACAAGCAGTTGCGAGCTCTGAGAGAGAAACCAGACGTCAGATCAGACGTTCAGTTTCTGCTCTTGTAAGTCGGGTTAGAGAAGCCAGCAACGTCTCGCCCAGCCTGGGAACTCGTCCTTCATGGATGTCTTTTTGAAATTAAAGACAGACATTTAAAAAAAAAAAAAGAAGATGAAAAAAACAGGCAGGGAGGGCTTTGGCTCTGACTGCTGAATAGGTGGTCCTGAGGAGGTGGCTCCGCAAACTCTCTTAGAGAAAAACTCTCATGCTGGGGATTTGTACGAACAGCTGTCAGTTCAGAGTCAGTGAGGTAGAAGATGCAGGAGAGTGTTGTGTTTAAGAGCTGACATGTCAGCAATGCTTCAAGTTATGTGGAATAGATTCCAACACTTCTTAGACTTACAGAGCATTAAAATGTACAAACCAGTTTCTTCTTTCCCTTTAATGCATTTTTCCCTCCCTTCCCGCAGAGATGATGCCTCGGCTAAAGCCACTTTGTTCCAGCACCTGGTGGAGGACCGGTCAGAGTGGGCTTCTTCCTATCATGAATTCCTGCAGCACATTCAGCAGCAAGTGTCCAAGTAGACTCCCATCACGCTGAGAAAAAGTTTGACCACTAGATTCCTTAAACAAGAGCGTGAAAGGACTTGTAACCTGATAGAGTGAAAGCTAGTGTTAGCCAGCAATGGACACCCATCGCTGCGTCAGACCAGTTTTAGCGAGGCGAGTTTCCTCCCCTTCTTTTAAACGGTCTCATTCAAATCAAAGCTTGTTGGTCACCTGCGATTAGACCAGCAGAAGGGGAGGGAAGAGGTAGTTTTAGAAAAGAATAACGAGTTACCGAAAATAATGAATGAACGAATGAAATTGCTAAAAAACAAACATCCTGCAGCGGCTCTTGCCGCTTCTTTAACCACTGTCAAACATTTTAACCTTCTCGTAAATCCATCGCTCCCGAGAGGAGGAGGAGAAAGTCGAGCCAAGAAGATGCCACTTCAACATCTTTTATTTCAGTTTGTTTTGTGAGCCTAAAATGTAGCTTGTGCTTTTTCTTTCTTCCCCCCCCCCTTTTTTTTTTAAATTTCCCGATACATTCCCTTCCCTTTGTTTCATTTCAAGACTGTTTTGAAAACACTGGAGAACAGAAACAAAAATCGGGCATGTGCTTTGAACGGCGACACGCATGCCGCCTTTTTGTCTGCTGCTAGTCTGCTGATGAGCGACGGCTGCCGGGAACGTGATGGGACACCAGTCGGATGTTTAACCCTCCCGTCGGCTCAGTCTTCTCTGCTCCGCTTTATGAACTCCCGAGTTGTTGAGATCGCTCTCCATAAACTCTCCCCCCGCCGGCAGTCTTCTCTTCATTTGTTTTATCTTTTTTTCTCCAGGCGCTAACTAAGTTGCTACCCACTTTGTAACTACTGAAAGAATCTTTTATGTGTGATTATTTATGAACCAGCTTATTAAATAAAGACAAAAACAGAACTCTGCTTGTTTCGTGTGACGTGATTATTGATATTACCCCATCAGCCCAATGACTAAGCACTCGGTTTCTTCAAAAAGGGGATCCTTCAACATGAATTTCATTTAAGGGAAAAGGAAGAAGTCACCCAGTGACGTGATCTTGAAATGACACAAGGAGACGACCTTGAATAAGGAAGAGGCCTAATTCAAATTGGTCACTGTTTTAAAATTTAGATTTATTTTCTTGGCAGAGTTGCAAAACCTTTTTGGACAGCATCTCATATCATTCCAGACTGGTTGTGCTGGTGTTTCCACAGCTTTCATCTAATTTTCTCAAGAATTTGGGTGAAGTAACCCAGACCTTGTGGTCAAATGGAAATATTACAGCAGGGTTAGCCACAGAATTAGCCAGGTGAAGACTCCAATCTGGACCCCATAAATGTCGGACTTTATGTTTTCATAAGTTTTACAACTTTTGGTAATGATAAAGACTTCCCGGGCTTTTCAAAACAGGTAATTCTTTTTTTTACTTTTTTCTTTTAAATACTAAACTAGCCTAAAAGTGGAATAAAATAAAAGCTTTCTGAGATTTTATAATTGTTGCAAAGTCTGCGAAATTAGTTACCAGACCTAATTTTACACATTAATTTACTCACACTGAAGGATTTCTTTCATTTACTCTAGCAGCATGTGTTAATCATTTATAAATACTGCGATGTGCTTTTCTCACATTAAGATGTCTCGGTTAAACTTCTTCACACTGACAGGAAGTGGAATATCTTATGATCAAAGCAGGCTGTATAATGTAAAGCGAGTTTAACCGTCCTTTGTGAATGCAGAGGAAATAATGTTGTCCCATAAATCGTGTGAAGAACTTAGATTTGTGTTCACTGTTATGTTTTTCACCAGTGGCTCTTATTAAAGTGATCTACATGAAGCAACACAGTAAGTACACATATTTAACCAAACTGGGGTGAAATAAGATGCACCTTTTATTTCTGGGGTGAAGCTGAAGTGATTCGGAAACAAAGGAAGTAATATTTTGTCGTAGGTATCTAAAAAAAAAAAATGAGAGTGATAGTTATTTTCTTATGTGAACAAAATGGCCTTAATGGCCACAGACTGTTCTTTTTAGTTAATCACTTTGTCTGTGCTCGTCATGAAACAGATGATTGGTTTCAGGATCAGTGTGTTCTTGAGGCACGCTTGGTTTAGGCTGATGTGATATTTCTGAGGAAAAACTTCAGCAGGTAACCAGATAAAAGCTTTGTTTCTATGTTTTTGCTCTTACTGCATCTTCAACTTTTGAGTGTGTTAGATTTAAGCAGCAATGTTTTTGTAGGAACGGTTATGAAAGGATTTCCTTCAGGACATTTGAACTTGTGGTTTACAGTCAATATTTACTGTATGTGTCCAAGCTTTTATTTTAAAACAATGTTGTTTGGAGGCAGGTTTTTGTATTTACTGATTTTACTCTTTTGCTACAAACACCGAGCAGCAGGGCATTTCCTCTCGTGCAAACATAAAATTAAATCATCTCTAAAAAAGAAAGCAAAAAACAGCAAGCTCTTAATACGTTTAGAGGCTATTTGTGGAGGTTTGGGGTTGACTTTGGCGTTGTCTTTCCTTTCTCACCATTCCCAACAGGATACAAATTTCCGTTTTGTGCTCTGATATAGAAACAGCCTGTGCTACAAATCCGCTTACGCTCGACTGTGTTTGCTTCCAAGTCTGTGTGATGGACATTTTAATTTTGATTTCCTATAAGCTTTATTTGCAGCATCCTTCATCAAAATGCCCAGTGTGCCTAACACAGTGTAACTTTAGTTTTTATCTCTTCTCTGCATCATGCCGTGGACTCTGTTTCCTGAAACGCTGGGTGCAAAACAACAAATAAAATCAGAGAGGTGAAAAATGTGATTGCCTTTTAAATATCTGCTCAACAACGTGTTTATTTAAGAAAGAACAAGAAGATGGGTGCAAATTTATCAAAGTGTAACACTCTGTTGCAACATGAAAAACAGAGTGTTTCCCCATTCTTACTTGATGATTTCACCTGCTTCGCCGTTCCGGGCGTCCTCTCTTGGGTTTCCTCTTTGGTTATGCTCCAGGTTTTTCTGGTAGGTGACGAGTCTGGAATGAAGACTGATCAGTTTAGTTCTAGATGTTCCTTTACTTTGAAGTCATGCTGTTGGAACAAGTGCACGATGCATTTTTGGCTTTGTCTTCCTGAAATAAGTAAGAAGCTGTCTGTTTGCCCAAAGCTTGTATACAACGTTCAGTCTCCTTTACAGATGTGCAACCATCCAATCACAGATTGAGCATCTGTGATTTCTAGTTTTCTACTGTGTGAGTGGTTCAAGGAAGGTCGTAGAGTTTCTTGGTCTGAGTTTTGGCTCATGTGTCCAGAAACTTACGGTATCTGGAATTTCATGATCCTTTCTCTCTAATAAATCAGAATTCCGATCACACATCCAGGGTGTCGATCCTCATCTATGTGCACTTTAAGTAAACAAAAAACAGATTTTAGCTTCAGAGTTGGAGTAAAATTCATTTTTCTGCAGTTTTGAACAGAGATTTGACGTGTTTTTGAACCCTGAAAATTTCATGTGAATAGGTCTTGGACTAATAAACTAATGCTGAAAAAGAGCATTAATTTCACACCTCTGTACTCTTGAAACATAATTTTAATTATATAAATGTGAAATATTGCATTGCTTCATTAAATGTACAAAGTTATTATACATGAAGGACGTCATGCAAACAGCTGGCACTCAGTATTTCTAAATTTGACCATTTTCAGTCTTTTTGTATTTTTAGCACCAGGGTTGAAATTGGAGTAAATCCCATGAGATGTTAACAACCTGCATTTAAATCAAGACTACGTCTGAATGGGCAAACACTGCTTTCCTTGTGCTGTTATTCTCCCGAGCTGGAAAATATCAAATCAGTTTTCACTTGTTTTTTTAGCCTCGTCAGTCCATTAAAGGGGCCCCTGTGTGAGAATTTGTTTTCCGTAAGTGAGGTGCTTTTAGACGGAGCTGTGAAATGCTGGCAGCAAACACACAAACAGCCCGTGAACTGTTCTCAAACAGATCTGGCTCCCATATGGTCTGACTGCTGCTGTTCTCATGGAAAACTGGACCCGGGAAATCTCAAATATTTTAAGACCAGAAGAAGTCGAAAAAGTTGTCTTAAGTGGCCTCACATTTTTGTTTTTGACTTTTAAAAAACATAGTTCAGTCTAAGATATGAGAAAGCTTGTTGGGAAGAAGAAAAAAGGCCACACCCGGCTGGAAAGGGGCGTTGGAAAGTCATGTAGAGCACTTCAAAGCAGCCGTATTTTATATAGGTTTTTTAGTCAGTCTAAAAGCAGTTTGATTTGTGATGCCAGATGTTTGCTGTTTTGCGCCATGAACATTCAGAACTAGAGGTTTTTAAACCAGTCAACAACACAAACTGGTCCGTTTGGTGGCTGGGGGGGAAAAAAAGAGCCAAACAACAAGTGACTGCTGTTCTGATGCCTATATTTAAACTCCAGCTTTGACTGGTCCAGCCTTTCACACGCCCACCTCCAACTGTCCAACCCCACTCCCCTCTAAACCCCGCTTCAGCTCCATCCCACCTTTTTTACAACAGACCCTCTTTGATATATTCAAAACCATGAAGTCACAGTTTCCCCTCACAGCTGTACCTTTACTTTTGCTACAGTAGTTATTATCAGAAATGACACGTAGGGAGGTTAAAAAGCAATGATAGAATAATCCCTAACAATAATACGTTCTTTAAAAAAAACAGGGTAAATGGACTGTTTCTTATATATGGCTTTTCTATTCTACCTGAGCACACAAAGCACATTAAACTACTCCCCTCATTCACTTTTATCTATGCTTTTTCTACATAAGTGCTTTCTGTGTAACCTTGGAGAGCAACTTGGGTCTAGTATCTTGCTCAAGGATGTTCGGCTTGCAGACTGGAGCAGACAGGAATTGAGCCACTAACCTTTCGATTAGTAGATGACCTGCTCTACCTCCTGAGCTACAGCCACTCTGATATCTTCAATGGTCACTTCATTAGCAACATCTTTCTGCTACTGATTTGGTCCCCCCCCCCTTTTGCCTTCAGAGCTGCCTCAGTTCTTCATTGCAGAGATTTAACAACTTGCTGGAAACATTTCTCTGATTTTTGGACCATATTGACACGACAGCGTCTCAGACTTGCTGCACATCAATGATGGGAATCTCCCCATTTCACCAGATCTCGAAGGTGTTGAACTGAGATCTGTTGATTGTTGAGGTTGTTTGAGTACAGTGAACTCACTGTCACGTTAAGGAAACATGAGATGATTTGAGCTTTGTGACATGGATTATTCTGCTGGAAGCAGCGATCAACAGATGGGTACACTCTGATCATAAAGGGATGGAGATGGTCGGCAACATTACTCAGGTAATGCACGTTTAAACGATCCTCGGCGGTACTAAGTAGCCCAAAGTGTGCTGCCACAGCGTTACACCACTGCCACCCTGAACTGTTAATACGAGGTGGGATAAATACACCCTTTCATGTTTTTTATGCCAATTCTGATATATCCCATGGTTGGCTTGAAACGCTTATTAAAGATTTTAGGATCTCAAATCTGTGTTAAAGATTTTTCAAGGCCCAAAGATGACCTGTTTAAGGCTCACTGTCAGAGAGAAAGTCTAACCAGCTTTAACAGACTGTATTCATTTTCTCTTCAGTCGTTGTGCATGTGGTTCAAGTTGAGGATCCGTCTAAGGAGGAATGCTCATCATAATAAACTCAGCTGAACTCCTTTTTCTTCCCCCTGACAGCTAAGAAGCCTGACAGATAGCCTGCAGAGGGCTGGCACGGTGGTGTGTCAAGCTCCCGGAAAGCTGAGCAAACAGTGAGTGTTTGTGAGTCCCAAAGCGGCGTGGCCATAAAAAGACGCGTTGACAGCCGAAAATATTGATGATGCTTTTACAGACAGGTGTAATGATAGCAGGCTTTTGTTGGTGGTTATTTGTAATATCCTCTGGCCTTCAACTGTGAAAAATGAACTCTTCTAAATAAATCGTTGGAAAATCAAACAGATCTGCCTCAAAAAGACTCAAAGTGCAGGCATATTTGAGCAAACCTCTGTTCTTAGCAGGAGACTAAAAACAAGGCATTTGAGGTCCTTATCAGGCCTTACACTCCAATGTTTTCCCTCACAGACTACAAAAAGAACTTTTCTCTCTATTTTGACTCCTGAATGAGTCTATCTGAACTATATCCGGTACCACAATACCCCATTGTTTGCTTACAGGACAACCACAGAAACTGCTTTTGAGTGAAGCCAAGACTGCACCCCCACAGAAAAGTCCCAAAGACTGCTGAGCCGCATATCACGGGCAGATAACCTCAGAGAACACCAGACCGGAGCTGCGCATGTGTCTGACTATCTCGTTTTGATTTCAGAGGGGGGAAAGGAAGACGTGAAGGAAGGCAGGCGGTGGTGCTAATCGTCTAACGGCTGGCTCAAACCTAAACTTAATACAAAAAACTCCCCCAGAAAACAGCTGTCGTAACAGATCATAATGTTGAAAGGAGGTATTGCTGGCACTTTTATTAAAGGTCCAGTGTTGTAAAGTGAAAATGATGATATCCTGCTGCAGCCACTGACTCACAATCAGCGTAATTAACAGTCATTAATTTATGAGCACACAGATGTTCTTTCTCTCTCTCACTGTTTTTTAAGGCAGCTCAGTGGGGCAGTGGTTACCAATGTTGTTATCCACCAGCCAGCAGGGGACTTCATATGTTCTCCCAATGCTTGCGTGCATTTTCACTGGAAACTCTGTGAGATTAGGCTGGATGAGTCTAAACTGGCCGTAGGTGTGAATAACTGTCTGTCTTTGTTCCTTTCAGCACTGAGCAAATCTTCTGTTTCCAGAGGATTTGCACTTCCAAAACAGCCAAAATGAACAAAAAGCCAGTTTAAAAGCTTTGAGTACAGTTGAGCTCTTCAATACTCAACCATAGAAAGTGGCAGTTCTTCAGTCTGCTCCTTTGGACTGTTGTATTTGGCCAAGGAAACCGGTTGGGTTTCAAACTCAACCCCTTCCCTAGAGTATTTACTTACTGAGGGCCCCCAGTGTTTGATGTAGAACATAAAAAATCCACCCAGTTATGTAAGAAGCGCTTCTCTTATTCTGCCTGAAGTCCAGCTCCTCAAAGCCTTTTGCTTCCTCTGTAATGGTTGGATCTCCATTCTGCTTCAGGAAGTTGTTTCCTGCTGTCATGTCTTGGCTTCCCTTTCTGGCAGTTTGAAATGTCTTTAGCACTTCCTCTACAATGGCCCTGCACCAAACCAAAAATATCCTGATAGAAATCTCTCTGTCGCCGTCCATGTGCCTGTATGACTTCAACTTGATGCTCAACTTGGGACATGCTTCAGCAATCAAGTGCTAAAAATGTATCCACAACTTCTGTTGGAAACCAGCTCAGATAAGGAAGCAGGATCCATACAAAAACTAAAAGCTATGCGCTGAAAAAATAATCCATTTTATAAAGCCATGCTCACATCTGCAAGCAATGTTCCCTTAATAAATCACAGCTCACATGGAAATGTGAATCAGACTTTTATCCTTTATCCTGCTTTTGACATGCTCCCATTCAGCCATAAGTGGTCAATGCAAAGCAGCTAATGAGGGTTAATGCACAGACACGAGCTTGCTGATAGCTTTCATATGCACGGGTCACAATTTCTCTTATCAGTGTAGTTTATATAGATTCCAACTTTTGTATCAGAAGAGTTTCACCCTTCTTTTAGGCGCTTGTTTTGGTTACAAACCTGTATTTAATTTAAGATTCAATTTAATATAATGTTGAAACTGGAAAATTCTGCTTTGTTTGGAAAAATATGAGTTAATTTTTGCAAATATGTTTATGGATGCCCTTCCTGTTGTCCCTACTGGGGACTGGCACTAGGCTTTTGACACCCTGAAGAAGAAGAAAGTAAAACTGCAAAAGAAATGGTTGTTTCAGTCGTGGAAATCACTGTATGTGCTCAACAAAACTTACAGCACAGCTTGTTGCTACAAAACACAAATTGCAAGTTAAAATTCTCCATAGATTGCAAAATTCGATGGGATTACTACTTTCTCTGGGCCTAAGCTTTTTAAAGATAAGCTGGGTACTATATCCTCTGAGCTTTAAAGAAGAGGGACCATCCTGCTTGTTATCAGGCACTAATTCTAAAAATACATGTCCAGATTTTTTTTTTTTTAGCATGATGATCTCTTTCAGGGAAGGCCTTGTTAATCTTAGCAGGTTGATGCCGAATCACAGCTTTCCTCCTACCCAGGCCTGAAACCAGCCGCTAAAACATTTGGAGTGTTACTTTTGAAAAATGAAAAAGGAGGCCCTGAACTGTTAAACTGCTGAAATATTATGTTAAGCAACAATGGTAAACCATATCTCTTTCAACACAGAAACTGGTCTTCTCAGTTCCCTGAAGTTAGCAGAGAGCTGTTGAAAGAATAAGTGATGCAACACAGTGGCAAACGTGCCCGTGTTGCAACTTTTTATTTTTAAACATGTCCAATGACATGAGATTCAAAACCAGCATTTTACATTCAAAAAGGTTTTTTAAAATGTGCTACTTTTAATTGAATTTAGGCTTTAGATGACTTGCAAGTAATCGCATTTTGTCTTTAATGACTATTTTAACAATCGTGTTATGTTATTGATATTTGCTCTGTTGTGTCCTGAACCATCACACTGCATGTATGTCAGTGTTTTGTCAGTTGGGGTTAATGGTCTTCAAAAATATTTGCTCCTCAGATAAATGTTTGTATCCCAAACTGTGCAATTTCCTGAAAATCATCAGTCAAGCCCCGTGTATCTAATGATCCATCGTCGGCACACGTGCCATGTTTCCGCCCCTCGCAGGTCAGCGTGAATTAGATTCTTTATTCCCAGATGTTTCTGTTTGATGAGGGAGCGAATGGGTGGGAGCTCAGACTTATGTAAGGGCCACGTGGCCTTACATACAAACGCTGTCTTCCAAGCATCCGTAATAACTCGCAGCCTCCCTTTAATGAAAACAACGCAGCGTGAATTACGAGGGCCAAAAGGTGAGGCTGGGACACGACATGACTGCTTAGAATACAGGAGAATCGGTTTCCCTGTTTCCCTGTTTCTCACAGGGTCCGAAGATTGATCCACGGCACATATCTGATTCTCTGTGGATTAACGGTCTTAAGAGGAGGATGAGGTTCCGTTTCTAAGTGTTTGTCCCTTTCCCCTTTCTTCACAGTGAACTAAACATCCTCCTTGTATGTAAGTTGCTTAAAATTGACAGGGAAGAGAATTTAAAGTGTAAACAGTGCTACTATATGTACCCTGTTTCAGCATTCAATGAAAGAATCCATAGTTTAGATCTTCATTCAAATGTGGTTCCACAATAAAAACATTTGTTACATTTGTTACATCTAATTAACCAGTGGTATCCACCAGTGTTAACCATATCATGATTTCAACACATTCATAAGTTTGACACTATGTGCACTTATATGATCTTAATTTCCTCCAGTCGTAATTCAATTAACACAAAGGTAATCCTTTCTTTATTGCACAGCATTTATAAAAGGTTCTATTTTTTTAAAGGTTTCATTTTCAGAATTCATCAGTATAGTCAGCACAATATATTTTTGCTGCCTTATTTGGCACACGGCCTTCTGTAACAACTCATAGACTGACACAATAAGCCTTCATCATCACTAACCTCGGTTACATCACAACAGGAAGCTTCTGGCTTTGCTGGGTTGCTCCCGATGTGTTCATCAATGTTGGTGTGTGAATGTTGGATAGAAATCATTTAGACGTAGCAAGTTTATTTCCATAAATGATGATTATTCAACATCGGAGCTGTCACTTCCATCTAGAGCAGGTACGACAAACTCAGTTTACACGGTGGGCCACGTAGAGCCAACTTTGACCAGTGAAACTACGCTTTAAAGAACCTTAGCTACACATTGAATCCGTGAAATATTTTAATATAAGAAAAAGAAGTGCAATTTCAACAACACAGCTCAGTTTTTTCCATATGATAAAGAGATGTTTCTGTGGTAAATGAAAGACATCTGTCAGCATGACTCTGGGCTTAAATGGTTAAGAAATAAATGTGTAAATAATACAGATAATCACAGTTGTTCATCTATATTCACTTTAGTGTTGTACGATGAGCAATTCATTATGTATGTGTATGAATGTGAGAGTGAATGAATAGTGGTATTGTAAAGCGCTTTGGGTGCCTAGAAAAGCGCTATATAAATCCAATCCATTATTATTATTATTATTATTATTATTATTATTAGAAAAATATAAAATGATAAATCAGTTTTTCAGTAGGAAAAGCCGTAAAACTTATAAAAACACATAAAAAGTCCAGAATTTATGCCCTCCTTCACATTTTCCAATGCAGTTCAGTTGACCGCATTGGAGTTTTTGGCAGGCCAATTATGGTCCCCAGGCCTTATGTTTGACACCACTGATATACTCCATTTCTCAGCTTTGAAAGTCTTTGTTTTGTTTTGCTTTATTAATTTTTTCCAATGCCCTCCATCATACTTTAATCAGTCGTCTGTCTTCTATGATGACATCATCCTGTGACTCAGCAGCAAACAGCTGTGAATATCAGTGTCTCATATCAGGGAGCTCTTTGATAAGCATTTGTTTTGGGACCTTGACACGTTTGACTCTAATTACAAGTGTCGAAGTTGTAAAAACAACATTTTACTGCATGTCTGTCTGATTCCGATGAGCCGTCTCACTGACAGAGTGGGAGGAGGTCGTCCCACGTCTCGGTGCGGGAATGCCTCACCGGAGCGTCATGATTCAACTTTTGTCACGAGCACCATTACATCATGTTTGTTTTATTTTTCTAGTGCTAATCCCACTGTGAAGCAACAGAAAGCTTTAAACCCACACAAAACCAACTCCGATGTTCTTTTATTGAGCTTTGTTATGCTACTCTGAAGCAGAGAAACTTCCAGATACTAAATAACTCAGAACATTTCTTATCTGCAGGTGATGAGTGAAGCCTGGACTGCTGTGAGTACAGTACAGAGCCTTATCTGGACAGTTAGTCAAGAAGACTTCTTTGCTCCAGCCTGCCACAGCTTTCTCAGTGCAAAGTAAACCAGCATTTGAATGTTGTTTAATTAGCTATGATTAATTTAATTCCTACCGCTACACCAGCAAACAGTCCCCAAAATGTCCATCCATTCACTTATCCTTTTCAGGGTCGCGGGGGGCGCTGGAGCCTATCCCAGCTGTCATAGGGCGAGAGGCAGGGTACACCCTGGACAGGTCACCAGTCTGTCGCAGGGCCAACACACAGAGACAGACAACCATTCACACTCACATTCACACCTAGTGGCAATTTGGATTATCCAATTAACCTATCCCCACAAGCTGCATGTCTTTGGACGGTGGGAGGAAGCCGGAGTACCCGGAGGGAACCCACGCAAACACGGGGAGAACATGCAAACTCCACACAGAAAGACCCCGGCCTGATGGTGGAATTGAACTCAGGACCTTCTTGCTGTGCGGCAACAGTGCTAACCACCGTGCCACCGTGCTGCCAAATCCCCGAAATGTTTCCACCCAATTTTTAAAAATAAACCTCCGAAACACTTCCTTAAAATTCTGTCTTTCTGTGAGTGTTTCTTTGTGAGTATATTTCACGGGATCATGTTCCTATTAGTCCTCTTTAGGGTTGTCTATGAACTCAATGATCCATTAAAGCTGTAGTTTCTCTTGGCGTCTTGATCTTATCATGTTGTCAATGACAAGTCTTCACTTTTTGACTGTTTCCAATATCTAAGCCCAAACAAATTCAGGGGTACATGATAGTAAATCTGTAAAACAGCTGACCACAGGTGTTATCCTTTTTACTATGCAAAAAGACTGAGTAAAATCTGAGTTTTAGTTTGGATATACCCTTCCTGACGCAGCCCCAAAGTGGATTTGTGTGTCTGGAATTGAACCAGCAACCTTTGGCTTGCCAAGTGAATGCATGTAATATTTTATGAAATACTCTTGATGTTTCTGCTCTTGGTTTTACAGCACCCGTTCATCCCTCATTAACAGCTACTGTCTGTCATCTGCACTGCCTCCAAATTAAAGCATGACAACCTGTGATATTTTTGCTTTGGCTGGTCTGATATCTGTTACAGACTCACAGCCACTCACTTTTATCACAGTGTTGCTCTATTTTAAGCTCTTTGTAAGTCCTGTTATCCTACACCGTATTGTTTGCCCTCAGTAACTTTTTGGACATTTGTTTGTAGGGGAATGAACTCCTGTGTGATCAAACAGTAACAACATAACAAAAATAATATGTTCTTTCACATTTATAGCTTTTATTAACATAGAAATATAAGTCACGATTCATGATGATGAGTAAGTTCACTTTGGTGCAGTTAGAGTGGCTCAATTATTATTAATTGGCATATTACAGTTATTAACATTTGTTTGTCCAATTAACTCTTTCAAGATAATATAAGCTTGATATTATTAGATGCAGCTCTACAAAAGAAATATTTGAGTCTTTAAGTAATTTAATGCTGGATTTCCAAACAAAACTGTAATGCAGATAACATCATTAATAAAATAACTTTCAAGCCTTTCAAAATAAACATCCACAAATTCTCAGCATATTACCGCCTGATCATAAATTAACGATAAATAAACCATAAATTCACCATTAAAAAAAAAATTGTGCTAAATATTTCCAGATCTTTTAAATCTGCCCTTTTAATCAAATATATTTTAAATAGATACAGTCTGGTTCAAGTGTTGTGATATTTTTTGTACACCATCACTGTGGATTTTAAATCAAACAGTCAACGTGTGTGAAGTAGAGACTTGCAGCTTTAATTCAAGGAGTTTAACAAAAGTGTTATATGTAATGTTTTGGAATTACAGACATTTTCCCCAGAGTTTTCATTTTTGCATTATTATTGAACTTTGATTTTGATATTATTTATCATTTCTAGTCTTTTGGTTTCTTTGTTAGTGTTCCTTAGTCGCTCTGTCTCTCCTGTCTGCTGTATCCCCTTGTTAAGTCCGCGTCTCTGTGTTATGTTTCCTGTTTTACTTTGAAGTCCGTGTCTCAGGTTTTTGTATCAGGTTTTGCTTCCCCTGTCTCGTTAGCCCTGATTTGCCCCAGCTGTGCTTCCCTTCTGTCTCTCATTCACTGATTGCTCCCTCTGTGTATTTAAGCCCTGTGTTTTCCATTGTCTGTGTTGTGCTCTGTTGTCATCCCATGCTGTGTCATCTGTCCAGCTGCCTGCCAGTTTAGTTTCTGTATTCCCAGTTTTCTGTTTTTGTCATTTAGTAATAAATCTTTGTTTTTGAGTGCACTTTCAGGTCCATCATTCCTCCTATCCTGCCTGCACACAGCCGACACACAACAAGATGTGGTTTCAAACAAGTCATAGATACTATGCACACGTTTCCCTGTATAATTTCTTGAATTGATCACACTGGACAAAGGTTGTTATTTATAACTATTTGTACTGCTGCAGGTTATATCACTTTCAAACACAACCGAGGCAGGTGGTCACGTTTACAGGCACTCAGAGCGAACTTTGGACCTCTCTGCTGCCATTTTCTTCTCTTATCACTGAATACAACCTTCACTATCAATAGCAGCCAATCATCTCTGACTATATAATGTACAGTGACATTTCAACACATCTGTATACTGTTTGTCCATCATAAACCTTGATAGCAGGTTTATCATATGCTTTACTGTCAGGCAAGGATAACAATCAAGGATCATGCATCTGCTTCTTAAAAGGAATCTGACAGTTTCCACATGTGCCAGTCTCGTGCAGGAGATACTTCAGTGCTGCTTTGTGTTTATTCTGTAATGCTTTTGTTAAGATCTTTCATACATTTTTTTAAAATTCAAAGATCCAGTTCTCTGTTATTAGGCTGTCACTTGTATCTCACTATATGTTGTCCAGTATCAAAAGCTTTTCTTATTTTTTAGTGTTGTTTGATTTTGTTCAGCCCTATCTGCAGTTAAGTAAAGAGTAAAGTAATATCTGAGTAAAGCAAGCAAACAGGGTGGAGACAAGTATTCATGGTATGTTACTTATGAAACATGTCACTGGAATCAATGACTGCTGCTCTGATTTTCCTCTTCATAGTCAGTAAATTTATTGGAAATACTTTTTACTCTAAAATGAAACCCTCTAATATTGATGTGGTTGTGAGCAGTTAAAATTATAAGCCATTTTCAGGCACACATTTCAGCATTTAGTAACCGTCGGTTGGCAGTGTTTTCCTGACATCTAGCCATGAATCTAAATTTGAAATGTTTGGTTGAAATTGTCTTCAGTAGATATGGAGAAGATCAAGAGAGGAACAACAACCTTCATAGTGTTTCACTGTATATTTTTCTATCAGTCATGGATTGGCTTCCCCAGAGCCCATACATTACATTAGCAGGGTGGGGTCCTGCTGATAGACATTAGAAAAAAAGACAGCCAACATCCAAAGATGAGCCTTGAATGTCTTCCAAGATGCATGAAGAACTATTCCCAAAAACCAGTTAAAGAAAGCTGGTTTAAAGAATAAAGGTAGTCATGCTAAATATTGATCTTTGAGCCCGTAGAATTGTACCATATATATGTCCAATTGGAAACTGACACAAGTTTTGTTTTGTTACCTGTTTAGTGAAATATATTCCAGTTATACATATATAATGGACATGGATATAATGTGTAGACTCTGAGCTTTCATTTGAGGGTATCCACATTCAGACTGGAAAAAAGGGTTTAGGAGTTTCAGCTTTTTAACATGCGCCACCCTCTTAAAGTAATTAGACAATTGACTCAAAGGTTATTTCATGGGCTTCGTTATGTCATTATTAATTAGGCAGATAAAAGGCCTGGAGTTGATTTGAGGGGTACTGCTTGCATTTGGAAGATTTTGCTGTGAACAGGCAACATGTGGTCAAAGGAGCTCTGTGTGCAAGTGAAACGAGCCACCCTTAAGCTGCGAAACCAGAAAAAACCCATCTGAGAAATTGCTACAATACTGGAAGAAGGCAAGCATCGGTGAACTCAGCAAAGGAAAAAGACCTGGAAGTCTGCGGAAGACAACTAGTGGCAGATGATCGCAGAATCATTTCCATGGTGAGGAGAAACCCCTCCACAACAGCCAACCAAGCAAACAGCACTCTTCAGGAGGAATGAGTATTGATATCCAAAGTCTACCATAAAGAGAAGGCTACATGAAAGTAAACACAGAGGGTTCACAGAGCATTAAAAAAGAGGAAACCCAGCATCTGCTGATGACGATGGGCTCAAGACTTCAGTTTGTCAGCAAAGGGTTTTCAGCCAAGTATTAGAAATGAACATTTTATTTTTAGTTATTTAATTTGTCCAACTAATTTTAAGTCCCTGAAATGAATTGATTGTGTTAAAAAATGCTTTAGTTCCTCATATTTTTTTTTGAACATGATTCATTGAGATACAGTTACAGATACAGAATTCAGTTAAGCTGTTTGGAGATTAGACTGTGGTGACCCATCATAACAGAGCAGATTCCCAGGGGTAATAGGAATTTGGAAAGTTGTACACTGGTGGTGGTGTAGATGAAGATGGAGGCTGGATGGAGCTCTGAGTGACCAGGATAAAGCAAAGATGGGGAGGAGCTGGGTTGCATTAATGAGAATATGAAATGCAGAATGACAGATTCAAAGTACGCAGAGTGGAGGCCGATTGTCTCGGAGGACGGGGGCAACAACAAACTCGAAGTCAACACTGAGTCTGACAGCATGGGAAAGTGGAAGTGATTGAACTTGCACATAAGCTTCATTAATATATTAGGATATAAACAGTGTGACAAATGTAAACAGTGTAAAGTAAAGCCTTGAATTCTTTGTGCATTTCCGGATATCTGTCTTTGAGTTGTTTAGTTCAAGGTGTATCCTCCTCTTTAAATACTCATTTGTGTCTTTTGATCATCTATAACTTGAGTCCTGATGATGCATCTGAAGATCAAAGTATCTCCATGCACAATGGTGTGTTTTGGTGTGGACCTGTTGTTAATGTCCAATATCTTTCATATCTTTAACCATATTTAAAGCACTGTTGGGAACCCATTAACAGAAAAAAAACATCCCATTTTCTCTGCCAGCTCGACAGCCCTCATCTTATTGAGCTCCTCAACTAAGCGCCTAATTCAACTCCTATTCAGAAAGCAAGGCGAAATACAGTTTTGTTATTGTTTGAGATCAAAATTTGTTAGATAAATAGACGTTAGAGATATATAGCTGTTGACTGAAGGGTTAGCAAGGCAATTATTTTATTGTTAAGATGCATGGATGGAACATTCTTGTCTGTTTTCAATAAATAGTGCATTTAATCCATTTTAATTGCAAGTCAGACATGGAAAATTAGTGCTAATTGTACATAATCTGTTTTGAAGGCTGTTTTGGTTTGCATTAGTGCCATCACCAAATACTTCCTCTGACTGGCATTATCTTGGCTTCGTGTAACACTGTGAGGAAACCCTGAAAGTTCCTTGACAAGCACAGCTGAAGTCAGTGCATGGACGCTCACTCCTAGAACTCATATCCTTCTTTGGAATCTGTATCTTATGGATACAAAGACAACAAAGAAACACCTTCTTTATTTCGCCTTTCTCAGCTTTTTAAGCCCAAGGGCCTGCAGGTTATCAGATATCTCCTTTGGTTTCTTCACGCAAGTTAAACATTGAACATTGGGGTCACTTCCTCTCTTTGGTTTAGATTATGTTTTCACAATAAATTTTTTTTCCTGTAGCCTCATTTTAAGTGAATCTGAGCCTCCGTATCTTCAAGCACACTGAACATGCCTGTAGATGTCCAGAAAGCTTAAACGAATACTGGATATATGTCTGTATTAAAGGATATATATAAACTCTTAGAGTCTAATGGGATCTGCTTTGCATGATTGCATGTATTTGTGCAGGAAAGTCACCCAGCAAGCTTTTCAGTGAGAGTACCACATAATTATGGGTCTAATCAAAATCCAAAAATAGAACCGCAAGAGACTCTGCGTGCTGTGTGTTGAGGATATGGGAGCATTTATCAGGCCTGTATTTACAGTTTCTATCATCTGAAATCAGGATGTTTTTACTTTGTAGGAAGATCGTCACAATAGCTGGTTTGCTAAATGAGTCAGTGTCTGCTTATTAGAGAACAGCAGTGCAGAGAAAAACATAATAATGACGCAGAAGGAAAGTTTTTTTCTGTTAGGAGTGCCTTGGTTTTAGTCATGCTTGGACAGGTGCTTTCAAAGCAGTCAGTCACCATGTTCTGAAAAATGATAGCGGGAAAGCCTTGAGAAAATAACCATGCAGATTAAGCTGCAGTAGAGATGCAGAGGTGGGAATTATTCACTCTTTATTTTTCAGGATTTGCCATGAAAGCTCATCTTTATATTCTAAAAGTATTCATGTTGGGACACGAGCCATGTTTGCTGTGCTGTGTTAGCAGGTTTTAGTCAGCCCCCTGGTGCATTGTTTCCAGTTTTTCAAAGCTTCAATTGCATGTCAAGACTGTTAAGTGAGTGTTGAATGAAACAGCTTTTTAGTTGTCTGATTTTGGTAATCGTGTAGATATTTGAATATTACTGTGATACTACAGCGAGTTAAAAGTGAAGCAGAGGGATTTTTATAGATATATAGTGTGCTAATCCCATTCTCTCAAATGTCATTAACACAGTTGAACCCATACGCAATAATAAATATACATGTGACACAACCACTGTGATGTCCACCATGTTTCAAAAATGTACGCATTTTTGGTTGTCGCCAAAATGTTGCTCTAAAGGCAAGGCAAGGCAAGGCAAGTTTATTTGTATAGCACAATTCAACAACAAGGTGATTCAAAGTGCTTTACAGAGACATTAGAAACAAGAACAAATAAAAAGCATGATTTAAAATTGATTAAAACAAGCAAACAAACTAACTAACTAATTAACAAACAAACAAACAAACAACAGTATATAAAATCAAAACAGATAAAATCAGAACAGTAGATAAAATCAGTAGTTAAATGTAAGTTTTGAAATTTAAGCTTAAAGTGTGGATTTGGTGCTTTATTCAAATGCAGCTGAGAACAGGTGAGTCTTCAACCTGGATTTAAATAAACTGAGTGTTTCAGCTGATCTGAGGCTTTCTGGGAGTTTGTTCCAGATATAAGGAGCATAAAAGCTGAATGCAGCTTCTCCGTGTCTGGTTCTGACTCTGGGAACTGATAAAAGACCGGATCCAGATGACCTGAGGGATCTGGAAGGTTCATACTGGGTCAGGAGGTCACTGATGTATTTTGGTCCTAAACCTTTCAGAGCTTTATAGACCAGCATCAGAACTTTAAAGTCTATCCTCTGACGGACAGGCAGCCAGTGTAAGGACCTCAGAGCTGGACTGATGTGGTCCGCTTTTTTGGTCTTAGTGAGGACTCGAGCAGCAGAGTTCTGAATGAGCTGTAGTTGTCTGACTGATTTTTTAGGTAGACCTGTAAAGATGCTGTTACAGTAATCAAGCCTACTAAAGATGAATGCATGGACTAGTTTTTCCAGGTCCTGTTGAGACATCAGATCTTTTATCCTTGATATATTCTTGAGGTGATAGTAAGCTGACTTTGTTATTGTCTTAATGTGTTTTTCTAAGTGTAGGGCTGCATCCATCACTACACCCAAATTTCTCGCCTGGTTTGTGGTTTTTAGATGTATAGATTGAAGTTCTCTGGTGACCTGTAATCGTTTTTCTTTGGCGCCAAAGACTATTACCTCAGTTTTGTTTTTGTTTAGCTGGAGAAAATTGTGGCACAACCAGTCATTGATTTCCTCAATGCATTTACCAAGAGCCTGTACAGGGCCTCGGTCTCCTGGTGACATTGTGATATATATTTGTGTGTCATCTGCATAGCTGTGATAGTTTATTTTGTTGTTGTTTATAATCTGTGCCAGTGGGATCATGTAGATGTTAAACAGAAGGGGTCCCAAGATGGAACCTTGGGGAACTCCACATGTGATACTTGTCTGCTCAGATGTGAAGTTACCTATTGATACAAAGTATTTCCTGTTTTCTAAGTATGTTTTGAACCAGTTTAGTACAGTTCCTGAAAGACCTGTCCAGTTCTCCAGTCGTTTGAGTAATATGTTGTGGTCAACTGTATCAAATGCTGCACTGAGATCCAGTAAAACTAGGACTGACATTTTTCCACTGTCTGTATTCAGACATATGTCATTAAACACTTTGGTCAGAGCGGTTTCAGTGCTGTGGTTCTGTCTAAAACCTGACTGGAAGGCATCGTAGCAGTTATTCTGTGTTAAGAAGTAACTGAGCTGTTGAGAAACTGCTTTTTCAATGATCTTACTTAAAAACGGGAGATTTGAGATTGGCCTGTAGTTGTTCATTTGTGTCTTGTCAAGATTGTCCTTTTTCAGTATAGGTTTGATTACAGCAGTTTTTAGTGAGCTCGCCTTCATGAGAGATGGGTCATCAGAACAGCTTTTATGGACGTCATAAATTAAGCAAAAAGTAGGGCCATGTTCTCATAAACTTCAACACAATCGAATTTCTTTTTGCAGCCAGAGGAAGCTCAGTAAAAGCTGACGATGCTATTACCCTATTATTTGATATTTGATATTAGTTTTGCAACTGAAGTGAAATGTTAAAAAATGAGTCAAGCATGAAAAAAGTTTGTGAAGAGTGCAGGCTGTGCATGAATGGTTTAAAAAGAGGGCTTTCACCCAGCAGGGAGAGCTCTCCTTCAGGACTTTCTGACTTCACACGGGTAAAGCTGTGAACAAACCGTGAGCTTTTCTTATTTCTAACCAAACCTAATAATAAAGTAAGTTAAGATTTTTTAAAAAAGCTTTTGGTTTTAGAAGGGACACAAGCTCTAGTCTCCAAAATGAAAGTCATGTGTTTGTCCACCTCAGTCTGCTTCATTTCTTGCCTGAAGATGGCACAAACAAAATAGGCATTTCCCCAAAGTCCTGTAGCACTGACTGACACTGCCTGATGAGGAAGAGTCCATAAAGTATCAGCTGCTTCTAGTTTCCAGCAATAATCACTTATCAGTTATTATTTTATTTTATTAACCTTTATTTAACCAGGAAGATCCCATTGAGATTAAAAACCTCTTTTTCAAGGGAGACCTGGCCAAGATAGGCAGCAGCAGATGTCTCACAGTTACAGAAATTACTCAAACACAGGCAGCAACAACACACATGCAACAATAAGTGAAAGAATACAAATAAAGTAAAAAATAAAATTCAAATAAAAATAAAAAAGTCAGTTAAAATGACAATCAATCTAATTGAAACAGTTGCATGTTATGGACTTGGCCTCAAGGATTCGTAGTTTAGATTTAAAAGCACTTAATGAAATGAATTCAGTCATTTTCCATTCCTTCTGCAGTTTGTTCCAGGCCAAGGGTGCTAAATGGACAAAAGCTCTTTTACCAAGTTCAGTTCGGGCAAATGGAACAAAAAGCAACAAGTAGCCACGCGGACGAAGAGAATACCGACCAGCATGTTTCATTATAAGCAGGGAACATATATAAGAAGGCAGCAACCCAAGTATTGCCTTATATATAAAACTGTATAAATGAGAGTTCCTCTGCCTTACCAAAGCAGGCCATCCTACCTGAGAGTATAACTCACAGTGGTGAGTCTGAAATTTACAGTTAGTGATGAACCTCAGAGAAGCATGATACACAGAATCAACCATTCGAAGACATTGAGCAGAAGCATTCATATATAGAATATCACCATAATCCAGCACAGGCAAGAATGTTGCAGCAACAAGCCGCTTCTTTGTATTAAAAGAGAAACACAACTTATTTTGAAAGTAAAATCTCAGTTTTAACTTCAGGTTTTTCACAAGATTCTCTACATGTGGTTTGAAGGTAAGCGAGTCATCAATTAAGATTCCCAGATATTTATAGGTGTGAACCAACTCTATTTTATTACCTTCAAGAGTGGTTACTGATGGGATTGTTTGGGCTCGTCTCCTTGATTTAGAAAACAACATGAGCTTTGTTTTGTCTGCGTTGAGAACAAGTTTAAGCTGAAGTAATGAGTGCTGGACAGCAGAAAAGGCTTTCTGCAAGGAGTCAATGGCTTGGACAAGAGTTGAACCACAGCTGTAAATAACTGTATCATCAGCATAGAAGTGCAAGTTTGCATCTGGCACATGTAGACTAAGATTGTTTACATAAATGATAAATAGAAGGGGACCTAATACAGAACCCTGTGGCACTCCGTTGTGCACTGTAACAAAGTCAGAACATTGACCATCAGATTTAATGCACTGAGTCCTGTTACTGAGGTAGTTTGAGAACAATGCCACTGCTCTCTCACAGAGTCCTGACTGGAAGAGTCTAAGTTTTAAAATACAATGATCAACAGTGTCAAATGCTTTTGACAAATCAATAAAAAGGGATGCACAGTGTTGTTTTTTATCAAGTGCAATAGTAATATTGCATTACCACTCCAAAGCCCCAGTAATATTACCACTCTAATTGCAGCTGTGATAGTACTGTGATTCTTCCTAAAGCCTGATTGATATTCAGATAAAATGGCATTGGTGTGTAAAAACTCCTTTAACTGCTCACACACAAGAGCTTCAAGAACTTTGGCCAGCACAGATAGATTAGATATTGGTCTGTAATTAGTTAACACTGCTGGGTCGCCCCCTTTTAATAGAGGAACAACAAAAGCTGATTTCCATACTGAGGGAATTTTATTCGTATCCAGTGTGAGGTTGAAAAGTGTTGTGAGAGGCTCTGCCACAAAATCAGCTGCCAGTTTCAAGAAGTAAGGATCTAGTAAGTCTGGCCCTGGAGATTTTCTAGGATCTAACAGTTTAAGAGCTTTACAGGCCTCCTGCACAGAGAAAGGAACAAAGTTAAATGGCTGACCAGTGTACACCGGAAGGTTTGTGCCAGATTTTACAGAGACTGGGTTCAGAGAGTCAAACAAAGAGCCAGAAGATATAAAGTGCTTGTTAAAGCAATTCATAATCTCCTTCCTATCATAAACAGGAACAGAATCCTTAAAAACATAGGTGGGTAGAGTGTGGGAGCTTTTACTCACTGAAAGAGACTTAATGATTTTCCAGGACTTCTGTGGATTATTTAGGTTCTCAGTGGTGACAGACAGATAATATTCTGTTTTAGCTTTCTTAATAGAGGAAGTACATTTGTTTCTTAGTTGTCTGAAAAGAAGCCAATCGCTGGGGTAGCCTGTTTTCCTCGCTTTGGCCCAAGCCAGGTTGCACTCATGAATGATATCTGCCAGCTCTGGGGAGAACCAAGGGTTTTCACGACCTTTTATCCTATATGTTCTTAATGGAGCATGTTTATTCACAATTTGCATAAACCCATCCCTAAAGAATGCCCACGCTAATTCTACATCAGGGATCAATCCTATTTTCTTGCAGTCATAGTTTGACAAATCATGATAAAATGCTCGTTCATTAAAATGTTTAAGAGTTCTTTTAAAAATAATACGATGTTGTGACTTGGCCACTTTAGTATTTCTAATAGCAGCAACAACACAGTGGTCACTTAAGTCGTTACAAATGACACCCAAAGATGAAAATTTATGAGGAACATTTGTCAAAATCCAGTCAATCAAGGTAGACTTTTGGGGGCTTTTGAGATTCGGCCGAGTGGGTAAATTGACCAGCTGGGTAAGATTGATAGAATCACAAAAAGATTTAAAATCATCTGAAACAGTTTTCAGCCAATCCCAGTTAAAGTCACCAGCTAGAACAAGCTCACCATAATTTAGTCTGGACAGCAAAAGGTTTAAAGAATGCAGAGCTTCTGTGGAGGCAGAAGGGGGTCGATAGCAACAGGCAACTGTTATGCAAAGACCCTTTGCAACATTCACATTCAGAGGCAAAAATTCCAATTGTTTGCAAATTGATTCTGATATAACTATTGTAGCATCAAATTTTGACTTAACATAAGCAGCAACACCACCACCTTTCTTAAGCCTATTGGTGCGATAGATATTGTAGCCAGCCATGCTAACATGTTCATCAGATATATATTTAGACTACCAAGTTTCAGAAATGAGGACAATATCTGCATCTGTTGATTGAACCCAGATCTTGATCATATCCATCTTGGGTAACAAACTGCGCACATTAAGATGAACTATCTTCAGCCCAGGTGAGGATTTAAATTCAGATGGTGTCTGGCTACATTGCAGCTCAGGGCCTGGGTTAGGTTGTACATTACCAGATAAGAGCAGTAAGACGATCAGAAGTCTCTGCTTTGTACTTATTGATTTTGACGTGTGAAATGTTGACACAAAGCAGGATTTTTTGTAACTAATTTTGTAATTGTACAAAGCAAGAAGGTTTTGAAGATGAGGTAAATCTTTCTGTAGTTCAAAATGATTAATGTCCTGTTCCAAATACATTGGAAATTGTACAGGATGTATAGCAGCAGTGACGCATGTAGATCTGGGAACCATGTCTCGCAGAATGGGGTCACTGTTAAATGTTCTCATCTTAGAAAAATTGAGTGTCCAAAAGTCCCCCACGGCCAATAAGCAAAGTAAAGTTATTAAAAAAGCCATTATCCAAAACACAATGATTGTTGATGCTGAATTAAATAGGCTGCACAAACCTAGGATGGCAAGTAAGGCTCCAGCCAGAAGTTCGGGTCCTGGTGGCTTGCTAGCAGAGGGCTTCTGCTAACACATTCACCAATGTGGTGTAGAAGGCTTCAATCAACAGCACAGCGCCCGATGTATTGCAGATAAGCTTTTCGAGCAGCACAGGCCTGGGTGTGGTGCTGATGTCTTCCACTAGCAACACAGATGCAGTTTGTTCATTGAGGATTGATATTGAGTCAGTGAGTCTCTGTCTTTATCATATACAGGAAGTGATGATGTACTCAACGCCTTCCAGCACATACTGGTGTTGCTTCTCATCCTCTGACAAGATCTGTTTGGTTCTGGTTCTGGATGATCCCACTCATGCAGCTCAGCAGTGGAGTCTTTCTGTGTGGAGTCTCCATGTTCTCCCTCTGCGTGCCTGGGTTCTACCCGACAACTTTGACGTCCTCCTGCAGACCAGAGACACTCATGTTGACTTAACTGATGATGCTAAATTAGATTTGAATGTGAACGTGCATGAAGGGCTGTCAGTTTCTCAGTTTTAGCCTTACAACAATGCAGCTGGAGCCAAACATCACAGATCTGACACAGTCTTGGCAGATACTGCTTATTGGTTGAGAATTGAATAGAATAGAATAATCCTTTAATTGTCCCACAAGGGGAAATTTGGGTGTAACAGCAGCAAGAAAGACACATATACAAACAAACAGTACACAAGACACAGAACAGAAACATACACAATTTTTACATATTTACATGAAGGACAATGGTTACCAAAAACTGAGTACCATAAATAAAATTAAATACAGATAAGAGGCAACCCTGGTTATAGTGTGAATCGGTTGATAAAATAGTGCAAGTTACAGCGCTGATGTAAACATCTATGATTGTTGGGAGCAGTTCTGATTGTACAGTCAGACAGCTGCAGGGAGGAAGGACCTGCGGAAACGCTCCTTAATGCATCTGCAGCAGTCTGTCACTGAAGGAGCTCTGCAGTTCAGCAGCAATTACATTCAGAGATGTTATTTTGGCCAGGGAAGAGTTATAATCCAGAACTGTGTTGTTTGCACAATATTCTGAAAAAGCTTTTTGTTTTTCCTGGTGTTGACATGTTGTAAAGCCCATTCAGTGGGCCGGTAGGCGGGTTCTAGGCTAGCCCGTGGGCCTCATGTTTGACACCCCTGGTGTAACATTTGTATTTCTCCGCCTCCCTTGTTCAGGGGAGGGCTCTGCTCTGTTGACAGTTGTAAACCCAGCGCTCACATACTCACACACCCACACTGCTCACAGACTCCCGCCGGGCTGTAAGTACGCGCTGCTTCATCTCTGCGTCCTCTGCGCGCACATCTGAGCTCCAAATCAGGACCGAAGCAAGAACCCGCCGGAACCACTGGCGAGCAGGAGGAGACTGGAATATGGGTTCTAACGCGATGGACAGTATGAACCTGTCTCAGGATCAGATTGCTATCCTGGAGGAGAATTTCAACAAAGTCAGCAAGCATCCGGACGGCACGACGCTCATGCTGATCGCGGCGGAGTGCGGACTGTCAGAGGAGGAAACACAAGTGAGTAAAACCGAAAAAACTCCCGCAGCCTCTCTTTACTGTCGTTGTGAGCGGGAATGCTTTAAAACAGTGTGGAGTTCAGTTTTCCCGATGTTACTGATCTGGGAGGCTTATCGATAAGGAGCTGTTTAAACGATAGTGTTGAGCAAACATAGGACACCTTTAAGTTATTATCTCCATGGAGATCACCGTGACAGGCCTGTGGAGACTGACAGTGGTGATTATTGTTATTCAAGCATTTAATAATAGTCATTATCTTATAACATAAACTAGAAACATTTTAATAGGAAAAAGTATAAAAAAATACCTGCATTCCAACTTCTACTAAAAATGTACTTTTAATATTTAAATACTGTTCAAGGCTGAAAAACGCCTGTTGATAAAAAGCATTAGTCTTTTATCATAATACTTTTCCTATAGTAGGAAGTACTTTGTTTCATTCTGAGATGTATTAAAGTCGTACTTTATTGAATGTACTTTCCGTTTGTGCGGTTTTCAGAAGTTTAACTTTACTCAGAGATGTTGAGTCTGTAAATCTGACTTCATGCTTCCACAGCTTTACTAGTGTTTGAGTAAATCCTGTCAGAGGCTCAGTCAGGTGACCTTTGAGGAAATAATCATGCAGTGTCTAAGAAATAAGACTTTGAATTTGTGGGGCAGCTCCGCTGACATCGAACAGAGCGCTCAGTGTTTCTGTTTACATCACAGTGTGATGAAATAATCCTCATCTGAGTGTAAACCAACAGTGACCACAGCTGATCAGCAGTGGAGCAACTCCAAGTTGTCTTTCCTGATGAAGTCACCCCAGAGTCAGGGGGGTCAGCTATTGTTAACACTCATAACACTGATTCATCTGCGCAGGGTGACTTTCAGAGGAGCCCTGGGATCAAACAGTGAGGGCGGGACTGCTGCGTCTGTTTCAGATGATATCATTTCTGGTGATGTGGTCGCTGCTCATACCTGTGCCAGATTAGCGTGTGTGTTCAGATGTTAGAAATGCGTCTTCTCTGGCTTACATTTCAGATATCAGCACAAAATACATTTAAAATCAATGCTTCAACGTCAATAAATGCTTTTTATAATATAAATCTTCTTTAATCATAATCAGTTAGCTTTTCAAACAAAAATGCAAACCATTTCCTGGTTTTTGCTACTTTTAATTTGTTTCTGCTGTGTAGAAAAACCCCCTGAATATCATAGTGGCTATGGGTGTTTCACAGGAATGTTTGACACCTCACTGACAAAACAAATGCGTTATTTAAGGCATAATTACTAAAGCCTGACTGATATTGAATTTTTAAGACCTATACTGATATTTTTGGTTAAAAAAAACCCCTGATATTCTGATGTATCGCCTGATAATTTTTTCTTATAGAGACATAGAGTTATAGAGCTTTTCTTTTATTTAACTATCACTCTGCATAAATCTGTTCACTGCCCTCTGGTGAGCAAACTATGCAACATCAGCACTGATAACATGGTTGAAGGGTGTTTCTCCCGTCTGTTCTTTACTTTTTAAATGTTCATTATAAACATCAATACTAACAATAGCTAATATTGGCCCACAGTATTGGCCCATTGATAAATCAGTTGGGCTTTAATAATGCCTAACCCCTCAATTATACATTTCTTTGCAGTATAACTTACTGTCTAATATTTTTATGATCTTTTAATTTCATCTTCAGGTACCCCAAATTTGAGCTAGACCTTGTTACTTACAACATTTTTAATAATTTTGCCAATACATACCCCTCACCGGTCTATAGAGCTCAGTGTAACGGTACCAAATCTCTTATTTATAGCCAGAAAATCCAAAGTTAAAATCTACTTTTTGCTTAATTATGTTAAGAATAGAAAACACACACCGTTTTTGTTTTTCATATTCAAGCAGCTTAATAAAGAGAATATTTGAATGAATTCTTGAAAACTTCCTTTTGGTAATGCCTCCATTCGGTCTCTGTCTCTGCTCCTTTCCACATGTACGCACTCCCACCTTGACTGTATCTGAGGAATGCCGTAGCCTACTGTAAAGTCTGAGCATCTGTCACATCTGCAGCCAGATGTGAAGCTTCAGTGCTCTGATAACAACACAAAGTGCACTAAAGTAATGCAGGCACCTCCTCTTTGCAAGCAGCACTCTGAAGCTGCTATCCATGATGATGTTTTAACTTTGCAAACGGTGGGATGTTTCCTTTTAGAACAAGTTTCCTGTTCGTGATTTGGCTGGCAAATGACCTGGCTGTTTGCTTAGCTGTACTCAGCAGGAGGCGAGGCCCAACCTGTGGCTCTGTCATCTGAGCTGATGCAGCATCAGTTTCGTTTTGTAGGCAAATTTCTGCCCGTGTTTGTGTTTGTGTTTGTCAGGAGTGATAAAGCTGAAGACATGGCATGTACATTAACAGTTCATGTATGACAGATTTGTGCATCCTGCCATTTTTTCTGCTGTAACCCAACAAACCAGTCCCAGAAGATTTTTCTGGACTGCAGTAACACAAGCGCAGCAAAAAAAATTAAACAAAAAACCCCAAACTGAACTCAAGTGATTTGAAACAGCTTTTTAAACCAAGGATCATTCTCACTCCCACCTCATCACAACTCAGTTTTAGGTTTAAACACAATTTGACAAAAACAAATAGCCAAAGCAACAATCAGTGATGCCAGAAGATGCTGTCATTTAATGTCTCATTTACTTGCTGTGCAGAAAAAAAGTAAAACAAATATGAAGAGGCAAGAAAAATAATATTAGTCAATTATTTAATCACACACAAAGAAAACATTCCCACGGGCCCTTTTTATAAAATAAACTAACTTAAAATGTTGGCACGACAATCAGTTTGGTCTTTCCTGCTTTTTAGATAATGTTGTTTATAAAGTCGTACTCATGTTGTTGCTGTGACATCAAGCAGAAACATGGAGCCATCAGGGTAGACTAATAAGCATTCATAGTCCTTTGAATCAAATGCTAAAAGCCAGTAAATATCTTTGGATAATGCACCAGGTGAGCAATCTTCATGAAAGATCTTGATAATCTCTGTTTGACTGTAAGCAGAGAAGAGTGTTATGAGTAATCAAATAGCTTGGAGGTGTGCAGGATGATTGGTAACAGTGTAGAAGCAGAAGACAATAGCCGTGTAAGTGGTTTTGTGTGTGTAATCCAGAAAAGCCAATGTGTTTTTGCCCCAGGATGGAATATAATGATCCCACCTGCGTCCTCCTGTTACATACAGGGGGTATTTTTTATTTAGCATAGGCCACATGAGAAGGTGATGACAGTGGGAAGAGTAGCGGGTTTGTCAGGAGGAGACTAAAGGTTTTTTTCTTTTTACCTTTTTTTCACCTGCTGGTTGGATTTAGGTTCTGCAAACTACTCAGTTAGGTTAGAGCACCCTAGACTCATCAGGTAAATTTAGGAAAACATTGTGGTTTGGATTAAAATCCACCTCTTCACATCATAAATGACATGTTGGGAGAGACACACTCCACCTCCACCTTGTATGTAAATGAACCACAACAGCTTTGGAAAAAATGGCACTGACCCACATTCCCAGCCTGGAGAAACAGACACTCCAGGAATTTATGCAAGTGCAAAGGTCGAAATGTCCTCCTGCCTTTTAAATCCCAGATATGAATCTTTTTTCCGAGTATGCGGAGAAAAGGCAAACACAGGTCTTCCTTTGTAACCAACTTCCACTTTAAAGGATTAGGTTTTGCACATTTAAAGGATTATTGCTAACAGTAGTAATTCAAGGATCCAGAAGTCTGCGAGAAAGTTTATTACAAACATCAAAACTAAAGAGTAACTCGAACCATCGCTTCATCCTGCAAGATGTGGACGATTTATGGCCTACGTTTCACTTTGGCAGTAGATCCTTGTGCATCTATTAGGAGATGTCCTTTATGGAAATAAAGTGAAGTAATTATAACCAAGAAAAGGTTGAACTACAGCAAACACATGTTGCTGCCAAGCCTAATAATCAGGCTATTCTGTATTTCCATTCAGTGCACACAAAGGTGCTTGGCCAACCTGACAGGGAAGCCCAGTCCAGGCAGGGTAATGTAAAGGTCTGGCCTCTCATCAAAAAGTACTGACTCAGTCTCCAGCTGATCTTTTTTGTGTGTGTGCCTTTCTTTCTCTTCCTGTCGACCCTCCTAAGCGTTTTGTATTTGTTAACAAAGCTCTCATTGGAGAAGGTTTAACTGAATGAACCCACCCCGGCTACCACTCCCTGTTCCACATTAACCTTTACAATGTTATGGGCTCCGTGCTGCATGTTTGAGCTCCTTTCAGTGAACTCTTTCTTTGTTTTCACTGCTGCAGGGTCAAGAGTCAAGTGTGAAAGACCGTCTTACGTAATCCACTTAAAGTCAACAGGAAAAAATGACATAAGCACCATTGTGTGGTTCAGCAGGATTACAAAAAGTGACAGCTTCCATTGAAAAGTGGGTGAAGAAAATTGCATTGTAATGGACTGGCTTTACAGACGGGATAGAGCGCGTACAGCCGAGTTCAGAGAATAGTTCTTGAATTTATTTAGTCTGATCATGTTTAAGTGCAATCCCAGATGACTCCAAATGGGAATCTTGTGTGTTTTCAGTACAAAATGAGGAAACCATCCCTCTCGCCAGGCACACGGCTCAAACATCCACCCTAAGGCCCATGTCAGAGGGTCTGCATCCCTCCCCAGATTACGTCAGCACTCTTGTGAATCCCAAGACAACATGACTTTCAAAACAGCAATGCAATGGGTCACGGGTGTGTGCGTGTGTGTGAAAGCACTCCGTGCAATCCTCTTCTGGTCAGAGTTTTAGTGTAGCAGTTTTTGGCAGAGGGGTCAGAGAAACGGGCCATGACTACATGCTGTTAAAATTAGATGGAAACATTCGTTTTGTGCGGTTGCCCTGAAAAAACTTTGCTGTGGGGTCACTGCTCTGCCACGATGAGTCAGCGACCACATTAACATGCACTGAAAAGATGTGACTGTAGTGTGATTGTGAAGATAATGAGACTCAGATGGAAAGGGGCTTTTGTTTAGTTCAGTGTTGGTTAATCATATTTCCATGTGGGGATTCTGTATGATGATTATGCTTTGGTCGCAAATAACAATTAATATTTACCTCTGATAATTTGAGTTAAGTTGCTTCCTGTGATGCTGTCCATAGACTGTATATAAAAGATGTCTGCAACAACCAGCTTCCTTATCATACACTTGTTAATTATATCCTTTTTAAAGCTGTGAGTTTTGAAACTGGACATGACTGAGCAATGTCTTAATTTTACTGTGAGACCAAAGACAACATGTATATGCTGCCTAGCTTACAAATTTTAATTAAAGTCCCTTCTTTTAATTAAATAAGAGCCACAAGCTAATACTAGCACACTGAAATGATATATTTTTTATTATGCTAACTTGGAAAACGTTACCAGGCCAATGTTAGCATGATAAAATTTTAGATGGTAAATATTATTATTATTATTATTATTATTATTATTATTATTATTTATTTATTTATTTATTTATTTATTTATTTTTAAATTTATTTTTGCAAATGCTGTGATGGTAAAAAAAATAAATAAATAAGAATTTCGACCAGAATCGGGCTAGCCAGTTTTAGCTGAAGTGATAAATATTAAAATATTGATTTTATTACAATTTATTAAATTTATTGATTGTTAAAGATATATTAGGCTAACATTAACATGTACAAATGTTAAATATCAGCATGTTTTACTTTAGATTTTTTTTTGTCACTTAATCTTAGGCTTTATGTCTGGCTAGGCTAGCTTGAGAGTCTGATGTAAAATTCTGCACCATGTGGCAACACATAAAAATGTTGGCATGCTGAAATGATGAATACTGAACATTATATTAGGCTAAATTTAATAAGTGTTATTAAAAATGTAAATAGGCTAGATAGTAAACACTGACAGTTTAAGTTTCTATGCTAAGCCAGGCTAACTATATCTTTATGGTAAGCTAGGCTAGTCACGTCCAGACTCTAATGCCTTACTAAATCCACAGATAGGAGCTCAGTAGATTTAGGTGGTAGTGTCTCATGAGAAAAAAACAATTATTCTCTAAAGATATTAAATTATGTGATCCACCACTATATTTTTAACGGTCAAGTTTAAGTTTCACATACATATCATATTTCTTTAGCTCATGTGTCTTACTTGAACACACACAATGATAATAATACACACAAACTGGGTGATTAGATTACCAGTTTAAGAGACCCATAGAGTAATGTGCTCTAGTTGGTATTAGTAGTGGTTAGGTTATTGTCTACATGTAGGCTTGTAACCAGTAGCCTCAGGCTGAAAATGCATTTAAAGAAGCCTGTATTTAATTCTTGGAAATATGAGAAGTCCAAGAGTTACATCATCAATCTTGTGTTCAGGCTTTACATTAGTGAACAAAACCCCCTGCCACCTGTTCTAACCCCACCCATGGGTGTGTTTGTCCTGTTTGTTTCTTACAGAAATGGTTCACGCTACGTAACGCACAGTGGAGGCAGTCAGAGGGTCTTCCAGCTAAACAGGGATCTGTGCTGGACTGAGATTTTCCAGCCACCTCTTTGGATGCAGGGAGCTACTTCCTTCTGGACGAACTGACTTCCCCTCCTATTCCTCACGTTTCCCTCTCTGTTCGTTTTTGTATCTTTGAAGCTGTTTTATCTTACAGAATGTGAAGGTTTTTGTGTGTTGCTGCCAATATATCTGCCATGGTTACAGAAATAAACATATTATTATTGTAAGTTAAACTGACTTGGAGTGTGTTTTGCAACTATTGTACATTTGGGATTCACATTCACTGAGGGAGCCGGGTTATATAATGGTGGGCTGTGGTTTGAAAAGGATGGGGGCATTGTTTGGTTAGTGTACATGCAATTCTGTCAGCAGGGACCGGAGCTGGACGCAGAGCTGTTTATTCGACTATAAAAGATGTAAGGAAGCGCTGGGTTTACAATAGATGCTGCTGGCATCAGCTGCCACTATCCAGGAACTTCTGTGGACAAACATGGAACATTTCCATTAGTGAAAGAGGAGAAAAGAGGAGGGGGCAGGACATGACTGAAACAAGTCACACGGTGGGCTAAACAAATGCAGGTGATGTAATTTCATTGTTCAACCTCCTCCGCATAACTAAATGCAGTAAAAAGGATGTAAACTCACCAGAAAGTTGGAGCTTTAATCCTCAAAAAGGGTCCAAGCTGCCAGTAGTATATAATTTCACTTACTGTAAACAAGTCCCATTATAAAAAACCAAAACCAGTGCGGTTGGCATCACTGCCAAAAAAAAACCCCATCAGGGAGTCGTGTTGTTGTACTACACATTTACGTTTAGTCTACCTGAAAAAATATAAATTTTTAATTTGTTCTTCTCTGTAGAGCCTGTTGTTATACATAGATTTCACAAAGTCTTTTTGCTTTGTTTTTGTTTTGCTGAATTAATTTTTACAGTTAAAAATAATTATCATGATCTTTAGTCTTTATTTTTAGTGAAATCTGGTATTGCTTTTTAGAATATGTTATATAAAACAAAAGGATCACCCTGCAGATTTTTAGTCTGAAAAACCTTTGAATTCAAATTCACTTCTTTTCTGTCAGTCATTTACTTTTATGGGCATCTTTTTGGTTGTTGTTCTCAGACATCATGACAGAAATAATTACGGACATTCCTAATCCTAAATATCTTACATGACACAGGACTTAAGCTCTTTACGACTCTTGTTTGCAAAATGAATGATTTTCAGGTAAAGTATCTATTCATATAAGTGAAGACAGTCATGAAGCATCGTCTCCCAGGCTCCTCCATACAACAGAAAGCAGACCTGTATTCCTGTCAGCTTTCCTCAGATTTTTTTTGTCAGACTAAGCGACTGAGCCCGCACTCATGTCACACACAGATATACCTTGACTCCATCGCTTTGCAGGGCAAAATCTAGCCACAAGCAGTGATATATGATATATCGCTGGCTGTTGCTCATAAATAGATCGTTTCTCTTGGAAGGGGTGGTTGGGATTTTTAAGTGCCTCTTTAGCTTGCTTGGCATAGACTCAGCAACACCCAACCTCTCCTGACTGATGATGCACTTAAGGTGAGGGAGGCTGGTGTGCCTATTGCAACTGAAAGAACTGGACAGGGAACTTTTGTGATCCTGCCTTCAGAAAGCATCTTTTGTCTCCTTTCTTGGGTGTTGGGTCATTTGCACTGGTATTTAATTATTATTAGACAACTAATTAACCTTCTTGCTGTCAAACAGAGCCCTTGATGCTCCCTTAGTTCCCATTCCATCTTATTTACCGTCATCCAGCAAACTGTGCAAACAGACTTCAGTTCCCTTTAACAGAAAGGTTTAACTTAAAGGGAATTTAATCTGTAAAGTAAGCAGCAGTAAATTAGTAAATTTTTAAGCAGTTATATAATGCATTAATATCCAAAATATCCTGTGACACACCTGGCTTTGTCTCAAGGTACACCATTTGGGGGTCACAGCTCTGCAGTAGCCTGTAGTTAAGCTTAATATAGTAATGCCATGCAACCACGTTAACCTTTTCTCGTCATCGTATGAAAGCGCGTTAAAGTTATGAGATGACGCGAGTGAAAATGCACTATGCTACTGTATGAACAAATGCTGAGGAAAAACAACAGAGAAATCTCACGTCAGCTCCTTCTACATGATCAGGAGATGAGCAACCAAAACTGGTGCCCATTAGGTCCCCGAAGGTTCTTATCTATATCAGATGCTATGATGTCATTGTGTTGCCTAGCAAGCTCCTACAAACAAGTTAAAATCGCCTGTTTGTTGCAAAAAACCTTTTAAAGACACTATCTCTACTTTTAAGATTAGGCTTAAAACTTTCCTTTTTGCTAAAGCATATAGTTAGGGCTGGACCAGGTGACCCTGAATCCTCCCTTAGTTATGCTGCAATAGACGTAGGCTGCCGGGGGATTCCCATGATGCACTGAGTTTTTCCTTTCCAGTCACCTTTCTCACTCACTATGTATTAATAGACCTCTCTGCATTGAATCATATCTGTTATTAACCTCTGTCTCTCTTCCACAGCATGTCTTTTATCCTGTCTTCCTTCTCTCACCCCAACCGGTCGCAGCAGATGGCCCCGCCCCTCCCTGAGCCTGGTTCTGCCGGAGGTTTCTTCCTGTTAAAAGGGAGTTTTTCCTTCCCACTGTCGCCAAAGTGCTTGCTCATAGGGGGTCATATGATTGTTGGGTTTTTCTCTGTATCTATGAAGCGCCTTGAGGCGACTTTTGTTGTGATTTGGCGCTATATAAATAAAATTGAATTGAATTGAATTGAAAGGCATCTTATCATTTTCATCTCATGACAATAACTTCTATCAATTATATACACAAAACTTTCATTATACGGAAACTAAATTATGACATCATCATGTTGCCCAGCAACCACATAACAATGTAATAAAAAGCACAGGAAAAACAATACAGCAGCATGAGCATGTACTAGTACAATGACAATGAAAAAAAGCCGAGGGTTGCCAATTAAAGTCTACTCTGAGCATTAACTTACTTATGCTGCTGACGTTTTAGATATGAAAATGTGTTCTGAGCTTATCTGAACTGAAAATTTGGTGTGAGAGAAAAGGAAAGGAGGTCTCCTGCCAAGAGGCCAGGAGCAAAAACCCTGATCGTGGGAACTTTCTGCAGAAACCAACACTGACCCAACAGGTAGTTCCACTGCTCATTAACACAGCTGCTTTTCATAGTTGATGTTTTAACTGGCACACTCGTGAATTATGACCTATTAGCGTTTACATTCACAATTATTGAGAGGCTTTAGAGGACTTGTCTAGAAATACAAAGCACACACACACACGCACACACACACACACACACACACAGTGGTGGTGTCTGTTTCCTGAGCCTGGGGGTGTTTTCCTCTGTTCAACCAAGCGTAAAAAGAAAGAGAAAAAAGTCACACCCACCAAAGAAAAAACAAGCGCATTTTTTATAGTCCCTGTAGAAAACACACATTGTATCACAGACCCTGCTCCTCTTCGCCTCCTCATAAATCTCCATCTTATCTCACAGTTTGGATTGCTTAAAATTGTAAATTGGTTTCAGGAGATATATGTGGTTGACTTTTCTTTTCTTTACTGCCTATAACAGTACAAAAGTTCAGCAGGTTTGTTAGAAGATTCACCAGGTTTAAAGGGTTAATATGAGTAGTTAACCATAGTTACCTCATAGGGTTTGCTCTTGAAACTAAGCTGTGTAATTGGCCTGTCTGTGTTTCAATTTAGACGTGTTTAAAGCTACACTTTATTTACACGTTGGTGGCACCATGTTAACAAAGTGTATGGTGCATGTTGTAGGATATTTTCTCCATATTCATTTTAGCACATGTTCAGTTTCCAACATCAGTTTGTGTTCCTTTAGTCTCTAATCTTCACTCTCTTCTTGTCTTTTCTCTAAAAAAAACATTGTGATGGTTTGAAAATAGGACACTTGCACCCGTTTCTGTTCACACCGTGGCTGTGCAGAACAGTCGGTTTGTGGGTGACAATACTTTAGAACTACTCAGCCAGCATGAGCAAGTGTTTGAGGTTATTCGTAACAGCAAACCAAAGATAATAAATAGACACAATCAGGCAGATCATAGACAATAATATAGTTTGTGTAGTTTTATAAAGTTGCGATTGTGAGAATCAGTTTGAGGTTTTTTCTCATACCCCATCACAGGACTCGATTTAGACATAAAGTTTTTTGGGTTCTGGGTTTCAGTTATGATGGTTGTAAGATGCTTGGGTATGTATTACTTGAACGTCCTCACATAGCCAAACAAGCATGCCTGTTTGTGCATACACACAGAGTGGAACAGGCAGCAGTCACTGTTGGTGTAACAGTGGCAATTTACAGCCATAATGTGAGAACTGCTCATCCAAATGGCTTGAAATTCATCACTATAATCACTTGTGTGACCAGTAATGCACAGGCAGACTTTATCTAAGGGAAATACCCACAGTGCATAGTGTTGTGATGTAAAACAGAGAGTTGTAGTGTGAGCTAAAAGTATCCGGTTGTTCAGTCTGACGTCACTAGCTGTGTCTGGGCCTAAACTCCGCTGCAGGTCCATATATCAAACGATCACTATGGCATTACTGAGAGTTGAAAAACTGTCTAAAGCCTTTCATCTTTAATAAAATGATCAGTGTTCTGCTCTACCAGGTGTAACAATTAAGTTTAACATCCAGGCATCCATGAAAACTGAATTTATGACATTTAACGGAGTTAGAAGTTAGCAGGAAGTTAGCTCGCTAGCTTCTATCTAAATACAATATAGCATGTCCTGACTGCGGGGTTTTGGAAACAAATTAAAACGTACAGCTCTGTTATCACTTCCAACATAAATGAAGACAGAAAACTAAACAGCAGTGACGTTTGTAGGGTTACTGAAGTTTGGCTAGCTGGTATATAATGATGTGCTACGTGACCGCTAGCGACACAGCTATGTTAGCATAATATAAACAAGCTAACTTTTTTTCCACTCGATAAAAGTTAACGTGAGTGTTCTCGGTGGTGAGGAACAAATGTAATCGTATGGCAGGATGCTGTAAAAGGACCAAACTTCAGCCAGGAGAACAACTGAGATAATCCATCCACAATACCAGGTTAGTCATTCATATACTGCTGCATGGGCTGGGCTGTAGTTACATCCTAAGGTTTTAAAAACTGAGCTTAAATAAATGATTAGCGGTAATAAAAGCCGAGCGAGGTCAACAGTGATCACTGACTGTTTTAGGAGCTTTTTGAGATTAAATAGAAGAAAATACATAACATTAAACATGTTAACAACACAAAAGCCATATTAAACGCCGACTACTTTAGGCCCGGAAGTAGGATTCGTCACGTCATCACTTAACGACCGGATTAGAAAACAGATCATAATAAGGAAAGCCAAAGGAATGCTGCACATTAGATAGAAATCACTTAGGTGAAAAAAAGGCATGAGGCATGTTGTGCAAAGCGCTTTGAGTGCTCAAGTAGAGTAAAAAAGTGTTATATGAGAAGTAAGGTAAAAGGCTGGTGGATGCTCGGATCACCCATAACCAGTGTTATACCAGGGGAGTAACAGAATACATGCACCGTCATGACGTATTTAAAATACAAAATATGAGTAACTGTATTCCGTTATAGTTACAGTTTAAAAAGGTGGTATGTAGAATACAGTTACTTTGTTGAAATAAAGGGATTACACGGCGGTCTTTTCCTGTTTCATATGTTCGGCTATGCCCTCTCTATTTTTGGTAATTCCATACCGGTGGAAACCCAAACAAAACACGCATTAAGAGGCTCAAATCCCTGCAATCTCGCATCTCATAATGACGTGAAGAAATATTTTTTTAATTATTTAATATGAAGGCAATAGGCAGAGTGTTACAGGCATCGCTCAAAAGAATGTAGCCTCATGGGCCTCACTTAAGTAATCCAAAGTATTCAGAATACGTTACTCTCATTGAGTAACGTAACGGAATACGTTACAAAATATATTTTGAGGCATGTATTTTGTAATCTGTAGTGGAATACATTTGAAAAGTAACCTTCCCAACAATGCATTAAAATACTCACAATAATAAGAAATATGTTTTGGTGCTGTAACACCAAACACATGTTCGAACACTTCATGAAGTCTCACATTCAGGATTCACCGCTGTGTACACAGGTAAAGTAATTTAAGTGTTTGAGGGCCGAGTGCTCAGGTTTGCTGGTCTGGGCCAAACACTTGCAGAAATAAACATGAAGACTTCGGCTGATGTTGTAAAGGGTCAAAGGTCATGGAGCTGTGGAAGTGAGGCTGATGTTCTTGCTCTCATCATGTTTGGCAGAGGAAATGTTTGCGCCTGTCCTCGAGTCACTCCAGCGAAAGGATGATCTGCCTCCCCGATGAGCGTGTGAGCAGAATTTGAATGGAGTCTGGTTTTGTGTGTTGCTAAGAGGACTCTGCAGAGCTGCGAGGAATCTGCACTGCTCAGTTTGCAACTCACTTTTTTTTGGTCCAGTAAAAGTGCAACTGTTCTGATCATTTTAACCACCAGGACAGAAAAACAAAATAGATAATCTCTTTTAGCTTCCTGAACTCTGACTGAGACTTCCTGTGTGTTTTAATCTTTCTGGTTGAGTTGTTTTCTGTATCTTAAAGGCCCAACTTGACGTTTTGTTAGTTTAACAGCAGTTAGTTTTAGACTGAACTGATTTCAAACTTTACAGATAACTGAAAATTCATTTTTGGATCATTTGCATCATAAAAACTAACAAAACTGAACATCACTTGATGTTATTCAAAAGCCAAACAGAAGAAAAAACACAGGTAACCATAATCTGTCATCAATCCAAGAATCGACACCTTGTATAAAAAGCTTTAACTGAAGATAATCATTGAAATTAAGAGTCAGCTTGGTGATCCCGTGCAGACTGAAGCATGGGATACTTAGTCTCAAGCGCACACAGTGATGCTTTAAAGACCTTCAGCAGGGTGTCAGACTTAATGCATGTCATTGTTTATGTGCTATTAATAGCAAAGTTCTTTCTGAAAGAACACTCCTCATTTTCTAATAGGTCCAGCACCACTCCCTTACTCAGAAATTTCACCCACATATTAAAAGTCAACACATCACAGAGAGATCAGCACTTATATTTGTAAAGATTTGTCCTTTTAAATGGCTATAAAACTAAAAAACAACAACAACACTGAGTACAGATATTTAAAATGCATTTTGCAGTGCTGACCAATGTTACATGATTGCAAAAAGACATCTACACTAACAGCAAACCACCTCTGATCTGCTTGGGGATATTAAAGGAAGTACACAATCCTGTTTAGACACTTGTAGGCCCGCAGACAGACCTCTAACCCGCTTTCCAAACTAAAATTTGAACATCCTTGGACTTATGACACACTTTCAGGCACTTGGGATTTACACTCTGGCATCCTTTCCTCCTCCTGACCATTTTTCACTTATCTGTTTTGTCCGGTTCTGGAACATTTACTCAAAAGAAATAACCCAAAGTGAACTCATATAGAAGTTCTGCTTTTACCTCAACTTATATGCATATAAATGGTGGTTGATTAACAGAGTTTGCAGACTGAAGTCCAGCAGATGTATTAGTTCAAAACCACAGAAGCAGCAGGCAGAGCTGCTGCTGTGGTTGCCAGGTTCTCACTGCTCTGGGAAATATTTACCAAAGGGATTTTGTTTGTAGAAAGTCCCTGTAACTCCACCCTGACACAGTTGTTTGCAGAGCAATGCCATGCAAACAGGAATGAAAGAGATGAATGAATTCTTAAATACTACGATTTATCTGTGGTAATTCTGAAGGATCTTCATAACCGGACTGGTAAATATTAGTTTTAAACTCGGGTCTAAAACAGGACGGTTTTATAACATGAACATTGTGCCACGAGTGACTGCATCATCACCCTAAGAACATCTCACTTTAACTGCTTCCTGTATTTAGCAGAAGGTGTGGACTCGCCATACAGCAGCAAAACATCCTGTGTCAGGCTGCTGGCAAAACACACATGTGAGAGATAAAAGTGAAGTGAAACGCAAAGACAGCAAAGACACAGAAACAAAGTCCCGGCGGCAAAACAAACGTGGGCGTGGGCATAAAATAAATGGACTCATCATTTTATTTAAAACGGCTCCGTTTATAAGCTGTAAAAAAAAGAGGAGTAAAGAAATGCTCACACCCTTCAGGACCTGACGTGCTATCAATATTTCTTGTTTAGTCTCAAAAATTTGCATATTTACACTTGCTACTTTGAGCACACTATTGTTAACCTGGAATCACGGTACAACTCGCATGATAGTTCAACTCAGGAGAGCAAAATGTACCCGCCTCAGCCAGTTGCTGTCTTTTTACTGAAGCTTTCGCTGCTACTTTTCAGAAAGTGTTTTTCTCTGGCTTTTGCTGTTTTTTTCCACCCATTTTCAGGTCAGTCCTGGGATCCTTCAGTTGATTCATCTACTGTTCACTGAAGCCTCAGCAGAAATAGTTTCAGGGTGAGGGTTAAAGCCTGAAAGAAGACATCCTTATGGGAGGGAAACAGGGAGAAAAGGTTTTTGCCAAATTACACAAGAGCTGGAATGAAATCAGGACTCGTGGAGTCCAGATTAAAAGTTTTTGATTTAAATCATCAGCAGTATTTCCTTGCACGGAGGAGGTCAGGAGGAGAGGTACAACAGTGAGTCTCTACAGCCATCTGTAAAACATGGTGGTGGCTCTATTGTGGTTTGGGCTGCATTTCAGCCAGTGGTGTTGGGATTCATGTCAAAAGTGATTGAATTGTAAATGCGGAAAATTATCACCGTGCAATATCGTCTGGAAAGCATCCGATTGACTACAGCTTCATTTTTCAGCACGATCCCAAAAACTGTCTTTGGGTGTCTAATATGACAAAATGATAAAGCAAGTCCTTTTTGTATCTGAAATGTCAAAGGTCATATCAGGACAGATGTGGATCTAAACAACAATGTAAACAGTTGCAGAGGTGGAAATTCTTATTTTTTGCTTTACTCTCATGAATAAATGTTTAAGGTAAATTAAGGGGGAACTGTTTAAAATCATGTTAAATGCAAAGCATGAATGGAGAAACTAAACGATTTTTTGACTCCTCTTGCATCTCAGTCAAATTCCCACCTCTGAGAACGTTTTCTCAGCTAACAGGATTTCTACTTTTTATTATTTGCTTTGCCTCCATCCTCGCCACCTCCTCTGCCTTCTTTACACCTCACGGTTGGATGTCGTGATTGCAGCCAGCTAATCCCTGATTAGCCTCACAGTGGGTTGTAGGTTCACTCTAGAATAATGGATGAGCAATTTTTACAAAGCGCTTAGTTACAGCAGCCAGTGCTGTAAATGAGATAACAGCAGGATTTTCACGATGATGTCCTGGCACCCTATGTCAAAGTCATGACCTTTGACATAGGAGCAGCTTCTGAATAGCTTCTACTTTACCCTGAAAAAAAAATCCAGAGATTTGTGACATGACTCTGAGAGTGTTTATAGATTCATACACACATGGTTGTAATAAAATGCAGAATCCTGCTCGGCTGCAAAGGCAAAAACCACGTGGATCGCAGTATCGTGCCAAGGCTCAGACAAAAGCTGCAGACTGTAGACAGAGAGAGCCACAGACATGTTTTTATTCTTAACATTACTCCCTCAATCTGCCAAGGCATCAGAGATTTAAACCAGCAATAGATCATGTCAGCCATATCCAGTCCAACGCTAACTCATTTAAGATTTCATAGACATGCTGATGATGATGACGACAGAGCTACACAGAGACAGACACTCCAGTGTTTCCCTGTTGGATCTCTCTGGCTCATCATTAATTTCACAGTAAGTCGGGGGTTCATTCTTGGTACTACTTTTTCTGTTCACAAGCTGTGATAACTCGCTCGAAATAACTGTCATAATTACCATTAAAGAGGCTGTGAATGTAAATAAAGCACAGAAACACAAATACAGGATCTGAATTTCGACCTTTAAATGTTTCTGCTTTAGTCTGGGGTGGAAAACACAAAGAGTTCAGTCTGGTGAAACACCGACTCGATGGCGACGCGCACTCAGATGGACTGGGCGTTTTTCCGGCTCCACTCTGGGTCTCGTGGTGGGATGTAGTCCTTGGAAAGCTGCTTTGGTTCTGCCAGCATCTCAATGCGAGCGCTCGCTGTGGCTCTCCTCGCTGCTCTTGAAACCTTATTATTGAGATTCAGACATTAAATTCCATTAATCACAGCCACTTGGAAAAAAAGAATAAGTGAGCAATAAAAATTTAAACTCTAGTGGTAAAAGCTGGTAATTATGCTGCATTTTTATGACCTTCATCAAAACATAAAAGGCATCCTGCAAAACAACAAGTCCCAGAATTTCTCCATCGGCAGAACGACATTAAATATTCATTTGCCTGATTATAATTATTGGAAAGTGTCACAGTTCATTAAAACAAGGTTTTTATGATGTAAAACAACTGGTTCACACAGCTGGAAAATATTTGAATTGACAGTGTGATGTTGAATACACAACCCTAACAAACAGTTTTAATTTATGCTTTGCTGAAAGACTTTTCTAGTGTTCCTTAAAAGCCGCACATTACTGGTCTTTGAGCCTCCTGATGGTATTTATTTGGCATCATAAACTTGGGGTTAGACTAATGTTGGTGTTATACTTTCTGTAACAGAGAGTATGTGCTGGGGTCCAAGGAAATTTCAGATGTTGCAAAAGTGTAAAATAAGGCCACCAGCAACACCGGCTCCTTCAAGCGGCCTCCAAGAGGATGAAGAAATGATAAAATAAGAACACACTTCTTGTTCTTGGAGTCTGCATGCTAGACTAAAAGTAGTACAGTATTTAGTGACATGGGGTGATGCTGTGTTAGTGAGAGCACTTACAGTCCAGATGGATTCCTCTGGACGTCCAAGTGTGCAGCAGATGTTGCTCTCCTTCAGTCTGGGCAGCGACAGCTGGACGAGTCTCTGCGAGATGCGAGCTTTTCTGGATGAGAGAGAGACGATGGAAGCAACGCTCTGCAGACGAACAGAAGGTATTAGTTTCTACTTTCACAACACATCCCTGCAGAGACAGAGGAAGGCTGATTTGTTTATAAATCTGCTCGACCACTTCACATTTAGGTGCAAAAAATTTAAGAGCCCGAGGTTTAAAACATTTAGTTTAGATCAAAGTGGCTGCTGACGATTACGTGGAAGAAAAGTTCCTAATTACCCGAACCTAAAAAGATTTTATCTTTTAAGCTACAAATATGTGGCTTTTATTTCTTTTTTTTCCTATTACAGCTAATTCAATGCAGTGTAAACCCCATTAAACAAATTCTTTCACCACCAAAAAAAACAACAATTTTCACGCTGAATCTATGCCAATAAAATACTGAACGCATATTTCTCAAAACAGTGTGTGATTAAGCCTCCCTGTGATTACACAAGAAGCCACGAGGCACCAAACTGAAAAAGAGCATGGATGTTTGCACGGATTTGTTTCTGAAATGATCTGCTCTGCTCCTCTTACCTCCCTGCTCCTCTGGAAGTCCGGATGTGCGAGTTTGGGTTTGGAAAGCTGCAGCAGTCGAGGTGTGATCACGGCACTTTTCACCCTGGGATCGGTGTGCCACACAGGACAGTTTTTTTCACACTGAGGCGTGTGAGGAGGCCTGTGGGACAAGCAGACGGCATCTTATACCGCGAGAAATAAACCCCTGATAATGCAGGGCTTCGTAATTCTCACATTCTTCTTACATTAGGCCTCGCACAATCGTGTTCCTCAAATAATCCTCAAAATCTTTATTATTCTTGTCAGTACCAGCAGCTCTCTGCCACGCAGCTTCAAAAAAATATGCAAATACATGTTAAAGATAAGCTGATAAGTATTCTAAACACTATGGTACGGTGAAACTTTCATTCCCATTGAAGGCACGGATAAGGCCAAAAGCTAGAAAACAAACAGACAAAGCTAAATGAGTAAACCTTACTGGGAAAGTGACTAAGATGTGCGTCATGTAAGTACAACAAAACTCTGTCACAGCCTAATAAAGGAAAAATGTCAAAAAAAAAAGAAGAGAATATTTACAACATTTAAGCTTTTTTTGGGTAGTTTATTGCCTGATCGTGTGTCCAGTTTGCTTGTTATTATTCAGTCTTCGTGTGCTTCCATTTATGTATAATTATTGCCTCAGTAGTTCAGCTTATCTTCACTACAGGATCAGATACAGAAATGCTCCCAAATCATTTTGGCTTACTCTGCGCTTTTTTTCTTCACGATCTCCTTTTTGGGTTTGATTTTTATCTGCTTTGTTTTGTCTCACTCATTTATCCGTCTGTATCTCTTAGAGCAACAAGATGAGAGTCTGGCGATTGTTATTTCTTATACAGGACATTAAAACAGCAATCACTGTGATATTTGTAGCCTAAAAAATGCAGACATCAACTTGTACTGATTTGAAACAAACAAACAAACAAACAAAACAAACAAAACCTGGGATGCATCTCACTCCATCCAACTACACGTTCAGCTGCTGCCGCTGGGCTCGGGATTTATAAAAAGACTTCCGCGGCAGTCTACGAGGGTCCCAGAGGTGCTGAGCTTTGGACAATAAGCTCTATTGTCTCGTCTCCTCGCTCTCCCACAGTCTGTCACTGAAATAACAGATGTACGAACGCTGGCTTCCTCACACTGCACAGTGTTGGGCCTGATCCTCTGCTCGGCCTTCTCAGATTTAACTTTATGATATGTTACATTCTGCTGGAATTAAACTTGAGACTTTGGTTTGCATGTGAGCTCCCGCAGGGAGAATAAAGGCTTTGGAGTTTGACATGTGATGGGGGGCCGTGGAAATATCGTTTAAAACAGACAGCTCAAAGAGTTTGTCTGGCTGCTGCTTATATGCTTCTCAACGCTGAAGCAGTAACGAGCAGTTTGACATAATGGCAAATGGGGGAAATATATAAATATACATGTAAAATTTCAAATCCACCAAACCAAACTGAGTCACATAAGCTTTTACTTAATGAAAATGCATTTATTTATAAACTTCTTACTACACAATTGATTTATTGTTTAGTCTTAAAAAGCTCAGAGTTGCCAAAGTATTGCAACAAAATAAAAGACTCGTGATTTTATTTGCATCAATGCAGGACTAATCTACGGTAAGTAAGCTCCATGTTAAGACACCTCACATCTGGAAAACTAGTAGACGATAGGTCCTTAATTGTGTGATATATGATAAATTGTATTACTGATCATGTTAATCTCTAAAACAGCAGCATGGCTCATATAACAGGCAAAGAAAGACTCCCTCCGCAAAAAGAAAATCTTTCAGCTTGTCTGCTGCCCCTTTGAGGCCCTCTCCTTGAGCACCTCTGGACAGCTTCCAGTGGCGACCCAGGAAAGATATTTTAACAGTGCTGTGCACAGTTAAGGCCATTTTTTGTTGAATGTCTTCTCTCAGACTCGTCAGGATGTTATAGCCCAAATGATTTGGGGACAAAAGGTTTTTTAAAATGTTTCATCTCTCATCCAAATGACAGTCATTTGGATGAGTCTTGGTATGTAACCTGTGGTGGGGTTATCACCTTCGAGGTGGTCCTGAGGGTCGTCATGTGCAAAGATGTCTACCTCACTAGAGGTTAAATACCTGGGAGTTGCAATCGGACATCTAGCTCTCTGTTAATCTCTGAAAAGAAAAATTATGGTGTTTGTTTCCCAGACTAGGATTAAGCCTAGTCCTAGACTAAAAACATTATCAGTGGTGATCTTTGTGGCATTTTTCCTTATAGTCTGGGACTTAAACCATGACTGGGAAAGTTGATCATGGTCGCTCATTGTGTTTGATACAGTGGTTGATGTTTGCCCTCTGTGCTAATTTGATGTTGCAGATGACGCAAAAACACCAGGGACCTTCAAACACCTTCGAACCGTTTGAAGCACTTGAGGGGAGATCAAGAATAGAATAGAGTAGAATAGAATAGCCCTTTATTGCCATTCTACATGTAAAATGAAATTATGGGTGCTCCACGCCAACTGTGCAGGAGTAAAAAAATTTTATAAATAGTAAAAACATCAGGAAAAAAATAGCAAACAGAAGAGATATATATAGTCTAGAGGAATACATATAAACTGGAGGAATATATACAAAACAATGGAAAGGCACACATTGGAGAGCAAAGTGCTTGGAGGTAGTGCAAAGAAAAGACTTGGTCTGAATGGAGTCTGTATGTGAGTGACATGAGTGATGAGAGTTACTCAGACCGTGGCTCAGATTGGTGAGGTGGGTGCGCAGTGGTGGTTTGTGGGGAGATAGTGTTTGTTAACAGTCTAAATGGCTCAGGGGAAGAAGGTGCTGTGAGTCTGGAGGTGTGGGACCTGACTGCCCTGAGGCACTGACCAAAGGGCAAAGGGTCAAACAGGTGAAACTGGTGGTGGGTGGGGTGCAAGGCGTCACCTGTGATGGACCTGGTATTCCTGAAACAGGACGATCTGGCGATAGCCTCCAAGGAGACAACCGTGAAGGAGAAGGTTTTGTGTTTTCATTTTTTATGACCAGAAACAAAAAACGTTTTCATCCCATCTTGTGTTGCATAAAAACATTTAAACCAAGCACGGGTTTGATGCTTCTTATGCCTAGACGTCAGAGGAAATAGTATCCCTTGAGTGTCACTGATTGACATGTAGGTTACATGTAACAGCTGTTTCAGACAGATCATTTGGAAATGGTTCACATTGAAATAGAGAAGTAGAAGTAGAAGATGCTTATTGTGCAGGGCTCTTCAGCTGCAAAGATAATATGTTTGCATGTAACATGAACACACATGGATTAAGTTTAGCATGCACTGAGGCTTTTACCCTGCATCCTGGGAGCTTCGAGTCCTGGTTCTGGGTGTCGACAAACGCAGGGTGTTTTCGTACTGGGACGTCTTGGAGGAAGGTCGCTGGGTCTTCCTGAAGAGGCTCGCCGTCGCCTCCTCCTCCTTCCTGCAGGAAAATGGAAGCCATTACCGCGCCCATTATGTGCTGTGTTGTGTGTCTGGAACAAAACATTGTCTTGAGCCAGAAAGAAGAAAGTAGGAGGAGGGGATGATGATGAAGGGGCAATTCAGAACAATGGTTAAGTGTCAGTGTTCAGCTGATGACGGGGGAATGAGTGGAAAATGCAGCCGGAAAAACATTTAAATTTCATTACGCAGTCGAGACTGCGGAGTGACACTCGAGGTTAAATGCTCGCTTCGCATTGTTTTGCTCCTCGATGGTGTGTCACTGATGCAGAATCCTTCCTGATTCAAATAACGAGGAAAAAATCTGATCAAACTTTTTATATCAATAAAAAAGACGAATGGCACATAGAAAGATTAACAAATTGGTTTTGGACTTTTCATGGCATTTGTTGACACTAGCAATAAAGAATACAAAATCTTACTCTTTTGTTGTTAATGCTGTTATCTTGAACTAACGATCCACTCCTCTAAACTAAAAAAGCTGAGTAAAAAGTACAAAATTGCCACCACAAACAATTTATCCACACAACAGTTCAAATTTGAGCAATTTTCTATTAAAAAGCAGAAATCAGAAAATATTTAATTGTTAAAGGTAACTATTGTAAATTCCTGAGCTTAAAATAGTTATAGTTGTCACTATAATGTGAAGAACCAACTGCTATGACTTCATGTCCATAGTGTCTATGTATTATGTATTATGCTGGAGAGACGTTTGCTGAAGTTGAAATGGGGCTGGACTGTATTTTTGTGCAATACCAATTTATACCACAAGATGGTGTATTTAAGTAATGTAGTCTTTTTTCAGAAAGGTATCTTAACTTAAATGGTGACCCGGAAAAGGCAAAAAACTGAGGGCGAGCAAAAAGAAGCTGCACATTTCAACACTGCCCCCTTGTGGTGAAACTTTTAATTAAAGGGTAATTACAGAACGTACCTTTGATTAATGATTTTACATGTTAACATATTAATTTTCTAATACATCTGAAAAGATTTTCAGTGATTACCTATCATCTTTTTAGGCTGTTTTTCTTTACAGATGCCAAAAAAGCTTCTCAAATATATGGATTTGTTGATTTTCTTTGTTTTATATTAACACTGACATCATCTGTCTGGATTTAGGGATCATCAAGTCAAATAGTGATTATAATAATAATAAATAATAATAATTAGCTGCACACCTAATTGGCCTGAAAAATTCAAAAGTTCCAGCTGCCAAGTAAAATAATTAACGTGACACTATTGATAAAGAAACCTTGACCACAGAGCCAAATAATCAGATTAGAAATGAACAAAGCGGACTAGACATCTTGCCTGCACTCTCATTAAATTAGGCATTGAGGCTAATTAACAGATAAAATAGCCCTGTAAATACATTTAACTGATGTAGCTTACAGCAAATCAGAGGCAGGGAAAAAAGGATCAGTATGTATGCAGTGAGCATCGTGAATCAAGCTCCTCTATAGCTGATGGTCTGCACCAAACCAGCAGGTGATCAGTGTCATCTTCCGTTACAGTGAATTATTACTGCAGTTCAGTGAGCTGCACTTCCTGCGCGTGGGTTTCTGATTGAGTTACACTGAACATCGTTGCTCCTCTCATCCGACAGCTGATGCAGGAGAAACAACAAACAGAAGAGCTGTGGACCTGGAGCTAGCACTAATCGAGCCTGACAGCTCTCGAGGGTGATCACCTGGCATCAGTCCCGAACATCACTTTACTCTGTGCTAAAGAGCTCTGCGAAGATTTCCACACAAATATGTTGATGCATCACAACATAAAAAGCTTGTGTACACTGCTCTGATCACAAACAGCCCTCCCTCTCATGTCTTTTTGATAGAGTCATCAATAATGTTGGAGGAACAGCCGGGCTACAGTTACCTCCGGTGGTCCTCCCTTGCTGAGAAATCTCTTTTGTGCCTGGATAGGTATTGGATTCTTGCACTTGGAGCGGCTCCGAGCGCTGAAGCGGAGATGGGCCATACAGGCTCCTGGTTGCCCCAGCTCAGCTTCTCACTGATCAATGGAAAGGTTTCCAAAAAGGAGCTGTGATGATAAGCATCTTTGTGCAGAGGCAGAATAAATATTTTCCCAAAGAAAAAAAAAGATCCATTCAATCAACAAACCATAAATTCTTCTCATTTCTCTATTGTTTTTCTCTTTTAAACACACATTCGGTGGGTGCCAGACATCTGTCTTTAATTATGCACTTTGGAGAAATTGCACTCAAAAGAAGGAAACACTGACCACATAGGCTCCTGAATTCTTGGGAGTCAGTTTTAAGTCAATTTTCAAATGATGTAACAGCTGGAAGAGAACTAAGTATGCTCAAAATGTTTAGGGCTTTAAAAACAGACGTGTGATGAATAGCGGCCATTGTGGCATTACAAAAAGTCTGTGTGCAGAAAGAATTCGGTTTTAATCAAGGGGAAGATGCTCGTGTGAGTCAGCTACTCACCAAGGAGTCGTGGCCCAGACTGTTTTTGAGGTTTTGTGTTGAGCCAACTCCAAGATTCTGTCAAACGACACAGCATTCACAAAACAGCAAAAACTAGCAATAAATACGAGTGTATTTCAGGGACTGTGGGCCCAAAGGGGGGCTGTGCAATCGCTCAGCGAGTTTCCCTTCTCTGTTTAGGGTTTTCCATATTTTGGCTTCCAAACAGTCTCGCTCATTTTTTTAAAGCTCTGTTTCAACTTTAAATCTTTACCACCAATCAAAAAGCAAAGACGCGAATGCCAGAGTTTGACCGTGAGTCATTCATTTTCATGACAGTGGTTTCCTATTTTGCAGCACCACCTCCATTTAACCCCTTTAATATCTGCAATGTTCCAAAAATACTCCCTACTAGAGGTTACGGATTATATAAAACATGGATTTTTACAACATAGCTTTGAATTTTCAGGTGTTGGTTTTAAGCTTGCCTCAGTATTAGCATCAAAAGCTTAATCTAAAACTGTAGGCAAACTATTTCCCCCATTTATTCATTATGTTTGTTTCAGCTGGTTACACTTTTAGCTCCTTTAAATGGTTTAATCCTGACTTTTAGCTTAATGTTTCTATTCTTTCTTAATGACTTTATGTTAATTAGATGGTTTTATCATGATTTTACCTAACCTGTTAAGAGTTTTGGTGTTTTAACTGTTTATTGCTGACATTTAAGTTTCAAATTTCTTTGCCAGACTTGAAGCTAAATGTTTCTTCCAGACTTTTTATTACTTTTAACTTCATTCCTGCCTTAAGCTTTTTTATTCTCAACACTGAGTTTTTTTTAAAACTGTTAGCTACTATTGAGGTTTTGTACTCACATGAGCACTCGCCATGTTTAGAATAAGGCCCCAACTACACAGGCCTTGACTGGTCCCCGAGTAACATTTTAGCAGTCGCCCACAGTTTGTATGGAACACACCAACTTTACCTGCAACTACTCTCAGAGTGTTAGTGATACACCACAGAAACTGGAAACAGAGACCTTTCTACTTCATAAAAAACTTTAACTTTTATTTTGCAGTAAAGTTGTGCCACTGCTCAGTTTGCAGACAAGTTGGTATCTTCTATGAAAATTATAGGCAACTGCAGCAATCTGCAAGCAACCAATGCAATTACAAAGAGATTTTTTTTGGAAAAGTATCGTCTCTGCGACCGATTTCCCTTCGCCAACCTATCGGGGGATATTTTTTCCCCCTCACAACCTACATTTTGTTACACCCGATATGGTGGAAAACTCTTGAGCAAGAAAATGCTGTTTCAGCTGTTTATTCCTGAGTTTATAGTTAAATGGCCTGTATTTGTATAGCGCTTTTACTAGTCCCCCCTAGGGACCCCAAAGCGCTTTACACACCCAGTCATCCACCCATTCACACACTGGTGGAGGCAAGCTACAGTTGTAGCCACAGCTGCCCTGGGGCAGACTGTTGGTAGGAATGTTGCAACGCACAATATCTCCTTAAAGTGGTCAATATTTTACACAAACACACCAAATCTATTGAGAATGATTAACTTTCTGAGAAAGGCATAAAGATCAAAACCATTTCACCTCTGTGATGGACCAAATGTGGACTGAACAGCTGCAAGAATAAAAAACAAAAGCAAAAAATGAGTTAAGGCTACCCCCCAATATTTGATGACTATTTTGCATGTATGAAGTGATAAATTTACCTTGTTTTCCAGACACCATCTCCCCTTGCGGCTGCTGTGAGCTGGATGCGTCAGCTTGATGTCACATTACTCTCTCCATAGCCACAGCAGGAGTCCTTAGCAACCAGCTCCACACCTGAGGACGCCCTGAAACTGGAGTCTGTGTGGTTAACTCAACCATCCGGCCCACTCAAGACTTCAGAAGCTGAACGTTAGAAGGAAAGTGGACACTTCTAGGGTCAGTTGGGAGGCCTACTGTTGCTGTGGCATTCTGGAGAGCTCGATTCAAAATATAAATGTGCTCCAATGGTGTGAAGTGACTAAATGTCAAGCGCTATGTTTGTGACGAGGCTTTGTGTTCACATGAGCAACGACACAGAGCTGTGCTGTTGTAAACAAAACTATGTGAAAGGTCAGTGGTTCAAAACACTAAAGATTTAATGCAAAAGAATAATTCAGTGGAAACTGTTTATTTAAATGTGAAATCATCATCAAACTGTTTACACATTACTGTAAAATTCATGTTTTCGTTTTGGAAAAATAGGAGTCACAAAAAACAAAAAGTAATGCGCTCTTTTAAATCACCAAAGTGTTACATATGAAGGTGTTTCGCACTTCAGTGATGTGCTTTGTCTTTATCTGACAGTTCAGAGTTTTAAACAAACATTGACAAAAAAAAAAAAAAGTTTTATTCAGTTCTTAAGATAAATAAACCAAACTCCCTTTTAAAGCATTAAGACGACACACAATGAATAAGGTAACAATGAACGCGTTACATACGTGTGTTTTTAAAGCTGTAACACTCCTGAGCGATAATAAACTCAAAATAAAGCAGCAGTATTGCAGCAAAGAGCCATGTCTTTGTTTTTTTCCGTTATGCTTAAATGTTTCAAGATTTTGATATTAACGGCAGAACAGAGTCAAAGTTTGCACTTTAGCGGCCCCACATGGCAACATGGTGTCACTTTCAGACATTTTAACAGTTAAACCTTTCATGAATTTTTTGTTGTTGTAATTTTGCCTTTTCCCATACACCATCACAGAGGATTTTAAATCAAACATTCCAGATGTGTTTGAAGAACAGACTTTTATCTTAAATTTAAGGGCTTCAACAAAAAATGTCAACTGTTTAGGAATTACAGCCTTTTAATACACAGTCCAGTCTCAAAAGTAATTGGACAGTTGATGAACAATTCCCTGCTCGTTTTTCAATAGAAAGCAGATAAAAGATTTGAAGTTGCTTCCAAGTGTTAAACTTGCATCTGATAGCCGTTCACTGGATTTCTCAATATGAGGTCCAAAGAAGTGTCGATTAAAGCGGAGAAGGTCTTCATTGATCTGAAAACCAAACTAAGCCTATCAGAGAGACAGCAAACACTTGAGGAGAGGCCAAATCAATAATGCGGTATCGGCCAGCTCAGCAAAACCTAAAGGCCTGGAAGACCGGGGAGGAAAAATCAGTGAGAATGATCCCAGAGTTCTTTCCATGGTTACGAAACAGCATTACTATCTAACCAGTCAAGACTGCTCTCAGGGAGGTGGGCATATCACTGTTAGTGTACAATCCAGGAAAGCCCGATCACACTTTGTCAAAAATCATATAAATATATATACGTATGAACAGATTAAACCAAGACTAACAGAATAATGGGTAGAGAAATGTATGGAGAAGGAGGGGTGTGTATAAAAATGGCTGTAATTCCTCAACAGTTTATGCAGCACTTCTATTAAAACCCACGAATTAATGCTGAAAGTCTGGACTTGATGTTCACTGTGGTGGTGTACAGTCCAAAAGCACAAAATGTTATGTTTTAATTTGAGATCTCAGTCAGTAAAAGTTAGTTTGGGCCACTTGTCTCAGCTGATATGACGAATTTAAGCAGCTTGAGATTTTTATGCAAGTATGAAATACGCTGACACATTTAAATCATTAAGATCGATTTGAAAACTACTGCAACTGCAGCTCCAAACAACATTAGAAGGAATTAAAGATTTAAAACACAGTAACAGTCTTGTAAATGTTAACATTTGTGGCTCCACACATCACCTGCTGGGACAAAAATAGAGATAATGGTTTTGTGTTCTCCCAGTTTGACACAAATCAATAAAAAAAATTTAACAGGCCAACAAACAGTGAGGGTTTTTTTTCTCCTCACAAACGTGAAATACCAACAGAAATAAATACCAGAGGTTTAGCCTACAAACGTAGTGAAAACAGTAAAGTTAAAAAAAAAGTGCAAAGAGCTCACTGAATGTGATTAAGTGACAGGAGTTAACAGTGCGTTTCATAAACCGTCACAAACCAACTGGGAGATCAGGGCCTGAGCGTCCTGCACGCCAGAGCTCAGCTCCGTCTCGCCCTCCTTCACGTGGGTAGCGATGAGGAACAAGCGCCGGTCGCCGAGCTCGGACAGAGACAGAGCGTCGTGGAGGTCAGTGATGCCGCAGGAACCTGGAAGATCCTGGAGAAAGAAAAACAAAGCATTGAGCATTAAGTGAGATAAGGATGGTATACTCCTATATTATATAAAAAAATATAAAGATGAACTTATTTGAAGGGCGTAATGTCTGAGAAATCTTTGCTGACATTTTATCCACCACTGAATTACTGCAGACTAAAATTTGCAGGGTTTGCTGCTTCAGTGATTTTAACCCAAAATATGAAAATGAGAAAAGGATGGAAGCCATCTTTCAGATTTTATTTTGTGACATCTAAATCGACATACGTGCTTTTCAGATGGACAGAAAACGCAAACAGATACAAGTCAAAAGGAAATGCAAGTGATAGACTGCCACATCATTCAGTTTTAAAACACCTGTCTGTGAAGGTTCTCAGTCATCCAGGTCATCGTAGTGAAAGGAGCTTGCAAAGAAAAGCGTTGGGACTTCTTTAAGTTGCTTGAAGACGTTTCACCTCTCATCCGAGAAGCTTCTTCAGAGAAGGATCAGAGAAGAAGCTTCTCGGATGAGAGGTGAAATGTCTTCAAGCAACTTAAAGAAGCCCAGACGCTTTTCTTTGCAAGCGTCTGGGCAAGTTGCTCTCATGGCTAATCGGTGCATGGAGTCTGTTGACATCACATTTTTAGATCAACTTAGCTCGCTTTGAACCCTGGCCAAGGTGTTCTATCCTTTAGATCGCTACCCACAGCTCGTGCAGAGGGAAGGAGCACACATCTACCAGTAACATCACTGGTGCATGTTAAAATGTTTATGCGGCACAGACATGCCTTTTATTAAAAAGCTGAACATGTCGTACAGAGGAGCTTAGTGAGAGTGATCACAAGACTGTGATGAGGTGTGTTCATCGAAGCCTAATGCAGCCTTCTCCAAACTTCAGGCAGCTGCAGCTTAGCTTGATATCTGAAAATCTCTATTTTGTCGTTTCCTGCTGTTGACATGTTACAAGATAGGAGTTCAGGATAGAAAATAAATAAATAAATGCAATTCTTCACATTAAAAGCCAGTTCTATTTTGTGTTTACTTTAGTTGCATCAGTTGCAAGTCTGAAACAAATCAATCGAACTTGTTTCTTTCACGCCCACCTGTTTGTTGGCCAGCACCATTAAAGGCAGGCTTGGACGAGAGGCCAGCAGCTCATGTAGGTGTTTCTTTGCCACTGGAAAGAGCTGCGGGTTGGACGAGTCGACTACAAATACCAGCAGCAGTGCTTTAGGGATATATTTCTGCCAATATGGCCGCAGATCCTCTTTACCTCCAACTGTCAAAAGAGAGAGACAACACACACTGTTCAAATACAACTCCCGTGTTTATTTCTGTTACATTTTATGCATTATACAGCAACACATATGTGATTTTCAACTGGATCATATGAGACAGAGCATACTAAAGATGGGCTCAGGCTTACTTTCCAGAAACTCGATATAGCAGTCATCTTTGTTGATGGAGACGGCGTTGAAGCCCTGTGTCGGCTGTATGTCCTGCTCCAGGCGGCCGGTGGACAAAGACTGCAGCAGGCTGGTCTTTCCGGATCCATCGAGACCCAGAACCAGAACCTGTGTTCCCTTTGACTTCACAGGCTGGGACTGGAACACAGACCACACTGGATCAGAGCCTGATATTCACACCAATATTAAAAAGGATTATTTCCTCTATGATGTCATTGGTTCAGGAAATGTAAATGTAAAAATTGAGTTTTAATTAAAAAAATTATTTAAGTCAAAAAAAGATGTTTAATTATTATCTTAAGAAGAAAATCAGATATTAGCTGACAGAACTGATATTGCAGGTTAGTAATTTAAAATAAATCTCAGGCTAGAAGTACTGTAGACAGTTTCTCAATCTCAAAGAAACGCCAAAATGTATATAATTCTTTAGAAAAATATTAATTAGGAACAGCTAATATTGATAATATATACCAAACAACTGTCTTAATGTTTCAGATTTTGTTTAGTATTTAAAAATACTGTGAATAGGTCTAATATACGACATAGTGTAGAACTGTGCAGATATAAGCAGTTTTTCCTGTTTCTCATGTTAAATCTTGGAAGGAAGGTACTTTTTACTCTTTATTCATAATCATGCCAAATAGTGTCTCTTAACTTGTTCCAGGCCGAGTTATCATAGTTTTGTATTTTCTTGATTAGTTTTTATATTTGTTTCACTTTGACTTTTGTTTTTATTTCAGTTTAGTTTCAGTTAATTTCCAGAGTGTGATTGTTCATTTTATTTTATTTTTATTGTCTGAAAAATGATTAGTTTTAGTTTAGTTTTTGTAAGTTTCAGGGCCAGAGTTTTAGTCTTTTAAAGTATTATTGTATTTGGGGTACATGCCAGATGCAGGATCTAGGAAATTGACTATAGATGTTACAATATAAACACAGAACTTTTTGGAAGCAGTTGACTCCAGTCTTAACCAAACTAACAAAACTTAGCACATTTAATTGGTCTTTTTTTAAAAAAATACTTAGTTTTTCAAATTTTATTCTTATTATTTTTATATTCGTTAAATACAATTAGACAGATTTTTTTTTAGTTAACTATAATAAACTTCCGTCCAGTAGGTCGAGCTCAGACATTATTTTAGTTTAGTTAGTAAAATGTAATATGCACTAATAATAATAACCTAAAAGAAAAAAAAAATTTTGGTTTACACATCCCATATTTTATTTTAGATATTTCAAAATGTCCATTTACTCAGTGAAAAAAATATTTTACTCTTGTATTTATTTAATTATTTTATTTAATAACTTCTCTTGGGATGTAAATAAAAAAAATAAATGAATTAATATATAAAATGTGCGGATTAATCCAGCCGCTGCCTCACTAAACTGTCCCGAAAACCGCCTTTGAGTTGAATGGAACAGCCTACATTTCCCAGAACACCACGCGGGAACCCCAAAGAACGTGCCTATGCATTTGCCGCTGAAATATGTACAACTTTACGCAACATGTAAAATAAGTTATTTTACCGAAACGCTTCTTCGTCTCGTCTTAAGTGTAAAACCCGGGGGGCAGCTGGGGTGAAGGCACAGATGTAGTGTTTTAGGAGCAGCAGTCTGAACATTTCCACACAGGTGTGTAAGGTGAACGTTACCTGTGATGTGTTCCGAACTTCAGCAGCTGCTACAGGTTCAACCACGGCCGTTGTGGGCTCAGCAAACTGTGTCTGCTGCTGCTGAGCTTTAATCACCGGAGTCTCTTCCTCTCTTATTTCATCCTTCTCTCCTTCCCTCTGCTCTCTGTCACTTTCACCGACCTCTCCCAGGCGTGTTTCAGGCTTCTCCTCCCCGGAGGAGGACGCATAGTTCCAGATAAGATAAGCGACTCCTCCCGCCACAGCGACGGAGGCGCCGACGATACCAGCTCTGCTCAAACTCAACATGGTGCTCAACTGCCGGCTTTGCTGCTCTGTCTGGTCGCCGTTTACCCGTTTGCCTGCGACATGATTGGAGTTCTCGTGAAAATGTAAGTCCGTAAGCGCTTCCCCGCCCCTCTCCTCTGCTCAACAAGTGGATTAACAGACCGGAAGCTCCGGAGGAACTTCTCAAAACGATATTTCCGGATAAAGTGCGCGGAGGTGTTGATGCAGTTCTGAGACCGGCCGCCAGATGGCGGAAAATAATCTTGAAATGTTTTAATGCAACCATTTCTTTAACGCTGTTATTCGCACTCTGACCGCTAGGGTGTCCAACTACTGTACAATACACTTGCATTTAAAATATATAAATTACTAGTAGCCAATATAAAGTTTAAATTTTAAGAACAATTACTGCAGTAAAAAAAGAAGCGGTAACTGTTCCAATTATCCTGCTTAGTCAAAAAAGTATAATTTTTATTTAATTTGCGATATTTGATGGTTTCATATATTTTTATTTTTACCCCATATTTTTTCACTGTTTTGTCATTATTCCATGTTATTTTATTGATCACTTATTTGAGCTAAGTGCTAATATTAGTTTAACTGTAATTTTACCCAATGTCACACCTTCTTTATTTTTAATGTTGGAAAAAGTAAATATTTATTTTCAAAAATAAAAAAAATTGTGAAAATGTTAAAGGAGGGATAGTAAGCTGGGGATCAAATTGGCTACAAAAGGGTTGAATCCAGACCGCTAGGTGGCTTTAACCCAAGTGTCATTAATAAAATGAACTACTATTCCTGCAGTGGAGATACCTGAACTCATACACAAGAAAAAAAAACCTGAAATTAAAATGGTTAACATTTTAATTGCTTGAATAACAGCGCATACATAAAATGCTTCCCTTCTTATTTAACATCTAAGCATTTTGTGATTTAAAGACTGGGATCCATACATTTTAATTAAATATATAAAAAAAACCCTCTTAGCCCCCCCCCTTTCTTTTGCAAATGGATAGGGCATTAGATGTGTTCTCAGAATTTATTTTATATTGTTTTTGTTATACAAATCAAAGGAGAAAACTCCAGAGGTAATTCAGACTTTATATTAAATCAAACTCAAAAAGGTTACAATGTGGTCCTTAAAAATGTAAATAAATCTCGCTTAGTAACACAAAGACAGGCTAAATCAAATAAATACGATGAAATTTATTTCATTTTACAATTCTTATAGCCTAATTTTAACTATGATAAAAGTTTCCTCCTCATTTATTTTTTTCCCCATTGCAAAGGTGGTACCTATTATATTATTCTTTCTTTCTATTTCCACCCGTGGTATTAAAATACACTTCTGGGTGATTTCAGAGGCTTTAAAGCATGTAAGTGATTCATTAAGGATTACAAAAGGATTCAGACCTGCAACAGTTTAACATGAAATTAACGCAAAACACAGTTAACTGGTTTCTAATTTTAGATTCAAAAATGTATAGAAAAATTATTTTAGATATATTGAAGCCTTTCAAATTATGATATTTTTTTTTTAGCTATAACAAAAACATTTATTTATAGTTTCTTAACTTATTCCAGTTGAACAGTGACAAACATAGTAGATTAAATTATTTTCATGATCTTCTCTCCTCCTCCTTCACATCCTGTAGGGCTCCGCCTGGTTGGTCCTCCTCACTGGCACCCCGTCCTCCAGCTCAGGAGCACTCAGGAGCCAGGGTGGCAGGTTGCTGTCCTGTTGTTTCACCCCGAGGTTCTTCCAGGTCCGGGCCCGGAGAGAAGGTGGTCTTTTTTTCTGTGGGACCCGCTGAACCTGCTCAGGCCCTGAACTGGACGAGTCCGCTGGCTCACCCTGCCGGTGCCTCCTGGACTTGGGCGCCTTCTGAACATTGCTGTAGCTCTTCTGCTTGATGGAGGACAGAAGCCTCGCTCTTTTGCTGCAGGACTCCTTCTCATCTTCTTCATCCTCTTCTTCTTCCTCCTCCTCCTCCTCTTCTTCATCTCTTTCCTTCTTGTCTTTGAGTTGCTGTGAGGTGAAAGTTTTGTTCTGCCAGGTGATGAACTCTGACATGCAGTCTCTCAGGCGTGAGGTGAAGTCTCTGTGGGTCATGGTGATCTGGGAACCCACATCCTTGGTGGTCTGCTTCAGCTTCTCGTACAGGCTCTGGAGGTTGGCTATCTCTTCCAGGGTGTCTGCACTGATGAGCTCACGCACCGCGGTTGTCCTGCTCAGAAACTCAGGGCACACATGCTCCTTCTTTGGCTTCTGCTGCTTCTGGAAGGTCAGAAAATGCGGCATGGCCGTGTAGTGTATGGCTTTGGATGCCACAAGCTTCTTGTAGATATAAACTACATCAAGATGGCCGAATTCTACAGATTCCTTGAGAAAGGCTTGCACGTGGGTCCAGTCCTTCAGAGCGAGCCGGATCATCACAGGTGGTTCAGCGAGCTGCGTGTGGTAGAAACCAAACATCAGGTACAAGCCCCCCACTCGGATCTGGTAGCTGTATGGAGGTAGGAAGTACTTTACAGCTGTGGCCAGAGTCACCCTGCAGAACCGCTTCAGTTCACCCGCATTGATGGTGCCAATGAAGAGATCAGAGAAGCCCATCTCCCTCCAGAGGGCTGAAAAATCCTCATACCTGACCGAGTCTATCTGCTGGAAGCGCCCCAGTAGCTCCTCCACATCTTCAGTCAGAGGGCCGTAGAAGAAGTCTGAGTAAACACACGGCAAACGAGGCATCGTTTCATCCAAAACCCACAGAGAATCACTCAGGCTGGCTGCTCCACAAGTGAGCTGTGGTCAAAGCAGGTGTAGTGCGTTGATGGCAAATTACCAAGCAAGAGCGCCCAGTAGTGGCAGGATGTACCAAGTAAAAACCATTTAAACCAGGTGCATCAAACATACTGGGCCCTAACTTAGCCCAGGGGATGACTTTGCACAATGAGAGGCTGGGTTTTTCTTAATAACAGCTTATTTTGACAAACTTAACATTTCCTTTATTATGACATTTTGTAAGAGTAAAGCAGTGCTATGGGAACCTCATGCCATACAGGTAGGTAGGCAGGAATAGGACCAGCATGGAGTTGTACTGGCAAAAAGACAGGAGGGTGAGCTGGACATGGCAGAACTGAAAATAAGACTGGGAGTAACCAGGGTGGACAAGATTAGACAGAAGCTTATCAGAGGGACAGCTCAGATTTAGTGGATTTGGACCAACGTTAGAGAGGCGAGGCAGAGTCCAGGCAAGAGCATCAGGAAGTGAACCAGCTGGTTGGTAAATTGACATTTGTTGCTGTTAATCACTTAGAAATGATGCACCAGTGACCTTTTGATTATGTGCTACTACAGCAAGTGAAATCCAGGTTTATTCTGTTGTTTTTTTCAAAAATGCTGGATTAAAATATTACAAGCACACCACGGTAATCTGATTTTCAGTATAATAGAAGTTCCTCCTATAATAACAAGCAAAAAAGGGATTTTTGGAGATTTTAAATAAATGGCTACACATGTAATTTTTCTCTGTGACCACATGATGGCTTCATATCTCACAGAGCAACAGAGAGATTATTAAGTATGAGAAAATTTAAGGTGCAGTTTAACTTCCTTTACTTAAATTATAAAAAATGACCTGCGTTAACCATTAAAAAAACCCCAAATATTACATTAACAGGACATTTTAAAGCATTGCATAATTTAATTTCAGCTACATTTAGTCTTAAATGTCAAAGTTATGATATTTTTCTTCATCATGATCTGGATCATTTGGCTCAATCTCACATTCATAACTGTGGTCTTCCTCTTTTCCAGCACATCCACTATTCTACATACACGTTCAGTGTATGCTCTAATGACCCCAGGAGGTATGTTGTCATGGAAAATTTGCCCCTGAAAAAAGCTTCTGATCTAAGGTGAAATTTTTTTTTCTAATGTGTGAGAGTAAGAACTTTGGAGTGATGGATAAAATTTAAACAGCAACCCATCTTTAAGAAGGCCAGCAGAGAATTTTCAGTAAACATCAACAAATACATCCAGTCTCTTCTATAAACATCTCCATTCATGCACAAAGCCTCAAAATGAGCCATACTAGGAAAAAAACTCACAGCAGGAGCATCGCTGTTCAGTTTTATTTAGACTTAACAAAATGGAAACCTGTTTGGCCAAAATAGTGTCTTTCTGAACACATGCATGTGACAGAATCAAAATCCTTTTGCTTGAATTCAGACAAATAAATTCAAAAATAAATATCTGTTACTTTACTGTAGCTAACTGAAAATACATTGAAATATTAAAGAAAGGTGAAACTGTCAGGTGGAGCTGGACACGCTAATACTGAAACTCAACAGGTTTAAGCACCATTACCCTAAATTCTGAACTTTGAATTACTCTGCAAAAGCCATTTTATAACTCCCCTAATTCTAATGAAGGATACTCGCTGTTTTAAGAGTACTTAACAATGCTTAAAATGCAATAAAGACATGACTGAGCTCCTTAATGCATACATGATTTAAACACTTAATTCATTTTTGATTGATCAGAATTTGTTTTTGCTTAAAAATAAAGAAAAATGCTAAATACAGTGCAACTGTTAAGGTGTAGAAATATGCAGCCAAGAAGACAATTCAATGGACATTTAATAAGAATATGGATATTTGTGGTGTTATTGATTCAGTGAAAACAAACGCTGGTTTTGCAGAGCAACAAAAAGTCAATTTCAGTGGAACTGTCCTTTCAATCGTCAACTCTTTTTTTTCTCCTTTACTTTGTAAAAAAAAAAAGTCAGATTCATGGTGTCGATGAGCAGCGGGGAGGATTTTGGTTTGATCAAATGACCTGAACAGAAAAAATAAAAGAAAAAAAAATAAAACTGAATTTTAAAAAAACGAAGGAAAAAAAAAAAGCTTCTAAATTCTCTGCTGCTCAGATGCCAACAGCCTTCTTCCTCACATTGCTTCCCACTGTCTACCAGCCTCCTTTGCCTCCTTTCTTCTTCTTTTGCGGTGCTTTCTTGCGAGTGGCGCCTGAGGACGACGGTTTCTGCTGTCGTGGGGGAACTACGCCGCTGGCGGGGGCTGTAGAAGAGCCGGACGCAGACCCTGGTCTCGGTGAGGTAGGGGGGCTGCTGGCAGTCTTACTGGCATCCCTGAAGAGAGAAAAGAGCCACAGTGCAGTTAGAAGGGCCGGAAAATTACAGCGCTGAGTTTGTTTATTCAGGATCTGAGTTTCCTTCTGTGACGTGGATGAGTGAAATAAACGTTTGATTAGCAACAAAGCTTTTGTTGGACAGTGTCTCCCACCACCTCCACTTTTCATGTATTTATAAATTCAGGTAGCAGCATGATGTTTGATAAGTTTATCATCCATGTTTGAATAACTGACTTTCAACAGTGACCTGCTCAGCCTGCCATTAGGGTCCAAGTCCAGCTGGTTAATGGCGACTGAACTTTCAAAATAAGAGCAATAAGTTGCATCTGCATCTTCAGACATCCTTGGGTGGTGCAACAACAGCATAAACTTTGTTAGGATTATTAATAAATAATTTTAGCTTCTGTAAAAGAGAAACTGGAGGGCATCAAAGAGTAACCTGCTCAGTTGCTAATAGGCAAACTCAAGCTCAAGGGCTGTAAGTAGCTGGTTAATAGCAATTGAAATTTCAAAGTAAAAGTGAGGGTATGTGCAGAAAAATCTGTTGTAGATGGAGTCGTTCTCTCCTCTGTTCTGTTTTGGAGCTGCGGTAGTTCAGATGAATGGTGGCAGATGGATTTCTCCTTTAGGAGAGACTGAGAATAATTTTGTTCTCAACAACAGATGAGCCCTTCCTCCCGCAAAGCAGCTGCGGCTCTGATCTGATTTCAGAGTTAATTGGCATGAAAACAAAAGAACAATCTCAGTTGCTTTTCCTCCATTAGTGCCGTTAATAACTGGGTTTACAATTACAGGAAATTGCACCCAGGCGCCTCGGCTGGTTGTGCGTGTGACTGCGGAGTTTACTCACAGCTCTGCTGAAGCTCCTGCCGTCGCTCCCTGTGTGCCTTTTCCTATTTGATCCTTCTTCTTGCCCTTCTTCTTCCCTCTGTAGTAGGAGCGCTCCTTCATAGGAAGCCACCTCTCGGGGTCAGGGGTCACTTTGGGGTCATAGTTCTTGGGCAATTTTCCTAAAAGGAAGATGGTATGGTGTGAGTACTTTATAAGCAATAACTAGACAAAATATCTTCAACAGAGAAAACAAAAAAAATCAGAATTATTCTCTTTTCCTAACAGTGGTTTTAATGTTTTGGCCGCTCAGTGTGCATTTGAATTTCCTACATCATTAATCAAACTCTTTTTCTCTAAGGAGAACAAAAAAGATACAATTAGATGTTTTTGCTCATTTAGAAGAAATAATTTCATGGCCTTTTGTATGTGTAAATAAAAACTTCCAGAACAGATTCACTCTAAATCTTAGCAAGTGATTGAAAGACATACCTTTCTTTTTCTTCTTCTTCTTTTTGATTTCACCATGGCTGTTAAAGAAAATGAAGGAGAAAAAAAAACAAACTTGTCAATGTGTCCCTCGTTCTTTTGAATGTTTTGTTTACACCCCCCCCCCCCCCCAAAATAAAAAAAAAGAAATAAAAAAATAACAGAAGTAGCCACAGAAGAGAGTAACAGACGTTTACCCTTGTTCTTTGGGAGGGTTTTCTCCCACGACTTTAGCGGCTTTTTTCCTGACGTATGTGGCTCCGTGGGAATTCTCCAGCTCGTCAACGTCCACGTTGAAAGACATGGTGTCTGCAGACGGTAGGTGTTTGCTGAGCCTGTAGAAAAAAGCTAAGGATGCAACAACTGCTGACATCCAGATTACATCCTGGTCTTCCTGGGTTACATTTACTTCAATAAGGTATGGATCATTTGTAAAATTAATAAACTATTTTGTCAACAAAATACCAAGCTTTGTTGAAAATGAGCTAAAGAAGGTCTTTTTATCTTTGTTTTCTCTCTGACTTCCAAGCACAAAAACATTAGTTTCCCACAGAGAAAAATAACAAATCCTCAAATTGAAGGAGCTAAAATCAGAATATATTTGATATTTTTCACAAAACAAATGTTATTTGAGAATCCAAATATGTTCCAGTTAGTAAAAAAACCAAAACAAAACCGTTTAAGCGTCCATAAGTTGTATTTAATAATATGAAAGGATACGATTTGGCTTTATCCGTGTCCACTAGAGAATATGCAGAGATGAGTTGTGCCAATGTGTGGATGTCCTTGGTGTTTTGTCTGTTTTGAGAAAAGGGATTTTTATGAAAACAGTTTGATGACATTTGAGGTATATTTTATAAAGAAATAAAACCAGCATCTGTGAGATTTAAAAAGACTTGACACATGTTGAACCAGCCGAGTGTTTAGCAGGGATTTAACTCACTTCCACAGCTGCTCCAGATCACTAATGGCTTCTTTTTTCCGTCCATACTTCAGCTTGAAATTGGCAGCTTCTCTTACAAGAGCCAAATGTGTAGCAGATCCAGGCTGTGTAGGAGAAAAGACACAGTGGGAACACGTTCACACGTCTGAAATGAAAGCCAACTGAAATCAAAATGCACACTTAAAAAGTGTTTGACCTATACACAACAGAAATTAAAGTGTAAAACAGTGGTTCAGACTTGCACAACACGAACCACCATCCGTGACACACAAACCTGTTCAGACTGGTAATGCTCAATAGCTTGTTTGAAAACATCGATGGCGCTGTCGATGTCTTCTTCATGGGAGTACATTGTTACCAGAGCTGAAACCTGAAGAGACGATGACATGGTCAAAATAAATATATGAGAGAACAAAAAACGTAAAAGTCAACAATTTCGACATTAACGAGGCATTTTAATTAAGAAAAACAACAATTTAAGAAAAAAAAAAGTCAAAGTAGCATCTTTAGTCTTACCATCCCTGGTTTGTGCTTGAACTCTTCAATGGACCTCAGGACATCACAGGCTTTTGTCACATGACCTGAAGACCAAACCATTCATTGGATTATAACACCTAATGAGGAGCATGTATCAAAATTAAACTGCTCAAAGTTTAAAGGTAAAAAACCTTTTGAAGTTGCACTCGTTTGTTTCTTTGTTAATTATTGTTGTTTCAGTACTCAGGCGATAATAATCAATGTGCGTGTTTGTTTTAGGAAGCTAGAAATATGAAATACTATCACGTCCACAGAGAAAAAAAACAGTAAGACAGAACGGGGTGTGTGTGTTCGAATGCAGATCACTACCTTGTACTAAATAGAGTTGTGCCATTGTCAGTTTGATGCCAGACGCACTCTCTGGATTCTGATCGGAGAATTGCTGCAAAAGAAAAAAAAAAAGAAAAAAAAAAAAAGAAAAGAAAAAGATCAGTTAACAGAATTAATGAAACTATTAATTACTGAAGGACAAAATACGAACATTTTCATCCAAACCCAATAGTGTTGTAAGTGTTTTAGGGCATCTTTTTTTTTGTATCCCTTTTTGTATTCCCGTCTTCACAGTTAAGCATCACTTTTAACCGTGAAGACATTTTTTAGTATTTTTAAAAACCACGCAACCACAGTGAAAACATTTCGTAGATGAATTCTTGTAAAAAACAAACAAAAAAAAAAAACTGTGAAAAAAGCAAATCTTTCAGTACTTTTTCCTGCTTCTATACTTTTTAACATTTTCATTGAAGGATTTTTAAAGTGCGATATTAACTATATATTCAATCAGCTTTCACCACTGTGATTTTTTAGGTTAACTGGTGCATCATTTGATCATTTTCTCATAATCAGACAAAAGGAGGAGAATGTGTATCGGTTCTGATAATAAGGAGCAGTGTGCATCATTAATACCTGGAGCAGCTCTATGGCCCTGCTGTGCTGCTTCTCTCTGCACAGCTGAGCCACCTGGATAAGGACCGGCCGTGGATGTCCTGGATTTTGAGCCTGAAGACTGGATGACAGCTTCCTGCATTGGTCAGCCTGTTAACGGGCAAAAGCACCATCGGTGTGAAAATAATTACCTATTATTAATTATTTTTCATTCCTCCTCCAATCACACCCGTACCTGATTAGTGTACATGGCCAGCAAGGCTTTGTTGAAGTCAATGGCCTGCAGCTGTTTCTTTGCCAGCTTGTACTCAACACCTTCAGCATTCGTCAGCTTCACCTTTTTCTTTGAGTCAAACACGTTTTGGTCCTGAGGAAAGAGACCGAGCCTTAGCACCAGCGTCGTGGCTGAAATTTTAGTTTTATGATCCCTGTTTAGCGTCTGAAAGTGGATTTCAGGGAGGTTCAAACCCACCTTGTTTATGGTGATGATATTGTTGGCAGTCACAGCAAGCAGCCCCACGTCAGATGGCCTGAAATTAAATCAAAGAATTAGAGCAAGCTGAAAATCTATTTAACAACTTAATGCCTGCCTCTAGATGCTTCTGAACTGTCTAAATGCATTCCCATCATCTTTTTTGAGACTAAATTTGATGCGATGATGTCGCAACTCACTTGAGCTTGATGACCTGGTTGTAGAGCTGCAGAGCCTCATCTGTGCGACCCTGCAACTGCATGACGTACGCCATCTGAGAGTGGATGACGGCCAGCTCCGACTGGATGTCCTCCTCAGTCATATCCTGAAAGGGTACAAACAAGAAATGATGGTGATTAGCTGGAAAACAGTGAAAACTAAGTGTTACAAATACAAGATAATTATGAACAAGCTTAGCATATCAATACACATATATGGCCAAAATATGATTACAGCAAGGTTATTCCCATACAATTTTTATGTAAATAATGCATAAATGTAGAATATTTTAAGACTTAAAAGTATGTTAAGAGTGGACTAAATTTCACTAGACTTGTGACATACTTCTGGACCATCGTTTGGGTGAAATTATTAGAAGTGAAATTGAAATAGGTCTCAAAAACACTTACAGAATCATCTGCCAGCGAGACTCTGCAAAGCTCTGTCAGAAGAAATGATCAGTTTATGTCTGAGGTCATTACATCATTTTAAAAATACATCAAACACCAGCTTGATAGCAGAGACTGAATATAAACTGACCTTCTGCTTGCTGGAGTTTATTGAGGGCCTCTGTAAGCTTTCCTTGGCCAATCAGAGAACAGGTAGCATTGTAGCAGAGCTCATACGTTGAGTCAGGCAGACCCAGATCTTCCTGCAAAAGGAAAACATAACATGATCAAACATGAGTTTATTCTAGTTCTAATCAAACAGTCTGACTGCAGTTCTGTGCAACAAAGTGGAGAGAGTAAGTTTTTGATTTAAAAACTCAAATGAAAAGCTGATTGATGAACTGTGCCAATGAATGCTTACCATTGGAGCCTTCTCCCACTGACTCATTGCAGCCACCACAGCGGCGAGGTTTGTCTTCCTCTCCTCCTCGTACTCGTCCTGGGAGTTCCTGATCAGATCCGTGTAGACAGACTTGCACTCATCGTAGCGCTCCAGTCTGTACAACTGCACAAAGAAAAGAGCTGGTTCAGATTAGCAGACATCGTCACTCTTCTCACAACAAGACGAAAATAATATCCTGTTAGAAATACACAGAAATTGCCAAGCTGACCATTTATTACAAATCTCTCATTCTCACTCACCAACCAACAAAACCCAAAACACTTGTGTTCTCAAAAGAATGTCTCACTGTAATAAATAATAATAGTAAATCATATAGACTGCATAAAGATTGTAACAAGCTGATATTCACAAATATTGGGGATAGTTTTAACAACACTGAAGTTACTTTAAGACAAACACAAATAGAGCAGTGGCGTTAAGAGGTGAAAATGCTACACTCTACAACCCTGATGTCTCCGTTTCAGAGAAAAATTGCTCAATTATACTTTTGCTATCTGCTTTTTTACAATGTTACTTTACTTAACAACATTTAAATGTTTTTACAATCATGTTTCAAATACAGAAGCCACATATTCAAACAGCAAGCTGTTTGCATTTATTGTATACCGTTTAATTTGAATATGATTTGTTTGCAGTTCTGATGCTAGATGATCAGATTTTAAAATGCCACATATTAACAATCAGCAGCTTTAAAGGCCTCAACACTTTCTTTTCTTCTAACTTTGCTGCTCTTTTCAACAAGTAGATGACCAATGACTGACTTCTTTAGCACAAACAGTAAATATACACTAAACTGTATAAAAAAAAATGTAAAAAAATAATAATAAAAAAATACAGTAATATAATCTACTTCTATCAACAGCTCCCTTTAGGGATCATCTGCTTCCATCTCACCATATTCCAGCATACTCTACTGTCAGATCAACCCTCTGCATGCCCTCCTTCACTACCATCCATGAAACTTCTCTGTGGTCTTTCTCTTTTCCTCCTGCCTGGCAGCTCCTTGTTCATCATCCTTTGTCCAATATATCCACTATCCCTGCTCTGTACATGTCCAAACCATCTCAGCCTTGCCTCTCTAACTCCTATCTTGGTCACTCCCAATGAAAATTTTAACATCTTCGGCTCGCTCTCCGTTCTTTTGGTCAGTGTCGCCAACATCTTCAAACCATACATCATAGAAGTCCCCACCATCTTGTGAACCTTCCCCTTCCCTCTTGCTGCTATCTTTCTGTCACAAATCACTGCAAACACTAACTCCACCCTGCCTACACTCTCTTATAAAGCTCTCTGGTGTACTGTGTGTTGCTTTGGATGACTGACAAATATTTAAACTACTCAAGATACACCTCTGCTCTTTGCGTCTTCACTGTTACATCATATATTCCGTTTTGCTTCTCTGTCTTGCTGTATTTCTGTCTTACTACAAATCAGTCTTATTTGTGAACATCAGTCCACTGAGGCTCCTGGCTGACCTCATCTGTCGACCTGCAAGTCTCTATTGCCACCTCCTTACTGTCCTCATACATGTACTACACTACCCTCACATATTTCTCTGCCGCTCTTAAAGTAAAATTCTATAGTGCCTTAAGGTCTTAACCTAGCTTCATCAACTCTTTCCTACAGCTTCCATCAACTGCATGACTACAAACAGTAATAATATAATATAATATAAGCCTCACCACTTGACCGTAAAGCTCCTTCAGCTTGTCTGTCTGCTCAGGAGCACTCTCGATGGTCTTCAGGGAGCTCTCCACTCTGTTCAGCCGGTACTCGCAGTACGCCTTCTCAAACACCACCTCACTGAGTGGAAAAAAGACCCCCACCCACCCCCGAAAAAGGGTTTAAATGTGCAACACACCATAAAGAAAAAACCTTACAAGACTTTTGTACGTTTTTCTTAGAGCATGGCAGAATTGCTGTGACACTATACACCGTTAGACACTTAAATGTCAACAGTGAACTGCAGGAGTAATTTATACGTCAAGCACAGGTGAGTGACAGCGTGCCGCTTACCTGCCGAGCACCTTTGAGTGGGTGTTCATCACATTTAGCGCCTCTTTGAAGCTCCCATTCTGGATATGGCAAACCACTTTACAGTGCAGTGCCGTCACATCGTCTCTGTTTTCGTGTAAAACTGCGACAGGACAGAAAGAAAACAGCAGTGAACATCACTCGCTACGAACAAAAAAAGATTTCGCCCTGACGCTGATGTGATTGTGCAAGGACAGAGGAGTGTAAAGCAGCCGCTTAACGTTTCCAGGACAGCCGCCTGGCTAATCATGGGTTAGCTGTCGTGGTTGGTTAGGGACACGTCAGTCATGAGACAGTGGATTTAGGGGGCTAAATATTATTTAACGATGGCTCAAAGTCACACAACAAATAGCTAATCCAGCAGGTATATATATATATGTTTATTACACATCGTTAATCAGAGCTTAATACACGAAGCTCCACGGGTGTATTTAACACCCTGACTGCCGTTAGCTCAGACACATGCTAACAGCTGGTACTGCTCTGCGGGAGCAGAGGGGAAAGTCCGCTCTCTGGTTCCGTTTTCAGAGTCAGCCTGTATACCTACTTTTAGTGAGAGCTTTGAGGGCTCTGGTGTAGTCTCCATTCTGTCCGCAGCGGTTGACTTCGGTCCAAAGAGAAGCCACAGACACTCCACCACTCGCCATCTCCGCTGAGTGGACGCTCTCGGTGCCGGAAACAGAATGTGTTTACATCCGGGACAGCAACAAATACGTTTATTAATTTTAAAATAATTTCTGTGCGGAATAAATGAACCGTAGTCATAAATTGGGACGCTCTGCCAATGTTAATAAAAGCCTACTATTTGGGGGGCATGTAGTTTTTAATTTCAAAATGACGCATGCAACTGACACATTCACGGCTAACCCTACTACACGTTAAATTGAAGTGCAAACATAGTACTTTATATTAAATTACATTTATTAGCCTACACATTAAAGAAATTATATTTATGAATACTTTTGGAGGAGTTTATAGAATTCTAAAACGGACAGTTCTGCGGTGTCAGTGCTTTTAATTTGGGTGCTTTTAGGACCGTAGTGGTAATCGTCAGAATTCCTACATTTGTGTCAGCATATGAAAGCCGCACGGTGGGCAGGGTAGGAGCTACGGGGGGACTCGGTTAGCTTCGGTCGGACTCGGCTACCGAGCAAAGGAGGGGGGACTGTTGTCATTCGTCCGGGCTGTGTGGCGAGCTTTTGTCCAGCAGAGATGGCCGGGATTAAAGGTAAGCAGCAGGAGATTTTCATTCCCTTCAGAAAGCTTCTGAACTCAGCCTCTGTTTATATAATTTCAACAAAATGTGCACAAGGCATGTTTGCGCGTTTGTCACGCTCAGATAAGTAACGATAGAAGGAGTTAGCGCAGGGCCAGTACTGACAGACGTTAGCATTAGCTCGGTGATGAACCTGCACTGTTTCGGTAGAAGCAACCGCAACATGACAAAAATAACCAAACCAACTTCTGCGTTTCGTAATGAAAACAATGTAGCAGTGCAACGTGCTGCATTCTTGCGCCACAGTTAACGCCATTCTTGTTTAATACTACAACAACGCAGAAATAACCGTACCGCTAATGCTAGCTGCGCCTTAACTTCCCACAGCCGCTGACTGATTCCAGGCAGCCGCTGGGATTTTAATAGAATTTAACGAGTGGCCGCACGGACTCTATGGCTGTCTGGGTTTAACGTGGACCCATGTTGGCAGGGTTTATGCTGCTAACGTAGCTGTCACACACGTGAAATCAGCTGATTCATCACATGGTAGCCCCAAATCTCCAGGGGCCCTGCAGCCACCATGAGATTAGTGATTTCCTGTGGATATACCCTGTTCTAACACTGGGGTCCCCCTATCCTCTGCTTCTCTTGCAGCTCTCATCAGCCTTTCCTTTGGAGGGGCCATCGGCCTCATGTTCCTCATGCTTGGATGTGCCCTCCCTGTGTATGAGTAAGTATAACCATCACAGACCATGTGAGCCTAGTACTTCCTGGCACCTTTGATGATCCTGTCACAGCTTCACAGCTTTAACTATAGCTGCATTCATGACCAAATTAACGTTCTTAGAACATCTAGAGCATAAGGACACCATATAAAACCAGGGAAGTGTGACAGAACCTGACCACTTTTAGTGGATGAAAGTAGGATTGCATTAAATTAAGCAATTATCAGAGTTACAGGCTCTTGAAGTACATAAATGTGGGCTGGAATTTGGTACTTTAAATTTACTTTATTTTCTCATGCCTTTTTGAACAATCATAACTTTAGGTTAAATGTGACTCACATCATCTTCACGTGTCACCCCCCTCCTAAAAAAAAGAATAACAAAAAATAGAGGTAAATTCAACATACCCAGGATATCTTTACCTTTTGTGGCTTAATTCATCCTAACATTGCCAATCAGATGTAGTGGTCATATGAAGCTGTTTGATGATTAAATAATACTGGTTTTTCAGGTCTATGAATGTACACTGGCAACAAACAGAGAGAAAATGATCCTAGTGGAGAAGAGTGAAGAGGTTAAACATATGATGTATGTGATAGGAAAAGTGCTGTGTTAATGTGTTCATGTGGCTTTTAGTGTAAGTGCAGTTAGTGGTTTGTTAGACTGGAGAAACTCTACACATGCAGTCTGTGTAAAGATAAGAAGGTAAACTGGAAAAAACACATGTTGCACAATTATTTCGGGATGGGGAGATGTTGTAATAAAACTATATCATTTTCATTAAATTGATGTGCTGCTTAGATGTTTCCCGATGGTGTTCAGGACAGTTTTAGTCTTATTCTTGAAGCTGGAATCTTGATGGTGTTAAATGTTCGAAAGGTGCGATTTAAACCAGTAAGTAGGCTGATTTACTGATGCTTTTATAAAAGTAAGGCTGTTCAGTTTTGAAATCACATTTATTTTGGCCATTAATGAGAAATGGTTATTTGTTAGAATTACTCACACTCTGGAAAAACAGTGGCTTTATTTAAAAGTACAAGCTTACTTTTTGCCATCAACGTTAATTATAATTCACCTTAATAAGATAAATAATTAATTAAATATATGTGAACTGAACTAAACCTGTAGCAAAAAATAAATAAGCATCTATCTCAGCTATATTGTTATAATAATCTGTGTATTATAATTTTAAGTGATGTGTAATTGCACAGCTTTAGTACAAAGCCTGTTTTAGAATTATAGCACTTTATAAGCACTTTTAGGTTAATATAAGTTCTTGCAGTTTGCAGGATAATTATACTCTGTACTTACAAGACAACCTGATCAGCTTTGTGTGTGTGCACACCATCACACCTCTTGGTTATTATTCTAATGAGTGCAGACAGTTTCTCATTTGCTGTATGTGGGATGAGCAACAGCAACATATTTGGCCTTTTTTCATCTAATTTGCATTTCAGCCATTGTATTTACAGTAAATAACAGCTTCACTTCAGCATAATGCGTATTTATCAGCCTATAAGTGACAAGAAAATGCGTAATTCCTTGGAGATATATATATATAGCACAATGTTTTCCCCACAGTTTTATTTTTACAGTTTTATTTTTTTTGTTCGTTTTTCATCAGTGAAATATCTCCCCAGGTACAGAGCTTTCTCGCAACTGTATAATAATCTAGCTCTTTGAGATTCTTGTCAAATTACATGCTAGTGTTAAAAACAATATAGATGGATATGTTTTTTGCAGGCCTGCATCTGATCTGTATTCAAATCTAGAGGTTACAGAAACGTAGCTCCTGCCTTATGAAAGAAACCCCTTAAGTTGGCGTGTGGAGTGCTCAGCAGCGATTCCTTCTTTATCCTTCGATTCACTTCACTGCATCCTTTGTCATCATAGCATGTGGGTGTTTATGCCCCCTGTTTCTCTCGCTTTTTCGCCTCTCTGCAGCAAATACTGGCCTTTGTTCCTGCTCTTTTTCTACATCCTCTCTCCCATCCCTTACTGCATCTCGCGGAGAGTGGTCGATGACACAGACTCGGCCAGTAACGCCTGCAAAGAGCTGGCCATCTTCCTCACGACGGGCATCGTCATCTCAGCTTTCGGCCTGCCAATCGTCTTCGCAAGAGCTGAAGTAGTAAGTAACTGAAACCTGTTAATTCAGCGTGTACTGCATGGCTATTTAAGCAGTGGTTCCCAAACCAAGGGTCTGGACCCTCTGCGTTGGGCTTACTTTAAATGTTCTGACTTTTGTCTATATAAATTACACACAACTATATAAGGGCTTAGTTTTAAGATAAGCTAAAAGCAACAGCAGCCAAAACATGAAAAAAAATGCCTTGCTCAATAAAATAAATACAATGACACAAAACAAGATGGCTAAAAAAAAGCTATACAAAAGTATCACAGAAGTATGGAAAAATGGCGAAAGCAGAAGAGCTCAGTTAATCAAAAATCTAAGTGTAAAACAATAAAGAGCTAAACTCTGACAGATAACTGCAGGTATAGTGTTGTGAGGTCATAGACTTCCTGTATCTTTCAATATTTACGCCCAATGAAAGTGACAGTTTCATTGTGTGGTCAGCTAATAATAGGGCTAATTATAAACAGACTATATTCACCATCAGCAAGTGATAAATGACTGCAAAGGTGCTGCAAACAGCATCCAGTGTTTCAAATGATTATCAGTTGTGCAGATTAATGCAGAGGTTCTGCAGTTCTCTATGAGCGACATGCATGCAAGCACATCATTTCTTAGGGCATTTTAGGTAGAGTGCTGGAGCTCAGTCATTAGTTTGAGGAAGTCTGATTTGACTTTCTGGTCCTTAGCAGTCTCTGTAGTTTCTCCAGCCATCCAAAAAAAGATAGTAGACTATATTATATGCAGTTTGCTTTAAAGCATTCATGACACAGCTTGTTGCAAAGAAAGAAAAAAAGAATATCACCAATTTTGGGTTATTTTGGTTTTAAACTGGCTGAAAGCAGCCAGCAAAGGGGCCTAAATAACATAATCAGTTGAATTAATTAAAAGAACAGTAACGTATGCTATGAAATGATCAGGGTGCACAACAGCATATATAGTCTTTAATCTGATTTTTAAATATGATTTCTTAGTTAATGTTAAGGGGCGATCGTGGCTCTAAGAGTTGGCAGTTCGTCTTGTAACTGGAAGGTTGCTGGTTCGAGCCCCGACGTTGTGTCCTTGGGCAGGACACTTCACCTACCGCCTACTGGTGATGGCCAGAGGGGCCGATGGCGCGATATGGCAGCCTCGCTTCTGTCAGTCTGCCCCAGGGCAGCTGTGGGTACAACCGTAGCTGCCTCCACCAGTGTGTGAATGTGAGAGTGAATGAATAGTGGAACTGTATAGCGCTTTGAGGGCCCCGAAAGCGCTATATAAATGCAATCCATTATTATTATTATTATTATTATTATTATTATTATTACTGCACCAACTGATAGGACAATATAGCAACTGCTAAATACCGCTTGTCAACGAGTCACCGCCTTGTTTCGTAAAAGGTGGAAAGCAGTGCAACAAGGGTGTGTGAACGATTGTCCAACTTTAACTTTCCTTTTTGTCCAACTCTGAAAAAGTACTTTGCATGTTAATGATTTAGAGCTGAATTCTACAAAAAGCAGGTCTTTAAATCAGCAAAATAAAATGTCTCAGTTACCCAAATAAGCTCTGTAGCATTCAGCATTAACCTGAATTTCCTTTATCACTTTACAGATTGCCTGGGGAGCATGTGCGCTTGTGCTAACAGGTAACGTAGTCATCTTTGGGACGATCCTGGGCTTCTTCCTGGTCTTTGGATCCAACGATGACTTCAGTTGGCAGCAGTGGTAAAACGGCAGCTGTAGGGGACCTTAGTCTGAACTGTTTTTATTAGCGTTACAATTATTATTATTATTATTATTATTATTATTATTATTACTACTACTGTTATGGTATTACCGTTCTTGGTTCTTGTTGTTATTTATATGATGACCGCCCATCCATAGACTCACATCAAACCAGTGCAATACTTTTTTTTTTTTTTTTTTTACCACTCACATCATGCTGAACTGACACAAGTGAGATGGAAAATGCTGACTTTCAGTTGGATTTTTTCCCATTTTTAAGTTTCACTCTTTCTGACTTTGTGCTGTGAGTCTTTGTTTTCCATCTTTTTGTATGTGTCCACTTTTATTTAAAGGATTACAAGCTGGTGAACAACTTTTACAGTGTAGTATCTTTGAAGATGTGTTAAAAAGATTTCAAAATGAATGACCAAAAGGATACGGTCAGTAATGTCTGGCCTTCTTTTTGCAATTAAAAACACTGGAAGGAGCTTCTTCTTTGTGAAATTAATGTAAGTCAGCTGGAAATTGAGGAAAAATCTGCACAATATGAGCCAAAATTTCATCAGACACGTCTCTGTTTCATACAGGTCTTACTGGATTTGAGTGTCAACAGTTCAGCTGATATAATGCAGGCTTTTCTCAGCTTTCAGTCAGTAAAATGTGAATAACACTAAGCTTGAGTGTTCTTGTGAAAGCAGCGGGCTGTTATTGCCACCAACAGTACCTAACATGTGAACTCCATTATGTGTAAATGTGATATAAATCTTTCTCATGACACAAAGTGAGGAGGTGGTGTTCAGGAGCAGTGTGCAAGGATTCATTTTAAACTCCCTCTCTATCACACCAGAGATCAAATTAAACTGACTTAGTGATTTCCCAGGTGCAAACATGGCGGGCTGCTTATTCACCAGGTTTTTCTGCATCCAATCGGCTCGTATTCCAGTTTGTGTGAGTTAGCGTTTTTCTGTTAGGTCAAGAAAGCATGCAAAGCCAATAGCAGCCGTCAGCTAGCATTGGATTAGCTCAAGGACAGCAGCCTTGTTGGAAACTCGGCCAAGCTACCCTAAGAACCAGGCTACTTATAACCAAGGCCCAGTCAGTCATTTAACAGCCTTTAAGCTTTTGAACGCGACTCCCTCAAAGTGAAAGAATCCAGTGACTTTGCTCTGCATTCCAGCTCTGGCACATACTGTATTTCCTCACACCAGCAAAACAAAAAAAGAACAAAAAAACACACCATATGATTAAAGTTTGAAAGTATTGGGTCGTGTAAAAAAAGTCTGCATGCTGGTTTATGTAATCTGCTGCAGCTTCTTGATAATCAGGGCCTGCAGTCAGTCAGGTGCAGCGCCTCAGACTGCTGTTACATTTAAACTGCATTAGTAGTGACTAAACAAAGAGTAAAGCAAATGCTACCCTGTAAAGAACTGCAGTGACTAATGGAGCTTCAGGTGTGTTTTGTTGCTTTCTTTGGGTTTTTTCTTTTTGTTTTTTTTGTTGTTTTTTTTGTAGATGGCACTGTTTGAAAACCTCTGAGTTTCTCCAGCCATTACAAGAATCAAATGTTTTGTTTCCATGCAAATTTCCAGTGGACATCTTCACACGTTTTGGCCCTCAATCAGTTTAATTTCCATATTTAAATCGTATTTTTAGGGTTTTAGAAGCACACATCCAGCAAATAAAACAGAAACAGTCCTACAGGAATTGTTTAGCATTTTGGTGAACTCGCTCACATGTCTTGCATATGAAGCTAGACGTGATTGATTGCTTATCATAAGAACTTTCACAGGAGGACATCTGGGCTCTGAAAGAAAACCAAGCCTGTCAACAAGTCCAAAGTTCAGCATTAATCAGAATTTACTGAATTTGTTTTAATCCATACAACTAAAGTTTAAAGCTATTTGTGATTTTAGAGTTAGTTTTTGAGCTCTAACTACTCTTTGTTAAGAAATATTGGTAATTTTGTATTTTAGTTTAATTTCCCTTTACTTACAATTTAAAAAGTAAACTTTAGGTATTTTAGCAGAGCTGTATTATAGCTGTGTACCCCTTTGTTCCAGTCTTTAATGGTAAATTAATTAGATCTGTATTTGAGCTTTGTCAAATCAGACTTCGAGTATGACTCTTACAGTATTTCCTGCATTAGTCAAAGACCATCCAAGAAAATCATTAGGAACCATTTGAGTGAACCTCTGGCTGAAATATATGGGCTGATTGACCTTTGCTGAGTTAATTTGAACTTGTGATCACAGAGCTCATATTTCCGGCCTTCGTTCAGCCCTACGAAAGATACAAATATTTTTAAAAGCAACACATTGACGGCAGATTTTTGTTTTATGTTAAAAACATGCTTTAAAATGTACTACTGACATGATTTGTGCGTATCACGATGTAATCCCATGAACGAATCCTCTGGTGGTAGTCTGTGAGCCTGTCTGTGGTTCAGACAAGCAGGGTAACTCTGCGTGGTGTTTCTGGGACGTGCGCATCTGTATGACACGTTTAGCTAAACGTGTCAAATGTTCTCAGATTTTCTGTTTTGTAGTCTGCCGTTAATTCTGAACTGTCAGTCTGGCGTGAAGATGTGGGATTATTCTTAGGTTTCTCTCACAGATCTTTGAAGGATGTTGTATTTATTTATTTGACTGAATGCTTTGTGTCAAGGTTCAACGCCATTTTCTATCTCAATTGTTATGTTGAAGATGAGGAAGTCAGCATGGTGGTTTCTTTTTTTTTTTTTAATAAACGCCATTTTTGAAAGTCTTCTTCATTTGAATGACTACAGATGCACTTAGCACAACTGTATCAGGTGGAGAGATGCTGATTTGTCTTCAGAGGGAATAACTGAGTGAGTTAGTGATGCTGTTAAGAGACGCTCATGAGTGTGAGGAGGAAAAAAACAGCGAAAACGTCTCATAAACCCTCTGTAGGTTGCAAGAATAGTATTCTGATATGCTTAACATTTCCATAGTTATTTTTAAAGACACAGAAACACGGACTCCGATGTCTTCCAGTGTCTTATTTTTGTCTAACCTACTGCACAAAATCCCCCAAATATCCAGTTCACTCTTGTGTAACATAATAAAAAGAAGAAAGGTGTCTCTCCTCAGAAGTTTGGTAAATATCTCCTGCTTGCTTTAATAACTTATCAAAAAAAATCTCCCAGTTAATTTTCTAGCTCTGCAGTTATGAACACAAATTTTGATAGTGGCAGAACTTTTTGTTTCACTTTCACTTTTTATTCAGATGCATTCAGATAATCAAATCCTGATTGATGGCGATCCATGCGAGGTTATCAGTGCTCCACATTGATCACTTTGTGGGTTCTTCTCCTGCCTTTTTAGGCCTGATTGTAGATCCAAAATGGAGATCTCTGAGCCTCATAGCTATCTGCTACATTTGCTTTGGGACATGGTTCTCCATTATGGTGGAAAATGTGCAGATTGTCACCAGAAAAAGCAAACTAAATAAATAATAGTACCAGTTAATGAATTAAAATATCAACTCATTTTGATTATTTTTTTTTTTTTAAATAATTTCAATATTTTATTATTTATTATTTTCGTGTTCCTTTGCTGGGCTTGTAACAAGCTTTGCGGCTGTCTTCATTTTAAATATCCATGAATGTAAACCTAATCAATAAAATGTCTTCGATTGTACACAGAGGGAAGTGGCTCTTAGAGGCAGTGTGTCTCCCTCTGGTGGCGGAAAAACTGGACCACAGGTTCGAGAGCGAACCACAGTCCCCTCTCGAGGTGTCCAGCTCTATTCTATAAAGCAAGAGAAAAGATTTAGGAAAATAAAGACAAAGCGTCTCCTTTATGAGCACCAATGCGCCGTGGCCTCACACCGCTGAAGGTAAATTTGTCCTAAAAAGTTCAAGACTTCCTTTACATGACCTCAAATAAATGGAAAAGCTGTGTATCACTTACAGAGAAGGCTTTTCCATGTTGTTTGTAAAGTAAATAACAGTCAGTGACCTGAACACATTCACCTTCACCAAGGCTGCACAGTCCTCTGGATTTTTTTACTTGCTAGCAACAAAATACTGAAAACATAGTGAGCTCATCTCCATGGCAATATATCAAACCTAAACCAACACATAGACACTTTAACACAATACATTTGATAAAGTTATAGATTTTAATGCACATTCATGGGATTTTCCTTTATTAAACCTCTTATGCAGTCATGTATAATAAAGCACTAACCTGAGGCTGCTGCCATAAAGACTCCTGTCTGCTAGATACAACATGCCCGACTTCTTCAGCTCAGCCACTGCCTCGGGGGAGAACTTCACAACACAATTTGCATATAAAATAAGATCAGCCTTTTACTTTGTGCATGATGCAAACTTTAGTTTTCCCTCTTTATTCAAGTAGCAGGCCAGATGGCAAGAAAATCCACAGAGAGACACCGCAGCAGCACTCCTCGCTTCCATGTTGTGACAACAGCAGCTTGTTTTAATGCTGAAACCTGCCCCTTGTAGGTGTGTACCAGGTAGGAGTCCTCTTTAAGACCTTCAGGTAAGGTTAAATATTGCGGGAAATGTGCACGCTATGTCCTCTCAGACCATGTGGGACACACCCGCCCTGCCCCGAGGATCATGGGAAGGCGGTTTTAGGTCTTTCAGGGAGCAGATGAGACGCAGATGATCATGAGGCGGTTTTTCCGAGCACACCGGGACGAGGACTTCAGTCAGATCCAGTATCTGACGGCCAAGTGCACCCGCCTAGCTCATGACAAAGGTAAGTCACAAAGGTCAAGACGGGTTCAGCTGACTGTTAATCTCTTATCTACATGAAAACTGCTAGTTTACTACAAAGGGAAAAAAAACCCTCTTCTCCCTTCAGGAAGGTTATAATGTTGAGTCCACTGAGGCGTTCAGATTATAGTCAAGTAGTAGATCAGATGAGCACCACACAATGTCTATACAGCTAACAGTTTAAATAAGATGGAAATTAATATTTAAAATGTCATCAGAACTGCAGAAAGTGCTCCCATCCTTTTCTTTAGTCAAAGTACTGCTGGCTTTATTATCATGCTTTGCTACAAGTCAAAGTCCTGCACAGAAAAAGTTGCTTAGTATAATTATGTGACTGTTGAAAATGGAAGTGCTGCTGCTTACTTATAGATTCATGAGTTTTTAAAGATTGTTTTGTTTGTAAAAATAGTAAAGGTAATAAACAAATGCCCGTCACAAATGTCCATAGTTAGACTTTACTAATAAATCTGAAAAATAAAGTAATAAAAATTTGAAAAATGTCTTGGAAAAAAAGAAAGAAAAACTACATGAAACATGGCAAACATGTTTCAAAATATAAATTGATTAGCTTCAGTTTAGCTTAATTTCTAAACTTAATTTAGCTCAGTTTATAAAATGTATAAATTTTATTTTACACTATGATAAAGAGCATATGCTGAATGCATATTAATACATTCTGCTGCATTCCATGTATAGGAACAGTCTGACCTGCTGTTTCATCTATTTATATGTAAATATCTCTTTATGTGCTGTTGCATTGTGTGTGTGTGCATTGGAATCCACTTGACCCAGAGTCAAATTTCCTGAATGGAAAAACACGCTTGCCAAATAAACATCAAATTCAATCGAAGGTCACAGTGTTGTTAGAAGAACCACATGTTTTGCGTGAAAAGAAATACTTTCATCTTTACGCTGTCAAGTAAAATGTGACGAACTAAAACACTGATCTTTAATGAAAACAGGCTTTATTGCAGGGTCGCTGCATTAGTTTGAGCCCGGTGTTCTTAATAAACAGAAAACAAAGTGCATGTTTCCTGCAGCAGATTACACTTTAACAGAATCAACTTTATAGTCATTGTGCAACAGTTTCCAAGTCAATGCAGTCACATTTACAGAGTATCTGACTAGAGCAAAGTTTATTTACAGAAATTTCTGGTAGTTTTTTTTAACATGTAATATAACTACAGTTTGTATTATCTGTTTTTATTGCAATCTGGGTCAGTGTTGATCTACTTAAAGCCCATACTGAGTTACAATGCACATTTACCTCTGTAATAAGATGTAAGAGTAGCGAGTGGTGACAGTGGTGTTATCTACTTTTTTAATTCAATTAAATTCCATGTTTAATTAAAATTTTATTCCATGTTATAAAATTAAAAAATATTGTAACAGGCTAAATCCTACATTAGTACTGATGTTAGTACTTGAGAGCCTTTCTGGTTGTGTGTTTATTGTTTTGGTATCATAAGGATTTAGAGCTCTACTGACATAAAAACTTAACAATGTAACTAAGTATATTTACTCAAGTACTGTATTATAGAAAAATATACTATAGAAAAAAAAATCAGAATGTAAGTATTATACTCTACAAAATTGTGCTACATTACAACTTTTTACTCCTTAAACATATCACACACAAAAATAAGTACAAGCAAAACTAAAACAATCAGTGGTTAAAGTTCACATCTTAACTTTGTTTTTAAATTTTATTTATTTATATTCATTTATTCTTTAAGAAAATGTTAATCCTGAATAAAAAATAATTTGTTGCAGCAAAAGAAAATTACTGAGCAGCTACATCAATAAAACTACAACAATTCAGAGTTTACTTACTTAATGGTTTAAATATAGAACTTTTAAATAACTGAGCTAATTAAGTATAACTGACGGAATCGGTATTTTTAAGTATCAAAAGTAGTCTATGCAGTAGATTTTCTGCTTGGTAAAACTGATGTATCAGTTTTTAAGCAGAATTTATTTATTACATTAAGTGCATTAAGTATTATAATAGACATACTGGCGACTGTTATACAAACTACAGAGAAGTTCTGATACACTGTTAATATTTTATTTTTAAAATATGATTTATTTTTTAGTTAACTTACTTTTTTTTTTTTTTTTTTTTTTCCCCGCACTAATCAGTTAATGAAATGAAACCATCAGTGATTAATGTCTTTGGAGTGATAAGTGTCTGCAGTACAAAATTGACTGTTTAACATTAAGTATTTAAGTAAAGTCAGCCACACAGTTACATCTAATGTGCTCAGTTTAACTAACTCTTCTTGGTTTTGTGGCCTCAGCGGTGTTGGACAGAGAGTTTCTGGTGTCCCGAGAGAGGGAGAGAAGGCTGCAGAATGATCTGGAAGCTGTGACCGCCCAACTCCTCAAGCAAGACCAGCTCAATATGGAACTCAGGATGAACCAGACCCAACTCATCAGCAGGATCCAGCAGCAGCAGGTGGACCGATTATGACTTATCTTTTACATGTAGACAGAACAAGGCTGTCTGCTATAAATGTTAAATTTATATATTCAACATAGATCAAATAGAGTAAGTTGCTAATAATTTACTAATAAATACACCTTAAAGTTTTACCTTCACATCTTACTTGCACAAAGCTCTGAGGTATTCGCTTTCAGTTGAATCTGTAATCACTGCCACTTCCCAATAGTTCTTGCTCATTCATACGCTACTCATTTTACAGTAGAAGCGGAAATAAATGACATTTTGCAGGATGTAAGTATTTGTTGGATTGTATTTGTTACTTGGATTGAAATTTAAACTGTCACTGAGTGTTGCTGCTAAGTGACATCTGTAGATTTTCTTATTGGTTGGTTTCTGTACAGAAATCTTTCTCTTTTAAATATATTGCTTCTAGTTTAAGTCTAGTTTAAATCATTTAAACTAGACTTAAACTAGTTTAAATATTCTTAAGAAGTAGTGGATAAATACAGCTTATGAAATGAATAGGAAACTTTCCATTTATCCACATAATCTGTACCTCTGACATCAACAAATCAGCTCATCTTTGCTGTCTGTTAGTTACAGTGGAATTAAGTTTACAGTAAATGTGTTTGCACATGGAAAATGCTGATGTTTTGGCATTGGTTACTTACAAACTGCATAAGTATGAGCTACAAGAAGTAAGAGTTTTGAACCACAGAGAGATTTCACTGAACTAAAGAAATCTAATGAGCATCAAAACAGCTTTCTTGTCATATTAATTTCCCTGGAACTTCTAAAATTAGGTTAAAGTTGTTTCAGCAGCTTATCAAAGTGGTCAGAAGGATTATTTTTCATGCTTTTAGAGACACAAGTCATTTTTCAGCATTTATCCTGTGTCATACTTAAAGGTTGCACAGTAACAAATTATCAGCCCTCTTAGAGACGTCAGTGGTATTTGTTACAGTTTTGGAGAGCTTGACTCCTTCACTTTCCCCTCAAAGACAGTATCAGGTTTGGGCTTGTCCCAAACTCTTTGACCTAAAGGTGTGTCTGATATCACTTATGCAGATTGTATTGGAGAATAGCATGTCTCCAGTGAGATTTGAAAAGGATAGGAAGTGCTGAAGTGTTCATGTGAGCACATCTGCAGTATTCTCAGTAGTATGTCCGTGTCTTCCCCGCAGGACCTGGTTAACTTGCTTCAGCAGCGCGTGGTCCTGCTAGTGGAGGCGAGCTCCCGGGATGCAGAGCTACTGCGGCAGGTCGGCGCAGAGCTGCTTTGCCTGCAGAGCTCTGAGGTGAAGCTGGAGAGCCTGGTGGAGGAGCTGCAGGCTGAGGCCCAACACAGAACTGAGGTGGCAGAAAATCTCCAGACAGAGCTGTACGCTGAGGCCCAGCACAGAGCTACACTCACTGAGAGCCTCCACGCAGAGCTGCGCAGGTAAATCTTCAGTCTCTCCAGTATGACAAAACACTGAATCATGTTTTCTTTCTTTACTTTACACAGTACAATTTGGTTTACGTTTACTTAGAAAAACTTGCAGAGGTAAGCCGCAAAACACACAATGAGTTCATGTAATATAGGAATACATTTTTTTAACTTTAAGTTAATACTCTGACATGCTCCAAAACAGACGCACATTTAGACAGTGGAGGGGTTCGGAGACGTGAAAGCACCTCCTGATGTTTGATGAAGACAGTAGTTTTGCATCTTTTTCACGTTGTTACATTTTCTTTGTGCCATTTTTATATTATATTAAGGTATCTTTGTATTAACTTTTAAATCTCTTTGTGGCCATTTTGCATCTCCTGTGGTAGTTTTGCATCTCTCTGTAACTGAAACCAGCTAGTTCTGAAACAATTTATACGTTTTGTGTCTCTTTGTGGTCATTTTGTTGCTCTTTATAATTGTTTCAAAACTCTTTGTTGTTATTTTTAATAGAAATCTTGGATTACTTTTTAACTTTATTTTCTTTTTGTGGTTGTCTGGAGTCATTTTTGCCATTTTTAACATTCTAACATTTGACTTTAGATGTAAGAGGCTCAGGACCTCACGACTACTCTGGGCTTTAAAGCCGTCATTATAATGCTGTGTTCTTACTTCGTATTCTAAACAAAAAAAATGGACTAATCCACTAATTACTGTGGGTGGCACAGTGGTACAGTGGTTAGCACTGTCACCTCACAGCAAGAAGAGTTTTAAACCCCGTCTGGGACCTTTCTGTGTGCAGTTTCCATTTTTTAAAAATTGCATAGCTCTGGAGAAACTACCTTAAAATAGCCGCCTGTCCTCTGTATTGCTGAATTGTTAATGACTTGATTAAAACCTTATCGACATTAAAACATACACAATGAACATTAACCCAGATAAGGCTGCAGACAGAAAAAGAAAAAACATTAAAACGGTTGACTTTTGATTACCATCTTGTGGAAACTGAAGCCAAGTAAAGCTGTCACGGGCTGCCCGGCACAGAGAAGAAAATTGTCTCAGACTGTTGTTTCAAGGCTGAACAAAAACATCGAGTCTGGACCCGCGACTTTAAATCAGCTGAAAAGTCCTCCGAGCAGCGGCGAGCTTCAGTCTGCTGACGTTAAATCCCTGCAGAGTGTCGGCTTAGTGTCAGAGTTTGTTATCACATTATGACTACAGAAATACAGATGAAAGAAATTTGGGCGTTCGCAGAGAGCAAAATATTTACCCTAAAACTTTTATCAAGACCAACACGTTTCCTTATCTGATGGCTACAAAGAAATGAATAAATGGACTGTGAAAAAACAAAATACATCTAAACACACTACGATAAGAGTGAGTATTTTAGTTACTTTAGTACTGTAAATTTTAAGTATGAGTGTTTATCTTACAGTACACTTTACATTGATGAAAGATCAAATAAAGATACTAAAATTAAACTGGCTACAAGCAGAGTTTAATGAGCTGACACAGGTAAATAAGACATTTTTCTATTTGTCATCAACAGTAAGACAGTGGAGCTGGAAAGGCTAGAAGAAACTAACAGGACGCTGACAGAAGAGCTGACGGATCTCCGCAGAACTTATCAGAAGGAGGTGAGAAGGAAGAGTTTAGGACTGACGTGGGTCAAAGCTCAGAGTTTACTGCATATAAATTCGAAACAAAAGGCTGAAGGTGTAATATTTGCGGTGCAAAGACTTAAAAAGTGTCTCTGAAAAGTCATGCAGAGACTGTATACAAAGGATGGACACAGCCACTGTGTTGTGAGGTCCTGTTTTGAACCATCGACTTTTTCAGGGTGGTCATCTTCATTCTTTGAAAGTAGATATCACAGGTGAGGGGGCAGTGAGGGGAAGCTGCACACTCATGACGTTAGTAACACTCAACAAGCTACTCATACCTTCCAAAACCTTCCATACTTTTAGTTCTCTTTATTGTGTAGCAGTTTACACATTTGCCAAATCTCTTTGGGGTTTGCGTCAGGAGGGGAATCTGCTGTAAGAAATCTGGATACAGTACGTTTTATTGAAATCGCTGGTAAATGTGCAGGTCTATATTTTGAATGTAAAACTATTTTAAAAGTAGTCGGCACTTTCTCTCCAGCCTGAGCTCCTTTGGTAATTTGTTCCACATTTGAGCAGCTTCACCATTTTTTTGATGAGTAGTTCAGGATGAGCCAAGCGGAGAGAGCTGCAGTGTTTGCACTGTGTCTGGAGATCTGATACGCGTCCTAACTGATGATTAGGATTTATGGAAAAAGCAAAAGTATTTTAAAATGATTCTCTGCTGTGATCTGAGAACTGTTAGATAAACACTGCTGAAGAAACAAACTCATATCAGGCCTCTGAAGCACTAAAGTAAATACTGCTGTCGGTAAAAGCAAACTGTCCATTGCATCATAACAAAAAGTACACAGTGCTTTATTAAACTGATTGAATTTAAATAAAATAATAAAGGAGGCAAGAAGTTTCCTGTGTGAAACTGTCCATGTGTTTGGACATTGTTGAGTGTGATCTTGCTTGGTATGCGCAAAGCCACAGGTTCAAATCGTGAATAAGCTCACTCTGATGTTATAAAGACGCTGGACCCACGCGGCAAGAATTTTAATTACGTTAACATTTATTTAACAAAGTCAAACATTTCTGGCTTAAACAAGAAACTGCAAGACAATAAAAAAAGAACGTTGAGAGGCTCATGGGTTTTGTCAGTTATGTTGATTGTTTGTTTTTAATGATCTTCGGATAGTGTGTCACTTCGACTTATGAGATAGCCTTACTGCATTTCCTTTCATAAAGGATGAGCCAGTGTGTCTTGTGGTAAAGCAGGTAATAAAGGAAGCATCAGAGCAACATTCCTTAGTATGTATATAATCTGACCAGCTCTTATTATGGCTGCTACGCAGATACTCACGGGTCACTTCATTCAATTAGGAAAATTCATAAGCAAAATTGACTATAAACTGCACATCGAGCAAGTAAAGTAATTTCCTTATTGAGGTAAGAGCAGTCAAACATTTGTACCTGAAAGGTGCAGCATGCAGGCAAAACAAGGAGGGCTCAGGACCATCACATATAACATCAAAATCCTCTATTCTTGGACCCTGAAAAGAACCACCCTCTAAAACAACCTATTAGCTGTACATGATGGGAGAAATCTCAGCAGAAGCACCGGGGGAGACATCCCTTCATCAAGGCAAATGCTGCTGGAAAAGAAAAAAAGTGTGAAAGTCACCTCATTAGACTTTGGCTAATGAGGAGGTTCAATAAAATCATCAGTTTAGTGATTGCAGTGCTGATTTTGTCCAGCAGATGTCAGGATCAGACACTTATTTAAACACTGCTTTGGCCTTTTTTTTGGGTTGAAACACAAATAAAACTGTTGATGAGTGACAGAGCTTTAATGAATTTGCCGTGAACGGGGATTATTTCTCTGTAGCCGGCTCCTCCAATCAGAAGTAATGGATTAACACTGTTTGTGCGGTCTCAGGTTAGTTCAGGTCAGTGTGGCAGAGTGCCAGCTGTGAATAATGATCTGCCGCTGGATTCCGAAAACCTCACGGTTCAAATTTATGTACTGTGTCCAAATTTTAAAAACTACAACCACCCAAGTGAGAGCACTAATTCAGATGTTGCTGGCATTAGGTCTGCATTGGTGTGTGTCGGTGTGTTGGTGTGTGTTGGGTCCAGGCATTAGCGGAACATTCCTCATTTATTTACACTCGGCTTCAAAGACTCACTCCCGCATTGGCGTCTGCTTCATCCAGTCCATCAAACAGCAAACAATCCAGGTCTACAATTATCTTTCCTTTGAGACATCTTCACGAGGCCAAGAGAAGAGAACAACAGACTGCAGAGTCAGTGAGAAACTTCATGAGAACAATTATTTGCAGGGGATAAGGCCTGTAAGTTATTGTGAAAGGCCTGGGAGCAGAAGATTAAGTCTGACTCCACTGGACCCGCTCATCTTTCTACATGACGTCTTCTTTTCCTGATTTATATTTACACGCCCCCATCATAATTTTCTAATTTTGTTGTCTTGGTCACATCCTGGTTTTGGGAGAAATATATTTATTTATTTGTATTTTTTTTTTTTGAGGTGAGGGAACTGCAGCAGGAAAATGAGGGAAGCCTGAGGAAACTTCAGGAGACGGCAGAGCAGTTCGAGTGGCTTTGTCAGCAACAGCGTTACTGGATGTCTTGTGTGAAGAGGTGAGTAGGGTTCTTTTTTTGTTTTGCTTTGTTTTTAAATATATCTCAGCTGTGTGTACCAAAAAACATAACAGGATCAGATTTTAAAGTCTTTATTGTCTGCACACATGCTCAAAGTTGATGTAAACGAAACCCTGAAAACCCCTTCTTAATATAAATAATGTGGTTCTGCATAGAAAATACATTTGTAAATGATTATTGGAAAGGAGACTTATCTACTTGTGTTTTTATCTAGCTGGAAGTGAGTAAAGTTCTGATTTCTTATAATATACAAAGCATCTACCAGAGTTAATGCATGTCAAATGTGATTAAAATAAACAAGCAAACTATTCCAGTTGTTTAACTGACTGTCATTTACTCGGACACAATTATTTTTTATTTGTATAGAAATACTTGATTTATTCTAAACAGTGATTAAAGGTACTTTTTGCAATTACCTTCTGCAAATGTCATTAAACATTTCACCACAAGATGGCAGTGTTTTACCAGAAAGTTCTAGTGTAGTTGTCCACCTAAAACACAACAAAAGTGTGATAGTAACAAGAATTCTTTAAAATGTTGCGTGAATACTGCTGTAATCGGTGTTTTTGGACTTAAATCAGATTAGACACTCAGTGCACCATCATGTGGATCAAAGTGGTATTACAAGAGAGCACAGCCCATCCTGATTTCTTGATATCACTGCAACACAATACAAAGACATCAATAGATGTAACATCATAGCTGTTGTTGAGAGATTTGGATGAATTTAAAAAGTTTTGAAACTATTTTTTAAGCATTAACATCTTTGATCTGTCTGTTTTTTTGTGGCAGAACTACAAAGCTACCTAAAATTCCCATGGTATGATTTGGCCTTGTTATGATGTTACTGGTAGCACTGTGTTAATATGAGCTACACATACTCACAATAAGCAGACACAGAGGGACCTAATTTACTTTGTAGTCTGCTTTCTACCCATCTTATTTACTTTAACTCCGTCTTCACCATCTTCTCTGGGGAAAAAAACTTCAAAATTCAATTCCCAACAAGCCTCTGACTGCATCTTTGTGCTGCCATGCAGGTTGGTTTGTCACAGCTGAAAACAGCTGTCTGCACCAGCTGGAAACAGCAGTGAGGGTGCACCACAGCACATAAGCTGCTACAGGTCGTAAAACGGAAACAACATGCTTAAAGGTGCTAAAATGTTACGGACAACAGATCTGGAAAGAGTGTTGTAGCTTCCAAAAATGTCACAAAAACCTCTTTTTAATACTTTTATATGTCTCTTGTAATTAAAGAAAGACCAATAAGTTGAGATAGAGGTCTGACAGCTGAGTTTGCTAGAAATTAACTAAGTACTATAGTGTATGTGGGTAGGATACCACTCATCATCATGCATTTAGGTCACAGAAGTAACCATAAGTTTCTTTAAAAGTTAACTAACCAGCAATGTTTGTTCATCAGTCAGAAAGCTCTGCTAGAATCCCCGAAAGCCCTTCTAACACACTGGATGATATTTTTAAAGCATCTCCCATGTTTCGCCTTTATAACTGAAACAAGAAACATTGCAGCCTTAAGGAATCACTTAAAATCTGTTTTCGTGAGTCACTAGATCAACTTTATACAAAAAAATAGAGATTGATGATTCTTGAAGAAAGTTAAGTGCTTTCAAACATCTCCCCTCTGTGACCCAAATGTTTCCTGTTAGTGTCCCAGCCTTAGGCCCCAGAATTCCTCACATTAAACTCTCCAAAAGATTAATACAGATTTCATGTTGAGGATAAGTTGGATCGTATGACAGTCTGTCAAGGACAGGGTATGAAACTGAATTGTATTGTTCTGTTGGTCTGGTGTTTACATTAGAGGAATTTTGACTGAGAGCGTAAATGTGCATTTTTCCCCCTATCTTTTCACTTCAAATTGATACATTGATATATTACAAGCCCCGCTCCAGAAATTTCTAATGCAATCAGTGCAGGTAGTGCACATAATTCATATTCTGGGCCCTGCTTATGCACATTGCATTAGACACATTGGCAAACTCGTATCCAAAGCAGCTAAATTTAGAAAGCACACAGGGGTTCAACATCTTGCTTTAGGACATTTTTACATGTGGATAGGAAGGTCTGGAAATCAACCCTACAATTTATAACCCCCTCCTCCAGCCAGGCTACATGCTGCTGCTGCTTCCTTTATAGATTAATTAGCAAATATTTAGAAACTCGTGAGATTATGTACGCTGTGCTTGAAGAGTTGCTGAGTTATCATATTCTACAGGTTCAAAGACTGCCTCATGGAGGAGAGAGAAGCTCTGCTGCGACAGGTCAGCAGGTTGGAAAAGAAAGCTGAGAAACTAAAGCGTTCACACGACAGCAGTCCAACACGGAGACTTGTCTGCCCCCTTCAGGACGCCAAGAGCTGTGACAGGTAGTGATAGATGAACAGATTTAATGAGGAACTAGTTCATTATTATCTGAGTGTCTTTTTCAACTTTTACTCACCTTATAACACATTTAAACTTCCTGTCTCTTACAGCAGTATAATATCATGGGAGGCAGACACAGTGACCAACCTAGAGTCTCAGGTGGAGAAGTCAAACATGCTGTGCGAAGAGCTCCTCGACCAGGTATCACTTTAATTTTTTCTTCCTGAATGGTTTTCTTATCGAAATTTGCTGCAGAAGAAATCTTCTCACGGCAGCTTAAAGGTTACTCAAAATGTCTCCACGCCTGTTCGGTCTCGTGAAATCTCTGATGACACGTGGAAACCTTGGACGTGAAACATTAGACCTTCATTACAGTGCCAATATTCATTCGAGTATGGTTGCCAATCCCCAGAGGAGCTGCCGTGCTGTCAGTTCTTCCAGAAATTACAAGTGTGCTTTGGATAAACGTGTCTAACATCTCTGCCGTGGATCATCTAAAGGGCACACTTTAAGGTACCTGTGTGGCTCTGTTACTTCTCATGTGTGGAGCACGGCGGTGATTATTTTCTGTAATAATGTTATGAGAAACTGAAGTTTCGTGGCAGCTCGAAGTTTCGAATGCTTGCTGGCTCTCTTCGCGTGTCACTGCAGCCCTCAGATGAACCTTTATTTTAAGAAATCTGCTGGTGATCTCAGGACTGAAATAGAAGACATGAAAAAAGAGAGCTAACATTCATCTGGATGTGACTGCTAGTCCCTGAAGGAATTGTCAAATATCCAGGAGACTCACAGAACCACAGTCTAATAATTGTTTTTTTCTTTTTTACTTTTTATGGTTGAGTAGTCTTCAAGTATTCAGTGAGTAACCGCTGCGCGTTCCCCAAATAACCAAGTTTACATACATACAGTTCTAGTGTCCTCTTCATGAAGAAACTGTGACAGTTGGCATAATATGTGCATGTAAATGTGTGCTTGTATTGTCACTTTTACCGACCTTTCTAATCTAATAATACACTGTAACTCAGCGTATTTCAACCCAAACCACCATCCTTCCTTGAATCCTTGTATTGGGACCCTTGTGGGGGCAGTAAGATGTACTGCCTCCTAGGTCAACAATCTCTGCTTAAACACTTCTGTATGGAACTACAGAAAAAGGTCCAATTTAATCATATAGATGGAGTTCTTGTTGGCTGCTAAACATAAAAGTAGGCTGTTTGAACAATCGGCTCGTGCTGTGCTTTCTTTGGGACACCTGAAACATCGGCTGTTTCCTTTGGCCTTAGAATTCACGAACCAGTCTGTAGTTTCCCCCCTTTTCCCCCCTCCAATGTCACCTCTATCTCTACAGCCATCTTTTCAGTGTTTCGGAATATTTGGATCAAAAACAAGAGCAGACTCGTGTTGAAATATTAGAAATCCAAACCATATTCATCTGGTCACAGCTGCCAGTCCGCTGTGGGCTCATTGCAGTGCCAGAGAGTTTTCCAAAAGACTCTGAACATTCATGTGCACTGAAGTATCATCAGTGTTTTTAAACATGGACACACGAGTCTGTACAGCAGACTGCATGCATATAGGAGGACTAAATAAGCCAAAAAACAGAACATTGAAAAAATAACAATCTGGGTAAAAACTGGATTTACAAATATCCACTCCGCACATAAAGTGGAACCATTCAAAGTTTTAGAAAGTCACCCTGCAGGACTGCTTCCAATAATAACTGATGACAGTCGTTGACTTTTTAAGTCTTTGGAGAATCCAATAGTGAAACACATCTGAAAAAGTTGGGGTAGCATAACCAATGTAACAGATGAAAACAGATAGAAATAAATTAGTTATGATTATAGGCGGTGTCTAAAAGATGGTGTAGGCACAGTGACCTCACCCACTGACTTCTGGATTTTTCCATTTTGAACCATCAGCTTTAGTGTTTTTGGTCACTGCCATGTTGTTTTTGTTTAAATGATGTTGTTGAACCATCTAAGCTATCTCCTTGTAACTTGCTCTTAAGATGGGAACCAGGTGTGCAACCACTTGCAATCAGTTGTTATCGTCAAACCGACTTTGAATGTAAATAGTTGGCAGCAGACTGTCTCACTGGTGTTTTATCACTGTCTTAACACACCGGAGTCCAGTAAGACCTCATAGATTTTGAAACAGAAATTCCTCCACAAATAGTGACATAGTTGATGCAGAGCGGCGATTTAACTGCAACACGGCACAGGTGCTTGGTACCCTTGTATTTATACAGGAATATAACCACAATACAACCAGTTGGTAACCAGTTTGGTCGAATATTGCAGACAAGTTGCATTCATTGACACAAACTCACTCAAACCTTCACCAGTCTGTCTCAGAGTGATTGTAGTCAGTCTGAGACAGACTGCAATTGCCTCCCACCAGGCAACCCGTGCAGTCGCCTTGCTATCGACAATAGTCACCTAGAGTCTGAAGATGATGCATTTCAACCTCTGGGCGATCAGTTATTTGCCACAACTGCTTGAAAACTGGTCACAAAATGTGAAAAAATGCAATGCAATCACCAAACCAGTTGTTGGAAGGGAGTTCTTCTTTCCCACTACCTAATTTTTATGCACTGAAAGTTGCAGCTTAGTTTATGACATGTTCATTGCATATTGGATTTAATCAAAGTACCAGTTTAGATTGTGTTAGTAGTTTTTAATTCTTTGTATAACTGGGGCTTTTATTATTTTATTTATACACATCCATAGTATGCTACACTCAGAACTGGGTACACACAGTTTTCTGTTGTTGTTGCTGTGATGGCATTGATAGGGGCATCGCATTTGCTGAATTTTCTGAAATGTCTTTGATGCAAATCGCTGAAAAGCTGAATTGAAAGAGGAAACTTGTTCAGGAGGATTCATATGTCTGACGTGTTGTGTTTGTTAAAGTTTAACATTTTGAGAGATAAGCTTAATGGGTTTATTTTCAAGGGTTAGTTGAAAGAATTGAAGCCTCTTTCTATTAAATATGAAGCTGGAGCGAGCAACTAGTTAGCTTTTCAGTTAGCTTTTCAGCTTACTTATTATTGTGTTTTATATTGGTTGTTTAATCTATAAAATAAACAGTGTGAAAACAACAAATATGTCATTACTGGGACGTTTTCCATCACTCAGCAGATTCACCAGTGAGTCACTGCTCCAAGCCAAGAAAAGTCCTCTGCTTAATACCCATAAAATCAGAACGTTATGTTTTTCCAGTTTAGTTTTTCCAGTCTTTATGCTAAGCTAAACTAACCATATTTCTCCTGAGTGTATTCATTTGAAGAGCAGTGTGCAGATAGTAGCAGCCTTGGGATTGTTTGAAAGGATTCTGTAAGAGTGACCAGTGTAATGTTTTAAAATCTTTGGATAAAAGAAGAATGCACAACTCAAGAGCAAAACAGACATTCAAAACAGCGATAGTCATGCGAGGATGGCTGCCAGTCCCCTGTGGACTTGCAGAACAGCCAGAGCATTCATATAACTGATACTTCATGGGTACCAGAGTCTAATCAGTGTTTTGTTTTTCTGTCTGCAGCATGCTTTAAAAAGTTAGAGGGCTTTGAGGAACTTGAGGTTTCAAAGCCATTTCGCAATCAAATAGGAACCCCACGATGTCTCACAAAGAAGTCCTTCAGGAAGAGCTCACAAATCCTGACAGGACCTCAAACACTTCACCCTCCTGCAGGATTTTTATAGTGGAAGGTGTCTGCCTGGCCACTTTGGGGATTTTTCAAAGCCCTCACATCTTCAGAATGACAAGTTCAGTGTTTTAAAAAATGGGGATAAGAGGAAGCCTGACAGACAGAACATAAGGCTAATAATCGTGTGCGGATGGCTGCCAGTCCCCCAGATGAGCTGCCAGGCTGCCAGAGACTTCAGAGGTGGCTGATATTTTTTGGGCTCCGGATTCACATCAGACCTTTTCACTGTCTGTCTGTCTGTCGGCTGCACATGGCTTCCTCCCAAGCCATTCGAGTCCTTTTCCAAAGCAGCAAAGAGATGACTAATAATGACTGGAGGGAGGTGATTGCCAATAGCCTCTGTGCTTCATTCCCCTCACCTCTCACAGACTCTGCAGTGCATTTCTTGGGATAATTATTCTGATTGAGTGCAGATGATGCAGAGTGGGTTTTTTTTGCAGTCCCTGCTGAGCTGAGAGAGGGAAGAAATTTAGCTGGAGGAGCAGGGAGCACCGGAGTCATAGAGGAAACAGCCATGAAAAAACACATTACCAGCTCTGACATGATTTATACAAATGGGAGATTCACATTGTGTAGACATAAGTATTGTTAGATGACAGAGAGAGAAAAGGAGGACGCTTACTGTTCATTGGGCTGACATCTGCAGAGAAAGAGAGATGTGCTATTTCAGACAGAGTGGTGCTGCTGAAGTACAGGTGAATAAAAAAGTCTCAAATTCTTGGCTAAATATCAGTGTGAATCTTCTTCTAGTGTTTAGATTAAGTAACTTATTGAGAGACCAATAAGTCTAACTCTGGTTCTCTGGGTAGTTTTGGAAATATAGGAGAAGATACTCTGCCTTTAAAAAAAGAAACCCTTTTAAATCAGAGTATGGCATCAACTCAGTTAAAATTCTGGGATATTGATCTGTTCAGTTGAATAACAGAGAGGATTGTTAATTAAATTCTGGTTCTTTTGTGTTAATTAAATTTACAACAGGTCCACTAGATGTGGAACAATGAGACAACCCCAAAACAGGAATGGTTTTACAGGTGGAGGCCACCGACCATTTTTTCCGATTGCTCAGTATCAATACGTCAATACATGCCATTGCAAGGTTTGCTGTGTCTCCCAGCACAGTCTCAAGATCACAGAATATACCTGATACCATGTAGTCTGATTGGCATTTGCCACAGAATACCATGATTGGCAGGTCCACCACTAGTGCCCTGTGCTTTTCACAAATGAGGGCAGCTTCACCTTGAAGACATGTGACAGATTTGAAAGGACCTGGAGAAGCTGTGGAGAACGTTATGCTGCCTGTATCACCGTTCAGGGAGGGACCACGGAGGGATGCACTGACCTCTACAGACTCAGCAAGTGGCATCCTGACCGCCATTAAATATCGGGGTGAAATCCTTGGCCCCACTATCAGACCATACACTGGTGCAGTGGGCCCTGGGCTTCCTCCCAATGTATGACAAAGCCTGGCCTCATGATGCAAAACTTTACAAGCAGATCCTGGAAGATGAAGGAATTGATACCACTGACCCCCACGCACATCTGACCTAAATCTAATAGAATGCCTCTGGGACATTATGCTTGTCCATCTGACGCACCAGATTGCACCTCAAACTATCAGGAGCTCAGTGATGCCCTGTCTAGATCTGGGAGGAGATCCCCTAGGACACCATAGGAACAAGTGCTGAGTGCCATTTTGAGTTTTGAATTAAATTACAAAGCAGACTAACCTGTTATATGTAAAATTGCGTGTTTTGGAAAGCTGCAGAGAGCTTGCACTTTTTGCTATAATATATGCTGCTTGCAAGTAGATTTGCTTTTTACAATCGGTGTGGAGAATACACAGAGTTATGACAGCCACATTAACAGGGAAATACAGCTGGTTAAAATAGAAATATCCCTCAATCTCACTTTTAGCATTCATTTCCAGCCATCGTTTGACCTGTACTTACTTTCTTTGAGGTTTTTTCTCACTCTCAATTCCCTTCTTGTGCACTCTTATGTTTATTGTCTTTGGTCATCTTCACTTACATTTTATTTTTCTGCCCTCAGGCAGGGAGCCCTATCAACGGATACCAAAAACCTCCATGAGGACAGAAGCCTGGATGTCTTTGCTTTCTTTTCTCACCTTCTGCAAGCCAGGAGATGCAATGTTTTATGTGTTTGTGGTTAGCTTACCTTCCAGTCATTGTTTTGAAAAACCAAACACCCTTGGAAAAACACACCCGTGAAACCACACACGCATTGTTTTGTTTCCACTATTGTTCATCGTGATATATGACCGAATTAAAATACAATGTGCTCCTGTCCCGCTTTTGGTGTCACACATGCACGTCACATGTGCCTCGACTCTGTCTGGTCACATTTTTCAGTAATTGTCCATTGTTCAAACCTTGTAATCAACACCACTAACAAGAGCACAAGCACCTGCAAATGTTCTCTTTTGTTGTTTTGCCAATGAAACGTTGCAGGACAACCAGCAGCTGGCGTGCAGAGGAAGCAACAAATGTTCTTTCAACCAAAATGAAGCAATACTGATTATCCCCCCACTGGTACTGCTTGACTCTGATGAGCAGATCGCTTCATTCATCAGTTTGCATGTGGCTCAGATTAAACACGGTGACTCAGACGCTTTATCATATGTGAACCATATGATACATGCTTATTGCAAACGCAGTTTACACACGGTGAGCCAAGACATTTAAAGTATGCATTCTGTCACACCACAAACATTACACTGCAATCAACATGAGGAGCTACACGTTTATTCAGGACTACAGCAAACTTTCAACATGCATAAAAAAAATCTTAACAACACTAAACCATTAATGACACAGGAAGCATCATTATATTTCATCGGCGGTGCTGGGACAACATTTTTTTGTTAGCATGACAGGGATTCGTTTGACAAACAGCGGACAAGATGTGTGATTTAAGTTTTGACTCCATGTTCAACAGGCTTTACACAAACTACACCACAGTCTCATAGCTTTAATGGCACGACCACCAAGCTCCTGCACTCAGTCCGATGATGCTGAATAGCAAACATTTGTTTGCAATTATCAAACATATAACTAAAACTTTGGGTATATTGCTACACATTTTATGTCTAAAGCTCACAACCAAAAACCTGCTGACTTCATGATGAGTGAACCATTAAAGTACTTACTGGTTTCAGGGCTTGATCCAGTATTTGAGGTAATCAATTTTTAGCCTGGAAATATTGCTAATTCTCTATGTGAAATAAAAATAATGCATATATATATATATATATATATATATATATATATATGTATATATATATATGTATGTTCATAACTTACATGATTAAGTTATGTTGGCCCATAGCCTATCAGTCCATAAATTTTACATGGTGTACTACAGAGGAGAGATAGTTGGGCATTAACCTATAAATTGTGTTATAAAAATGAAATTCTACATTTCAGAACTGGAGGACATATTCAACTAAATCACACCAGGACCACATCCATCTTGGAGCTCTGCCTTTGCTTCATTGTAAACCCTCCCCAAATCTTTTTCTTGACTCTTTTGCTTAGTTTTTATGGTAACAAACTGACAGAAAAGGGAGTGACTTATTTGGTAGTTTATGCTATTATAGGATTCTTCCTTTTGCCAAATGAACGTATGCTCTTTAAAAATGAATTTATAACAGGTTACAAGCCTGTCTGACAGCAAATAAACCTCTGAACATCCATCTCAGTACTACAAAGCAGGACTTTCTTTTGTCCAGGTAACTTTAGGGAACCCTGGGTTTTCTGGTTCACTTCTTTCCAGGGTACATCGGGGGGTAACTTATTCTGGGACCATAACCTATTCCAAAGCAGGTTATGTATGTAGGGACGTTAAGAGGTTAAAATCTACACTGAAATATGTGTATTCAACGTATAAGAGTAGAAACAATTTAAGGTTTCACGTAAACATTGCCACTAAAATTTTAGCTACTGACATAATGATATTAATAACATCAGTGTCAATTAGAAACTGACGAAAAGGTTAGCTTTATGGAAAAAACAAAAAATAAATAAATCACAAATACAAATACACAAACATTCAATTACATTTTTTTTTTTTTTTTTTTACATATTTGTGGGATATATATTATATAATCTTTTTGGATGTACTTGACTTGAATTTGAAAGGACCAAGACACACCTGGCAGATAACTAAAGTACCAGTAACATATATAAGTAAGATCTTTATTAATGCTTAAGGGTGGGTGTGTGGATAATGGATAACACTTTGTACCTTTTCAGGAGATGTAATACGATTAACCTTAGAGGCCGACCAAAACTTTTTAAGCAAATACTTTCTACTGACTCTTTATTTTTCAGTCTGAGGATTAGTTCAGCATCTTAGTCATCAACCAAAACACTGAATTTCATCACCTCTTCCTGTGTGATAATTAGACCACACACCAAAGTTAATCTTGCATATTGAGGTCGATGTACACTGAGGCTGACTTTGCATGAAGTTGAATCACAATCGTTGTGTTCTTCATTTACTCTCCAACTGATGCCAGATGGGTCACACATCTATTAAGCACCCAACAGCAGGGGAATGTGAGGATTTAAAGAGGAGTTTGATGGGTCATAAAAGTGTAAATATCTTCAAAGAAGTACCTTGAAAAAAAAGAAAAGCAAACCAGAGAAAAGGAAAAGAATCAACTCATAACAAAGTGGCAGATTTTTTTGTGAAAACACATTTACACAAAGTGGAGACACTGGAGTGAATACTGACGATGGATACTCATTGCTCAGGCATTAAAGTCTTTTTGTCATTTTAAATGATGAAAGAATATTTATGAACACTTCAGCCAAGTCTGGCTTTTTTTTCTATTATCCATGTGATAATTAGGCAGATTTCCATTTGAGGATCTTATCTGGTGGCATTCAAGGTCAAAGTTTCCCTTCATCCACTGGATGGCTTATAAATTTTGGACTTTTAACTGTGTACATGCAGCTATTCCTACTAATAAAAACTCCTCCCATGGCCATTCACTACTACACCAAAGTAACTAAGTAATAGAAACAATAATATGAGAGAAAGGTTTGAAATTTCTACAGTAGATAGTGAAAAGTTTTTCAATTTCAGGCTGTTTTTTAAAAGGCCATTTGACTTCAGTAACACAGGTTTAGAGTCAGGTCAGTGACCCTCCTTCTACCACCAGTTGCTAGGTAAAAATGTGGATTCCCTCAATGGTTGGCAAGTGGGTGCTGACAGTCGCGAGGGGAAATTAGTAGCAAAGTGATATACAGTGATTGCTTTGGTCACTAGCAGATTGCAGTGGTCACCTGCTTTTTGTTGTTTCCAAGCGTTGCAGGCGAGTCAGAGTGTTAGAGGCAAACTGCAGCAATGTGCAAGTGAACTCTCACGATTTCGTGTAGGGCAGATAGTGTGGAGAGAATGAATTGGACCCAAATGCAGAAAACAGAGAGATGAAGGTGGATGTCTAACAGAAAGTGAGCCTTTATTGTTGGCTGCACAAAACACTACCAAACAAAAGGCGACGGGGAACTAAGATAAACAAACAAACAAAAAAAAAAACCTAAATGAGAAAAACTAAACAAGAAACCTGAGACATAGAAATAGAAATAGATAGAAAAAACCTGGAAACGCAGAGGCAACACGGAGGAAGACATGCAGATGACAAGGGACACAGGAAAAACGCACCATAAACGCAGAGGGCAATGAGGGAATATGTAACAGGAGGGAGACACAGCTGAATCTAACTAGATGAGACGAGACAGGGAGGAAGCAAAACAGAATACACTGACACAGGACATGAGACTTTCAAACTAAAACAGGAAATACACGAACATCAAAACCAGGAGCACTAGACGTAACACAAGGAAAGGGAGGGAGGCACAGTGACAAAACCTAAGGGCTGGAAAATGACTAAAGTACTAAAGAATAACTCAGGAATCTAGAAGTGCAAAAGACAAAATCATTAAGAATCACTAAATAACAGAACACTAAATAAACAAAACATAAACACGAGGTCACCAGACCATGACAGTGAACAAACAACCAGTCAGGGAATACAGATTTTTACCTAGCAACTGGTGGATGCTGGGGCCGTTGATTGGTCTTTGGGCTTTTGTAACTGAGATGGACATTTATTCAGTTTGTTTCTTTTTTGATTAAGAAATTGTGAATTATGAATCTTACTACAGGTTGAAGATGAATTATGGCAGGTTTTTGGAAAGATCCTTTGCCATTACAGGATTTCCAACACTGGACACATTGTGCCAACTTCACAAATATTAAAATGAAATGAGAGAAATTGGAAGACATCATCTTCATTATTATCAAGAAATGAAGTAATCTTGCTCTCAACCGTCTGGTTTGTGGGAATTTTTAGCCTTGGCGGCGATATGTGGTCTTGGACTGCTCTTGTTTTATTTAAGCTTATTTATGTGTAATCATGCAACTAATTCACACATGTTCTCGTGATTGACAAAGATGCTAATGAGCATGCTCTGGCTCAAAACTGGGAAACTCCAATCTTTCTTCATCATCATGTACCTGAATGTTTTTTGCAAACTTTTTTGGCCTGTGCACCACTCAGCAGTTTTTTTTTACTGAAATTAATGAGTAGCCATCTTGTAACTGGAATCCAGTTCTCCCTAATACATCTATCCCAATCCATTCTGGGATAGTTGCCGGCAGTATACACAGGCCAGCTCTCAAGCTTAATAAACAAACCTGTTGGGTCATACATTAATAATCCAATTACATCCCTGCTGTCTGTAGGTCAGAGCCAATTGCAGGCAGCTTGTGAAACTACTGTCTGTGTGGCTCACAGCACAAACCTTCAAGCAGTCATTTATAATAAAACATTGCATAGAAAAAGACTAGTACTCTTCAGCCTGATTTTAAACACTCGATAGCTTCTCCTGAAAACCAAAAATTCTTAACACATTCTTACATTTCAACTGTGTCGAGTACCAGTACAGGTGGTCCACGTGCGCCCCTGCCACTTAAACCATGTGCATGCCACTGGAAAGCAATGTGCGCACATCGAAGGGTTTTGTAATACCGAAACCCAGGGCATAGGTAACTCCGGCGAGGTGATGCTGTTCTCAATTTATCGCACGTCTCGTCAGAAAGGTGTGGCCCCGGATTTGCGGTGGCGCCCTTTACCACGAGGGACATCAGTGGCAGCGGCAGCAGCCTGCCCTCTGACTGCAAAGCGCTAAAAGAGTCTGACCCAAATGGGCTGTGAACGGCCGAGGTGTAGCCAGAGATTAACAACGTGTGGCAGCTGGAAACGGGTCGCCTTTGCACACAGTAAATACTCTTGCACCCTTCCATGCAGAACGAGACTCAGACGTTATACGTGTTATTAATAGAACAATTATAGGTGCGGCAAGAATAGCATGTTTATGTCCGAGCGTCGTCACAGCCAGGGAAAACACATTACAGACATTTAACACCGGGATATACCCATTAAAAAGTGAGACTTGTTAAAATGCAGAACGGGAGACTTGTATTTCCACGTGTGACTTTTGTCTGTGCACTTGCTTGTACAAACACAGATTATTGGGAACAAGCATGTGGTGTCCATAGCTTATGTGGATTATAAAGAGCACCACATGGGCTTGGAAATGGTTCGGTTATTGCAAATAGAAAAGTGTTTATTAAACATTTATGAGTGCTGGGGTCCATTTGGAGAAATGTCTCCACTCACAAAACACACAAAAGTTGTTTGCGGTTTGGAACATAAACTAAAATACAAAGAGTTGGTTCAACACGGAGTCACGACTTTGTCGTTTCTCATGGAGATGAGACTCGAGTCCAGCGGCGTTAGAAGTTGTTTACCCCTGTATCCTCTGTGTATATAGCTGTTTGGTTTCTTCAGATTGATTACTATGGATGCTTTGGGACTCCTTTTTGGAGGAAGAGTCAAACTGCTCGGTCGCATGCTAATGCAAAACAGAGCGAGATGATTCGGCTCTCCCGCTGACACTGTTTGGACGAGTATGTAAATGTTTAATAGTGGCGTGAGTAAACGCACATGAAGGTTAGGTGTCGGGATTTGAGAGGGCCTTGTTTGGCAGCTGTTGACAACCAATGCCGAGTACTTGCGAGCAACCTCGCAGCACAAAGCGTCATGTAAACACGAAGCTATCGTTGCCTTAAAGAAACACTGATGTCACATGGAGAGGAATCCTCAAAGACCAAACAAATACCTAAGATGCAAAGCTGGCAGTGTAACAAACAGGCAGTCTTTACTTAGAAGTTTGGCAGCAAAAGAAAAGCAAACAGCACACTTTAGGCATTTATGACCAGTGTGCTTTGTGTTTTCAAATATGGACGCAAAGAAGAGGCATAATAGAAGTTCTCTACAGACACAGACAGCCTTGACTAGATGGCAATAGTCAAGGATGTCTGTGTCTTGATTGTAGATTTAATCTTGAAATTACTTTTTTTTGGCTGGGAGCAGTAGAAATCTGGCATATTTTAAACATAGACTGTAAATAAATGACTGATGTCACCTTGTGTTTTCTGGACTGGGCATCTTTAAATCTTATTGCTAACACTCTGGTTTTTTAAAGCGAGAACTGACCATAGAGCAGAACACAATGAGCAGACTCGAAAAAACCAACAAAAATAGAGACACTGATACTTGATAAGTAGCAGATATTAACACTTCATCCACAAAAGCTGGAGCACAGATCATTGTAATGGTCTCTACCTCACAGCAGGCTGTGTTATGTATGATATACAGTGGGGCAAAAAAGTATTTAGTCAGCCACCGATTGTGCAAGTTCCCCCACTTAAAATGATGACAGAGGTCAGTAATTTGCACCAGAGGTACACTTCAACTGTGAGAGACAGAATGTGAAAAAAAAATCCATGAATTCACATGGTAGGATTTGTAAAGAATTTATTCGTAAATTAGGGTGGAAAATAAGTATTTGGTCACCTCAAACAAGGAAAATCTCTGGCTCTCACAGACCTGTAACGTCTTCTGTGAGAAGCTTTTCTGTCCCCCACTTGTTACCTGTATGAATGGCACCTGTTTGAACTCATCATCTGTATAAAAGACACCTGTCCACAGCCTCAAACAGTCAGACTCCAAACTCCGCCATGGCCAAGACCAAAGAGCTTTCGAAGGACACCAGGAAAAGTATTGTAGACCTGCACCAGACTGGGAAGAGTGAATCTACAATAGGCAAGCAGCTTGGTGTGAAAAAATCAACTGTGGGAGCAATCATCAGAAAATGGAAGACATACAAGACCACTGATAATCTCCCTCGATCTGGGGCTCCACGCAAGATCTCATCCCGTGGGGTCAAAATGATCATGAGAACGGTGAGCAAAGATCCCAGAACCACACGGGGGGACCTGGTGAATGACCTGCAGAGAGCTGGGACCAAAGTAACAAAGGTCACCATCAGTAACACACTACAACGGCAGGGAATCAAATCCCGCAGTGCCAGACGTGTTCCGCTGCTGAAGCCAGTGCATGTCCAGGCCCGTCTGAAGTTTGCCAGAGAGCACATGGATGATACAGCAGAGGATTGGGAGAATGTCATGTGGTCAGATGAAACCAAAGTAGAACTTTTTGGTATAAACCCAACTCGTCGTGTTTGGAGGAAGAAGAATACTGAGTTGCATCCCAAGAACACCATACCTACTGTGAAGCATGGGGGTGGAAACATCATGCTATGGGGCTGTTTTTCTGCCAAGGGGACAGGACGACTGATCCGTGTTAAGGACAGAATGAATGGGGCCATGTATCGTGAGATTTTGAGCCAAAACCTCCTTCCATCAGTGAGAACTTTGAAGATGAAACGAGGCTGGGTCTTCCAACATGACAATGATCCAAAACACACCGCCCGGGCAACAAAGGAGTGGCTCCATAAGAAGCATTTGAAAGTCCTGGAGTGGCCTAGCCAGTCTCCAGACCTCAACCCCATAGAAAATCTGTGGCGGGAGTTGAAAGTCCGTGTTGCTCGGCGACAGCCCCAAAACATCACTGCTCTCGAGAAGATCTGCATGGAGGAACGGGCCAAAATACCAGCTACTGTGTGTGCAAACCTGGTAAAGACCTATAGTAAACGTTTGACCTCTGTTATTGCCAACAAAGGTTATGTTACAAAGTATTGAGTTGTATTTTTGTTATTGACCAAATACTTATTTTCCACCCTGATTTACGAATAAATTCTTTACAATTCCTACCATGTGAATTCATGGATTTTTTTTTCACATTCTGTCTCTCACAGTTGAAGTGTACCTCTGGTGCAAATTACTGACCTCTGTCATCATTTTAGGTGGGGGAACTTGCACAATCGGTGGCTAACTAAATACTTTTTTGCCCCACTGTATATTAAAGACGACCCAAAAGGCATCAACAAACAAACATGACCAAGAGGTCCAGGTCAGCAACTCCAATTAGCTAAAGTGTATTTAGTAGCTGCCTGCGTCAACATGCCTTGACGAATTCCAGATGGATGACTAATAAAACTTTAAATGTTTTATAAAATAATCATTAAAAAAGTTATACAGACCACATCTGTCTTTGTACCAGAGAATAAACATGTTATTTTCATATTTATAGTCAGGTATTTTTAAAATTGAAAAATATGGGCAATGGGGAAACCCCAACTGGCCATTAAAGGAACTGCACCCTACTTTTTAGAACCTCCACTTGTTTTTTCAGTCTTCGACAATGCTGCTTGATATTAAAAGTTGACGTCTAAACTTTTAGCTTTAACCTTAAACCAAGTCTATGGTTATGAGCACGTACCAGACTGTAAAGCAGGGCTTTTGGACATCTAATTCATTTCACTTTAAAATCTGAGAGTAGATTTAAATTCAGCTGATATTTCTCTGCTTACTCACCACTGTGACATTGTTCATATGAAAACAACTAGCCACTTACGTTAGGCATATACTGAAATCACATGATCCGTAAAGTCTATTCATATTTTTTATACAGTTTTTTTTATAAAACCACATTTATATTTACCACAGTGGTATATAGATACATTTTACATATAGTTTAAAATGATACAAAACCTAAAATTGTAATTAATTTTAATTAAAAGGAGCTTGAGTTTCGTAACAGCTAGCCCTACTAAGCTTTTACTTATTTTATTATCAAATGTATACTGTTACAGTGTATATTCATTCATATTAAACATAAATAAATAGGTCAGCGTATTAGCAAGTCCCAGTAAACCAAAAACTCAACTTTAGGCGCTGTATGATATCAAGGAGAACAAATATTCGTAATATGTTCAACTGAGACACAGAAGCCCCACCCACCAGCTATTCAAACAATCTGTTTGGGAGGGGCAGCCAATCACAAGAAAGATGACTTAAAAGGAGGGTACCAAAAATCACTTGTTCAACATTTTAGGCAACGATGATTAAGGGCCTGCAGTAGGACCACTATAACTAAAAGAACATATATACTTTTTAGATTTCTTAACAGGGAAAACTGCTCTAGTTATCTCTCTCTCTCTTCCATAGCGTGTCTTTTATCCTGTCTTCCTTCTCTCACCCCAACCGGTCACGGCAGATGGCTGTCCCTCCCTGAGCCTGGTTCTGCTGGAGGTTTCTTCCTGTTGAAAGGGAGTTTTTCCTTCCCACTGTCGCCAAAGTGCTTGCTCATAGGGGGTCATATGATTGTTGGGTTTTTCTCTGTATGTATTATTGTAGGATCTACCTTACAATATACAGGGAGTGCAGAATTATTAGGCAAGTTGTATTTTTGAGGAATAATTTTATTATTGAACAACAACCATGTTCTCAATGAACCCAAAAACTCATTAATATCAAAGCTGAATGTTTTTGGAAGTAGTTTTCAGTTTGTTTTTAGTTTTAGCTATTTTAGGGGGATATCTGTGTGTGCAGGTGACTATTACTGTGCATAATTATTAGGCAACTTAACAAAAAACAAATATATACCCATTTCAATTATTTATTTTTACCAGTGACACCAATATAACATCTCCATATTCACAAATATACATTTCTGACATTCAAAAACAAAACAAAAACAAATCAGCGACCAATATAGCCACCTTTCTTTGCAAGGACACTCAAAAGCCTGCCATCCATGGATTCTGTCAGTGTTTTGATCTGTTCACCATCAACATTGCGTGCAGCAGCAACCACAGCCTCCCAGACACTGTTCAGAGAGGTGTACTGTTTTCCCTCCTTGTAAATCTCACATTTGATGATGGACCACAGGTTCTCAATGGGGTTCAGATCAGGTGAACAAGGAGGCCATGTCATTAGTTTTTCTTCTTTTATACCCTTTCTTGCCAGCCACGCTGTGGAGTACTTGGACGCGTGTGATGGAGCATTGTCCTGCATGAAAATCATGTTTTTCTTGAAGGATGCAGACTTCTTCCTGTACCACTGCTTGAAGAAGATGTCTTCCTGAAACTGGCAGTAGGACTGGGAGTTGAGCTTGACTCCATCCTCAACCCGAAAAGGCCCCACAAGCTCATCTTTGATGATACCAGCCCAAACCAGTACTCCACCTCCACCTTGCTGGCGTCTGAGTTGGACTGGAGCTCTCTGCCCTTTACCAATCTAGCCACGGGCCCATCCATCTGGCCCATCAAGACTCACTCTCATTTCATCAGTCCATAAAACCTTAGAAAAACCAGTCTTGAGATATTTCTTGGCCCAGTCTTGACGTTTCAGCTTGTGTGTCTTGTTCAGTGGTGGTCGTCTTTCAGCCTTTCTTACCTTGGCCATGTCTCTGAGTATTGCACACCTTGTGCTTTTGGGCACTCCAGTGATGTTGCAGCTCTGAAATATGGCCAAACTGGTGGCAAGTGGCATCTTGGCAGCTGCACGCTTGACTTTTCTCAGTTCATGGGCAGTTATTTTGCGCCTTGGTTTTTCCACACGCTTCTTGCGACCCTGTTGACTATTTTGAATGAAACGCTTGATTGTTCAATGATCACGCTTCAGAAGCTTTGCAATTTTGAGACTGCTGCATCCCTCTGCAAGATATCTCACAATTTTTGACTTTTCTGTGCCTGTCAAGTCCTTCTTTTGACCCATTTTGCCAAAGGAAAGGACGTTGCCTAATAATTATGCACACCTGATATAGGGTGTTGATGTCATTAGACCACACCCCTTCTCATTACAGAGTTGCACATCACCTAATATGCTTAATTGGTAGTAGGCTTTCGAGCCTATACAGCTTGGAGTAAGACAACATGCATGAAGAGGATGATGTGGACAAAATACTCATTTGCCTAATAATTCTGCACTCCCTGTAAAGCGCCTTGAGATGACTGTTGTTGTGATTTGACCCTGTATAAATAAAACTGAATTGAATTGAATTAAATAATAGAGCTTAAGAATAAAAAAAAAAAAGACAATGATAGTCCTTTAAATTTAGCATACCTGAGATGGCAATGCTACCCTGCGAAATGTACAGGAAGACACCCTCTGCTCTTTGATAAATGAGCTGAAGATTTCTTGATGTGGTGACAGGATGGTAGAAATATGGTATGAAATATCAAAGATATCAAATGAGTGAAGTATCTGAGGTTTCTGACAGGGTAGGGGTTTCTTTAACAGGAGAAGGAAACTATCTCACTCAATGCCCCTTTGTATTGAGTCTCTGCACACGAATTATGGGTGACGTCAGGTGTAATAGTGTCTGAGTTGGTGTTTTTTTCCCCTCCTTGGTGAGGTCTTTGTGGTTCTTCAAGTAGCGTTTACAGGTTTGGGCTTGGGTTAAATTTAAGGTAAAAGTTGTGGTTTTGCATGTAGAGCTGGAAGGAAACTGGTTTGACGTTAGTGTAGTAATATAAGCATGTGTAGCTGCGTCTTCTTGCTTGACAGAGGCAAGACGCTGACATGCAGTTGACCCCTAGCTGGCATGTGGCAGTGGCTTATTTTACACCCCGTGAACTGACTGAAAGGTGACTCTGTGTGTATGCGTGTGTGGAGGCAGCGATGAGCACCAGATGGATGGCAAAGCCACCGGGACCATCGAGTGCACAGGTGAACCACAGCGACGAGGTCGATCAGGAACAGCCTCCCTTTGCTGTCGTATGAGACTAAATATCAGTGGTCTGGAGGACAGATGTATTTTATGTTGAGAAATGTTCTTTCCACTCTATTGAGTGTTTACACTGGCAAGACTGTTTGACTGACATTATGGTGGCTGTTTCTCATTGTTATTGCTCTGTCGATATTGCCAGAGTTCTTGCTAGATTTTAATAAATGGCTTTTAGGGAGATTTTCAGGATGACCCGTTGACCAGATGGATGGAGGCTAAAGCTTTAATTTGATTTTCAGCTATTAAATCAACTTTTCATGATCTCATTCACACACAGATGATGTAGATAAAGTTTTTCTTCAGCCCCTTAGCGACATAAATTGTGAAAACAAGGGTAAAGGTTCAGCTATTGAGTCCACGTGATGATTGAATGATTCCCATTCAGCCGTTTATTTTGTTATTCTTGACATGCGACTATACAAATCCGGAGAAGTTGTGATTCTTTGTAGAGGAATAGTTTTGGGAAGTAGGCTTATCTAATTTCTTACTGAGAGTCAGATGAGAAGATTGGTCCCACTTTTACATCCGTTTCATACATTTCATCTATGCTGAAATTTAAGTGTTGTTTAATAAACTTTATGGGTGTTAGTTGACAGATTTTTCTTCTGGACTTGAGCAGCGAAAAACACGGGATTCTCTATCAATTTGCATATCTACGTAATAATTAAAGTACGGTCATGGAAACTGAAGACAGGAAATAGTTTTCCATTTCGGTCTGCAGGGAGCACTGCCTGCTCCCCACAGTACTTACTGAGGGGCAAAAAAGAAAAATAAGTTGTCAGCAAATAATTCTCAGATTTTACATGTGGTCAGTCACGTATTTCAGATCATACTCAATAAAAATTTTAATTAAGTAGTACATTTAGAATAAAATAGAATTTTATTAACCCCTTGGGGAGGTCCCCTCAGGGAAATTATGATTCCAGCTGCGTAACACCAATTCACATTACTGGTGTGAACTGGTGTTGTGCTTGGATCATTCTAAGTCTAAGATAGTGGGATTATCCATGACATGCTAATTAGCTAACAACCTGTCAATCACCTATCAGCCAGTGTCTAAAGTGCTTGAACTGGAGGCAGCTGGACTCCTGAAGATGTTTTAAGTCGCTGGAGAAACCTTGATGGGTAAATTCAGGTATATAACCTTTAGGAGACGAGTCATCCTGGTGGTATTTTGACATGCCATCAACTTTCAGAAATTAAGAAGCATTTCGAACAAGTGATAAAACATCTCAAGAACCTAAAAGACAATTTACCTTCAACTCAAACTACTATGACCTGGATAACTGAAAATCTATACAGACATCTTTAGCTGATAAGAGTGCAGATTATCACAGTTTGTGAGGCAAAGCATGTGGAGATGATGGAGAGTGGACCCAAACACAGACAAACGGAGGTTAAACTGTAAGTGGGTGTTTATTTAAAGATACAACAAAAAACATTACAAAGCAACAACAACAACATGAGGAACTGAAAACACTAACAAAGCCTAGACTGGGAACAGCTAAACAAAGGAACAAGTGAAATGTAGAAAACATAGCAAAACCCGACAACCAGGAATGAGGAGCCTGAGACATGAAAATATCAAGGATGATTCACAAAAGTATGCAGGGGATGAATCACAGAGGCAATATGGATGAAAACACGCAGGCAAAAACACAGACGATCCAACACTAAACAAAGGAAAGCACAAACTATATACACACCAGGTAACGAGGCAGGAATGCACAACAGGAGGGAGACACGGCTGGGATTAATCGGACATAACGAGACACAGGAAGTAAAGCAGACTACACTGACAAAGGACCAGGACTATCAAATTAAAACAGGAAACACACAGGCTGAACTCAAGACACGTAAGCTAACACAATGACCGGGGAGACACAGAGAACATAGAGACCTGAAACGTGGGACAGGAAGGCAAAGAGCAAACACAACATGGAACACAGGGAAGGCACATAACAAAACCGGAAAACTAGAAATCAGGAAATACAAAAGAACTATGGAGCTAGAAATACTGAGACAGAAACTAGCAGTGGTAAATCATGAACTCAAAAACTATTTAATAAATAAAAAAAATACAAAACACTGGGTCACCGACCCAGGACCGTAACACAGATTCATAGTCAGATCCTTGTTACTGTCACAACAAGATGGTGATGGTGCTCAGCCTGAAGCTTAGAGTTCATCAACCAGTGGGTGATGTCACAGTGGCTACATCTGTCTTTTGTACTACACTGTCAAGAGAACTAAATTATGAAAAGTTGTCTATAAAAACCTTTGACAGGACGTTTCCAAGCTTGTCTTCCAGCACTCACACCAGTGAGTTACAGTTTAGTTGCCTCATGGAGACCATGAGTGCTGCAGGAACCTGCGAACAAAGCAAATCTCGAGAAGCCTGAAGACTTGGCTCATGCAGCCGGGGAGCAATTTGAATTATCCAAGGTACAACCAGTCAGGAAACACAAACAACAAGCGCACATATCTTTATTAGCTGACTTTCCTACTGGATCTGTAGAGAAAATAATAATAACGAGCCCTCTTTAAAAGTAGAATAACAGACAAAAAACGAATAGAAAAATATCCTAATAACAAGAAACAGCGTCTTAATTCCATGAAAAAAACTGAATCTCATTGTTGTCAGTCACACTATTATTTATGTTTAACTTATTCTTATTCTCTTGTATATTATATTCTTAGTCATTTGCCAATTTCTTTCCAATTTATTGGGGAATGAAATCCATACAGTATTTCTTGCAAAACATTGAGTGAATTAAATACATAAATATTAAGTTACAGAAGGATAAACTACAGGACTGTATTTTTAAAAAAACATGCTTGAGGGTGACAGCCTCGCATGTGGCGCAGATCTTTGCTTGCTTGTTTAGAACATTAAGGTCTGAAAAACATGATGTTTCAATCACAGTTTAGCTTTCCTGTATTTTGCTGGAAGCAAAACGTGAAATAGTAAAAATAATAAAGACATTTTATTTTTTACATTGCAGAGACCTGATTTGTACAGACTCAGACTTGTTTCCCCGTTTCCAGTCTCTATGTGGTAAACTAACTGTCTGTTGCCCCTGGCATTGTATTTACCACAAAAAACATGAGAGAGGTATCTGTCATGTTAGTGAAAAAGCAAATAAACACATGTCGAAGCAAATGTCAAACCGTTCCTTTCAGGAATGCAGAGTGTGATTTAGATCTGATGTCATGAGAAAATGACGCCATAGAGGAGAGAAATGGCCTCTGTCACGTTTTTGGACAATTGTTTGGGCCGACTTTCTCCTTCAGTGTAAAACCAGCAAGACTTTGAGTCCTGTTGCTGGCACCGACGTGCTATACAAGGTGTACCGAGGTTGTAAACATTTCCTCTTCAGGTTTTGGCTCCAACAGCTGCAATCTATTTTCCCTCAGACCTGAAATGGCTTTTGTGTGCCAGGGCAGGAGTATTTTTACTTTTCTTCCAAACTCAATCTGTTTCTTCTTTTTCTCCCATTTTAACGTCACCAATTCTTGTATTTCCTTCATTTGGCACCTTAAAAGACAAGAAGTCATAGACCCTGGCAAGAAACTCAGAGCTTTGTGTCAGACATCATTAGTGAAGGAACGACGTCTTACTTCGGCCATTGTTTGTTTAGCCTTTAAAGGAACAGTTTTACTCCTGCTGGGTGTGTGTCATGTTGTCTGTGTCGGGACTCTTTTAATCAGGATGAACCTGAATACCTGATGAAACCTGTTTTAAACTTGATGTCTAAAACTGAGAAGAAAATGTTGGTGCAGCAACACAGATCCAGAATCAGCAGTTTTACACATATTTGTTTGGTCCACGTTCTGGTTCATTCCTTCAGATTACGTTTTTTTCAAAACATTTTTTCAAAACTAAATCAAAAAAAGCATTTTGTACAAAAACAGATCCATTGTAACGTAATGATTGCATTTAAAGTACATCTTTTTAAACGGAAGAGCTGCAAACTAAATTCACAAAGTGCTTTAGCTGTAAAAACATTCACTGAAAGGTAAAAAGTATCACATTCTGATAAATTATCAATAAACAGATCCAAACATTTTACTGAAACAATCCAAACAGTTACTGTACGTGTTCATCTGCTCGATCTCTTGTGAACTCCACTCAATCATAATTGTAATTTCTACATCTTATTTGATACTTTGACAGGCAGCAGTATATCATTTGTGAGTGCCACAGCCACTGGAGGTCTCTCTTGCACCAGGATTGCAGGACAGTGAAAGCTTATTCGGCCTGCAATGCAACATCTTTCAAATGTGTCTTCAATTAGCGATCTGCAGTCAACACCATCCTCCGACTTGGAATGTCAGCTGAGTTGGAGATAACCTCCTCGGTTTTCTTTTATCTCACCATAAAAACCCCAGCGAGGGACAGCTCAGTCATAGATGTCCTGCACACATTTGTAAAGCAGATCCAGAGTCACAGATAACAAAAAAAGCCACTTCTAAGAGCTTTTCATTTTTCACTTCAGTTTCGATGATATGACTCATGTTGGCACGATTGTGTAATCTTGCATGTGAAGTTTTCCTTTCAGTGTGTGCAGGCTGGCGGGTGCTGCAATACTTGTGCACAGGCTGCTTGGCTGTCATGTAATGAGGGAGTAAGATAAAATGATGAACTCGGTCCACAGGTGAGGATTCTTTAGCAGCAGGGAGTATGGATAAAACACATGCACGTTTTACGGTTCGACCAGCAGTGACTTTGAAGACAGTTACGGATATTAGGTCCTGATATTCAATATCCACACATTTGACAAATTAAATCCACAAATATTACAAGAATTCAGTGTTCACATTACTGTGGGAAAGCCATAGGACACAAAACCATTCACCGAGATCCAGACCAATAAACTATTTCAGGATGAACAAAAAAGCAACTTGTTTTAACACTAAACAAAAAATGTTTTGGGTTTTTTTTTTTTTTGAGGGGGATATAAAATATAATGGATATTGTTCTTTTTTTAATTTAAAAAAAACTTGTAGAAAGTGTGGTAGTAAAAAGTGTGGTATTTTAGTGGCATTCAGCATGAGCAGTAACTTCAATAGTGTGCACTGCAGCTGTATGGAAATGTATCCCATTAACTGTAATGTCATGTGCTAATGATGTTAGACAGAGGAGGAGAGATACACAGTGAAAAGAGCTGGACATCCCAACTGATACTAAAGATAATCCAAATGGCAAAGTTTACCTCTGGATGGTGAGATAATTAAATAAAAATGCAAAAGGAAACAACAGCACAAACACTTAGATTAGTTGGTTGAGGCCTAGCAGACATCAGTGAAGCAGCCAGGCCTCAAAGGCTTCCAGTATCCAAACGGATGAGTGGGTTACAATCAAAAAGAAATATCAATAAAAGCCAAAACCTTTTACTTAGATGAGCCAATAACATGCTTTTTGATTCAGTTTTAGTGGGTACTTTAATATTGGAGTGACACTTTTGAAGTCTGCCTCAAGTGACCAATAGAGGAACTGCAGTTACGGGTACTTCATTTGTTTTTTGTCTCCAGATGTTGCTACTTGGTTTGTTTTGCAGATCACCATTTTAAAAAGGATTTTCTAGTTTTGTCGAGGATGAAGACAGCCCTGATGAGGAAGGCTACTGCATTCCAGATACTTTGGAAGTTGAAACTCAGGTGTGACGTTGAGTGCGTTCTGGTAGCAAAGTTGGAAAAGCAAAGATATACAGGATTTGTTTTGCTACTTTGTCACTAGCAACAGTGCAATACGTTTGTGTGTGTGCCTGGTCAATATTCTACGTATGGATTATTTAGCGATTCTCAAATACACAACAGTGGCCGAACAGATTAAAAGTTCAAGTTTTATTACTGTTTACATTCACTGCCGCCATCTCAGATTGTTAACTAGCGGTTGGCGGGGCTGCTCCGACTTTCCAAGATGAGGGGGTGTTCTAGATGAAAATTTGAACTGAAAATTCCAGTTTGCAGCTTAATCTGGAATGCACTATATGGTAAGGTAAGTTGGGTCAGACATGTGGTGCCAACCAATCAGCTAGCTTCCTGCGTTTTACCCCTACAGGTAAAAATGCAGAAGCAAACAGCAGCTTCAAAATTGCAAAAAAAATGTGAGGCAGATTTTATCATTTCTGATATCTGCTCATTTTATCATATTAGATATTAGATGAGTAGATATCAGCTGAAACTAGCTGAATTCAGTCTGACACTGTCGTTCAATGTGAAAATGCGAACGGAGCACGTATGCACTCATTTCCTCACAAACACCCATTCCCTTAACTCTAATGTGATATTATTGCAAGGTTTCCCACCTGTCTGCAGCTGTCAGCAGGACCTTCTTGCTACAGATACAGCACAGTTAACCCGCACAGTCACACAGAGCAACAGTCATCTCCTACCCAGCCGGAGATGGACCTTGATGAGCACAAAGGCTGAGTCGCACACCGCTGGAATGCTGACGGCCTTTCTACCAAAATTAGGTATGACAACAAAAAAACTACTCAATTGAACTTTTTGTACAAACAAGCCAAAAAGAAAAAGAGAGAAGACGAAGTTATTCAAGTAGAAAATGACACCTTTGAAGCTCTTTTTGGCTCTGGGGCTTTTTCAGAGTATCGCTCCCAGGCAGCCACATCACCGCCAACAGTATGTTTTGAATAAAGTGCAAGTGTGGCGCGTGGCACACTCATGTTGTAGCAACGTGAAAAATATGATTGTGGTGAGGTAAATATTAATATGACTGGGAGTGCATGATGTTTTTTGTGTATTTGTGTAAACAGTAAGCCCGCTCATGTTCTAGTTGTGTAGGAAAGTGAGTGGGGGAGTTGATTTTCTGATTTTGCTTTCATCTGATGAAGGTGTTTTTCTTCCACTTTTTACAGTATCACAGTTTCTTCCAGATATTTCTCACATTTACAAAACTGTTACTAGAACATTTATACTTTTCTGCAAAATATGGAAAAATGTGAAGGTTGAACACAACACAGCAAACGTGTAGATGATCATTTAAAAAAGGTCCAACCAAAAACAGATGTGCATTGGTGTAAGTGTGTGTGCATGTACTGTTTTTTTCACTTGATGTGTGGCTTTGCTTATTATAAGGCTACATCCACCCTACAATACTCTCATTAAAAAGCAAACAATAAAAACAGTGTTAATAACAGTTTATAACAGGTTTAGAGGTAAGGGTTACATGACCTTTCAGCTACACTGGGCATGCCCATGCTGGTGAACACACAAAGTAGAGGGTTGGGTACTTTATCAGTTAGCTGTCAGACCAAAACAGGAAGTGGCTGTGAGGTTCAGAATATCTTCACCTTTAAGTTTTGAAACTGCACATTAAAACAAAACAAAAAAAAAGTACATTTTGGGATAACCTGTGAAGCAAGTAAATGGATTTTCAGGATCAGGAATACATTTCTGGAATCTTCAGCCACACTGTATTGGTTCTGAATCTGCTGCAAATTTGAGCAAAGGTGCAGGTGTTAACTTAAAACTCCTAAAAATATGACCAGGGAGATCCAGATGTTTCATTTCTAAAGCTAAAGGGATATAACAGACAAAAGTCTGGTGACTTTGACCCAAAATAAGGGTTAAAAGATCTTTTTGTCCTTGAACTCCTTTGCAGTTTCAGAGCAATTATGCATTAATTAGCATCTCAATACAGCATGCTGACACAGTCTCACTGCACATGCTATCAGAGCATAGAACAAAGGCTTTGCTTATTCATTTAATAGATACAGATAAAATAAGGCAAGAAAAAATGTAAAATAATTGTTTCCTACATCTTTACCTCAATAACAAGAAGTGTACTCCATCTAAAATGGTGGTCGACACCTCCCGTGTAAACTGAAAGCTCTGAAAAATTTCCAGCAGCTACGAGTTTTTTTTTTTCAACTGTTGGTCAATTTTGGTTTCATGGCGTAGTTGTTAACACTGATTCGAGATCAGGAGGAGACACAAACCCAGCTTCAGGCGGTCACAAGCTAGTGTAGTCGTAGTGCCAGTCCCAAGCCTGGATAAATATTGGGGCTGTATGAGGAAGGGCATCCGATGTAAAAGCTGTGCCAAATCACACATGCTGATCCATCTGCTGTGGCAACCCCTTGGGAAACAATCAAGCAGCCGAAAGTCCCTATTTTCAAAGTCAACAACGAACCTTCAAGTTCAACAACTGAATTAATTCATCAGTATATGAGGGTTGACTGACTGCTAATAACCTTGGGAATAACAAATAAGACAAAAAATAACCAATATGAATATGAAAATGCCAAACACTCACCCAGCTCCCTAAATAATTAAAAATGACACATTTGCAGGACTGAATATTTGGACTGGAGCTTAAAGACAGCATGATTGGTGGCATCATGGAATCATCATTTTATAACATCTTATCAACAAAACTTTTCATAAAGTTAGAAAATAGCTAGCAGTAAATGAAAACTATTCTTTTTTAGCAATCCCTCTGCAAGTATTCCTTGTTTTGTTTTTTTGTCTGGCTTTTCACCTCAAGTACAGAACTGTTAGAATAAACATTTGGGACCACTCCACCAGTTTTTGTATGTTTGTGATGTCCTGCATGGCTGTTATTGCTCTGAGTCATTTTCTTTTTCTCATTTTGATGGCTTAAACTGCAGCTCGGTTAAAGTGTCTCTGGATGAGAGCGTCAAGGAAAAGCCTCCAATGTAAATGGAAAAAATGTGTGCGAAAGCTCTCAACACATACATGCGTGACCGCGTATGCATTGAATCCTATTTGTGTGTGCATCTGTATGCATGTATATACAGTATATGTTCAGTATGTGTGAGTAAATCCTTCTCCACTTGCTCCTCGACATCTCTGCCAAGCAGACGGGGTGACATGAGAATTGAACCATCTGCTTCTCCCCCGCTGGCCCGATTGCCAAACAGCCAGTAACTCGCTCCAGCTGTCTGGGAATGGAAAAGACGATCCCGAGACGTTCCGTAGGAATGGCAACCGCGATACAAAAGAATGAAGGACGAACAAAAAAACAAGAACGACATGAGACGAGGCAGATGTAAGATGCTGCTTTCTTTAAGCTACCCATCTTAACTTCTTTTCAGTGACTCGTCTCCAGAAATTCAACCAAAAGAAAACCTCACCAGAAGCCTCTGCAGAGCGGGACAGGACTGCAGGTTTAACGCGTGTTCGCATGATGTCTCCATGTCAGTACTGTCAGAAACACAGCAGGCCTACAATAGCTGGGGAATATGAAGAGTGAAATGAGCTAAAGGCAATAAAATTGAAGTTACACATGTCACTGTCACAGCGGCTGGGCTCTATCGTTTGGCGCTGGACAGCAAGGACTTGGAAAAATTAAAAACAGTCTTTCCCTCTGCAACTGAGTACAGCAACACTTAATCATAAGACTCACAAATACTTAACATTACAGCTAACCCATATGCAAAGGATGCTTCTGTGGTTTAGCCTTAAATTTGAATCAGTTCTTGTTGTTCAAGGCATGTACTTGTTTCTCTTCATCTATGCAGCAGTGTTTTTCAGACATGGACCTTTCACTTGCCTGGGTTTTTTCATATATTTGTGGTTTTCTTTCTGTGTCAATCCAAAACAACAGAGTTGATCTCAGTCTTTTCTAACCAGCTTTTCATCTAGTTTTATCTTGAGGGCAGGGACACCAAGTTGCAGTTTTAGCGGTGCTGGATGTCGTTCAGCTGTCTTGAATCCAACTACTAGACAGACACCAGCGCCACCTTTTTGAACTCCAACTGGCAACGATAGTCCTTGTTCCGCTCTGGAGATCCACAGCAAGCCGGAGGGCTGCTTTAAGCAGAATCTGCAGCAGGTGGAGAACTGCTGCTGCTGTGCAGAGTGCAAAAAGGCACGTTCACATAAAGATGGCTTTATTGTTGATTACTATTCTGTTATTAATTGACATAAAGTTAAAACAAATCTCCAAAAACCCATGTAAAACTTTTATATATGCCCTGTGAACCGAATGAATGGAACTGTAATGCACATGCAATAAGACATGCAACCACACCTGATATTCTTTTAAATGTACTTCTTTACATTCAAAAACGTTGGGTGTTGTGCAGCTGTTACAGGTCTCTGCATATTGAGGCCAAATTGGGCTGCAAGAACTGGTGAAAGTATGAAAACCAAAATATTTCCAACCATGGCCTGCCTGTAGTCCGTTGAGGTGAACGTGAAATCTGCCTTATTTTCTTTTCTCCTGCACTGAACTGTAGATATCTGTGATAACTCTAAAATCATTGTTTGAACAGACTGCATTCCAGTCTTATTTGCAGTACACTAACAAGTAGGCAGATTTTGTTGCTGAATGATCTAATGGACATAAAGCCAACTGAATGGAGCTTCTGAACCCTCATAAGTCCTAGAGCGCTCTCGACTGAGTAAATGCTTACCTGATGTTCACTCAGGTTGTCCTTCTGGTTTCTATCACAAACCCTCTTCATGTTCTTTGTGTCCTCAGACTATGGGACTCTTTGTTTTGCTGAATAGAGATTTCACATTTAAAGCAGCTCTTCAAGGTATTTCAGGACATCGAGGAACTCTACCAAACAAAAACTTTATACCCTGTGGAGTGGAGTGAAAAAATGGCTTTTGAGTAATTGAGTTTAACACCTATAGTATTATTATTTAACAGACACTATGAAGTGCAATGAACATAAGTTGAAGCAAAAAACTTGTGCTGAGAGTTCAAACGTGTCATGTTTAGGGTTTCTGGAGCTGCCCGTGTGCTCTAAAATTTAAAATGATAAAGATACGTGTGTGTTTGTTGTGTGATGAGCAGCACAGAGACATTAGCAAATGGCTAAAAAAGAGCTGAATGGTTGAAAAGTTTAACTGAGCTGAGCTGCTGTCAAAACAGTTGATGTAAGGCTGTCAAAACAAGCAGCTGTGAGTAAATCCTTGATTACAGAGGAAGTGATGCGTCTCTGCAGTATTGTTATGGATACAAAGACCGGCGTGCTGCTGTATGGTCGCTTTAATAGACAGTTCATGTTTAACCCTTTTGGTGATGTTTGATATACTGTTTGTGTATACGCTTAACATGATAGTGGTGCAGTGTCATTCACCAGTTTGTGACACTGAAGAATCTCATGACAGCGAATAGATGTAATTTAGTGACATATTTAGATTGTGTTTATCCATCTTCTAAAAGATGGGTTCAGATGAGTAAGAAGAGAATAAACATGAGTTTAGTTTGTCTTTCTTTTTCTACATCACTTTATGGGTGTGTCTGTGGGTGTGTTAGGTTTGTCAGTTTCATCCATGAACACAGTGTTAATCTGTAAAAAGGTAAAGCTTCAGCCTTCAGTGATTTGCTGTCCTTTATTTATGGAATTTGATTTATTTGCAGTACTGAAATCAGACATAAATTAAAGTTAGCAGTTACCTTACGTGTATTACACATGCTGCCTGAGGAAAATAAATAAAGGAGTGATTTATGCAAGGTAATGATGGCGTCTCTCTGCTACCCCGGTCACAGCAAGGTTGGTGCTGTGGATGTATATAGATGGATGGATGTAGCCACTGTGTAGCCACCAAACCCATTGGTTTTGGACTCTGCTCAAAATTACTGATTTCACCTCTGCCAGTTTGGGATTTTTTTTTTTGTTAATAGTAGTGGTATTGGGCGACACCTGTTAATCTTTGAATTCGGCTCTTTTTTTAGTCCTATTGGCACAAATGCATAAAACAAAACACCAGTCTGCCTTTACAAACATTTATCAGAGACTGAGTCATTCTAAAGAGCTCTCACTACTGTAAGAGGATGCCACTGTTGCAATAAGTTAGTCCATGAAATATCTTCCCTCCTTAATATTCCACAATCAACATTGGTATTACTGCAAATCGGAAGTATTTTGGAGCAACAGCAAGTAAGCCATGTAAATTTACAGAATCCCCAGATGCTGAGGTGAATAGTTTGTAAAAGTTGTGAGTGCTCCTTGCATCCTCTGGTATTAACAGCACAAAACTGTGTGCCAGGAGCTTCATGGCAAGGGAGTCCCATGGCCAAGCAACTCCTGTAGGTGTAATGTTGGTTTGGCCCAGTGTTTTGGTTGACATAGGGTATATCTACAAACTATATATGTACACAGATAGCTAGTAACTACCTGTCAATTAAGGTGGGGATGAATAAGTTATATAAGAAAAGGTCCTCGTCCGCAGAGGTGTCATGAATAGGGAAAGTATCATACTATGTCATACTATCATACTGCATAATACTAGGCATTTAAAAATTGGTTGGTTGAGCTCTGGATCTGGTAAAATCACATCTTGATGCACTCATAAGTTTGTAAGAAACAGATGAAATATTCTTGATACAGTCACCTTAAGTGCATGTAGACCTTTCTTAGACAGTCTATAAAACAGTTTTGAATATATTCATCATTTTGATATATGTATGCCCATTCTCACTACTGGTCCAAGTGCTTGGCTCCCATTTTCCACATTGCTGTGGACAAATAGGCTGCCCTGCATGCCACTGTAACAGTTAAGTTTAATGCCAGTTAAATACGTGCACCAGTCTAAAGTCTGAATTTGGTATCAAAACATAAGGAACATATTTTAATACTCTTTTCTGCACAGTGCTGCTGCTGTACATCCATTAAATTGCCTCCGAGTTGAGGTCCAAAGCACTTCAGGACCGCAAGCTCCCCAAAGAAAAACAGCACATTGGAAAAGAAGAAAGAATACCTATTCATCTGCAGACCAAGGTATTTTTCTTTGCGGCATGCTTGTGCCTTTTTTTTAATAATCCTATATGGTGAGGTTTAAATCTTGATTTGGAAAAAAAAGTCTGTTCCCCCCTCCTAGATATTTTCATTGTCAATTAACCCGTATGGATTGGTGTCAAGGGGTGGTGGTTGACTTCTGCACCCCAGACAGGTTGCAGAATGTCTGGCTGTAAAAGAGAGGAAGAGGCGTCTGGGTGTAGAGCTGGGACTTTCTGGGTTTTGAAAAGTAAGTTTACAGCTGCTTTTATATCGTCCTTCTTTTTTCAGAGGCAGTACGTTAAAGGGTGTTTTTAAATTTTGAGGTATTTTTGCAGACCTAAAAGAAATAAACAGCAGTGTAAACTTTTATTTCAGCACAGGAAAACAAAAACAAACAAAAAATGCAGATAAAGTACATTGTTCTTTCATGGTAACCATGATAGCTCTGCTTTCATCTTCTTAGATGTGCAGGACTTTATAATCTGTGTTTCATCGTGAGATTCTGTGAGAACTGTACTAATAACATTAATATTCTCATTCTGGCAATGAACTCCAATTGTACTCCACTTGGACTCCTTCCAAAACCCTTCAAGGAGCATTTTTGCTGAAAAAACACACTGAACTGAACTCAAATCAGATTACAAAGCCATAAGCATAGAATGCAATTTCCACAATCTCTCCTACAATCTGTAATCTACAGTTGTTCATCGATCAGTGGGTTGTGTGTAGTTTATTTTAGCACACCATACATTGCTTACACAGTTGCCAAAGAAACAAGTGTTTTCAAACAACAGACCATCCCCACTAAGTTAATTAGTGAGGTAATTATTGAGGGTTTGAATAAAGGCCAGCACATACTGCAGCATACTGTACACTGGTGAGAGGGAGAGGACATGCTGCTTTGATGCAACTTGGATTGGAGGGGATTTAGGCATGACGGCACTCCAAAATATGATGTGACCTCTATGACGAGCACATCCACATAACTGTCTTTAATCTGCGATGTTGGTTTCACAAACCTATACCATGCTAGAACAGGAATAAAAAAAACAGAAAACGTTTTGATTATAGTTGGACTACAGGAACAGAAGGCTGGTAGGACAATGTAAAGTAGCTGAAGATCATTAGTTCAAATCTAAAAGTCAGTGGGAAAAATCAAATGACACAGGAATGTTTTGGCACAAATGCTTGGAGATGATGCAGCACTCACATTTGATATCTATGTTATATTTATATTTTTGGGTCCAAATCATTCATTTGCAACTAATATCTCTCTCTGTATATGTATCTGACCAATTCTACTCCTCTGCTTTTAACAGGTCCGATGTGTCGGGAGCACGTTGAACCCAATGAACTCAATAAAGATGTTTTCAAACATGTAGAGCAGCCCTGAACTTTTCGAGACATTACCTAACAGAGCAACCTGTGAGAACGCAAATGTCCAGTGCAGTCAGATTGGACACCAGCCAGTCTTTTACCTGCTAGTGAGAAAGTCCAAACACCAAGTGATAGCTGACTGGGGTGATGTGCAAATAGCACAGTTAATATTCTGATGCATGTACTGCTAGTGAGTGGCTGTGATGTGTCCTGGCAGCTACTTCACCTGAACCACAAAGAGTATTACCAGAAGTGCTAACACGCCTAAAGAGGGCCATTTCCTGCTGTGTGCTACATGTGAGAATGAATCACTGCTGAATTTGAACAGATTCATATTTATACTCTGCAAAAGTGACACAAAGGAAAATAAAGTAAAAAAAGGAACTCTATTTAAACTAAAGTCATACAAAATAAGAGACCACAGCATTAAATTGCGGAATTTTTAAAGGCTTACTATTAATTGTTCTCATGATTTTTAAAACCTTTTTACTGTGGATCCTATGCACTTACCTTTGTAGTGTGTACATTTTGACAGGTTAATAAGTTGTACACTTGCCAGATGTGATGCTAGCAGCTGCATTTTGCAAATATTTATAATTTGTTGAGTTTCTAGCAGGACAAAATACAACAGTTTTTATACAGTGAAGACAACACCTTACCACACATAAATGTCAAACCTGTATCAAAATACTCTGTTAGCTAATTAGCATCATGTGGTGCCGACAATTTACCGGCCTCCTGCCAGGTGAAAATTTGCTAACAATACCGCCTCTTCTGTGTACAGAGCTCCAATAGAGATGATGTATGAGAGCTGTTCCACTTCCCTTTAATTTCAGTGAAAATAGCTAAAATTTAGCTGGTGCACAGCAGGAGTGCACTCAAGACTTCAGCACTAAGCAGGAGAGGAACTACCAGACCCCTGTCATCAACGAGTGCCCAGTGGAGAGAGTGGACAGCTTCAAATACCTCGGAGTTCACATCACGCAGGACCTGTCATGGTCCTGTCACATCAACACCGTGGTGAAAAAGGCCCGTCAGCGTCTCTACCACCTCAGACGCTTGAGAGACTTCCAACTGCCCTCCAAGGTGCTCAGGAACTTTTACTCGTGCACCATAGAGAGCATCCTGACGGGAAACATCTTAACCTGGTTCGGGAACAGCACCATGCAGGACAGACGAGCTCTACAGAGGGTTGTGCGATCAGCTGAGCGCACCATCCGCTCCGAGCTCCCTGACCTGCACTCAATCTACAGCAGGCGGTGCTGGACCAAGGCCAGGAAGATCGTGAAGGACCTCAGCCATCCCAACAACAGACTGTTCTCTCTGTTGAGGTCAGGAAAGCGATTCCGCTCCCTGAAGACCAACACAGAGAGACTGAGGAGGAGCTTCTTCCCGCAGGCGATACGGTCTCTCAATCACACCACCACACAGTACTGACCCACACATATAGTTCTTACACACACTGGACATTCTGGACATTGTTTTCACTTCATCACTTAAATCACTTTAAGCATATTTGCACTGCACAAGACATAATGTGGATTGCACAACACTGGTCACTACATTCTTCATTTCCAGTTAATACTTGTACAGCTGCTGTTATTGTGTATATATTTATTTATATTTCTTCATACATTCTTATATAGTTCTATATTGTGTATTTTGTTGTACAGTTATTTTTATTTTCAACTTTAATTTATATATTTTATCTTATTCTTTCCCAGTTAAATTTACCCTTCATTCTAATTTGTGTTGTACAGTTATTTCATTTTTAACCTTAATTTATATTTTATTCCTTCCTAGTTAAATTTACCCTTTTTAATTTTTCATATTTATTTCCTATCTTATTCATAGCCTTTTCCTTTTTTGTTTTCTTTAGGTCACGAGCAGTTGTCCAAGCATTTCACTACATATCGTACTGTGTATGACTGTGTACGTGACAAATAAAATTTGAATTTGATTTGATTTGAAGACAGTCCTCAATGAATAGGCATGAATGGCGCTAAATGGTTAAAATGATTGTTTGCAACTTTTTTCCAGAGAAAAAACCCCTACATTTTTTTTGTTTTTAACAAAAAATGTTTTTAACAAATGCAGTTTTGATAATATGTCACAAGTGAGCTAAAATGGCAGGGAAAGGGATTGTAAAAAAAATTATATTAAAGCAGCTGGTGTTGGTAGTTGAAGACGACCGCTACAAAATAGCTGCTACTAACTTTATGCTTGAAATCACAATGTGGAAGACATAAAGTTTCTCCTGGCGCACAAGTCCTTAATACTTACAGAAAGATATTTTACTACACCAAAAAACAATTAAAAGTCTTAAATGAAACTCTCTGTTCAATTCAATTCAATTCAATTTTATTTATATAGCGCCAAATCACAACAAAAGTCGCCTCAAGGCGCTTCATAGATACAGAGAAAAACCAAACAATCATATGACCCCCATGAGCAAGCACTTTGGCGACAGTGGGAAGGAAAAACTCCCTTTTAACAGGAAGAAACCTCCGGCAGAACCAGGCTCAGGGAGGGGCGGGGCCATCTGCCATGACCGGTTGGGGTGAGAGAAGGAAGACAGGATAAAAGACATGCTGTGGGAGAGAGACAGAGGTTAATAACAGATATGATTCAATGCAGAGAGGTCTATCAACACATAGTGAGTGAGAAAACACATAGTGAGTGTCTCAATCCTTTCTATCTCAAGTTGCTGGGAAAAAAATGGGTCTATAGCTTCATTCACCAGATTCATTCTATACTGCCTCATGACTCCAGAGAGTCGACTAGGTGCACATAGTGCATATTGCCTTAATTGTCAGTGGGAAGACACTTATGCATCACTTATGTAAGTATGGAAGAATATAATTTGAGACATGGTGAAAGAGGCAATGACAATGCTAACATACCAATGTTTAGCAGAAAGAAAATGATTAGATTCACTATGTTAGTTTGCCGTTTTACCGCAGGTATAACAGATGCTAATTAACTTCAAGTGGACAGTCCAGCTGAAGCTAAACCAAAGCGTTGTACAAATTAAAGTGGTGACATGACGATACCTTTAAATAAAATGAAAATATATCCTCAGGGAACGTGAATTTCACAGTGATCTATTCAACAAATGACTCATCTGGACATGCCACAAGTACTATATCACAATTTGATTTGATTTTTTTTTTTAATTCCAAAGGGTCTGCTTTGCTTGTGCCAAATAAAAACATTGGAGGTGATAATGGAATATAAACACGAAGACAAAATGATAATATTGCATCAGATTACATTCATTTGGCAGACACGGTTGTCCAACTTAGAATGATCTATTGATTGTTTTGTTCCAAAAATGTACATCATACACCACAGGACCAGAACAAATGAAACAACTGCATTTCTGATTTTTGCAGAAAAGAACTGCAACACAAAGTTCAGGAGACTGGGCCAGACACTGAGCATGTGTGTGTGTTGTGAGTGAATATGGGAATACAGGCAGTTCAGATTTCAGGAGAAATAAGTGAATGATTGCAGATGAATGTTATATATTATGACATTTTCAAATAAATATGTAGATATATAGCTACTCTCTGATTGCTATAACACTCATTGTGACTCAAAATACAGCAAGTTCACGGGAGCTTTTTTATTGTTGCCGTTCCAAACACACGATGTTTGATTGGCTTCTCTCATGAAAAATGCACTGGCTGACAGACAGTGATGTGATTAACATTTCCAGTCTATTTGCACTGAACAGAAAAATGACCTGTGATAGTCAACGGTGCTGCCTACGGGATTTTTTACATTTCTTTTTTTTTTTTTTTTATCAACATAAGGTTTTAAGACTATTGGCAGTCCTGTTTGATTGGCAGGTACAGTGCGGAAACATCCTGTCAACGAGTGTGGAGAAGGATGAAAAACAGTGGAAAATTTGTCCTCCACTTTCTATTGTAAGGCGAGTGATCAGATGGAATTTTAATACTCACCCCATACAATGACTTACTGACAAGGGCAGCAAAATCTCCAAATGTTCCCCTTCAAAGCTGTTTTTGTTAATAGCATTTCCTGCGCTGTTGCCTTTTCAGACTGGTTGGTATGTTTCCTGGCATGAAATCCAAACTGGTGTTGTGATATTTATTGGGTAAACTCAGTCTGAAATTACTTCCTTGTTACTCGTTCTCTGTTAGAAGGCTTTGTTTTAACCACAGTGACACTGAGGCAGCATTAACAAGTGTTGCCGTAGTTAGCATAAGTCAAGGATAATTTATGCATTTGTGGCAGAATGTCAGCCGAATGAGAAGATGCGACTCCTTGTTTGACAGCGCAAAAAGAACAAAAGATTGTGATTTTCCATTAGGTCCTGACTAAGCCTGAATAATAGATATGAATAATTAATAAAGTTACCAACTGTTAGGCTTCGGATTCTATGGATCCAAAAATGTTAAAGGTTTTTAATAAAGTCAAACAGCTGTAGTTAAAAAATGTAAAATTTGTGAGTTTTCCATGCCAATTTTGTCCATGACAGCATCTCAATGTATTTAGGCATGAAGACATGGGAAAGATGACCTGCTGAAGTTCAAATGAAACAGGATGAGGCAGAAAGGCGATTTAAGAGATTCTGAATGTGTCATGGTTGTTGGTGTCTGAAAATTTCAGAAATTGCAAATCTACTCGGATTTTCCCACTCAGTTATCTCTAGAAAAATGTGTGAAGTTCTCAAGTGAGCGACATTGACGCCAGAGGTCAAAGGAGAATGGCCAGACTGGTTTGAGCTGTTGGGACAGCAGCAGTAACTCAAATCATTAAAGCCAAGAATTGCAGAAGAGCATCTCTGAATGCAAAGGGATTGAACTTGGAGCAGGTGGACTACAGCAGCAGCAAACCACACTGGGTGCCACTGCTGCCACCTAAGAACAGGAAACTAATGCTTTAGTGGGCACAATAGAGCACCAGTCTTTTAATTGCTACATTCCAGTTGTTTATAGAGAAGCTAAATGTAACCATTTAGCTAGCTCCACTCCCTCCCATTCATTGAATAATATTAAATAAGATTTCAGGATAACATCGATATATAAGCTCGATTGTTTCTTCAGGTACATAATGACATCTTTGCAGTTGTTAAGCAACACTTGCATGAAATGTATCTAAACTCTGACTCGCAGCTTTTTACAAAGCAAAACAGTAAGTCAGCTGTACAAGACTAAACAAAGGCAGGTATTTCTGGTAGTTTCACCACTGCAAGTTTTGTTCTTGGTGTGTGTATACACACTCTCAACAATGAAAAAAGGCTGACAGTGTTACCAAATCTGAGACGTTTGTCATATGTTAAACATTTCTGAAAAAGTCTGTAATTAAAAAAGAAAAACTCCTCTTTAGGTGATGCAATTGAAAAACCAGTTATATATAAAGGCTCCCTGGACAAAAGGCAGGAGCCCGGAAGCAATTAAATGAGCTGAACCACCAGACCATAATGAGAAAAGCAGTGCTATGCTAATCTAAAGACTAATTCAGCTGTGCTGTAAAGCAGCTAGTGAGCAGCAGTGGTGAACATGCTTCCACTGTTTTCTGAGCAAAAGTATCGACTTGTGTGCCGACCAGAGTGAGCTGAGGTGTGCAATAAGGAAGAGAGAATTCAAGAACGAGAGAATGAAATAAAGCCAGAGTGAGAATTCATCTAGGGTGGCCTTGTCCTTCTCTTTAAATTTTTTTCCCCCATTAGAGACAATGTGTATGAAACCGGTATAAAATTTTCCATTTAAAGGCCCTGGAATACAAACTGGAGAGCAGATAAATTTAACCGTGATTATTGAATTAATTTTAGCTCATGTGTGGTGAACTTAAAGAAAAATGAAGTCAGATAATATCCCAACTTTCAGCAGGTCTGATGAAAAATAAAAATGCTTGAAGCTGGGAGAGATGACAGCTTATGGGTTTTCCATTTTTTAACCTTGAATTCATAACTCTATAACTCTACTTTTGTATAGTACTTGATGAATGTCGCAAATCAAATTTTGGTTTTTGGGGTTTCTGGCGCTCTCAGACATGTGTGATGTCTCTGTTATAGTTAGGAAAGAGCTCAATGGGGTGAACCTCTAAGTGAGAATAAAAACTTTTGGCTGAGGTTAACATAGAGATGTAGACACTGAAAAACATTTGAAATGCATTTTTGTTCATTTTCTGTGGCACTTGGGTTCGTCCTCCAAGAGGGCAAAAGGCTGGGTCGCAATCGAATTTGTTTCCAAGTTCATGAACAAGTCTTCTTTAGCCCTTTGTTATCTGTTTCTACTGCAGCGTAAAGCCCCCAAAGATTTGTGATTGCTATTTTACCGAATTCTTGCTCACAATACCAAACAATACTAATTATTTTTAACTTGTGTGTTGTGTGTTGTGTTGTGTGACCAGTAAGTGAAGTAAGGCTCTGCTCTGAACCTTCAGAAAGGGAATTATTAATATGAAGGTAGAATAATTCCTTCTGGATCCCCATGTAAACCTTGATACCTCAAACGAGCCAGAATCCAACAGAGTTATTGGAGCACAGGGATTCGCAAAAGATGGATAGTTTTTGTAGTTGGAGAGAGAAGTTTTTTGAAAATATATATATGTATATATATTATGGCTCAGTCACACTAGAGTAAAAATAGGAAGGCACTCTCCATGTGACCAGGAAAAAAATCATTGGTTATCCAGTGACTGCCCGGATTTTTTGTACTGCTGCCAACTGATTGCAAGTACTTGTGGTGATGATTGCCCAGAAGTTTAGCACAGGTCACCCGGTGGGAGGCAACTCGACTCCAAACAATCGCAACTCTCAGACAGATTGCAGAAAATTTGGAAATAATCACAATCTAATGTTTAAATGTAAACAGATTAGTGACATGTTGCAATCAGAGTCAGCAACACTGATCAGCTGCAAATGAATCCACAACTTAAGGGTGGTGATCATGAAACTTTGTTAATAATGAGTGCCAGCTGTTAGCAAGAATTCATGTTACAAAGTGTCATTTCAATTTCAATTTTATTCATATAGTGACAAATCTCAACAGCAGTTGCCTTATGGCTCTTGTTGTAAGATAAAAACCCTACAATAATTCAGAGAAAACCCCAATAGTGAGATGACCCATCATGAGAAAGCACTTTGGCCACAGTAGGAAGGAAAAACTCCCTTTTAACAGAAAGAAACCTTCAGCAGATCCAGGGTCAGGGAGGGGAGGGAATCAACGACATCTGGTTGCCGACAAATATGAAAATATAAATATCAAATCATGGTGCATATTTGAGTTACAGATGCCTCCAAAATATTTAAGAAAAAATTATAATTTGTAATATTATATATATTTTTGCAAATTAAAGACTTTTTATGATCTAGATGAATTTGTGTAAGCAACCAAATTCTTTTACAGAAATACATTTTGATACTTTTTTCATGTACTGTTTGTAGTTTGTGCACCAGAGTAAGTACTTAACACACAAAACCCCCTCAAAACTAGCAAATATAAGGACAGATTGTCCTGTGCACTAGACAGCTCCCATGCAAGCACAAGCACAAGACTTCAGACTTTGTTTTTCTTTTGCCAGGTAGAATTTTAGAAGGATTTTCTCCATCAAGCATTTAAGTTAAGAGAAGAACCTTTCGTGTTTTGCATGTGCAATTGCTGACAAGTTCACTTAAATCTGGCCTTCAGTAGGTCTTTAGTGGAAATTCCAGGCTTGTCATATTTTAGTCAGTAATATCCGTAACTCTCACTTCAGCTCACTTCACCTGGCCAAACGCCACATTACTGCTTCAGAATACAGTAAAATCTATTTTTAGGGTATTTTTTTACTATTGTGCTTAAGAAGCTATGGTTGACTGGAATTATTGCAGCCATAATGTGAGGGAGTAACATAATGTGGTACAGTGGGCAAATATTATACATCCTGCAACTGCTCTTTCTTTACTGGAAACATGTGAATGCAGACAAACAGCTGCAACCTGCTTTAGCAAGACATGTATAAAAAAAAAATCTGCTGCTTATTTACAAACTTTAAACATCCAAACGTATGGAAACGGCTCATCGTAGAATATTTCAGTCTTTTGTGTGTATCCAGCGTTAGTGTGCTAAAAGTCAGATCCTGTATTGTTTTTGTTATAAATTAGTGCTTTTCAGGAGACAGCATTTACAGCTTTGATTAAAAAAAAATCTATGAACTTTCACATTTCAGCTTCCATCCAATCAACCAACCCATGTTAGTCTGTAACAAGACAGCAAATACATCATGGAAAAAGAAAAAAAGTGGTAATGAAGGAAAATATGAGCTCTTGTTTCATGCACAGGCTTTTGAGCACTGAAATCAATTTGAGTGTCCAAAAAGTCACTTCAAATGAGGCAGAACATTCATAAAAGCCGTAATACTGAACATTAACTTAAAAATGCTACAATTCTGCAGCTCTGAGGTTTCATTAATGCCTGCCAATATATACCATTTTATCCTGAAATGTCCAAGATCTAGTGAACTATTTTTACTCTCCTCTGAGAGTGGAGACCTCCAGACCAACATAATTGGGCACTTTTTTTTTCTGTTGAGGATATTATTCACCCTCAGTCTTTCTGCTCTCTCTTAAAAATTGGCCTCTTTTTTGCATTTATTTAGTTATACTGACCCGTGTGGTTGTGAATCAAAGTTTTGTGATCCATTCATTTCTGTCAGGACTCCCTGCAAAAATACACAGTAGGGTCTTCCTAAATATCCTCTTCTCTTTACTGAGGGAGAGTTAAGCAGAAAGCAGCCAGACTCACCGCAGCATTAACCTAAATGCATTCATAGAATTCTCTCAAATTGCACAGTGAGACAGGTTTGATGGCTGTGTGGTCTATGTCGAGCGTCTCTTTCTGGCCCTCTGACCAGTGACGTTTGTGTATTCTGGGCCACAACGCAGTCCCGGGTCCAGCCGATGTCAAAGCTTGGCCAGACGAAGCACACAAAACTGGTTTAGGCTCCAAAGGAGAAGCACGACCAAGGTCAACAAACAGACCTAAATACACAGGAGGAAGGCAAAATAAGCAGGACACGGACCGCGCTCGCTGCCTGTCGCAGGAGGCTTGGATCAGCCTTGGAGATAATCCCGGGCTGCCGCCTAGGAAATTGATTGGCTAAGAAAAACAGGTCTGCTGCGGGTGAAGCATTTTGGTGATAGTTTATCTAAGAAGTGGCTATAAGCCAAGATTATGATAATTAGATCCGCCTGGCTTTGATTATTGCTGTGAAACGAGATACCTCGTATGAAGGCCCCACAGTCGAATCACGATGAAGCCAGATCCTTGTCTTTTTCAAACATGCGACACACAATAGGGTCAAGTTTCTAAACCACTGCTTCCAAACCTCGGGTGGCTTTTGGCTCTTCATAGCCAAGCGAGGCCTTTCTAAGTCCAAGTGACACACTGTGCGATGTAAGCACTTCAAGAGAAAAAATATGTTCCCATTGTTTTATTTACACTCAGGATTTGAGAACAGTGACATAAATCAAGAGATCATGAGTCTCCAGAGATGGCAGTGTGGGCCAGTACTGCACTTTGGACGGGGCTGAAATATCTCAATAACTTCTCGATGGATTGCCTTTTACGACTGAATTCAGTGGATGACTCCCACTGATTTTGGTGAACCTCTGACTTTTCCTGTACTGCCACCAACAAGTTAAAGTTTGCAGATAAAAAGTGTCAGGATCTGCTATCAAAATCTTTCAACAGTGTTTGCAGGATGTTTAATATCCTCCTTGGGATGAACTGTAAAGCCCAGCTCCACGTTATGCTTTGTGCTAATTGAAAAATACTAGAATTGCCACCGTGGGCATGTAAGCATGCTGATGTTATCACTGCAGTTCATTGCAACAGAGCTAAATAATACTGCTTGCTTTAAACCACTCCTGAGCCGACGTTAAAAATAGAGACTCATCCACTGCCACTGTGTAATTTTGAAGGTATATCATTCAGAGGGAAAAGGATGCCCAGAGGATTTAGACACAGAAACCCTTTTCGGATGCAAGTTTCATTTCTGTAAATAGTTTGTAGAGTGTGTGGTTTCAGGATCTTTATGGTGCAGGAGGCCAAGGATAACCTGCATAAAAATAAACAGCAAACAGAAGAGAGAAAAGGGCTTCTGCGTCTCTGTATTGTAAAGAAATCATGCTCTGTGGTTTTGCGAGACATACAGTAGAGCAGCAGATCGAGCTCTACCGTGACATTAATCAAAACCGGCCAAAAGAAATGAGGTCACAATATGATTAAATATGTGGTATTTTCTACCACATACTCTTTGTCTAATTTTCTCTTCCTCTCCACCAGGATATGATGCAAAAAGAAACTATTGCAGCTTTTGAACCAACACTTTTCCTCTCCACTGCTATGCAGCCTCTTCAGCAACAGTGACCTTTGACCGTTCCAGGAAGAGGGGCATAGTTGAGCTATGGCTCTAGTAACTTAGTAGGTCCATTTCAGTGCAGTTCAACCCTAAACAAATAACTCAAGGCGTGTATGCTTTGAACCTCACAGCTCCCCAGATTTCCAAGGTTAACACCACTCCTGCTTCGGAGAGTGATCTATAGTTACATGCTTTGTCGTTTTTATCGAGTCCTTTGCCCCTGCGGTCACGTGGGGTCATTTCAGTCAACCAGATGAAACCTTCAGCAGTAACAACAGTGTAATTCCCCTCATTGAAAGCCTAATGGTTGCACGCACTCAATAAAAAGGATACTCAAATAGCGCTTTGGCTGGAAAGTAGGCCTGGCATAAGTATCAAGTCAAATAGGAGGTCAAGGTCTGGATTTCTTGAAAGCGATCTTTCACAATTTAGCCGTTACAAATGTTAAATAAATGGGAGTCACGGTGGCAGCTGTGACATGTCTCATAACTCTTGGAAATGTCACCGTCAATCAGCTTCAATCAGCAGGACTTTGCTACATGGTAAATGATGAGGTTTTTGAACTCGTGTCAGTGTTGCCAATCTGAAGAGCCTCCATATGTTGAATATGTTGAAGTGTAATTTGGACTCTGCCGAATTCTGGCAGGAAATATCCTCAAAAGAGCCATGAACGTGTAGATGACTTGTGAAGACGGCGTACCTGCACAGCCTGCACCGTGTCACTGCTTTCCCAAGCTCATTTATAATTTTTATTGGCTACTTCAGTACGCCGCTTTACAAATGAAAGGTTTCAATCCAAAAATACAAATCCAAAACATTTCTGCAAGTGTGTTATTAAATATCTTGTGAATGAGAAGTTTGAGGTTTTGAACCAAGAAATGAAGTTACAGAATAATTGGTTTTAGTTTCTCGCCAGCTATGATTCAATAAAAGGTGTCAGTTACTTGAAACTATGGCTGTTTCATTTTAAACCAGATTATTGTCAGTGTTTTTCTTTGGTATTTAAAGCCCATAGTCAGTCAACATAGAGCCGTCGGTTTGACCTGGCAGATAATACAGTTTCAGGTTTTTTTGGTTAAATATACTCACATCTAAAAATGGGTCTGTTGTGCCCACTGAGGTGTGTTTGCAGTTTGTGGTGCTATAACACACATGGACAGAATAAAGCCTGGGGGCTGGAGCGGTTAATGGACCGTCTTAATCTAGATCCTGATTTCCTTAAAGAAAAATGTGACAACCCACCCAAAAACCAATAAAAGCTGTAGTTGTATAAGCAGCCAGGGTATCTGGTTTGCTCAGTGTTTGTCATTCCCCCCCTCTTGCGTTGTGCTAGAATTGGGAGAGCACCTGTAGGTGTAATTACCAGGTGGCATTTCCCCAGGATATAATCAGGCATGTCTCCCTCTTGCTCATTAAATCCTTTGTCTTCTTCTGTAGCTTGGTGAAGCGCCCACTGGTGTAATTCAGCACAATTTTAGGTAGTTCAGGTCTTTTGAAATGACTTCAACTGTGGCTACTCTACTTTTGGCCATTGTTGAGGAAGCACGTTTTTCTCTGAGGTCAATGTTTGCTGCTACAGCAGCGCCTTGGTCAGCGGCTGGAGTCTCCGTGTTTATTGATGCTCTCCGGCTTGTGGTTACACCTAACCAACCCAGCTGGGCTTTGGTGATGTCCCACATTTTAACACTTTGTTATGGTTGTTATTTTTATTTTGACATGAATACTGTGTACATGTGTACCTTTCTCTCCTCGCTGTAGAGTTGTAAAGTGTGTTTATTCATTACGCCTTGAATATACTTGTAGCAGTTTGTGATCCCTGCAGTGTTAAGCACCAGGAATCTTAGGCTGAGTTGCTATTAACCATTGAATCTAGTTAATAGTGATTTTTACTGATTGCTAATGGTATTCTTTCCTTCTCCCCACTGTGGGAAAATACAGAGGGTTTTCCCTCAAAACTCACCTTATTATACAAGACTTTGGGTGTTAAGTTTAGTGTGTAGTGTGCATTACTGTTTCTTTGTCCTCCTTCTTCTGTGAACCATACACAGCTGGTATACACCCACCTTAATCTTCTTTTTAGTCTTCATAATGCTGTTTGGTTTTAGGGCAACATTTAGGCCTACAGACAGGTCTTATTTAAACTGTTTCTTGTTGTGTTAATATATATATTATATTTTTCAGTAAAGTTATGTTTACATTTAAAACCACATTTCTCATCTAGAACTTTTAAACCTGCGAAGCCTGCCACACTCGGGTAGGTGGAGGAATCCAGTGTAGTGAAGTTCACCAGTCTGCTCCTAAATCAATTGTGTTGTCAAAGATGGATGAATAAACTAAAAACAAATATGTCCATAAATATTAAACTTTTTACTCTAAGTTTTCTAGGTGATGTAAGTCTGATGTTAAAGTTTTCTACAAAAGTGAAAATTCTTCAGTCTCATCGTGGATTTTAACATATTTCTTCACTGTATTTTCTACATTTTCCACGGTTTTGTCTGATTGTTCAATGTGTGGCTATTTACTTACTTTTTCTAAAGCCAGTCTAGCCTTTTGAGAAAAAAAAGTTATTATAAAAAATAAATTATATAAAAAGTTATTATGCAGCATTCAACAGAACATCCAACTTTAACAGAACGAATGGTGTTTGTCTGTTTCCAAGTGATGTTGGTTTAGCAGGAATAACTATGGTTATTACATAGATCTAATATAGATCTATGTAAGTCCAGTTTTTATTTTAGTCATAATGTGACACTCTAAACTCAACCAAGTCACATTTTTTATGGATTTATGTTGACAGTCTGGTGGTTAGGTGGATAATTAGCTAGTAATTAGCTAGTGGAGCAGTGGTAAACAAAATTCTCTTGCAAGTGCGTTTATTTTATGGTAACAGTTATTAAAGTGTTATTTACCATCATTTTCACAGTTAAGGTGCTTAATTGCTAGATGTAGCAATTTAAGGATAATTGCATTACTTTGCTAGAACAGATGCACTGCCAGAAAGTTTTTGGTGGCACCCTAAAATTTCCTTTCCAGGACTTCAAGTATGTTGACATACACTTCACACAATAAGTGTTCTACACCAACTAAGTCTTATTCTGGCACCAGGCTGACTACAAACATTTCAGAACAGATATACCAGAATAGCTTGCCATATGTATAAAAGGTAGCATATGTAGATTAGACTAAACTATTATGTTGTTTTAAGTAAACACCCTTAAACTTACAAGTTTCTTTCACCCACTGTTTTTCAATCCTCATGTTTCTTGCACTTTTTCTATTTCTGGAGCCAGAAGTCACCATACTTAGATGAAAAGGTGTATTGTAGCCGACTAATAAACTGCTAGAATTTCACTCACTAGAAGCACAAACATATGTGTCAAAGCCAGCCATGTATGTTCAAAATCTCCAGATGATATCAACAAAACATGTAGAAGGTTAGTTTGGTCACTGTAATTACAAAAGTGAGGTTACGGTTCTGTAATTGGATGGTTATAGCCATACAGTTGTTAGAAGGTGAAAACTATCCATGTGCTGTGTTGTAAACATCATTTTTAATGCTGTAGGGTTGAACATTTGCCTGTTTGGACTGACCACTGGAGAGACTGTTGGCTTCATTTTCAAACCCTTGAGGTTGCCGTTTGGTTCAGCACTATTAACTGCTCCTAGAAACTGCTATTGTAAATTATGTTTGATGGATGACCTTGAGAAACACAAAACATCAGGTCAATCCAGTTGTCCTGTTTATGAAGTTAATATACTGATATCAAGACATTAGATTTGACCATTAATGGGTAGGAACAGATACAAATAAAGAAATGTGAGACCTTAGATGTTTAATTCACTGACTGACCTTTGTTAAAACTTGCTTTTGCCGTAAATGATAACACTCCATTACTGCAAAGAGTAAAAGACAGGCTATAATATAATCATCCTGCTTCGTAATTGTATGTGTGCGTTTTTTAAAATATTATGCAGGCTATAAATTTTGTTCCCGGGGCCAGACATCTGAGCACTTTGCCAAGTTAGCAGTCATTTGCTGCTATGCAACAGAGAAAATATTTCTTGTTGCCTCTTAATGTACAGGGAGGGAAGACAACATTTACATTATGTAGAGATAATCAGGGCTTCATCTGTTAACAGCACAACTTATTGATGTTGGGCAGGGACATCTATGATGTGTGTGGCGGAGCAGTAGCCAGTCTAATGGAAAAGTGTGAGCCTTCACTTCATAATAAATTTATTCCCAAACCCGGGTAATACTTGAGTGTCGGCTAATAAATCTAAACAAGAGAAACCTTTTAGAGACTGATGGAGTCCCTACTTCACTGCTTTCTATCAGCACTAACATGCAACACTTGGATTGGATTACAACGACGCTAATGTATTTTGGCTCTTCTTGTAGGATATATAAGAATGGGTTGATTTTGGTGGGAAGCGAAGTCTGGGATCTAATAAACAGCCTTCAAACTTCTAAGCTTATCAAAAATCTGAGCAGCTGTGGTCAGAAGACAAGGAAGTTGCGCTTTGGGCCCATTGATGGTCACTACAGCTTGCCAACGGTGGTTGGGAGGATGAAACGCAGCTGCTTCCTTCACATTCTGAAATGGTGAGGACTTGGTGGATGGATGTGAATTGGCTTGTGTGAGGTCCTGGGGGGGGGAGAGACTCAAACCACAGCTGCAGGGCAACAAGCCATCCACCCGCGTCTCTTTACTTCCTCGCTAGCATCTACGCCCGTTTCCTGCCTAAGTAAGGGTATTGCACAGCTGATAATGACGCGTAAAATAATAGCTGCACACATGATGAAAACACTTGACCCCCGACCTAAAGGGGATTTACATCCGACCTGAGTAATGCAGAGCGAGAGTCTCCAGCCGAATCAGTGCCTTCTCTACTTTCTGTGTGGCCTCAGGAAAGTGTGAAAGGAGACTGATTTGTGCGGGCTTGACTCAGGATGGGAGTGAGGAGCTGTGGTCACAACTCAATCTGTCCCATATGGGAGAGATGGGAAGGGATGAGCTGCATGAGGGGGATCCGTTTGTGAGGGTTTGTCTCATCAAATAGGAACAGGACTGCAGCAGATCAGTCATGCTAAATACCCCAGTAAACTGAAACATGTTTATTTCTTTTTTTTAAATCAATATTCATCATATAGCAATCCCAAGGAATTAGACTTTGTGCAAGTGTTTAGTGACCCGCGTGTAACAACAGCTTTTATTGTTGACAGTATAAATAACAGCCAATAGCTAACAAGGAATTGGAGCGGTATTGCTGTGAGTATCAGCCTCTAGAATCCAGTAGCTGCTGGAGAGCATTTATAGTTTTTTAACATTTCCCAGACTTCCTTGATTATAATTTTGAGTAATACTACATTTATAATCAACAGCAGCTACCATTTTTTTTACCTCACTGCCTAAACACAAGACATGCTCATGAACTTTTGGCTTATGAAGGTACTCACAGGTTTTCTTTGGATGCTCTTTCTTTCCAGTCCAAATCACACAACATCCATTCATTTTCTGAAGCCCTTGCTCATATCCCAGCTGTCGTGGGCTGAGAGGTGGGGTACAGGTTTTGGTTGGCAAAGATTCAGCTTAATTGTGCTAAGTAAGTTAGACGGGCAGCTGTCAGTCGGGGAACATTTATTCAAATAGTAAAATGACCAGTGTGTGTTCCCATCAGCTAAATCCAAGCAGCGCAAAGATGACCATGAAGGACCTTTCCAGCTGGACACAGAGCCTGGATGAGGTGCCAGGATGAGCCTGTTTAGCTGGAAAAGCAGCTGCATGAGCTGGTTTGCGTTCAACCAATGAATTAAGCTAAAAATAAATCCTTAATGGAATAGGAGGAACTGATGATGTACCTTGTATCAGGTGAAAATAAAATAAAGTAAATAAAATAAAAATGAGTAAGTTTCTCCAGAGAAGGAGCATACCTTAACTGCTACAGTTGGCCTAATTGGGTTAATAGTCTTAGTCAATTTGTCTAATAAAAACGAATAAAAGCTGAAGTGAAAGTCAACATTTTTTAAAAAGCTACAACTAAATCAAGCAAACCCACTGAAACTGAGCAACATTCATAAGGCACTAGTAAAAATAAATGATAATAAAAACAATAACTCTGATTGCTCTACCCTGTGGTAGCCTTGTACAACCCTGGACTGAAAAACCCCTTGAGAAAATCATGGCTGGATCACAAATGATAGCTTTAAATAGTTAAATGTTACTGTTACGCCCTCTTTAACCCCTGCTGACTTTGCAGTGACAGTGCAAATGTCTTTTTTGGTTGCCTGGGATGATTTACTAATTCTATAGCGGCACAGGTTGGCTTCGGAAGAACACTTCTTCTTTCTCCTCGTTTTAACTTTTAGCTGATCTTATTTAGGAATTTAAAACACAGCCCCCAAACTCTGTTATTAGTCTCCACTTCATGCTTAAGAGAAAGCTTATAACAGTTTCCTTACATTGTAATTACGGTTGATTAGTAGTTATTGGCACATTTCCTTTCATTCTGAGTAAACTCCAGAGCTCAATGCAATGTTTTAAAAACGCATTACTGGTTTGCAAAAATCTTCTCTGTTCTGTTTCTAAATGATACAAACACAATGACTAAATAGAACTTTTTTAATGAATAACCAAAAGCAAAAAGTAATAATGCACTAAAAGTTCTTCTGTTGGAGCCCGATTTATTCTACGGTTTGTTCCACATCTTATCCATCTGCTGACATGTTCAAGTGGGTTTTAGTGAGACAAAGAAATCCTCTCTCGCTGACGTTGTAACACGTATTTATAAAATGTAAACCAAGGAGGTTGAGAAATGTGTTTACAGTAAACTTTAGAGGATGACGCTTCTTTCTGGAAAGACGCTGGCCTTTTAGATTACAGGAAGCCAACAGGATGCCCTCCTGCTTGTAGTTCCTCTATGATTTAGGGCCTATTACAATTCCCAGCAGGCACCTGCATCATGTAACTCCTCAGAGACAATATAAAGAAAAAGGGACCACAACACAGAGGGGGTTAGATAGGTTACAGCTGGGTTTATCCTTTTCGTTTTTCCCCTTCACTGAATGCAAGCCTCTGTATTTTTATGCTTTGGTGGGATGTGTTTGGAAGGGGTCCCTGTCTATCAGCTGGGTTGATGGGACATTGTTTATAGTCAAATGAGCCGTATAGCATTATCCTCATGACAGACACTGTAATTACCTCATTCACACATGGACACCATAACATTCTGAAAAAAATCACACACACTCATGGACATCCATAAACAGTTGCTGGCTTGTGTGCATGAGGTGCAAATATGACTCACTGCATTTGAACCCAAAGACTTGCTAATGATACGATACATGCCGTTTAAACACTCCAGACATTTAACAGCACCGTTGGTCTAAGAGTATGCTGAGGGACTGGAAGAGAAAATTAATATAAGGACATGATCATCTGCTGGGTCAAAGTTCACCTTCCAGACTTGGAGAATGTTGTTCATCAGAGCACTTTGGAGACCCATTTGGATGCTGTTGCAGCTCTCAGGAAAGCAGTGGAAAAAGACCAGTAGACAGCAGCTACTCCATCTGTGAGTTTTGTTCATGATCTCCAGATGTTTGATGCTGATGACTTTGGCAAACTTGTAGCTTTAGTACAGAGATGAAATTCAAAAGGTGGGCTTCAAGTTTTTCGCCTTCCTGAACACAGTCCTTCATCTGTCCGGTCTCATATTTACTGCCTCATGTCCATTTACAGAAAATAAATACTTAAAAGAATTTAAAAGGTGCAAAAGCCCAGATTATTTTTTTGTTCAAGTATCAACTCATGAAGCGGCTGGGAGGTTTGGAAATATATGTGAATTCCACGCTTGGTTAAAGAAAGCATTCTGAAAATTTGCACATTACTGCAGGAGGCATAAACCTACCTAATCTAATTTATTTAGTTAAAACATGGGGGAAAAGAACAGCGATAGTTTTCATTTCACTTGCCTTTCCTCAGAATCTGTAAAGAGCAAGATTCAGGTTTGGTGTTTAGTTTTTTGTTTCCATTTTGGTGAAAAAGCTAACATCCAGCAAGAAGCAGAAACCCCCTTTTCCAGAAATGGCTGGGGAGTATTTGAGAACTAAGGTGTAACCTTGACAAAAACACGGTCCAACTCAGTCTGTGCTTATTGCATACACTGAATCCCTTTTTAATAGGCACCCCCCAGCACGGGCTGGGCCTCATTGTACGATTACACCTAGAAAAAACCTTTTACCTTGCACCTATGGAACCAAATGCTGAAAACATGTTCGTAATAATATCCCCTTCCAGTGATGGATTGCTTGCTGAGGCTGGAACACTGGCAAAGTGTCTGTTTGATTTGGATAGCTCCTCTAAGCATCTCTCCAGGTTTCGTTTTTCACTGTGTCCCGCCTGCTAATTTACCTCTTTGTATGTTAGTGCAGCTCTCACTCCCTCTCTCTCGCTCTCATTCTCTGCCTTTGATATTTTAATCTACAGTCAGAGATGGAAAAAACAACACAATGAGTTTAATCAAAGAGTTGTTAAAGACATATTTTTACTTTTAAGAAATAGAAAAAAGATGAACGGACTTTTAATTTATTGTTAAAGTCATTGAGAGGAAGAAAATCACTGCTGCTGTGCATCAATACAGGTAATACAATTTTTGATTTTAGTCGTTTTCGTGTTACCTACAGGTGAACCTTGGTTTAAGGCATACACAACAAAACTTGTTTTATGGTATCGGCACTGAAAGTAGACCTCCTGCTAACATAAATTCTAAAAAAAAAAGAAGAAAAAAAAACTTCTGGGAAGACACATATCTCTAAAGTGAGCTGAATCCTGAACACTGATTATTGTAAGCCCTCTGTGGCTGCAATCACGAGTAGCTCTCCAAGTGAAAACTCAGCCATCAAATGCACATCTAGAATCCTTGAGATCAAGAACGGAAACACAGTATTTGTAGATCAGCCAGAGAGGCCAGTAAATCCCCAAACTGACAGGCTACATTCAGTATTTTATCAGCTCCTAGGACAGAGTAAGGAATCCAAATGATTGTGGTTTGCCTGCCAGAGTACAAGAAAAGATTTAGCAGTGTTGGCTGTAGGTTGTTGTCAATATCAATTTTGTTTGATCAAGCTACATCGTAGATTTCCATTTAGTTTTTAAACATACAGAGGTAATGGTAAGGATTGTCTGGAAAGATGTCAGAGAGACCCCTTTATTGAGGCTCACAAAAATAATGTGAAAACTGTAAAAAAAAAAAAGACATTACATAAAAATAATTTCAATACACCAAAATAAAAATTGAGCAAGGAAGTGAAGCCTAAAAAGAACTGGACATAAATAAGGGACTGAAAATCAGTTGGAACAGGTCTTATGGTGGGATGAATCCATATATTTGAAATCTTTGATTACGTTTTGATCAGTATGTATGGATCTTGTCAGACAAGACGTGCAATGGTGAGTATCTACAGTCATGGTTGAGGATGTGTAATGTCTTTGCCTGAAGCGGTGTTGGAATCTTGTAAAAATGGAATTACAAACACAGAAAAGTATCATCAGATTTTGATCCACCTGGAAATCCTGATTTGCACACTGTCAGTGCAGTAACAGCATCCATAGCTGGAAAAACCCATAGTGGAAAACTCTGAGTCATGTATTGGCCTCCCCAGAGCCCAAACATTAAAATTATTGAAGCAGTGTAGGATCATCATGATAGAGAACAGAAACAAGGGCAGCCAAAACCCAAAGAAGAGCCCGAAGAACTAGTCCTGAAGACCACAAATTACAAGAGAGTTCAGGCTGTGCTGAAGAATAAACATGGGCATACCAAATATTGACTTTCAGTCTCATTAGAATTGGCTGAAGACATGTAGATCTCAGGACATTTATAGTCACATGAATCCTGCCCACTCAGCTGCAGGAAAAATATGGATGTGATGTGATTAAAACCATGCAGATAATTGGTTTTGCTAAAATCATTAGTGTCCACATGCATTTTCATGTTGCTGTTCATGATTAAACTTTGCACCCACTGGATTTTCCAATTCCTACAGGTCCGCAGCGCTTTAATTTGAAACTCAGACATTAGATGGCTCATCACTCATGCAAACACTGCGTGCAAAGAAACAGTAGTACAAATCAGCTTATAAGTATTAGACAACTCAGATCCATATGTGAAGCATGGAAGCATGGGGGAATGCCGTCCTTGGGAAAAGGCAGTTTTCCGGCACTTCTGCGAGCCAGCATGCCCTTTATTTAGCCGCCAGAGCTAATCACACATTGAGCCAGATTTAGCAGGGTGTGTTCTGGCATTTATTTACAGTCAAGTCCACAGCCAGGACATATCATCCATGATTCAGTAATTCACAGAGCCTACTCTCCAGCACAGGCACAGTTCCTCAACTGCCACATTCACAGCTACAATCATCCAGTTACTTGGGATTGAGCTCAAACAATGAGGTCATCCTTCATCCAGCCACCTACTGCACCTCGTGATTGTGTGGACTGGCTGGGAGCACTGATGTGAAATGACCTTGTAAAAACCACATACAGGCGCTAATTCTACTGGCGCAGAGGGACTTCACACCTGATGACCAGCTTCAACTTGTTATATTTTATTTGATACCAGCAGTAATAAAATAATTGTCTAACTCTACATGGGGAAAAATAAATTTAAATCCCCAATCACCATTTTCCACCATGTATCAGGTCTGGATCAAATTATACTTTTCAAAATAATGTATACAAGCCTGTTTCTTAATCTCACTAAAACAGGAGATCTGTGTACCAAACAATTCTCTCAGCGCAAGACAGCACGTCAATCAAAGAAAAGCTTCCTTGGTTTACTTGGATTATTACCTCATTTATATACGTGTCCTGAATTTTCCCATTCACAGGTGCGGTACACGTCACAGTGGATCAAAAAATATAGCTGTTTATGCTCATAGAAATATGATCATGGCTTCCCAGTTGCGGGTAAAGTGGGTTCATCTTAGTTGGGCCAAAGGCCTCCAAGTACATAAACATAAGGCCTGGAGCAGCACCAAACTTCAGAGCCACAAAGCTCCATGTTTTGCAGCTTTGGAAAGTTTTGATTCCAAAAAGGAAACCTTGCCATTATAAGGCAAGTGGGCAATGAAAATTCAATTAAGGCCCCCACACCTTTGGTGCTACTCAGCAGTGAAGTGAAACGGCTCAGCTCGCCATTGGAGGGCCTCCTTTTTCAGAATTACGGCTTTGGTTACCATTTGGATTGAAAGCCCAGTATTCCATATCCAATTATCTGAACACATCAACACAAAGCTGGAATCACAGATTTCGTCTTGCGGTTCACAAGAATGTGGCTCCATGTGAGCTCATCTGAAATATGTCATTTTTATGGTTTGTTACTCGGAGATGATAATAAATAAACAAAACCGCTGTTGGGTGAATAAATAATTATGCTAGTTGCTTTGTCAGAGTTGACAAATGTGCTATTGTGGAATGATGTCTTTTTTTTAATGACAGAAAACATTTGGCTTTGGGAGCATTACTCTTAAATATAATACAACCTTTCGGTCTCTCGGTATTGAATAATCACTGAGTCGAAGCAGACAGTGAAATTCTCTCCTGGTAGAAATACAATCCAATTGTTCGATTGAAGTAAGACTCTAAATTTGCTCAGTTGGCTGTCCGGGAAGGGAACACATGGTGTTTTACGGGATATTTTTTCTGGTATCTAAAGTGTATTTCGAGCTGTATACCCAGCTGTATTTAATCCTTCGTTTTCTTTAGTATTTGTGGGTTGCACTGAAGGCCAATAGCAGTAGAAACAGTGCTGATCTCGACTGGGTGAAACTGAAATATACTTAAATGATATATGGAGTCCACAAAATATAATTATTAAATCCCTTTTTATGTATAGTTCTTAGAATTTTGGTTTTATTGTCATAAATTTGTTTCAGGAAAAGAAACTGCAAACATTGGATTTGGTGTAATTGATCTTCCCTTTTTTGTGTTGTTTTGCATTTTCTCATTTTCTTGTGTGTTTTTTGTATTTGTAACAAGTAGTGTATGTATATATGTCATTGTTCTTCTTGTGAATATTTCTTTGGTTTTATTAGTGGTTTTTTTTGAAGATTTTACTTACTACTAGAGCCCCACTAACAACAAAAAACATCATTTATGAATACAAAACTGGTTATTCTGTCATTCAAATATGATCACAGGGGGAAAAACTGCCAGTGAATATGAATGACGAGTCACAAGCACACACACACACACACAGAAAGTGATTCATAAAATCCTCTAAAGGAGTTGGCTACAAATTTATGACCGCTTGTCTAAAAGAACTAATTTACTTATCAGGTAAGGTTTCCAGCCCTAAAATGTCTATCATTAAGTTTAAGTGTCGACACATCAAGCCGACATGGAGAGACATTGGTATTTATTTGGAGTCATGGTTGTGTCTACGTCATACAGCTCAGTACAATTTAGAAACTCTAAAGGGAAAATCTGGCTCTTTCTGGGCTTCCTCTATTCATTGCCTTATGTGGAACAGATTCGGTTTAAAGGGGATTTACCATAGCTTTAAATGCCTTATCACAGTTACTATCTCTTTACTAAAGGCAAGGAAACAGCAGTACATATATACAGGAAACACAGGAAATACAGGATCTTGTCCAATGCTGACATGCTAATTCTTTACCCCTTTATGCAATATTTAACTCACAGTACACCGTTACAGTCACCATCACTTTTCAGGTCCTTCTGACTCCCCACAATACCCTTCAAGCATTACTGCTCTCTGTAAGCAATTAAGAATAATTTATTCTCTGACTTGATTCAAGCCATATTGATATTTCCTCTCCCTCCACTCTGGATGGACGCAATGAGGAAAAACATGGCCTTAAAGGTTGTAAACATGAAGAGGATCTGGTTGAGAGATAATTACAGCAATTTCCATGATTCATTCATAGCAAAGCATGCCGATAACGTCCATGAACTCGGCAACATAATGACGACACTGAGGGATGCGAAGGAACGCTGAGGTTTAATGAATCACATTCAGTGCAGTGACTCCAGCGAGAAGTAAACAACACTGAAGCCATAAAAGGACAGCAGCGTTCTTGTGCTTCTCTCAGGCAGCCTTTGCCAGAAGCCAAGACCTCACTTTTTCATCACCACAGCACTTTGAAGCTCTAATCTCCAGAGTCCCATCCAGTCTCAAGCTACCGCTTCAGTTTCAATTAAAAACAAAACAAAAAAAACAGCAGTTTGTATGATGCTGCCTGACAGACTTAAAACTACGTTAATGAAGCAGCTTTATGTATCCAGAATCAGGCCTCAGCTCAGACTTTGGAAAACCTTTAATACGATCACTACTGTTCTTGCTGCGGCTAATATCCCTCCTGTCATTATTATTATGTCACTTGCTCCTTAGCTGCTATTTCAGTTCTATGGTCTCAAATGGTTGGGTCCAGACACCAAGTGCTTGTAGTTGTTTTGAAGGAAGGCAGAGCGAGGAGCTAGTTATTATAGAGGGGGTGCACATTTTAAGTCTGTCTCTTCTGGCATATATACAAAATCCAGTCAGAGTAACGCAGGTCTGCCCACTGGCTTCCTCCCATTTAGACGCTGCTCTTTGAAAACCTCTATGGAGGCATCCTGTTGTTTCAGTCAGAAACAGAGCTCATGAAAATGGGTGAGGGGAGGGAAGTAGATCAATGCCAGATTAGAAGGACTGCTTCACAGCAGAAGGAGCAGAAACTTTAAATAATCCACAAAAACACTGAAATTAATTGGAGTCAATCATGGCCAACTAAACTACATAAGTAGGTCAGGATATAGGCTTCTAATATAACAACAACGTTTCCCATAGTTGTGATGGTAGCTCTGCCTTTGTGATGTGTGTGCATGCAAAGAGAGACACACCCTGGCTTTCTTAAACTATCATTCAATAAATTGTGACAAATAAATGAACAGCGCATTCAGCTGCCTCTTTCTCGTCTCCTAGGCGGACTCCAACTTTACCATCAACTTTACCAGAAGCAGCTCACAGCAGATCTCAGAACAGGGACTATCATTACAAGCTCCAGTCGAACTCTGTGGACCACAAGACAGGAGACTCTCTGGAGATGCAGCTGAAGGGCAGCCACAACCGTGACCTGCTCTGCTCCCTAAAGGGCTGTGTCTAGCTAATAAAACAGCTAGTAAAAGGATTAATAGCACTCTTGGATGGAAAACCATAATAATGATTAAAAAAAGGCTAAAATGAGTCGCCAAAATATACTCGGGCGGCCTGCCCAAGTAAAGTATATGTGTGAGAAACACTGAACAGTTACTGCTACTTAAAAGGATGCACACAGGCAAACATGCTGCTATAAATACATCCACAGTCTGACAAAGGCTCATATTACTTACTCATACTAATAATGTGATACCAGTAGCAATAGCAACAACTTTTAATGCTAAATCATCTGTTCCAGCTGTTAGTGCTGGCAAATATTTTAACTTCTTATGTTGACAAACGACAAGTAATTATAAAGAACCTTTACAGACGAAGGACAAAGAGCTGAAAATGAAAGAACATGCAATATCTGATATTTATTTACAGCATACTCGGTCACAAAACAGGCACAGTCAGTGGGGATGGAAAGATATCAAAACAAAACCCATCACTGCAAATGTGTTGAGAAGTAATTTAGATGACACTTGAAGGCTGTTCTCATTATGTAGCTCTGTGTTTGGCTGTCCAGACCCCTGAGCTCCTCCCCCTCTGAGCCGAGTCTGCTTCCAGCTATGACGGCTTTGTTCTTCCAAGGCCTCTTTGGGGCCTGCTAATGCAATCAGTGCGAAAAAGCTCGAACATAAAATATAATAGGGGGGAAAGAAGCGGGAAGAGTTATAGGGCTGGGATGAATAGTTTCCCCTTTGAGTTGGTTCCGTTTTCGTTCAATTTATTGCTCTCAGCCAACTCCTGACCAGAGAGCTCTCTCTGTTTCAGCTCCACACCGGAGTCTGCAGCTCCCTGACCTCGTCTGCGAGAGCCAAACACATGTTCTGTTCAGCAGGTTCCCCTCAATCACCCCGACGCAGCAGCAGGACTTAGTTTAATCCGTTTGAATGCTAACATGTTGTATGTTGTCATGGAACGGCCTAACTGGAGATAAATGGGACTTTAAACGGCAGAGCCACGTAAAATCATCAAGATGTAGTTTGACTTTGCGTGACTGTGTGAATGGAAGTGAACTGAAGAGGCGAATGCACTTTAACCTCTTTAAAAGTACTTAAATAGATAAGTTTATACCTCTGAGTCGCCAGAGCACACCTTAAAGTAAAACAGCTATTTTTTTTAATTTTAGAGATAGAGTTTGGAGCGCATATTCTCACCTAATAAAACATAAACTTGATAACCTACACAGACATATTTTAGTCATCCAGGTCAGGGTAATCTAAGGAGCCTGGAAAGAAAGCGACTGGACTTCTTTAATTTTCATAAAGATGTTTCACCGCTCACTCAAGAGGCTTCTTCCACCATTTGGTTTTAGAACTGAAGATGCCTCTTTCGCTTTCTTTCCAAGCTCTTTATTTTACTTATTAAAAATATAACTTTTAAGAATGAAATCCAGGGAGCAGTAAACTGTGAAGGTCAGAAAGTGTCACAGAGCTTGTGACAGGAATTTCCCAAAATTGCTCTTTTTCCATTCAGGTGTGAGCAGATGCTTTCAGATCTACATCACAACATGGCAACACAAACATATGTTTTACAAGAGGCCAAACACATCAGTGCAGTCCAATGTGAGTCAATAAACTCCCCACGAATGCTGTTCTGTTTTAAAAATGGATGCTCACACCCATGTCAAGCTGAGAGCAACATATTGATTTTATTTGATTGCTTTTAAAACCATTTAAACTTCAGCTTTTAGCATCACAGTTACCCTGTTAACAGTTAATTAGAGGTGTCTATGTGATGGAAAAACCTATTTTTCCCTCTGTTATCCTCAGGAAGCATACACATCAAGCCCAAGATGGAAAAAGTCAGAGTCAGACAAACGCTTTGTGGATTTTGATTGGAAGCAAAATTAGCTTCAAGCGTTGGCTTTTTGAGACATGTTTAGTTGTGAAAAAATGAGTCATTCCCTCATGTTTCAAAAACTGAAAAGCATCACTTCGCAACTTCTGGGTCCATGATTGCTGGTGCATTCTCACCAGCGATGGGGCTGCACGGAGTTGGCGTTTCTCACTGAATGACCTCAACATTGCCTTTAGGAAATCAGACTCTGGTTCCAATCCCAACAAGGACATTTATGTTTTTCCTGTACAGTCATATAGACTGTTTGGAGCTCCAAAAATGGAACCACACGCATGGATGACTTTACTGATGATTTACCTTTACGGCTAACGGTTTGACTGCTGTGGCTGATTTCTCTCCAGCAGGCGACACGCTGTGAGGTGATGTATTGATCACAACAATCTGTGTCACTTTGCAGAGAACACTGCTTTGATGTAGTGATGCCAGAGGCTCAAAAGGCACTTTTTCGTGTGACAGTGAAGCGGTACAGAGCACAGTGGGATATTTTTCTGGTTTCATCCTATGAATGATCTCAGTCTGGATATTTGGAACTCATCATGTGAAAAAGGCCTCGACCCTTATTTTTTTTCCTGGACTCATAATTTAAATTTGTGGTGTAGAAAACTGCAACGGAGAAGCCCATCATTAACTAAGACGCCAAATAATGTCTGTATTTGGCCGAACAAAGTTCTGGTTTGGGTATCGCGCATCATCTGCGGACACAAAGGGACAAATAAGTCAAATAAAATCTGGCAAATGAGCAAATCTTTATTTCAGTTTTACAGATTTAAAGATTTTTTTCATTCAGATTTACAGATTTTTTTTGTCAGTTAACAATGACCACTTGATCATTACTATTTCAAGTGAAGACTTTTGCACATTACAGTGCAAAGGTCTTGAGCCAGTTTTCATTTTCAGGAAATGTAATCGGGCAACATTTAATACATATTAATTGCAAGTTGTAATTAATAGCTTAAAAGTCAATGTTTGACACCTTTGTTCATCAAGAGAGTTCAGCTGGAACTTCTTTAAGTGGTCTTCAGGAATTCTTGATGCCTTTTGTTCTGTTCTCTGTCAAGATGACGCTACACTGCTTCAATAATATTGAAGGCCAAGGTCTGGAGAGGCCAGTCCATGACTGCTAGTGTTCCACCGTATATTTTTCCAAACTTTTACTTCACTGGTAATGCATTTGCGGTCATTGTCATGCTGATAAATGAAGCCACTGACAATCAGAAGCTTTCTAGCATTGTGCATCAAACATAGCCCCAAACACTGACTGAATTCAATTCAATTCAATTTTATTTATACAGCGCCGAATCACAACAACAGTCGCTTAAAGGCGCTTTATATTGTACAGTAGATCCTGCAATAATAGAAGCAGAGAAAATATGACCCCCTATGAGCAAGCACCTTGGACGACAGTGGGAAGGAAAAACTCCCTTTTAACAGGAAGAAAGCTCTGGCGGAACCAGGCTCAGGGAGGGGCGGGGCCATCTGCTGCGACCGGTTGGGGTGAGAGAAGGAAAACAGGATAAAGACATGCTGTGGAAGAGAGACAGAGGTTAATAACAGGTACGATTCAATGCAGAGAGGTCTATCAACCCATAGTGTGTGAGAAAGGTAAGCGTCAACGGTGTTCTATACATGGCTGTAGAAACTCACTATTGTACCAACTCTCTCTCTCTATATATATATTGATATATTGATCACGACTTAAACCACAAATTTCAAACTTGAATTCACCACTCCATAAGATTTGTTGCCATTTGATGTATGATGTATTTTTGCAGCAGGCTGCTGGTCACAAAGTGTTTAAAGAAACCATTTCAAATCCTTTCTTTGCCAAGTTGTAGACATAACACTGGTTCATCACTTGAGTTAGGAGCCTTTTCATGCTTCAGTGATTCATAGGTCAGCGTTAAGTGGCTTAAGAAAAAATAAAAACATTCATCTGAACATCACGTACAAGGATTGAGCCCCACTCTCTCTCTTAGGCTGAGTCCATTTGTGCTGCTTGCATCTCCAGTTGTGTTCTTTCCGTCATTACTAACAGCTCATAGGTGAAATAGCGATCCCTTCACAATAAAGCAATCTATATGACTACAGTTGGTATTTTTTCATTCAGTGTTATCTATTGTGATTGCAATTTATGGTATTGTGTGCAACTATTACTGCCGCTAGTGTAGGTCACTGTGCAAACATAGTGAAGTGGTCCTTTAGTGAATTGTAGTTATGAAAGTATTGTCCTTTGTTAAATGCTATATCATAAAAGGCAGGAAGAAGAAGCTAAAATGTCAGTTTACAGAGTTTCAGTCAATAATTTGTATTTAGGATTCTGATAGATATTCAGCCAACTTAAACCACTTTTATCACCATATTGTTTTTGTTGTATTGATCTTATTATTTTAATAAAGGATATGTTTGTTATATTTGGAATGTCATTCTTGAGTGTCCTGACATTGTTTAGACTGATATTTATTCTGTTTATATGCTTCTTTAAAAAGCTATTTTAGTCTTTTGTCACATAAGTACTAATGTGTGGTTTACATCCATTGGTCACGCCTTATTCGGCTTCCACTCCTTATCACAGTTATGATGTATATGCTCTTTTGTGAAATAACACAACTGCGTTGGAATTGCAGTATAAATGTGTTTGAATCCTGGTCGTTAGTTACTGTCTGCTCCCATCTAATTTCTCTGGTGCTACTTTTTGCAGGAAACGCCGCTACCCCATTTGGCCATTGTTAGAAAATGATTTACGAGAGAAAACCTCACACAGAAAAGTAAGATTTGAAACTTGGAGAGAGGTTTAAATTCCTGATTGTTTCTGTAACATTTTGGTTTCAGGCATCGTTGCACGTGAAAAGTGAAGTCAGTTCAGTTTGAGCTTTAAAACCTCTGCCTTCCCTTTCTTCACTTCAGCGTAATCATGTAATATGTTTTAGGTGCTGGTCTGCTTCACCTCACAAAACCATTCAGGAACCGTTTCACTGTCTGGCTTTCATCACCGAACGCTCCGTCACTCCTCCTTGACCGCTGCATGTTGTTTAATCATCCTCACCCCGAGACGTGCATCGTCGAGTCTTGGACGCCGTTGCCTCGACTGTATACGTGTCGAGGCTATTGCCTCGAGGCTTTTAATGTTCTGACATTTCCATGAACACACCAAGCAGCTCTAGCAGGGATGCTGCCATATGCTACTTCTAACACAACCATTTACACTGATTACATTTGGTATTGCCAAAGTTTGGATAGTTAAAACTAAAATTTAATGTTTCAAAGTAAAGGTTTTTGACATCTTCATATAAATAAATGCTAATTTTTGCCCAATTCTGTTGCTGATTGCTATAACATAGCAGTGATTCAATGTTTCCCATCTGTGATCTAACTTCATAAAAGCTTTTAAACTTGGCATTTTGAACACTTTGGATTTTCATGAGAAAAATCCTTTGGCTCACAGGAAGTAAAGCATTTTATGATTCCAGATTTTTTGTAATAAAAAAGGAGAATGACTGGTTTGGGGAGGTGTTCTGTACTTCAAAGACAAAATCCTCAAGCTAAACTGCACTGTACTGAATCATCAACATCACCGAGTATCACGCTATACACTAGAGCAAATCAAGTGCTCCCTAAATCAGTAAGAGAGGGCTATAGAGTGGTGTATGCAATGCAAACCAGTACAACTAATTTATATAACTGCCTGAAAAAACACCACAAACTCCAGGATAATTCATGCATTAATTATTTTTCCAAAGTGGCAAAACCTGCACTTTAGGAGTTTTCTTTTATTTGGTTTTAGGAGATGCACTTTGGTCAAGCAAATAAACATCATATGTCTGCAGTGATGTTTTAATTACCTGAAATTTGGCGTCCTATAAAAGTGAGAGCAGCTCCCTTTTGATTTAATTAGTATTTCTATTTTTAAAGTTCTTCATTATTTACTAAATTTTGGTTAATAAGAAGGAGCAATGACTGTATAAAATATGGGCTACCTAATATTTCCCCCAAAATGAAGCCAAAACGTCTCTATCGCCCCCCTGGGGTCTGGCTGCAGTATAGGTCTTAAGCCTGCCTCCTCGGGTCAGACTAAAATACTAAAGTAATAGATAAAACTTTCTCTCTCTCATCACGCTTATTTGTGTTCAACGGGTCTCCTTTTTCACAAGTTTGATTCTAATTACTACCAAAATGCTGTTAAATTGGGCTGCAACGTCATCATAACAGCTTTGACTGGCAGCTGCAGTCCCAAAGAAACTTGCATATCTCTGGGAATGGCAGAAAGAGCGGGGACAAACGGGAAATTTTGGCTTCATTTTTGTACAATAGGAGGAAGTGCAGCGAGGTCGTCCATCTTTCATACAGTCATTGAGAAGGACCAATATGATATTGATGCAATAATTTATACATTAAAAGGAATATCGCACTATGTGGACGTGAAAGCAGTGTTATGTTTAAGTGCAATAAAAACATTCGTCACTAAAACGAGTGAATAACCTTGGTAAGTAACTTGATTTCATTATTGATCAAAATATAAATATAATCATAATATAAAATCAATTTGGCCATAATCATACAGCACTGCTTTACACCATGAACCACTGCCTTTATTCAGGATACAAATATCCTTTTAAGATTTGTGGGTACGTTATTGACAATCCAGGAATTGTCAAATTTCTCCTCCTACAGTTAAAATATTTCTGATGATAAACATACATGCCTGTACTCGGACAATAAAATAATACAGTCATATTTTTCTGGATGGAGTATTTTAACTTCATTTTCATGGTAATACCTTTACAAGGAGGAGCTTTTTTGAAGGGGTACTTTTACAGCATTGCCAAAGATGGAAGTACATCTTCCAGCACTGTATATTTAGATTTCTCTCCAGGGCCTTAAAAGTATATTTCATGTTGGTGATCAAAGTGTATGAACCTGTGGGCAATACTACACAGAAAGTCAGAGAAAATCCAAAAAAGTAGAAACTTTGTTTTCTATATCAATGATTCATTTTGAGGAGCTGGCCCTACGACTTGGTCATTTGAAGTTTTTTTTCTGTTTACTTCTGCTTTACCCCTGAATATCTCCTCTTAACATTTGGACTGAGTGACTTACACCTTCAGTCATTTTCAGGAGTCACAATCCTCCAGCTTTCTTTTGTCACTCATTATTATTTTATCCCCTGGCAGACTGGACCCCATGTGGCAAATTTCTATAGTTCAAATGCAGACGTTAAATTCAACAAACCTCTTATGTAAATCCGTCCTTTAATACATCCATGTTAGTAATTTGCTTTTTTCTCACTTAATGTTAATGTTTCTTCAGCTGTCAAACATCAAAAATCCCTTAATCTGTTGTTATGACATTCATTTTTAACTAATACTACAAATATTATCTACAAATACTAACACACAGTATAAAAAAATTATCCTTAAAATATCATCTTAATTAAAGTAGACCATGCTTTCCTCTGCTACAGTCATACAACTGTATATCATCATTGAATATACAAGTCATCCCATAAGCAGCAATAATAGTCCCCATGTCCTCTTCTGAAGTGGTTTGTATAACATATGGGACACATTTGAGAGCAGCTGTGAGCGTTTTCAGTCACCATTCTTTATATTGTCATATGGCGAGGTCATTCACACTCTATGTTCAATGAATGTTGTGTTCCTACACAGTTCGCACATTCAGTAAGAATCAGTTTGAAGATAGTTTGCCCTGCTGCTTCCTTTGACTTTACAGAGTCATCAAAAAAGGAGTCAAATATTGAGTGCGGCAATGGAAAGCTGCAGATGAAGGAAGGGAGGAAGGAAGTCAGATGCAGGAACCGCACAGATCATGGTTTTCAAAATAAACACTCTGACCAAATATGCTGCATCCAAATTGCTACTGGTGTATTTTGTTGTGGTGCAGAGGTCAGAACCAGAATGCACCACAGGCTGGTATCTCTGTGTTAAAGACAGCAATCACCACACCTCACAATCAGTGCACTGACCAATAGGGCTAATGCTCATTTCATATTATTGCATCAATATGAACTGCGTAGTGTTTACTGATGAGTCAAACACAGACTTTACTGCCTGCTTGTTTTATTAAAGGTTTCACTGGTGACAGCCCTTTCATGCGTCTAGTGTAAGGCTGAAGTGTAGAAAACCATGAAGTCATCAGTAAACTGAAGATAGGCCGAAGCTCTTCATCGGTATCAACAGTGCTGTAATTGTTTATCATTGTTTGTATTGTACATCTGAATGTTGATATTGCTGATTAGCTTAAAATGAAAGTGAAGGCAATGATTTCAGTCAACAAGGCAACAGAAATTTAAACAACCTGCATAAACAGAATCTGCAAAGAGGAAATTAAATATGACAAAATAAAAATCGATCACAAAATAATTGTGACATCTTACGAAATGATCAAGTGCGAGAAATCAAAATATTGTGGCACTTTAAAAAAAAAAAAAGGATAATGAGATACTACAGCTTTTGAACAGTAAGCATGACAGATCTTTCGAAATTTCTGAGTGACTCCAGGTGTTTCCAAAACAGATGTTGTGTGCAGGAAATTAACTCTTTAATTAAAATTCCCCCGGTAGTTTGACATTTAACGTCATAATTAAGTGAGCCAGGAGCCTGTGGGAGCCTGTGGGGGTCCGAATCCCCTCTCCACCATCATCGAAACTCTTAGCCGCTTAGTCATGATGCAACACTGCTGCTTTACTTCCTCAGTTCACTGCGAGGGGTAAGCATCTGTTTCCACCTCATTGTAGCCTTTAAAATGAACGTGTGCACACGAGCGACCTCTTACTGTAAATGTCCTCCAGAAAAACACAAGGGGTAGATTGGATTTTTTCCCCTTTTTAGTGCACGTGGGGGGGTCTAAATACAGCCACAATGACCATATATGAAACAGAATGCCCAAACCACAGCCATGCAGCACTGAAACCCATTTAAAGAAATGAATAAGACAGACAAAAAGGTCAAGATGTGAAGGATCATGATGGAGTTTAAGGTTTGAGGAGGATGAGGTGGCGTCTGCTTTGTGTCCTGCACCTCCTGCAGCTAAAATCTGAGACTATTCTCATTCTTGGGACATGATGCTCAATTCTGAATCAAATTTTTGTTACATATTGTTATTATAACTCATCCTGGGCATGCATTATCAGGCAGTGGTGCTTCAAACAAACAAGAGTAACTTAACAGTAACAAGATGTCAAGCTTTGAAAGCTTTGTTTTTCTCACTTGTTTTGAGTGCCGTTTGGCAACAGAACGTGTGGTCACATTATTCGCTGATCGTCGCCGATGTGGTTGGAGATGTAATGTTTTGGGTGGAGCATAGTACTGACAAATATGGCCTGTGTGGATCAATCCATTTACTTTTGATCAATCGGGAGACTCGTTGGCCGCTCCCAGGGCAGTTTATGGCACGGCATTTTAATCAGCTCGCCTGGTTGCATTTAATCGTGGCTTTAAAGTGAGTTCAAGAAAGAGGAAGTGGTTCCTTTTAGATAAGCTTGGTTATTTGTTTCTTTTATTACTGAGTGTGTGGCAGGCAGAGAGAGGACCCAGAATGAGGACTCAGCAGACAGACTTAAGTCAAAATCACAGCTACAGGTGGCTGGTAAAGGTGAGGAAAACAAGAACAAAACAAAGAAATAACAAAGCAGGATTCATATGAGCTGACAAGGGAAAAACAAAGTGACAGATGCTCACACACCAAGAAATTAGTCACAATGTGCACATGAGGACATTAGCGCAGAGTGAACACACCTGGGAGCGCAGCTGAACAGAATCTAACTGATGAGAAAACCGAATATAATGTACATGAGACAAGGGACCATCAAAATAAAACTGCAAGTAACAAAGACTGAGACCAGGACCAAGACACATGGACGTGACACAGACAAAAAGGTTAAAAAGGAAAAACACAGAGACAAGACTGACTGCAGAAACAAAACAAACTTCAGAGACAGGGCACAAGGGGCCAGACAGATACAGGGACTCAACTAGGAAGAAAAGGAAACAAAACACAGACACAAGACTGACTTTCACAGGAGACACTGATGACAAGGCACAGAGACGAGACTAGGACAGACAGGACACGAAAAGGAAACTAATATAATCAAACAAGAACCAAGGACTAGAAATATAAATGACAAATCTCAAAGGCACTAAGGAATACTAAACTCAAGACTAACTAATACAGAGCTTGAATTTAAATACTTCTTCAATCCAAAGAAGTGAATTATAAGTCTAGAACTTAAAATACTGGGTCGGACACCCAGGACCATGACATAAACACTCCAGCGTTAGTAGCTGAAAGTTGGTGGTTAAATTCATTCTGGGTAATGATCAAACATAATGGGTGTGTTTAAGTGAGTGAGGAGGGGTGATCATGTTAGCTCCTTTTACTGAGACTAGTTGGCGCTGTGATAGTTGGAAAACTAATCAGAGCTAAGTGAAAGAGTCAAAGGTTAATCAGAGCAAAGAGATTCTCTTCCAGCATCAGGTCATGGCTAAACTGAAGGTTTGTAACACGCCATATGTGGACCTAAAACACTTAATGAAAACAGAATCGCTTACAAAGCATGAGCATGCACACTAAAAGTGAGCACACCATTATAAGACAGTCACAGAGACAGATAAACAACTTAATTCCAGAAATAAATAATGCAAGAGTCCATTTAGCAAATGTATAAAGAAGGCTGTCTTGAAGTGGTCCTAAGAGACTTAAAATGGCTCTAAATCTGGTCTCGGGAAAGGAAACAGTGCTAAACGCTTAAGGTGGACGGAGGCAAAAATATATGGAGTGAAATCCAATTTAAACTGTTGTTAAAAACGAGCAAAAGCTATGATGCTGACCTTTACTGTATTTCTTTAAATTCAATTTAATACAATTATGTAGAGTGGAGTGCCAACTTTTATTTTTTGACTTCTGGAGCATGGCAGAAAAAGCCTTAAGAACCACCACACTGATGCAAGAGGAAAACTCAGATCCCACTCTTCACTTAAATTGTTAAGACTTCTGCATAATTTGTAATGAATTAAAGCTAAAATTAATGCAAATTAGAGGTTTCTGGTGCTCCACAGTTCTGCTTAATGTTTTCCAGCAGATATAATTGGATGGATTATCTTCACTGCCAATGTTAACTGGTGTTGTCCAATTCACACACGGCTGTGCTGTTATTGATGATGGGCAAAACAGGCTCTGGGGAAAAGATGATGGTTTTGGTTAAATGTTAAAATAAACATGTTTAGCGTGGTGTTCCTTCAACATTTGACCACGTGTTAACCAGCTGTCAGAATTCACTGACAGCAAACATGTTGCAGATCTTTTTGCTCAATACATGACTGACTGTATTAATAAGGTTCCTATTATATACAATATATACAATTTTCTTCTGCTGTAAATTTCTTGTAACAGATGATGCAAGCACACTGCTTAGTTGTACTAGTATTGCTAAGCCTAACAGACACAACAGGACATAAACATCAGATTTTAAAATGAAGATTTTGCTGCAGTGACGGCAGAGCCTCCAGTGAGTCCCCATCTCCTCACAAAGCGGGTATGTCCATGTCTGTGAGCGAGCCGAGAGAGTTTAAGTCTGAAAAAAATGCATAGGACAGAGAGAAAGAGCGAGAGCGAGAGTGGCAGGGGTTGTGTGTTTGTGGATGCATTCCAGTGGGGCCACAACCTCCGGAGCAGATTTGGAGTTTGAGCCGTGATGCAGCCGAGCAGAGGGAGCCTTTGCAGAAACAGGCGGCTGATCCAATGCCAGATCGCTGAAAGATGAGGGGGGCTGAGTGGTAGCAGGCAACTGACCCCTCTAATGTTTGAAAACAACTCTGTATCCCATCCAAAATAATCCCGCTTTTGTTTAAAAAGTAAAACATGAATTATGGATGTTGTAATTCTGGTTTTGCTGCATTGTGCTTTTGTTTGTTTGTTTGTACTTGGCATTTGGCTGCCTTAAAGACAAAATCAGGCAAAGATGATGTGAAAACACCACGGCGCCATACATTAACAAAACTTCAGATATATTTGTGATTGTTCCTCAAAGACTTCCTTTGCAGTTGGGACTCCAGACAATGCCTGCAGTCTTCAGAGCAGAGTAAGTGATTATTCTGGTGGTCGTGGGCCTGCAAGCCTCAAATGTCAGAAGCCAGAGGCAGCTTTGGTGGTTACTAAATTATATGAAGTACGAGCTAAACCGGAGGCTGAGGACACACAGCTGCGGACAGGATCTGACACCGTCTCGCCCGGCCAGAGCATGAAAAAAAAATGCAGAAAGGAAGTGAAAAGCCCTTAAAGTTTCTGGAAGAGGCTGAGGATCTGGTTCCAGCAGGAGTCTGATTGACTGCACATTGCAGTTCCTGACAGTCTATATAAGCATTTACGATTCCAGTGCATCAGTGTCCTTGAATCCTGCTCTAAAGATCTGAATGAGGATGTCTCATGGCTCACTGGCAGGCGAGCGGCTGCTGCAGTCTGAAATGATATTCTCGGTCTGATTCTGAGCATCATGTTGACCAAACAATCCCTCTGAAACGAATGGAAAACAGATCAAGCTGAGTCCCTCGTATACAGTTGGAAGGTATTACACTGACCTTGAGACTCTTTAATAAACTTTGCACATACTGTATGTAATGGTGTGTTTGCTGCTGCTCAACCCTGTCCCTCTTCTTTGTCCATGTGGCTAATTGAGATGTCCAGCAGTTTTCATGTTAGCATCTTTGCTGCTCAGATTGTACAAACAGTCTTTCTGACATTTTTCGGTTCTCGTCCACTTTCCCCCCCGCTGTGCTTCCAAACGTTTCGTGAAGGAGAAAAACAGGCTACAATTTTAAAATGTTTTCAAATCCCCTCTGATTTCTCTGTCTCTGTTGCTGCCACAGACCACCCATTTCCTTAAAGTATCACACTTAAAAAAGAAGCACTTTTGATCTGATGTGACCCCGAATAGATAAAACTGTGGTCTAAATGAGCTGCTAATGGTGTGGAGTAAATGCTTTTTCTTATGTTTTCAACCCAACTGTAAAGGTCTCGGCGACGACTGAACAAGAAAGGTTTGGTGAAGCAGATAAATGGTTAAAAAACGTAAGCGGGAGAGATTAAACTGCAGCACTTGTGTTTGATGGTAATAGCTGCGGAGTTCTGTTGGGAAGCAGCCCTGAACAACTATGTGCCTCTGGACATGCGTAAGAGACATTCAGAGGGACGCTGTTTATAGCCAGGCAATTTTCACGGTTGTAGTGAATCAGTGATGGCAGCAGAAAAGAAAAAAAGGGGGAATAAAAAGAGAGTACATTTTACCCACACTGGTAAAGAAAGAAAGGACAAAACCCACACAAACAGCTTACTGTGAAGAAAAAAAAACAATAAAAAAGATTGTATTTAGTCTGTGTTGAGGACTATCTTCAGCATTTGAATACACATCATTTTCTAACACAACTGAGAAATAGAAATATTTACTCTAACCGAGCCAAAGACAACAACTGTTCGGTGAACAAACTAACACTGCCATCAGGACTGTAAACTTCTGAAACTGCTTTTGAAATATTTGCTTTTCCCTTCATGAGTAGAGTCACGGTTGGCACACAGCAGACCGGGGTAATATGTGAAACCAGGGGTGTTGTATTTCAGTGCTGCTGGAAAACTGAATTCTTTATCTGATCGCTTTAAAACACAACAGGCAGCATGTTCTGACTGTCATGTAAGCAGATCAGGGATATGTTTCACAAATCAACAAAAATCAGAACAATTTTCTAGTCCAGTGTTTTGGAAACAAGGAAAAAAGAAAACGGCTGAACACACATGGGTTCCTAATCACCTAAGTTTGAAGCTGTAAATGACCTGGACGTTGTCCATGATGACTACTTAGAACTTACAACTTAGAACTTTTACTGTGATTGTACAGTTGCTTGCACAGCGAAATTAGGTAGCAAGATCACAAAGGTGCGGAAGTAAAGGAAGATATATATTTAAAAAATAAGAACAACAATATAAGAACACTATGTACATGATGTTTGGGTTACAGGAGGCATTGCGGGGATGTGTGCAAGGGTAGTGTAATAAAATATAATAAATAATATATAAGGGTGGAAGGGGTGTGGTCGTTAAGGATAGGACTTCCTGACCTAGTGGACCCAGTGGATCAACATCACAAAGAAAGTGATTTGGTATTATAGTGATTCATCAGGTTTACTAAATACAGTGCATACCATAAACAGGAGCCAAAACATCAAGCAAAAGGTTCATTTGAAACCAAAGTAATGTGTTAACAGATGTAAGTCACACAGTTTTGCAAAGGAACCAACCCAGATGGCAGCAGACCAACAACTTTTGTGTTCTGTGTTGAATAATTATTGTTTTTGTCAAAGGAGTCTGGTGACTTTATCTGCTGCCTATTGCACTTTAAAACTGATTGATTTTTTAGGTGACTACAGTATATTTTGCTGTCTGCGCCACAGTCTTGTGTGAGGAGAAAAAGGGAGAAACTGCAGTGAATGTAACTGATAGCAGTGCGCAGCCTCATGGCTCTATCACAGCAAGGCCATTTCAATAAATTAGATGAATTACATCAATGCATAATTTATTTTTCAACTGTATTTATTCTGGGGCTGCTTTCAAGTCATTATCTTAATAATAAATACCAAAGAAAATGAGTAAAGTTATATTCTTGGACTTTTTTTCGCTACATTTTTATTCCAGTTTCCTTACAAATACATATAAGACTAATTCCCAGTCTCTTCCTCATAGGTTATAAATATAACACTGGTATTGAATCCATATTTAATATTGGCAGGTACCCACACCTGGCAGGAGTGCTAAATCAAGTCACAACCATTATAATTCAGTTTTTGTGCATGGTAATTACATCAGATGAAATTGTGAATATACCTACTCTCTGCACAACCCTACCACCCACCCTCTGCACGCCTGAAGCCTTGAATATCTGCTGCCGATTACAACCCGAGCTAAATAAATGTTTACAGTCTTTACTTTTCAAAGTAAAAGCAGAGCGGTGCACACTTACGACAGGCAACAATTAGCTTATGTCTGTGTCATTATACAACTTGGAAAATATTGACATTGGTCAGTTGCTGACGTCAGCCGTTGGTTCTGGTAAGACGTTGATGGGCCTCAGTGCAATATGATGACAATTATGAAGTCATTTTGGCAAATCCAAAAATGTTCTGCATGTGAAAATCTCCCCGAAAACCGGCATAATGAGAGGGGCGTACTGTAAGATCCAACAGTTCCTCATATCCCATATTTGAGTGGTGGTTTGTAAACAACGCTGAGAGCTGAAATAAATGTTTGAGCTAAGGGCTCGTGTCATGGGTGTGTTTTCGGGCTGGAAATACCACGTTCACATGCACAGAATCAAAAGATCTACTGTACTTAAATCTCAGCAATTAGACTTAGACATGTTGGGTTACATGCAACCCGCACTGACTGGAAAATGGAGACTCTTTTCGATGCTGGGACAATGGAGACTTTGAAAAGAAGTTCTGTGAATCAGCATTTTTAGCTGAAAAAGTAGCACAAAATTCCCTCAGCAAACCACTTGGGAGTCACATGTTTGGGGAGAAAAATGAGAAAGGTGTTTTCTCCAACTGGCAGGTCGGGATGATTTAGTCTGACGAAAAAGGTGTCAAGCGAGCATAATCTCATCAGAGCACCTGAGTTACATTTCCTCTCATCTTGACTGGTTGGCAGTCGCACACACAGATACACAAACGCAGACGCTCTAAATCAGAGATGTGTACACTGTGAAAACCGAGCTGCAGAAACAGAGTTGGGAAGCCTTCCATCTCACTGTCTGCAGCTTCAACTCTGGACTCTATAATTAAGCTTCATTAAAGACCCCGTGACAGATGAACGGCAATAAATTTAGTGCAGGGATGTTTGTGCTCGAATGTTGTCAGAACTGTCAGCAACTTGTCAGCATTTTCATTTCCTTTAACCACCATGGGCATGAAACCCTCATTCATTTCCTCCACCAGCAGGTAAATCCCTTTTCCCACAGTGTGTGCATGTTTTAACACAAAAGGGGGGATTTTAACTTCAAATTTTTAATACTGGTGCATCAGATGTGACATATTCTCACTTTAATGTTGTTATTCCTCCTCCTTTTTTTATTGATTGACATGCTTTCTTCAGACTGGCTTTGGAAAATATAATAAATATCTCATATAACCGGTTACTGCTAAGCCCAGAGATCATAAAATGTGTAATCTGTTTACATTTAGTTGACAAAGCCCTGTAGTGTCTATAGGTACAAGGTCTGGAGGTCTTGTTTCCGGTTTGTGTCATACTTCTTACTGAGAAGTATTTTTAAAAGTAACCTTCCCAGAGTGACCACTGTAGACTTTTCTGGAACTAATATTGCCTGCTGAGTGAGAGCAATGGCTCACCAACCAATCTGGCTCTCTAGGCCTGTAGGACTGGGGCCTAAGACAGGAAAAGCTCAGGGAATATTGTAATACAGTTAAAAAACAGTAAAAGCCAACAAAATGTCTTTCGCACTGGTTAAAATAGCCAGTGTAGAATTCATTGTGGGGGCTTAAGGTCCAACTGGCTGGGAAACCTTTGACGTGATGATCAAAAGAGATATTTTAAGACACCTTCAGTCTTAACCAATTAAGTGCTTACATTAGAGTCTGTAAACTAGTTATTCTGGTTCTTCATTGGAGCGTTACATGAACTTGCTGACCAAAGAGGGTTCAGAGCTGGTCGTTCATGAATTTCATTCCTGGCGGTTTCATCTCTGGTTCATGTCATGTTCTTGAGCAGAACATTAAAATCCAGTTGCTCCTCTGGCCAGGCTAGAGGCTTTGGTCTTGTTTAGTGTTTTGAACAAAATGAGGGTTATTGGCAGTTCATTGAATACTCAGAACATTTAATTTTATTTCTAATATTTCAGTGCTAACCACAAGATTTTGCCTCAACAGTTCACTTTCAGATGTTTTTCTTTTCTGATGCAGGATTTGCATGACACTAGTTCTCTCTTTGCCATCTATCCGTGCAACCTAATGGATTATTCTAGTTTGTTTAGTTATGGCTGTCTCTCTCCAACTCAAGAACTCAAGAGCCCCAGAATATTATGGGACTAACTGTTGATACCTTACAACATCCTTGCTATTTTAACCAGCGCAATGCAAATAAAAAAGGATCTGTAAGAATCACAATTCTTTATTTGTGATTGTGTCATGAATATTTCTACTTTATTAAGTAGAAATATTCATGACAACGTTTTTTAGTGTAGGTCTCAACATTTAAACATGTTTCCCAGACATGAATTAAGAGTTAATGTTAAAGCAAAAATTTATAAATGATAAAATATATAAATTTGTGGTCCCTTATGTGTCAGGAGTAGCGGAACAGTTGAGACGCATTTTCTCTAAACGCCACGTCTTTGTGGCTTTCAACCCTAAAAAATGCTGCGCTAAAAATTGGTCCACCCCTTTTCCTTTTCACAACATTTACATGAAAACAGAAACACCATCTCTTAATCGAGGAGGGGGCAATTGCCATTAATCAATAGTCATTGATCAGTGATTGTTAATCAAAGTTCATAACAATTTGCATATTATGATAAAGAAACTGACCTTGCAGCCCAATGTTTGTCAGTGGTGCTAGTTTCAGTCATTATGCAAATGACCTGGTTATAAGGTTGGGGAAACCTGCAGTCAGCTGAGACTAAAGAAGTCACATGGATGAGTTACGAAACATTTCTCCCACTGAAAACGTTACGTCAAGATGAACAGAATCAACTTTTTGGAATTTCATTACTTGGGGCATGTTGCAAGAAACAGATAAGGAAGCTTGGCTGTATAAATATAATCAAACACCATTTTTATTTGGCATGTGGCTTCTTAAATAAACTGGATGGTGGAAGAGTGGTAAACCCACGTCCACATAAAGCTGGTTCCTGCTGTAATTGCGGCGAATAACAGCCCACCACATACCACCTGAAAATATGATGCATGTCTGCCGTTATTATGTCAATTTTATCTGACAAGTGCCAGAGAACCCTTCAACATAATATTGGAAATAGAATTTTCAAATATCAGTCCACCATGACCAGAGATGTAAGCTGCATGTTACTGTGTGGTTTATTGAACTCTTCTCATGTTCACTTTACGGCCACAGCTGACCACTCCACATCGGTCTTGGTGACCACAAATTTCCACCAGCTTCCTTTGAAAGCTAATCAGGTCTTCCTGTTGCACTTGGAATTCAAAGATAGGGCTTACCCCTGCACTGATTAGCAGCAAAAACAAAAACAAAACTTTTCCCATTTTGCTTTTTAGTCTGATTCTGGACATGACTCAGAATTTTAACCCCTCGGCTCTCCACATCTGTCGCGAAGGCAAACATCTTGCTTCCTCCACGCCCTTGCACAACTGTTTGCAGCAACAGGCACCTTAACACATGAGGGCACTTTTAGCTTTCAATATCTGGAGATACCACAAGGCTTTGAAATGGGTTAAAGAAGTTAATGATGAAACAATGGCAGCTGCAGACACACTGGTATGTTGATTTCCTTACTGCTTTTGGATTTTTCCTCCTAAAGTCAGCTTTTATATGTTTTGCTGAAAGAGCAGCTCTGTACTGTGGTTTGTTGGTGGATACTATGATGTTTTATAAACTAATGTTTGGTGCGTCATATGTGTTAGGACCACTACTTTTTATGCAGGGTGTTTTAATATTTACCTAAAGTAGTTAGGAGTAATAGCTGAAATAAGATGAAGTAAGATGAAAGTATAAAGAAGTGATGTTGTTATTTCATAGGCCAATTTAAAATTTTGGCTCAACATATTGAATAAGCTGGTGGAACTGGTCACTGTGGGCTTGAATCCACTGATTGGCCGAGGCTTTCCTTTGTGGAATTTGCATGTTTTCCCTGTGCTTGTGTGAGTTCTTTCCAGGCTCTCCAGCTTCTTCTGACAGTCCAAAGACATGCAAGCTCCAGCCTGCCTGCAAAGCTGAATGGGATAAATGGTACAAAATGCATGGATACGTAATGAAACAGATGTTATGGAGTACTGGGTAAAAGCTGTGGATAATGAGTTGAAACAGTTATCTATAATGGTAAGTTAAAAGCCATTGAGTGGTCAGTAAGACAACAAAAAACACTTTATAAATGCAGGTAATTTACACAAAAGCTGTTGCTGATGAGGGAGTTTTTTTAGTTAATCGGACACAGCTTTTTAGTGAAAAAACTTGAAATTTTTGTATTAGGGCATTTATTCTATTCACTAATGTTCTTCTGCTTAATTAGCGGCAGCAGGCTAAGCAGGGAAGGCTGGATGTCCTTATTCTCCCGTTCTTCCTGGGGTATATTGAGGTGTTCCTCAGTCAGATTAGATATATAATCTCTCCAGTGAGTCCTGGAACAGCAGATCAACTGGAAAACCATCAAAGGGTGCCTAGGCAATACTACTGAAGTTGCTTATATCTCAGGGCCCAGCTACCCTACACAGGAAATTCATTTCAAGCAACATATCTTTGTGAACTTAGCTTTTCAGGTATGACACAGATCAGCTGACTAGAGGTGAGGGCTGGGATGAGCTGATAAATCAAAAGATTACATTTTTTGGCTCAACTCTCTCTTCATTACTACAGTGTGGTACAAAGCCCACAATATTGTGGATGCTGCAGCAATCCTGCCCATGCTCCACCTTCCCGTGACTCATCAGTAAGATCCCACGATACTTGAACAACTCCCTTGTTTGGGGCAGCCTCCCACAAACCAGGGGGAGAACTCAATTTTCCATCTGAGAAACACAGCCCCAGCCTTGGAGCTGCTGGCTTTCATCTCAGCCATTTCACAATCAGCTATAAACCACTGAAATACATGGTGAAGCTCACATGTTGAACAGAACGACATCATCTGCAAAAAGCTCGGATTCTAGTTTTTCCAAAATAGATACCTCCTTACGCAGGTAGCATTGACTAGTGATTAATAAGAGTTGTAAGGCTGAACTTTATGATAGCCATAAAATCAAAACAAGGCATAAAAAAGGCTAAAGAGCTGTGGATAAGCTGCAGAAAGTGAGTTATGTCATATTATGTTATCTATTATAATTATTATTATTATTATTATTATTATTATTATTATTATATTCTCTTATCTATTATCAGTACTAGTGGACAGATGCTGCTATTACAGCTTTATGCGGTGTTTATGCAGTTATGCATCATAAAACTTGAATAAAGGGCTCATTTGCAGTCAAAATACAGTAAATGTGAAGGCAGTGTATTTTAATTTTTCAGTTTTTATTCACCCTCGACAGCAGAAATATAGCCTTCAATCGCATAAATAGATTCTGAAAAAGTAGTTTATTCCAAACAGGCACTTTCCATCATCAGTCCACTGCCTGCTTTCCTGATCTCATAATCCAGACAGGTGGCTTGCAGCTGAAACCTTATTCTCAAAGTCTGTTCTATCGCTGCTCTGCACCTTCAGCTCAATGACCGCGTCAGGGTAAGGGCCCACTGAATTATGTCAAAGTGAATTCCCGGCGGTGGCAATGGGATACAGTAGCTGAGGCACCAAATGGACCTCTGTGCAGGAACAGTGAGTTCACGAGGCGTAGAGTTTCATATCTTGTTGACAGCTAACGGGCAGCATTACCGCATGAGCCATTTGAGTCCTCGTACGTCTGTGGGACCTTTTCTGATCCACCAGCTTATCCTTCAGAGTGAGATTGTTTTGCTTTCAGGCGTTGTGCATGTTGTGTAGCTAAAGATGGGATAAACCCACTAGGAATGTTTTTTGTGGTGCAACACAATGTTCATTTCCGGATGCTGATTGTCTCTACCGTGCATGTGGTTCCTTAAAAAGAGCATACTGTGGCATCTGGCCACAAAAAGCTTATATCAAATTTTATTTCCTCTTCCTACCCACACAGAAAAAAACCCTAAAAGTCTTGATTTCTACTCTCTCCCAGACTCACACCAGAGAGCAATCCAAAGAAGAATTTGATCTGAAGTGATCTTCTAACAAAAGACCCATCAGACTCCCTCAAACACAAATCACAAAGAAACTCACAGAACCTCTTGGTGTGATTCACGTGAGGCACGGATTCAGAGTTGTTTTGACAGACGGTGGATGTTAAAGGGAAGATTTAAGAGTACCTGCGTGCAGCCAGCAGGTATGCAGCAGTTGAGCTCAGCAGCCCACACACAAAGACTCCTAATCACTTTTTTATCCACACTGGGAGGGAAAAAAAGAGAGTCTAAAAAAAGAAAAACTGCATTAAAAGTATAAGTACTCTGTTTTCTAGTGCTGACACAGATTGATGCATTCAGCAGGGGCAGATTAGCAGCCTTGGAGCTCACATTTAAGGTCAGCGCTGATCGAATCCCAGATAAGAACATGCAAGAACAATTTGCAGATGCCTTAAAATTTCGGAGCAGTGATGTGGTCTTGCCGAAAACCAGCAACTCGACTGTAGTGCGTTTGTGTAAGTGAGAAATGAAACTAGCTTTGAAGCAATATTTCAGGTTTCAACACTGCAACATTCTTTCTAGATAAAAAGAAAGATTTTATTATTTAAAGAACATTCTTAACACAAGGAGCATTTAGTCACTGACCTGGAATTTTCTTTCATATCACATAATCAGATAGAAATTGTTCAAACTTTTTCAAAGTTCATTATTTAACTTAGCGATCAAAAGCTAAGAAAACCATTTCACCACAAGGTCGATTGAGTAGCTATTCTGGAATTTTCCATCATGAAAAACAACTGAATCTGCCCAGTTTTATTTGAATTATAGACGTTTAAGCACTGTTAAGAAATTCATGGAAATAAGCTTGTTCATCCAGCCAAAAGGTTCATTTAGTTGATGTTTTGTGAATTTTCCACCATTATTGTTACAAAACCTATTAAAAAGGGCAACACTGTATTACCTTTAATCACAACCTCAAGAAGAAAAAACTTCTGCATTGGCTGTTGTTTGACAAACACCTTTATTTCCCTTCATGAGAGTTAAGGAAGCCCTGAAAAGTTTCTACTTCATAATGCAGAACAAATTTATTAAAAATTCCTTCTGCTTTCTGGGTGGCTTGTGCCATAATCTCAAACATGAGGTGATGTGGATCGCGTCCAATATAAACTCACTCTCAGACAATAGCTCGCCTTGGTAGGTAATGTCCTGACTTTCTGGATTCTGCACAGTTTGCAAACACAAAGGCAGCTTTCCTGCGCAATGTAATCATTTATGAAGTATGTGAGAAAACAGCACGAGTAACCTGGCAGTAAACAACATTAAAAATGAGCTGGAAGTCAGTTCCTTGAGGTCACAACCGGGCACTGTGGGTTAGAGAGCGCTGCTTTGCAAAACACAGTTTGATGAGTTGCCATAAACAGTCTCACTATTGCGGTCAATCTGGTGAATGTACACTGTCCCATTATGTAGTTGAAATTACACTTAATTAATTTCATGGGGAGGGCAGTCAGGGTTGAGGGTAGATGGCATTCCCATGGTTCATATCAGTGTTGAAGGGTCTTTCTAATTTCGCTCCCTCAGGCTGGCTCAGTGAACGGAGGGGCCTGTTTTTGAGGTGGATGTGTGGGCTTGATCTTTTGGCCATTCAGTGATGTGATGTTGGCCTCTCAGGGAACCTACATGTGAGTGCAGTGCCGAGCGCTCAGTCTTAATGCTGCCTGACAGCTCATGGCTGCAGCTCAGCTGCTGGCGTTTATGTAGGGTGGTCTCGGCTTACGGCGGAGGCTGGCAGGGCAGCCGGGGTGGAGTGCCTGAGTTCACTGAATCCTCCAACGGTAGCAGAGACGTAAAGCGGCCATGCTGCGAGTTCACTGGGTCTTTTTAGGGGCTTCAACACCCGAGGACCCCGGCCGGTTTAACATTTCATCACGTAATTAGATTACTAATGTAGTGTGAAATTAAATTGAGTGGGCGTTTCGAGTGAAAACCAGGCATTCTCTCCGAGGTCACCTGTGTTTTTTTTCCGAGGTGCCAGTAAAGTCCATGGTTGCCTTCAGCGGGCGATATCACAATGGTGTCATATGTGCAGCCTCCAAGGTCTCCTGCACTTGCCAGTAAAAACAAGTGTCTTATAATTGCTTTCTCCGGCTCTCCCCGTTCATCTCAAAGGTGCTCTCACACTCCAAGGTTGCTACAGAATAAAACAATTATACACAGAGCACACACACAAGTTGTCACTCCTTTGTGACCTTGCAAGCACTTACAATAGCTTCCAGCTGTCTCTTTGGGACTCTTAGGGAATATTTTTTTAAACCCAAGTCACTTTGGTAAGAGTCTTATACAGCTGATTTGCAAGGTCTCATTCCTAAAATGAAAGATAATTGTCCCCACCTTGAGTCTCAAATACATTCCACTATTTTGTGTTTATCCTGCACACTGGATTTGCCCAAACTTTAAAAAATAAAACCTTATTGCAGCAAATTTAAAAAAGATTATTAGTGGGACAAACTGAGCTGCACGTTGTCCAACACTGTGCTGAATTAGAAGAGGTTTTGTATGTAGAATTGGATTCCCTCACCTATGGCTGGACAGAAATCCAATTTTAACATACTGATCAATTTTATATATTATTGATCAAGCTGAACACAAACGTCCTTGCCCTTTTTTCCTGAAATTGGCAGATTAGGAGTAATTTTTAAGGTGTTGCGAATAAATACAACAAAATAAAACCAGTACTGGTTACAAAAAAAAAGAAGATTTATTCATAAAACATGGGAAAAGACCCAGGGAAACCGAGTTAACGATAAAAACGATAAAAAATAACGCTAAAAACTAATAAAAACCCTGAAAACCATCAATTTCACACCTGAGCCTCAATTCTCGCGGCCCGGTACTGGGGTTGGGGACCGCTGCTTTATAACATCCAAAAGTGATGAGTCAGGTGGAGGTTTGCAACAGTTTCAGCTCGACCTTTGTTAAATATCTGAAAACAGCAACTGGGCCTTTAGTAAACTAGTATTTGTCACTACTTCATGACATGTTATGGAGTAAGTTATTAATATATTGAGCCATATAAACCAATTAAATAAAGGTAATATTTTATTTTCACCTAACCCAAGCCAATACAAGTGGGTGGTATTGCAATGACTGCAGACGATAAAGTTAAAAATGTTTGTTCCAGTAATATTAAAAGTTAAAGTTTTTTGGACTGTCATAAAATATATTTATAATGTCTGGACTGCGAAGTGTGCTGTCCTGAAAGATATATATGTTTTTGGGTTTTTTTTTTAACTCTGTCAATAAATTGAATTTTCTGTGTGTTGGGACCTTGGGTATGACTAAACCAGAGCCTCAACTGTGGACCCCTGTAGGTACATCTGTGGATATTTGCAGGTGGGAAGTGGCGGTTTGAATCGCACGTAATGGATTTTTCTTGAGGAAAGTTTGAGTTTGAGGCTTGGAACTCATTTCCACATCATATGTCACGTCCAGAGCACCTACGAGAAACTGCATTTCACCTTTGGAGAACTCTATTTACTTCCTTCTAAATTGTTCTTTTTCTTACGGAAACGCTGAACCGAAGGCTTCTAATGGCACATACATAGACAGGAAATGCCCTAATTTCCGCCACCATTACTGAAACATGTATTTGGTCATAATCGCTGCATTTCAGGTGCACCATCACACTCTGTGTAGTTTGCAGAAAAGAACATCTGGTGACAATCAGGGGTATCGGTCTTGACAGCGTAACTGTCAGCACGCATCTCCTGCAGCAAACCATCTACTGCCTGCTCAGTTATGTTACCCAGAGGCCTTTTCTTTGCCCACCCCCCTGCTGTGTGTGTGGTTTGCCAGGAGCTTGTTTGTACAGATGACTCTCTGATCACACTTTTCTCACAAGGGATAATAAAGCCTCGACCCTGAGAGTGCACTTGCCTGGTTATTCTGTGAGTTGTGTGTTTAAGTGTGTCAGAGTTCTGCTGGGTGTAACTGTCCACAAATGTGACCGGTTTAAAATGATCTTTGTGGGGATGCAGGAACTACAATTGGTCAGATTTATTTATTTTTAAAGAAGTCTGATCTACTGCTTAAGACTTTAGCTGATTTTCTATTTATTCCTTGTAAAATTAACTGAACACGAATTTCAATAAATCCTCTTTAGCATGTTTTAAATATCTTCCAAACTTTATCACCTGAGCAGTTCATTTTAGATTTACTCATAAATAACTTTACCTTAAATTACGGCAACTCGGACTACATGGACCGGCAAAGCTATGAAAAGCGAAGAAACGGCAAATGTTAAATTGGCAGGTTACTGGTAACAATGCTAACATTTGGACTCAGAACATTACATTGCATTGTGTTTCATGGAAGGCATATTAGTACTGAATGGATAAAATGCCAGTCGGTACATTTTCTCTACATGTTGATTGTTTCTGCATAGATGTAAGGTAATCTGGCTCTGTGGTACAGATGGTCTGGATTTTACTGGGATATAGAAGCAGGTCTATAGAGAATGGGAGCTCTGTGTACTTCTAAGACATTACAAGTATCACTGTAGTTGTGTATTTTAGTATTAATCTCTGGAAAAACACATTTTAAACAGACATCTGAGCTAAAAAAAATACCACGATTAACTTTAAAAAATGGAAATTGTGTATGGACAGGAAATACTGAGTGACATTTTGGAAGATCCTGAGTAAGCATAAAAATCAACCCCCAGTTTTAATTTATTAATTGGTCACTTACACGTTAGCAGCATATTTCATCTCCATATAAAACAGTGAAAGCACTGCACCTGATTTTTAACACCCAAACTCAGGATATGAAGCTCTCCAAGGACATGGTCAGTGCTGCTTTCAGGAAAAGGCAGGTTTGTGGCCAAAAGATGTGGGTTTGAGTATTTAGAAGAGCAAATGAGTATAACTAGATGACTGATAGAGTTTAAATTGTGCTGCATGTTTAAAAAAGGGGTTTCATTTACCACACAGAGCGGTTTTGTAACTGTAAGGTCTTGGAAAGTTCAAACTTTCCTTCATTCCCCAGAAGTCCTGTGAAGACTAATGATACTTTTTCATTCACATAGGTTAAGGAAGAAACCTCATAAAGAGAACAAAGTGATGGATGAAACCTGACATCAAATTGCCTTAAATGTGAGATTTTGGGGGGATTTTTGACTGAATTTGACACTTCACAGTAAAAGTAGACAGGCAATGTGGGATCTAACAAAGGTCTAGCCAGCTGAGGACTGAGCCCATCTGGAATATGCCTCTGTCGTTTGTCCATAAGGTTGTAATATTCAAAATGTTTGGCTTGTCTTAAACTTTGGTTTCAATAAAAACAAACAAGCCTTTTTTTCAGCTGATGAAGTTTGCTGTGGAGGTGATTTGTATGGTGGTTTGCATGTGGTCCCCATTCACTGAGAATGTTGTGTAAAGCTTCTTTCTTTCTAACTGCTATTTCCAAGTGTCAAAAAACAGTCATTAGGTCATGGTTTAAACTGGTTTTTACCTTCTTCAAACTGGCGGCAACCTGTTTTAACCATGTTTCAAAGAAGGGATAAGTTGAAAGCTTAAAGTTCAACCTCATTTTGGCTTAATTGGCAAGATATGCTTGCAGTTCAGCCCAGTGGGACAGTTTCCATTACTATAAAATAACCATTGGAGGATCAGTTCATGAACCAAAGCTAACAAATCAGGATCAATCCTTCTGCCACTGAGACAAAATAATGGTTTGAATATCTCTGTAATTTAATTTACATGTTATCTTGTAATTGATTTCACTGCAATAGTTAATCTGATGAGCCTATACTACGGTTTACATGGAGTCTGTCACCATCCAACTTTGGAAAACAGTTGAGCTAATCTCAACTACTTGAAAGTGAAAACATCTAAAATTCTAAGATACTAGCTCCTGCATCATCTGAGGTCATCTTGATACAATTTGATGGTAGGAGTCGTGAGAGTAATAATGACAGACAATTACTGAGGAAGTGGTGTGCGTCTTAAGTGTCGTGACATGCAGCAAGAACTCACCAAACAACAATAGAAGGAGTCAGTATCCACCTGAAAATCCTTTGCAGTCATAAATCCCTTTGCTCCTGGAGTGATGGGCTTAGCTGTGGGTTGAAATTCCATATGCCATTCCATATGACACTGAGCAGATCACTTTGAGGGTTTGGCTTTTCCTCTAGATTCTGCTTTTTCTGTAATTTCTTTATGGCTTGCCAATTGAAAGCAGCACTGAATCCATCTGCTCTGGCTATGCTCAGAGTGTTTACATTCTCCTCTCTACACTCTTTGATAAAATACCAGGCCTCAGTTTTTGATTTAAACAATATCCAGCTCCATTATTTAATTTACATATTCTATTTGAAAATGTGGATGTGATAGTGAAGGTAAATAAACTTTAGTCGAAAGGCCTACCTGGCACAAACAAAGTGGCTTGAAAGGTTATGGTTAGCAACGACACTGTTGGCATATCTGTGTGCGCTGCATCAGCTGTGAATGTGATTACATTTCAAGGAAGTTGCACGTCAGGTTATGGCAGAGGCTTCAGCAGGGAGGAAGAACAAGAACTCGTTGTCAGCTGTGGTCCATGGAAGTGGAATTAAAGTCCATCTTAACCATTAACACATGATCAGGAACAGTCCTAGCTAGTTGGTAATGACTGAACTTTCCAAAAAAGAATGGAAAGGGGCATTAATGCGGAACTGTATGGGAAACACTGGATATTTTCAATATGGGTGTCTTGCTCTGGTTTAGAAGGGTTGGTGGGCCTTTCTTAAGTCTCTAGTTTTAGACTCATAACTTAAAAGGGCAGAAGGAGACATGTTTAATGTTAATTTTCTTAGTTTTGTGTAAAATATATTTACCAGAAAAATGCTGCATTTCTGTAATCCATTAAGAAATGTTTAACAGAGCCAAATTCTAACTAATTATTTCATTTTTATATAGTGAATTTATAATTTTAGAGACACATAACACTCAGAAACCTGAAACACTGGAGGCTTTGAGAAATGATGACTAAAGTACGGATATCTTGAGAGTGCTTGTATAATTGAAAAAGAAAAAAAGAGAGCCATGTGTTGGATCTCAGGGATGAAAATTATGTCTTAATATTTCTCTGAAACATCAGACTTCAAGCAGCCTGGCGTTTGCTGATGTAGCTGTTGCATCTCCTTCAGACTAATAGGATGAAATTGCCTTTGGATTCTGATCCAGGGTCTGCTTTGCAATTTCCTCTGCAATATTTTAGGTGAGGGGTTACTGCAGTAACCCCAGATTCCCAGTCAGGACTTCCAGAAAGCGAAGGACGACGTCCAGAATGTTTTATTCTCTTAACCTTTCATTCAATGCAACTGAGAATTGCAGTAATTAATCAAACTGTCATTTCACATCCAAGGTAATAGGAGAACAGAGCCAAAACATCAGAGCACTACTCAGTTCAAATATTTACCGAGGTCTCTGTAATAATGTAAGTCTTGATTTTTGCTTTGGGCCTGTTTACTGTGAAAATAAAGATGTCTTTTTGTAGTCTATTTATATTTAACAAGAGAGAATGTTGTTCCCACCCAGCAGTTTTAGTATTATCGTTACTATAACAACACACATTAGAATAAGCATTAAAATATTAAATGCTTAGCTGATTCGATTTTATGAGTAGAAATACATCACGTTCACTTTAAGGCAGTTTTGTAGGACATTTGACAAACAAGCAAACAAAAGGCTCTTAAAGATATATTTTTTAAAGTCTTTATAATTTAGCACAACTCAGACAAAAAACAATGGGCCATCGTCACAGGTTCAGCAGAGTGAAAATGTCTAGATTTTTTTTTTTTTTGGCCAAGAAAACAAACAATATTTATTTTGTTTGGCTTTTAGTTGGGAGCATTGCTGGGTGATCGCGTTCCCCGCTGTGATAAATATTCATTCAGATGTTGCACTTGACGCACTCAGCAGAGTTCTGCGGGCCATTCTGTCAACTGACGTGTCAGCTGCTTTCAGCACACATACGATGATTTGTATTGTCTGTTTACTACGGAGTGGGTTTAAGTCACTACCTGAGAGCTGTGTTGCTACTCCGAGATGTGTTTCCATGGTTTGAGATAAACCAAGCAATGTTTAACAAATTCAAATAATGTATTAAGCCAAAGTATTTCTCGGCCTTGTTACAATGTTTTGGATTCTGGCAAGCAAACTCAAACCGCATATGTAAACTCTTAAAGATGTTAGTCTGAGCTGTGCTGATCACTGTCCCACAATGTCTTTGTTTTGTCACTTCGTCATTGCAGGATACTTGTGTGGGTGCAGTGTCACGTATTTGCTTTACTTCAAGTACATGCTGAGTGTTTTGACATGTAAAAAAAGGTCCTGCATACCATTTAGTGTACTAAATTGTAATTTAGACTAGATTTTTGAACAGCCCTTTATTGCCTGACAATAGTTTGACAGTAATGTTCATCTAGTAGACATTGGCCTAATATAAATGTTGTTTTTAATATAAACTGCTGCTTCAAGTTTTCCATTTCAAGTGCCAAAATTCCTGAGCGAAGACCATGGTGAGGATCAGTGTTGGTCAAGTTACTTGAAAAAAGTAATCAGTAACTAATTACTGATTACTTGCCCAAAAAAAGTAATCCCGTTACTTTACTGATTACTTATTTTCAAAAGTACTTAGTTACTTAGTTACTTTAAAAAAATGATTGACACACCTGAACTAGGGTGCATAAAGCCATAGATCTTTCAGCCCAATTCTATTTCTTTCTGCATAATCCATCATATAAAATGTAATCAAATGAAAACGTCTCGTTTTGAAACTAGTTTTATTAGTCTTAATCTTTTAACTTTGTGCATCAGGCAAACATTAAATTATATGCAACATTCTCTGACTGGAAGAAATTTGTTTAACATTTAAACCTATTTTCTGTACATTCCAGCACATAAAATTAAATATTATTTTTGTGTTTACACTCAGTCTTTCAAATGAATGCACGTAAAACACAGCAGAAAATAAATAAAATCAAAGACTCAGCGGTCCTGTTGCTCTATTTTCACCTGTATAGCAGGAGTGGGGCAGGTGGAGGTTTGCCCTGGTGCAGGTGTGTCGTAGCAGTCAGTGAAAGGATCTGGGAGTTTCACATTCCCGTGGCAGCGTACTGACGGTGCTTGCTCGGAGGTTTAGGGGTTTTTTTCGCTGTAAAAAGAAGTTTTCTTCCCACGCAGTGAACAGCGGACGCTAATGTTTTTGTCACTTTTTATGGAATCAAACTCAAAATAAAAAAGTAATCAGATTACAGTAACGCGTAACGCGTTACTGCCCATCTCTGGTGAGGATACAAGATGAACATAGCTACCAAGATTTTACCTACTGGTTTAAGAAGACCCATTTTTAAACCTTGAGATATGAATTTTGTTGTCCCAGTCACTGACAACAATTTGATCATTTCCCTTTCAACACTTGAAATAGAATGCCCAAAATTTCCTCTAGAGCATAGGTGTCAAACTCCAGTCCTTGAGGGTCAGTGTCCTGAAACTTTTCTGTGTCCCTGCTGCAACTCACTTAAATAAAATTAGTAGGTCATTAGCCATTTGATTCACATTACAGCAGCTCATGAGTGAATGAACATGGTGCAATAACAGTACTTTTAGAAGTAGAGTTTTTCAAACACTTACATTTACTTACATTTATTTAAAGTTACTTGAGTAGGGTTAGGGGTTGCCACCTCAGTAGGCAGTTAAGTTCTATAGTCTTACTAATGAGCTAATTTTATTAAGGTGTGTTGCAGCAGGGACACCGTTTTAGGACACTGGACCTCGAGAGGATGCTCTAGAGGATGGGATATGTTTTTACGAAGGCTTTAAAAAGAAAAAAAGAGACTATACACTTTGCTTTAAAACCATTGCAATCTTTTTGGCTAACTTCCCAGTCATCGTACAAAAGGTTGCATACTATGTTGCGTACACTGGAGTGAAATTAGGTGTGAAAAGGTTGAGAGATAGTTATGTTGGATATTCCTTATAGTGGGCTGTGTCAACAGTCAACAAATCCACTTTCTGACAACGTTTTATGTTATGAAAAGGTTTCACTAATAGCAACGACTCATGTTGTCTTTTGTACACAGCCATCATCCATCTGGCTTGTAGCGTTATCCACCTGCTGCAATGCTACTGTGTGGCACAGACCAAACAACAGGATTATTATAGCCTAGGTGCATATGTGTAAAATGACTAGCAGCTTTTAAATAAATAAAAATCCAGATGTCCAGTAGCAGCTGGCCAACAGGCGGAAAGCCTAGGTGCATATGTATATATGCAAAGATTACGCTACCTTAGAGATTTCTAGATACTGTGACACTGCCAAAAACGAGTCAGCTCTCCAGATAACCCAGCTGAATACTTTTGGAATATTCTGAAGCAAGGTTTCCAAGACAGTATCCCTAAAACTCAGAATCAGGGAATATCTTTTCCACCTTACTAGAACACTTCATCAGATTGTTCCTTTAATTTGTCATTCCACTGTATATGCATTTGGCTTGTGACTTTAACATACTCCACTGCATCAGTAATTCATTAATGTCGGCCTGCAGCATGGATTTAAAACTGTCCCAATGAACAAACTCATTTATCTGGATTTCAGACACGAGGAAAACTTATTTGCAGACTCACAATCTGGGAAGCATTATGTTCTGAATATTTGCCTTGCAGTGAAAAGTTGAGATGCTTTCCTCTGCTTAATGACACAGTGAGACCGACCAGGGACCATCTCAGAATACCCACTTTTTAAAAAAGTAATTCCAGAGCCTACAGCTGCCACTAAGCATTTGGCAGGACTATCAGAATTATAATCACTTCTAATTGGAGACCAGGAGGGTGAGGAATTTGACTTTGTTACTGCTGACACATGAAAAGACAGTTACACTGTGCAGGACTGACTGGACACAGCAGGTAGAGGACAAAAGGTAAGTGGACTTCCCAAGTGGCATATATAAAACCATATATTTGACTTAGAAATGTGCCATATTATCTTAACAATTCTTCCACAGTACTGTTAGTTTTCATACTACCTTTTTAGGGGTTTTGAAATAAAAAAAGTTCTCTCTGCAGCCCAGAAACTTGTCAAGTAACAAAATAACCCAAACAGTGGTCTCAGTACAGCACATTTTCGTTAAATTTATGCATACCTTTTTGACGTATTGTCTCACAATGACAGTCTCAGTGAAATACATCAATATTCAGTTCGCAGTGTGCAGAAAGAGGTGGGAAGAAGAGACTCCTTGTTCGAATTATACGCAAATGCGAATAATCTGCAAAAGCCATATGCGTGATCTGCCTTTAAATAACAAATGATGTTCCTGGTTGCATGACAGAAAAACAATAATGACACAAATGAGCTCAGATGTACTGGAACCAGCTGAACTGAGGCGCTGTAGTTTTGAATTGCAGTAGGCTGTGTGAGAATTAGTTTTCAGTGGATATTAAACTGTACTGGGAAATCACCCATAGGCTGGATGGACAGCATGGATTTGTAGTTATTTGGACTTGCATGTCTTTTAACTTTAGTTGTAATCAATCAAAAAATGCAACCAAACGTCCAGGTCAGAAACGGGTGTATAATCAGCTGGTCTATTGGCCTGTAAATGGTAAATGGCCTGTATTTATATAGCGCTTTACTAGTCCCTAAGGACCCCAAAGCACTTTACATATCCAGTCATCCACCCATTCACACACACATTCACACACTGGTGATGGCAAGCTACATTGTAGCCACAGCCGCCCTGGGGCGCACTGACAGAGGCGAGGCTGCCGGACACTGGCGCCACCGGGCCCTCTGACCACCACCAGTAGGCAACGGGTAAAGTGTCTTGCCCAAGGACACAACGACCAAGACTGTCCAAGCCGGGGCTCGAACCGGCAACCTTCCGATTACAAGGCGAACTCCCAACTCTTGAGCCACGATCGCCCCTATTGTAACAGTTGCTGTTGTAATGCAGTGTATCACCACATGGTGGCGCTTCCTGTCTCATGACTGGTGTGTCACCCCTTTTTTTTGTTCTTCTTCGCACTCTCCCTGTAATGGATGCTCCCGTGTGTACGTGGAGTAGTGTGCTCTCAAGTAATGTGTGGTAGAGGTAACACTTTTATTTTAGATTTTTTAAATAAATGAATAGAATAGAATAGAATAGCCTTTATTGTCATTGTACAGAGTACAACGAAATTGGAGTGCCACTCCCTTGGTGCAAGTTTCAATAATAAATATAAATGTAAAATATAAAAAGTACAAAAAAACAATCGTAAGTACTCAAACAATAGTATGTACAATATATACAGGATAGCAGCATTAATATAATGACAGTATGAATAGCAGCATAATATAATGACAGTGATGGTATGGAATAGGTTCAATTGTTTTTGTGCTTATTTACTACGGTGATAGCTCTGGGAAAGAAGCTATCCCTGAATCTGTTTGTCCTGGTTTTATGTGACCTGTACCGTCGGCCTGTCGGTAATAGTTCAAACAGTTGGTTGCTGGGGTGAGAGTGGTCCTTGATGATATTGCCAGCTCTGCTGAGGTACCGAGAGTTTGCAGTGACCTCCAGGCTGGGCAGAGGGCAGCCAGTGATCTTCTGGGCTGTGTTGATGACCCTCTGCAGTACTTTCCTGTCCGCAGCTGAGCACCCTGCATACCATGTTGTTATGCCGTACGTTAGGATGCTCTCTATGGTGGCTCTGTAAAATGTCACCAGCAGCCTCTCCTCCAGGTTGTTCCTCCTGAGCACTCTCAGAAAGTGGAGACGCTGCTGGGCCTTTTTAACCACCGCCGTAGTATTTGCAGTCCAGGAGAGGTCATCAGAGATCTGCACGCCCAGAAACCTCATGGAGTGTACCCTCTCCACACAGTTCCCGTGAATGTAAAGTGGGGCCGGGTCTGCTCTGCCCTTCCTGAAGTCCAAATAAGTTCTTTAGTTTTCGTTGTGTTCAGTTGGAGGTTGTTAACTGAACACCACTCAGTCAGTCTGTTGACCTCATCTCTGTAGTCCGACTCATCCCCCCTTGAGATGAGTCCAACCACTGTGGTGTCATCCGCGAACTTTATGATGGTGTTTGAGAGATGGGTAGGGGAGCAGTTGGATGTGTAGAGCGTAAACAGGAGGGGACTCAAAACACATCCTTGTGGAGACCCGGTGCTGAGTGTGATGGTGCTGGACCGGTGGAGGCCGAGTCTGACAGACTGTGGTCTATTTGTCAGGAAGTCCTTGATCCAGAGGCAGATGGGGGTGGAGAGTCCCAGGTGAGACAGTTTCTGGACCAGGATCTCCGGGATGATATGATTGAATGCTGAGCTGAAGTCCAGAAAGAGAATTCTCACATAGCTTCCTCGGTGCTCCAGGTGACTCAGCGCAGTGTGGAGCGCTACGGTGATAGCGTCCTCGGTGGAACGATTTGTCCTGTAGGCAAATTGGTGGGGGTCTAGAGTGGGAGGCAGACCGGCCCTGATGTGCTGACAGACCAGTACTTGACCAGTAAATGAGTACTTGTGGAAAGTCAGAAGCTGCTCATTCTTTATCCACCTGCACACCTCCGTGGCTGGCTTCATCTCCACCGCACGTTACACTATACTGCAGCTCCAGCTGATATCAACATATTTTGCTTTCACACGTTTCAGATTTTGGACACTTGTCCCCTGAACTTCTGGTGTACTTTCTCAACTTTTATTCAGTTTAGTGTTATTTACACTCTCATTGGCCACAGTATTAGGTACACCTGCTCGACTGCTCTTTTATGCAGTTATTTGTTCAGTCACATGACAGTAACGCGGTCTATTTAGGCTTGAAGCACGGTCAAGACAAGCTGCTGAAGTTAAAACTGAGCGTCAGAAAAAAAAAGGTGATTTAGGTGACTTTGATGGATGTTGCTGCCAGACAGATTGGTCTGGAAGAAACTGCTGATGTACTGGGATTTTCCCCACACAGCCATCTCGAGTTTACAGAGACTGGTCTGAAATTATCCTGTGAGCGGTAGTGCTCTGGATGATAATGATGTCAGAGGAGACTCGCCAGACAGACAGGAAAGCAAAAGTAACTAAGTAACCACTTACTATACAGAAGAGCATCTCTGAATGAACGACATGCCGAACCTCAAAGCAGATGAGTTACAGCAGCAGGAAACCAGGAGAACAGGAAACTGAGCCTATAGTTCACACGAGGTCTCCAAAGTTGGATATTAGAGTACTGGAGAAACTGTTGCAGATTGCAAAACCGCTGCCATCTACATACACATAAAGAAATTCACGTGATTTAGTTTCTGCAGGATGGCAACTTAACAACAAAATAACACAGGTATTCAGCAACCTTGCTTTTATAGAGGAATATAACTCAAGTCCTGTATTGCAAAGAGACACATTGCAGAGTTGCACTTGTCGGTGCAGACTAATTCAGATTGATTGCAATGGGTTCGCAACCTGTCGGTGTTTAAAAAAATTTAGACGACAGTTATTTGCAAACCTTCACCAACCAGTTTAAGAGTGACTGCAGTCAGTCTGAGTCAGACCATGACTGCATGGAGACAGTGTCCCACTAGGCAAACTATGCAGTCAGCATGCAATCGCAAGTGGTCACCCGGAAGTTGAGTGTCCCCCTGACCAGATGACCACAGGCAACCACAAAGTTACAAGGAGGCATTTTCATTATTATAGCAAAACTGTCTCTGGCTAGTCCATGCAAATTGCAGGATGTAATTTTTTCAGTTGTGCAGTAACCAACAAAAGCTATGAAAAAGGTTACACTAGGAACTACATTAGGATTAGGATCTAGCTGGAAAAAGTAGCTCCTGAGTTTAAAGGTTGAACATTAAGTCTAATTGTCCAATCTACAATGGCATGAGGTACTACTAGCATGGTAGACCATCAGTGAAATACTAGTATTTTACTGACTTTAAGGACACATAGGAGCGTTTCTCCTCCTTCCTGACTGGGTGCAAATTTCCCAGCATCCAGCAGAGCCTCACTGCACACAGGGAGAGTGAGCTTGAATGTTTATTCACTTGTCTAGATGGCATCATCGCCTGACACACCCCAAAGAATGAGGTGCGGAGTTGTGATGCCCCCCTGTTTTTACTGTGGTTGTTATCATATCCCGTGACACTTTCACCTTACGCAGCTATAAATTCATTCATGCCACCTGATTTATATTGTCTGGCTGGATTCATGCCTCACTGTTGAGATTAACATGCCTCTATACCGGCTTAATCCATGATGGATGAGGTGTGCACATACTGACTGTTTCAGGAGTGCTGGGAGGAGACAGGGCTGTAATTTTCACATGAGATGATGAACACTCGAGTTCAGTTTTGCCTATAATTTCACCACAAACTGCGTTGGTGTCCACATGTTTACCATCACTGATCTAAACTACTGCTTTGAGTTATTTTTGATGTGGGTCTTCCTTTCAGATGGCAAAGTCCTGACTATAAAAGATCCAAACTTTTCTACAACTGAGCAAACATTCACTAAAAATCACCCTAACCTTTATGAAGTGCTTTGCAAAAACTTTAGACTAAAAGTTGACTCATGATGCTTTCAGAAATAATACCAATACATCAAAAAAGAGCAGCTAATGGAACAGAAATAACAAGCTCTGTCTTGGGGTCAACACTACAGTTTTCAAGGTACTGTAGTTAACAGGTGGGTTTACATGCTGAAAGCATGGTGGTACAGTGCAGCCGGTTGGCAGGGGGCCTTTGATCTAATAATAATAATAATAATAATAATGTATACTTTATTGATCCCCCGTGGGGAAATTCCTCTCTGCATTTAACCCATCCTGCTCAGCAGTGGGCAGCAGTGTGTAGGGACAGTACCTTGCTCAGGGGATTTGAAACCCCCAACCTTCTGATCAGGGCCCACCACTCTACCTACTGAGCTATAGAATTGAGTTGAAAACCCATGCATCCAAAGACAAGCATGGTTCAGGCATATCAGCATTTCTTAAATGGTCAGACGTCGTCGTTGTCCATGTGAATGATGATCTGCGTTAGCTAGACCAGACTTACAACCTGTTCTGTGCATAACTCACTTTTTTGCCCTGTGGGATCTCAAATAGGCTCCGAGGGCTGGCAGGTGACCCTGAATTTAATAAGTGGAAGAAAATGGAAGGGTCGTATCTTCAGTCAGCTGTATTATGAAAAGTTATGAAAAGTTTTGATACAAGCTCATCTTCTAGCTGTGAATCCTTCAAAATGACTTTTTATTGTAATCATATTTTCATACTTAGCATAATTTGAGATTTTTTTTTCAGATTTGTTTGATTTAAAAGAAAAAAAAAATAGGCATCACAGCAGGCACCCCACAATGTGCAGTGGTGCATGTATTCTTCTAACTAGTAAACTAGTAAAGTAAAATAAAATAATATAATGCCCATGGTGTGATCATGTCAAAAAATAAATTAACTGATAAATAAATAAATAGTTAGGCTGACATATGATCTGTCTTAAAACAGAATATCTTCCATGATTTTCATTACTCTAGCTACATAATGTTACTGATCATTGGTTTAGACTGCACTGCCACCAACCCCTACAGCTAGTGCTTCTGAATGCCTCTAAGTGAAGAGGCAAAATAACAGAGAGAAAATCACAAGCAATTATTATACACTGACCATTTAAACTCCAATTACTCTTCAGAAATGCACAGGAACTGTCAATTTCCAATGAAAACTGACTTTAAATACCAGACGTGATTGGATCAAGTCCATTCTCCTGAAAATAGTTGTTTTTCAAGTAGTTGACACATAATAATCCAACGCTGCAGGGCGAGCTATGTTAGTTTGTCCCTATGGATCCTCCTCATCAGCATCAGTTTGCACTCAGGAACTCAACAGCTGAATGTTCCCATTCACTATGAAACTTAATCCTCGGATATATGCGAAGCAAAGTGGTTTCCTCCCCTTATTAACGTCCTCGTAAATCAGGCCAATTGGGTGTCCCGTCGTGAATGAGGCCTCCTCGTCTGCAGAGCCGAAGCCAGTGAAGTATTATGGGAGATAATGAGGACTGAGCTCACACTGAGGCCCTGTGTGGAGCCCATGATTTTTAGAGTATTCTTGTGATAACAATGTGCAGTAAAAACCCTGTGAAGGGATTATTTAGGATGAGTTTTGCTTTGTATCTTGTGAGGATTTAGTCAGATCATTACAGCTTTTACAAGATCCACATTACAGCCAACGTAACACTAACTTTTAATTATTTATAATTTCACAGCAAATCTCAGAGTACTCAAATGGCATCAATCCACATTTGTATTTCATTTGTAGTTACTTCATTAGATAATTAACCTTTGGGTAGCGTTGACAACAAAACCAGAAAAACAACAAACAAAACATCCAGTTTTTAATACGATTCAAGCTTTAAACCCCTGAAGCTGTGCACACATCTAACCCCTTTCAGACTGATTATGAATGTGACTTGGACATGACAACTGGCAGAGCTGTTCCAATCAGTGTTTACAATCAGCAGATAAAGTCACTGAGTGCTTGGTGTATAAGGATTACAGCCGTAATTCTTAAGAACAAAAGTTTATTATTTCCGACTGACACTGGTGATCGATGGTGTCGTTGTCGCCTGGAGGACAGCCAGACAGAAGTGGAGATTGTAAACACCCAGAAGAAGAAAAATTATGTGCAAGAAGGTTTATATTATGAGCCCATTTAGCAGCTAGCTTGTGGACTACAATTTCTCAAAAAAGGACTGAGACCTTTATTTATCATATTTGCAGAAGCTAACAGGCTTTCATGTGAAGCATGTTTGCATTAGATAACATCTTTTATAGCTAATTGGCCCTGCTTGTTAAGCATGAAGGGTGATCAAAAACCATTAAGGACAGAACAAATCTGAAAAAACTGCTTCCTTTGAAGCCTCAGAGTAAACCATTTTAAGATACCCATACCACAGACAGTGTATTCATTACTGTGTAATAAGAGCAGAGCAAATTGTTTACTTCTAATCATTCTCTTCATCTATAGCAGAACTTGCTTGTACAACAGATAAATGGTTATATGTGTGTGTGGTGGGGAGTCTGTGGGGGATGTTATACATTTGATTTCGTTGAAGAAGTGAAGTATTATGGGAGATGACGGGATCTGCGCCCAGATGAGAAATGCTGTCTTCCATCCATCTTTTCATGTACCTTTTCTTTATATCTTTACTCCTAATTATTTGAGAATTTGCTCATGTTACTAAAGCTAAGGGAACAAATGAAATCCACTGCAGGGGAAGATCAGATAATTGGATGCACTGATCAAACTACAGACGACTGGATCCCGTTGATAAATTGGGCCTACAAATAAGCTTTTTCTTCATGAGAAATCTGTCTCATTAATTGATAAACTGCTTACTGTTTAACTTAATAAACTATCAGAATATATTGTGAAAATATGCAACTTTATGTGACATGACTATGTTGAAAACATTGACACACAGAAGCTGCAGATTATTTGTGGATGATCAAAGTGAAGCCAATAACTGATCTCTTCAAGTTTACAAAAAGAATGGAAGGAACTGAGGATGAACCATGTCGCTTCAAGAAATCTGTTTTTTCCATATTAGCTGCTAGGGTACACAGCCCATGTTACCCTGTGTACTGTTTGTGAATGAATGTCTCACTGTTTGATGAGGTACCAGCTAGAGGTGGGAATCACCATACATCCCTCGATACGATATTATCACAATACTTAATGCACGATATGATATTATTGCAATTTTTTAAATATTTTGCGATATTCAGATTCTGTACATAAAGGTAAACTTTATCAATATTCATTTTATCTAATATCAAAGTCTCACACTCAGTCTTTCTCTCATTTCAGTCAGTTTTATTGTTGACAAACTGAACGGTTTGTATTACAGTCTAGTCCAACTTAACTGAATGCAACCATCTGGTACAATTATAGCTATTCTGAACTATGCAATTTATGAAAACTATGCAGCCCATTCAGCAACTGAAGAATTTGAAAGTAAATTAAAACAAAATATAATTTTACATTAAATAAAAAAAGTTTTAAACTTAATTAAAATAAAACATGTTTATTGCTGCCCAAAAAAAAGTTAAACACATTTGGACAGTGAAGGAATGTCGGGATTCTTGCTCAGAAAAAGGAGCTGATCAACATCCTCTGAAGTCAGAGCATGTTCCAGTCCACAAAAACGTTTTTTGTAACAAAATATCGATTTCTGCTGTCCCTGTATCGATACATTATTAGCAAACAAAATATCACGATACTACACAGTATCGATTTTTTCCCCCACCCCTTGCACCAGCACTACATTGACAGTAGTAATACATTTTTTGGTGATAAAACATCAGATTACAAATGTCTGAATATTAGAAAATAGTTGACCAGTCCTGTTTAGCACAGGCCCTCGCTATAATAGCTTAATATATGTACAAATATTAGGCTACTTTATTATTTCTTCTGAAAATACTGAGCAACAGCTCCACATCTGTAAAGCAAAAATGAGCAATATTGATGAGGAGCTGAACGAGGTCTTCTCAAGAAGAAACGACTTAATAGTTTAAACTTTTGAAAGGATACTCTGTGAGAATGAAGTAAGATTAAAAAATATAAATACAGGAAAATAATAGTAAGCTCTAAAAACAACTTTTTAAAATGTGTAATGCCAATAATATAATCAACCTAAATTAATAATATTAAAGTCAACAGAAGACCATATTGTGATAGCTTACATTATTCATATGTGGTGTATTGTTATTTTCCCAGTATTTTACTAAATGTTTCACAAACTATGTCAGTGCTGCATTTAATCTGCAGAGAGCTGTGTTGAGTGTTTAGTTTGAATGCAGCATGAATGAATGACCAGTGTCACCTGTGATGTCTTCTTATGACTTTATGGGTGAAGCATTGCAGGTTGACTTTGATAAGTAATAAGGCACGATCCCACTGCCAGAGTAAAAAGAGCTATGGCCTACTTAGCATTCATGAAGCAGTAGAGCAACACGTATGTGTATAACTGTACAAAAATTTACATCATCTCACGTTATGCAAGCCTGCACAGAATGTTTGGGATTATATATTTTATATGATGCAAAAATCAACAAGGATTCAGTCTGCAGAACAAGAAAAACCTGAAACATCCAGCCAGAATCACGAAGAGTGATGTTCAGCCACAAGAAGAAAACAAGGTCTGATCACAAGAATATGGAGCCAAGGTGGTGTTAAACGAGAGACAGAGTGAAAGCCCAATTCAAAGAACTGTGGCGAGGTCTGCAAAATACTGGGAACAACCCATCGGCCAAGTATGCTGAAAAACTGTGCAGAGTCTTAGCTATCCCTAAATGAGACTGAAATAGCGTTACCATGTTGAGATGAGATTCTTTGTACTGTAAGCAGCCATTGGTCATTGCACAAAAGCTATCAAACATGTTTGTTTCTACTTGTCTATGGTAACACGATGGCTAAGACCATCTGTAATATAAAATTAATCTATGCAATGTATCAACTGCTGATTGGCCAATGTAAAACTAGTTTCCTGGAAAGCCTGGTCATTTCATCCCCCACGTTCCTTGGCACATGGGTAATATTCCATAATTTTTCCGCCCAGGATGACAGAATATGATACACATTCAAGAAAGTTAAAAATCTACTTTTCCAAATAATATTGCAGGAAGAATGGGAAAATCAGAAACCGTCTCTGCTAATCGCAACTGGCCAGACAGATGCTTTATAAATCAAGACTTTGGGAAATTGGGGGCAATGAAACCAGGAAAAAAATGAAATAAGAACAAAACCCCCACAGAAATATATCTGCATTTATCATAACAAATGCCCACTTCCATCCAAAGCTTTTGAACCAGGATGAACCATCCAGCTCCCCTGAGGTTTGTGAATCATCATGCTGCCAGTCAAGAATCTCAACTTTGGCTGATCCTCCAAGACAGACACTTAGCATCCTACTGTGCCCATGTGGTGTTTTTCAAATCAACTGGGATTCCCTCTGGCGAGCAGTAAACTGAAACCATTCCTCTTGCCCTCATCAGTCAAATGTCCTGTTGTGACCTAGACATCCTATACTTGCACCGAGGGAGATAAGCTAAGGTTCAGTGAGAAGGGAAATGGTGTGAAGTACAGATTCGGCTGCAGCACTTGGACTACAACGACTTTACTGCAGCGTCTGACACCTTCACTGTTGATCGGGATGGATTACCGCTGCCAGGGTGACTACTAATGATGATGTGAGCACAAAGGGCAGTGAGGAGGCATCCATCACATCAAATGTGCTGTGAATTTTATTGATTATCCCTTTTTGTTGTAATCTTTCACACGTGTTGGGCTTGTTGCACAGGGCAGAGGATAACAGCAAGGACTGGAGCCTGGAGCACCAGTGGTAGCAGCTACTGTGACCTAATGCCTTTAACTCTTGGAGGACTTCTCCATTTCTTTGCCTGGCTGGCTCATACATCACCTTACAGGGAACTGCAGAGGGGTAGGAAACAGCTGCCCTTCTAGACAGTGGCTGCTTTATCCTCTGATGTTAAAACCAATGGGAGAAAAGTTGGTGAAAGCTCGGCAGCTCACCGTAATAGCCCGTCTATCCTCTATTCAATACAACAGCATGCATACTGTGTGTCTCACTGTGACGCCTCAGCTTTGAGGCGCACTGCTCACAGGAAGAAACAACAAAACGTCTCGGACTAGCAGGACGTCATACACACATCTACTGTGTAAGCCAGCATTTTCACCCCCAGGGCTGAAGAATAAAACCAAGATGGATGTGTCAAAAACTGCAATTAATCAAACGGCCACTTGAGGTCAACTCCAATTATGAGTCAGTCCCTATTGACTACTGTGCTAATGCCCAACCTTAGAGCAAAAAGACATTTTTACAGCTTAGTACAAAACCGGTTTGGACTATGTAGGTAAACTGAGCTGGACTGAATCTTTACATAACTCATGTTTAAATTGCATAAAGCTTAAAGTTACTGGGGTCAAACCCACTTTGATGGCTAGCTGGGTGGTGCTAGGTATCTGCTGGGTCATCTTTCATGTTTAATTCTGTGCAGAATCTATGTATGTAGCCTCCACAAATGGCTGACGCCATTGCCCGCCATAATACCTGTGCAAATCCTAAAGGAAAAAATGTATATTTCCCGACTGGTTGCGAGTGATTGCTGCACATTGCCAGCAGTCTCTGTGAATCTGATTTCTAAAGCCCCACTCACACAGGACTAGAGATCAATCGCTGACCCTGTATTCCACGACTGGTTGGTGAGTTGTTGCTGGAGGTATGAATTTAATTCAAAGAGGTGCTGCAACAAAAATGTCATTGTTTTCATTGCTAGCAGGTAGCTGCAGTTGCCAGTAGCATGCATGGAAGACCCCAACATATCTGCAAACTCTAACAACCTATGCGCCGAGCTGTAATGAAACTTGAAACAGAGAGCATCTGCCGTCAGAGTGAAAGTTGCGTTGACTGCAGGCAACTTCCTGCAACTACTCACCAAATGGGAATACAGTTTTCTCTGATGACTAGAGGTCGCCAGGGGAAGTCTGACTCTGCGACTACACTAAAAAAAATGAAATTGGGTGGTTGTTACGTGTACAAGATTCATGTAGCATCTGCATGAAATTCAGCAACTTAATTTGTTCTTGTTGAGATGACATGATACAATCTAGCAAGAGCGGTTAGTTGCCTGGACTCACAAAATTCACAAGATCACATTAGATGTCAAACTGCAGGAAAATCACTGGAGTTTTAAGAGGCAGACAACTACACCCACACCACGTGTATGCTATCGCTATTTATTGTAGTGTAACCTGTCAAGGAGGAAAACATACAGAAAATTCTGAATCAAGCCTTGTAATCATCCTACTTTTGTTAAACCTGGATTGACAGCTTGGTGGCGCGATGGTTAGTGCTGTTGCCTCCCAGCAAGAAGGGCCTGGGTTCAAATCCACAATCTGGCTGGCTTGCAGTGTGTAATTAGAGTTAGATTAATTGGTGATTCTAAATTACCCATGAATGTAAGAGCAAATGGTTGTTTGTCTCTATGACATCATCAAGCCCCATATTGGTTCATTAAGCAAGACTAGCAGTAATTGCCTTGATTAACAAAGTAGTTGTTCAAACAACAATATTTCATTTTGTTTTCTTAAAGTTTTTGACTTGTGTAGAATGAATTAAAACAAATTTCACTCTACGTACTTAAATAAATCACCTCAAGTCAATGCAAGTATACTACGTTGATCCAACGTAATCTGATTACATTAAACCACCAAATGCCAAATGTGTTGGTTTGACATGGTCAAAAATGGGTTATTGTTCTTGGTTAAATCATGTGGAAAAAGGTGCCATGATTAAATTGTGTTCATCCAACAACAGATTTTTTTGAGTGTAAGGCCTTAGCTAACACTCCACCCTCTTACTCAAATATGAAATATTATAGCTCCAAAAATGTGAAATAATGGTGAAATAACCTTTATATATTAACTCATGAGTTTTTAACCAATGTAGTCAGTGAACAGTGTTTGTCCTGCTGAGGCTGGTGATGAGAAAAAATGAAAACTAGATGTTAGCAAATAAAATGTTAAAGTCTCACTAAAATGTATATGATGTGAATATCTATACCAAATTGTTGAATAGTCGTCTAGACATTTCACACATAAGTATGACTATGAACCTTTCCACACAAGTCACGGGATCACCAAAGCCATTATGAGTCATCCTGAGGACAGAGTGAATGTGAGTTTCATGGCCATGCATCTAATAAAGCATTTTTAGAAACTGGAAATGCAACATAGCTGACCACCATTCTGCTAAAATGACGCCATTCTAACTTTCGCACATGGGTCACTTTTGCTTTAATGTTCCTCATGGTTTCCTTCAGATCCCTACGTCATTGGTGGAGAGAGCCACAGTACACATGCAATATTTGCCATACGTGCAAAAGACTTGTTGCACTTGAAACTTTCAGTGTCAGCTCTAGTGAAGTGTAACCACACTTTTAAATCTCTGCATGAGTGTTTAGCAGCCAAACCCAATGACAAAGAAGGGAAGAAAAGACTATTCTTAAAATATTCAACACTGCATGCAATTGTTAAAATTGCTCCACTTTCAAATTCCTACTCTTCAAGCAGCACAAGACATTGTGACCCAAGTTTCCAAGGAGAAAGCCTGCTAAACAAATACATACGGCTCCGTGTGGCACTGCTGTTAGACGGGGTGACTGCTCATGAACATTTACACTCAATAAGAGAATACTTAAATGCAGTTCTCCAGTGTTTTGATTGGGCACCCAGACCCTGCTTCACGGTGGTTTGTCGTCACCTACATCCAACGCCTCCCAACATCCCGTCTATAACAAAAAAGTTACAGCTTCACACCACGTTGTAAAAGTCAGATCATATCGTGAGGGCATCTCTCCATTAGGAATTTGCACCGACATCAGCTATTAGACTGTCTTAAAAACAATGATGATATTTAATGGAGTGTATGTGGATTTGATGTGCAGGCTGTATTGTGAAATGATTTGATGGGAAAACTGCAGAAAGGAAACCTCAGGACCATATGGCACCAAGAGTCCCAGCAGGCTGGCAGCTCTCATGATTCAAGATGACACTGCTTCAACTTTCCAGCACTCCCATCTCATTCTGCTATAAATTTTAATGAGCTGGGGTCACTTGATCCATTGTAGTTATTTTAATGATTTGGCTGCATCCAGTGAGGTAAACAGGAGAATTTGCCAGACAAATTTAACCCTTTAATTGTTACAGGGGAGGTAAGATTTATTAGTAGGGGGTAGTTTTTTGGGGCTGCAGCTGGTGTGACTAATCAACAAGAATTTGCACACTCACTGTTCCCTTCGGTCATAAACACATTTTAATTACGTTAAAAACTGTGTGGCTTTTGACTCCTGCATCCCAATTCTGGCTGGTACAGTGAAGCAGAGATAAATAAAGTCCAGATGTATTTAACATAACTGTTTTACAGCAGTCTATCAACTAAACTGACTAACCTGTCCTCATGTTGCATATTTCTGTAGCCATTATCATTCACCAACCATTTAAAAAGTTACAACTGACTGTAAGCAAATAGTGACTCATACTTGAAAATATGCTGAAGTGGCTGGAACAGTGTTTGCAATTTAAATATATTCTTTTACTTATGAAAGCTGTACTTTACCAGGTACCTTTTGTAGTTCATTTTAGTTTTAGTGTATGCTTTTCCTCTGTTACACAAATACACTTACTGCAGCCAAAGTTACCAATATTTCTTTATGTACATATATTTGTACAAAAACATGAATTACCAACAATAAGTCACACGAATCACAGTTGGTTTATTACCTACCAACTGTTAAAGGGATGAACTTTACAACAAACTCACTCACGCCTTGGTTCTTGAATTTTTCACCCATCCTGTTGTAGATTTGCTGTTGTGCTTGGGGTCATTGTCCTGTTGAGTGACCCAATGGTTGACTCAATAAGTGCCAGGCGTCCAGGGTCCCTTGGCTGGAAAAGAAGCTGGTATGAGGTGTTTGTGCTCATGTGTTGTGTCTGTGGTTTGTTCAGATACAGTTCTGCAAACCTGAGCTGTGCTGCCATGTTGAATGTAGAGAGAAGAGGTTTCCTCCTGGAATCCCTTCCATATAAGCTATTCTTTTTCAGTCTTTTTCTAATTGAACTGTCATGAGCTTAACTTTCAACATGCTAAGTGAGGCCTGTGGAGTCTCATGTCTAGCTCTTGGGTTTCTTGTAGTTTGTCTGAGTGTTGCACAGTCTGACCTTCGGGTCAATTTCTTGGGACGTCCAGTCCTGGGAATATTGGCAGCTGTCTTGAATCTTTTCCACTTTCTCACTGCAGAATGATGGGATTCGAATTGTTTGGAAATAGTGTTATAACATTTCCCAGATTTATTGTCAGCAACATTTTCGTCCTTAAGATTATTGGTGATGTCTTTCCTCCTTGGCTTCCTCTTTCCTCCTAGCTGGTACTTGGCGTCTTAATTCCCAGGGAATCAATACAGGTGTACTTAATTTTTCACAAGACTGCAGAGTCCTGGCTAAATCTGAGCTTCTTCACTCCAAACAGCTGCCTGTTTCTGAAAATCACACACACAGGATCTTTAAAGATCCTTCTTCCTACTTTCTACTCTGACTTCTGTTTGTATTCTGGGACTCAATAAAAGCAGCTTTGCATGGTTCACAGTTCAAAAATAATCCTTACTCATCTCACACTGGGCCTTCCTCCATTAACTCGGGTAACTTTCTTCTTATTGACTGCCTCTCACAGAAGTGCTGGGCAGGGCTTTGGAATCACAGCCAGAGGTGTGTGTCTGATATGACCATATTGGGTTGTCTAGTCTCACACAGAGCCAAGAGCAGAAAAATAAAAACAGTTTGAAATCTGAGCTTTTGGTTCACAGGAATTACTTGTACATATACCGACTTCATTTTCTGAAACTTTTAATATGATCATTCTTCATCGTAGCAGTATATATAGTTGCCAGAAAATGGGGAAAAACAATGAGTTCATGTATTTATTCTCAAGTAAACTATCAGGTTTAATTTTGTTATTCATTCACTGAAATAAATAATGGGACATTTGCATTAGAGCTGGTATGAAAAACAACAAATAAATTGAAAGTGTAATAAATCACAGAATTTCTTGGTTAAGTCTTTCAGCATGCAGTCAGACAGACCAGGAAACCAAGACTGGACAGTTTGCCCTGCTAACATCTCTGCATCCTGTGTCTCTAAATGACTCCCAGGCGGCATTTCCTCCCTCGCTACCCGGAGTGGGATTTACAGCGAGATTATGGAGCTCCCCTTTGACCCCAGGGCCTATGTTCAGCAAGAGCCAGTTTTTTTCTTTTTTTAAACAGATTCGCCCTCCCTCCATCCACCGACTGCACTAAGAACAATGGCTTATTCTCCTGCGCCAGCGCTCCATTACAGGGTCTGTGGCTTGGCAGTGCAGCAGGCCTCAGATTTCAACCACATGTACTGCACTCAAATCAAAAGAGTCAGCCCTGGCAGTGCGGCCTCATAGCTGAGGGAGACACAGAGAAAAACTATGAGCAAGAAAGAAGTGAGAAAAGGGAAGAAAACAGGGAGGAGAACTGAGGAAAATAAAACAAGTGTGATGTAAAGAGTAAATAGTTGAGGGGATAGGGAGAGTGGAGAAACAGAGGAAATATGGATTTAAAGAAACTTGACAGATTAGGGCTTTAGCGCCATAAGGTCAGGACACTGAGAGGTCACCTCTCGAGGGAGCCATTTTGGAAACCAGTGAGGAATAACCTCGCCTTAACCCCCAAGCAGGATGCTCTCATTGAACTCTTACTGTAATTTTCAAATCCCACAGACAGTAGCATCTCAGTGGAATCTAAACACGTCAACAGCGCTCATACAATCAGGTTTGTATTTCTCGGGGCCATCCATCATATTCTAAATGTGCTCGCAGTCAGCTGGGACCTGAAAGATTCGCTCGAAACTCACGAAGAGGTTAAAAAGTGAGCAGAAAATGAAAACACCGGGTGTTGCCAGTGTTTTCCAAATGATTGCTCAGTCGTCTGGCACTGAAACCGGTGTCTGCTTGGGCTCCAGCCGATACATCTGTACCTCGGAAGTTCACTGTCAAAAGCAATTTGAATGTCAGAGGCGATCGTGTCATTAACGTGACAACCCAAACTTGGATGCTTTCACCTTTCTTCCCCGGTGTGAAAAAGAGGTAGAAAGAAACATCACAAACACATCGTGATGTGTTCGGACACATGTTTTTTCAATGAGATCTTCACGGCCGACAGGTCGACCCTGCCGATACTTGGATGCAGTTTTGACATTCGACATGATCCATCTCCTTTAATATGTTAGCGTGATGCAGCTTTCATTCTTCATATTTCATGGAAGAAATACAAAAAGGGTTTATCGCTGCATGAAATACAGAGCAGGAGCTTTCCTGTGGGAAAGCAGCCTGGATTATCTGAGTACTCAATCTAACCAAATTGAACGCACAAATTGCAACGACACAGAAGTCCCGCTGACATCAGTCTCAAAAAGTGAGACCACTTCTGTGGGAAAAAGTGCATTTGGGGACAGCTAAGGTAAATGTAGGCACATTAAGTCTTGGCCTCAGCTCTAAGGTTGTTTGTGAAATTAGTGGATTGGGCGTGGAGCGAGCAAAGGGGGGATTTGAACCCACTCTATGAGGTAAACTTCAGGCCTAACAAGAGATATAGCAGCCTGACACCCCAGCAGATGTCTCATAATCTCAGGAGAACATCCTTGCTGTTTAATCTTAATTTCTTTTTCCTATATTCATAAACTGGTGGATTCCAAACCACTGTTGCTTCCTTGTTGCTCAATCTTACTACCAGCTGGGGCTGAAGGTGAAGTGCAGCAGTGCATCAATACTTAGTCAAAGAGGACAGAGTGCATTCAGTCAGTGTCCTCTATTGTGACAATTTCCTGCAAATGGCTCACATCTGCTCCAATGAAATTCCCCTGAAAGTCACGATTGTTTGATGTCAAGCTGTTTGATGTCAGTTTGGATTTATTTGGACAAAATGTGTCAGAAAAACAGATTGTGCTCAAAGTTCACGCCCTGCACGTTCTAGATTTTGCTCCATAAATCTGGTCAAAGCTCACCACAGATGCAGAAGAGCCCCATCTGCTGTGGCTGAATCTAGATCAAATGCAACTTGCAGACAAAATGATACAATATGAAGATCAGCGGGTCTTCTAGTCCTTTTGCCAAATTGTTAATCTTTATAACTATAAATAAATAATGCGGATGCTCAAAAGAGAAATAAAAAGGTTACAGAACAATTATGTTGCTAAAGTGTGAATGGTGCCAAGGAGCCATATGGAGCTGCTTCACATTTACTTAATAGTTACAGCTAGGCTAAATATAAGTAATGTAGTATAGATTTATAGCCTTCACCACACAAGCTACTTCTCATGAACGATTAGTTAGATGATGTATATCTAATAACTGGCAGATATAACAGTAGTGTACTAAACTGACAAAGTTTTTATCAGCCAGCTGTTATAGCTTATATTTTTTCTGCTTATATTGAAGTTCAAAAATTGACATTTGAAAAATATTGCCTATTAATGATTATTCCTTCAGCTGCTCCCTTTAGGTGTTGCCGCAACTGGTCTCATCCATCTCATTCCACTTCTATCTTTTTGTCACACAAGTCCTCCTTCACGGCTCCTTCAATGAACCTCCTCTGTGGTCTTCCTCTTTTCGTCCTGCCTGGGAGCTTTAGCATCCATCTTTAGCATCCTTTGTTTAATATATGCACTATCCATCTTCCGCACACCTCAGCCTTGCCTCTATAATTTTGTCTCCAAACCACTCAACATGACCTGTCCGTCTGACACATTTCTAATCCTGCCCATCCTGGTAAGCTCTGCCACTTCCAGATCAGCCTCAGGACTTTTACCCATTGCCATCTCCAAACCATACATAGCAGGATTCCCTACCAGCTTGTAAACCTTCCCTTTCACTCTTGCTGCTATTCTTCTGTCATAAATCACCCCTGACATTAGTCTCCACCCACTCCACCCTGTCTCAGCGCTCTTATTCATCTCTCTTGTGCACTGTCCATTGCTTTGTATTCATTTGTTTTAAACTAATATTCCCCCCAAATAGAGGGAGGATGCAATCAGTTCTGTCTCTCTGTCTGTTAGCAGTCTAGCATTCACAGTTTTCAAAATAGCATGTTCAGATGTTGCATGATGGTAGATACCAATAACAGTTCGAGCTAATTTAATTTAGGCCGTGGAGAGAGCTGTATAAGACGCTTTTTATTTCTTTTCAATACGACACACTACAACATCACAATAATGACATAACAGACTTACAGCCTCATCTGTGAATGCTGTTGTTTACCTTTTCATTTACCTGCTTATAGGAAATCAACAGTAATTCAAATAAATACTTCTTACAACCAAGTTATGCTGAAGAGCATCTCTGAATGCACAACCTTAAAGCAGATGGGCTACAGCAGCGGTCCCCAACCCCCGGGCCTCGGACCGGTACCGGTCCGCGAGTCCTTTGGTACCGGGCCGCGAGAGTTGAGGCTCAGGTGTGAAATGTATGGTTTTCAGGGTTTTTATCGGTTTTCAGCGTTAGTTTGTTATCGTTTTTATCGTTTACTCGGTTTTCCTGGGTTTTTTCACGTGTGTTATGAATAAATCTTCTTTTTTTCAGTACCGGTACTAGTTTTATTTTGTTGTATTTATCTGCAACACCTTAAAGGCCGGTCCGTGAAAATATTGTCGGGCATAAACCGGTCCGTGGCGCAAAAAAGGTTGGAGACCGCTGGGCTACAGCAGCAGAAGACCACACTGGTGCCACTCCTGTCAGCTAAGAACAGGAAACGGAGGCTACTGTTCACATGGGCTCACCAAAATTAGACAATAATAGATTGGAAAAATGTTTCCTAGTCCTTGTGTTTCAATTTCTGCCACAAGATTCAGATGATAGAATCAGAATTTGGCAAAGTGCATGCATCCATCCTGCCATGTTTCTACAGTCCAGGCCAGTGTCAGTGGTCTAATGTTCTGAGGGATATTTTCTTGGCACACTTAGGAGCGCTTTGTACCAACTGAGCATCATTTAAATACCACATCTAACCTCAGTATTGTTACTGACCATGACTGTGGCCATACCATTATGACCACATTGTTATACAGTATTACTCCTGATAGCTGCTTCAAGCAGGATAAAGTGACATGTCAGGAGGATTAAATCAAATGTGATGGAAGGGGAGAATTAAATGGATGTGGAGCAACTAAGTCAATATGAAACAAGCACCTTGTTGGATCTTTACCTTACATGAATAAGTAAGGCAGTTCTACGGGCAAAAGCAGGCCCAACTTGCCACTAGTAAGGTATACCTAATGATATGGCCAGTAAGTGTATTTATGTCCAAATACAAGAAAAATGGACGCTCCAATGTTCTGCTAATTAAACTTTAGCATTGTAATAGTATCTACATTATTTCCAGCCTGTTTTTTCTGTGTTTTTAATTAACTGTGTGTTCTGAACATATGCATATCTTTTGCATAAAGACAGCCTCCAGTCTCTAGAAGTCCTTCATATAATCATGTTCACACATGTTCCTTATGTGTGAAAGGAAACATGTAGGCATTCCTGGAAAGAATAGAAGTGTTTAAAAGAGCAACAAAATCTAATTAGAAAATTAGAAGTTACGTGTAAAATCAGTAAAAACATCATCATCACATTTAACCCAGACACTGGATCCCAGTGCTCTAGGAACACTTACGTTTTGCTTTCACCATTTGATATAGTTTACATCCATTGAGATGTAAAATATATTTGGTTCCATTTTTTTGCCAACAGCAGTGCACACTTTACACGCACCTACACTGCCACTAAAGGGTGGGATAGGTTTAAAACACAATTACAGGTCAAAATAAAACCTTACACAAACGGGGGAGATTGTGTTTCTTTATAACTGCATCTCATCTTTACATGGCCTCCAATTTCAGCAGATTCACAAATTATTTTACTAGTTAAGGTATTTAGTAAATTTTTCTGAAGGAAACCACTAGCATAGAATTGATAAAAATGATATATGCAATATGACAGCGAGCACAGAAGGGCGAGGTCTAGTGTATTCACATTTGGTGAATTTGGGATTCATCTACACACATCCCTGAAAGACAAAAAGAAACTCGCTGATATGATACTTCCACTCAGTGAAACACAACCCACCCCAGATTTCATTAGCTAACGTGAATCTTCTTTGGGATCTCATTGCCACAACAGTTGGCCTGCCAAGGCTGTCGTTGGAGATGACAGAAAAGTCCTGGTCTGCTGTTTTTCTTCAAGAATAATGTGTTATGTCTTCAGCAAGTGGCCAGGGACAGTCCGCGCTACGCTTCTGTAAGGCGATTCGACTGCCCACACTCCCTCTTGCCCCTTGACTTTTCCCTCATTTTTCCAAGTAGGCCACATAATTTAGGTCTGTAAAACTGGCTACAGTTAAAATGCTTGGTAAATCTCCAAGTCTGACTACTGAGCGCAGACTCCTGACAGACGCCGACCACACCTGTGCCGTTCACACAGCCGTTATTTAGTGTTCTATGGATGCTTCACACCAGTGCAAGAGATTAATAAAATCTATTTAAAACACTTCAAGCTTCAGTGCTGTACAATGTAAAACAGTATGGCTTTGTGGCAGTGTGTGAAAAACCAAACACTAACTTGAAAATGGTTACTAGCTAAAGTTCATGTTTGGAGTCTATATTTCACCGCGTACAAAGAGTTAAATGTTTAATAGCCAGATGAGGGCACACTGACAGATTCAATTAGGAGGCTGTTTTAGACGCGTGCAATATTCACAGTGTTTCTGACAATCCCCCCACCTCCCCCGACTGAATAATCTGAATTATGTCTTTTCATTTGCCAGGACCTAATGGTGCGCTAGCACAGCTTGAATTCCTGTTAGTCCTGGCCTGAGCAAAAACTAACAGAGAGGTATTTACATTTAGGGCTCTGAGAGTACTTCTCCATGTGGCACAAAGGTCTGACGGTAAGAGAAGTGACCTTGTGGTCAAAGGGTGGCATTTTGAATAAGTGAAGCAGCTGCACTAAAAAGAAAAAAAAAAGAAAAAGAGAAAAAAAATCTCCCCGTTGCCTCGACCCTTCAAAGGCTCTTGAGCAAGGCACTAATGTTACAGCTCCAGTAGAGATGGTCGGCAGCATGAAATAAACGAGCAGCTGCTTTGCAATCTTTGCTCTCAATCTACAGATGAGTTGAAAAACATGTCATGATTTTGTAAGGTCTGTGAACTGGATCCTATAGGCTCGCGTAGTCAAGGATTCATATTCCAGCAACATTAACAAACCTGCTAAAATATTAGCACTTGATCAGAGTGCATGTTTAGCTAAATGATTATTAGTTTTATTCACATAATTTTAACAAGTCAGACAGAATGATGACTCAATAGTTGATATTTATTTGATGATATTGATATATTTGATATAACCAGGTATTTTGCTAGTACCTGTTAAATATGAAAAGAAGCTTTTTGAGTCAAGTATCTGTATTTAAACTCTAAAGCTGGTCATTCTTGGCTTTGTGGCTTGCTAGCATTGTCATTTTTAGTAGTGTTTGGGTTAGGTAATTTTGAAGTGTTTAGCTGACGTAAGCATGCTATAGAGAGATAGCAATGCTTATCAGTTTTGCCTTGTAGCAACCTGGCTATCTCACTGATGCAAGATGAATGTTGTCATTTTTTTTCTGTGTGAGTAAAAATGATAATAATACTTTTGCAGACCTAGATTTATTTTAATGTCACCAAGGAAATAAAGCTGCAGTAGCAGACTAGTGTAAAGCAAACCGAGTGTTAGACTTGTAGGTAGGTTGTAGTTTAAATTTTTTTGGCTTTTCCTTTCCTTGGCATTGGCAGCAGGACTCTATGTGATGACATCTCAAACACTGATTGGCTGAGGCAGATGTTATCCCATGAGAATCATGCAAATGTTGGTCTCCACAGGACAAGAAAAACCACTTGGCTAAATCGGGATGTGCACTTCTTTGAAAAAGAAAGTTAAACATGTCAAACAAAGCAGTCTCACAGCATTTTAGTTTAAATCTAATTTCATTGCATTTCTACATTAAATTTCAAGGCTTGACATCTTTCCCCCTTGTATAGAGATCTATTTCAAAACACAGGTAACAGGTGAAGTCAAGTTGAGTTGTATGGCTCCAGGTGGTTGGATGTCTGAGCTACAAAAACAACAGCCAAATCCCTGAGCAGCAGTGAAGAGTCCAGCAAGAGATTCATATGTTCTGCATTTCTGCTTTACGGTAACTAAATATGCTGTTGGAGCTCCTCTCTTTACTTAGACTGAGTGCACAGAGGCATCTACATATAAAATCTCTTTTCTCGTAGCAATAAGTGAACACTGCAAAAGAAAATGAGACTCTCCTTGTGCGGCTTCATTAATGGAACTTAGACAAAGCACCACACACGGCAGCGTGCCGACTGAGGAGGGACAACGATGGCGACTCGAGTTTCGGATTTCTGACCACTTGTCCTGAACTCCACAGCAGAAGTCTCTCATGGAGAGAGGGTGCGATGACAAAATGCCCATAAATGCAGCAGGAGGATAATGAGTGTATTTAGGTTAAATGGTCTGGAGAATCACACAGGGATACACAAACACTGCTTTAAGCTAATTACTCCCTAGATAACTTGTAAGAAATAATAACAATGATTTATTTGTACAGCAGGTTTTCAAAAACAGCTCCAAAGTGGTGCAAACATAAGACGTCATGCAACATTGATAAAACAAAAAAAGAAACTAATGGTTTGTTTGCTAGAAAAAACAAATAAAAACCTTTAATTTATGCAGAAATTAAAAAAAAAAAAGAATAATTTTCCTTCCTACGTGTGGTCATGTATTAAATTTGTTTATTTGCGGTACGCTCTGTACTGTAAATTATTACGTTATGCTCGTGGCTTGGACTAATGAATAATGGATTTCCATGACGTTTGATCAAGAGCAACAAAGCCATTAATCAGCCGATGAATGGAGCTAAAGAACAGTTACAACTCAGGTAATGCAGAGCCTTAAACTGGGGCCACCAACAAGGCTTTTTAGTAGTGTTATTTTCAAATTAAGTGTGCATAGAATAAGTACAGGTTATTAAAGCTCTGGACAGCCAGTTGCAGCTTGGCAGGCTGTGGGCAGTATAAAAACAATGCACAGGGCAATTATGCTAGGCCTGGCTATTAAAAAAGCTACAGATGTGTTCATACTAATCACTGTGGTTATGTTACCCTCCATTTTCTCCTCATTTTCTTCTTCGCCACTCAGTCTTTTCATACGAACGTGGGTTGAATGCATGTAATTGTTAAAACCATTTATGTTTTAACTAAAATTGCACTTTAGTAGTATTTTCTGAGACAATTAAAGCCCGTTGTGAACTGCTCTGATAAAAAAGCTTGATATGAGTTGTGCACATTTACTATTTAACCTTTAGCAGTTAGTGCCATTTCTCTTGATTTATCTTGCTTTTGTTCTACTTCTCTTGTACAGGTTTTGATATGTGAATTTGCAGATTTACACTTCTTTTCATTTGTTTCTTTGTGAGTGCTTCTCTGGAAAAGCAATTGGCCACTTTTGGGACAAAATAAAACTGAATCTTGAAGTATAAAATATTACCAGAAACACTGTGGGATCCTCTATGAACCAAATATAAATTTAAATCAAGAGGTTTTATGTCAGCCTTTGGCGTTCTTCTCTTTCATTGTTGCATACATGCATTGAGCACATGTATTGTACTACTGTGTGACAATAACATCAATTATCCAGTAATATGACTTGTTTTGTAATATAGCTTGGCATATAAGCACACGGGGACAATGTGTTCTTCACAGAGCAATCTATCATGTTTACACCACTTTCCACCTTTCCGATAATAGACCCTTATTTAGTTAATATGCCTACAGACGTTTTCAGTGGGAAACCCCTAAATTCTGTTCTATAATCTGATGATAGGATCAGCTGATTTTCTGCAGCTCACTTGCTGTAAAAACAGTGTAAGTTCTAGGTGGATTGCTCTTGATGAAAGAAGCATGGTCTAAAAGTCATTTATTGGCTGTGAAACCTCTAAATGTGTAGATTTGTTTTTCTCAGGTCTAACGTTACATATTAAAAGGTTTGAATAAGTTCCCTGTTGATTTTCTAGTTCAGTCTAATGTGTGCTGTGTCACAGTATGAGTTTATACCGAATCCACGAGATTTTATGAAATGCTCCACAAAAACACTTAACAAACAACAGGAAAAACAACACTGAAGGTAATGAGTCTAGATTCTAGATTTCCTTTTCACTATTCATTAATGTGAAGACAAAGTTTTCAGGTTACACCCTTACTGCTTACGTAAGAATTAAGAGGGGAAGTAGCAGCCACGAGCTGTTCATCAAATGAATTTGAGTAACCTACCATTTAACATGCTAACTGAAAACTGTAAAGTTCATGATGGTACAGTTAGAAAAAGACTGAATAAGTATGGCTTGTTTGGAAAGATTGCCAAGAGAAGAACACGGTAGCACAGCTTAGGTTTGTAAAGTTGCATCAGAACAAACCCCAAGACTAGTGGAACAATGTCTTCTGGACAGACGAGACCAGTGTGAAGGTGTTTGGCATATGCACAGCACCATTTCTGGCAAAAACCAAACACGGCATATCAGCAGAAACGCCTCACACCAACTGTCAGCATTGTGGTGGAGCCCATGGTGATGATTTGGGCTTGTTTTTCAGCAACTGGAACTTTGCAGTCATTGAGTTGAACATGAACTCATCTGTATTTCAAAGTCTTCTAGAAGCAAAAGTGAGGCCATCTAAAACTTGGCCTTAATTAGATCATGCAAAAGGACAACGATCCCAAACACGACAGCAACTCTACAACAGAGTGACTGAAAAAGAAACGAATTAACGTGTTGCAACGGCCCAAATTAAAGTCCAAACCTCAACCTGTTTTAAATGCTGCGGTACGACCTTAAGAGAGCTGTGCATAAATGGATGGCTGCAAACCTTAATGAACTGATGCATTGTTGTTAAGAAAAGTTGGCCAAAATTCCTCCACATTGATTTGAGACGCCGATAAAGTCACACAGAAAACAATCACTTCAACTTGTTACCTCTAAAGATGGTTTTACAAGCAAAAACATTGATCCAAAAATCGCCTTCAGATATATTACATTGACAGTTTTCATTGATTAAAACTTAAGAACTGAAAACTGTTTAAGACTTTTGTGTTATATCAATAACTACATATTAAATCTTGTAATGGCACAATGTAAAAGTAAGTAAAATTAAAGTGCTCAGTGATTTTTGCCAGTGACTTAATGCCTTTTAGCAGTGAAGTTCTTCACTGGCTCACTCGGTGGATTCACAGTACATTAGTTCACACAGAGATTCCATTTAAAGACACAGGTGATTAAACTTCGTGCAGCCTTTGTATTGCATATAAATATAATGTAAACTTGTATGTAATGTTACCACATGGATTAGCAACAAATGGAAAGCAAGGCTGGACTTCAGGGAGAATGAATGGTGATACATGTACTTACTGATGTTAGTTCTGTATAAATTAGGGCATTTGGGCAATGATGTAACCCACATCAATAAGGTATTGACAACAAATGACACGGTCACTGATAAATGAACCCAGCCTCCTCTGTTTAGGAATGTAGGCTACGACAGGAATGAAGCTTCTAGGTAACTGAACAGAAACAGTACATGGTTAGTATCCTAACCCATCCGCTATAAAGATGCCAAACACTGTTAAGATTCACTTTGTTACTTGAAGTAAGGGTATGTCTTACTGTCCTATGTTTCAAACAGTGGCTTAAAGAAAACCAGATCCGTTGTCTTGATCTGATTGAACGGTGGATGGAATTAGCTAGTAGCTAGATTTCTCTTAGGAGATTAATGTTTTTTTTAATCAGAATACGAATTTTTTAATACATGGCCCCTAACAGATAATTTTAATTAAACTACACTAAAAAAAATGACAAAATACAATAAGAAATACAACAAAAAACCACATCAGTTGTGCATTTGTGTATTTGGCTAATACATGAGCAAAAATCTCAAGTTAAGAATATATATAAAGAAAGCTTCTTGCTTTGGTTTCTATCATTGACAGCAGCTGAACATGTTCAGCTTTGAGTGGCATCACAGAAGACAGAAGTTTGACGACTGTAACATCAGAAAAACTCACTTTGAAACTGTCGTCGTGACCTGCTGCAGCACAGAGTGTGAGGGACGATGGAACAAAGTCTGTTTCTAACTCCTGTGCGCTAATTATTTTCACCTACAGAGCAGTAATTTCTTCACAGGTCTGAGCAGTAAAAGCATAAGAAAGCATTTAAAGCGTTGAAGCATTGAGACTCTGCTGTAAAACCATAAGCCAGCTGGATTCAACCGACTTTACAAGTCTGCACTGTGCCATTAAATTAAGTGTTGCGCTGTATACTCAAAAATATTTTGTTTTAAAGTAATTGACTCGGTCGGGAAAAAGCATGAATCATTGTCAGATTTGCTGAATTCTTGAGGTGACACACAGATATACAACATTAATAGCACCTAATCTGTATTATGTTTCATATGTTGCTGAAATTTCCCTCGATTCAACTCAAATTATACATTTGCCAGTAAAAAAAAGCAACACAACAGATGTGAAGTAACTCTCATGATCCTTCTCAATCTTCATAAAGATTACAAATGGCTACATGATTTAAAAATTAGATAAAAAGCAGGAATCCATCTGTAAAGAGACATGACTTCATACAAACTGGAACGTAAGACCTACTCCAGTATTCCATATTTACTTCTGTTTGGTTCAAAACATTCAGGGGTTTAATTGGCCACGGCCGATACGGTTGCTGGGTTTAATTTCCACGTGTATGATGTCACACACTGGTAAGACCCGAGATGTGCCAGCAGTGACAACTCTGGATGACTAATCTTTTACGTGCCGCTGCCAGAAGCCGAGGGAAACAGCAGCAGTGTGCCTACCAACTTAAAACACTGCTTAGATTTTCTTGGAACTAGTGTGTTTTCGCTGAGGATTCCCATTGGATGCTTTAAATCAGAGAACTTGTCAGCAAACGTGTTTATGAGGCAGAGAAATGCTGAAGGTATTCCAGATTTAAGTTGTGCATTTCTTCTCATGGACGATGAAAATGGTTTTTATAAATCAAACTTTGTTGGCATTTTAGAATAAAACTTTTTAAAGTGAAACGAGTCCGCTCAGTCTGTCTCTAATTATTTGATACCTCTGGGGGATGAAAATGGTGGCTAATGACTTTAAAATATGTCAGCTGCAAAGACTAACAAGAGCTACAACACCACACTGGATAAAAATACAAAATACACAGAAAGGATTAAAAGAAGAAAAAATACAACCCTACTTTTAAAAAAGTCAGGACGCTCTGCAGAATACATATTAAAAACAGAATACAGTGACTTGTAGATCTCATAAATGTTTCACATTAGAATACACAATAGAACATAGAAAACATATAAATGTTTAAACTGAGGACATTTGAGCACATTTTGGTTTTGATGGCAGGAAGTACATTTGGCTACCACTGTGTAGCAAGTCTGGGAACTGAGGAGACCAGCGAGTGGACTTTTGGAAGAGGAATGTTGACTCATTCTTGTCTGCTACAGGATTATATCTGCTCAGCAGTCCTGGTTCTTCTTTGTCATACTTTTTTGTTTCATGATGCACCACATTTTCAATCAGTGATCGGTCTAGATTGCAGGCAGGCCAGTTCAGCACCTGGACTCTTCTAGCCTTGTTGTTGTAGTATGTGGTTTATCATTGTCTTGCTTAAATATGCAAGGCCTTTCCTGAAAAATACACCTGGATGTGAGCATATGCTTTAAAATCAACAGTGTTGGGGAGTAACGGAATACATGTACCGCCGTTACGTATTTAAAATACAAAATATGAGTAACTGTATTCCGTTACAGTTACCGTTTAAAAAGGTGGTATTCAGAATACAGTTACTTTGTTGAAATAAAGGGATTACACGGCGGTATTTTCCTGTTTGATATGTTCAGCTATGCCCTCTCTAGTTTTGGTAATTCCACGCTGGTGGAAACCCAAACAAAACACGCATTAAGAGGCTCAAATGCCCGTGTCTCAATCGCACGACCTTTTTTTTTTTGCATTCTTTCATAGATGTCTAAATTAGTCATGATACCTTGTAACCAGTTTTTCCATGAGCTTCAGACGATTTCATGAGGGTAACATGAAAATTTCACATGTTGTGCAGAACAGGAAATAGTCCTCTTGAGATTTGCACTCACAGCTGACATACTGTATGTGGTTTAGGCTGCCTTGATTGAACATGAGGAAGGTAGGAAACGTAAATGTTAGCTCCTCCGTTGTCACACTGGTTTAATCTCATATTGCACAGAATTCATATTTGAAAGCTGAGAGTTTAAAGATATTTTCACCTCTGTTGGGTGAGTCCTAAATTTAGGGTCGCCAGAGCATGTTAAGCAACTGATGCATGTTAAGCAGCTGATACCCAGTATCACTGGGTATCAGACCTCATTTATTTTCTGCTAAAGGCATAAAGCAACTTTGGAGTAATGATGTGGGCAAAATTTTGAATTGGACCTGAAAATCAGTCTTAATCAAATGTGGAACTCTACAGCATCGTACATTTTAAGATGCATAATAAACCCGTTCTCTGTGTTCAACACCTGCGCAGAGAGAGTGATCCTTCACTCAGAGGACATCCGTACAAAGGCTTCTCTCATAATTGATTTCCTAAAGGTGGGATTTCTCTGCCACGAGCTGTAAATTAGGATGCAAATTATCTGCAGCTGAGGTTACTAAGTGCAAAAACTCAGTCTACTCCTAAAGGGATTTTATTTTTCCACTTTGCAAAGATGAAAAAAACATGACTTTTTCACACTGTAATGCTGTCTTTAATTCATCCATGAAGCAAGTACTGACATTTTAAGCATCTGTTGATGAGTGCAGAACAGTTGCAGTAGCAGGTGGGAATGCTGTAGATACCTGACGCTCTGTGGAGCTGTAATAAATTCACTGAGACGAGAGTCTGAGAATCAGTGCGTGTGGCCTCTTTTCATGTGTACAGTTTGAATGGAAGTAATTCTCTGGGTCTTTTCAATACGCCAGCTTTGAAGCTGAACACAGTCATCAGTGATTATTTCATGTGTCATATTGGTGTCACTCTTGGCATGGCGATCTCAGTCCAGCTAAAATACCCTAACTGATAAAAATGACTTCAGATAGCATGGTGCGCATGGAAATGGTTACTGTCTGTGATGATCCCTGTACCTTTCATCTAACGCCAACAGCTGGTTAAAAAGAGAAGGATGTACTGTGTCATGTTTCGGCTGTGTGCAGGCAGGAATTGGACCCAAACGCAAACTCACTGGAAACAGGACTGAACTCAAAATGGCAGCTTTTATTGCTGAACACAAAAGTCTACAAAACCTAAACTAGGAAGAATCTAACAAAACACACACAGGGAGCCACAGGGAGAAACACACAACATGAGGGAGATCGCGACACAGAGAAACAGAGAAACAGAGAAACACAGGGCTTAAATACACTGGGAAATAACGAGGGGAATGAGAAACAAAACCAAAATGTCCATCACAGCAAAAAATAGTCAAACACAAAATGTCCATGAAAGGCACAGGGGCCCTGGAAACCATTCAAAACAAAACAGGCGGGCCAAGAACAACCATGGGTTGCAGGGAATAGAATCCAGACACATAGTTCAGGGGGCCGACCCCGGTTCAGACAGTACAGAAGCCAAGGGGAAAACACTTCAGGGGGCCGACCATGCGGACGGCAATGGCGGCAACGTGGAAACACTTCCGGGGCCGCCCTCAATAGCGATGACGTCCGGCTAGTGGCCTGGAAAGTGGCCGGCGATTCTGAGGTGCAGAACGTGGCCCGGGCGGCAGTGTGGCAGCCACAGGACCAGACGAGGCAGGACCAGACGACGGCGTGGAAGCCGCAGGTGGTGGAACAGGAGGTGGCTGGACGGCTCCTCGGGCCCTCCAGCTGACGAGGCATGCGGCTGGAGCGGTTCTCCTGAAACCCCAGCTGATGAGGAAGGTTGCTGGTGGGGCTCTCCAGAACCCCCAGCGGATGAGGCAGATGGCGGTGTGGGAGCCGCGGAATGCTGGATGGGATCACTCGAGCTTCCAGCAGGGGCAGATGCAGGGCCAGAGGGTATTGGGACCCCCGGCTGAATGTTAAGCTGACCAGGTGGGTGAGTGTGTAGCTGACTAGGAGACTGAACCGCTATAGGGGCCTGAACAGCGGACTGAACTGAGGGCGACTGCACTAATGGTTCAGGTGCAAACAGAGCTGCTGCCGATGGAGCAAATGGCAACAGGAATGGGCTTGTGTTTTTTTATGCCAACTTTAGGTGCTAAAGTTGCCAACAAATATTTAATACTGTGTTAAAGCCAACTATATTCAAACATGAAGACTGATGAAACCCAATCATTTCCTTATTAAACAAAATTAGACATCTTTCTGTTATTGCCTTATGGTTTTAATAATAATGGATTGGATTTATATAGCGCTTTTCAAGGCACCCAAAGCGCTTTACAATACCACTATTCATTCACTCTCACATTCACACACTGGTGGAGGCAAGCTACGGTTGTAGCCACAGCTGCCCTGGGGCAGACTGACAGAAGCGAGGCTGCCATATCGCGCCACTGGCCCCTCTGGCCATCACCAGTAGGCAAGTAGGGTAAAGTAGGGAACCGGCGACCTTCCGGTTACAGATGTGATTCCCAACCCCCTGAGCCACGGTCGTTTTAACTTGTTTTACAGTGATACAGTCTTCAGCAGATGACATCAGCTGATTTGCTGCAGTGCATGTGAATTGCAATGAGTACAAGTCAATATATCATGTCAGGGAAAATATTCAGTGTCAGGATGTTTGTTTTAAAAGTTTTGACAGCATATTATTACTGTGGTATTAATCTTGGAACAATCTGATCTGTTTCATGAATGTATATCTGCTGTATTAAAGCTTGTGGGAACACACAGAGGATGTTGTAAATGTACAAAAAAGCATTTAAAATGGCTAGTAGTGTGGATTTTCTCTTTATACAAATACAGCATGTGACCTTTGGGGGATATTGTTGGTAGCAATTAATCACTGTCATCTTTAAGGTCGTAAAAAAGTAATTATCAGCGTGATTCTGATTTCAATTTGGCACAGATGTAGGATGGGGAGTTCCCCCATATAAGGAGTTGTCTGTGATCACCAATTGTCCCTGCGAGCCAGGAAGTATAAAAACCAATCGGTTGTAAAACCACCGTTTTTAAGAGATTGCATGAGAGTCATGGTGGGTTGGCAAAGGGAAAACGTCTCATCTTACAATAATGAGTCGAAATATTTCTGCTACAGTAAACATGAATATAAACAACATATTGAATTTGTCAGCATACATTTCACGAGTATTTCCTTAAAACTGGAGAAACTTGAGGCTGTACACAAGGTGCAGTACTTTCCATCTCTTTCTCTTCTGCTGCTCGCAGCTGCAGTAGCTGTTGAATGACTTTCGCACACAAACAGACATGCAGACAGTCCCTCACTCTCTCGCTCACACACACACATACAGGATCAGGACACCTTGAATTCCAGTTATGTTCAACAGAGATTCTTCTGCGGTGTTTTGGTTGGACAGACGGGACTTCTCTCAGGTTTTTTTTGACATTTTTGATTGATGAACTTCTTGGGATATTGGATGTCTGGTTAATTAGAAGGCTGAAATGAGCCACTGGAAAATAGTCTGTGTTGCCTTTGGTTTCCCTCCTCTCTTCTTGTGATACGAGCGCCACACATCATTCTCTTCCCCCGCTGTGACTGAGCTTTCCCAACATCCAACTTATTCAGTGTGTCAAATTAAATATCAGAAATATACCCTGAAATATTACCCTAGCATATTTCCACTGAAATGGAAATTAATAGTACGAAGAAACATTCTTTAAATACCTTTTTAGCCATAAAAATTGTTGGTGGTAACCATAAATGATACATACATGATATATGTTAAATATCGGAATCATTTCTTTTCTATGCAGGCTCTAATTGAATAGCTTTGCTTCCCAGAGCGCAGTTGTTCATTGTTTTATTCCTGGTGGAAAACTGAAATTTCATAGTTATGGTCTAACCTGCCTTTATATTTCTAAAGTAATAACCTGAAGCAAATGAGAAATGTAAGATTAACCTTGTTTGAACCTGGTCTAAGTTAAGACTTAACACTAGCAGACTTCATAATGATATTAGATATAAGTTCATTAGAGCTAAGTCATTGTCTTCTTTTTACAGCTCCATCTCACCCTTTCCTTTGCATCCTCTTCTGTCACACCAAACCACTGCATGTTCTCCTCACTCGCTCCTCCCTCTTTTCCTCTTACCTCTTGTAAAACTTCCCTTTTACACCTTTTGCCATTCTTCTGTCTCAAATCACCCTGGCAGTCGTCTTGTAATTACTGCCAAGTAACAGACTAATAAAAAAACAGTAATATTACTCCCCAAAACTAAAGCACTAACTACTTGGACAGGCTGTACCTTATAACAGGCCACATTATTTGTCAGATAATTTCATTAAAAATGCTCCAAAAGACTCTAACTCATCTACCAGCTACATGTGCCTATTTAAGCCGTGAGAAAACTTGAGAAAGCAGTAGATTTTTCTATCTATATTTCCCCTGCCCACTGCAATTCGTGCAGCTGGTTAGCTTAAACTATCAGATACTCTTCCTTTTCCCCCATGAAACACTACAAATGCACAGCTTGGATCACATCGTCTTCCCTTTTGCTGGAATGCAAACAGAAAACAGGCTTTGAAAAGGTATGTTGTTCTCACGGGGGCTCAGCAGTGGGCTGTTAGGCTCAGGAAGTCCTCCTTCTGTCTCTGGTCCACAAGTGCCTACTGTTATTCATCTCACCTGTCAGTGGTTCTGTTGTTGTGGTAGCTGATCGTTATAGGCTAATATCTCATTTCTTATTGTTTTCTCCACAACTGCTCCCTAGAAAATAAAGGATAGAAACAACGTCACCTGTCACCATCTGGTCTATGAAATTACTGACGACAGACAGCCGTAAACCACTTGGCACCATTTTCTCTCAGCATATTATTGTATTCCCAAACCTACACCACAAGACTGAAAGATTTATGAAGTGAGACAGACTGAAAAGGATGAGTTTAGTTTTGACCTGTGCTAACATATGGAGTTTACCACAGGAGAGTTACACAACACTTTATGCATGAAGACGGGCCCAATAAAAATGCAATTTGTCACTTCAGGTTCAGCTTTATTCTAGATTTTTTATTCTGGGGAAACCTGCTGAGGTTTAACAGACTTTCGATATGAGCAGCAACGGCTAGATGTCATTAACTCAACTACTTCCTCTGTCAGGTACATTACACTCCATTTATTTGTGTCTCATAAACGTCTAATGTGTTAACAGCCTGGTGTATTTGGTGACACCTGGACAGATACGCTTACCCAAAGAAAGCACACTTTGTCAATTATAAGGTGCATACTGACTCTGAGCTGAAGAGAAGTCTCTCTGTTCCCTTTTTCTCACACTGGCAGAGAAAGAACAAATACCTCGGCCATGTGTTACAAATCAAATGGAAATGATGGAATTAAAATGAAATGGGGCACTGAGATAACCATTTAATTAGCGCTTGTGGTAGCGATCAGGATGAAATCCAAGAGTAAAATCGTGACTGTTGCTTGACTACTCCTTATCCAATCTGTCCTTTCAAAGGACTCATTTCACGCCTGTTATAACGCTACAGCACCTGGTGCCTTATGAGGATATGGATTTCTTATATGAAAATTTAGATTAGATTGGATTTTAGTGGTTTCCTATCCACTCAGCTTTAAGACGCCAACGCCCAAATAAAGAATGTTGACAAATTGAGAAAAATCGACTTCCTCTGACTGCACACTTCACCGGCCGGTGTTAAGTTTTTACACCCTTTGGATTTAAAGAGCCATGAAGGTATTCAGGAGTACCAGGGGACGACCTGAAGGAAAATAAAGAAATCTTTCACCTCAGCCTAAACACGGGTGCACACATAGTAGCAAAGGCACATAAACAATGTGAAGTTGGACTGATCGCACAGTTTCAATCAGGCCGCGTAGCCAAAACACAAATGTAAAGCTTTCCGGGAGTCAGGGGCAGGGCCTCCTGAAGCGGCTGAAGTGCTTAGAGTCTTGTCACATTTACAGTGTATGTTTATAATCATCACCTCCCCGACTTGATTAAAGGACAATTAACAAGATGGTGACTATCACGCTCATAATTCGGCCGACGTGTTTCTCTCTCATCAATTTCCCATTTGCAGTTTGCTCAGAGAAAGTATTTGTCTGTTTGACAACAGGAAGTGGGTTCACAGAAAAGGGCCTCCCGAGTCTGAGAGCTGCCAGACTGAAGGGTTGCAAAACTTAACCAGAACAGGATAGGAATGGATTGTATCTAACTGGATTTTATAATCTGTGACATGCCATAAACATATCACCAGTGGGGTTTTTTTTATTAAAAGTGATAAGACCATTGTATTTTACTTCTGCTGAAAAGGCCCAGAGACGTTTTTAAAACTATTTTCAGTTTTTTTATGCTGCCAAGGCGAGCTTAGGCCAAGGAGGCTGTGATATGTGGCTCTGGTGTGTACTGGATAGTTGTTTTTATAGAATTAAACATTCGATGCAGGCAATAGGGGAATACTGTGAGTGAAATAAGCGCTTGTTTTCTTTATAAAACAATAAAGTGTTCCACTGAAGTGTTTAAAGTCAACGCCTACAGTCTGGTCAAAAGAAAGCTTTAGAAGTCATTGCAGTTCTGCAAAAAACGAAGTACACCCTTACTGCTTTGACAGGAATTAAGAGGGTTAGTAGTTAGCCGAGTGCTGCTAATCAAATGCACTTGATTAAGTGATCATCAGCAAGTGTGGGCAGCCCTATAAAATCAGACATTTTGACTGGCCTGAAGCATTCAGGTGTGTGTCAACACAATGACACAATCTACCCATGAGTTGGCATCACAGCAAATTCAGACCATTTTCACAGAAACTGCAAAACAAAACAAGCTTGTTGGGATGGGTTGCCATGGCAGCAGAGCTTACTGTAGGTTTGCACAGCTGCATCTGTTCAAAGCACCAAACTTCAGGGAAAAATATCCTTTGGACAGACAAGACCAAAGTTGAGGTGTTTGGCCATAATGTAGAGCTCCACATTTGAGAAAAAACAAACACAAACACCTTAAATTATTTAGTGGTGGAGGGCTGATGATTTGGGGTTGATTTCAAGCCACAGGATCTGGTCAAGTTCACATCTGATAACTAAATGTTGACCTAAATTGGGTCATGTGACAGGACAATGAACCTAAGCACAGCAACAAACCAAAAACAGAATGGCTGAAAAAAAAAGGAATAAGGAGCTCCTTTTCCATTAGTACCTACTCGGTTCGCCACAGTTTTCAGGGTTTAGGTCATAGTACCTAGTACCAGGTACTTTTTTAGTAGCTGCTTGCCCGGGATTCCAAGCGATCTGAATGTGACTTCATCAGACTTGGCTGGTCAGTAGCATCACTCGATGAGTTCACAGGAAATGGCTACAAAAAGCAACACCGTGTTATCGAGTCTGATGAAAAGCCACAGATCCCAAGCAGTAGGTATATTCTTGCCTCGACGTCCACCTTTTTTGTAGCATTCTTGTCGCTATTAATTGCGTCGCAGGACACTCGGACGTATTGTTATGATGACAGCCACGTATTGTAGTTGAAAATCATTCGATCCGAGTCAAGTTGTGGCGATTCGTGGCAAGTCAATCAGAGTAGGTAGTATTGGAAAAGGGGCTAAGGTGTAGCAATGGCCCAGTCAAAGTCCTCAACCCGATTCATGCTGTGACAACCATAAGAGAGTTCAGAAACCCAATGAAGCAAAGTAATAATATGAAAAAGAGAGGGCCAAAATTCCTCCCCACTGAGGTGAGAGGATTAATAAATTCACACTGCGGTGGATTTAGTGCCAAGGGTAGAGCAGTTCATTTGTTTATTTGAAAGGTTGGTGGTTCGATCCCTGCTTGTTCTAGTCTACATGCCAATGTTTCCTTGGGCAGAGATACTGAACCCCAAGTTGCTCTCAGCTGCTCTCTCATCAGAGTGTGAATGTGTGTGACTGTTAAATAGAAAGCACTTGGTTTCAAAAAGCATAAAAAAGTTCCTGTCAGAACAGGTGAACAAGGGATGCTGTACAAAATGCTTTGATTGCTTTTGAGTAGAAAAGCATGGAGGAAAAAACAGGGCATTTGCCATCATACGAAAAATAATTACTTGATGTTATCGCTGTGAAAGGTGGTTCTATCAGCTATTTAATCATGGAGTGTACCGAAAGTATTTTCTATATGACTGTATTAGTGAATAAGCTTATCCTGTTAGCAAATGGACTAAGCCAATGTATTAACAAACTCAATAAATAATGTTAAATGTAATTTTGAGAGCTTTGTTCTCAAAAAAGATTTATTAAATGATGTACAAAGGGATGGAAAAAGAACTGCTGTACCCACAATCTTAAATTAACACAGCAATGCTACTAATTGGTGTAGGTCACTGTGACCATGGAAATGTTTAAACCGCCAAGGTCAGGTCACGTGGCACATGAACACGAAAAGGATTAAATTCAAGAGGATTGGAAGTCATTTAATGTGGATTCTGGGATTCATTCTTAGGGTTAGTAGTTTCTTCACCATTCAAGGTAAATATGAAAACAAAAAAAGCATCTTTATAATCCAACATCTATAAAACACCTTGCACTGGATATAAGTAAAACTTCAAAAAACGCAAAACATAACTAATACACACACACGCACTACAGCATATACTGTTTCCATCTTCAGTCCCGTCTTTTCAAGTTTTCACTGGGTCAGGTTGATTTATTGGGCCCACATTGGTCCTTAATTGGATACTTAATAAGCCATCTCTACATCTGCCAATTCTTAAATAAGGGCAGGGATGTGTTTAAGTTTCCCTGATTCTATATATCTGTAAACTCTAAAATAACCTCATCAGTCTGGCTTTCATTAGAAAGTTTAAATGTCCCACCCATGACAGTTTTAAAGCTCTTATAGAGGACAGGAATACAATCCAGTATTTCAGATTTTTTTTTAAAAAAAGGAATGGAAATAGACAGTGATATTCATGCATCTCAACCTTGTGTAGTGCAACACCAACTTAAGCTTTGTGTTTTACAACAGATGAAGAAATATGCATTTGTTGAGCAACTTTGTAACAACACAGTCAGGAAGTGTTCAACAATCCTGGGAAGTCAGTAACCCCAATAAATTTTCACTCTGACCTTCCTGACCACGGAAAACCTCAGAATGTCGTCCTGGGAGGCTGAATGAGAGGCACTGGTGAGTTTTTAACCACATTATATCATGTCAGTGTCACCGAAAAAAATTAGGTTCATGATTTTTAAAAAAAACTGTAAAAACAAGACATCGAATTTATTCTCTTAAGAATAATTCTGGCTTTTAGCAGTATTTCACGTATTCACTGTTCATGCTCAGTGAAATATATTTGTATTTTTAACACAAATATGTTCGTAAAAGTCGCATTTCATCTGTCAGTTTGTTAGCCTTCAATAAAATGAAACATCTGTGTGATTATAACTGCTAACAAATGCACACATATTTTCCCTTAGAAATAGCAGTGCAGTATATGCTCTTTATTAAATATCTTTATGTCTTTTTTGCATTTACTTGAGCACTGACACTAGTGAGAGGGATTCTGTAGTTAACAGCTTTTCTCCACAAGAGTTCCTCATCACAAATACATGAAGTATTTTTTGGAAAAGAGTCTATGGAGTCTGACCTTGATTAAGTTTTGGCCGTTTTATCTCCATTCCTTTATTAAGTGGATCGGGTATCAGACACAAGACTTCACATATAGGCAGTGATTTTTTTTCCTTTTTCTGTTTTTAATTGTGATTTTGTTTTTTGGATGAATTTATGTTTCTGCAGCAAGTTGCTCTCAGACCATGTCCACAGTTAACTGCAGGAATTTGGATGCAGATCTTTTCCTCAACCTTTTGGCCCTTTATCTGGACTAGAAAGGCATTTTTCTGTCATGAAAACTAAACAAACTCTACAGTGTGGTGAGCTTTGTAGGATTCTGTCATAGAGAAGAAGAGGAAGGAGACAAAATGACTTCTGATTGTTCTGTGATGAAGCCACAACACAGCTGTCTGTCACTGAAATTATTGTTGTATGTTGCAATAAACAATGTTTTCTAAATGGAAGGAAGCTGAAGTAGAAAGGAAACGGTATACCATTTCTTCTCCTGCATTTCTTCAGTGGCTCATTGCCCGTGTAGATGAAGGTATTTGTAGAAATGCCCGGTGTGGATGCACGAAAAAGGCAATTTGGCTCGGTGCAATCTGCTCTATAAACTAGGATTAAACTTCCATGCCAGTGCCACAGACAGACTGTGATGTGGTACTGAGCTGAAGCATCCGAACTGCATCTCTAGTTAATAAAAATCAGACACGCAGAAGATATTCAACAGCAAAGTCATCAGTAATTGTTAAACTTGAACTGTTCATTCACAGAATGTCATTTTAACGTGGAAAATGTCATTATTGGCTTTGTGGTGAACTTGATTCTGTCTGGCAAATATTTTGCAGAAGTATAACTCTGTTTGAAATTGCTTCCGCTGTCGAAAAGCTGTGCGCCGCGAAGCCAGCCAGGACTTTATTTCCTGCTATTGACTGCTAGCCTCTTGTTTTTACCTGCTCAAACAATAACTTGGCACAAAGCCTTTGAGCAGGAGACGTCAACATGTGCAATGGCACAAGTCTGTGTGAGATGAAGGGCCGTCAGTGCAGTTTTACCCAATACACTGAACAAGTGGATTGTAGTGAGTAGATGACTGATATCTGAAAGAGGCTGATGAGGTCAAGCCTGTGAACTTTGAAAATAAATGGGCAGTATTATCCCTCATATCAGCAACAAGCGGGGATCACATGAGCAGAGCTCTTTTCACCTCATTTCTCCAATTTCTAGCAGCAGAGGAGTGTGGTTTTACTGGGCAGCGCCCAGGTGTAAATGTGTGCAACGTCTGTATGAATGTGAAGCAGGGTGTTGCTGGAAAAGAGCCGCAACACTCAGCAATCCTTTGCTGGATGAACACAGGCACAAAGCTGGAAGGCAGTCAGAAGTCAAATAACAAACCAGAGAGCACAGAGACCTTCTCCAAAGCTGCAGCTTCCACAAAACTTTGTTTACTGTTTGTCTTCTGTGCTTGATTTTCCGATGTAAACACAGTGCTGGTTAGATAGCAACGTGGAAGGCTTGGATGCCTACCTTTTTCATCAGCACATAAATATAACACTGTGGCGAAGCAACAAACAAAAAGATAATGACCTGGAATCCCGAACAGCACCAAAAGCTAATCAAGGAAGCTGCCCACTGTACTTCAACTGAGGCTTTGACTATGAGCTAAAAGTCAGTATTGCATGCTCTTATGTGAAAATATCCCAGTTATTGCAAAGAGAATGACAGTTTTAGGGCAATATATATTTCAGCATCAGAAAGGTCAAATTCCTGGAAATACATCTACTATTTGTGTCTATATAAAACAGTTTTATATGCATGCTTGTCAGCTTAAATGATGCATAATAAATGAGATTGACATCTTCTTAGAATTTATTTGGTAAAAGTGTCAGATTAGCAATTAGCAAAAGCTGGATGTGCTGTCAAGACATCAAGATATCGTGACCAAGACATCATCCACGGATCTGTGAAGTCCCCTTTTAAAGCCTTGACTTACTAAAGTAAGGTTTCTTGTTTGAGAAATCCAATCATAGGGTAGACACTTGTCAATAATATGGTAGCCAATGTCTAAAAACATTACTAAAATGTTTACTGTGGTATTAAATCAAGTGATCATTCGCAAGAAGTAGTCACCAGCTACTGGTAACTACTGGTTGCGCCGCCTTAAAACCACCATTACAAACAAGGCAGTTTTCTGGTTGGCAGCACAGTGATGTGCAGCAATAGGAGCCTGAGTTTGAATCCAGCTGGGGCCCTGTGTGGACTTTACATGTTGTCCCTGTGCCTGTGTGGGTTCTCTCTGGGTACCTTGGCTTCCTTAACTGGTGAATATGAGCATGAATGTCTCTGTCTCTCTCCACATCACCCTGCAACAAACTAGCAATATGTCAAAGGTGTCTTTTGCCCTGTGACAGCTGGGATAGGCTTTAGCCTTCATGCAACCCTGAACTGGATTACCAGCTGAAAAATGGATGGATGGAGTTTTAAGGTGCTTCTACATTGATTTTACCTCCATCTTTTATATTCTGTCTATAATTAGTCTCCTTGCATACACCCTGTTGTTATGCAACTAAAGCCGGGACTTATCAGCAAATGAGACTCAGTCATCCACAGTAAAATGCTGGCAGCTCTATTTTAGCCCACCCCAACAGTTTGGCCTCATTTCTCCTTAAACCGCTGCTCGTGAGACCAGTGCTGGACAGCCTTCTTTTGACAGGACTTTGATTGTCTGCAAATATAATATGTGTGGTGAAGTTGCTTTTCAGTCCCCTATAGTAACGCATCTTCATATATTGGTTGTCTGTTTGGAAGCAAGATACACGTGACTGCTGTGAAAAAACACAAAATAATAATAATTATAATATATATATATATATATATATATATATATATGAACCCTACTGTGAGTAAGATTTATTATCGCAAAAGATGCCGTTTCAGCAAAAGGGAAGCTTAAAGAATTGCTTGACAGCTGGCAATCTGTACATTTAGCATCTATGACAAGATGTCTTCAGAAGTGAACCAGAACATAATTGAATATGTTCTTGTTTTGGCATTAATCTGTGAGTTTAAACACTTTCGAAACGATTTAGTGTGTCACACTCGAGCGAAAATGTCCAATGGAGAATTAGTATGCTTCTGGAAGAGCCATAAACACTGATGCAGGTCAGAACCCTGTGAGACAAAGCTCGGTTTGCAAATCTCTCCTGCCAAATAAACACTCATCCATCCATCAATAACAAGTTTGAGTTCAGGTTTGCAAAAGGAGCACAATTAGAATATTTACTGCTTTGATGTCACATGTGCAGAATAAACAAGAAGCAACATAAGGTAAACTACCCACAGAGCAGCAATAACCTTTGCATTCAAGTTTTGGTATTCAGTCTAAGCATTAGCAGGAAGGTCCAGAAAACGTTGCCAATGCAGAGTGTAGCTGCCAGTCATGTTTCTGTTCTTAATAAATATTTTTTGCCATTTTCCTATGGGAACCATCTGCAGCTTGCATCATGTGAGTATCCAGAGTAGCAACGCTCTGGCACGGTAAGCAGGCAGCGAATTTGCTGTGTGAGCTGTCGGCTTTAAGGATATATATCACCTCAGCATAAATCAAACCACGACTCTGTTTATTTTGGCCGAGATCTCGTTCGTCTGTAGTGCTGCCACGTAATGTGGTAACACCTATGTAAAGTCGTGTGAAGTGTTCTGGGAGCCATATGTGCAATCTGCACAACATCACGCAATGATTTAATAAAAAGGTTTGACTTTCGCTAAATTAATTTTCAACAAATGTGATGAATGGCCTCATCGGCAAGTATCATTTCAGATAATAAACCGTCGCATCTGCGCGCTTGATTAGGCTGCTTTTGAATGCGGTCCATGCTTTTGCACGCAACTTTTGTGTCTAACAGGTGCTCCAGTGATGCATGCATAAAGACTGTTCAATGTATGATGTTTTTGTTAGTGCATTACCACGCTATGAGGTCAGAAGAGCAGGTTTGCATGAATAGAAGGTTAAAGTTTACGACCCAAGACCAGAAAAAAAATCTAATATGATCTTTTTATTGGAAGTGATGAAGGGGAACATAAAACAGTGGGAAATATGTGCAAAGATGTATAAATGAAGTAAACAAATACTCAGACGCAAATCAGGGAACACGTGCAGAGCGATCCGATGCTTACAGTGCGTATTCTTATTTTGATGTGTGTGATTATTGCCTTGAAAGAAATAGAACACATGTGGGCACTGACTGTCTGACCTCTGGATCTCTGTGTTCAGATTTCATCCACTCGTAAAAAAAAGAAAGGAAAAAACATTCAAATTTGGCAAATTTCCTTTTGAACATAGAAGAACTTGGTTCATGTCTCATTGAGATTTTTATGTTTTGCACTTTAGTTTTTGTTTCCTGATTTGCTTTACTGCCACTCATTTCTTTGGTTTAAGCACTAAATTCTGCTTCGTTTGGGTAAGCAGCAGTTTGTGATTTGGATGAAAACACTGAGGAGTCTTTCATTTTACATTCCCAGGGATGTGTATTTGTGAATTTACCACCCAGAGTAAGACTGTCAGAGCTGCATGCTCATAATGTTCTGGCAACATTTGATGCAAATGCCATAAATTGTTTCAGGTGTTTTTACATTAAGTGCACCCTCATGCAACAGAGCACATTTGTCTCACTAAAACTTCCTCTTCTTCCTAAACAAATAAATAAATAAATACCAAACTCTTACTATTCCAAACAGCTGAAGATGAAACTAACTTAATTTAAATTTAATCTGGCACTGTTTTATCAGTGGAGTTATAAAACTTTTTTAATAAAATGTCAAACTGTATCCTGTTCGTGTGCATTCACAGACTGCACATGTTGAAGACACTGAATGTACCTTTGGAGGAATCAAGACTGCATTCACCACCATGTTTAATATACATTTGCAGCCCCTACTGCTAATTTTTTTTGCCATTTATGTCTTGGATGCAACATAAATCGAAGGCTGGAAGACGTCTCAAACAAATCTAATATTTGCAAATCCATGGAGGTTGGGTTTAGAAGGGATCGAGTGTTTTGTGGCTTAATAGCCTATTTAAAAAGTAAAGGTATTCTGTCTAAAGATTCAAGTCTGTGCTGATTTTCTGCAATAGTCAACCAAAACCTCAGTCGTTCATCAACTATAAACAGATCCTTCAGATGAAAAAAAAAAAGAGTTTATTTAAGGCCAAGACGCAAGCAGATGAAATACGCTGGTATGAAAGTTGATGGGTTTTGAGTAAACAAACTGAAAGCAGAAAAAGTTTCATTATAATCAATCAATATGCTGATTATGAAAATATTTGTTATCTTAACAAAAAATATTTAAAAATTAGTTTATGGACTTTTTTATGGTGAATTTGACACACTGGTGATCTAAGAAACTCGTCAGCTGAACAGCAGCTTAAGAAATGAGGACAAATTAAAACTGGGTAACTCTACTTTCAGAATGTGCACAATAACTATTTGCCCGCATATGTCCCCTATTAACCAGCGAGATTATCAACATGTCCATCAGTCACATACAGACACCTCAAACTGTGCTGTGCTGCATCCAAATGAGCCTCTGACTGAAAGCAGCTGCTGCTGGTTAGTGATAAATGTGCAAGGTACCATCAGTGGAGCAGCAGGAGGCTGGGAGGTAGTAATTACCTGAATTTAACAACAATATACACTGGCGCTGGTTCACACTCTGTAAAATATCCTAATATTTACTCCGTTATTTCCATCGTTTCTTTTGGAAATTATGACCCTCGTCTCTCTGTCTGAAACTGCTGACCTCCCGGGGGAGGCCTTGTTATTCACGCAGCAGCTGCCTCTCTACCTTTGATTCCAAATATCACCCCTGTGCGACCCTGACCTTTGACCTCGGGTAGTAAATTCTCTGCTTGCTCAGGTACCTCGGCGCCATGCTCCCACGGGACCTGAGCAGCTGCTTTAATTGCCTATCCTCATCTCCGTACAGACGTTCGTGGCATTGCAATTGGTGCGTCGTATAAATTTGTGGGCCTGACTTCGGACTCGGAGGAGGGCCGGTGCCAATAATTATATGGGAGTCTCTGTGGCCTCCTTGTATGTCTTGGACAAGAGTACAGTCATGAAGAATAGGAGTAGTGGAGTTCAGGGCTCTGTAAAATAGGGCAGTCTCAATATTGATATTTTAGGGCTAACTATGCAATAAAACAACATTTTTCAGGAAAAGGAGCATTTTTTTGAGTTTTTTTTTTTTTTGATGGACGACTATCTTTTTCTTTCACTGTAGAGAAATGAAAATGCACAGTATAGAAATGAAAAAAGTGAAGGTATCAGAGCAGGCACTGAAATCTGCCAGCTTTTAATACACTTTTAAACTGCTTATTGCGTAGTTCTACTCTGTAATGCCAAGCTACTTCAAGCACTCACTGCTTGTGATTAACAGTTCATTTCAGTCTGCAAACAAATAACTGCAGAGTCAGGATTTCCAGTTTGTCCAGCACTCTGAACTGCATGTCCTTGAAAATCCCGATCCAAGCCCCAGACCGCACGCTCTTATCCTGCGAGTCCTGTTGTCAGGGTGTTGTCTAAAAATGGCAGGAGCTCTGGGGTACTTCAGTCGGCACAGCACAGCCAAGGCCTCATCAGGGACCTTATTCGCTCCTGTTCTGAGCCTCTGTCGCCAAACCCTTGGAGCCGACCTTTGCAGCCAGGCCGTCCCGTAAAAAATAAAAGCTACAAGTGGAAAACAAGAGCAGTGAAATGGCGACAACTCCATGTTTTTAATATTTCTTCTCATAAAAAGAACCCTACTCCCTTCTCCTTTTTCTCAGACACTGGGAGGATCAGAGTCTTTGCATTTTGAAAACTAGATGAGTGTATTTTCAGGTTTCCACGATCGTTCACAGTCTGAGGTTGTCTTTTTCCACATTCAGCAGGGGTTTGGTTCCATTTTGGAAAGGGCCAGTGCTGTTCCTTCTTTTTCAGCTATATTATCTTAATCTTTACCAAGGTGCCACAGGGTTAGAGGGCAGCTTAATGATTTATGCCAAGCTTAAGTGATTTAAAAGTTCTTTAAAATATTTTACTGCTGTTTCTCCAATAGGATAGAAATGCATGTACAAGAGGAGACGGCATGGGGTAAAGGCACAGCTTGCTGTTCCTACGCTGCGATACACATCATTTATTTGTGTTTTAGGTGAGCGGTTATGAGAAATAGATGAAGTGGGTGAGGTGGTATCTTGCTGAATGATTTAACATCGGGTCATTTAGAAATTGCAGATATGGGAATTCAAATTTTTCAAGGTCGTTTTGAAAAGCGGGACATTTTCTTGGCTCAGGAATGAAGAAATGAAAAGTGGCAGGGGAGGAAAGGTTCTGGATTTGCTAAGCTGACATTGATGAAGTTTTTCAAGTAGTCACAACCACACATGGAAAGTCCTGCCCACTTTAGCATGCTACCGCACACACGTAAACACACGGCTTGAAGCTCACACTGCGTTAGTTGGGGGTTATTTTTAGGTGGTGGCTGCAGTTCCCTTTTCCACACATCTGCATCTGAGCCCGTGTTGTTCTTTGAGATACTGTGAAGTGATACATCGCTCCCAGGAGGAAATGACGTGTGGAGCTGTCGCCAGTACTTAACACCGCAAGGACCCGCTGATAAAACATAAAACTCTATTTGGGACTATTTTAAGATTTCATCGTGACGCTACTGCTGCACTGTGTGACTTCAGTGCTACAGTTCAGCAACTCGCAGATAGTAAGGCCCTGCAGACTTCAATCCCATTATGGTGCGAAAGCAAAAATAAATCAGAGTGCAATGTATAACAACATAATTTAACCATGCATATACAGCCGTTTTAAGGTCAAGTACATAAAAATGCCAAATCCTGACATATGCTTACACAAAATCCAATATGTGGTGTTTACTGAGACTTGCAGCCTGTGCTATTTTCTGCGCCATATGGACGAAGGAAGGCCCCAGTAATCTTCATTGCTGTGGTCACCCACCATAGTGGAAATGTTTGTATGAATTCGAATGAAATACATCAACTTCACTACAGCTACAGAGTTGGCCTGGCCGGTTATATGTGGATGCTGTGGGAATGTAAAAACTTGCAGAAAAATAAAGGATAATAAAGACATGTCGATGGATCATTTTCACCTTTAAACTGTTTTTTTTTGTAATAGTACAGTAGAGATTACTGTATGTTTAGTGTTTACCGGGGAAGCTTTAGGCTGTCACTAGATGGCAGCAGCACACACTGATGCCTCCCCTTCAACTGCATGAAAACTGAACCTTTCACGGGCATTTGCAGAAAGGAGGTAAAGCCATAAAAGCAACACTTCATTTCTTTCTGAGAACAACAGCAAAAAAGTACTGTAGCTTTTCTGCTGGGGTGTGAGAATGCAGCATGATGTTGTCATCTGTAGGTTATACCTGTCTGTCAGTGCTCGGACTGTATGTGTTTGAGTAACTTTGAGTAACACCCTGACGAAAAACAAAAGAGTGAGGTCTAGGAATCCAGTTAAAAAGGAAGGAAAGAGGGGAGGAGGAGGGAAAAATTGCAGAAATGGAGTCTTGCCTCTATCTTTTACACACTGGAGCAATGTTTGGAGTGGAAACACCCAGGAGAGATAAGGTGGGACGTCACGTCTGGCTTTCATCATGGCACTGCCTCCTGTCTGTGTTGTTACCTCAGTGGTGCGAGAGCCGAGCGCCTGGGAGTCACTCCGGTTCAGCCAAACTCCCTGTTTTAAAAACACTGCAGGAATCTGAGGTCACTCTCCTGAAGAGTGGGGAAAAAAAATTATATATATATATATATATATATATATATATATATATATATGTGTGTGTGTGTATGGAGAAATACCAAGGGCTCAGAGAAGAGCTCGAGAGGATGTGGAGGGTGAAGGTAACGGTGGTCCCCGTGGTAATCGGAGCACTAGGTGCGGTGACTCCCAAGCTAGGCGAGTGGCTCCAGCAGATCCCGTGAATAACATCGGAGATCTCTGTCCAGAAGAGCGCAGTCCTGGGAACAGCTAAGATACTGCGCAGGACCCTCAAGCTCCCAGGCCTCTGGTAGAGGACCCGAGCTTGAAGGATAAACCGCCCGCAGGGGCGTGCTGGGTGTTTTTTTTATTTATTTTTTTTATATCAGTCTAAAGAAGCCATCATGAATCTGTATGGGGTCTCACTAATTTATAGAGATGGTGAGAACAAACAGAGAGTGGCTATTAAGATCAGCTTCCTAACCACAATACTCAGAGATTAAAGTAGTCTTCTGAAAAGTGAGAGCGTTAGCACTTTTAAAGCGTGCTCCATAGATGGACAATCGCATGTTTGTGTACCCCGAGGGGAGGGCTGAAATTTATAACTGAATCTTTGAACTGATTCCCCAGAGACACAATTTATCCTGACCACTTTTTATGGCTTTTGATAAAACACGCTTTAAAAGCTGTTCCTTCTCTTTGTCTGATGCTCTGATTTGATCACCAGAGATGGTCAGACCGAAGGCCTTGGCCTGCTTTTGCCTTTCAAATATGATCACTTACCCTTTGGTGTTCCTCCCTCCCAGCAGTTGAATCCTTTCTTTATTAAATAACCACCTAATTTTCAGTCCTGGCAGTTTCCGTGAAATGTGTAAATAACATTTCCATCAGTCAGCCTGAGAAAGTAAATATTTTTTACTGCAGTGTCATGACTGTGGCATCAAACATGTCAAATTTATGACTGCACACTAAACTGGCCCTCCCACTCTGTGTTTTCTTTTTAAACTGAAGTAAACTGAGAGGTGGGTGCTTCGCGTCTCACGAGGTCCATCCATATTTCACGTTATAGTTGACCTTTGAACTCTGAGAGCAGGTCAGACCCCATAGTTCAAGCTGAATATTTGAGGCGAGTGCCACATGGGCTGTGAGAAGGGGGTGCTGATAGTTTGCCCATTAATCACAGCTTCAGCTTCGACAGAGTCGACCTCTGGAGTCACATTTCCAGCCCAATGAATCAAAGTTGCTCATCGTCACCTAAAGACAAATGGTTCAGATGAGCACTCGAACTAAATCAGAACATAAATGTGTCTTGTATGTTCAAATGAAACATTCAAGAGGCTTTAAAATCTTTTAGGTTTTAAAATATTTACCTGAAAAGCACAATTCACCAGGTGAAGCGATTTTAAGAGTGAGTTTGTCAGTTTTTTGCGATATGGATCGCAGACTGAAAATATACAAAACACATGGGTGAAATGAAGGCTGTGGAATTGGGTGCCACCGTGAACAAGTTACCATTCATGACAACAGTTCAAGATCACAACATGGTAAAAACTTCTTGAGAAAGTGTTTATGTGGAGAATGTTTGGGAAAATTTCATAATAGTATTTTAATTTGGCCATATAGAGTTAAAGGTGATGTGTTCTGGCAGGGTTATACAGACCTCTTACAATTCAGATTTCTGGTACAACCACAGTCATAAACTAGTACAGTGAATTGGTGTAAACTGTCTAAAGGTGTCTAATTCAACATTAGACCTCATAGCTTGGTCTGCAATCATGACTGTCAATGTCCAAATGCCCTCACTTGATAAAAGCACTCTAATTTAAGAAAAAAGCTTAAAAAGATTTGACTCCTACTGCAAAATATCAGGTTTACTCCACATTTTAAACTCATCACTAGGGATGGGTATCGTTTAGGTTTTATCCGATACCAGTACCAAACTGGTACTTTTGAAACGGTGCCGGTGCTTAAACGGTGCTCAAACCGGTGCTTAAAGAATGGAGAACACAAAATTGGTCCAAAAACCTCTCATGTTCAGCTGTTTTTTTTGTAAAAAGATAACAATGTTAGCCTTTTCTGCAGCTATAGGGGATTTATGGTATCACTCTTGGCTGGAAGCAGTGCTTAAACAATGGAAAAAACACAAACTTTGTCCAAAAACCTCTCATGTTGAACTGTTTTCCACTTTTTCTTTGGTCATTTTAGCCTTTTTGTCCAGGGTGAAGGGAGTATCTGCCATCAAACAAGAAGACAGCCGCATGTAGCTATGATGATGTTTGCTAGTTCACCTTACATGCATTAATGTAATAATGTGGTTAGCCTACTCAACGTAAATTACACACAAACAACATTAAGCTACTCACGCCGAGAAGAACGGCTGCTGCTGCCATCATCATCCGTCATCATTTCTGCTACACTGGCAGGGCTAGGGGCCAGGACTCTCCTCTTCGGGTTTTTGGGGGATGTTGCAAACTCCGGGTCCGATAACAGCCACCACACTCGCAGTAGATGTGCACGGTGCGAGGTCTCGCAGCAAGCTATCAAATACGGCGCATTTCTCTGCTTTTAACAAAACGCTATGCGTCGCCAGGTGTTTCATCGGATTTGAGGTGTTACCTCCTTTGACAGTATCACAGTGTCAGCTTAAAGCACTTGTTGCAGGCTGCTGAGTTTGCATATTTTGCTGTGAAGTGCAGCCAGACTTTAGACCGCTTCGCCTTGGGCATTTTTAATCTGTAGCTCTGCTCTAAAAGAACGCAGGTACCTGGACCCGCCTACTATCCTCCGAAACGTAAAATGATTGGCTAGAATCTAAAGTGTATCACAGCTCAGGAAAAAAAAAAGCACCGAAATAAAGCACCGAAATGTGCGCTGCTTTTCGGTCTGGTTACTACCGTTTATGTCAGAACCGGTGCCATCATGGCACCGGATACCGGTACCCATCCCTACTCATCACTGACCTGTGTTGTTTCACCGTTCTTGTAGACTTGCTTTTCAGTGGAGTAAATTCACTAAATTCACAAAGTTTAGAGCAAGTATCCATGGTGCACACAGGGTATACTGTACCCATTTCTTTGTCCATGTCATTGATTTTTGTAGTTATAAATACAATTTCATGATAAATGTTGGATTGTTATAAGAATCATTTGCAAGACACAGCGATTACCCAGTCAGAGAGGATTATTATGACTTTGATGAACCCTTGACAAAGTCTACTTTGTAAAACCTTTATTAACAAATATTGTCAAAAATAAAGAGCTTTTATTTCTACTTTTTGTTTACTGCCAGCAAACAAATACTGGTATGCATAGTGATGAAGATGGTGAAAAATTATACTTTCTAAATACTCCTGTGCCAAAGCTCAGTCTCACAAAGCTGCTGAAAAATCTTAAGGCTGGAATATAGTTTTACAAGGTTTTTGAAAATCCCTCTGCAGGGAACACACGCAGCCCAAATTGAAACTGCAGAGACAGCCAGCATGGCAAGAGTGGAGACTGTGAATGCACAACTGAACTTGTCTCTTGCATGTCATAATGCATGTGTCAAACTATGCATTCTTGGTCATATTAGAGTCTTATTTAGGTTTTATTTTTTTGTTCTTTGCACACTGTAAGAAGTGAAAATCTGGAAAGAAATAAGATCCTGTAAAATCACGTTACTGTTTAGTCAGCTATAAATGAAATATATTTGTATGACAGTACAGTGTAGTGATTTCAATGCCATATAAACACTTGTCATTTCATATCAACTGTTGGACTAATATAATAAATGGGAGCTATGGTTCAGGTGTTCATGCTCATGTGTCTTACTATAGACATGTGGAAAAAAATAATCACACACACACACACACACACACACACACACCTGTCTAATCATCGTTATTTTAAGACTTCCAGCTGCACAGAGTCATCAAATACAAGGCTCTCTATAGCATGAACCTCTGTCAAAATATCAATGCCTTGTGGGCGGATGTAGCGGGGAGGTCAACTTTTCAAAGACGACGCTCGCCAACATTTTATCCTCTGTCATGTTCATTTGACACCTGTTTAATCATTGGACAACTTACAGATCCAGCACAATCTCTATGTAGTGAACGTGTTTGAACAGCTAAGCTCCAGAAGCACCGACAAATTATAGCGTCTTTGTGCTTTGAGAGTGACAATGTGATGTTTAGAAAGCATGTTCAAGAAAGACTCGCCCCAAAAGTCTGTCTTTGACTCCACAGGGGGTACGCGTTTCAAGTTCCAAGGGTGGTTGAGAAAAGATTAAAGGTTATTTCTACATGAAAAACTGTTGCTGTGGTCGGCTTAGTATCAAGCCTACAAGAGATGCATGTTCAGGGTTTTCTCCAGTATATTATAGAGGAGACATCCACTTTACATGAGTGCCTAGTTTGAGCAATTTTCTAGCAAAAATACCATAATTTTCATAATTTCAGGTTTTCAAATGTGAGAATCGACTGCATTTTTGTCTTCGATTGCACAAAGTCAAATCTCTTTGGGTTTTGGATTCTTGATTGGAAGAAAAACATCTAATGAAGTTGTGTTTTGCACTGTGTCATTGCAGTGATGTTTGTTGTGATGTACTGTTTTGTTTTGTTGTGTTTAATTAATGTTTTGTAGTATTTAGCTGCTAAACATTAAATTTTAACCAAAATTGGTGCAAAGATTCACACATTTACCCTAGAACAGGAGACAACATCTAACTGGATGTGTGGTTCCTGGTATTTAACCTGAGCGACTGCAATGCAGGGTTTTTTTGACACAGGAAAAGTGGAGGGAAACGACTTTCTGTTGCTAAGCAGGCTGACTTCCTGTTCAATCAATTCGCTATTCCAGGTTTTATTGGACCAAATGCTCCAAATTCTAACACGAAGAGTCATGGTCATTGTTTTACAGCTTGGCCTTTTGCAGTGATTTTATGGGAAACAGTTTTCTGGGCCAGTTTGAGTCACATGAATCTTCAACTTCAAGTGTGACGATGGAGCCCCATTTTTATCTCAGATTTATTGCCTCTGAATGATTTTAGATGCAAGCCGGGTTGGTCGTCTTTTGACACACAGTTTGGGGTGATTAATCGGCTAAATGATAAGTGAGCTGGCCATCAGACCAGTTGGTTGGAATGTCGGAAATTTTAATCTGAAGCATTTAGTCAGCTCTTTGAGCTGTTCTACAGGTCAGTTTCCCAACATGGCTGCTGCCAAAAGATATGTTATGTATTGCAAGCTTGTTTAAATATTTCTGATATACTGCAGTTTTGAATGAAACTGTGCTGAGATATAAAACTGACACAGCACACAGTCCATTTTCCACATCTGCAGCTTTGTATTTCAGTTGTTTTCCGTTAACTTTTATGTCAGTGCACATGGAGTCTCCACATCACTAAAATTTGGGACTGAACAGTGTTTTGTTTCTTAAATTCTGATACTGATGCTAATTATCAATAATCAAAGACCAAGTTTGGGAGCTGATTCTTGAGCTCCAGTGATAAACAAAAGGAGACCAGTAATATGTGAAAAACTGGTTTTGTGTTATCTGTTTTTCTAGTATTGCACTTTGTAGATGGTTCCTACACACTCATCATGATGCATCTGATGTCACCGGTTGTCACCGACTTATAACTGCTTTCAAACTTTCCAGCTCAGATAATTAATGACAGTGGTGGTGACTCATCTATGGTTAGTTGCATCGTTTGTATGTTTGGATGCTTCAATTCAGATCGATTCATAGTTGAGCAAATAGACCGAAGCCCAAAACACCCTGTCACACAGAGATCCGCTGCACACACCTGTTGAATTTGGTTGTGGATCTGCAGGTTGCATTGACAGATATGCCAGATATGTTGAAAGTGTTTAGTGTGTGGACTTTGTGTGTAGATAGTCATTAGACAAACATGCAAAATGTACTCGTTCATGGATTCCAATTATTCAAAATAAAATTTGAGGGATTTGGACATTCCAGGTGTTTCCTGGAAGACCCGGTTTTAAAACACATGAGAAACCCGGCAGTAGCAGGAATGTTGGTATCCTTGACTGAACCATCAATGCATTGCTGCAGACCAAGCACACTTGTTCTTAATGGCATCCTCTAGCAGGACAATGTGCCCCTTCAGCAAAAAGTGCTCTGAAATTTGTTAAGCGTTCTCGAGATGCACCCTAACAAGCCGGATGACCCTGGAATCCCACAGTACCCAAAATATCTGCTGCCAGCATCCAAGTACCAGACACCACAGGACCCCAGAGGTTTTGTGTCTGTGCCTCAACAGGTCAGAGCTGTTTTGGCAGCACAAGAGGCACAAACAAAACAGTACGCATATGGTTTTAATGTTGAAGCTGATTGTCAATATTACTGAGGTTTGAATGCTGGAAAAAATATCCTGGAGGTTCTTTGTAAACAGAAGAATGTAATGCGAGTTACCTTAAGTCGTGAAATTATTAAAAATGCAATGTTCTGACCAAAATTAGAAAGGTCAAAGTGGGTTTTTTGCTGATTTTGGACACTTAACTTGTATTACAGATTTGCTACGATACAGTCTGTAAAGCCATGTCAGACAGAAGTAGCACTGTTTCCAGTGCTGAACTTTCTTAGTAATAAATTCACCTAAAACTGTTTGAACAAAGTAGCCAAGTAATAATCATGCCTTTGCTTTTAATTTGATACGGCTCTTGGCTTTTATCCCTGACTTATCAACTCTATCCAGTCTTGAAGGGTTGCTGCTAATACAGAGACAGTTTATGCTGTAATTTGCCTGTTGTACAGATCATATTCTACCCACTCAATGTGAATCCTAATTGTAACAGTAGCCTGCCAGAAATGAGAAAACCAGTTGAAGCTTCGTTGGTAATCAAAGTAGGGAGTTGTGGCCATTTCAGAGCATCATGGTTGTTTAGTTGGCTTGTTTACAGGAACACCAGAATGAATTTATTCCCGTTATCTCCTTGAATGCCAAAAAGTCATGGGGTTTCACAAGGCAGCCTGAGTACTGCAGCATTTATTTATGTTTTTTGGAAGCTTCTGAAGCCATGAGGCAATCCATCATACGAGTTTTATCTGCAGACAGAAGAGTTTGAGGTAAAACGGGTTTTTGTCAGGTCTCATCTCCCTCATTCTCCCTGCTGCTGGCTTCGCACACGAGGCCTATGCAAGCCCAAGCTTGGAAAGCAGACAAAAACTCGATAATGTGGCTTGGAGCGGTTGACACCGAGTCTATGCAAAAACAATCAGAGTCATTAGTGGGAGATAGTCAAAGCCATTGAGCTGCACCCCTTCCAAACAAACCCAGAGAACCTCCTCACTGAGTTCTTTCCTTAAGGTCTTGTGCTGAGAGGCCAGACTCTGGCACATCACAGGCAGAGAGGAAGCATTTGCTCCTTTGAAAAGATGCTGTAATGTTAATCAGATGTGATTCAAATCATATGTGCAAATAAAATCTAAGTGGTTTGTTTTATCCCACTTACAGAATATGGGCGTGGGTATCCACATACAGACAACAAAACCGAGCGCCTGAAAGTGCAGATAATCACAGGAAACAGTTTGAGAGTCAATTTGGTGTACTTTTCTACAACTGACTCACCAGATAGTCAAGAAAAGCAGGTATTTTGTTACCGCACCATTATTCTGTTCAACATGTTCTCTTTGATAAGCTGGTAAGATTTAACTTAGCTAAAATTAGACACTGCCCACTTGTTCTAAGCCAATACTAAAGTAAATATTACATATTGTTGTAGAAAATGCGACGGGACAGCTTATTAATAATACACAATGCAGTTCATTATCAACAAAACATTCCACATCCCAATAAAAGCGTGTACGGATAATAAATCCAGAGGATAATAAGGAGACAGAGGGAAGGCAAATAACAGGAAAAAGCTCAAACTTTGACCCTTCCAGGGGTTTTACACTTCTATAAATCCACCTCCCTAGAAATGTGACTAAATGTTGTGTTGATGCAGTCCGAAGTGACTGATTGGCCTGTACAGTATTGTTGTTTCCTCCTACGCATTTAAGGCTGCTTCTTTTTTCTGCAGACATTTTTCGGTCATGTGGAAATGAATGGATCAGTTTGAAGAGAAAAACCTCATGCAAGCCCAAGCGCTGGCAAGGGGGTTGCCCATTTAAGTGGGCTGCATCACACTTTAACCTTACATTCATGCAGCACTTTATTCTGTACTCTTTAAGTACTCTATCTAGCTCACATTCAGGTTAACCAGTTAAGCCAACATGCATGTCTGTAGCAGCAGTACGTTTTCCCCCTTTGACTTGTCATTGCTTGTTTTACCTCAGAGTAAGCAAACGCTGCTCTTTTTACATGATCGCGATGGGTAAGAAGTGTTTACAAGAACAACCCCAGGTCGTTTGATCACTCAACAGTTCGGAGAAACAACCACCCCAACAACCACGTGTTCAGTAATTGTGTCTCTTCACTGGCTAATGTTTGACTATTTACAAGTAATTTTCCATTGATTCAACATAACATTAAGACTTCAAGATAAGAAGATCAAAAGGAAGGAAAATATTCTTCCGTCCCCGCAGATCTTTTTTTTTTGCACACAAACATATGCAGCATACGGACCTCAGAAGTCTAAAATATCACTAAAATTAATAGCAGTATTAACCAAGGCCCTGATGTACTACTGAAGATTATCGTTATTTCAGAAATAAGGTAATTAGCTGTACCCTCAGGGTCTGATCTAATTTTATATTAACTGTTTATTATATCATCAAAAGCAGCTGCTAAACCAACACAAGTCTTTTTAATAACTATTTCATCCCTGCTTTGCTCTTTCTCTTTCCAAAGCCGTCCAGCATGAACAAAAATGAAAAATGAATGCTCTGTAGCTGCTTTCCCCACTTTATTTGTCCAAGTTGAGGTTGATTTTCTTGCACTGACAGGCTGGTTAGGATGCAGGCATTGGCTAACTGAACATTGTGCCGTTTTGTTGTGGGCCACGCAAGTCTCATAATGCCACATGTGCTCGCTCTGACTCGGACTTCAGATCGGGCCATGGGAAAATATGGTTCCCCAGAGCTGGTTGATCTCAGCGGCTCTGTGTGTCATGGTGGTTTTAGAGGAAGGAATGTGTGATGTGTCCTACATGCAAATATTCAAGTCCACTGACAGTTTTCCAGCCTCGGAAAGCTTCTCTGTAATCATCCTGCTCAGATTCTTCTCTCTACTTTTATATGTTAAGCGTACTAGTCATTACATTTATTATTATGATCATTCTGTATCTGTATGCTTGAACCCTAATTTACTGTCGACGCATACATAACATACAATTAAAACATACTACATATATATATATATATATATATATATATATATATATATATATATATATATATATATATATATTATTTTGAAAGTCATTGCCAATCAACAACAACCAGAGGCTCCAGAGGAAGAGCGGGTCATCTACTAATTGGAAGGTTGATCCTCAGCTCTTTCACACTGAGAATGAAACGTCAAAGTACCCTCGGGCTAGGAACCAAACCCCAAGTTGCCCTTGATGCATCCATAGCAGTGTGTGTGTGTGTGTGTGTGTGTGAATGATGGACAAGGTGCTTAGGTGTAGAAAACTACTTTAACATAACACTAGTGGCCATGCTGAGACAGTAGGCTACTTAGCTGCTCACTAACCCTTTGAAATGCTTCTTTAAATTGCATGAATTTAATTTGTCCTCATTTTTTGAGATCACCATGACTTAAAATAACTAAGTGAACACATAAAAAAGGGGTATATCAATCACAGCTGCCTTCAAAGAGAAATAGGAGGTGGACCTAAACTGACTGGTTAAGTCAGTGTTATCATTCATCAGTGAGTCAATACGTGTGTAATGTAAGTGACAGGTTTTATTTTAAGACTACTTTTAGCTCCACAGTCAATTCCTCTGTGTATTGGACCAACAAGCAACCTGAGCACCAAAGCCTGCTGACGACGCCCCCCCCACACACACACACAACCAGGCCAATCAAAAGTCAGGGTACAAGGCCTCATCCTGTTACAACTCCTGCCAACAGGAGAGCCAATTCATGCTGGCACCATCAAAGAGAAGCACGGCAGCAGGTGAGAGTATTAACATTCTTCAGTTAGAACATGAGGATGTGTTTACTCTCCTCTCCATGTCTAACGACAGCATCTGGAAACCAAACATCCACTAAAACAAACTGCTCTTCCTATTTCTGTTCTCTTAATTCTCACGTAATTGAGATAGTGACATTTGACAAAGGTTTAAAAACAGGCATGTACAGTTATTTTCATTATTTCACAGCTAGTCAGTGACTTTTAACAGGCATGCAACATGTTTATTTTTCAGCGTATAGCATTTTTCGTTGAACAACCTGGATTAAATTTGGGAATCACGCAGATGATTGTGTGATATTATGTTACTCAAAGAAACATGTTGGATGTTAAATGTTAAATGTACCTAAGCAATATATAAAATGCATTCTGCACACAAGAAGACAAAAGGGTAAAGATACATCTTTGCACATTTTAGGATTTAGCTTCTGTTCTGCTGTAGTCAGACTCAGTTTTGTTTAATCGCTAGCATGCTGAATAGCCTGATGCCAAGCAGCAACCCTGCTGATTCAGAAGCTGAGTCAATCACACTTGATCCCTGTGTTAAAATACCTAGTTTTACGGCAGAAATAAAGTTTAGAGCTGGTACAAAAACTTTTTTGTTTCTATGGCCAATTTCACCATTCATGACATCTATATGGGTGTAAAAAGTTGGCTGTGAGTGACAGTGGTTGAAGAACAGCTCTGTTATAAAGAATGTCTTGTTTATGGTACCAGTAAGACAATGAAACATGATGCCAGAAATTCTGTAAGATCCATTAACTTAAACACTAAGGTGCCAAACCTTTAATAAACTAAATTTCACGGACTCTGGAAAGTTATGGTGGAAATAAAAATTTATAATATTTAGTTGTCATAATCTCCATAATCCCATGCAATTCCTCCAGCTAAGTCAGGATCTGCTCCAGGATCTCCTGAGCTGGATGTTTCTGGAAAACCTCACGAGGGATATCGTCCAGAATCAACTATGATTAGATGCCTGAACCACCTCAACTGACTCCGTAGCATAAACAAACAGAATATAGTGGACTTATATTTCATTATATTGCACATTGTGGCAAAAAAGGGGCCAGGTCCACTTACTGCATTGGCAGTCTGGCATGTGTTTTTTAGCGCTGTGTCATTAACCGAATTGTTAGATACGTACAAAATTTGCCAATTTGATATCATTAGCTAAACGTATACAGCACTAAAAGCTGTTGAGAAATATCACTGCTGAAACAGTGACTTGTATTTCCATCTATAGCTACATCAACAGAACTGGCCAGACGTGGGGTTAAATAATAATACCACTAAAAACATGACACGTATTAGCTTTACGCTGCACCTCCTTAAATTCTATGTGGGAACATAAATCCAACCTAAAGAGAAATACTTTTTCTTCTTGCCCATCAGCCTTGTTACTTTTTAAAGCTTCTTTGGAGAAACTGGGATTACAGCTTTGCAGGATATCAGCAGGTTGTAACCATCCAGTGTCTGTGTGCAGTATAGCTGCAACACAACTGCTGTCCAACCTGTCATTGTGAGTTGTGTTTATTTGAGGGTCCTATACCACATCCGTGTCCATTCTGCTTGACCTGCACCCACTACTTACTTGACAGCTTAAATCCCTTCATAAATTGGGGTTAGGAAATTAGAGGGCAAACTTCATTGTTTGCCAATTAAACAAACAGAATTAATGAGATGCAGCAATGATTTACACAGCTGCTATGTTTTAAACGTTATTAATCCCACTTTTAGCTGCAGGAGAATTGCCTCTAATATTCCCAGCGAGAGAAGCTTGTTGACACATCAGTCTGAGGGACAGACAGCAATGTCCCTAATGTGGGATAGAGAGCTATAATGTGGGACTGACAGCATTCCAGTGTCTGCAATTAAGGCTCATCTCTTTGACCACAAAATACAAGATGGATAAGCAACAACTGTTTCTATGCGCATGTCATGGTGTAAAGGCGAATTTGTCAAGCACATGAAGAAGTAAAAGTTTCTGGTTCTCATGAAAAACACACTTCTTTTTATTTTTAATAACTATAGTGGGCTTGTGCATGTGAGATTACCCTGAATGGAAATGACTATGACTAATATATATATATATATATATATATGAACGAACTCTGGATGGACTCAGCCATTCTTGTACAGCTAATTAGCTTAAGAGCACTTTTGATTAGATCTTGAATGTAATCCAAAATGTATACATTCATGATTTTGCTTACGTGTACGGAAGAGGATTAGGGCCACTGGAAAAAAAATCTGAGAAAAAAGTCAGAATTCTGACTTTAATCTCAGAATTCTGACTTTTTTCTCAGAATTCTGGAAAAGAAGAAAAAAAAGACGCGCCCACTTTTTTTCCCCAGTGGCCCTAATCCTCTTCCGTATACGTGACATTTTTGGAGAATTAATTTCTTCAGCTTTGAAATTTATATGGCAAACTTGTTAACAAAAAGCACCCTAGTTAAAGGTCCAGCAGTTACAGAGGAACATTATTAATCACTTAGATTTGTGTTTCTGGCCATGTTTTGATTTTAATTTATAGCTTTATTTGCGCTCTCCACCCACTCCTGTTGTAAACCTGCACAGGGCTATACTGATCACCAGCTTCATTTGATGTGGAGCATGTAATGGTTACAACATAGCAAAAATAGAATAGCATTGCAACAATGGTGAAAGAGGAAAAAAAGTAACTGGTTGCCAAGTGACTGCAGTCAATTTCTTAAAAATTATGTATTTATTAATTTATTTCCTGTTAGTGACCAATTGCAAGCAGTTATAACATCCTCATCCTCGGGGCAATCACCTTCTGGTTCTGAATTTCTGTTTCAAAGGGGTTTTTGGGGCTGTGAGATACTGAACAGCAAGTTGCTCTGTCATCAAACTGTGAATGTTATATAGAAAGCATATAGGTGTAGAAGAAAAGAGCTTTTATGAGTGAATGTTGTATAAAGTCCTTTGAGTGCTCAAGTAGAACAGAATAGCACTATGTAAGAACCACTACCAAATCTATGAGGTTCTGGCTGGACTAGACTGGATTGTAAATTTTATTCATGTAGAGTGCAAAACATTTGTGATTTTTCACAGTTTTTTGACAGTTTATTTCCATATTATAACAGATTCCATGTACTTGCCAACTTGACCCCTTTCATTTGTAAACCGATGGCACACTGTGCGCATCTTATTGCTCTTTGATCGCTGTCTTAACACATCAAAGTCACTTTGAAGATGGCGACTGACTGAGTGTGGTCACAGACCTAGTCAAAGCAACCATTTCAAAGGTCACAAGTCATCACAAGTTTATTGCACAGGGTCACAATTTTATTTGCGCTGTGGTCTCCACCTGCTGTTTTGCCCCGTGTGGATTTGCATCACTCTTTCGAAGCAAAGCATAGCCCATTACATCAAAATGTTACTCTATTAGAAACAGAAAAGTTACAAATTGGATCATAGCAATAAGCTAAACTCACCAATGGCTAATTAAAAAAATAAAGTATATCAGATGCTATATTAAAGTCAGGCTTATATTCCTAAAACAGATACTTGAGTTAACAAAAACAACATCAGCTAATCCAAAAAAACAAAAAAACAAAAAACCCAAAACAAAAGGAAATGAATTCAATTCAGTTATAGCGCTAAATCAGAACAGCAGTTGCCTCAAGGTGCTTTATATTGTAACATCTGTAACAACAATACATGAATACAAGAATAAATGACTGAAAAATACTAAACATGGCTTCAAATGTAATACCAAATGTACGTTGTACTTTCCACCCCTTATAAAAGTTGCAAATAAATACTCTCCTACCTTTAGCAGACCTCTAACCTTTATTGTCTGTCAGCAGTTGTCAGTTTCTGGCCTGCATGAAAACCATTTTGGAAACATTTTTATATGTTAAGAGTAGGTGGACAGTGGACATGAATGTTTTTTCCAGGGGAAGAAAATTTTAAGCCCCATGTGTTGCTACTGCTTATTTGGCCAAAACATCTGTGACAGCAAGACATGTAGGCCATGGCTGCTGGGAGGCCTGCGGCCCAGAGGATGTGTGGTATTATGAGGACCTTCCATCTAAAGCAGAGTTGCGACTATTGTTGACAAGCATCATTAATGTCCCACTCGTCGTTCCCACGCAATGCTCTGCGCTGTTCCCTGCAATGTTCTTTGCAATGCATACTTCAGCCCATATAACAGAGTGCAACTCATGATGGAAATCAGCTATAAAGGCATTAAAGTTCTGGGTATTTACAATCGGTTTAATGAAAATATGCTTCAGTACAACTTCAGGGCCAGTATAAATATGACATGGGTGTATCTGAGGCTTTGTTCGGGGTTATTGTGATCAGATGTCTGTGAAAAGGACCGTTGTTCTCCATGAAAAGAAACATTTGGAAATCTTCAGGTAGCAGATGAGTGAGGGAGTGACTGGAATTTGTAGTTAATGTTGAAGATACTTGTCAGATTTGTTTAAAGACCTCATGTACAGAATCTTTTACAGAGTGAAACCCCTGGAGATGTCAGCTGTTTCTCAAAACACTGCCAAGAAAAGCTCACAATATGGAAAATTAGCTATTCTGTTATCCTGCTTTATTTTAAGGAGAGTCATTTTTTTCATGTTTGCAGATATTTCTTATAGATAAAATTTAACACTGTACTCTGTAACATAAGTAAACTGATTTAACATCTTGAATCAACTACAGTGAAACTGAAAGAAAGTTACCAGTTAGATGGTCGGACAGGTTGTCATGAACATTTTAAGCAGCCTCTTTTGCACGTGACTCTAAATCATGCATTAAGATTTTCCTCCTCCATGTCACACTCACAGATGTATTAAAATTAAATTTTAAAGTTTGATATTCCTTCATATGAATAGTTAATTTCAATAATTTTGAGGTCTTAAGATTTTACAAAGGCAGTTATTAGGACATAAAGAATCGTGTATGTCAAGGTTCGATGTCTGTGCCGCAGCAATCATCAAAACTGTTTAAATGCACGTTTCAACCTCTTGCGTACATTTTGTTTTTTAATTGTTGAGAATTACATCCTCTGTGTTGGAGTTCATCACCGCTCCATCAGACCTTCACTTTCCTTTCAGAACCATTTTAATGTCCCTTTCCCACCACCCAGTCCTGTTTAGGCTGGCACCAGACATACACCGGGACATGAATTTTTATTAGGAAATTCCGTCCAACTGAACATCAATGTGGTTTGAAGACTGAAAGGCTAATTAACTGGCAGTTTTGCTTCTCTGTAATGAATTCCCTTTGGACAGCACTGTGATCTGATTTTGTTTGATAGAACTCAGCTCTACCAATTTTGATCTAAGACATGCCTGCAGAGGTCTTTCATACATATATGCATTTATGAAGGTGATCGCTAAGAACTGTGATAAATATATGTAGAATAATGCAATAATACAACTCAACATCAGTAGCAGGGAAATTCTGGAGATTGTAAATAGTGCATATAGACTTCAAGAACTAGAAGTCCTTTCCCAACCAAAGGAAAATCACCACTCGCTAGTTCTTGAAATTAGGAATAATTGCTACAAGCTGCTTTTGTTCCTAGCGTAATCAGACTAAATAGATAGGTGGAAACTTTAAAAGTTGCTTTTTGTTGTTTTTTTTTCTTATGCTTATTTTTTTTAATCCAAAATCCCGTAACTTCTTCCTCAGGCTAAGATTTGGTTTACCGACACTCACTTTTGCAATACTCAGTCTTGGAGTATTAAAGTAGTTAAATTCAGACAAAATAGCAAAAAGTGTACTGAATTGCTTGAGTTACCATCCAAATACACTCCCCATCCACTTATATAGTTACAACTTGCTAGCACCAGTTTGGACCCTTTTTTGTCTTTGAATCTGACTCAGTTTGTTGTGGGTTAGATTCAACGAGGTACTGAAAATACTGCTCTCAGATTTTGGTGTTGATGCAGTTTGCTGGCTGCACATCCATGATGTGAATCTCCCGTTCAACCACATTTGTATAGAGTGAAAGAAACCAGCTGAGTGACCAAAACTGGGTACCATGTGGTCATAAAGGGATGGGCATGGGCCCTAACAATAGTCGGGCATTCAAACCATGCTCAGTTAATATTTAAGGGCCCCACCACCCTGAACTGTTGATATAAGTGAGGATGGCTCCATGCTTTCAAGTTGTTTAGCCAAATTCTGATCCTACTGAAAAAAATGTTCCTGCAGAAATTGAGACTCAAAGACTAGTGACTGTTTTTCCAATCTTTCATTGTCCAGTTTTGATGAGCCTGTGCAAAATGTAGTTTGGGTTTCCTGTTGACAGCTAACAGGAGTCTCACTTGATGTGCATTCAGAGATGATCTTCTGCATACCTTGGTTGTGGTTATAGGAGGTATTTTTGCCCAGAGAGTTGTTGCTCACTGGATAGCTTCTCATTTGGGACCATTCTTTATAAATCCCTTTAATGGTTATGTGGGAAAATCCCAGTGATCAGCAGTTTCTAAAATACTGAGACCATAATTACCATTATGTCTGCATGCATAAATGCACCAAGCTGCAACCATAAGATATTTGGGTTAACAAGTACTTGGACAAATGTGCCTAACGTTGTGTCTGGTGAGTGTATAAATATTGCTGAATCACAATTTGATTCCGTGTAGTTCACCACTCCCTACCACTGCAGACACCCATATTATCAACTGTCAGTGCACATCTTGCATCGCAGCTCTATCAGTGGTGATGACTCACAGAAAGGAGAATGTCTCAGATGAAACAAAACAGCCTGCGGGAGATGATCCCATCCCCTATGAATTTGCACAAAACCTCTTAATGAGTGAATTTGCATAATTGAAATTATGCTGCTTGCAGAGTACATACGTGGCATGAGACGTGGAGCGCAGCACTTTTGGGATGAGGTGGCAAGGAGCTCACCCCCCACATTTCATATGATTAATTTTCAGTCATGTGTTGCTGATCATCTGAATTTTTCCACAGTACTGCAAAGACGAATTGTACCATGACTCAGATCTGCATGCAGCTGCATGATCAAACACATCAAGGAGAAAAAGGGGGGAATAAATGGCAAACTTAGAGGAATAGGTGACTTTCAGGATACCCAGCAGAGAGGCTGCAGCCACAAAGAATTACAGCCAGACCCCTTCATAATGGAAATTCTAAATTTCAGAGGAGTGAAGTTTGTGTCCAGATTTCCACTGATGCAGTTGTGACCCCAAAGCATGTAATGAGTCAGGAGAGAGGCTTGCTCAGATGTGTTATGGTCTACCGGCAGCTTCCAAGGCGAAAAAGTGTAACGTGGTTTCCTGGAACACAAGCTGCACCAACAAAGGATGGGCTTAATCCAGAGGTCAGTTTGTAATTAAAGAAATAGTTTCACAGTTTGGCAATAAGCTTATTTTCTTTCAGGCTCAAAGTTGGAGGGGAGGATCAATACCAGTCTTTAGGAAGTGTTGGCTGGTTGCCTGACTTCCTCATCGAGGACAGAACTCAACAGAGTCTCTGTCCCCAGTTAAGAAATAGTTCCACATCACAATGTGCCACTGAGTTTTAAATAGAGATTGTTACCTTTGGTCAGGCTAGTTGCTTTCTTCATTTTCCAGTTTTTTTTTTTGCTAAGGCTTGATCATGATGATAGAAAATGACTTTTTTTTCATTTCAATTTTTTAGATTGTTATTGTAATGGTTATTTGTCATACATGGACTTGCACAAACATATAATTATAAATTAGAGACTGGCTGACAAGTGTATGGACACTTTGGTAATACACAGGCAGGCAGCCTGCCAGCTAAACACAAGTCAAAATTTGAAATCTGCCTAAGATCTCTGACTGCCAAAAACATCTGTAGTATAAAGATGAAGGACAGATACGGTGATCATTAAACCTTCGGCCTGATGTCTGACTTGCAGGCTTTGCTGACTGTGTGTCAAGTTTTTTCTCATGCATCTCGTCTAGATTGTAACAGATTAAAACATTTCATTCTGTCTCAGCCATCATAGAATATGATCAATCACTGTTGCACTTTGATCTAAGACAAACGTGTCTAGTTGACATTGTTAAAAGGGGGAACCCTAAGCATCCAGGTGCACTGCAAATGTGAAAACTACTGGATATGGGAAAAATGTGCACTGGGAACTGAAATCTGCAGATCAGCAACAATCAGATTTATTAGGCGTAAAAGAAAATGGACAAACTGGCAGTGCTAGGATAGAAATTAGACAACTTTGTCACACATCTGCATTTCCCCCATAAAGCAAGAAAGGACACCATTTCTTGTGATGGTAATGAGGGAAATCATTATTTCTATCAAAGAATCTGCTGCAGGCCCTGAAAGCAAAAGGATCAGAGTTACATAGAAGGCAGATTCCAAATGGTCACAACCAAAATGTGAATAAAACCTGATGCTTTGATACCGCTGAGGAAAAAATGTTGGGTTTTCTTTCCTTTTTTGTCACTGGAAAGTTTCAGCTCGCTAAGCTTAAGTGGATACTTTGAAAAGGGTAGCTTACATTATAAAAAGTTCAACTAAGCCTAAAGTTGCATATTCATTATTTAGAATAATGACGTTGGATTTTGCTACCAATCACTTGCACTGAACATTAAAGAAAAATATCTGAAATTTAGCAGGTAAAGCCAACATGTCATGCATTAATGCTAGTACATATTAGCATAGTTCACAGCTGATAATAGGTGTGTATTTTAGACTTTGTCTGCTATTGGCCATTTTATCTCATGTGTTTTTCTGGCCTTCCTCCAAAAGAAAAGAAAAAATGGATGTTGTGTTAAAGTCCCCCTGGTTGCAAAAAGACTGTATAGAAGTATATAAGAAAGCAATCCTGCTGCTCTGACATTAGCAAAGACTGAGTTTATCATCTAATCATTATTTTTTAAATATTATTTTACACCGAATGAGCCTTTCACTGGAACATTTCCAAGCTCTAAGTTCCTGAAAGAGGGTTAATGCAAACTCTGAGTTAGTCAGTTAGAGGTAATAGGCGCTGTGAACCTAATCTGCTTGCTGGCAGGTTTTTTTGTACTAACTGTGTATCTCGCTGACTCCGCCCTCATACTGCTGAGCCTGTGGCAAAGTTGGACGCAATTAATTAGCAACTCGTTACATCGTGAGAGGATTATGAGACCCCGATTAGAAGTTTTTTCATTCCCAGATGGGAACCTTATCTGGGAACATTGGTTACCGTTTCTCTTCACAACATTGTTGTTATTTCAGTTATACATTCAAGACTACCAAGACTATGTGAAGTACCCCCTGAAAGTTAACTAGACTATATGAATGCAGCATACTGGACAATCCCTACCGCGACCATCACTGAAACCAACCAGCTGATCTACACCACGGAAACAGTGACACTTGCCTACAATGAACAGCCACAAGGAGTAGTACCCTACGTAAAGAAGGAGACTAGAGCCCAAGATCAAGGAGGCATGGAGGGAACTGCAGAAAGATATGATGAAGAAAGGGGCACATCTGAGATCTCTGTCCAGCAGAACACAGTTGTAGGAGCAGCATAGACTGTGTGAAGAACCATCAAGATCCCAGGCTTGAAGGAAAAAGATAATAAAAAGAAAGGATAAAGTGGGGAATAGTGTAAGTTTTATAACTGGGACAATTTACGACAGGTTTCTGACTTCATACCATAAACATGAACCTCTTAAGAAAACTTGACAATTTGTTGTTTAATTATACTTTTAACTTTAAAAGTGTTACACATGCAAATTTTGAGATACTGGAAATTTACACAGCTGGAAATGTGTCTGGATCTGTCTGGATACTGGAAACTTACACGTATTCATGTGGCTCTTCACTTAACGATAGAGGGGAGTTACAACCACAGAAAAGTCTCCAACAATAACTTTTAAATCCCTGGTTTAATTACTTCTCTTTCAAATCATAGCTGAACCTCACAAAGTTATGAACCAACTTGTCAAAAATCCATGAAATTCTATTCTTGTTTGAGCTAAACTCAAGTGCCCTCACACACACACGCACACACACACACTCCTGTATGTAGGAGGAAGGGCTCTGAATTACCATCCAACAAAATATACAAAAATTCTGTACATTCGCGAATTAATTTCTGAAATCTTTGGGGTCTTTCAGTCAGTACATCTCTCCTCCTTAATGTAAAATTCATTTTTGGAGTGTTTCTTATGCGGCTCCTGCGATTGATAGCAGCTGTTCAGCAATTCATACCATATGTGAGGAGTTTTGTGTAAATATTGTACCACGGGAAGCCTGCTTTACATTTCAATTACTACATTTATACAGTCAGCAAACATGATACCCAGGAAAAATGGCAGAAACCTGACTCTGACTGCCATGAGCGCAATTCATCAGGAATATTTCGTCAGATGTTGCCGCGTTGGAGGTCACCACAGTGCCCTGGCACACTTTCAAACAATGAATGGCTATGATTCTGCTCAATGTCCTGCTTCATGTGAGTTCCTCCGCAGACATGGGAGGCTGATGAATTAGATTATTATAGGAACATTTAGAGGTATGTGTAGCAGAGATAAATATTTCAGTCGATGTACAAAAATGTTTATATGTACTCACTTTTGTTTAAGTCTTTGTCATGGCTAACAGAGTCAAGAAGGGCTTGAATGTTATCGGATTTTGCTTCGGAATATAATTCAAGTATTTTTAATTTATCTCTCTTCATTTATATATAGCTTCTATGCACGTGAAACTCACTACTTCCCTGCAGCTTGTGCTAAAACATAACTCATGCCACATTGACTCATGCCCAGCGAATGACAAGCCAGAGTACTCTGAAACATCAGAGCACCTCGAGACATTTGGTGTTCAAATGACTGAGTTTCTTGGAGAGCATTAACTGGATCTACAGTATGCGTTGTGATTCTTGGTTTTGGCTGTTCTTTGCACATGCTGCCATTTTAAAAACATGCTTTTGTTGTAACTTAGCCTCTTGTTTTTTTAAGAACTGTGTAGTGCTGTAAGAGCTGTGGCAGCAAAACATCAATGACATCATCCTTCAGTTGGTGATAGGTCTGGACTGCTGGCAGGCCAGTGCTGCATCCTGGAGCGTATCTGAGCTACCATAGGGCCAAAGGCAAGGTACACCCTGGACAGGTCACCAATCTGATGCAGTCCATAATCTGTAAATGAAGTTATTTGCTTTTTTTGGGTAGATTGATGAACTTCTGCCCATCTTTATTTCGGAGAAACTCTGCCTTTCAAAGATGCTCTTTTTATACCCAGTTGTGGTACTGTGCTGTGTTGCCATCAAATTAAAAACACGCTATGTCATGAAATGGTAAAATGTCTAGAATGATTTAACAATTGGTATACATGTTCTACTGTGAATAAAATCAGGTTTTATAAGATTTGCAACAGAGACCATTCAGTTTTACTTACATTGTATTCAGTGTCAACTTTTTTTGGACTTGGGGTTGATGAAGGCGGTACACGATGCACATTTCATGAAGTTGTGGTACTTTGGAACAAAAAAAGCAACATTTTAACTCTTTGTCCATAAATGTACATTAGATCGAGATGGAAAATTATTTTGTAATAAGATACTGGAGCTGTTAAAATAATTTGGGTGGAATATACTGTCTCCCTCTTAAAGTCTAACCAGAGCAGTGAAGGGAAGCCATGTGCACTGCAGCACGACTCTAGCATAAACTCCACAGCTCATATCACTTATCAGCTCATTGGTAGGAGCATGTTCCTCCACAGGGGTTGCCCACGTTTTTGTGCAGCCCAGACAATGCTTCCTTGTTGAGCTGCTCGTGCCTGTCAAAATGACTGAAAGCTTTATGAACGCAATCATAATATTTTTAAGTTGCTTTGTAGAAATGTCGATTTGGCCCTCTTTCAACTTGTGTGGCATAGTTGCCTTTTTTTCATTGCTGTGGAGCTGCTCACTGGTATGGGAAGCCCTTTGGTTCCCTGCGGAGAACATACTGTATCTGCCTGGGTCACAGTGAGGCTGCACTCAGGTCTGGGATATTTTCTGAGGCCACTGGTGATGCAGGGGATAAACATAAAGTTTTTCAAGGCAAAGAAATCTCAAAGCAAGGCTGAAATTTCCATAAAAGCAATAAATTGCAACAGCAAAACAGAAGAATTCCATTATTAATATGTCCACATGCTGGCTTTGGTGCCCATGTTAAATGATTTGTTGTAATGGGATAAACATGACTGGGTGCTGTTTTATGCACAAGACTTGATTCAGAAACAGTCTGTTGCCGTGAACCTCTCAGCAAAGGTTAGTCTGTCTGGCTCGCAGCTTTGACTGATACACCTGCAACTTTATGACCAGCAGACGGATGCCGTTTAAAATGCGTATCACTCAGGTTTTGTGTTGTTTTTGTGTTGTTTCCTGAGAGGATTGTGAGTGTCAAAAACGTCAAGAAAAACATGTTTTCATCTCGCAGTTTTGATGGATTAGCTGCACTACGTGTTGCTCTAGTAAGCCATAAAACATACTGTAATGTATTACCACATCCAAAATAAAACACCTGCAACATCTTTTTTTTCTGTACTTGCAACATTATTCATATGTGGAAAAAAAGCTCTTATCTGAAGTTGTTGTGTTTTTTAACCTCTCCCTTGAATATAAAACATCCATGGCTGATTATGTGTTGAATGTATTTCAGGGCTTTGAGGCCAGACCACCTCTGAATGATTTCAAACAGCCGGTCTTTTTTAAAATTTTATTTTTACATCCCTGAAGCCATCAAGTTCTGTGAGGCCGCATGGCTTTCTCCTGTCGACAGCAAATTCATATTTTGCCTTGTGGATCCTTTGTAGCGATAACGTCAACTCCTCCATTCTGCTATGGGTTTGAGAACTTAACTCGAATCACAGAGGTTTGAAACAGATGATAAAGGGAATGAAGAACAATAAGTTTTGGATCCTTATCACATTTGCAAGTCAGGGATAGAAACAGAAACTCGTACTCTTTCTCAGTATTGCTACAATGTTGATGAGAAACCTGGGGTTGTTCATATTTTCTTTACTCAGTGATGTGATGAATAGTAAGATGGCTCAGCTTTTCTGAGCAACAGCAAACTCTTCTTCAAGGCTAAACGAAGTTAGTTAGTAATGAGTAAGATTTTCTCTCTAGGTTGCAGTTGCTTTAAGGTACACATTTGTGCGTTTTACCAGGGAGTCTTATTTGAGGCGCTCTTTTTCAGGTGAACAACAGTATCCAAAGTCATACACAATGAAAATGTAAAACTATCAACAAGACCTCTGTTCTGCACTGTGTTTGCATATGGCACTGAAGAAAGTAACTGTGGAGGAATTATATGCTTAAATATAGTTACATCACTTTCAGAAAAAAGCATCTACTGTAGTGAAATGTATTCCCCACTGCTGTATAATGCATTATTGAAAGTTTAGATTTTCCTGAAAATGATCAGAAAATAGTCTTTTTTTTCTGAGAATATTGCTAAATGTCCAGAACAAGATACAGAGTGTGATTAAAGTAGCGAGTGAGCTCATTTACATTTTGAGAGAATCTAATAGATTAAATGACACGGTAAGGCCATCATTTTCAGCATCTACATGGATAAATAATCAGAGAGATACTCCAAAAAAGGGCCATGTGGATGATAGATAACAATTGATAATGATATCTGCTTATTTTTTGTTTTTTAATATATAAAACTGGCATTTTAGTTTTCCAATTAGGGTTTACAAGGCCAAGGGTTAAACTTTCAAACACTAAATCTGTTCATCGCAAGCATGGGTCTTGTCCCTTAGCATTGACTCCTGCTCCCTGTAACAGGGTGATTTATAGTGAGGCAGACCAAGACAAGTATAGTAGAACAAGAGGCATTTATTCACCAAAGTGCTTTCAGGACATGACAATCACTCATATGTCCAGCCTTCTCTCCTCACAAACAATCACTCCTTGCAGCCTTACATACTCTCAGCTGTCTCAGGCTAAACCTTTATTCCACTAACAGGTGAGTTCTCAAATCCCAAACTTCCACCACATTATACAATACATCACTTTCAATAAATAAATAAATATAGACGTACATTTTCCATTTTCATATTATTAAACATTTCACACTTTATCCTTACACCATACCTTTATTATACAAACCTCCCAAACTCCAAGCACGGAGATTCCCCACTCTCCCTTAACCCATGGCCTCTCCCTGAACCTTTAAATGGTGTCTGGACTCCCATGTAAACATTTGTCCAAACACCTGGGAAAGGACACGGGAAAGACAGGTGAGCAATCACATCTCAGAGCCACGTCTTTGCACCATCTTTATTTCTAGACACACACATTTGCCCCAGCTCTCCTCAATGGTTAACCTTATTTGCTCTCACTAACAACCTTTCCTCTTCACAGACAACCACCACACTTCTTAATGAGGAGCAACTGTGCTGGACCTGGAACCAATAGGCTACCTACTGATTTTAAAATACACAATGAATATTCAATAAATAAACTCTTCTGTTCAAATGTTCTTCATGTGCAAATCTATGCTCAAGGTGTAATGCTGAATAAAGTGCTAGATAAGGTGCTTTTAATAAAGTACAATGATGCTCCTAGTGCGCTATACAAGTTATAATATGAATAATCCTTGTAAGCGAATCCTCTTCCTTACATTTTATGATGTAAAGCTCCACTTCAGTTATGTTTCCCTGTACTTGATTAACTTCTTCTTCAAATGTTTGTGTGTATCATGTTTGGTAATACACACAAACATTATAAGCATTATAATCTGCTATGCTGTTCTGAGGCATTTGGTAAAATGCCATTTGAACTGAATGCTGTCAACACAAATGTTAGTGAGTCCAATATGTTTGGATACAAGTTTCTTCCTTCATAATACGCCAATAACATGATGCGAATTCTTTTCTATATTTGTTTATGTAAAGAAGATTTTTTAAACCGCTTCATTTTTTTCCTTGATATTGTCAATTGACAGTGAACAAATTTGATGAAAACCAGATAAACTTTGGTGTAATTAAATAGCTAAAGAAGCAAATATGTTTGCTTTGTGTGATAAACTGTTGTTAGGCTGACCAGAATGGGAGCACATTTCCTCTGCTAGCCATTTCTCCTATTTTACAAATCTGTGAGCTGTCCTTACATCCCCTGTAATGAGGCCTGTTGCAAAGAGCTCTGAGACAAAAAAAAAAAAAAAAAAAACGGGTGGGAAAAATTTTAAAAAGTGTTATTGAAGCTAGGAATTTTCACAATACCAACCATTTATGAGATGCAAAGCAATATGAGACAGACATAAGGTAACACAAGTTTTCCTTCCCACTGTCACCAAGAACTTTGTCACAGGGGGTCCTTTGACTGTTTAACTGACTATTGTTGTATGGTCTTTAACTTATAATATAAAGAGTGTTGTGGCAACTGTTGTTGTGATTTGGTGCTATATAAATAAAATTGAACTGACCTGAACAGAAAGGTTAATTTCTATTGGGTTTTTTTTTTTTTTGGTTTGTTTGTTTTTAGATCTGTGCTAGATGGACTGTTAACATTTGATTCGATTTTTTAAGGAGAATGGCGACTGTTTTTCATTTTTTCCAGAACTTTGGTCAACCTGTGCTACTTTTAAATGTGCTCATAAATAAATGGACTGGATTTGACTTGACTAACTATGCAGTAGCACATCGACTCACCCTAACCAAACCAACCTCCGTGATTTACAACACTCCGAAATGCACTACTAGCCTCTGACCTGGAAAGCTGCAACAGGTTAATGCTGATTACACCACCATAAGCACTAATATTATTTACTTGCTGATTAAATATTTTGATCTGCAAGAGCGTCTCTGTAGAATTTGACCTTTTGGTTGCTTTTAAAATCCCATCCAATAATGATTGCAGCATGCAATATATTACATTTATGTGTGGTCAAAGATGTGCACACTTAATCACAAAAACATTACTTTTGAAAAGCAGCTGTTGAGTGTTTTTCTAAGAATGTTTTTAAAAACTCAATCTGTCCCTTTCATTGATTGCATTTCCATTTACTCTATGACTACAGTTTGTGCCAATCCATCCACAACCTCTTATGTTTTAGTGCACCTCCTCTATCCTGTCTTCAACATGTGGCTGTTCTGTGTTTCTCCTATATTTCTCAATAGTGTAACCTTGAACTATGTGTTTGGACATCAATAACAATTGCATTAAAAAAACTGCCAAAATAAAAGGAGCAATTTATCGTATCCAGAGGTCCAGACAAGGTTTTGGAGGCTGTGAGTCGTCCTCATGAGAAGAACTTGTAAAACCCTTCAGCCTCCCAGCAACCTCGAGGACGTCAGCTCATAGAGACAACAGCCCACTCTGCACCGACTCGTCGTAACCCAATCGCCCAACAAGGAGAAATGTTTTTGCAGGCCTGCTATCACAGTTGACATTGGCCCCGATCAAAAACCAATTGCACCATGTTACGAGGTTCAAGTAAAGGAAGTGTGTCTCTATTGAACTTGACTTAGAAAACAGGCGCGGGCTGCACAGCAGTAAGTGGGCGGCATTTTTTTTTAAAAAAAAAGAAAAGGTGTTGCTGGATCTTCCGACAGCACTTCCATCTTTCTGGTTAGGTTATAAAGTACATATGATGGATTGATCTAGCATGTGTTGCTGCCGTGATCACAAACACAGTTGCTTCGTGCGGCCGGTGAGAACCCTTCAAAATCATTTTTCCTTATCACTGTGTTTTACTTTCCCTGTGAATCCATTGGGAGCATTTGATGACAAGTGCCTGGGTTTTCTGCACACAGACTGCATGTCTTAATACAATGGTATCATGTTACAAATGTATTTATTGAAGCCATTTTCCCAAAGAAACTAGCACTGCAATCCAAAGAAAAGAGCCAAAAGCTACAAAACACATGCTGCGTCTGAACAATTGCTTCAATGTTTAAATAAGTAAAACCTCAAAAAATAAACTGGTCTCCATTAATTGTCATTTTTTTAAGTGCTAGTACAGAAATGACTGTTTTTCTCTTCCTTTACTTCCTTCCCTTCTGTGATGCAGAAAACAAGACCGCTGGGAAAGAAATATAATCGCCCACACCTTTTTGAAAGTCAGAGCTGTATATAACAACTTACAATCCCAGCAGTTTTTTTTCTTTTAAATTTGCTGATTTATCCACCATGTGCACGTGCTAGTTCCTGAGACGGCTTTGCATAATATGGTATTTGACAGCCGGATGTGATATGAGGAAAAGGAAATAGGATAAAAAAAAATCCATTTCAGCACTGGACTCTGAACTTGGAGGAACTAATTCTTCTTTTTTTCATCTCCAAATTGCCAGGTGTAAATCTGTAATGGCTCAGGGCCTGACAGGATACGGGGAGGGATGGCAAAGTCTGCACAGCTCAAAGTGAGCTCCATTGAGTTGGAGTCCTGAAGTGACTTTTGATATGAAGAGTGTCAGTTATATCTCTCAGCTGCAGATGGATGAGGTCTGCTTTGATAGATGGGACTGCACTGAGTATCTAGACTACTTTTCCAAAAACTCAGGAGAAATAAAGCTCAGGAGTTGAGCGCTATATGCATTAAAGTCAAAAGTTTTTACTTCTGGCGTATGTTTTAATGTCCACCTGGATTCAATGTGCACCACAGTGAAACTTTTTCACAAAGGCTGCGCTATTGAGATGGTTTAAATAATTGGAGGGGTGGAGGGGGGCTCTGTGTGTGCGTAGATTTTCCAGAACATTTACTTTGACATTCACACGTTGGAATTCTGATTTATGTATCTCACCAAAGTCTCTTTATTGTATTCTTCATATGAAGCATAAGTATCATGACACATTTTCAATATGAGATGCAGATATTAGCAATTGTTTGTCTGTTGTGGCTGTTGAAATAGTAACTAATTTCTTCTACTACATAGAAAACTGAGCTAATTTAGTTGAGTTCACATTGCAGGGGAAAAAAATAAGGTTTAGTAGGTTTTCGGTACGTGGCTTAATGAAGTATTCCCAGTGAGAGCCAAAAGTAGTAAGGTAAATGCAAGACATTACTTAAGGGGAATCAAACACTGATTTCAAGGTCAGATGATATGCATAATATGCATTTTTCTTAAAGAAAATCTGAGCAGTAGTCCTAATTTATGAAACATTGTGTTCCGCTGGCAGTTGTTTAATACGTAACAGCTCTGTCTCCAATAAGTCAGCTGTCTGCTTTATGACAGCCAAAGTAAAACACATCAAGCCAGTCATGCTGCAGCAGTGACACAAGTGAGTTACTGTTGGGAAACAGCAACACACTTGTAGAGGTAAAACAGATTTTTTTAAACTCATTCTTGGAGCAAAGCCACCAAACATTTTTAGTGTTTTTATGCAGTTATGGCTCATTTGTTTTCATTTAGATAGGAATCTAGTCTTGTTATTCTAAAATACATCCCCTCACATCTGCCTGTTTTTCTGAGCTTTGTTAGTCTTTAAAACAAATAACTTTAGAGGTGAAAAATAAAACCCTCTCACTCAGATTTTATTTGAAAGAAGCCATTTTGCTCATTAGGTGGTCCAACACTTTTACAGATGCAGCAATCCGATTTTCTTTTTCCTTTAAAAAAAAAAAATCAAGTCACAACTGCAAACTCCCCTCATTGGTTGGTTCTGAAACAGCACTGGTTGCAGTAGCCATTCCTTTGAGACATTGGCATTTTCATTTATTTTAGGACAACAATGTATGTCAATTCATTCACAGCCTCTTATGTTTTAGTGCAGCTCCTCTATCCAGTCATCAGTGTTTGGTTTTTCAGTGTTTTCCCTACATTACACTCACTAGTGTAACCTTAAACTATTGTATGGAATTACTGTATGGTTCTGAAACACCACTGCTTTCAGACATCTAATCAGAATATCTAGACCTCTCTCTATGAGTTTTGTAATTCTCAATTGTATGAAGTCCTACACCAAAGAATGTTTTTACTATATTTTATTTAGTCCTGTCAAAAAAGTTCACCCCATGATTAAATAGCTTGTAGAACCACCTTTACCAGAAGATTCAGCAACTTGAATCTTTTGTTTTTCATCCAATCTATTGTAGATTTGAATTGTAGAGTCTTTCTTCTCTCAACCTTCCATCACAAGCATTAGTTCTTCAGTCTTTTTCTAATTATACAATCATGTACTTTAACCCCCTAGGACTCGAACTTTTCCATGGCATGCATTTTAAATTTCTCTTTGACATTTGGGCTGATTGGGACCTTATGAATGTAAAAACAAAGAATTACCTGATTTTTTTTAACCTAATTTTTGTTTCTAAGAAAAATGAGAACCACATATGAGGATATTCATTTAAAATTTCGATAGAACAGTAGCAGTATAATGTCCTCGTAAGTGGATATCAGGCCCTTGTAGAGCAAGATTGAGTATTTTGGTCTAAATAACCCAAAATGCGATGTTCACATATGTGGACACCAGGTCCTAGGAGGTTAATATTAACATGCTAACTCTCACTTCTCACCCCAACTGGTCACGGCAGATGGCCCCGCCCCTCCCTGAACCTGGTTCTGCTGGAGGTTTCTTCCTGTTAAAAGGGAGTTTTTCCTTCCCACTGTCGCCAAAGTGCTTGCTCATAGAGGGTCATATGATTGTTAGGTTTTTCTCTTTGTGTATTATTTTAGGGTCTACCTTACAATATAAAGTGCTGTTGTTTTGATTTGGCACTGTATAAATAAAACTGAATCGAACTGAATTAACTGAGGCCTGTAGAGGCTGAGATGTAGCTCTTGGATTTTTTGCAATTTCTCTGCAACTACACAGTCTGACGTTGGGGTCAATTTTCTGGGACTTCCGCTCCACGTAAAATTTTTCTTATTGTGTTAACACACACACTCAAATGCTCCAAACCAGCAAACTGTCAAACTCTTACAAGCCTTTAAAGTGAGAGGTGCATGTGATTAGCAGTACCTAGCTGCTACCTACCCTCCTAATTGCCATGAAAACAGGGAGGATCTACAGTACTTAGTTTTTCACACAACTGTGCATAAACCCTGAGGGCCAAATTACATATTGTACATACACATCATTGGTAATAAATGTAAGGGCTTCTTTGAAATGGGATGTGCCCATAAAGTGAAACAGTTTTCATCAGTACTGCCAAGAAAACCATGACAATACAGCAGAATGAGCAAAACCTGCAGTCTTAAATAAGGCTAATTAAATGGAACGTAGTCATATGTTATTAAACACACGCCTTTCCTGTTTTGGTGGATGAATTAAGCTATTCTTCTTACAAAGTTTACATACAGTATTTAATCTGAGCACAGTTGAAATCTTTCAACCTGACCTTTGCCATGATAACATCCACACAGTAGGTGAAGATAAAATACCAAAAAAGATGGCCTTTAAATTGCTTTTTCTCCACAGCTAGAGTAATATTTCAACTCAGCACAAACATATTTTTGGTGACACAGCTGTTAATTTTTGCCATTTATACTGAAAAGGCTCATAGGAATTGCTACAGATTGCAACTTGTGCAAAAATGTCAAACATCATTGATTAATCGAACTTCTTCTATAACCCTGGACTACTAATGTCATTACCCCTATGATGAAATAATAATGGTGTTGCTATTAAGTGATCCAAGAAGCAAGGAAATCAATAGCAAAATAACTAGATTTCTTTTCCTGTTTTGGAAGCCACTTCGTAAACAAATTTCTGCAAAATGGTCCAGGTTTGTCTCCCAAGATGCAATGCTTTCAGCAATGTGTGATGGTATCATAGCCAAGCACTTTCACATGGCAGCTGCTGCAATTATTTCCAAATGGGTGTGGGGTTTTCCGGCTTTATCCCCCTTTTCCATACTTGTTTAACTGCACTTTTTTTCTAAAGGAAAACCAAACACTGATTATGAAGCCAGTTGAGGTCATTAGATAACAGGAGTTCCTCTCTTTCTAGTTTTTAATTTTACTCGGGTTGTATAGCTACACCCCTCTGCATGATCTTGCAGAGTTCAGCTGAGAAGTCAAGGCTGGGCCTGGAAGCAGAGCAGGAGTCTGGTAAAAATATCAAACAACCATTGAGCTGGAAAGAAGTGTTTTGTTCCTGACACCGGTGTGATGGTGTTTGCTTAATCTCCAATCAATGCACTACCAGAATGGACCCTTTTTATTGATGGCCAAACCCTTGTGAGGCACACGCAGGGGATCTGGCATACAGGTGACATCATCAAAGCTGTGTGTGCATTTTTGTTCCTCTCTGAAAATAAATTTAACTGCTAAAGCTGGTTATTTCACAGCTGAACAGTGGAGCTCCTGGCTGTTTTGTTTTGGGTGGTTCTCAGAATCGCCTGCCAGATGTATCCGTATGTACAACAATCCAGAGGATATGTGGCCAATTCAGGCTGCCGTAGGGCTCCCAGCGAAATAACAAGAACCAAATGTTTATGAGATATTTTCATCTTTGACAAAGTTCCACTTGAACGTGTCTCGGTGATCAATTGATCGGCCATTTGTCACAGGGCAAAGACTATGGACAAAGTAAACAGCCTTTGTTGAAAGATATGTGCTCATTGTGGAACATCTGTGAAGCATTGCACTCGTGACCATCTTAACATCCCCACATTTTAACAAACTCCTTCTGAACTGCTTCATATGTTCAAACGTTCTCTCACTTTTTGTATTGTTCAGACCAAAAATAAACTGGCATAAATATCAAATCTGTGGGTTTCTACGAAGCAATTGCGTGTTTTCATCTCAAATTTGTAGAAAAAAAATTAGCCCAGTGCTCCGTGAGGCATCTAAAGACTTCTATCAAGTCCAGAGCCATTCAGACGAGTGGAAGGGCAGCAGCTACAGTCTGTAATCATCGGAGCTTTCCTTGTTCGACTGAAATTACGTTTCATCTCATTTTGTTTGCTCAGAGCTGCACAGGAACAGACTTGATGGTGTGGAGGAACACTTGGGAAATGTGGGTCAGTCCAACTCACTGAACACCACCCAGACAGCCCATGAAACAAATCCAAAATGAACAGCACTTTGCATGAGGCTGAAATGGATATACACAAAGCACTACCTATACGCTTCATAAAAATTCTTAAGAAAACAGGTCTGTGACCTTTCCTGTGAAACTGAATTCCTAAATGCTAAAATCTTCAGTCAGTTAATCTTTAGCAGTCTGCTGCATTCATCAAGTTTGATTAGAAATAAAACCCTGAAATGTTTAAATCCGTCTTCAGCAGAATCTGTGTTACAACTTGTATTTCCTGAAGTGATAACTTCTGCCATTTAAACATCTCTAACTCTGAGACTAGCAATGCTTTCCTCATATGAGGTAAATAGTGTATCTTTCAAGTTAGGTCATTTTTATGGTAAAACATCTGATTGACAAAACTTCTGCAGGTGTTAATAACCCAACTGTCTTGATGTAAAATCTAGTTGCAGAAGGCTACAAGACACTGTAAATGACAGATGCTAAACAACCACTCCCGTTGGTAATTTTATTCAAATTGTTATTAAAGGTGTAGTACATAAAACTAGTATGTTTTAACATGACAGGAAAAGTGTTGAATCCACATCTGTCAGAAAAAACACGTCCTCCATCCTGTGAAATCCAAACAGATGGAGCAGGACACCCTGGTCTTTTTGGCATTGCTTGCTGCTCCCAATGCAGTTGCCGTTTTTAACTCACTCCTGGGAAGTCCCGTTCTGACCACTTTCCCCTTCTGCTTTTGTGATGGGTACTGGATCTCCTCCAGTGTCAAAACAGCAACCCAACAATTTGATTTTCTTTTTGGGAAAGAGGACAAAGCCCCAGGAAGACAAAATTGGCAGGTGGGGTCAGCTGGGTAGGAGAAACTTGTTGTGCTGTGTGTTCTTCCTCAGACACCTCAAGACAATACAACTGGGGGACAAGCTGACAGTGCACAATACCAAATGAAAGAAAAGAAAATGTTTACGAGCTGAAAACTGCTGTCAGTGGGTTGAATCCAGCAACACAGCTCTGATGGGAATGTCTTCTACATGAACGTTGGGTCAGTTTATCACTGCCTTTTAAGAACCATGACAAAATGCATATCTTCAAGTGATCAGAACAAGACTTTCAGGTAATGATTAAAAACCTGCAGCAGTGGTGAAGCGGTTCTTTGACTTTCATCAGTAGGGCTTCTTTTAGGTATTCGCGTTAAGTCGTGGCCAGGGCTCTTGGTGAGGCTGTAAAGCTAATAGGTGAGGCCAGCACCTGCAGAGAAGGGAAACAAAGTAGAGCAAGCCTAAATATACATTGATGGGATTGGCCATTTCGTGCCTTGGCTCCCCTGTGTTACTGTCTGCTTTTCTTCAGTAACTGTGGTTTTAGCTTTCAGCTATGTGCTCTCTCACGGTACACAACTGAGAGGCAACACTTTTGGGGAGAAGCATTGCGACCACTTTTATTATAATTTAGAGGATTTAAGAGGTCTGAGACACTTTTATATTGAATTAGTGTATGAGTTATATGTCCCCATGACAAAAATTAAATGTTTCAGGGCTTTGTTAGTGTGAATAGATTGTGCAAAATGTTTTAGGGCAATTCCCTTAACCCCTTGCCTTAAGCATTTACATCCGAACAATATTAATCACCACTTTTCCTCAGAAACTCATCAAACCTACCCAATTGGGTCGCATTAGTTTGACAGTCACTTAATCCTGTCAGCGCTCTCCAAACCTGCTATAATCCCTGTTTAATCAACTGATCTGTGCCCTTCCCCAGTCATCAGTGACAGGATTATCATTTAGGGAGACACATCTGTGGCCAATTCAACATGCTTGCTGTTATGAGAATGACCCTGTGAGATGATACAAGAGATAAAAGCCGCCGCAATGAAGTCTCCTTCGAACATAATCCTCTCAGATCGGAACCACCAAGACGTATCACATATCCGCTAATCATTTTCTAAATTGTTTACTGAGAATACTCCTTATCTGGAAGACAGCAAGCCTGCAGGGAGAAGCAGCTTTCTCTGCATTACAGTCTGGGGTTGGGGTCACGCGGGGCAAGCGATTCACGCTTTAAATACTGAATGTTATACCGTGAAAGGACACAAATGTATTAGGTTATGGGGTTGTTAATGGAAAGAATTATTGCATTGACGTTTTTGGTTCACTGAGCCAATGTCGTACAGAAAACCTGCCTTTTATCAAGTGTCTGTTGAAGTGCAGCTATACTGCGGCATATTCCTGCGAGTCCAGTACATTTCACGAATAAACAAACCATGACTGGAAAGATTCAGTCATCTCGGAGACACAACAGCTAAGGCAGCGATTCATCTCCCTCAATAATATTCATTACAAATCTGCCTCTCTCAAAATGTTTTCCTGGTTTTTCGGTATTTGTCACTTAGCAGCTTTAAGTACAAACAAATGACTGCAAGTTATGTGACGATTACATTCTCCTGAACAACCTTTCAGTTGGCAACTTGTACATTCTGTAGGTTTATTTTGGGTTTTGCTCAGAACTACTACAAACTGCAGAGCAGGCTGTAGTTTAGTCAACATTGATGCCGTATATTTTACAGTGGAATAAAGAATCTGCCAACGACAGCAGCTGCACAAATGTATCTGCTAGAAATGTGACATAGCATCATTGCAATGAAGTGATTGATTTCCAGGATACAAGCAGCTTGGACCAATCCATTTTCTCCACCTCACTGAACTCATTGCAAACAGAGAGAAACAATATTTCAAAGTATAAATATCAAAAAGGTCAAAGATTGAACTCTGACAGTTATCTCTCTCTATTGGTTTTAATTTTCTGCCGTCATGCCTTAAAGCTATTACGGTTGCTCTTGCCAAAACAGACACGGGACTCGATGCATTCATGTGCTGTGCTCTCACGTCGCCCACATCACAGTATCTCAAATGGAGCACGACTCCTCTCCTGGCTTCTCCCCATCGTTTCGTACAACATCTGGCACTGTGGGCTGTCTCCAAACTCTGGTGGAGGTCTGTCACTGCATGCTGTAACACATCTCTGAGAGGACCCTCCACAAGATGAAGACGGACTGCGCTGGCAGGTCTGCATCAGAGCAGCGCGCGATGTTCGTCACGCATCAACATCTGTCCACAACTCGGCGGGATGCAAAAAGGCCCCGTTTCATTTTCTACAGCGAGGGGCTTGTGCTCTGTAGTGTTTCAGTGCATGGTGGGGAATGGGTGCACCCGTGCCTGAAGACGATGATACACTGCAGCATGGAAAGATTATGCGTCTGTGGTAACATTTTGGTATGAGAACAGTTGTGATTCATGCTTATTTTGCACACGTTTTGGCCGGACTACTGTAGCACTAAAAATTCATATTGGTTCAATCTTGTATATCCTTTCCTTTCCTTCTGTGAGAAGTCTTCAGCAGTGGAAAAGTAAAGCATACAAAGTTATTCATGAGACATCACCACTGAGTGATGCAGAAGTTTCTCTCTACGCTCTCTATGTTAATTAAGTCTGCCAAAGCAGGGTATACACAATTATTTTACCACATATGATACATGTTGGGATGCGGCAGAAAAGCTACTGTAAAATAAGGGTTTCTGGACTGTCAAACATTTGCCCTAAGTAGTTTGTTGTATGATTAAGCACAATATTTCTGAGTTCACTGATGTTGTGGTGCACTATCGCATTTTTCAGTTTCAGTTACTTGTCTTACCAACTACAAGTCCAGGGTCAAAACACGTATCCATCAGACATTCTGGTCTTTAATTAATCCCTCTGTATTTATTAAAAATAACATATTTGGGTTGTTGAGGTTTTTCAGTCATTAATATTTAACCTCTGAGTGCTAGGAATTGTGAAAAGCACCGTTTTTAAAAACCTTTGTAGCAAAAGATTCAGAAAATAATCAGAGAAAAGTGTCTCAGCAATTGCAGTTATACATATTTTTTAAAAAGCACCCTTGGTAGGAAATTCTTAACATTAGGCACCTTGTCGAAAGCAGAGAAAACCATATGGAAAAATAAAGACGGCAAACGTTATGGTTACCAAAGAAAAAAAATCTTCTTCAAATTTGGTAAAAATCTGTGGTTTGGATAAAAATCTACATATGGAGGACTAGAGTCCCCCTTTGCAGTAAAATATTTATTTCTCCCCTGACTTGGAGTCTTGTGTTCATGACAGCAGAAAAAAGTAGTAAAGTCTGGTCTTAAGAGTCCCGTTCGCCTCATTCCAGCCCAATTTGTTCCCCTTCTAGATGTAAATCATGCAACTTAAGTGTAAATCACGTCTGCTGCCTGAAATGATGCCCGGTCTTTGATGCTGATTTCCAAAGTGCAACATCCTCAGCCACTGGGTTGCTTCTAGGCGATGAAATTAGATGAAGAACAATACAACAGCAATTTAACAATGGTGGAAACTATGCTTTTGATATATTAAAACATACAAATATTGAGCCAGATAATTGTGCTAAGAAGACATGAAAAGAAATGCTGGAGAAGTTTGTTTGAAACTTGCAAACAAGCCTGATGCTTCTTGTGCAATCAGAGACGACGTTTGGAAATTAAAATACATAAATGGGAACTTATCCATATAGTAAGAGCCACATTACTGCTTTGAGTTTGTTAAGTTAAGAGTGGATGGGTGCATGAGGGCATTTGCTGAATAGGCACTGGCATGGTAACCATCCATGTGCATTTCAGTTAAAACTGAAATAAATACCTTCACTGCTCTGTTTGAACCTTTAAAAACCTTAATCACATTCACTTTGAATAAGTTGGCATCATGCATTGCCAGACTGAACTGTGTATTTATAGCTTTGCTTCACTGGTGCATAGGAGTTCAGAAACATTAAACTTTTCAAGCTCCGACATTGTGAGAAAGTGATGATAGTTTTTCAGTATTGTAAGCAGGATATTTACAGGGTATGGTTGTCAAAAAATTGATACTCGGATACTAACTGATTCTAAAAATTACTATTGGATTAAATACTTCTTTGCCACAGTGCAGTCCTTGCTTCTTCCAGTTGACACATGGCCTCACAGCATAGCTCCAGACAGGCAGGCACACAGCCTTCACTAAAGTTCCAGAACAAAGCTGAGAAAAGTCTACGAGCAACCAGACAGAAACAGTGGCAACCCTCCATAGCCACTCAAATTAATTAAGCAACAAAAATATAGTGACAAGTTGCAAGCAGCACAGAAACAGGGCTGTAGCTGAATACATAAAACAGTAGCCTAATCTTTATTTTAAAAAATCATACTTTTTTCCCCCAGTGGCACTGAAAATGTTTTCCTGGATATTAATGTTGAAATTTTAGTATTGTGACAACCCTACGGGCAAATCAATTTTCTCTTATTGCAATATTTCAGCAATGCCACTACCAATCAAGTCAAGTGGTGAAAATATTGTGGTTTGAGGTACTTGCTTTGTAGCCTATTACTCGACATTACAGTGAAGAAAAAGTTGATCATTGCCGTGGTTATTAGCTTGCTTTTGTTGCGACTTTTGCACCAACCAACCAACACCAAAGGTCAGGCACATCCACCATTAAGCACTGAAGCAACACACACATTTGAATCATTCCCAACTCTACTCAGTGTATGAAAATATTCTTTTTTTATGGATACCTGGACTCTAGCTGGACTTGTAACATCTGGGAAAGCAGCTACGAATTTTGTTTGCTTTGGGGAACTAAAGGTGCATTTGGATCTGTAAGTGGCTATTACATCAGAAAACAACCACGCCGGCCATTACTCTGATCCCTGAGATCATCTTCTATCAGCACCATCCTAACCAAAGCTTTACTGAAGTCTGCTTTATCCTTTCTGACACTTACTGCCTCTCAGATATGAATTAACACCTCCATCATTTCTCTGTTTCTGGTGCAGCAGGCCTGTGAAATGCATTGTGGTTTGGGTTCTGGAGGGCTGTAATATGTCAAAACCAGGTGCTACACATCTTAATGCAAGATGGCCAATTGTAAGCATTCCATTGCAGACCATCGCTCAAAATCTCCGTCCTGGCAATGGAACTATTCAAACTGAAAGGAGTTATTTATGAAGGAGGAAAGTGACATATATTAGGCCAGACATGTCTTTATCTTTAAAATATCCTGACTGGTGAGCAGATATGGGTGCATATCGCAAGCTGTTACAGAAATTTAATACCGAATCCTGATGAATGCGTCTTTAATGTGGTTGATGGCTCCTGCAGACAAACCCAAAAGAAAGAACTTTGACTTGCATCTTTCTCCGGGTGTACGTCTGGCAGAAGGAGCAGTGGGGCAGCACTATCATGCAAGTGGAAACTTCTCCACATGCAAAGATAAGAAAAGGAGGGGGGAGGGAGAGGAGGCATGGGGGAGAGGGGGGGGGGGGTTGCAGCTGGAAGACATTACGTGTACCAGTCATCCTCACTGGAAAAGAAATGACAAGGAAGAAAAAGAAGAAACAAGAAAATAAGAGACAACTTTCAGATATCCTCAGATGTTATTTATTAAAAAGAAGAAGCCCCCAGCCACCCCTCCCTCTCCTTGTTATTGGATGTATGCTTGCCTTGAGACTGAACTGTGCTGGATTCGGTTCTTTTTATAAGGTGCTTTGACTTAATAAAGATTTAACAAATGCTTTCCGTCACAATCACCGTTTTCTTCGCATTAATTACTGCGTGTGGTACGGACGGTGAATGAACCTGCAGGATTTCAGACCCTTCAGGGAATCTTCAGTCATTCATAATAAATGATGACCCTGTGCTACAATCAGAAGCATCAGGAAAAATTGGTACTATTATACCGCCATGTAGATGAAACACATTTCAAATGTTTGCCTGTTTTCTTTGTCTTTTCATGACTACAGTTATTAGTACTCTTCGCGATTCCTTTCATCTTAGTATATATATTATACCTTAATATGTCATCTGATTAAAGGGTTACAGAACAAAGTGATGGAAGGGAAAAGACTGCAGGACCCCATTTACACCTGGCATCATGGAAGTTGGGTCTCATCCAGGGTATACATGCAAGGCATGGCAACTGGAATTTACTGTCATGGTACTTTCTAGTCTGTTCTAGTCATTCTTAGACAAAAACATAAACAACTGTGCCACAGAAGATCGAAGGTCTCCTTAGGGCCTCCATTACCCTTTAATTTCCACCAATTTGCAAAATATTTACACCAGGCCACTGTAGATGATCCAAAAATGAGTTTTGTGAAGAACTGCATGTGAAAGTAATGGTTGTAGAATATTTGACATACATGGCTCTCTTATTATATTCAGATTTGTTGGTTTGCAGACAATGGTTGCAGCATATTGTGAGAACGTGGTCATAAGTAGTGTCCTTCTGACACTGTGAATTTTGCCACAGGCTGTTTTTGACCACCACTTCCCAAATTTGTCTTTTCCCCCTTGATCTTACTTTGTGTGGTAAATCCATGAATGCATGGAATCCGGGTGCTGCAGTCTTTGCATTATTCGACATGCCCCAATCTTGACAGTTTGACATTTGTGGAGCCTAAGATTTCATTGAATTTGCATAAAATAAAATTAGTCAGTGTCTCTGAGCATGTAATGCCTAAATTGACCAATGCTTTCAAGTTTAAAATGTATTTCTTTGTTTGCTGAAAAAAAAAAGAAAAAGAAAAACACAACTTAAAAATACAAAGAGATAGAAACTTTGTCCATTCAGTCGATAGTCCAGACAGACTTTTGGCAAAGGTATTTGAGTCCCCCCATCTTGCAGCTGCTTTAGTAAAGCGAAGCATTGGCCAACAATAGAAAACTGTGGTTGTGGGTAGGTTTCCTTGCATGAAAGGATGTAATTATATGAATATGAAGTATGGACTTTGCTGAAAAAGAGGAAAAGTCTCACTTTTAGAGTAAAAGCAAAATTCAAAGAAAGGCTGTACCTGTTCATGGAGTACAAATAGAAAACTGGAAGAAAACAAACTAACCAAAATTCGACTAGAACTGAAGTGGAATAAGATGACACTGAGGTAGTTACTCAAGATGGTAGGAAAGAAAATGCCAGAGCAAACTACAACGATGAGTCATAGACTCGTTTGTCCATTATTTCACAGCAGAAATGAACTGTCTGAATTCTTCATTTACACCCACAAAGGCTTTTTATCCCACCGCGAAAGTGCAGATTACCAACCCCAGTAACAAATCTGAACTTGTCAGCACTTCTTCCCTTCCACAGTCCTTTGGAAAGCTCAACGTTTCCACACTTCTCTCTGCATGTGAAGCTTGTACTGTACAGATGTACCCTCAGCACACCGGGAGGGGAAGTACAGCCGCGCAGCAATGGAAGCAAGTGCGGGTGTGGCCGAGCTCTGCTGTGGAAGCTCATGTGCGGTAACATTTTAGAAGTTGAAGGCTTGTTTGCGGTGTAGACACCAGCTTCATTTCCTCTCAAGTTTGCCAGCACACACTTGAAATCACACTCATTAGATGTGGGAAAAGACCTCATGTGAAACCCCCACTCAGCTTTTATGCCGTGAATCTGAAATGTTTTCATTCAAAATATCGGCCAAAGTATATCTTAATACTGTTAGCACATTACATTGGTAATATTACTTTGAAACTTTTCAGTGCATTTTGATTGTAATAGACCATTTCCTTTTTACATGACTTTTCTAGTAGCTTTCAGTGGTGTTCACAAGTTCTTTACTTTGAAGGTTTGCCTTTTGTATCTGGAAAAGCGGTGAGAGTGCCTATACTAGTGCACAATTAATGTACAGCAGGACCAAAATAACAGCTTAAAAAGGCTAAAATATGTCCATGAATCATGAGAGGAACTCCACGTTTATATAGATGTACACCTTGTCTCTATGTCTCTGTTTGGAATGAACCCCCCCATTGTTCCCCGCACATGACTTATTGAATGATATGTAAGTCCATAATTAGATGATCACATAGCAAAGAGCCAGTTTTGTCATCACCTACTTGACTGAACCAGTGGGTCTGAGTTTAGCTCCATTAGATCATCCTTTGGAAGAGCGCCATCCTTTCAGTGTAGTGTCATAAATACAGAGGTGATGGTGGGAATGAGGAATTGTGGTGCAAGGGGCAGCTGCACCTCTCTATAGTATTTATGGCAGCAAACACAGAGGACACATGTAGATAAATTCAAAAACACATCATAACAATCCCGTGAAGGCTGCGGCTTATAGAGCTTGGTACGTCTGCTGCCAATTTTTTTACCGCCCTGCTTCGAGGGGACCAAGAAGGGGTCAGCATTTCAAGAAGCTCTTCGAAAAGTCTGTGGGATAAGGCACATTTGGGAATCTGCTTTATGACAGTATTGTAAGCATAGTATGGGTTTTATGACAGCTGAGGTCATGTACTTCTGTTATGAGTATGAAGGCTTATTTTATGCCAGAGACCACATTCTCTCTGAACGTATAGATATGTATCATGCCAAAAAAAGGTATGATGTCCAAATAGCAGTAGGGGCCGGAGAACTCATTAGCACATCAGTCCAACTGATATCTTTCTGGACAAAACGTTTCAGCCACGCAGTTTCATCCTTTGTGCACTAAAAGAAAGTATTTGTGTAAGCAGGGGTTTCTTCTTTAAACTATGTTTTAGCTTGTGTTTGCTCATAAAAAAAGACATTTTGTGGAGATGAAATGGTCATAGGGAATTAACTAAAAAAACAAATATATTTAATAATTAATTGTAATAATGAATCAAGTTTTTACTGGGTAAAGTGAGAATGGGAATGAAAAATTAGTGTGATTAGGCTTCTTGTGTTATCTGACAATGGCATATTCATTGTGTCTTTGGTGGTTTTTGTACCCTCCATGGTTTAGGCTAATTTTGTTACATCTTGAAAAGGCTTCTCTGGATTGGGTATGGGGAGTCTAGCGGCCAGATCTGTGAATACAGTGGATTTTAGCATCTTTTCCTCTTATTATTTGTTTTTGTAGCCTGAAACGCCGTCAGACAGCAACCCCATGGATGCTGTTTTCAGGTGACGGTTCTATAAACACGTTTTAAAGCAGATGCTAAGCTTCAAACAGCTACAGGCTGCTAACTGGAGTTTAAGTTGCAAGATAGCCTTTTACTGTTAATTTCTCAGAGGACTTCTAATAACATTATTCCTTGAAATTTGATGCTCCAAACATGAATTGCAGCCACAATGTGCATTATGATGTGAATGTTCATAAGTGCAAGAGTGCAAGAGTTACTCCTGCAGAGTTGTACAAATCAAACCGCATGGTGTTTGGTAACACATGCTATCTGAAATCTGTAAAGCTTCAGACCTGAAGAACCTGACACATGCTGGCTTTGTTAAGAAGCAAACAGGACAAGCTCTTGATCTAAATGCCACATATTTTGCTGTGGGTCGGCCACTGGCTTCATGCAAAATTATGTGCATCTTGCACAGCTGTCATTCAGTGAGCATATTTTATAAGCTAGTCTGACATAGCAGTTTGTAAACTCTTTGGTCTGGATCAACCCACTTCCTGTTGTTTGCCTCAGCCAGACTTGACAAATGGATCGTGCTCTAGAATTATATCGTTTTACTGTCATTATGTGTAAAATATTGGGTACAAAAGCTTGCAAATGTGCTATAGTGGGTATTTAGAGATACATCGGGCCTGCACAAAACATGTCATCTGAGTGCAGAGAGTCAACCAAGATGGTCAAATTATTGCAAGACAAGGCTAGACAGAGTTCTTTCAAAATACTGTTATAGAGGCACTCGAAATGTGAAACATCCATCTGCAGAGGAGTAATCTGACCAGCTGATGAACCACCATGCGGTTTCAGAGTTTTGGTTTTTAAACAACAGATATTCAAAGGGTTGTTATGCAATTTGGGGCACACAAAATAAATCAATCAACCATGTCATGTGAATAAAACTGACCAAATCCTTACAGTTGAGTGCCACTTTTGGGTCCTGACATTAATGTGAATGCTATTGTTACACATATAATCAGCTCATATAACTAATCAACCCTCGTCCACCCCTGGATGTCCCACAACAGAATTCACACCCAAACGACCCAAAGGATACACCACCATATCCAATCCCAGACACCTCAGACACATCGACTTTCTGTGTCCATGCGCTGATGAATCAGAGCTTTTTTTGTGTGTGTTGCCAACCAGTATATTTATTCAGTGTTCCCAGAATAGCTGAGTTTAGACCCATTTTGGGGGTGCTTAAAGCATATATTTTCCTAACTTTTCTACTGACAACAGTACAGGATAGAACAAAAACAGGTTTGTCATCAATAATAAGACTTTAGTTGCTGTGGCAGAAAGGAGATAAAGAGGTAATTTCATGACACAAATCAGTAATGTAGATTAAAAACACACTTCAACTTAAATACATCGAAAGTTCAAGCTTTTTTGATAATGAGGAGACATTGCTGTGTGACTTATTTTTATTTGTTCTGTTTGCCAGCAAAGGAGCTGATGTGCGTTATTATTTTAGTTTGTTAACAATTTTTATTCTGACTGAATTAGGTTTCAGTGTTTGTTTACAGTACACCTCCAGATCCAGCAAGTCGAAATTATGTTATCCATCTATGTCCAGCAGCAGCCTGTATTCAGTTTGAATATTGCAATAAAACGATATGGACCAGTTTGTGTTTTTTATTCACTTCAACATTTAAATTCACCAAAAAGTTTTGGTGAATGATGCTACTTTCAGCGCTTGATGGTTTGGTGGGCTATCTCTATGTGATTAAAAGTCTGAAATAATGTTGTGAGTGTTTCTCATCTTATCTGCTTTTTCACAAATGAGCCTTTGTCTTAAAAGTGCCACCTTAAAACAGATTAGATTGAAATCTCAGATTATTCACTCTGAATTATTCTTAGACACTACTATAGGACATTCAATTAATTGGGTTGTTTTTGAAGGTAACATTGTAATGTTTATCCAGTTGAACTGAGGTTTGCAAATGTGAAAACAGTTGATGACATTTGGAAACAGCATATTCCATTAATATTGATTTCAAGGCACTGCATGCATGACATTGTGATTGGGAGCTGAGCCCCTGTAAAAGCTTGAACTTAGAATCGCCCCTGGTTCTGAGAAAAGGATTTCTTATGACTTAATGTGTTTTGTTTTTCTTTGTTTATTTTTCTCTTCTAAGTGAAGCTTTGCCACAAAATGTTGTAGACATGTTCACAACTCATGACTTTAGTTCTCCCTTAGCTTTCCCCAGCATCACAGTTTTGATGCCCATTAAGTATATAATTTACTTTAGTGAAACCTTCACTCCTTCCTCGCTCCATCAGGTCAACAATCTGTTCTTTGAGCAATGAAAAAATACCGACTGTATTCCCAATGATTTCTATACTTTGTGTTTGTACTTTAGCTCTACAAGACTCAACATACAGTACCCACTAAACATCAGTGAGCCCTCTGTGGCTAAAAGTGGACTCTCAGGGCTGACAGCATAGCTGTGGATCATTATTTTCCCATGTTCACAAGTAATGGACACATCAATTTAAAACTCAAGCTAGAGTAACTGGATCTGGTTTAGTTGCTCTCATAATAAATCCCCCATCAAAAGTTTGTCTCTGTCTGCAGCACACCCTGTGTAAGCATGTGTACCAAACAAAGAACCAAGCACAGTCCGCCTGCATTTTGTTGTGGAGGGCTCAATGACGCTCACTCATCGTGTCTATAAACCATCATGCTTTTGTTTGACACACAGTGCTGGGAAACTCAACTTCCCAGCCCTTGAAATAGGATTGCCCAACAGGATTATTTCATCACCAATTTATTGCCATCTAATCCCAGAGATTTCTGTCTTGGCATGGTGCCTTTCTCAAACAAACAAGCAGACAGAACAGGGCGGACATGGGGTACAAGTCCTTAATCATCTGCTCCCCCGCTGAGTCATCTTGTGAAAAATGGGGGGCTTCCTCCCTTTTTTTTCAGCACTTTTTACTTCTTTTGATTTATTTGAAGGACAATTCTGGAGCAGTGAGTCTGTAATTAGGGAATTGTCTTTGAGGTTTTGAATAGAATAGCAAAAGGATGCCGTCACAGCTTATTCAACCAGCTTCGTGTTCAAAACCATTACTAACAGCATAGAACACTGCATGTGGTTAAAAGGCCACATTTCTGAACCTCATCACAGTGTCTTCCTAAATGGACGGAGCTGCAGCTGTCAGGAGATGAATGGTGCCAGAGCATTCAGTTTAATTCTATTTAAATATCACAACTTCAAAGTAACAGTCATCTGAAGGAGCTTCCTATTGTAAAAGATAAGGACCCAACTATGTCAGAGGTAGAACCTTAATGATCTAAAAGTACCTCACAGTATGCGTAGGGATCAAACTTTTTTCCAGCATGGCACCAATATCTTGGGTTTGGGTATCTGCTGATACCATCACCAGTGTTAAAATAATAATCTGTATTTCTCACTGTGGCCTAAAGACTGTAAATCATCCCTTCATTCTTCAAATATTGCTTTCCTACTTCCTACTAAGTGTTACAGCAAACATAAGAAGAGTGCAAGTGGGAGAGCATGCCAGCGAGAAGATCAGCACTAGTTATAGTCTGCAAGCTTGTTAGCATCACAAGCATGAAATGCTGCCAAATTGCTGGCCCCTTGCTGTTAGCTTCCTCCATGCTATGTTAGCGCTCTACCTGGTACACTGTTGTTGACTTCTGTCCTAGCAAGCAGAGAACAGTGTTGAATTTAATTAAGTGGATTGGACCCGTATATATAACCAGTATCCAATTCAGATATCAAATTGATGAAGCCCCACCTATGAGCAAAAACTTGGTGCTAACTCCCATCAAATAAGAATAGTCCAACAGAACAGGCTCAATGAGGGGCAGCCATCTGCAGTGACGGACTGAGGGGGCAGGAGAAAGACATGATGAAAGAGAAGGGCATAAAGTGATGAAAAACAGGGTGAAATGCAAATTATGGGAGAGAGAGAGAGCAGATGAAAAATAAATAAATAAATAAATAAATAAATAAGGATATACAGTAGTGAAGTTTGGGGGAGTTGAGGAGAAATGCTCTTTGTTCCCCCAGCAGACTGAGGCTAGAGCACCATCACTAATAGTTGGTTCAGGATCACCTAGATCTAAAATGCCATCCTTGGCATTCATTACAACATTAATAACTTATAAGTGAAACAGAGTTAAATTGGCTACTATTGGCAATAGCAACACGGTTCAAATATGTGTTAATATCAAGATGCAATAAATAAAAATGTTTTGAAGTGTACTGGTGTATATAGAGTATGTTGCTGTCATGGTCCTGGGTCGTTGACCCAGCGTTTTGTGTTTCATTTTTGATTCATCTTATTTTTTGTGTTAATTCTTATTTTGTATTAGTGCTTAGGGTTTGGTTCTTGTGTTTAGTGCTTTAGTGTTCTCCCTCCTGTGCTCTGTTCGTGTCCCTGAGTTTGTCTTGGTGAATTTCCTGTTTTACTTTGAAGGTCTGTGTCTGTTATCACTGTGTCAGCTTGTGACTTCCTGTCACCTTGTGAATTAGGATCAGCTGTGCTCCCCTCCTGTGTGCCATTACCTGATTACCTTGTGTGTGTATATATAGTGGGTGTCAGTCTGTGCTCCTTGTCAGTTTGTCTGTGTTATTCTGCGTTTTTCTGCCCCGCCTTCTACATGTCATGTCTGTGTATCTCCCACTGTCCTTATGTTTTCAGGTTTGTTTGTTAGTTTTTCCCAGTTTAGGTTTATGTTCAGTTCTGCCCTCACCTTAGCTGTTGTTCACTGTAAATGAAACTCACTCGCACCTCTGCCGCTGTCTGCTACTTGGGTCCTCATTCACTCCACCACACGACTGCTACCCCAGCCGTGACAGTTACATATTTCTCCCCAGTTTGTTATAAATGGGATGGCCTTTCCTTAAACTGAACAAAAGTTTGATGTTAGGGTGACCCAATAGTTCCAGTGAATGAAATTCTCTCAGCTCTCAGATCAAGCTGTAATGGAGGAAACCACCCTGGTAGTCTCATGCAGGTTTGTTTACAGAAGAAAATGCTAGGTAGAAACCTCAGTTGATTGATGAAGATAACCCATATTTATAAATGGAGTCACTCTAGGACGCTATCATTTTAAGGCTATTTTGAAGAAGAGACACAAAGTTACTTTTGCTTTATTAACAGTCAAACAATATGAAAGCTCTGTGCTGTAGTTATTATGGACAAATCCTAGTAAACAAAACTATAACAGGAGTGAGAAAGCTTTACTGGTCCCTGGTGCTGGGCACTACTTATTGCCCAGACTAATAAGCACATAAGGGTGATCCAACAAATTCAGGCTGATGAGTCCTCTGTAAATAACAACTCCAATGCCACATTTGACTTTGGGGCTAACAACTGTGTCTGACAGAATCCAGACTGAGAGGAGAAAGTTGGAATGAAGGGACTTCACGAGGAGTAGCCAGGCAATAAAATCAGAGTGTATGTATTTGTTGGCTAACCTTGATTCAGTCTCATACCCATTACATACAACAGAAGGGCTCTCCAGGGGTCAAGTCAGCAAAAGCACAGTACACAATGTTTGGTTAAAAAATACAAAATGCATAAAATCAGTTGGAAGCTGAAACAATAATTTGGGTTAATTTGACTGAAAAACCTTCTAAATTAACATGCTGGATGCCACTCAAGTAATTGCCATCCAAGCATAAGATATTTTTGGCACTTGCAGGATTCTTTAATGTGTGTTATTTGTATTTCTGTTTATTGTGTTCATGCAACTGTCCCATTAGAGACTCTAATAAATGGAACTTTGAGCTAATTTTTCCCGGTTTACTCATTACTGTGGCAACAAATACTAAAGCCAATATTTTTTAAACTAAAGGTCCATATTTCATTTTTGTTCCCAGGGGCTACTGTGAATGATTAACAGGGTCCTTACCAAGTAAGATGTACATCATTTGCAAAGTCTGACTGTGTCCTTCAGCAAAGTTGATGATGATCATGGCTGTTTAGCTGCAATATGGCAATAGTTTGGTAAACTACTGCGCTGAGAATGAAAATACAAAGGAATCAATCCATGCTTTTTGGAGTACAAACAAAAAGATGAAAAAAGATCCGAATAAAATATTAAATGGCCTAGATTTCTGCTCACACCACTGTGAGCAGAGCTTTCTGTATCCTCTCCAATGATCACTTTTTAAATGTTTTTCCACAACATTTTCCTCATCATTTCACAGATTTTCCACCTTTATCCCTCTTTGAGGAAATAATCCGTAGGAGACGAGGAATTCCCAGACAGTAAAAGTATCCCAAGAAACATGAGACACTTAAGCTCACATCTGCATCCCCATATAACCCAGCATCCTCGAGTCCATACAGTAGCTTGTATATCATGCAGGTTTTATGGACCTGACCCCATTGTGGGTGGGTGAACGGTATCCAGTTAGGGCAGTGATAAACTTCACAGCCAAAGGCACAAAGTTTGCTGCTCAGTTTGGTGGCCTGTGAGACATTACTTATCAGTGCTCTGGTGAATAACAAACCTTGTCTTTTAATGTGGTTTGTGTGATCATGCCAAGCTGCACAAAGCAGCCGTTCAACCCACAGCAAAGTGTGGTTTCAGAGGAATCCCTTTACCCCCTACCCTTAAGCCTACCCTCAAACCCCCTCCCCTCCTGGATGAGCTGCCTCACAATTTCTTGGGGTCCTGCAGATGTGGAGTTAGTAACTGGCACAAGCTACAGTATACAACTTTGCGGGCTGCGAAGCCTCACTGTGGCAATCAGGGGTACATTGGACTGGACTGCAGACTCTAAGTGGGCTGCTGCCAGTGCTTTGAACTGTGAAAATAAATACTGAATAGAGCTACGTTGTGCTAGCCAGGCCTCGAGTCCTATACTCATCTGTCTTGGTGTACACATCAGTGGGAGTGTTTGCCTTGGACTAAGGCCACCGAATGTGGTAGCTGCAAGATTTTTTTTGCCCTGGATCACACTTTAATAAAACTGGCTGCTGAATATGAGGGGCAAAAATTCAGACTCATTTTGCACATGTGATAACTTTCCCTGCTCTGTGCCCTTGTTGAGGATGATATCTGCACAAAACAGTATCTCTCGTGTCTGGTAGAGCGGTTTGTTTCAGAGCTGAAAGAGAGATCACCGGGGTGAGAGGAAGTGGGCCACTCAGAGGAAGGAGGCGAACGAAGCACCTGGGATAGGTTGCTTTGGATGTTTGGACGTTGAAGGGGAACTTGTCTGGTGGCCAACTCTGCGTTTCTTTACAGAAATGGACTGACAGTCCTGTGCTGTCCCCTGCACATTAGTTTTAAAGAGTGAGAACAGGAGACTGGATGTCAGAATAAAGCATTCGCAGTGTTTCAGAAGACTTATAGGTCTCCCGCTGCTATATATTTCTTTATCTGCTGCATTGTAAAGCAGAGCCAACAATCATGCCATACTGCAAAGCAGCATGAATGAAGGGATTTAAATCTATCAAGGAGTTGTGTAGCTTTTGGGTTTAACAAGTTACAAAGAGGATTACAGGGTATGCCATGCATACTTTGCAACAAATACCCTACTCTTAGTTTTGACTGGATTTTCACTCTGCAGTCAAACACTAGTTTATTCTATGTGGTAGCTCTCCACAGGCTGGGGAACTCTAACATTTCATATTAAGTGCATACCCTGAGCTTCTATTAAGATTTTTGATTTATGATGGTGTATCTTTGGCCATATTTCATTCATCTAAGTGAATTTACTGAGCACGCATGCACTTTTTAATTCCACTTCAATATGCTGAAAGATATGTACTGTCTTCTTTAGCTAGAACAACCACACGCTTCTGCTGCCGGCCACTAAATATCTTTGATGGAGCAATTGGAGTAATCCTCAACTCAAGTCTTCACAACTGGCTGCATTTGGGTTTGGTGCAGCTGCATATGCTGGCAGTTCATTTGGTAAAATTTCGATACTTGTGTTTGGTGTCAAATAGTAGTACTTATCGTGTGATTTTCTTTCCAACTCAGCTATTTTTTTTGCTTCATTAATCAGCTTTTTTTCCTTGTGGAAACATCGCAAAACCTTTTAACTCCTTAGCATAATGCTTTAATTGTAGAAGGAGCCATTGGGGAATTTTTATACATCTGAACTAAAAATACTAAAAATGAAAAATGCTCTATTATCCCATTTTAGGTAGTTATTGTGGTCTAACTATAAAATCAAACTGTCACAATAGTCATCCCTACATGCATGAATGCCCCTTTCAAAGTGAGGCACAAACTTGTACCCATTTTTTTGAAGGACATGGACATTTTTAAGTCTAGTTTGGAGAATTTTTATTTTGCGTGTTTCCATTTCACAACAGATGCCATTCAAACTGCTTCTGCAAAAGCATGCTCTCAAGGAGCTCAAATGTCACAGGTGGATTCTGCCTTCACCATCGAGTTCAATCTAACACTGATAGAAAACAGATTAGATTTTAATAAGAGTTACCAGTCAAGGCCGTTGTGACAATTTTTGGTACACAGATGTTGCAGGGTGTTTTGATAAATTTCCCTCTTTTTGCATTGTTGCACATATTATGATCTGGAATAAGATTATTGCAGTCGGCATTTGTTTTTCCACATCTGTCTGGAACCAACATTTTCCTGTCTAGAGCCATGTGCCATCTCCTGCAGCAGATGGAAACTGAAATATGTTGGATAGAAATGGCAAAGTATGTGAAGCCATCGTTCTGAGAAACAGGTGTGGCAATAGTTTTACAAGAGTCTCTGTATATACATTTGGAGGAGGATCGTAAGTGCTTCTTGTGTCTGCTGTAAAAAGAATTCATGGCAGACCATCACAAAGAGACAAAATGCTCATATCTCTGACATGAAGGTATTATGATAGGGATAAAAGTACCAGATGTTAATAATAAATCTAGATAATGTCAACCGTGTTTCAGGAGGGGGAATTCATAAGACTGGTTTTGCTGTATTCCTTAGAGGCATCCAATAAGAAAGTTACCATGTGCAAAAGACATTATTACAAATGCTAATGCTGAAGCAATCACAAAAATGGTTTATCAAGGTAACCAAACATTTTGTGCAGATGTCTGTCCAGTGTGAATACAAATACACCGTTGTCTTAGCATGAGTACCTCAAGTACCCATCCATCAATGACCTCCCCCAGCCACCATCTCCAACTTTTCCAAGGGGGACCCTGGGACATTTCCAAGTCAGCCAAGAGACATATCATCTTGTCCCGGGTCTACTCCAAGTTGGATATACTCTAAACACCTCACTTAGGAGGTGCTTTCTATGATACAGAGCATAGTGGCTCTACTCTGAGCTTCTTGCTCTGTCTCCAAATTGAGGAGGAAGCCAGTTTTGAAGCTAGTACCTGAAACCTTAATATTTCAGTCACTACCATTAGCTTAGCTTTGGAGATGTAAATGTATAGATGCAGAGGTACAGCTATAATTTTAATGGATTCACAGTATGAATTTTATTGTTAGACTGACATGGAGGTGGCTAAAGCTCAGGAGGTAGAGCAAGTCATCTACTAAGTGAAAGGTTGGTTTTTGATCCCTGGCTGCTCTAGTCTTCGTGATGCTAACTCCAAGTTCTTCTCTGATTCATCCATCAGAGTATGAATGTGTGTAAATGTTAGATAGAAAGGAACTTCAGCATGAAAAAGGTGCTTGTATGAGTCATGTTGTATAAAGCGATCCAAGAGCTCAGGTGGAGCAATAACCTCTATATACGAATCCTTTTGTCATCTATCACAGGAAGCTAGCACTTTTGCGTCACAATAACAAAGTCCTGGGTTTGATTCCAGGCTGCTGCCTTTCTGTGGAGTTTGCAGTCTTCCCCCATGTCAGTTGGATCCCTCTGAACACTGGCTTCCTTTCACAGTCTAGACGCATGCACAGGGTTAAGTTGATAGGCGACTAAATTGACTATAGGTATCATAATGAGTGAATGAATGTCCATCTCTCTGTTTTAAGCCCGCAGCAGTCTGACAACTTGTTGACTGTCTCTCACGATATGGCATTTTGGATAATCTATAGCTCTACCAACCCTGAAACTGATGAATCAAAGTATGCCAAGAAGATTATTAAAATGTCTTTCTTCTTTGTTGCTTTTTTCCCCAACCCTCAGCAAATGCAATATGGCCAAATCCATATCATGGAGACAAAAAATCAATGCACAAATCAGTTTAAAAAAATGCACACGGCACATTTTCTTTCTGTGAGTGTGTAGCTAACAATACAAGAATAGGAAGACACATTCTGGCAACAGATACTTTAGTTTGAACCCTTATCAAATTGGAAAAAAAAATCTTCTATGTCAGTAAACAGTAGAATTCCACAATCATGTCAGTTTATAGTGCAATCTAGAGCAGGTTTACACTTGCATGTATTGGCTGGCTCAGCGAATTGCTTTCACTTCTTGCCACATGACTCTAGATTGTTTTCCTGCCTCTGTGTTGGCAGACATTGGACTAGCTGAAGTGAATAATATTGTTGCCATTTGCTTTGTTTTACATTGTTAAAAGCTCCCATTTGAGGTCTTAAGCTTGACTATTTGTTCTGGTCTTCTTTATGATAAAACTTCAACCCAACTATGTTAGGTATTTCTGACATAAGAGCTCCACATATTGGTGTTTCCCTAGATTTAAACCTCATATCAGAGGATAAAAGAAGCTGCTATACTGAAGAAGAGAAGGCCATTGTGGTTTTCATACTCAGTGACTACGTACCTTTATTGGGGACACACTATGTGGTTCAGTACAAACACTGACGACTGGAGGAGGCTAGGGGCCGAGAAACCCGATTCTGGAATAACAGTAGTTTACCAAACCCTCGTGTATGTTTAGAATTGAATCAGTGAGCAGCTGTTCCCGTGTTGAGTGATTTCTCTTAAGCAGACCGTGGTTGTTTGCATGCCCAGTACAAAGTGCCAGGCAGCGTTGGCTGAACTTACTGCAGCTAACCCTCTGCCACGCACGTGTCTTTGATTCCTATGCAAGGCTTGAAGAGCAACATCTTCTTGACATTGCAGATGTTTGTCATTAATAGCACATGTTTGTCGTCTTATTTCTTTTCCATCTTGTATCCTAACAGCTCTTGAACTACCATTTTTTTAATCACTTACGTTTCCTCAGTTTCTTGGAGGAACATCTGAGAAAGATTGATGATTTACTGCCTTGTTTGAAAGAAGCTCACACGAAAAGTGGGGTATAATTTTGTCCTTGTGTGAAAGTTATGCTTCTCTCTATGATGCCTGAAGCCCATGTTACAAATTACTGTTTTTCAGCTTTTGCTTCAACAATTAATTACAATGACAAATAGTTTAGGATGTGAGGAGGCCTTTATGACACTGCCTAAACAGTTCTTGAGAGGCTCAGCTTTTTTTTTTTTGCCTAATTGCTTCATTTCCATGTTTGCCTTTGCTCAGCTGTGAACAGTATACCACACCAGGTAGGACTTTTCAGACGTTTATGCAAGCTTGACCTGCTGTTTTGTATTCATACAATTTGAAGTTCTCATCCTTTGGCTGAAAGATTTTTGCTATTCATAATAGAGATGGACTATATTTTTCCTATTATTATGATTCTACTGGTTGTGTTTACAGTTTGGTTTCTTTTTTTTGCATAATTGGCATGAGGTATTGCTACTTGAGAGAACGGCAATCTTAGAAACTCGCACACTGTCTGCTTCAGTCATTGTCGGGGAGTTGATCCACACGACTGTATTTAGTGTAATGAAAACAGTGCAAAAGTACAGCACACACATTCATTCAGGCTGAAGTTGGACATTTTCCAGAAGAAGGAAATCACACAAAAGATTCAAAACACATGCTTTCTTGAGCTGGTCTACAGAGAAAGGCTGAAACATGGGCAGTTGAAGTGGTTTTGATGAATTGTAACCAGTTGCCTAAAGGGTGTGAGTAACCGTAAATGACTGAATGGTCTGTGAAGTGGACAAAATTTAGGGTATTTAGGGTAACAAACCTGGATATAAGCAAGCACACCCTGGCACTAAAGATACCAACAACTCCTTTAATCATCAATTTAAGAATGGAATTCATCAAAGGGTGAATCAACACCACGTTTTTTCAGTCCAGAACCAAGAAACGGTTATTACTGATTGCTTGTTGACTGCTTGCAGATAATGCTCTAAAGCAGAGCTTCCCAAAGTGTGGGGCCCGCCCCCTAGGGGGAGCGCAGAGCCATTGCAGGGGGGGCGCGGTATGAAAAGGGAAAAAAAAAAGAATGCTTGGACACTGCTAGCATAATGGACAGGTTTTTGACGGAGCTCCCACACAAACGCAAACCAACTTCATTCTGGTTTCACCTGCGCAAGTGCCAAGGTAGGTTTTCCCTGCATCGGGAGCACACGCTGGGCTGTTTAAATCACGGGCAAACAGTATCCCACATTCTTGATTTTTAGTTCACAAACACTTGTTGTAATAACTAACTACTCCTGACATTTTGGAGATGTACTTCTTTATACAGTAAAGTTACAACGGGATACAAATAACATCAGGCCGTTCCTGCCACGATTTGTTCCCTCGGTTCAAATCAAACAGTATCCCACCGCTGTTTATGTTTTTGAACCCATTTTGCACAGAGGGGCATTTTTTGCAAAATGTATTGATAGCAATGTTGAATATTAATATTCAGTTACACAGGAAAAAACAACTATAAGTAAAATAATTACACCGTGACGTCTCTGCCTTTCTAAATGGAGGGACAGTAACTGCGTGTGTGTATGTAAGCGTGTAAAACCTGAAGATTGTCAGATTAACAGTATTTTGTCTCTATCTGCCATTCTGCAATTCATCTCATGTAAACAATAACGTGGCGCACAGCGTGACGTAAAAAAGGCACATACCTTTGATGTTGCGTGACGAACTCTGCATTCCTCGTCCACACGTAAACGCAAAAAAGGAGTTTAAAAAAAAATCTCTGTTTTTGGTGATTCGAAACGCCGTTTACGTGTGGACGAAAGGCCCAAACGTACAGAAACAGCTGCGTTTTCAAAAATACCCGTGTAGGTGTGGACATAGCGTAAAAGACTTAGTAGTGTATTTTATTACTACCTGTAATTTATTGAAGATTACTTGTATTTGCTTAATTGTTTCGCAAATGTTTGAGGTGTGAAATAAACCGCAATGGAGTTTGAAAACAAAATATGGGGCAAATATTTTTCTTGTAAAACAAAGGGGGGCCCAGCAAAAAACAGTTTGGGAACCACTGCTCTAAAGCAAGCCTGCATTCTTACTAAAGACATGAAGGTCAACAAAAAAGTGCACTAACTCCGGACTGTACATAGTATAACTTGGCTGATGTATAAACTGCTTTGCCAGTAGTGATGTTATGAATCCCTGGGGAATAAAATCAACATCAATCCACTGAGCAGAACAGCTGATGAGAGACATTGGGCTGACAGTGATGATCAGTGGATGCAAACATCCTGCCACAGGCTGTTACTGTGCTTATTCAAGAAGTTATGCACCTTTGATAAGACAGCTTGTGGTGAATGCATTTGAATCTCACACTTCTGCACGTCAGCAAGCTCCGAAGATAATCAACTGACGTGTTCTCACTTCTCCAGTGTTTCCTATGTTGGGAGACATCACACTTATTTTAATCTGTTGTTTCAGGTCTTTACTAATTGTTTGGTAACGCTCATTATATTAAATGAGCCTCTGTCAGTTACCTTATGCTCATTTCTATTCTGGGACCCAAAGTAGCTTTGCATGAGTCACACCTCTTGTGCAAAGCTGCCTATCATGCAGACCTTCAGTTCAGCGTCTGCCTGAAACAGGAACTATTTAGTCAGAGGCTCCTCAGCTGATGAACCACCATGTCCTGTCATGCCTGTTAAGGATTTTAAACAAGGTGTAACAAGTTTCTCATTCTTAATTGGAAAAGACGACTTCTTATCTAAATCTGTTCATGTTGGAGCTGAAACGTGATCTGGAATATGAAGCAAAGATAAGAAGGACATTCAGTAAATACTACGCTGTTAACCTGCTTAACTGACTTAATCTCTAAATCACTGGATATGTATAAACTGTCTCTCTCTGTTAGTATGTGTGAGGATTTCCTAAAAGAGGAAAATGTCAGCAGTCATCAAATACCAATGAAAACAAAGTTGTTGCTCTGTTATTCTGCTGGTGTGACCCAGTAGCTTAGTGGTTAGGGCTCATGTCTCATGGGTGCAGATGCCAGGAGTAGTGATTTCCCTATTCTGATTCCTAGCTGGCTTGAGTATTTGCTGCCACTGCCTTATTTTACTATATTTCCCATCTCGCCTCATTTAATCTCAGCCCCATTTCATATGTAATGGGGCAAAATAAGAAAATATTAGACCTTCTCCTCCACCAGCTCAACAAACGTGAAGCTAACGAGAAGCTAACTTAATGCTAAAACAAAGTGGCATCAGCTGCACTGTAGCTTAGAAGCGCCACGGTTACAAACACATACATATATTCTTTATATTTATATTCATTTCTTTTTTTTGTTCATGTGGTCTTGAAGAAGAAGAAGCAGAAGAAGAAGAAGAAGAAAACTTCTATTATTTCTGAGTTTTATCTTGCCATCACATTGTTGTTCACAGTGAAAACATTAAAATCCAAGCAGCTCCTTTTCTGGGACATAACACAGCACACAACTTCACGCTTTAAAGATCTACCTCCAACAGGGGCACTACAAAGATAGCCACTGTTTGAAAGAGCCTTTCTCCTCGTTGCCAAACAAAGCAACACAGTCAATTTTCCAGCTTTGGAAAAAGGATTAAGTCTTGTTCCTTCACAAGATTCCATCTCTTACCTTGAACTGGTAATGGTAAGAAGGGGAAAAACAGAAAACTTGGCCAAACGCTGCCCCACTGTAAGGTCACATTCAGCAGCGGAACCAGAGGAGGCTGTAAATCAGTGGGTTCGTAGTAATGCTACGGCGTTTGTGACACTTCCTTTTAAAACTATATGAAGACAGTGGAGGTGTGCAGAGACTTCTCCCAGGTGCTTCAGATTTCATGACTAGACACAACATTGCACTCCTGACACTGAACTGCACCAACACAGGCAGGATATAATTGCTGTTTACATTATTGTTGCCAGCTCTCTCTACTAGAAACCAGGTCAGTGGAATTTAGGTCAATTTTGTCCTATGTGTAAGACACTTAAAAACTTAAAGAGTAAAGTACTCAATTTCCTGTTTATACAAACTTATGCGGAGAACTTCAATCTCCCCACAAAACCTCTGTTTTCTTGGAAACCACTTTTTTTCACTTCCTGTCGCTCTAACCAGTTCGGTCCTCGGCTGCCGCCTGAGTAGCGGCAGCAGTCACCGGATTATTATCTTGTATCTCTTTCAAATTAAATTCTCTGAAAGGAACCATCTGACAAATTAAGCTGGAAGCAGCTGGCATTGTGATGAGAACACTGGCTTCCTGCCCCTGTTGGTTTGAATGGGTTTCCTCTACCAGCAGTGGGTGGGCGGTCCTGCTGCTAATAACGCAAAGAGGGGCTAGGGGTGAGAGAAGGTCAACCAGACTCTGAGGAAATGAGGCTCTCGAGAAATAACTGGAAAATACGTTTTCCAAAAGGAGGGGGGATTGAAGCCAAACTATTGTTTCATACACTGTTTGTCTCTCTTTTCTGTCCCCCCCCCCTTCTGTTTTTGGATAAGGGAACCATCTCGCACTGCTCCTTTGTACCTCAGAGCTTGAATCCGCAATGCTTTTCCAAAAGCTCAGCACACTGCTGCACCTCACACTCTCAGGGATGTTAGAACAACATTTGGGGAGCCATATCTGCCGCCATGCGTGAGCCCTGTGCTGTAGGTCGCCAAAGCCTGCTGTGAATCAGAGGCTTGATCAGGTAGTTATGTTGGCTTAACTAAATTAAAAGCAAAATATACTCTTGGAGAGAGTAAATGGCTTTATCTGAAGCCAAACTAGCCGTGATCCCATGAACTCATTATTCACAAAACGCACGGCTGCCTGCATGCAATGCCACAAGGACACGCGCGCTGTGCTCTGCTCTGCATGTGTGTGTGGCACCCCCTTTGTACAAAAATAAAGCTTCTAGCTGCTCTGTTGAATAGGAGTTGTGTGCTCATGCACACTAGATTTCCTGTGGTCTAGTCGAGCGATATTGTGGGTCCCGGATAAAACCCGATCAGGAGGCCCTTACAATGAAACATGTGAGATCTTGGCACGCCAGCTTAGGCCCAGAGAATTGTGTCAAAAACAAAACACGGCTTCGGCAAAGGAGGCCAATAAAGACGGAGCATTACGCTAGTCAGTGGACAGTAGAGATGCATCATGTGCGATGGAAAACACCTGGTGCATGCAGGCTCCCTCGAGCGGGGCTAAAGCAGAGGACGGGGCCAGGGTCAACAGGTGGATGCAAAAGCACTCTAGAACCTGCCATCGAGGCAAATGCTTTTTCTCCTCTGACTGCTTCCCATCTTGAAAGAGTCACTTCTGGTTCTCATTCCACCTGAGTAGTTTAACTCTTCCACGCGTGCCTTGTGCAAAGAGGGCCCCACACAGATTTAGTTAATGGCTCTTTTTCTAGTCCCTGTGAAATTAGTGCTTATTTGGTTTCAAAGACGCAGAATTAGTCTGCGGTTCCATGAATGAAGAAAAGAAAAGATGGAGCTTAACCCTTTCCTGTGCAGGTGTGTTACATGAAACAGAATGTCTCTGGTCGTCTCCCACTGAAGGGGCAGGTTTCTGCATTATACATTTATATACAGCTGCCTATTTTTAGAGGTTTGACTGAAATGCATTTACCCTTTCTGTTGACAAACTGGTATGGTTATTCAGTGAAAGATAGCATTGGCACACAGTTTATTGACACTTAAAATAGACGGCTCTGCACCACGTCTGAGGAAATACATCACTAAAGTAACTGGCTTGCCCTGCTGCCAATATATGGACCAATTTAGAGCCTGAGTTTGTTGTAGAATATCAATCAAAACTACAAAAAACTCTGATTTATCATCATAAACGTTAGTTTAAAGTTCAAATTTATTCTTACTCAGAACTTTTATAAAATCTTAACAGTAAAAACTATTTGGACGACTTTCTGTGAGACTCGTATTTATTTTTGTACCACTGACTTTCTTACAAAGCTCAATGAAAACATCAATACCCTTCTCATATCTGTTTATTGAAGACTGTAAATTGAGTGTAACGGCATCTCAGAATCAGGCCAAAAGCTAACATGTCTGCCAGCACCTTGAAAGCGTACTATTACATTACTGTGTATCTTGACTGTTTAATCTCTGCAATCAGTAGAGTCTGCGGGAAGCCACTGCTTGCCTGCACAAAATAGCCGGCACATAACGCCACCTTCAAACTACAGCCAATTGCTTCTTTTAGCCTAAAAACTGGAAAAAGTGCAAAGTTTTTAGAACAGCATTACAACTATGATGCCATGTGATCAATTTTCTATTTAGCTAGATATTTAAATAAAAAAATAAACATCAAAGCTTCTCAAACACCAAGTTAAATGACGATTAATCTAATTTGTTGTCTGTTGAAAAAAACAATGCTCATATTAATGCATTTCTGCAGCCAGTATCTGACAATGACTTGCACATGCACATACAAAGAAACATGCAAAATAATGTTCCAATCCAAGTAACCAGACCCTTCAAGAAACCATACCATTTGTTTTATAATTGCGGGTTTCCCTCAGCAGTCCCATGAATACTTATCTCAGACTCTTAACAGTGCTGGAGAATCATGTAAGATGTGATTGATGAACAGCACAGGAGGCATCTCATACCATAGACTTCACCGACTCACCATCTTTGGATGTGGCACTGTCTCAGTGGAACCGCAAGCAAACACAACATGTGATTTAATGTAAAAGAGTGGAGGTCAGAGGACATGCCGCATGCATATGGGATTTTTCCTCCTCTAAGTTCAATCCCCAAAGCAATATAAAACAAACCTGCTGAAATGTTAACTGCACATGACTTCTGTACACAGAGTTGGTTGAGCAGCCACAGTACGCTACTGTTCTGCATGGCAGCATGGCCCTGTGGGAACACTGCACCGCTGGGAGTTTTTCAGATCGTCCAAACTACATTTCCTCTGTGCTGGGTCAGTCAAGCATGAGCTGATGGAGTTTTGTGGTGGGTTTTGTTATTACTACTGTTATTAATCTGGGCTTTGAAATGAAAAATGATGTTGAGGATGAAAAGGCACACGTTTACTTTGTTATGCTGCGCGTCCAACGTATCAACATTCACTGTAGATTGGGCATTTTATGGGCAACAAAGAGTTTGTTGAGTTTGCCGTTTTTGGTTCCCTTTTACGCTTTTATATGGAGAGTTTGAATCAGTGCTCGATGATTCAACTGTAAAAATACAAAATGTAAAATACACTGCCCTGACCAAAAAATCCATCCAGAGTTGCATTAATTTTCCACCAGGATCTTTACTACAGTAATATTGGGAGAATGACACCACTGCATAAATTCATCCCCAGTACATTCCAGAGATTCTACGCTGGGGTTTAGTCCGTGTGTGAACCACTCTTTCGCAGTTTGAGCCAAATGACTCCTGACATTTTCATTTTGGAATATATTCGTGCCATCATAGTCTGTGAAGGTTCTCAGTCATCCAGGTCATCGTAGTCTAAGGAGCTTGAAAAGAAAAGTGACTGGACTTCTTTAAGTTGCTTGAAGACGTTTTACCTCTCCTCACCTCCCCTATACATACAATCATTGCAATAAACAAAAATAACTGATCGTAACTGGTATATTTAGGTAGGTAGTTGACCTTTGGCCTCGTATGATGTTGCTGAACCTAGACCTGAGCACCACCAGATCACAACACTGTCCCCACAGGTGAGTATGGTAGATACTAGGCATGGTGAGTCTGTCGCTTCATCCTCTTGTCTTCTTCACCTGATGCACCCACCATTTTGGAACAGGGTAAATCTGGGCTTGTTAGATCACATGATCTTCCTTCCCACTTTCGCCAAAGTGCTTGCTCATAGGGGGTATTATGATTGTTGAGTTTTTCTCAGTGTGTATCATTGTAGGTTCTACTTTAAATTATAAAGTGCTTTGAGGTGCCTGTTGTTGTGATTTGGCGCTGTATAAATAAGACTGAATTGAACTGAACTTCAGTCATTTTCTGGGTTTGACATAGGGTGATAATTTAACCCTTCTGAATGACCACGGGATGCACCTTCTGGCATGGTTTCGTCAGAAATGAGAAGTTACTCGCTGTATCAGGTTTAAATAACATGCTGAAACATTAGTCGCTGCATTAATCAGCCGAGAGAAAACTGTTACCTATTTGCTTACTGACTTTTTTGGCAGGGCAGTGTCTAAACATGTGAGTCTGTTGATGACGTTTTTTTTTTTTTTTCACTGGATATGTTAGGACTTCAGTTATCTAAAAGCACACTGTTTGTTTCTAGAATATGATTTTTATTATAATTAAGGTGAATTAAATTACTTTCCTTTGCATTCATATTCTTTTTGTTATCTTGGTATTAGGAAAAAAAACCTTAAACTCATTTTACTGATTAATAATATTACTTATTTCATTGATACTGAACACAGCAAACAGTCAGTCATTGTTATCTGCTTTTAAATTCCATCTCTCTAATCTCTATAAATTGCTGCCTTGGCCAGGATTGTGACTAAAGCCTATATGCTGTTTTGTAAATATTTTTCCAGGCTTAGAAGCAGTTCAGCTCTGCCAAATGAGTTTCACAAATCTAGGATAGAATGAGAACTTTTCCAAGCTCCAAACAACACTACTGAGCCACAATAATGCAAAGTCAATGAATTACCTCGTATTACCCCAGATGACACCAGCAGAACCCAAATGGAGGAGTTGCATGTCAGGAGCAGCTGCCGGTTTGGAGAAAGACACCTGTGTGGATTAAGCTCTGGTGTCCGGTTGAGCTTCATTCTCCCAATGGCCTCGAGCCTAGACTGATAAATGATGCCCGGCTCTCTCAGCGCATAACTTACTGACACACATCTCACAGACATGCTGCTCTGATTTCACAGTGGAAGCGGCCCGGATAAACCTGGATCCAAAATAGAACAGTTAGGTCATGTTCCACATCTACTGGGAATAAAGCAGGACTGTCGTAGTTAAGAATGGACTTGCCAAAAGTTTGGACCTTAAAAAAAATAAAACCAATAAAACAAATAAGGCACTATTAATCATAAAGTGTTGGCAACTGTTCTGAATGAGTTAACAAAAAGTGTGTAAAAATGTCTTGCATTTTTCAAGCCAAGCGGTCATTTTTTCCAGTTCCGCAAATGTGATCACTTACAGCTTTATTTCCGATATTAAAAACCATGTGATTCTGAATGTTCGTCTACACAAGCAGAGGAACAAAGAGTGGGCTAAAGCTCAACTTTCAGGTATAGCATGGGGCTTTTGTCCCCCCCCCTAACTCTTTCCAGGCCGTATCTATCATTAAAATACAACCTGATGCCATATTCAAAATGTTGCAGAACATTCAGTGGAGAGGCCACCTACAGCTCTAGTATGAAATATTCTAATATTCTGTTTTATCTCAGTTCCAAAAAATGTGGTTCTATGAAAGTTGATATTTTTAAGAATAGGTTTAATAACTTCAGCTATAATTTTGTGTCTAGTTAAGTAAGAATGCTACGTTTTGCTGGAACTCCCTTGGACCTCCAAGGATAAGGAGATTTGATATTTAAAAATCAATTTTTATTTATTTATTCATTTATTTTTAATCCCATGATTAATCATTTTGGCCTCATTAAATTTCACATAATACTCTAGGGCTTAAGACATTTACATGTAACAGATTAAACCATTTACAACAAAATAGATCAGGAACCTTTCAAAAAGCATCCCTAAAATTAAACAACCGTTCCAGGGATTGAACAAATCTGTCTAATGATGCTTTTTAAGTGTTATTTGTGTGTTGGCTTATTCTAATTTATTTACGTTATGTGTTGTAAAAGTTCTAAACTCTCTTCTAAACTCGTTTACTTGGCATTAAACTGCTGTGACTAACTCAAAATAATGGTTAAGTTAGAGGCTAGAGCTAGTGAATTTTAGGTATTAAGAACAGAATATTATTAGATTCAAAAGAACCAAAAAGAAAAAAAAAACATCTTTTAGCAGCTCAGCATTTTTAAACCATTTTCCTTTTTAATTAAATACATGACAATGGAGAGCAACAGGAAATATGGAAACAAAGAATGGGGTTTACGTGACACTAGAGCCACTGACTAGGCTTCAAGCTAGATTGTTATGGTTCCCTGCCATGTGTTTGAAACCACTGGGCCACCAGGACTCCGCTTTTGATGGTTTTGTTTGTGGAATGAAACAATGTTTGTCTTTGATGAGTTTGTGCCGTGGCACCAATAATAAGTAATAAACCATGAGGGTGGCATCTTTACGTGATCCACCCAAGAAAAGCTGGAAAAAAAAGAATAAAAACACAATACTCACACATAGTTTTGGGAGAAGTCTAAAAATAAGGTTTATGTGGCTGCTTAAACAAATCATCACATCTTATTGATTTTTTTAGCCTTACATGAGTGTATTAAATGTTCCAATTCAAGCCACCAATTACAGCATGCCTAACTAGCTCTTTGATAAGGAAGTTCCTTACATCAACTTTACCAGTGAAATATTCAACATTCAGTACATTTTTTTACACAGAACGTTAAACACTGTCTGAGGGGGAAAAAAAAACTGTATATGCATTTAAGACCTATTGAAAAAAATCAATCCTCAATCGTATTCTCTAACTAAATTGTATTTTAAATGCCACCGGCTTTACTAAACAGCTATGGTGAAGAGAGAGCTGAGCCAATAGGTGAAGCTTTCAATTTCCAAGTCCCTCAGTTTTAGAAAAGAGATTTTAGATATTATTAGAGTCACAATTTTAAAAGGCTAAAATGGGCTTCCTCTTTAGGGTGGCTCAGACATCCAGGAGGTTCAGGCTTCTGGTTATGATGCCTTCTAGATGCCTCCCTTTGGGGATTTTCCAGGTAGACCAAACTGGGAGGATGTGGAGTAGGACTCAGAACTGGCTCGAGAAATTAAACATCTAATCTGTGTTTGGAAAGCCAGGCTCCTCAAGGAGAAACTGGAAAGTGTTGCTGGGGAGAAGGATTTCTGAAATACTCTGCTTAGCCTGCTGCTACTGCAGCCTGACTTCAGATAAGCAGAAGATCATGCATGGATGGACACCAGTGAGATGTATGTCATTTTGCACAATGCATACCATTGCAACACTGAGTAACACATTGCTGAGTATCACTGATGTTAGCAGTGCTAGCACCAGCAGCCATTTTTCCTTGCAGTTAAACATGCCTGGTACAATTACTCATTGCTTGCTCAAAACATATACTGTAGGCATGGAGAAGAAACTAAACCTCCTGAATCTGCATATAGGACACAAGCAGTGAAAGATAATTTTTTTAAATCACTATTTTCTGTTGCCTACATTGTAGAGGGTGACTTTGCCTCCACACCTAAACAGTAAAACGAGTACAGCCAAGGGTTACAGAGGGATACAGCAGGTTGGAAAACCATAAGATCTGTGCAGTGGCTCAGAGTGGGGGAAAAGAATCACAACTCACAATAACTTCTGTTGTGAGCTTCAGTAAGTTTTCTCAGTGTACAGGCTGACCTGTTGCTCTTTGTGGATTTACACAACTGAATTCAACAAGACATCAGCAGTTTCACGAGCCATCATGGCTGATGTCTATGCCCTACAGTGACACCATACTGTTTATATTGTCTTTACATCAGATAGGATAAGGCTGGAACTTGAATTAATCTAAGCATCATCAGCTTAAATGCAGATATATGTCCACTACTGCTAATGCAAACTAATGCAAAACTACCCAGTATTTTCAGGCAGCATTTGAATAACACAAAGTTAGCAAAGCTTTATTTGTTTTGCAGGACGTTTCACAAAATGAAAATGCATAATTTATCAAAAATAAAATCCCATGTAACCTTTAAATCTGCAGATTATCAAGTGTCACTCTTTGCCTTTAAATCTAACCTCTCGTCTTCCTCTCTCTGTTCTCGCGCTGTTTTCTCTCCCTGTGAAATACAGCAGCTGGACCTTTAGCGACAAACTGCACAAAAACAGTTTGTGTGTTTGCTGATGTTTGTTCAGCTGATAGAAACGTTGAATTTGAAATTACCTGCCACTTAAAAAAATGTCCCTTCATGCTTCCCTCCCCTTCTGTAGCACTAGCTAGATTCTGAAGTACCGCAAACATAAATTATGGACACCTGCGCTCCTTCCAGCTTAAACCCTATAAATGATACTTTAAAACCACAAGAAGTAAAAAGTAGAGATATTTTTTTTAAGGCGTAAAAGTGAAAAGTTAAAAATAAATACACAAGTAAAGTACAGATGCCTAAAAATTTTAGGTACGGAAAATTCCCACTTCTGTATATGGTAGGGCTAGTGGTTGTGCAACATTAATACACTGATAATAAAACATGCATAAAATTTCAAGCTTAGCTGAAAAAAATACATGCACACCTTATTAGATTTTAAACCGTCAGCGTGTGACTATTTCTTAAATTAAAGAGTTGTAAGTGGTAAAACTGACACATCCCATCATCCCATCGCCACCAGCATGCCATGGCAGATTTAAAAACCTGCGACACTAATTAAGCTTGCAAAGGCTATTGGTTAAAATGATTTTTGATCCAAAATGGAGAGAGGGCTGGAGAGAGCATCAGGCACAATTTAAGGCCAAGTTTTACCACAAGGACATCCCAGTAAAGGCAGGAATGCAGCTATGAAAGAGCCAGTAATCCAGCAATATGAAGATATGCTGTTCAAACCTTTAAATAATTTTGCTGCCAACCAATAATTTACTGACCTGTCACCAAGTTATCAGGGAGATTTCACAGTGCTGACTTGCACGAACCCACCCAAGTATTGTTGGATTTCCTCTCGAAACACACTATGCATAAGGTTTACTTTAAAGTTAACCACATTTGTCTCACTTGAGTTTGTCTCACTATTACTTTCATGTTATAAAAATGTGCTGCTGTCACAATCTGTAATCCACAAACTGTGGAAGAAAACAGTCATTGCTTTACATTTATTTTTCCACTATGCAACAACTTTCCTCCACTCTGGCCTTAAAAACGGTAAGCATGGACTTCTTTGTAGTGCTAACTGGCATTGAGGGCTCCTGCCGCAAACACAATCCAGCCAGCGACAAAGTAGTAAAGCATGAAAAAGTCAGGCGGGGTAAAAATCTGTCACTAAGATTACCTGACTGACTGCATTAAAGTGAAGAGGGTTAAGTAAACAGTTAAAGATGACACATGGGTGCTATGTGAACAGTTCTCTCTCCTGGCTCCGTCCAGGGCTGATATACTGTAAAAGGAGAAACGTGAGACGGTGTGTGTCTGCAGCGGTAGCAAACAACACAACATAAATCAAGTCTGTGATGATGTCATTAGATTCCTGTGAGAGTAGCAACATTAAAACTTGCACAGCATGAACGCAGCCCTGAGAGTATATTCCCTGTGCAATGTCTTAATTTTATGTTTGTAATGTGAAAAGACAGAAAACCATCCTCGAGGCTTCTGGTCCGGCAGGATCCACCATTCCAGGATCCAGTGAGAGCACATCTGGTTCACATGCAGAGCTAAGACTGTGGCAAATCCTGGCTTATTTCGATTTGAAATTAAATTTATAAGCCATGTTTATATTCAAAATGTTTATGCTATGGGCTTGAATAAAACTTGAGTTCTGCAAAATGTTCAAATAAATGACTACAAAAAACAGCTGTGATGTGCCTGCCTACCTACTGTACACTGGGCTTCATTTACACATTGGGAAGATATTTTTGTAAAAACCAACTGAATCCCTGGACTATATTTGTCCCGCAGTTTTATCTGCATTACATCAGCTACAGTAATTTCTAAAGTATGGCAGGCTATCCAAGTTTTAAAATTGGGGCATCCATTTTAAATTCAATAGAGTTTGTTATCTTGAGGCACAAACATTTCGTTGGATGTAGTCATCTTGGTTTTCAGCGAGACACACAGCTTTTATCTGCAACAAAATACAATGCATAATGATATATGTATAGTGCTCTGCACTGAACCGTGAACCATGTGGCTTGTGTGGTATGTCAGGATTATTGTCAACAAATTCCACAAAAAGCCAAAACCACCAGTGTATTCATCCAGCTGTGCATTAACATTCCCACCCTGTATGTGGAATTCAGTCCCAAAAGTAAAATGAAAAAGTTTGATGCAGTCAGACTGAACCCCTAACTCCTTCCAGCTCCATAGTGCAAAGCCGGCGTGATGTCCGATTGCAACAGTTTGCAACAATGTGAGAAATGCACAGGTATAGTCTTGTGAATTCACAGCTCCATACTGTTTTTACGCTGCCTTCTTACCTAAACCAGGTCATTTCCAACAGTGAGAAAGCACATGATGTAAAATATGTCCTGCTGGATGCTGTATACCACTGAAAAAGTCACTGGGTTGAGTTTAAACAAGTTAAAAAATGAAATGAGTTAAATGAACTTGATAATCAACAGGATGTTAGCGTCTGTTTTTTCTGCATTTTCAGATTGAAATGAGTAAAAAAAAAGTCTGTCTTTAACTTTACAACATTTAACTTTTTTCTAGAGGACAGTCTCCTTCCAAGAGCACTGAAAAGAATTCAAAACTGTCCACATTTGACAGACAGGCAGAGCTTCACATGTACACTCACTGACCACATCATCAGCCAGACCTCGCTAGTACCGGGTGCAGAACTGGTGCAGAGATTTTTAATAAGGTCCTCACAGATTTTGGTTCATATTGACATGATAGTATCGTCAGTGTTGGGAAGGTTGCTTTTAAAATGTATTCCATTACAGAATACAGAATACATGCCCTAAAATGTATTCTGTAACATATTCCGTTACGTTACTCAATGAGAGTAACGTATTCTGAATACTTTGGATTACTTAACATATTATCATGCATTTTACAACTACATGAATGTACTATTGCTGTGTGATTTATTGCTATTACTGAAGGTCCACAGCTCCGAACCGTAGTAAAGGGACCTCTGGCTAATACGGGTTCCGTGTCGGGCTCGTAGCCGAAAAATAGCTTTACTTTGTTGTGTGGGTCAACTCTGCTTGCGAGAGACAGAGAGAGGTGTTGAAAGGTTGCTCCAAGGGAATTTTAGAACTTAAGTAAGTTTCGGAGGAAAGCGCGAACAAAGCGTACAGTCGAGTTTTAACAGCTTACTTACAACTTGGCTCGTCAGGCACTCTTCTTGGCTGCAGTGGTTATTATTATATTTACATGCTTCCAGCTCCCATTTCTGCTCGATGATAACTCTGATACTTTTCGACTCTCCTTTTTCTCCCACCTCGTGCTCACAAACACATAACGAGTATGGCAGTCCATTCTCCCTGCAGCACGGACTACACTGCCCATGAGGCTACATTCTTTAGAGCTATGCTTGTAGCATTCTGCCTATTAGCTTAGCACAACAACAACAACAAAAAGGCACTCTCTCACCCAGGAAACACGCAGAGCGAGAGCGTTCACCCTGTAACCATGGCAACCGCAACGCTGCCGCCTGGAACTACAGAACGTAGCTGTCAAACAAAACCCAAACAGTCCTGACCCAACAAAGTAACTGTATTCTAAATACCACCTTTTTAAACGGTACCTGTAACGGAATACAGTTACTCATATTTTGTATTTTAAATACGTAACGGCGGTACATGTATTCCGTTACTCCCTAACACTGAGTATCATAGTCGTTGCAGATTTCCTGGCTGCACATCCTTGATGTGAATTTGAGAAGGTATAAAGTTGTACTTATTAAAGTGTAGCACATTAAAAATGTGTATTAATGAGTGTATGAAGAATGTATGAAGCTGTCTGTATTTCTGGTAACAAAGAAGCAACCCAGTGCCACTCTGGAGTTCATCCATGCTCACTTTTCAGAAAAGTCAAGTTTGAATAAGCAGGCAATAGTTTGGAGGCATTTATTGCTTGTTTTTGTGTGACTTGTTGATAATAAAAAACATGCGGACGGTCATCATATTTATTTTCAAGCTGATGTTAAAACTCAGATTTAATAGACAGGTGTTGTGGTAACCCACCAATCTAAGCAGCTTCCTCTTCCGTGCTGCAGGCTGTCTAGTGTCACAGCACAGTAACCAAGCCGCTGCATGTGAATAATTCAGATATGAGTCATCCTCTCCTTTTCTCACAATTACCAATTAGGAGAAGAAAGGGTCCTAAAACGCATCGTTTATAAGTTCCAGTAGTGCAGACATTAATTTTTGCCCAAGTAAAGCTGTCTGCTTGAGTTAGACATCAGGGTACAGTTCAGAGGATGACAGCAGCAGGAGGGCTCGTGCCACCGCAGAGCGTTGCCTTTTGAAAGGATTTGAAACAGTTCAGATGACACGGAGGGGGCAGGAAGTACAATAGTGATGGCAATGCTCTTCAACACTGTAATCCTATTGTCAAGTTCAAGGATTAAAGTCCTTTCATTGTGTTCATTATTTTTTATGTGTGTATGAGTGCATGTGGAGGGTGGTCAGAGGTGTGTGTGTATGTTGGGGGGGGGTCGTCTTAACGGTCGATCCAAGAAAAAGGCCCTCAGTAAATTATAGGTCAGTCCCTTTGAACCTTTGATGGCACCTGCTGCTGTATTGCAGGTTTTTATGTTGCACCAACAAAACTCTGAAAACAGAAACAGGAAAGAGCAGAGATACCCAAAATAGTTGACAAGGACCAGAATTGACCCTGCAGGAAATTCTTCATTTCCTTCCAATAGGGGGGTCCAGAGAAGGATGAGGCATTTCAAATATTTTGTTTTGTTTTCCTTTGACATAAACTCACACTTTAAAACACTTTGCAGTGCATAATTCACCCATCTACACGCACAGGTGTCTGCACAGCTTCTATGTAAGGTGCCATTAACAACTTCAGATGGATGTCTTGCTCCCAAGCCCTTGAACCTGCGATCATGTAAAGGAAAAACAACAAGCAAGCAACCTTGGGTCTTATCAGAAGAATAATATGCACAGGCCTTTCTCAAGAGGTCAGTGAGGAGTTACCAATGACACCAATCAGCCCAAAGTAAGAAAGCAGTCGATGAGCGCGAGCGTCAGAAAAACAGAATATCATCAGGATGACATTTTAGTTCAGGTCAAGATGTGAGAGAAAAATATATTAGTTTCTATTTTCTACTAAAAATAGTATATTCACCAGGTAATTGCTGAGATTTGACGAAGTGTTAGCAAAAACAGACAGACTGCCTGGACAGTCGGATAAATTCAAGTTATCTGAGACCTGAAAGTAGCCAAGAAACGTTTTACACTGATCGCATTGTTTAAACCACCGCAGGATGTTCTAAGCTCATTTTCAAACAGAGATTGAGAAGGTGTTAATGCATCCATCCCTCTTATTTACATACTTAGGAACTCAGTAATCTCTCAGTGGAAGTGGCTTCTCTAGAGTCTGTGGCAGGCGTTCACTCTGCTGTCTTATTAAAGTGACAAAATGTCTGGAGCTGCTTTTTTTCTTTTTCAGATTTATATTGTCACTTTGCCTTTATTGATGGTACAGTGCAGAGAGTGGACAGGAAACCAGAGGAAAGAGTGTCGGGGGAAATGACACTCAGGAAATTGTCTGGGGCAAAACTGAACCCAGGCCCCTGCACAAGCCTACAGCGTAAGGGTTCCCAGCACATCTTGGTGAGCTATAGGTGCGCTCTGAGTTGGTTTAGCATCGGATCTTGTAACAATTTGACTTCTAGGTATGTACATGGATAAGAGAGAACACTGAAGGAAAAGACAAGAAAACGTCAGTTAATCTTAATCAATATTTTTGCAGTGGCTGATGTAAACTTTCTAAAGTACTAAAGTGGATCAAACTGGATAAATGAGCATGGCTAAGTGAGGAGAAGTACTTTGTACCCAGTGATGGGAATAACGGCGTTATAAGTAACGGCGTTACTAACAGTGTTACTCTTTTCAGTAACGAGTAATCTAACTAATTACTATTACTATCGTAACAACGGCGTTCCCGTTACTAACAAGAAAATGCGGTGCGGTCGCATTACTATTTTTCAACAAACAGACAGTTGAAGCTGTGTTCAGCTTACCGCATCTTATATCAGTTGCACGGAAGTAGCTGTAAGTAATCTGGGCACTACAGCTTTAAGCAGCATGTTTAGAGTGTGTAGTTAATGTGTTGTCTTGTGTAGTTAGTGTGTAGTGTTGTGTGTCAGAACAATGAGGCGCCTGCTGTCTCCAGGTAAAAAACAGGATGAGTGATACACCTCCTGCTGTCAAGGTCTCCAGGTATCAAGCTGTGATGTTGTCCTTTATAGTGGACAGAAATTTTTGGAGTGGCACAAATAATTTGTGTGGCATTTTATTGAATGCAGAACAGCTGATTGTTATGTAAATAGTTTGACATGGTTATTAAAAAGGGGATAAAAGGTAAATGGCTGCAAATAACTTTGTTGTTTGCAAAACTTGTGCATATGATAAAATTGACCATTTATATTTGCATTTAAAGTTCTGAAATATGATTCGATAAACATGTTTGTGGTTATTCCAGTAAAAATATAACTTTTTCTACTTGGATTTTATGTTTTTGTCTGATTTTAGATCAATTGTGTTAATACAGTGTGTCAAAATGAAAACATAACTGTAAATTCAGTCATGTGAGGTTGTGCTGAAAAGGATGATACCAAACAAGGCAAAGTAAATAGTTTTTAAAGGTTAAATGTAGAGGAAACATCAAAAGTAGTTAAAAATGGCCAATTATACCCTGGACCCCAGGGGGTTAGACTTTTTTTTTTTTTTTAAAGTAAACCAATAGTTACTTTTCAAGTAATTAATTCGTTTTAGAATCTTGTAACTCAGTTACGTTTTTGAAGTAGTAACTAATAACTATAATTAATTACTTTTTCAAGTTAACTTGCCCAACACTGATTATACCACATTTAGTTTTTCTCCAGATGTGACACGCTTGAAATGAATAGAATTTAAGCAGATGCCTGTTGTAAAGTAATTTTTAGCAACTTGGATATAAAGAGTAAAACACCCAAGTAACACGGCTGCTCTGGATAACATTCCGAATTAGAGCTCCATTAGCTAAGCTATTAAAGATACAATACCAACTATAGACGGCCATGGTTGTTATGTCCTCTTATTTGCTAAAACTCTGTTATACATTTCTGAACATGCAAGTCATCTACAGTTTTGCCAAACCAATACATCATGAGCCTCAGTGATCCAGTGGTGAATCCAGCCTGGAGCCAGTGAGATTGGAAGGCACTGCCAAAAAAGGGAAAAGAGCAGTCATTGTAAACTGTGAGTTTAAGCAGGTGGAATAAAAACTCCTATTAATTTCAATAACTCTCTGGAACACATTAGAGTAAAGAATTTTTCTATTTCACAGAACATATTGATACTGTAATAAAAGCCATTGTTTCGGGGGCCAAGTAGCCAAAATAGCTTATTATTCAGTGATTCCACGGGACTAGGAAATGATTGCCCTCTCTGTGCTGCAGTCAACTCAGCATGATGAACATCACACAGATGAAAGAGGGGGGGAGTGTTTTGGTCCTCACATGAACAGGTGGGAACATTAACTGCAGTTGGCAGGTTGTGCTAACAAGCTGGAGGGTGTTTGGAGGCTTTTTGAGATGTGTGTGCCTGCACTGTGGCTAATTAATCACAGAGCACTGACACAGTTAAAATGAGGCAAATGGCTGTGCTTCTCCAGGAACAGAGGAATAAATGGGTGTGTGCTCTGTAATTGATTCCTCATTTTCACAGACTTCAAACGCAAACGAGAGTTTTAATCAGATTACAGTTCTGGATGATTCCAAAAGAATCGGCCAAATTAAGAAATATTAAACTTACTCCTGGAGGAGCGCGGATTCTCTTCCTGACAATGTTGGGAATATAATGACCTTATGCTAATAATGCCGGTAAAAAAAAGGAGAGAGATAAAAGATCCCCCTCAGGGTTTTGAGAAGTGCTGTTTTGGGTTAGATCTTCTTTTATGTCTTTGGGTTTGTTTTACATTTATTCAAAAAGCAAGCAAACTTTTGGAAACTGGAATGCTCTCGCTGAGCTGTATAAAACTGCAAGAAGGAACGCAAAGAGAGGACGACCTCGTAGCACTTATTGAATTCCCACTTTATTACTTGGTTTACATAGTTTTAAATGTCCGCCATGGCAAACATCTGCCATCCATTCAAACTATTTAGTTAACAGTGATTTAAGGCTAAACAAAAGCAAAGGAGATTGGATGTCACAGTTAGTCTTGGATGTATGTAGTATGTCATGAGTAAGTACTTTTATTTAGATAGAAAGGATTTTGCAAAAGTGACCAGATAGTTTATGATGATATAAGATGAAGCTTGTTTGTCACAGTTACACTGTTTACATGACTTTTTAATATCCCACCAGTTTGTTTATAGTGATTGGGTTTCAATTACCCAGCTGAGTTTTTATAGAGGAACCCCTCTGCTCATGCTGGACTCCAGCGTCCACTTGTACAGTCTTTATTTTTTGGAAATCCCAGTGGGGGCTTGGCCTAGATGTGAATCCACATTATCATCCTTATTAAAAATAATCTTTTTGTATTTCAGTTCAAAAACTTTCCCGCTTCAAGGGTATGATTAATGATTAAGAGGAAAAACCTCTCATCTTTGAAGCTCTTAGAGACATCAAAGCTCTTCAGCTTATTGTTAGACTAGGTTTATGTCCTAAAGCACAGCTAACACTTAACTGCATTAAAGAGAGTTTCATTGAACACGAGGCAAAGAAGAAATCTGGCAAGTGACCTGTAAGCTGTCAAGAACGTATTTCATCCACGTCTATTTATGCTATGTATGTATATTCAGTTGGGTTTAAATGGAGTGTAATATGGATGTTAGCATATAAATGTTTATAGTCAGATATACAGTTCAGTATTTCATAAGATTTTCCCTTGTGGCTGGTTAATGTTAAGACTGTTCTTAACCTAAAATACAGGCCAGGACCTGTGCATACATCATACTGTCTGTCAGATATACATTTTTTTTAAAAAGTTGCAATGTTACATTTGCTAAATGTTGTACTCAATGACCTCAAAGCCAATAAACTTAAATTCGTCTGGTGCTGTATTATTTTATAAACTTGATCAAGTGTAGCGGATTAATCAATAAACAAGGATAAGTATGTATCAGAAAATTAACACTACACATACACTTTTCCTGTATAAATAGTACTGACAGGATTCAACTACCAGAAAACCTCTCAACTTGTCAAACAGCTGGGAGGTTTTGGAAAAACACTGAGAACAGGGAACTCTGTCACACTAGTTTTGTTTTTCTGAGATATATAAATATATATATGAATGAATATATTTTTATAAATTGACATTGATCAAACGGTCATTGGTGTGCTTCTTTTCAGTTTTTTACAATGTGGCAGTTTACTTGTATGTCACCCAACTATAATAACGCTCGTCTAAGTGTCCTTTTGTCACAGATTTTAAATCTGGCATATTATTTTTTCTTCATCTGTTTTCTTCATCCATTTTACTTATTCTACAAATAAATTACTACTAATCTCAGTTTGAAAGTTCAGTTGCTCACCCTTTCTTGTTATGTTGACCAGGATGTTGTTGTTGGGCTCAGACACCTCTTCAGAGAGGCTCTTCTCCTGCAGTCAGACAGATTGTAGCTAATGACAGAACAAGGACAGCTAAGCAGAGCATAAAGCAGGTAGAGAATACACAAACGCAATGTTTCACAACACTAACAACTTTGAGGTAAATATGCAAGAATATATGTAATACAACACTCATCTCTAGCACTGCAGCATTTTCCCCTCATGTTACAAGTGATGTGTTGTTTATGAACGAGCGGGCTTTAAATCAGATTTTTTGCTCTCATGAGCACCTCTGCTGAATATCCCCTGCTAGCAGGGGCCGGATTTTATTTTGATGGGCAAACCATGTACCGTATTTTCACGACCATAAGACGCACCGTACTAAAAGGCGCAGTCTCAGTTATGTGTGCCATTACTGTATTTAACACACGCATAAGGCACACCTGATTATAGGGCGCATACAAGTATGCGTGTTTAAAAATGAAGCGGGAGCAAAACTGAGTTTGGTACTCACATTTTTATTACCGGTAATTGTCATCAATCAAACCCATCGAAGTCCTCATCCTCTGTGTCTGAATTGAACAGCTGCGCTAAATCTCCATCAAACATGCCAGGTTCACTTTCTTCACCGTCAGAGTCACTTTCCGTGCCGTGCGGCTCCTCGGAAATGATGCCGGCTTTTGCGAAAGTTTGAACAACAGTGCCAGCAGACATGTTAGCCCAAGCATCTACAAGCTCACAGTTCATTTGCTTCACAAGTTTTTTCACATCGGCTGTGAGATGGGCACGCATAGAGTCACAGATCAACAGCGATGGTGATGCGTGGAAAAAACCACCTAGTCTCCTTACATACACCTCCCTCAGCCAGTCTTTCATCATTTCCTCATCCATCCAGCCCTTTTCATTTGCCTTAATGATGATTCCTGCTGGAAACTTCTCTTTAGGCAAAGTCTTTCTCTTAAAAATCCCCATAGGCGGCAGTTTCTGTCCATTAGCATGGCAGCCAAGCACAACAGTAAAAGAAGACTTTTCGTGCCCCGTTGTGCGTATCGCTACCGTGCTGGTCCCCTTCTTCTCCACAGTGTGACTCACCGGGATGTCGAAAGTGAGCAGCACCTCGTCCATGTTAGTGATGTGGCTGGGCTGGATGTTTTTGTCGGCGATGTGTTTGCTGCAGTAGGAGCGGAAGATGGCCAGCTTTTCATTATAATCCACTGGAAGTTGCTGCGCTACCGTAGTCCTGGTCTGGATGGAAAAATGGCACCGTTTCATGAAACGAAAGCACCAAGACGGACCTCCTCGGAAATGTTCAATTTTCATTTCTTCTGCTAGCGAAACCGCTTTTAGTCGAATGGTGACCGTCGAAACGCTTCTCCCACTCGTTCTTTGCTCGATGATCCACTGCTCGAGTCTTTCCTCCAACTCGGGCCACCTCGCCTTATGTCCGCGGAAACTCAGCTGCGTGTTCTTGACCTGTCGGAGCTTGTTTTCCAGCTTCCTCCACTTGCGAACCATCGATTCATTAATCTTAAATTCTCTCGCGGCTTCTCGATTTCCATGTTCCTCCGCATAGCTGATGGCCTTCAGTTTAAACTGTGCTTCATAAGCGTGTCTCTTTGCCATTTTCAGGGTTGTTAAAACAACGATGTTCCGCATAATGCACATACCTGTCCTTTTATACAGGTATGTGCGATTGTCCCGGTATATACGATCAACGCCCACACTTCACCCTTTAGTGTTCTCATGGTGTTCTCTACTACGTCCTCCTTACAACACACAGGGCGCACTGCACTATAGGGCGCGCCGCACTTTTTAAAGAAAATCTAAGGCTTTTATGTGCGCCTTATAGTTGCGAAAATACGGTAGCCAGTTAAGTGCCAAGACAGATTAGGATCATACAATTATGCTAAACAAGGAGGGAGGGGCAGACGCTCAGAAACACTCACTGTTAACGTTCGGTTAGGACGCAACCTTGTCCGGAAAAAGTGAAGAAATGAGAGAAAACTGAAGCAGTATGAGCAACTAGCTGCATGATATCAATGACATTAGAGCCTGCAAAGCTGAGTGCAGAATGGAAAATGAAAATATCTGCCAGACCAGGGTCAACAACAGATCTTCAAAGACATCCTTGTAGATGCCAACCACTTACCCGCTTAATCTGGAACAGAGTCCAGTTTTGGGTCAAGTGCTGCAGCATCACCTGTCCTGCTGATAACTGCAGGTCAACCACGACCTTCTGCTACTCAAAGTAAAAATGATGCCAGCCAAACAGTAAGAAGGATGAAAAGCTAGCTAAAATGGTAGCCAGTGACCTTTAGCCACTTTCCATAGTGGAGGAAAAAAAATGTCAAACTTTTGTCCAGGGGTTTGACTCCATTCATGTTCACCCTACTAGTGGTAAATGCATAAAAATAAGGTTTTTATAAAACCACAAAATAAGAAAAGAAAAAACTCACCAACACAAAACTGTCATATTTGCTAAATTAAGCTAAAAGTTGGCGGCCTTATGAGAGCTGGCTCTTATGAATCCCAAAGTGCCGAATCTTTGAAAAGAAGCGGGTCTCCTGTCACTACATGTTAAAATGGTGCTCTTGAACTTGTTTTAGTTTGACGGGAGAACCTAAACGCTACAACATAGCCATGAGTGACAGTCATAAAGGTTGTTAAAACAGACATAGAGGAGAAGAGCACTTTGTGGTCATCAACCAAGTAGTGCCACAGCTCAAAAGTACTTTTGTTGCTACATACTGGTATATTTACACATGCATATTCTGAATTATTTCAACTGAATATTGCAGGCATTATTCCTTTGCTTTCACAGCCACCCAGGCTCTTGGCTACAGTTTAATATGGTTAACCTGAACTCAGTTTCACTGCTGACCTTTAGCAACTGAGGCACAGCAAACCTCCTGAAAATTTAGACCACTGCATTTATTTAATCTCATACACAGCTGTTTTTATCCAAACCCACGATAAGTTAACAGCAGACTCAGTTAAGCGTTTCTCTCGTTTCCACTTGGTGCCCAGAAGCATTCACACCGACACTGGAATGTGTTTTTATTCCAAAATAAAGACTCAAACATAGGTCTCTTCCTGATAAAACTGACACTGGTAGGGAATACTTGCTGGCAGACAAACATATGGAGAACTAAGGTTCTTTAATAAAATCCCTCATCAACAAGTAGCTGTCTTTGAATAACTTAGCAAAACACTTTACTCCACAACCACAATTTAATCTCCACAATCTCTACATTAATCTCATCACCCGTATCTATGATAGATTTTAAAAACATACCAAACTACCAAGCCCACAGCAATTTACATATTTACATACAGAATTCTTGATTTTATCAATAGTGCACATTTCTAAACAATTCTCTTGATGGAAAATGCTAAACTCAGTACTAGCACAAATTAGTACAACGTTTGTGCGTGTTTTTTTAAAGGTTGCCATGGCAAAAAAAAAGGCAGAGGTTTAAAAGGAGAACTCAGAAAACCAAATTTATTCACCACTGCAGATGACCCATTACCAAAATAAAACACAGTCCTAAATCTTCTGACAATACCAACTGGGGACTTGCACCCAAAGAATCTACCAGTTACACTGCCCACTCTTACGAACTGCAAAGATATTTCCACCAAACAGACAATACATCAAAGAAAATGGTTTGGTTTTCAGCTTAACATACAATTTACATTATATGGGCAAAAACACTGGGCCATGCCATGAAGCTCCTAGAACACAGATTTTGTCCTGACGCTAATACCAAAGAAGGTTTTACGACTGAGTCAGAGTCACGGTGTTGGTGACTTTTATCCACTATCTGCCTCAGCAGTAAAGGACCAGACTTTAATGTTATGCAATCTGTGATGATCTTGGAGGTGAAGAAATTTCACAACCAAATTGCTGCAGCACTGGAGTCCTGTTACAGTAGAATGTTCAAATTCACAAATGTTAATAAAGGCAGACTGGCGCTTGACTTACACCTATTGCAATGGGACTGAAAACAGAGGTGGAGTGGAATACTTACCATAACATAAATAGTTCACTCAATCCTCTAAATACAATGATTAAACACTGCCAACAATAACAACAAATGGAAAGGTTAATCACCTTCTGAAATGGAATAACACAGCTTGAAAGGCATCTTTCTATCACTACACAAACAAATCACACACTGAACACTTTAAGTAATAACTGAGGCCTGTTACTGGCCTTAACTGGCTCCTTAAATTGGCTAAACCCCTCCTATAACAAATGATTAATGTTCAACATATAAACGAATTAAAACAGAATGAAGATGAACTCTAAAAAAACCTGACAGGAGCACCCTGGCACCCCAACACTGCCGGTTACACTAACAAATCAAGCTGAAGATGTTTGTGGAAACAAATGTTTGAGAAAAGCTTGGTCTACTGTAAAAGATCACTAAATCTGACCATTTTTTGCATTGTGTAAAAGTCATAAAATAACATAACTAGGTTGTGCACATATGAATAGGTATGTTCTTACTTGTCCTTTTCTGAGCATTTGAATGGGAAAGGTTAAAAAATAAGTTGTGTATTTCTTAGACTCTAAGACAAAACAATGTTTTATTGGAAAAAGGGAAACATTAAACAGGATTCAGAAAGGCGATTCAAAGGTTAAAACCATTACAATAAAGCCCTGTTTCCCCCTTAATAGTGTGTGTGCATGATACTGTCTGAGAGCTGACATCAGGGATGCTTTCATCATGATTAATAAACATACAGCTACACTCTACACATTTTTCCACACACAAACACATAGACTGTATATCATGCAAAGTGATACCACCTTTGGGTCAAAGGGGTTTGATCCAATTATAGCCTAGCTTGAGATCACTTCCACATCTAACATAAAATGTGGCTGCAGCCTGGTTACGATCATATCTTACTTGTTTTCCAGCATCATGAACCAATCTAAACCAAGCTGGGGAATGTTCCCCAGGAATGACAATTAAATGAACAAAGAGCAACCTGTGCAATGAACCAAAACAAATGGGAAGAGTGAGCAGTTGCCAAAATCTATAACTGTGGAGCAGCATTTTATGTATGCATCCATGCAAAAAAAGAGAAATAAATAAAAAGAGAGATTGTGCGTTGACCTTGTATTGTGCAGTCTGAAGTGATGCAGGGGTGATTTCAAACAGATGCCGGACAGACACCTGTATCCTTCCCCAGGTCACCAAGCGATGTGACAACCCTCGTCTCGTTTTGCACCCAATATTGTTGAGTCCTTAATGAAATAATCCAAATGGGATTAGTATGGAGGTCTTTGAAGTCTCATTTTCTTTGCCTCCGGTGGAATATCAGGACATGGTGCTTCTTTTGATCAGTGCAATCAGAATCAACTTCGGAGTGGTCCCCGCTGTGTCGGATCCAGTCCAGGAACAGAAGCTTCCGCATGGCTTCATCTCTGCTGGGAGAGCCAAGGGATTCCCTTATTTGCCACAAATAACGTTATGAGCTCATAATTATAAACTGTTCAGCTGTTGTTGCAGCGTATAAGGTAATATGTCTTTTTATGAACAGATTACTTTAATTAATTTAACTGAGGTAAAACTTGTTCATGAAGCATGAGCAGTGGATGTAAAACAACAACTTGTTTCCTCATCTCCCGGGGTGCAACGGGGTGTGTATTTGCCCGGACATCTGAGCTAATTAGCGCTTTCTTCCGGGGTGGGGGGAGGCTCACATTCGCAATCTATAGCTTGATTCACAAACTTCACCTCTGGGGCTGTCGTTCGTGAGAACCGGCATTTCAAACTTGTTTTGAGGCAAGTTCAAAGTTATTGTGGGAGGATGGTCCTTTGTGTCGCCTTTAATCACTTTGCAGCGACTGAAAGGAGTGAAAAGCATCACCATGACAAACTCAGTCATCTGTGAAAATAAACGCTGGTGTGCATTCTCTATAATAAACAAGTAGCCACATGTTATGACGCAGTAAGGTGTTTGCATAGCGTGTGAGATGATTCATTTGTTACTGAACAGTGTCATTTAGAAATGAAAGAAAAGCCTTAAAAAACAGTGTCACAGTATATATTTACTATTCATTTACACTTTACTTCAAATTCTAAATCTAAATAATGAAAAATATTACATGCATCATCCCAGGTTAGAAGAAAATGTCCTTAAAGATCAAACCAGTCAAAAATATTTTTTCAACCTTGCAAAATGTCATCATAAATCAGATAAATATGTTTTTTGTACATTTTTTTCTATTTCAAAACAACAGATTAGAACAATCATAATAAAACGACTACAGTGATGCCAAATATTGAATCCCCCTAAATTTAAAATTCAGAAAGTTTCAGTTTCAGTGTTTGGTCTTTTGAATGCGTGTTTTTAAGTTTCCTGATGTCTTTCCTGAGATGTTTCAACCCAGAGGTCAGCATATACTCCTCAGAGACTGTGCAGAGTGTTTTATAGTCTAATATATTATACTCCCATCCAAGAGAACAATGCGGTTTTTGTCCTGGTCGCTGAACTGGACCAGCTCTTTATCCTCTTGAGGATAATGGAGGGTGTGTGGGAGTTTGCCCAATAGTCTACATGTGTTTTGTGGACTGAGAGAGCATCTGATGTGTCGCTGATGTAGGGGGTGGGGGGTGGGATTTCTGGAGTACAGGGTATGATCTGTTGTTATGGGTTATTCTGACACTGTACAACCACAGTGAGAGCTTGGTTTGCATTGCCAGTAATAACTCAGACCCAGGATTGGACTCCATCATTGTCAGGGATTTCTGGGTTCTGTAATTTTTTCAGACATCATTTCTGGGCAGAGGAAAAGGTGTGGAGGGCATAGCGTTAAGCGATTAAAAGGTTCTTCTCTGCTTTTTGGATGATGTGGTTCTTTTGGTGGAGCTCAGCCACCTGCAGGCCTGAGGGGTGTGGCCCTGCGGAAGGACTGGCCACACCCGAAGCCACACACCTGCCGCTGATCAGGGCTCGTCGGGGGAGCTACTTAGGAGAGTCTTGGAGCTCCCACCGACGCGGGATCATTGCTTGGGACTCCACGTTAGTTACCCAGTTGGGGTTTTGGTCGTGTAGTGTATGCCTGCCATTGTTCAGTGTCCTGACTGCTGCCGCTATTGTTTCCCGCAGGAGGAGCGTGGAAGGCTTAAGGAGCAGCGAGCACCGGGAGTGCAGACACGGGAGCAGAGAGCACTTGGAGGACACGACATGGGAGTCTGGGGAGAAACACGGGGATTTATTGTTGTTTGATATCACCCTCTGTAAATAAACGCACTGCTTGAACTTTGAGCTCCGCGCCTGGGTCCTCCTTCCCCACTTCCCCACGGTCTGCCAGCCAGACCGTGACAGCTTCGTTGATCACCTCCAGCTTGTGCTGGGAGTACAAGTACAAGACTATACTTCTCAGTTGAAAAAGACTGGCATGCCCACTTTAGATTGGAAAGAGTTGCTTCCCCAAGTGGAGGAGATGCAAATATCTCAACGGACTTGTTCAAGAGTGATTGAGGGAAGAAGCGGGAGATTGCTGATGTGAATGCTGTACTGGTCTGTTGTAAAATAGGAATGAGAGTGTAAAAGAAAAGTGTTGATTTCCTTGTCGAACTACAGTCCCACATTCTCACCCCACTTAATAATAATGGATTGCATTTATATAGCGCTTTTCGAGACCCTCAAAGTACTTTACAATTCCACTATTCATTCACTCTCACATTCACACACTGGTGGAGGCAGCTACAGTTGTAGCCACAGCTGCCCTGGGGCAGATTGACAGAAGCGATGCTGCCATATCGCGCCATCGGCCCCTCTGGCCATCACCAGTAGGCAGTAGGTGAAGTGCCTTGCCCAAGGACACAACGACTGAGACTGTCCGAACCGGGATTTGAACCGGCAACCTTCTGATTAAAAGGCAAACTGCCAACTTTTGAGCCACGATTGCCCCACTTATTCCCACAAACTCTGGATAATGACTGAAAGAATGAGATTGTGGAGACAGGCAGCAAAAATGAACTTGTTTCAAAGGCTTTTTGGGCTCTTCATTAGAGATGGGGTAAGCAGCTTGGTCATTTGGGAAATCTGCTACTCCTTCATGTCATAAAGAGCCAGCTGAGGTGTTTTGTGTTGGACATCTCCTAGGTGAGGAGTTTCAGGCATGTAGTACTGAGAGGAGAACCCAGGAAAGACCTATATGGCACAATGGTGAGATTATACGTGTCAGTTGGCTTGGTAACACCTTAGCGTCTCATCAGAAGTGATGAAGGAGGTGGCTTGGGAGCAAAAGGCCCCAGATAAGCGATGGATGGATGGATGGTCTAAACAGTGAACCTTATGAAAAAAAAGACCTGATTGTTGTCATGGTACTTAAAGTAACATTTGCATAGACATTTGTTTTCTTTATTTTTTAACTTTTTAAGAGCAAAAAGTAGCGTCTAAAAAGTTGTATTGGTCTCTTTGGGACACTGCCTTTTTAGGGAATGCATTGTGTAAGCATGGATATGTTAGAGTAACCATATCCACCTTAGAGGGGTTGTGATATTTGTTTGAACCCATTTGAAACAAATGGTAATGTTGGTTAATTTCAGCTGCTTTTTTAGGTGCTAATATGCCGTCTTATTGGCAATTCAATGACAGGAAATTCAGATTAATGCCTGTTAGGGCTGAACGATTATGGAAAATAATCTAATTGCGATTTTTTGCCCCAATATTGCGATTGCGATGCGATATGCGATTATTCTTTAAGGTCTTTGTCTTCTGTATTATTAAACAAAGACAAGCAATACATCATATAGTATGGCCAATACTATATTACATTAATTTTAAACTGTTCTTTCCTGGAAGACAGACCTCTGTTATGATGACATGAGGTGATGCATGAATTGATGACTGATATTTTTATTTAACTTCTTCAATCACAACAGTATATTTGAACATACACAATAGTTTATTTTTAGCTTACAAACATCTGAGCATAAAGTGCTGACAAGGAACCCTGGTGTAAACATTAAAATGAAAGTCAGTACAATGTGCAGATTGCACATTGATAAAAAAAAATCAGTGGTTTTACCACACTCAGTTTTTCGACATCTGTGAACTACTAGACAGTCATTAAATTAAAAAATAATATTAAATAAATAAAACTAATAAATAAAAAATACACACATCTTACTGATCTCTGCAGTCAGTAACATTACACATAAAGTGCAAACATAATAACAATTGTATAAACACACACACAAACACGCCTTTAAATTAAAACTGGCTGAACATCTTGATTATCTGCAGTAAGTAACAGCAACACAGCACAAACTAAAGTGCACAATGAGTATGGCTCAGCTAGCCATAATCATCCTAGCTCACAGGTTTTTTGCTAGGAAGACCAGCATATCTACTTTTGCTGGCTTTAAGGATGAGCGAGTGCAGGTCACTATATTCCCTCCAGTGCTGAACAGACGCTCTGAGGGGGCACTTGTGGCTGGCACACACAGATATTTGCGGGCCATCTTGCACAGTCGTGGAAAGTGAATGTTGTGCACCTTCCACCAGGCTAAGGGATCATCCTCTCCGTCAATGACAGGGGTCAACAGGTAACTATTCAACTCTGCCTCCACGACATCTTCAAGTGGCAGAGGCAAAGCTGAAGAGGCCGCACTGGTTTTAAAAAGACTACCAAGAGTCTTCTTTGCCTTTCCCCCAGGGGCCTGTGCACTTGGAGAATTTTGAGCAGTTTCAGTGCGAGACCTCTTCTCCTGCCAGATGGGAAGAGAGACATTAGTTTTGCAGTTAGCTTATATATAAATATTATGTGTTTGTGGAAATATAATTTTCAAGGATTTACCTGATTATGTGTACGTCTAGCCGATTCCACCATTTCTGTCTTCAGTCGGGCCTTAATGGCAGGAAGGTTGTCTTTGCTGATGTATTGCGTTTTGAACCTAGGGTCCATGAACGACGCAACATCCAAAAGCTCCTGGGTGTTGAGGTCACTATACTTGTCGTTGAGGTATGCCAGGACCTTGGTTTTAATTGATCTAGTCAGATCAGTGTCCTCAGCATCTTCAGCCAAGACTGATGTTGCCAGAAGATGGAGAACTGGCTTGAGGTAGGAGATGCTCACATTCTCTTCTCCAGAAAGAGCATCAGTAAATTCGGAGAGAGGATGCAGTGCCTTATGAATGGACTCCAACACTTCAGCATCCTGCCAGGTTGGGATGAGGGAGCGTGCATGTCGGTCACCTGTCAATACCTGCGATATGGCTTTCATCTGTTCCAGCACTCTGGCAATCATTTTCTCTTTGGACCCCCATCTTGTAGGGCACTCAGTAATGAGAGAGTGCTCAGGAAGCTTAAGCTCCTTCTGTGCCTCAGTGAGTGCTGCCTTTTTCTTCCAACTGTGCGAGAAGTGCCCCACCAACTTCTTGCACAGCCCAATTGCTCTTGATACTCTACCATCTTTGATTGCATTTTCTGGAGGGAAAAAAAAATAAAGTAAAAAGTAAAATTAGTGTTAGACATACAATTGCAGTTATGATGCAAGGTTTCACCATTTCTCTCTCTCTCTCAAATTCAAAGTTGCTTTATTAGCATGACTATGGGAACAGTGTTGCCAAAGCTATTGTTACATACATCATGACATACAAGAACATAAGACCATAAGACAAAAAGAAAAAAGAAAATACATAAGAAGAGGTGGGTACATCAGTGTGGGGTTGACATAACATATCTAGAATTAACAGCAGTAAAGAACAAGATAAATAATAGTGTGGTGTGTTTGTGGGAGAGAGTGATACACAGGCTCGCGCATACATGCATGCACACGCACGCACACACTCTCTCTCTCTCTCTCACGGCAGTAACTTACCAATAGCAAGATTTAATCTGTGTCCGAAACACTGGAGCCTGGTCCATTCGTTCAGCTGTGCTGCTTTCACCATATTTGACGCGTTGTCCGTCGTTATGCAGACAAGGTTGTCTTCAGGGAGATCCCAACACGCAAGCCCCTCTCTCAGGCCAGCAGCAATGTTTTCCCCTGTGTGGTCTTCGGGGAAGTAGGCCGTTTGTAGGCTGCGAGCTTCGAGGTGGAGGTCTTCGGTAATGTAATGCACCGTCAGACTTTGATAGGGCTCTGCTGTACGGCTTGACCACATGTCTGTTGTCACCGCAAAAAACTCAACAGCCTTTAACTCCGCTGCAACCCTCCGCCTACATTGCATATGTAGCTCGGGTATTGCAGTCTGACTGAAATACGTGCGGGAGGGCATTCTGTACCTCTTATCCAGTGTAGTTACCAAATTATTGAACCCAGGCTTGGTCACCATATTGACGGGCATCATGTCTTTCGCGATGCAGTGGGTTACTGCTTTGGTGATTTCCACGTGCCGTTTTGAAGTGCGTTCATATGGCGTAACACCTTCAAACAGTTCGGTCAGTGATCCTTGCCGAGTAACGTTACTAGGTTTATTCTGCACACTACTAGATTTTTTAGCCATACATCTATCATACTCTGTTTTGTGCTGAGTCTTAAGGTGCTGGTACAAATTCGTAGTGTTTCCCCGAGATGTAGAATCTCTACCAAGACAGGTTTTACACAGTACCTGACTCTGTGCGACATCATCTCTTTTAAACCCAAAATATTCCCACACGGCTTATGTGCAGTTCCTCTTTGGTACTAGCATCCCCGCAGGCTCTGGTTCTGTTGAACCTGAGGCCATTGTGTAGGCTACAGCTTTGCTTGCTAGTTCACTCTCGGTAGACTGTTTCAAAACTTTGCCGTGTCACGTGACCAGAGTGCAGCCTCTGTGGTTAGACAATCTCGTTTGATCATATCACATGTTTTATTCGTGCATGTCACGTAAACAGAGTATAATCGCAGCCTTTGCGGTTAGAAAATTGCACTTGATCATGTCGCGATATTATCGCAAATGCGATATATCGTTCAGCCCTAATGCCTGTACTGTATCTGAGGCTCTGTCTAAAATTATTTTTCAATGATTTAAATTGCATCTTTGTGAAAACAGTATTTAGAACTGGATCTGGACTAAGGACAAGATTTATGATAGAAATGTTTGGCACAAAATCAAACAAAGAGTTACAAAACAGCATGAGCTCAGTCGTCATTTATACGAGCACAAGCCCAGTAATGTACGGTGTGGAGTCGGGTGTTCACACATGGTAGAATAACTGCAGTAGCTTTTGATGTCCTGAGCACCTTGCAAGCTGATTAAACAGAAGATTTACAGGGCCTGGCTGTGAAACACTAGAGATGTATCTGAGCAGCATGTGGTGTTGCAGTAATCAAGTTATTAAGTCCTTACTTGAATGTCCATCCTTCATGCAAGCTGTTGTGCAAATTTATGGCTCGTGTTAGATCCACAGCCTCTCGCAGCCTCAGTGGTATGGAGATAATTTAGCACGGAGAGTAAAAAAATAATCCACCAAACTCTTCCCAACAAGAATATTTGTCCATATGGACATGTTTAAGACTGAAATGTGTTCCTTACATAAAGCGGCGCTCAAAGAGTTATGAATTAGCTTGTGACATGCAAACAGGTGCACATGGCCAGAAATATCTACCAGCTAAGCTAATGTTTATCCTGAATGAGTCACAGCAGGCATAATGATTATCATTCCACAACCTGTCCAAGATTCCTCGCAGTGCATTAGCAACATTACCAATCACGGTGTCATGCTTTGTGTAGATATCCAATCAGCTTGTTTGAATAGTGGCAAGATGTGTGGATCCCAGATGCGAGCGAATCTCAGGAAAGTGAACTCGGAGACTACACCTGCGATTTTATCGCATCTGCAGATTCAGTCCAGTCTTTGCTGTACGTAATGTTAAGCGTCGTTTCTCATTTAACTAATTTGACCTGTTAAATTAGTACCATCCTTATGGCTTTGGAACATTAAGTTTTTATAATCAAAAACAGTTGGTTTAAGGCTAATTTAAACAGGACTTACACCAAAGCTTCATTTGTTTATGTAAAGCCCATTCTGTTATGTCTCACTATGTGTAATTTCATTTGTCAGGGTCTTTGTGCAGAATAGGAAATTTAAATGTTCACAGGCCTGTATATACATGACCGTAACCAGCCATGAGCTCATATAGGTCTAGTTTTTTTCCCTCCTCCAAAATAAGACAGTATAAATCAGCACACATAAATGTGGGATTCTCTAGATGGCTTTTACTTTGAAAAGACTCTTTGGGAATTCTATGAAGTTATGGCTTGCCCCACGGTGCCTCTGATTGGGTTGTGATTAAGGGGTTAGGCTGACACATAGTTCACGAGGAATGATTATGAAGTTTATGATGGTTGGTTTAGGCACAAGAAGTGAATCAGAAGAACTCTTTCCCACAGTCCCATTTTACTGGAAGCAAAGGAATAGCTCTGTATTTATTTTGCTTTATACACACAACACTCTGCTCTTTCATAATTCTGAATACACAGTTGCTCCTTATAAAAAGGGAGATATAGAAAATAAACTTAACTGTATCAAAACTATAGCACCTATAGTTTTTTTTTCTTGTCACTGGAGCACAGGTAGTGCACTTGAAATATGATACATAAAAACAAAAAAACAACCTAGTCTTCTAAACCCCGGTTATGGCTCTGTCTCTCCACATTTTCATGGGAAAATACATGCGGAGATTATTCTCAAGTTTAAAACCAGTACTTACTTGTTTAAGGCTACACATGTCAAAACGTTTCTATAAAATATTTCTCAGTTTATTCTCGGTAGTAAAAAAAAATAAATAAATAAAAGAGAGAAAAAAATTAATTTCCCCATTCTGACATCTCCCTGAGCTTTCAGCATCTTTAGCAGAAGGCAGATGTCTCAGTGGTTTACACTGTTGCCTCCCAGTAAGAGGGTTTAAGTTCAAACCTGGGAGTATGCATGGTTTCTCTGAGAGCTCCGGTATCTCCCACCATTAAAAAAACATGTTAGGGAAATTTTGCCTTGGATACTCTGGAAAAGAAATTTTTAATCTCAACAGTTTCTTGTCCTGTCTGAATTCAGTTATAAATGAATCTTCCTGCTCTATTTTTATTGCCACCTCTAACTTCACTATTATTTTTCACTATCACCGGTATCGTCATGTTTAAAGCAACAGCAGCCACAAACTACTTGATAGAAAGCTCCAGCAAGGCTGACTTCTGCATTAGATTTACACCACAAGTCGTACCTTGGGTTTTCAGTCAAAGCCTTCTGAAACCTTATACTGTAACCTGACTTGGAACAGCCTGCCACAACTGATTGGTTGTTTCCTCCTATGCATTTCTGGATTCTACTACTGCTGAAACCTTTTAAATGGACTCAAAGGAAACAGACAAACTTGTTTTCTGGTGGTGAAACTGTGGGGCAATGGAAACACACCACAGACTAGTATATATCTTGGCAAAGGTATTGCTCTAGGCTTTGTTGTAGATATCAAACAACAGGTTTGTCACAGAAGGATAAATTAGGATAAAATGAGCAGGTGGCTTGTGAATAAAATGGTACATTTAGCCTGTTACAAAGACAGTGGACAGACAAGAGGACAGTGAATGCTGGACTTTTGGTTGTTGTTCTATGAATTGTCTATGTTAGTTTGGGAATGCGGCCTCAAATAAATACATAACAATGTTACTGGTGTAAAAAAGTGCCAGAGATTAATAGAAACTCTGATTCCGAAGATGATCTTTCGTGGCATTTCCTTCTGTCCTGCTCCGCTGACGTGTCCTGATCGATTTCATGGTGCATGGATTTTTACAAAAAGCTACTGACATTTTAATGTTATCAGAATTTCTGCTGTGTTAGGTCCTTGGTTACTATTACCATTCAGATGTGCTGACATTATCTCAGAGCGGGCTGACATGCCAGCTGAGCCGCTGCTTGGCAGGCTGACCCACAAACCCACACCCACCCTTGGCTCAGCTCAGCTACTGGTGAGATTTACCACAGACAGAAACTGTCGAGAGGTTTCAGCTTAGACAGCAGATCGTTGCTCTTTGGTAAATGCACGCTTTGAGTTTCTGCCACAACATAACCATCTGAAAAAGTTTGTATTTCTTGAAATCTTCTAACATGATTCAAATACTCTTTTTATATCCAAAGAGCAAAATTAAAAACTTTATCCAGTGAAAGAAGAAGTTCACATTCCAGCAATACACAGCGGCTTGAAATATTTATCTGATAATAATAATAACGATGGATTGCATTTATATAGTGCTCTTTGGGACCCCTCAAAGCGCTTTACAATACCACTATTCATTCACTCTCACATTCATACACTGGTGAAGGCAAGTTACAGTTGCAACCACAGCTGCCCTGGGGCGCACTGACAGAAGCGAGGCTGCCATATCGCGCCATCGGCCCCTCTGGCCATCACCAGTAGGCGGTAGGTGAAGTGTCTTGCCCAAGGACACAACGACCGAGACTGTCCGAGCCGGGGCTCGAACCGGCAACCTTCCGATTACAAGATGAACATCCAACTCTTGAGCCACGATCGCCCCTGAATATAAAGAATGCCAGAAAAAAAAGAACGCAGCCTTCTCCTTGCTTCTTAACCTTATCTGTCATGCCCACGTCTTAATTCTCATCAGCTGGCAGAACTGTTAGCATACAGATTCTCTCAAAAGTTAGTGTCTTCCTGTAACGTGAGAAGAACTGACTTTAGCATGTAGCCCTAATGCACAATTGCATGGTTGTCATACAACAGTTCGACAAAATATGCTCCTAAAGCAGTGGAATGGAAAAGCAGCTTTTGTACAGTGCATGTGTGAAACTCTTATGGAAAGCTAGGATAATCTGTTATCACAAATGCACAATTGAACATTATGGAAATGTGAAATTGTATGAAATGTATGAAATTGAGGAAATAACAATGATTTATCATTGACATAAAGACTGAAGGGGAGCATTGGAGAGGAATGTGAAGGAAATACTGTGTTCGGTGTCAAAAACAAGGTCCAAGTTTGAAGCCAGAGAGTGCGCTGTAAACGATCCATTATCCCTGCTGTCGGCTTCACGGAGGGTAGGAGTTTAATCCACATGATTTACTTCTAAAGATTGCCGTCCAAAGAAGGATCTCTGCCCACACACTTTTTGACTTACAGAAAATCTGCAGCTAAAAATAAATGTTAAATGGACAAGGTGTTCCATATATTCTGCACGGAGCATATCTGACTCACATGTAATGTTATATCACATAAGGTTCTTATATTTCATAGCACATCAATAAGGGAAATCTCTGTTTCCTCAAACTGATGACTACACATTTTTGCTGAGATACTTGGGATAGAAAATGTTCAGCTATGCGCTCCCTAGCTGACTGCCCTCTTGCCTCCTGCCTGCTCTTCTCACTAAGCTTACCCTTGACATTTAGGGGAGGTTGTGAAGTTTTTCATGGACTCCTGGGAAAGAGCCACACAGCACAAGACAGGGAGGGATGTAATGTCTTTTCCAGAAGTGATGAATTTTAAACTTTCTTTATCAGCATGCCTAAGAAGAAGTAAACTGAATGTCTACAAACATTACAGTGAGGCCAGGCAGCCAGTGGCTTCTTGTTTTTGTCATTTTGTCATCCGGTCTGTGCCATCTTTTAAATTTAACTTCACCTTGTGACTAGTTTTCTTACTTATAGTATCTTCTTTGCAGCTGCAGTGACCCACTTTTCCCTCAGAGACCTTTTATGTTTTGTTGGGACTGAGTTAATCTGCAGATCTCTATAAAATAGTGCTGCATACTTAATCCTTTTAGTGTCTAAGCCCACATTCTTGTATCCAACATTTTAGGTCCACTGAGTTCTCTGCTGTAGAGTAACTGGTCCTAGGGCCCAAGCAGATTCCTCATAGTTCAGCATTAGGCTAATTTATATTTCAGGAGTATTTGCTATGAGTTATAAAAACTGGGTAAAACAGCAACCCGTCTGCCAATATCCTCTGGAAATAGTAGTGACCACAGTTTTTGGACATTCTGTAAAATCCCCACCTCATGTCTATATATTCAATAAAGTGTCCCGAGAATACAGTAACCTTATCTCAACAGAAAGACTGAAAGAAAGGAGAAAATTATAGCCTATATCTGTCCAAAGGTAACAAAATATATTTTCTAGCGCCTTATCTTCTGGAGACCACTAAGATAATTACCCTAAACCTTACCCTAAGCTTTAAAGTCAAGTAGGCTAAAAGATCTCAGAAACCAACACATCATGATATGATCTAAAGAAACAGTTGAGAAATAAAGTCAGTGACATATATCAGCCTGGAAGGGGTTACAAAGCCATTTCTCAGGCTTTGGGACGCCAGCAAACCACGGTGAGAACAATTATCCAGAAATGAAAAAAACTTGGAACAATAGTGAACTTTCCCAGGAGAGGCACTGACGACTCATCCAGGATGTCACGAAAGAACCCAGAAGAGCATCTAAAGAAATGTACAACTAAAGTCACAGTTATGATTCAACAATAGGAAGGAGACTGTGGAAAAATGGCTCTGAATGGCTTAAAAAACAAAAAACAAAAAAATGAATGTAGTTATTTTTTGGGGGGGTTTGTGGCCTACTCAAAGCCCCGACCGAAATCGAATGAAATGCTTTGGCATGACCTTAAACAGGTCGTTCACGCTAGAAAACCCACCAATGTGGATGAATTAAAACAATTCTACAACGAAGAGTGAGCCAAAATTCCTCCACAGTGATGTAAAAGAGTCGTTGCCAGGTTTTGCAAACACTTGATTGTAGTTCTTGCTGCCAAGAGTGTCACAACCAGTTATTAGTTTTAGGGGGCAATTACTTTTTCACTCAGGGCCAGGTAGGTAGTTTGAATACATTTTTCCCCATTAATACAGAAATTCATTTAAAAATGGCCTTTTGTATTTACTTGGGTTATCTTTGTCTAATATTAAAACATGTTTTGATAATCATGTAAGTGTGATAAATATGCAAAAACAGTTTCTCATCTCACTGTATTTATCCATACCTTTGAATCCTATCATGGGCCAAAATGGTACTAAACCAGGGCTCAAGGAACTATGCTACATTTCTTAAAATACAGTTTAGTTGTGTGCCTAAACTTAGTGAGAATTGTTTTAAACCACTTCGGGGGCGATCGTGGCTCAAGAGTTGGCAGTTCGTCTTGTAATCGGAAGGTTGCCGGTTCGAGCCCCGGCTCCGACAGTCTCGGTCGTTGTGTCCTTGGGCAAAATACTTCACCCGTTGCCTACTGGTGGTGGTCAGAGGGCCCGGTGGCGCCAGTGTCCGGCAGCCTCGCCTCTGTCAGTGCGCCCCAGGGTGGCTGTGGCTACAATGTAGTTTGCCGTCACCAGGGTGTGAATAGGTGGATGACTGAATGTGTAAAGCGCTTTGGGGTCCTTAGGGACTAGTAAAGCGCTATACAAATACAGGCCATTTACCATTGTAGTCTCAGCTGACACTGGATGAGAGGCAGTTAACACCCTGAACTGGTCACCAGCCTAATTTTGACCACCCCTTTAAATATTTCCATGCTGTAACACGACAGGAACCTTTAGTGATTGCTAGTATCTGCTCAAAACTAATTTCTTCAAGGAGCTTCACTGTGCTGAGCTGCCAAAGAGAGATGAGCTTATAAATCTTTTCAGATTTAGTAATTTAAAAGGAACTTGGCGGGGGATGTGATCTTTTTAATAACCTCCACTGTGATTTGTGCCAAATTACTCAGAATTACACTGCAGCTAGAGATAAGATTTGAGTTTATTGGATTTTTTTTTAATTTTTTGCCAGCTTTGTAAAGCTACAAATGAAGCCAGGAAGTTGTTAATCTGCCTTAAAAAATAAATAATTTGACTTAAAAAATAAATAAATAAAACAAAACCAAAAAAAACTTTTCCATCATCCAGAAAACACATTTCAGGAGGAAACAATGAATCTCCAGAACGTCTTTACAAAGTTTATGGGAGTAAGTGGTCAGGCTTATTCTGAAATTTGGCTCCAATTAAGCATTAGCAGGTCCAATTCAAAACCATATCCACCAGTGTCAACTTTCAAAAGTTATTTGTTGAATAACAACTCACTCTGGCCTGAGTCTACAACTTTCCTGGTTCTCCTTTCTATTCCATTATCACAGCGTGGAAGTTGGGAAAAAAAAAAAGTAGTATGAGCCCATAAATCCTATTGGCTGGTGGCAGAAAGGCCTTGCTGACTGAGTTTTGCCACTATTTTAGCTTCCATTTATAGCGTGGCAGCACTTCCTGCTATTGTGTGCCAGGAAAACCCAGGCCCTCTTGGCTGCTCTCTAATGTCCTGCCTCTCTTATCCAGCCCAAAACTCAAAGAAAAATCACACACATACAGACCAACACTAACCACTCTCCGTCTCTCTCTCACACACACAAACGCACAGAGCTCTGTTGGTGCACTGCCTCCTACCACTGCTCAGATAAGTGTACAGGGCTCCTGCTTAGACACAGCAAACAAAGTGCTTTCTCGGGTCGATAAAAACTGATGTTGAACTACTCAAAAAATAAAATAAAATCAAGCCAGTGGCCAGAGGTCCTCGACCAGAAAAGGTTCTGGGCTCTTTAAAGTCACTTGAGACTATAATTGGTATTGGAAAGTTTTTCATTTGGGAAAAACTCCTGGCTCTGGATATCACAAACAGCCTATGCTGTCAGAGACACTACAGAGGAAGCATTTCATTGCTGCACCTCATCAATGAGCTGCACACAGCGTGGATTACAGATTTAGACTCCAGGCTTTCACTCCTTTTCAGCTTCATTCACGTCTCATCCATCTGAACGACTGGCAGCACAGACTCCTTTTGTCTGTGACGCCAAGGCCCTGGAGTTGGGAAAACCATCAGAACGCTGTAAATCATCTCAGGGACTGAGTGTCAGCCAAAGTATCCTCAATTACTGGACCGCATCTCTGTGGATCACAGTTGTGGTCGACCTCTAACTGCACACGTCTTTTAACATCTCTCTCGTCTCTGAGTGGAAGGCTGAGCCTCTCTGCTTGATACCGTGTTTTTGGAGATGATCTAATTACTTTCGCAGACAGCTGATAGTGCCTGCGGAGTGATGAGTAAGAGCGGCTGAGATAACAGAGCAGATAGTTTGTTGTGGGTGGCAGTTGACAATTAAAGTCTAATCTAAACGGTGGGAAAGTGGAGCAAAATAAATAGTTAGCACTTAATTATCTTACGATATGAGTTATTTTAAAGGAAAGAGTTTGAAAGCATGCTTTATTCTGAGGATGATGGTGCCAAAATCCCACATATGTACTGTGATAGGTGAAGAACATCTCAGTAAAATAGCTGTCTACACAAGGCAAAAAAGCTATACAACATAGTAATTTATATATATTTTTAAAAGGCTTCAAATGCCTATGAACCTACAGTGTTACATTCCTTCTGGTCTGCACAGATACAATCTGAGGAATGGATAAGTCAGGAAAACATCTTTACTATCATGAAGCCACAAAATGCAGGAATGTGAAGTATGACAAATATGGCTTTTTTGTTTTTCTCTGTGCATATTTTACTCTTTTGAATCCAGCCAGAATCCACCTCAAATGCAAACGTATGCAGAGACCCAAATGCCAAAAAGCATGTTTAAAGTCCGTTACTGCTCCTCAACTATATTTGCTGTAAATATGTATGCAAGCATTCATCAAACTCAGCAGAGAAGAGACTGTCTTGGTAATAATTAACGTTTAAACACCAAACCATGGTAAAATATAGAGCTAGACAGCTGCAGTTACTATGTGGTTATTTCCAAAAACAAAACCCCTTCAGCCATCATAAAGTAAACTGCTATCTAAAAGTAAAAAGTAATGACTTTTTTGATTATATCAGCCATTTATAGCAAAAAACCCATGCAGCTGTTTACTTATGTACAGTATGCTGAATGATGGTGATGATGGGTCAGATTGAATGTAAATGTTTTAACTACCACACAGCAGTCATGCAAAGTGACACAAAACTACAGCCAATATTTCTGCCACAGAGCTGAATGGACCTGCTGTTTGTGTTAGCTTGTGTTAAAAGGCCGGCATCACTGGGAAAGGTTTTATGATGCAAGACATCCGTGTTAAAGTTTAAATCTACAGCAAAGCATCCATCACATTTGGACCAGACTCATGAAGAGCAATCAGGAATACCACCAAAGTGCAATTGCAATATCATATAACGCTAAAAGACAACACTTAAATGTGGGCTTACGCATTTTACTAAATGTGTATCGTGCAAGCATCCCAATACAGGCTGCAAGCAGCAAGGAAAATAAAATCAGCTCCATTAAATCAGTATGAAGTAAGACATAATCAGGACTGCCAGACTGGATTTCTGCCCACCTGGGAAATGTTTTCCTATAAATGGGTTGGTGAAAATTAATTTGGGTGGATTGTTATCTTTGAGTTTGGGTACTTTTTGTACCATTTGGTTTCCAGCCACACACTGAGAGGCAGCCAAAGCCAGAACTCTCACCCGAAAAAACACGCATGAAGCACATCAGTTTAAATTTATTGTGACTTACACCTTCCGATTACATTTACTGTCTAAGAAATCATATGGAACTGCAGATCCCGCGGTAGATTTGCCATATTTTTAAAGTTTTATTCAGCAGAAAAGTAATACACTGACAGTTGTCAGTGCCTCCAGTGGTATATAGCAAACAGGCACTGCCAGTATCTGCTTTTACCAGTTAAATCTGGCAGCTCCGCAAACAAGCAATGGCAACAGCAGGGGGCATCCATCTGACCTTAATTAAGTTTTAGTAGCATCAGTCTACAGCCTGTCACCGAACAACAACTTCAACAACAGCACAGACCAGGCAGCTTACCTTAATGAAGTGTACCAGTAGCCTCTCAGCAGATTAGGGAAGCATATGCAGCTCAAACCTACTAACAAATCCACCAGAAAGGCTGTTTTTTCCCCTAAGGGGTAGCAGGTGAGTCCACCATCAGTATAAACAGATTATTCCTCCACAAAATGTCCAGAAGTAAACACCAAACTATGGGTTAGCTGATTACATAGCTGAGGCCGCAGGTTAGCATACTGGTGTAAGGCCAAACCAGAAGTCAGGTCACTGAGAGTTTAAGTAGTCTGCATTGGAAGGGATGGAAAACTACGGGATGACTAAATAAAAAAAGAATGACTGTATTCATTATAGCTGAAGCAGTTCCAGCGTGGCTGACAACCCATTGTTTACTAGGACCTCTGAGGGAGGTGAACCATCTTTAAGACAATATGTGTCACCTGTGCTTCTTACATGGGCACAAGCATGGCTAATGAGAGCAGGAGGGGGGGAGGGATCCAAGTTTAAAATAAATAGAGTCTGACTTCTGGCTGTATAAAGCACATTCATCAAAACCTTTAACTTAATATGAAAGATAGACAGATCTGAAACCTGTATTTTTTAATGCTGACCAGCAGGGGGCAACTTCCCTGGTTCCACAAAGAAGTTCAAACTTCTTACTTAATTCAGTCAGCTTTTTCCTCTTGACTTTATTTCGACAATCTCTGGATATATAAGTCTTCTACATGCAGTGACGCTGATATTATATCTTAGTGTAAAAGAGATATAATGCAGTCACTACCCAAACAGTCGTGCCATTCCTCAAGTTCCGAATCACTTCCATCCCTTGCACATCACTGTTAGCGCTATAACCAAACATGGCGGTGTCACAGTGTTAGAAATGGTCATCAAAAACACAATGTATGACATCACAGTGTCATACATTGGATCAATGCAGATTATGGCTATAAAATAGCTCAGTCAGTTCCTTGTTCTGCACAACTTAAACCAGTAATGCTGACACCAGCATCTGTCTCCAGCTTTGATTACTTGACTATCTACATGTCTCTGATGAATTATTTTGTTTTTGCCAGCAGAAGTAGCTTTCCATACTTGTAGCCAGAAAGGACTTTGGAGTACCAGTAAACCCTTCATGATCCATTATACGTGCCCTTACTCAAGATAATGGCATGAAGCGCAGGAATTTACTGCTATCTGTTAACCTTGGAGCCTCCTCCGTTCACTAAGTAATAAAAACTTAAATGTAGAGCATCCTTACTGCTGCACAGATGTGAACTGAGGTCTGTGTAGGCTTCTACATTTACAGCATCCATCTGATCAGATGATGTGTTTGCTGACACTGTTCAGCAGCAACAGGAAGCATGTGAAGAAAATTTGGTGCCATAAGTACTTTGAACTGTCTTGTAAAAATGCCTGAACACAATCCAAGATTTACTTGTTCAAATGGTGGGTACAAAAAAAAAGCATTAATAGATCCTATAATTATTGCTCTATAGACTGTATAGCTTTCTGTCTCAGTCTGCAGCATGCTGCCAAATCTCAATAAATGTTTTTTTCTCAAAAGGCCTGTCTCTTCACCTCACCTCCTCATCCCCAAAGACAGTTTTTAAGTATCAGCATGTATTTTATATCTCAAAGAGCTGAAATCAAATAAGAGGAAGATGCAGGGTCCAAAGAAAGCAGACTGTAAGAATGGAATACGAACCAGGTGCAGAGTTTGGAGGGTCTTCACAAGACGCTCACCACCAAATTTAATCGCCTGGAAATATTCAGGCAAAGCCTCCTCTTAGCTGACCTGTTGAACTCTCACATTTTGCCTTTTATGCTTTGCTCACAGTGGGCTCAAGAGCCTATTTGACATATATTTTATATAGTGGGAGATAATTTCTCCGTTACTACAGCTGCGTATTTGTGTGCGTAATTTAAAATCAGTCACTGAACATATACGTTCAGCTGCTGTAAAAGAAAGAAGGTGCTGTTTGTTGCTTTTTAGATGTAACTATTGTTGGAATTGAAAATGGAAATTACCTCTGGCTCTGCACACATGCACAGTGCATTAAGTATTCATGCCAGTGCGCAACCAACTCCAAAAGTCATTGTGTTTTTTGATTTGTTGCCATTTTGCAGCATGCCTGCCTCTGCTGGGATCATCAGAAATCCAAACTAGTAGCGAACTTAAACCTTTTCCTTCTGCTGCAGCTCAGAAGCTTTTTTTTAGCAGCTAAAAGTTCAGGACACGGAAAATTACCTCTCGCTTGGCATAGTTACTCATATTGTGTATTTATCTTATTGTTAAAAAAAAAAAGTAAATATAACAAACTGGAGTATGTACACTGTAAGTCTGTTAAATTACAGTAAATTAACTAGGTTTTCCAGGATTAAATTTCATTTTACATGTGCCCACTGCAATCAGTGACATCAGTTTGTTGCTGACACAATGTCAAACAACATTTTAACATGAACGCTAGACAAACATTACAATTTTTTACTGTAAACAGTCAACTTTAACACAGTTTTCAGCCACGGGTGAGCCTAAACACACTTTTACTGAAATTACACTAGTCTTTCAGCAAAAGAACAAAATACTACATTCCACTACAAATATGTACAATTCTTTACACTTTTATTTATTTTAATTCAAAGACATCAGTGTTTACAGTATTCACAAAGAACACTGAATTACTGCTGGAAATTCCCTGTAGTTTGTCACACGGTAGTTACTGCCATTTCAGTGTTGCAGTACTGTTACAGTACTCAAACTCATGGGGTTGTATTTATTTGGAGGCATCAATAATTTTCTATGCAGAAGTCAATCAATTACAATGTCTGCAAACAAAAGAATCAGAACCACAAGGAGCAAAGCCAGTTTAACACTAAAAATCCTTTTGGCAGTTTTAGACCAGAGCACTGCACGTTTATGTAGGATAAGAAATACACATGCAACCAGAAGAAATTGTGCATTTATAGTATTACAGTACAATATTGCTCTACTATTATTTTTTGTTTGACAGCCAACTAAATAAACAAATGGTGTTCGATAGGAACATGTACTGTATATACTAATATCCACTGACTTATCAGAGTTAAAATCCACTCAGTTTCAGTCAAAATCATGTAGCGTTTACTCTTTGAATCACTTTACAGATCACAAAGATGAATATGGATTCTGGATTTTGGAGCCGTACTGCAGATTCTATAATAAAACAGAAACCACAAAAACATAACGATCTAAAGCCACAGGTAATTAAATGAGATAATATCACCTGAATATTGCGCTATGCCTCTTATTTCAAGAGATCCTACCATATATAAGATGTATAGAATAGAGGGCATTTTGTCATATCAAAATGAGGCAGTAAAGCCTCAAACCATACACGTGTCCTTTAACTTTAATGTCACTCTGAAGTCAAACTTTAGATTTTTCTGAACTTTTTTGCCTGCAAAGTATCTACCTGCAGGACTTAACGGAGGCTGATGGCTTCTTTCAAATTCTAAAACCCTGTATTATGGAGCCATGTACGTAGGCAGAGGGAGAGGCAGGGAGGGAGGGTTTTATTCTGGATGTCATTTTATAGATATTTCCAAAAGCTCTCAGAGTTTAGACGAGTGAGCTTTCCCAGCTGGGGATATAAAGGGCTCAATCCAGCAGGACCAGCAGTAATTGAGCTAAAGCTGCTGTGGCAAACTGTGTGGGCTCGAAGACGATGCTCAGCAGAGGTGAGCATATCAGCAGAAAACCTGGGTGGTACGCCGAGAGGGAAGAGGAGTGCTGGTCAAGCACGAATTCCATTAGTTATTGACTCTTCCCTCTCTTGAAGTATCACATGTAGGGTAGCATTATCATCCCATGCATAAATAAGAGACCGAGCTCAAACTCCGAAGAGGCATCTGCTTACATTGGCAGTGACTATGAGACAGAGCCGTGAGGTTCAGTGGCGGGTCAGCCACGATAGGAGCTTTGAAAAGCAGGCGGAACCTCAGCATCTGTTGGTGCAGAGAAGCTTCTCCTCTTCGTGCCTGATTTCACGGTGTCTGATGCGAAGGGAGAGCAGTGTTTGGTTTTCTTTGATTGATCAACACGGAGAGGTGGTCTGGTGCTTAGGCACACACACACATTTGACCTACACACAAACTCCCACTCACAATGAAAAGGGAGGCAGACAAGTACAACTTTTTTGCCATCTTTTTTCTTTTTATAAAAAAAAAAACTTTTTCTTTTGTACTTTTTCCAAATTTATAGTACATACAAACAAAAATAAGAGAAAGGAACACAAAAGAAACTAACTAAATAGAATGAAACACACATAATCTGTGGGGTGAAGAAAAAACTAATTATACACATATGTAAAGAGAGGGGGGACTCTATCAGCTGGGGTATGCCCAAAGTACCGTCCTATCGATCCCGTCCCAAAAACACCATCCACCCGCCCCTTACATCCACACAAAGAGAGGCAGACAGGGCCCGATGTCTGGCCCTCTCCCCGATAGGTCCAGTTCCATCCGCAGTCTTAACATATTTGAACCCAGAGCGGGAAATAGCAGGGCCCCATTCTCTCAGGGCCCAGCCATTCGCCTCAAAGGGTCAAAAACCAGAAGCAGTTTGAATAAAAAAAATGTCCCAACGAAGAGGGGTCCATGCCTTATGGGGTTGAATGGGTCTTATGGGCTATCCATTTTGTCCAATGTTTTCGGTATTTGTCAGATTTCAGTCTCAATCAATCTTGCCATCTTTTTTTTAATCACACACAGGGAGAAGACAGAGGCAATGTATTTTTTTTTTACTGAATATATTGCAGAATGACACTTTTTTTAAGTTACAAAAAATTTCATTGTGGCATTTATTATGTCAGTTTTCAAAGGTGGCTATCAACACAAAGAAAAAGTCCATGTATTTCTTGCCTGATACTGATAATCAGTTTTAGGAAATTGCACTCAATGCCCATATTTTTGCTTTGGTAGGTATAGATAAAGGTACTGTGTGTGCCTTGTCTGTGCTTTGAGTGCTCAAATTGAATAGAAAGGCATTTATCAAAATTTGAAGCTTTTGTTGCTGAGCAGGTGTAGTTCGGTGAGTTTATTGGGTCTTTTTTGTGGAAACCAGTCACCAAAATAATAAACTCAAAGACACTAAAATGCTCCACAGAGTTAATGGGAAGCTCAGGGATCTGTGCTTATGTGTTTTCTGAGTATAAAAATAAAACAAAATACTTTAATGTATAATACTGGTTGATTTTTTTATTTCATTTTATCCCAGCTGCAAAACAGATGGAAGAAATTGTTTATAGACCTATGTATAGTATATGAGTTTCAGTTAAAGTCAGACAAACTGAAGAAAAAAAAGAACTTCCCTATTTTGTGTCCACTTGGGCCTGAAATGACCTCAAGACACCACTTCTTAACAAAACCAAACTGGATAACAAAAAAAGACCCTTACTTTTATTTTCTGACCACACAACCTGCACCACCCCAAAAACAACCACATGCATTAATCTATAGGGACACTTATTGGAAATCAGTGCGCTTTCCTTCCACGACTTGGATGGAAATTACAATTAAGTCACTTTTTGGCATTTTAATGGCTCAATGACATCAACGGTGACCAAGGAAAACATTCGAACTTGAGAGAAGCTGCGGCTTATTATTGTAACCTTCTACGCCTGAGAATGGAAATTATAAATTGGAATTAGATGAATTGGAGTATGTAATAAAAACTGAACTAGAAACCACAAGAGAACAAAAGATGTCTTGAAGTCAAATGGCAGGCCGAGCCGCTGGCCAGACGTGTTGAAACTGTGTGGGAGAAGACAGTGGAGTATCACTGGGTGTTGAGGTTTTTAACCCCGAGGCTGCAAAGGAGAGCTAGTTTTTACATTGCATGGGAACGCCATCTTTAAACCTCATTATAATCATTTTGTACTGGTCAAAAAGACCTATTTGTGACCAGTAAAAGGCAGGTTTAATTCCCAGCAGGCCGTGCCTTAAATTCACAGAGAGATTGATTCCGACTAAGTGTCCCTTAAGGGTTAAAAGGGGAGAGGAATGGTGAGATACTGTTTCCATTTCTGGAGATCCTGGCCTATTTGACCAAAAACAATGTTTGAGGAGACGCTGGGAAAGAACTTTTATCCAACCTGATCCTCACCGTCTTGTTTCTGTATTGAAAAGTGACTTCATAACCCAAACCAGACAGAGCAGACAGGCCGCCCTTTATGAGCACCATCACGCTGGGAAACAAAAACCTTTCAGGGCAACGTGTGAATCTAATTCTGGCTGCTGTGTTTCAGTACTTTCCCTCGCTCTGCTCCTAATTTTAGAAAACTCAAAATCAACTGAGCCTGAACTTATCTGACAACTACACGCAACCCACCCGCCACCTTTGATGGCTACATAACTGCTGACGTTGATGATCGTGACATCAGATGCAAACTGAAGTCATCGGTTCGATGCGTCGCAGATGCTGCATTGACAGTTTTGCGATACGGATCAAATGTTGCTGCGGTGACAGTCGGGGTCAGCTCGCTTTTTTGTGCTTCCAAATAAAAACACATGTGGGTGCTGTGCAGTGAGCAAATATTTATCCACCAGTTTTAATTAGCGCAGCAATTTCACTATGAAATTAAGCATCTCCATCATAACTCAAGCACTAACGCAGAAGCCTGCGCACACAATACACAAGCCTGAAATTTGGAAGAAGAAATGATGTAAAAATAGCAACAATGTGGAAACAATTTATGCTAATTAGGCTTTTATTTATGGTCCAATAATTGGGTGCATTTGAATTGTTGATGATGTTTTTTCTCCTTATTTTTCTCCCCCTGTGTTCCCCCATTGCTCTCCTTCTGAGAGAGAAGATCAAAGCGGGCGCACTTCAATAGATGTTAATGGTGCATGGCTGTCGTCTTAGTCCTGAGTGGCCGAGATCTCTCCATTGAAAGAAAAACAGCCAATTTAGGTCTACGTGGACACAATTAGCACAATTTATGTGTGCCTTTCACGACAGTACTCCCGTTTAACCCAAGAGAGGGGATCAGCATTCATGTTGTAACTATGATTTTCGTAACCTTTACCTCTCTGTGCCTTTCCGCTGCATCCGAGGACTATAGATCAAATTGCTGGCAGATGCGTTACAAGCACTTGAATTGAAAGTGAAGCTAATTCAAAAATAACCTGCATGCTTCGGTAGCACCGCCGCAGGAACATGATGAACTGTGTGATAAATGTTGGAACAGAGAACTTGTAGTTGAAAAATTACGTTTTGTCTAACACAACAGCAATCACATGCAACTCATCCTTCAAAATGTCCTGCCGGTTAGCCCACCCACAGAAGTTTCCCTCTAAAAACAGGGAAGCAAATCAATTTTTTGTGTGTGAGTGTGTGCGTGTGTATTTTCTTTGCGTTGCTCCGCCATAGCCCGAGGCAGTGCTTTTACAGTCCCTCTCCCTCCTGAATTTGAATGAGCAAAAATGGTGCAGCCCGGACCGAGTGGAGGAAACAAGGTGCATTATGTAGGTGGGAGGTAACCGTGCCATTGAGAGACAATTAGCATGAAGCCCAGACCTTTGGAAATGGCGCGGAGGCTGCCGAGAGTGGGCCTGACAGAATGAAAAGATTAAGACTTGAGAAAAGATAGCAGGGCATGGGAAAATCCAAAGGGAAGCAGGCCACTAAAGTAGCCAATGAGCAAAGGAGGGACAATGAGGCAATGAGCATTTTTTTCTTTTCTGTGGAAATTTATGGGCTCCTATCAGCTGCCAAGTGTGAGCACATTCCTCCATACCTAAAAAGTGGCATTTGTTTGTACGTGACTTTTGTTTCGCTCTGCATATAGATGCCAGTCTGTCAGGAGCGTGAAAGACAGGCAAAGTGGGGGCTATTGCAAACTATTCAACTCCAAAATTCCATCAGGTGTTGGCAGAAATGGGGATCTGTTTTAGATTGCACTAACTGATGTGCCGTTAAAAGGCCCATATTGTGCTAATTGCTTTAATGAGCCGCTTGTTCACATGTTGTTCCATTTTCTGCGAGGAATTCCAAATTAGCAAGTCAGATAAATTCAATCTGTAGTTCTATCCTAATAACGTCATTCTGTCAACTCCCGATCCTCCCAACATAGTCAGTTTCAAATTTATGAAATAGATTATCTCTACTGGTGCTGTGGATTGGGACATTTAGGATTTTTTGTTTCACTTACAGACCTCATAACTAATAATCATCCTGTGCTACAGGCTGGAAATGAGTGCAGATGAAGTAAGAGGAAGGTCAAAAAGAGCAGTTACAGCTGTCTCTGTGTAAACAGCATGAGAGCTGTTTACTGCATGTGCATTCATGCACCTGTGTGTGCGAGAGAGAGTTTACGTACGTGCTTCACACACATTCACACTCTCGCAGCAGCGTGCACGCAGAAACACTCGGCTTTCATAAACATCACAACAGCAGGCTGCAGAGAAAATGTGGTAATTGCATACAGTGCAGAGCAGCTGTTTCTGTGGTTCATAATGTGCTGTCGCTGAGAGAAGACTTCAGCGTCACATTAGTGTGGGTCGCTGAGCCCAGCCTGAGAAATAACCACGATGCGAAACTGTGTCTGGTTAAGGGGGAGAGACAATCTCAGTTTAAACAATTAAAATCAATGGGTGGCATGTTTGAGAAATTTTTACTTTGGGTTCAAGCTGACTTTGTACTCATTTGATGAAGTTTTATTCTAACTTACTGTTATTATTAAATCAAAGTCAAGATTGATCCTTAATGCTTTTATGATAGTAAAAAACTAGAAAGATAAGGCTTTAGCCTAAAGCTAACACCAGCTTGACCCATTTTTATGATGTCTGCAATGTTAGTTATTGCTGGCTAATTAACATTTACCAGGAACCTGAGTGATGCACTGCATCAAAAGCAAGGGATTCACTAGAAAATAGTGGACTTATTATAGGATAATCACAATTATGCCCTGGCTAAATTACATGACAATTTTTCAATGGATTTGATGCTTTTAGGCACGTAGACATAGTCAAGTTGAAGTTCAGACTGAGCATCAGAATGGGGAAGAAAGGTGATTTAAGTAACTCTGAATGGGGATTGATTGTTGTTCTCGAGGTTCAAGGTTCTTTTATTTGTCATTGAACAATATATGATGACTTAAAAAAAAAACACTGCCTAAAAAAACATGGCTGGTTTCAGAGGTCGAGTGAGCAGCAGTTCTTTGGGTGAAAATGTCTTGTTGATGCTGGAGGTCAGAGGAGAATGAGCAGACTGGTTTGAGCTAATAGGAAGTCAGCAATTCGACTAAACACTTGCCACAGCAAAGAAGTTTAACATGCTGAAGGCTGAAGCAGAGGGGCAACAGCAACAGAAACATCAGGAAACAGGTGAAATCTGCACGGAAAGGAATTAGGAATTAGAGCAGCTTTGAAGGTAAAGAGAGCCCCAAACTGGTGCAAGCAAGGTGTATCTAATAAAGTGTCTGGTGTGTGTATAAGGTTGCCATTACAGAGAGAGACCTAAACATTATCTGACTTCTTATGGGCAGGACTTGGCCACAACAAAGAGAAAAAACTATGTTTAAAAGGAGGAGATATTTTTTGAAAGGACAATTTTCAGTGCTGCATCGATTCTGACTTCCCACGGGCCCCATGCAGCTCCATTTGGGAAAAAGAAAAATCATGGAATGCCTGAGGAGAAACATATCAACAGTACATAATAAGTGTTTTAGAACTGTCCAATTTTTCTCTGTGGTCACTTGGTCTCCAAACCCAATCAAAAAACCAGGAACCAAACCCACAAGCAATTGAATGAGAACATATTTACAAGGAGAAAATGCTAAATTCCAGCTCCACAAACTCATAAAAGGCTTCATTTCAATAACAACAAAACCATAGAAAGTCGCACAGAATTCACAAGCTCTTAGAGAAATAAAACAACTAAAGCACTTACCAAACTTGTTCAGTTTAGCAACATAATCCACTCAATAAAAAAGTTACAAAGGTTACAGAAAATACTGGAACTCTTCAATTCAAGTTTAATTCTGTCCTAAGAAATGTATTTACACACTACTTCCAAAACCACAACCTCAAGCTTTTTGACTTTCAGCATGAAGGCCATTTAATCTGCTCTTGGAATCGGCTCTTATTATGGCAATAAATTGACTTTCCACAGGTTTTACCTGCATATAGATATTGCCAACCACATTGCCAGAAATGAAACAATAGTATAAAGCGTAAATATAAAGTAGACTAGATGAACTCTTATGAGCAAACACTTGGCGACAGTGGGAAGGAAAAACTCTCTTTTAACAGGAAATAAACCTCCGGCAGAATCAGGCTCAGGGAGAGGCGAACATCCGCCTGGAACGGTTGAAGATGAGAGCAGAAGAAGACGGGACAAAAGGCAAACTATGGGAGAAGAGCCAGAGTTTAATAACTTCTTAAATAAATGCAGTAGTGGCATAAAATACACAGAGAGTAAAAAGAGATGTGTGAAGGACAAACACTCAACATTGGACGGCCACAGCAGCTCAAGCTTATTGAAGCATTACTAAGGGAGAGCTTGGGGTCATCTGACTGAGCAGTAACTATAAGCTGTACCAGAAAGTAAAGTTGTAAGACTAGTTTTTAAGGTAGAGAGTGTTGCTTCGCAGTTGAGCAGAAAAAGAAAACGCAGTTGCTGCAAATCAGCTTAGAATTTTCAGGATTTAATAACATAAAACCTCCTTTTTAAAGGTTTCGTCAGTGCATTCAGCACGTTTGTTCTTCGTGAAGGATGGGCGCAACGTGTTTTGGTGTGAAACCCTGAACGTTGTTTGTTTACCGTGAAAACTCCGCTGGGTACCCTCAGCAAGAAACTGAAAGCTCAAAGCTGCTGCTCCTTTCTGCGCTCTGATCCTCTCGATTTCAATTCATCTTTATTGTCCCTGTGGGGAAATTTTTCCTTGTAGCCAGAAGCATAAAAGCATATAACACAAACATACAAAGCATAGCGCGAGACTCAGGAGTCATAAATCCCTGTGTTCATCATCCAGAAAGCAGCATTCACATATAAATATATTAACAATGTCCTTCTCAATTTCTCCAAGGCAGAAAAGTCTGCATGACAACTACACAGTCTTATTTACGACGTGTGCGACATGGCAGTAGAATGGTTTTTGTGTAATGTAAATCTGAGGAGAGGTATCCCTGTACTACCCTGCTACAGAAAATAAACATTTTTTGCCTCCACTCTTCTGCTGATGGTTTGTGATTGTGGTTTGGACCAAGCAGCAACAACCTCCCTCAGTTCATCACGGATGTTTGTTTTGCTGAATTAAGATCCTGGCAGCAGAAGTAGCATTGTTTTCTGTTCTCAGCAAGCTTCTCCTTTACTCAGCACAATAAAAGAAATACTACTGTCCTGACCGAATCTGCAGCGCGCACACACACACACACACACACACACACAGCTCTGAGGTAAGCTGCAGAACAAAGAGAAGCACACTCAATAACGGAGGATCTTATGGCACTAATTTTATTTGGTGTCAATAAACTTGAAACTGAAGCACTCAGTTTCATTTCCTAGTAGTTGCTGAAGTGTAATTAAATAATCCACTTCCTCAATCTAAGGCTAATCATGATTGAGATAACTGCACTGTAACCATTAAAGCTTTAGATATAATTGCTGGCCCTGAAGCTTTGAAATGAACTCTTTGACATTATATAAAAATGAAGCCTTTTTCCCTTTTATTCTCCCATTAAAGTGCAGCTGAGGCATTCAAAGTGGCTGTTATCAGTGGCTAAAAGAGAAGTAAACATTTAGATAGCCGGTCCACCCACACCAGGCATACTTGGCCACATGGAGACCTCTGTGCGTGTCGTGTTATATACCGATCCTTGAGTTTTGGCCGTGCTTGTAAGATTTGCTTGTTGACCATCATGTATGCAGTGTTTTTGTGTGTAAGCATGATTAATTCGTGGCAGACCCCTCCCATGGAGCCGGAGCTGTGGTCCAAACAAATTGAGTGTGATTAAAGCGCTGCAGCCGCAGAGTTTAAAAACTCTGAAGAAGACTATATGAGAAAATCCACCCTCGCGGACCTGGTCATACGTACTGCCATGTGTCATCGCTGCTCGCCTTTGCTGTATGAGTCAAGAAACGAAAACTTGACTGTTTCATGAGTATGATAGCAACCTTTGTTTTTCAAAACAAAAATCCCACACTGCTTTGCAGAAGAACAGAGAAAAGCCGCACAACAAAATAAATAACCCCAAATGATGATAAATTCTAAAAACCAGAGCCTGACTGTAATGCATTTCCTGAAATTTTTCTACATTTATGAAATTTGTTTTAGAATATGTGGGCATTCTCAAGCTTCACTCTGTAAACAGTAGATAAACAGAAATAGTAAAGATGACAGTATGAAAACTATAAACATGATGCAAACTGTTGCTTTGCTTCAAAGCCTTCATCAATGACAAAGTAAAGCTTTATCTTTTAGTGTGCTGCTTTAAAGTTTTTCAGATCAAGTATGCCAGGGTTAATGGAGGTAACATTTATACAGAATAAGATAGAAGAAATATCAACTTTGTGCTGTAGTATAAGTCAAATGAGAAAAGGAGAGTGCCTGAGATCATTGAGATGAGAATAAACAACATACAGTGGCTTGCAAAAGTATTCGGCCCCCTTGAACACATTTTGTCACATTACAGCCACATACATGAATCAATTTTATTGGAATTCCACGTGAAAGACCAACACAAAGTGGTGTACACGTGAGAAGTGGAACGAAAATCATACATGATTCCAAACATTTTTTACAAATAAATAACTGCAAAGTGTGGTGTGCGTAATTATTCAGCCCCCTTTGGTCTAAGTGCAGTCAGTTGCCCATAGACATTGCCTGATGAGTGCACCTGTGTGTAATCTAATGTCAGTACAAATACAGCTGCTCTGTGACGGCCTCAGAGGTTGTCTAAGAGAATATTGGGAGCAACAACACCATGAAGTCCAAAGAACACACCAGACAGGTCAGAGATAAAGTTATTGAGAAATTTAAAGCAGGCTTAGGCTACAAAAAGATTTCCCAAGCCTTGAACATCCCACAGAGCACTGCTCAAGCGATCATTCAGAAATGGAAGGAGTATGGCACAACTGTAAACCTACCAAGACAAGGCCATCCACCTAAACTCACAGGCCGAACAAGGAGAGCGCTGATCAGAAATGCAGCCAAGAGGCCCATGGTGACTCTGGACGAGCTGCAGAGATCTACAGCTCAGGTGGGGGAATCTGTCCATAGGACAACTATTAGTCGTGCACTGCACAAAGTTGGCCTTTATGGAAGAGTGGCAAGAAGAAAGCCATTGTTAACAGAAAGCCATAAGAAGTCCCGTTTACAGTTTCCCATAAGCCATGTGGGGGACACAGCAAACATGTGGAAGAAAGTGCTCTGGTCAGATGAGACCAAAATGGAACTTTTTGGCCAAAATGCAAAACGCTATGTGTGGCGGAAAACTAACACTGCACATCTCTCTGAACACACCATCCCCACTGTCAAATATGGTGGTGGCAGCATCATGCTCTGGGGGTGCTTCTCTTCAGCAGGGACAGGGAAGCTGGTCAGAGTTGATGGGAAGATGGATGGAGCCAAATACAGGGCAATCTTGGAAGAAAACCTCTTGGAGTCTGCAAAAGACTTGAGACTGGGGCGGAGGTTCACCGGTTCAAAACAAAACATATCCATGTGTTTGAATGACCCAGTCAAAGTCCAGATCTAAATCCAATCGAGAATCTGTGGCAAGATCTGAAAACTGCTGTTCACAAACGCTGTCCATCTAATCTGACTGAGCTGGAGCTGTTTTGCAAAGAATGGGCAAGGATTTCAGTCTCTAGATGTGCAAAGCTGGTAGAGACAGACCCTAAAAGACTGGCAGCTGTAATTGCAGCAAAAGGTGGTTCTACAAAGTATTGACTCAGGGGGCTGAATAATTACGCACACCCCACTTTGCAGTTATTTATTTGTAAAAAATGTTTGGAATCATGTTTGTGGCTGTAATGTGACAAAATGTGGAAAAGTTCAAGGGGGCCGAAAAACTTTGCAAGCCACTGTATTTGTGGAAATGGAACAAACAGTGAGGCAGAGGTGGAGGTTGGAGTTTAATGACTACATTCTGGCAGTGTGTGCAGTCCATTTAATTAATTTCATATTTACATAAATTTAAAATGACATAATTATAGTAAATTATATTTATATAGTGCCAAACAATAGACACCTCAAGTCACTTTATATTGTAAGATAAAGAAACAACAAGAAAACAGAGAAAACTGCAGCAATCAGATGACCCCCTGTGGGCCAACACATGGTGACAGTGGGAAAGAAAAACTCCCTTTTCACAACCGTTGGGGCAACCAACTGTTGTGACCAGTTGGGGGTGAGGGGAGGAAACAACGGCTGATGGGAAGCAGAAGTGACAAGGTAAGCATTATTCTCTTGTGCCCTTGAGTGAAAGTTCTGCACTGTAACAGGAAGTATAACAAATAAATGAGAAAAAGATCAATCTGATGGGTCCCAAGATGCTGTTGATGCATTAATCAGATTATGAAAATTTTTTTAAATGTTACATAGAAAAGCATAGGAAAAAATGTTGTGAATGAAGCTTGTAGTGTAGATCAGAGTAAAAGGGTGAATAAGAACCATTACATTTAAACTCAGGTAAGAGTTGCTATAGTTTAGTTGCAGTTAGTTTGACATTATTTAACTAAATATCAGAGTCCTAACTAAATCTAAGGGTTTTAACGCACATTTGCTTCATGTGTTAAGAAAATAACTCATTTCCGCCATTGCTGAATTTTAGTTCAAGCATCAAATGTTGCTTTTAAGCCAAAATTAGTGAGGACCAAGTTGTAACCTTGTGACTCATTTCAGTGCTGGACCTCCAATTACTGCCATGATTTATTACAGATTCAGATTTTTATTTGATTCGTGTGTTTTCGGAACTGTATCACATCTCAAGCAGCTCATCTAAACTCAAAGTCCACTGATTGCTTATTCTGGAGCTTACAACCCCATCACATGATCCTCGTTATCAGAGTTTTCTCAGTTGCGATGAAAGTACTTTCCATTATTTGAAGGTTTTCATTTTTCCGCACTTTTTCCTACCATCATTTTCAACATTTTTATAGCAAATGAGCAAACAATTCATAATAGAGGGGAAAAATTAACTGTTACTGTTTAACAAAATAAATCAGTTTTATGATGTTGAAAAACATTTGTACTCATACTTAAGGCTGATTCTGTCTTGTGCAATAATGTTCTAAATAGTTGTGTTTTATTCCAACCAAAGTTGGTGTAAAATATACCAACATATGCTTTTTAAGAGCACAGAAACTGGTGGGATTACAGTGTGTACTCAAACAGTGTATACAGAGTTATATGTATGACTCTGATGGTTGCCAAACATGCAGTGAGTTAACCGGCACTTAACTCAGCAGCATCTTCCTGAAATACAAAACAAAACAAAAGTCAAAAATTGCTGAAGCAGCAGAATATCACACTTGGGATCACAAACAGATGTGCTGCTTCTGCAGAGCCTGACAGAGTGGCTCCCTGACAGTGCAGTGACACTCGAGCCAGGGGTCTCCTGGTGACAATATCGTCTGTTTAGCATCCATCACACACTTCTATAAATGTTCTCAAGCTGGTGGCAACCAGAGCCGAGTTTAATCCAGGGCCCTCGGTGCTGGAGTAAAACCGCAGGGTTTTACCGAGGAAGAAAGGAGCTTTTCCAAAGATGGGACAGTCATCATCTTCCTCACACAACCACACACAAACATCTATCTTTCCCTTTCATTTCCCAACAACTCAGACTCCTCGCAGAAGCTTTCATGTGTGTTGAAAGGCATCAGCTGGCTGCAGTACACACAGCATTAAAGAACACTTATCGAAGGCGAGCCTCGCAGCTTTGATGCAGATGTGAAATGAGAAACGAGAGAGCCCCAAAGATTGGGGCATAACTTGAGGAGCATCAGTGTTGTTTCACGTGTAAGCCTTCAGAAGACGCACTGGTGATTTGTCCATCCTGCTGCAGAACAAAGACCTGACTAACAAGGGGAGATGTAGTGAGTTGTCCGATGGGTACTGAGGATACTGAACAGAGGAGGATGTGAATAATCTAACCACTAATTGTCATTCATTTCTTATATATATATTCATGCCCAGCAAAACCGCTCAATAGAACCATCAATGCACATAATAACAACCACCTTTTAGATTATTTTAAATGGCGATATTGTCAATATTAATGTAACAGATCCATTTAATTATCAGTCAGAGCTTTACTCAGCCTGCAACACTACCTTTACAATGTGCTTTGTGACTCAGGGGGGTGATTTTGACAACAGTGAGGCTATTTAGGTGTTTCTTTAAGTAAAAATGCTTGCAAAAGTTCAGCAGTAGAAATTTCCCTTAATTAAAAACTTTGAACCTTTCAGGAAAGCGATACAGTGCCTTTAGTGAGATTTTGTCCTTTTGTGTCTGAAAAATCTGTGTAAATCACTGCAAGTCCTCTGATTAATATGTTTTTGTCCTAATTGGAGAGGTTTCATTTCACAATTTGGCTCAGGAAGGCTCAGAGACGTGATTGATGAGTATGAAATCATGTGACAGGCTCTGCAGTCATCACATCTCAACATGAACTGAACATTTAAAGGAGATGGATTTGTTGGACGGCAGTCATCACCATCATCATGAAAGCACCAAATGTGATGCAGCATGAGAAAAGCCATCGAAAGACACGGCCTGAGAATCCCAGCTGTGCAATGACAAAATCGAGAACATCCGGCTTTTCCAAACATTTCTGATGTTTGCTATCTTAACTTCCCTGTCTCTGCATATATTTCAAAAGTACGTCAAAATCAAATGTATTGAACCATGTCTGATACTTAAACTGTAAATAAACAATGCACAAATCATCGTCCTGCTCAGCACAGCCACACACGCCTGTGGTGCAACGTGACCAGTCAGTCAGAAAAATCTGTCCCATCAGTGGTGTTTGTAACATTTCTGTCTTTGGCCTGTCGAGATAACGCTGCCTTTACACCTAATGAGGTTCATATCAAAGGTTTAATCCTTTATGAATGTGCTACTATTGAGTATTTGCATTTTTTCTAAAAAATAATAAATAAAAGAACTGACACAGTTACGTTAAACATAGATAAATGAAATTTGTTTTTGCATTTTAACCTAGAAGTTTTTAAATTTTAGCAAACGTAGAAAAGTAAGGAGTGAAAATGTTGCATTTTGACCAGATTTGTGACCACTAAACACATTAACTTGTACAATATTTTGGAAGTTTGACAGGGTCCAAGGACCTTGGACCAAGTCACACTGGCCTAGAGACTGGTCTGCAACCATCTGGCAACAACCAGTCATGAGGGAGGCTTTCTAAACTAGTTGTGAAGGGTTGCTGGAGGTTGATAGCAGTCACTGGGAAAATAATTGCCAACAGTCCAAGTCATGCAGATCTACAGACCGGTCAGTGACTCCCTTGCAACAAACATATATTCCTCAACCAGGCGGCAAAAACTTCCCTGTGATTACTTTGGTCGCTGGCATATTGCTGCGCTGCTGGTTGGAAGGGAAAACAGACTGACAGACTTGTCTGCAAAACAAAGTTCAGGAACTCTCCAAGCTGCAGTGAAACTCTTAACACTGTGATGCAAACTGGAAATGGAGACGGTGCCTCAGTAATGCAGTCAATGTGTTTTAAAAGCTGCAACTAGAAGTTTTGCAACTTTTTACTTTGAAGTTGACCCTTCTCCATTTCTCATTCGGATGATATGTTTTCAAATTTTACTAATACAGTTGTACTTAGCAAGCATTTGCAGACAAACATGAAAACTACAGGCAATCATGGCAATCTGTGAGCAACCAAAGATTCATAGGGAGGTTTTTGGTGCAGTGCCTTCTTTGCAACCAGTTTCACTCAGCAAAAGCCAGCCATGTCCAGCAACTACTGCCAGCTAATCAGGGAATACACACTTTTTCAAATACATGATATAACTGCGGTTGCATTTTGTCCAATATGGCAGCCGACTCTTGAGCAATGTGTGCATGATGTCACATGAGAAACCTCAATAAAGACCAAAAACATTTTGAAATCAGCCTCAAGTGGGCCAACACCTTCCAAAGACACTTTCCCCCTTAATTTCTTTAGTCTATCTTCTTTAATTTTCCTGGTAAACATGCTTGATTTGGAGATTTCTCACATTTTAGGAGATATTCTGCATCAATTTTGTCTTAGTTTAAATAGCATAGAGGGGGAATTAAAGCAAGGAGAAAGCCAGGATATGCCAACCGAACATAATAATTCACTTACATCTATTGAAGGACACATTCCCTCTGAGATATAGCTTCATTGGGTTTTTTTTAAAGTTGTTTTGATGTTGGGTTGTTCACCCTCAGCGTCTGTCCAGCACACATCCACACTCACGGTCCATTAGCATCGACTAATGAGAAAAGGAGTGACATGTGTTTTTTGATCCCGCAGTGAATGTGCTTTTAATTATCATGAGCCCTTTAATGCAAACCTTTGGAGGCACTGTTGCTGCATCAGGAGACTGAAGCTCAAAATAATCAATCTTTATAAACAAGCTTCGGGAGGATTTTGTTGTGGGGGTGAGACGCTGCTCTAAGAAAGTTACTCAGAGCTCAGTGCCATGTCCTTTTATAAACATAAGTGAAACTCTTGAGTCAACATGGAAATCATTTTAATGGGAATCATGTTTTGATGACATGTGTGAGAAAAAAAAAAGGAGGGGAGCTCCCTGGGAAATCCAACAACGCCTCCTTCACACCTTCGTTCGAGTTCATGTGAAGCTCTGCAAAATGCATTATGGCTGACTTGCACACACGTGATTTCTTTGCTGCATGTCTTTCCAAAATGAGAGTTGCAATCATGGTAGCGTATTCTATAATTGTGTCATTACTAACACAAATAGCTTAATGCTTACTGAAATAACAGGCAGGTGAGCTGACAGGAGTAACAGATGCTGTATTTTCTTAAGGGCCACGTCCTATAATGTAACATGCAGTTTTTGCACTCAGGACATATGCCACAATTAATCCTTAAACACATCATAAGCCTCTGCTGTTCACCAAAGTCAAGGATCCATCTGGAAAACATCCAAAAACAGCAGGACACCCCTCCCAAAAAGACACGCGCACACATCACGTCACAAAACCAACCCCCAAGAAAATCAGGAAGACAGATTCATGTCAGTTTTCATGAGTGTTTTACGTCCTTGTGCACTGTAGAACAATGTTCCCTTTAGGTATACAAGCTTCTTCTGCTTACCTATAGAGAGGATGGTGGGGGGACTTTGCTCCTGAAGTTGCCTCTGCCCGATGTCTCAGAGCCCCCACCGTCACACCAGAGAAGACACTGTGAGGTTTATTTGAATTCATCTCCCACTCACTCGTCCCGCTACCCACCCAACTCCTCATTATCATTGTTTTATTATCTCAGCATTGGAGTGGTACAGCCTTTTCAAAGAGGCTTTGGTCAACAGATTTCTCTGCAAGACCGAGCCCCTCGTGGTATATTACCCAGATTCAGGCTGTCACTCTTCACGGGGTTCATGGCTCCCTGCCTTTTCTCTCGTGGCCTCTCTCCCCTCGATGATGGAGCAGATAAGCATGCTGCATGCCGAATCACTGAGCTATGACAAAAAAAAAAAGCCTTTCTGCTCAATAAGACAGATGTAAATAATTGTTGAAAGCAATATAGGGCCCTGCGTCGTGGAGTCCGCTTGATGTTTTGTTTGGCTGCGAGTGAGGTGGCTCAGTTTCGTTCAGGTCCTGAATTGCCTTTTCAAATGTTTAGTTGAGACTCTGCACAAATGAAAAACTGCACAGACTGAGGCAAAAATACAGAATAACTTACCACCCGAATGATTTGGGAAGGGGTGTAATCTGAGCATGAAGGTGGCTATTTTTAAAAACTGCCAACGCATACATGCATCTAAATGAAAGGAGGGGAAAAAGAGAAACAAAGCACATTTAAATAAATACTTTTTTTATTCTGTTATTGGCTTTTTACAGGTACAAAGCATACAGCATGTTATAGTTTTATCAAAAGTGGAAAATACTGATGTTACATTTGTAACAAATGTAAAAAATAAGTCTTCAATCTTACTTTCCCCGAAAGTAAGAACATACATTTCAGCATATGAAAATATTCATAAAAACACAGCTTAAGTAATTTAAGTTAATAAACAGTACAAAAATGTAGAAACCATACATGTCAAAATAATGAACAGGGACGCCAACATCAAGACAAATGACTCCATGATTGCTCATGAATTTTAAAAAAAATGTACACAAGTTCATAGTGTTTTAGTTGGGGTCATGTTTACAGGATTCATACATCATCATCATCATCGTTGCCTGAAAACACTTGGCTTGTCTGACAATGTGGTTTTGTGACTAACGACACCCTCACCATCATCCCTCCTGAAAAATCTCCTCTCTTCCTGAACTTGGGCCCAAAAACCAGAATAGTTCTGTCCCGTACTGAAATCCTTAAATGTCTGTAAGGCAGGGGGCTTGATTAAATCTCACTTTTGGAGCGTTTAGCCAGTCGTCTCTAAGAAAACACACCAGGGCAGGCAGATGGACAGACAGAGGGATCATAACATCGGTGGGGTCTGCAATACCGTGCGAGCAAAGCAATGTTCATACTTTTACACTGAGGGCTGTGTCCCGTCACCTACAGGTGCAGTTAGATCAAACACACATGCTTCCTTTTAAGTAAATTAGAAAAATGACCCTAAAAAGACAGAAACTGGGAGATTTCTCTTGCTCTATGGAATTCTCTTCCTGTGAGTTTTTAAATTATCTACCCTCTTATCTCTCTGCTGCGAATGTGACAGAAGGTTCTGGAAAGGAGAAGCAGTATTGGTAATAAAGAACAGAAGTGTTTAATCAAGATAATGTGAATGGAGTTTTGCAGTCACCAAATTGAATTCAGACATGGACTTCTTTCTTCAGTGTTAGTGGATATGTTGTAATGAGGCCTCAGAGAGATGAATGCACGAATGTACAGTCTGAACCTAGAAAAGACTGGTAAACCATTCCAAGGTGGCTCATGATGAAATCTGTTCTTTTACAGGTGCCATTTTTCTGCCTTACTGCATTAAAAGTCGTCTTATTATTTTGAGTTATGCAAAAAACATGAAGTCCAATGTTCTCTGGAAATGTACAGTCTTCTTCTTCTTTTTTTTTTAAATTGGAGAACGACACCATATTGTACAACATTGTAATAAATAGTCTCATACATATTGCTCAGCTTCTCCTTCATTAAGAATGGTCACTGAGCCATCTCCACTGTTCATTTCAATGTCTTTTGCTGCCGCATTCTCGGGAAGCAAGGCTAAGTCCTTGAACACATCTACATAATGCCCAAAGCCAGGGCCCCAGTTCAACAGATTGTCCCAGTTGAAGCCACCGGCTTGCTGACCCAGTTTGTGGGGTAGGGTGTAGTGCTGGTCAGTAGAGGGCATCTGGGCAACGCCAGGCCCTCCTTCTGCCCTCCGACTCGAGTAACGCCTCTGTTTAAGCCTCCCGCCATAGTCCTCGTCGTCAGCGTCTGACTCGTTGACTTGCGAGAGCTTGGGGACCCGGGAGCTATAGGACACAGGCTTCTCCCGGTCATACTCCATCTCTGAGCAGGTGAAGGAGTCATGTGAGTCACTTTCTGAAGAGGACTCTGGGGCAGGAATGCCATCAGCGGGGTTACGAACCCTTGACAGCGGCCTGCGGCAGTCCTCCTCTGAACTGGAGCGCCCGTGGTCAGCGCTACAGATGCTGGGGTTGCGTGGACGTGGAGTGTTAAGCCGCTCCACTTCCTCGATGGACAGCCCCACAGGAGGCCCCGTCTCCAACGGGATCTGCTCGATCGGCTGCTTCAGCCGACTGCCGGGCCTCGAGGTGTGGCCGTGGCCGGCCATGGTTTGTGGACTCTTGCTGCGCCTCCCCAACCGGGTGGCGTAGTTGAACATGGGTGGCGGTTGGCACATATCATTGTGCAGATCCAGCGGGCTGCCCTCACGACGAGCCAGGTTGAGTTCTCTGGTGGGAGTGTTTCGGTAGAAGGAGGAGGGCTTTGTGAACGGGGCTGGAGAGTGTCTGGAGAGAGGGTTTGGAGTAGGACAGGCTGAGTGGGAATGGCTGAGGGGGGTGGATCTCAGTGCTTGGGTGTACTGAGGCTGGTAGGTGTAGCTTGTTGCTCCGAGAGGTAAGGGAGATTGCCTGGCGAAGCCCAGCGGGCTGTGTCTCTGGATGGAAAACTTGGGCGTGTGACTGCGAAACTGCTTGTAGTGTTGGATGATGTCAGCATCCGAAGGAGCGATACTGCTGGCATTGTCTATATCATAATGTTCAATATCTGCCTCTGGGGCATTGCAGGGGGCACAAGGAGCACTGGGGACCGTCTCGTTGTTGTGAGGAATGTCTGTTTCATCATAGATCAGGTAAGGGTTTTCCCTCTCAATGATGTCTGGTTTGGGGTTCCCTTCCGGTTGCTTCCGTACCGTCATGTCATCTCCATATGGTGGGATGTTATCTGGGTCGTCGAATGCTACATTCTCGCTACCCTTCTTCTTTTTCTTCTTCTTCTTCTCCTTGGGTTTCTTTTCCTTGGGTTCCTTTGGCACTTTGGTCTTGTTGCGGTCCTTGCAATGGTTGCACAGGATCAGGCTGAGCACCACCAAGGCAAGGACAGTGGCACAGCTGCCAACAATAGCTGGCACCGCCCAGATGGGAAGGACCATTGTCTCTGATGTGGGACTGGGGCTGCAGACAAATCCACCATTATTCGCTGTGTTGCACACGGTACCCTGAGGGCACTCGACTCCCAGACAGGCCACCAGGGTCTCACAAGTCTTGCCTGTGTAGAGCTCGGAGCATACACAAGTGAAACCAGAGTGGGGGTCCGGCACGCAGCTGCCTTGGTTCTGGCAGGGATTAGAGGCACAGTCGCCAGGCGGGACACACTGGTATGTGTACCACTGGTTGACGCACATGAGGCCATCCCAGCATGGATTGCTCTCACACAGGTCGGGACCTCTGCAGCCTATTTTGACGGATGAACTGGTCTTGGTTAAAGTGACGAGGCTGTGCTCTCCCATAAATGGCAGGTTCTCTCTGTTGTACTTCACGTAGGCCAAGCAGCCGTCAAAACCTGTGGACAAAAAGAAGAAAAGAAAGGGCTCAGATAACAAGAAACAGCCAACAGCAGCTAACAGGGACATTACACTGGCCTGAAGGGGAATTGCTTCTGACTGCCACCAGACCGAATGTTTTTTTTCAAAACGTCTGCTGAAGCTGGATTGCTTCCTCATAAATACCAGGAACTGGCAACTATAATAAGAGCTGAAGGAATTTTGTTTAGATGGGTAATTGGTTCAAGCTTAGGATAAAAAGATTTTCATCATGGAAAGCACCTCCTCCAATGAAAAAATAGAAAAATCATATTCTAAAAACTGGCAGAATAAATCACTGGTCAATTTAAGAGAAGAAATATGAAATATTTTCTAACAGAGAATCCATCGTCAGAGGCATTATAGCTTCAAGACATCCATCTGGGTTGGATGAACGTCTCTGTGTCTAATTTAATCTCTTGCTTTGTGTGTTGCCTAACAGTGCTGCCTCACCGGTGCAATTACATTTTTATTGAATTTATCCCAGTGCAGATTAAATCCATTTGTGTCTTTTCATTAGCCCTCAGAAAGCGAGTACACAGCGCTACACAAATGCTCAGATACACACTGAGTTAGGGGGTGGGTTCACAAACAGTCTGCCACAGATCTGCGTGCTGAGGATATGTTTGTTTTGAAATATGCCCCAGTCTTTGTGTAAAAGAGGTTGACAAATCATCCAAATTGCTCATTTTTACCATATTAGTCCATAGTATTAGGTTAGTTTTTCCCTCCCCTGAAACCCAGAAATTTACTGTGCTGCATTACCTCCTCCTGGAAACCCTCTCTTTCACCTTTTCCAAACTGTTCTTAACTCATGCTCGAGGACATCTGATCTGTGATTTAAATCTAAACTAAGAAAAGAGTCGATGAGGCTTCACAGACAGACGCTCCAAGGCGAAGTCAGATTAAATTATAATTAGTTATTTTGTCCATAAATGATACTCTGATAAAGAAACATTTATTTAACTACCGTAAATTCATAACTTTAAATCTTCGCAGTGTCAAATAGAAATAGATTTCAGGCCAGTTACTCAGAGTCTTGTTGGATCGCCACCAAATATGGTCAGCAATTGAAAGAGCAGACTATTAATTCATATGCAGGAGGAAAAAAAATGAGTACTGAATTCATAAAGATTCACGAGCTCACGTGTGCTGTCGCATACTTGTGCTATATGTCCATGCACACACCTTTAGTCTGCAGAAAAGCTTTCCATAACATGTAAAAACACTGCTAGATGTGTAATTTACGCTGGGTAAAAAGTGAATGAGTTTTTCAAAATCATTAACATGTGTGTGAAACTATTGTTAATTGTATTCCACTTGGACCGTCATGTATCTAAAATTTGATTTTCTTGACTAAATGTGATGAGTTTTTTTTAGAAAAGCCTTTTTAATGAGAAGGAGGAGGAGGAGGAAGAGGAGGCACAGGAGCTGTTCTGACTAAATGCGATTTCTTTAGACAAACCAACAGTCTTGTGTCAGGATCTGTAGTGGAATTAAGGAAGGGCAAACTCCCCTCTCTAACTTTTCCCATTCAAATTTATCCTGTAATTTGGGGGTTCAACTCTGCAACACTACAGTCACAGTACATTAAAGTGAGCTCTTTGCAGCCAGTTACAAGCAAATCTGGCAAACGGATGGTGTGTTTCACCGTCCCACTCTGCCACCAGTTCTGCAGCGTCAAGTCGTAGCAACAGCGTGTAGTGTAGTTTTCTGACAGTGGCAGCAGTATGTGTTGTTTAACTAGTGATTATAGGCAGCAAACCCTGTATATTGATAAATAAAACTTATATGGAAGAAAACTTATTGTATGTCTTCCATTTTTAACCTTTAACTATTTATTCTATATAGATAATATATATGTTACATATAGCCTCTCTACTTCTTAGTCCACTAACTTTGGCTAGTTAAGCTATATTGATTGTTCCAACATGTAGAGAGCAAAAAATACTATGTGTGAGTGACTACTGTTAACCAAAACCTTCTGTTACAAGGAACAACATGCTTTCTCTCGATCAACTTCTGGCAATCATCTTGGTCCTTTTCAAACCCTGGAATTCTGAAGTTATTTTAGGTGTCTGGTCGCAGACAGGGTATGTCATTGTGAAGAAAAGGTTTTATTTTGCATGGAGCTTTTTTCCAAAAGTTTCAGTTTTCCTGCCAATTCCAACTAAATTCTGGAATTAAATAGTGGAAAATCACAGCAACAGTTGTTTTGAGGCACTTTATATTGTAAGGTAAAGACCCTACAAGAATAGAGAGAAAGCCCCTTGGCGACAGTGGGAAGGAAAAACTCCCTTTTATGAGGAAAAAACCTCAGACAAAACCAAGCTCAGGGGTGGGTGGCCATCTGCTGAGACTTGGTTGTGGGTGAGGGGAGGGAGACAGGACAAAAAGCATACTGTGGAAAAGGGCCAGAGATGAATAATAACTAATGATTAAATGCAAAGTGGCGTAAGTAAGTGAAGAAGAAATACTCAGTGCATCATGGGAAGCCCCCAGCATCCTAAGTCTATTGCAGCATAACTAAGGAACTAAGGAAGGCCTGTTCCAGCCTTAACTATAAGCTTTACCAAAAGGAAAATGTTTTAAGCTTAATCTTAATCTTAATCTTAGAGAGTGTCTGTCTCCCAAATCCAAACTGAAAGCTGGTAAAGATTAGATGCAGGAAAATGTACACCCCAAATGCCCATATGTCCACATGTCCATCATTTTTACTCTTCCCCCCAATCAATGACAGGTAACAGCTACACTGTCCAGGCTTACCTGCTCCAGTTTTCTGCTGAGCTGGCCCCGGCCCAATCCCACCAAGCGAAAAGGTTAAAACGCTGAGACCTCCAAAATCCTGTGTGGGATGTTGGATGACCCTGGGTTGGCCGTTGTCCACCTGGAGCACAGTGGCTGAGCCGTTCTTGACCAACTGTAGCGTGTGCCACTGGCCGTCTGAAACCACTGCGTCTACCACGGTGCGCTCCACCTTCCCCGCAACGCCAGCGTCTGAGATGTAGTGGATGTTGCCGTTCCTCAGCTAAGAGAAGCAAATTTTAGATTTTAGTTATTCGCTCACAGCTCAGAGTGATCAGAGTAAACCGGATCTAGCTGGCTTTGGTAAAAACATGCATATAAACAGTATATAAAAGACATTAACAATCATGTGAATCTGCAAACTGCCATTATTTCTGATGTCAAGCATAAAATAAAAATAGTCTTTGAAGAAAGTCGAGATAAACAGTGGTTAAAACTGCAGTTTTTTAGATTAATGCAATAAGTTATCGTGTCAGTATCAATCATGACCGATGAGAGGAAGTCTTGTCTCAGTCCCCACAAAACTACCACCGCAGTGCTTTCAGACTCTGGTCGGAGATCGAAAACAAAAATGCAGCTGGATGCTCATACTATAAATCTTTCTCCCACTGGGACACACTGCAGTCAATCATGTTCTCACAACTTGTGTGTGTAGCTACAGTCACTCAGCCAGAAGATGATCAGAAGCTCAAGCACGACAAATTTAGGGAAAGCGCATATATTCCAACGGCCACAAGAGAAGGCTCTTTACTGAAGAGGGACGACGATTGTGCTTTAAAAAGAAATTAATCAAGCTCGCTTTGGCACGCACAGCAAATTTGTGGCTTACACTGTGTATGGTAATCTCATGTGTTCTCCCGACTTCGATGGAAAAGTAATCCTACCCACCTCCCCCAAAATCAGCAGTGATAAGTCGCTTCCGGAAGAATTGATGTAAAAAGGGAAAAGTGGAAGTCTCCCCAGCCAAAGAATACTAAGAGCTCTCAAGCTGGAAAACCAATCAAGGAGTTTATCTATTAAACATCTTGTTTTTCATTTCTCAGTTTATATAGTTCTCTCTCAACATATGTACACCCACAGTATGTATTCCCCTACTGCTCTTTTGTTTTTAGGTTTCAAAGCACTTATAATACTTTTCTGGACTATTTAGGAAGCCGCAGTGGTGATTTGATGAGCACCAGAAGCCGTTCAGTGGCGGAAAACAAAATCATAAGAGACAAAGCCCGATGCTGAAGTGGGAACGGGTTGATGGTGCTGAGACTGCAGGGTGTCTACATGGAAACTGAAGAGGATGAATGAACGCTCAGGCCTCTTTGGGCAGCTGCCCAGGGTCAGGCAAAGGGAGGAGGGTGTACTGAACAGGACGAGAAGAGAGAAAAGACAGACTGGAGTAAAAGAAAGTGGGCGAGAAAGACGGGGTAGATTTCCTAGAATGAAAGTGGAACGTAGCACACACAGAAATATATATTACCTAGACATGTTTAGGATACAAATGTTCAAGGTGTCTTAACAGTGTATCAGGAGCTGTGGCGTAAATACTGTTAGTGATGCAAGATACTGCCTGGTCTACAGCTCTGTCATACCAAAAGAAGCTGGTACGTAGGTGCTTAAAATATCATCTACATAGTAACTTCATAAATAATCTATGAAACATCAAAGACAGAAGCTTCATTTTACTAGACCTGAGTTGATCCGGGGCTTTAAATTTTAGTGAATAGCCTCCCTTTCTAAGCATAGCTACTTATTTCCTGTTCACAAGCATGATTTGGAAAGCTTTTATTGTGAAATTTACTCTTCATTGCCAACTCATTAAACTCACACACAAGGCAACCTTCCTCACCTTAACAGTAGTGTAGTTGCTGCTCTCTTGCACATGCAGCAGAGTGCCGGTCTTGCTGCGTGTCCTGAACTTGACCTTCAAGTTGCTGGGACCCATGGGGTCAGAGGTCGCTCCCTGCAGAGACCGTCTCAGCAAGATGTCACGTTTTGGGCCCTGCTTCAGGGTGTAGTCCAGGCGGCCAGTACCATCCAGAGACAGAGCGGTGTCGGCTGTCATGTCTGTGTGAGAAAGACAGAAAATATCTTGTGACTTCACACGAGTTTCGCAGGCGGCTTTTAAACTTCCATTTCCACTCTGCTCCTGGCGGACGGTCAGGTGCAAATGATTTTCCTAATCCGACTGCCATAACCACGAATCGGTCCTTCCATTCTTACCAGCGATTACTGATATCTTCCCATAACATCATCGAGTCAGTTTTCAGAACAGCCAGTGTATCGCTGAGCAAGATAATGATTTCTAATAGAGATTAAGTAGGAAAATAACTGAAATGAAAACTGCAAGCCATCTCATTATTACTTAGTGGGATGGCACGTGAATTTTGTGTGCATGTTAACTATAAACCTGAGGCATTGCTAATTGCATCATTTCATTTCAAGAAGCAACAAGCCTTTTGGCATATTTCATTATTACTATAATGAATATGAGCCCTCTTGCTAATACACTATTAAAAGATTAGTATGTTATCCAGGATAAATAGCCATATGAATGTTAATAAAACACTGATGTGATTATTTCATGAAAGCAGTGTATTTATGAGGATATTTGTATATTTTGGAAAAAGGAAAAAAGGCTCAAAAGTCACTTTTAAGTTTTCTATTTAAAATGTGCTTAGAAATAAGAGCACAGATGAAAATGAAACAGAATTTTAACAAATTATAAGATTTATCAACAGTCACTGAGACTCAGAAAAATTGGTGTTGGTGAGTTTTCTTACTGTCAGAGACTGACTGCAAGTAGTTGCAGTGACCAGTTCCTGCCGAGAGATTGAGCCTGCAACACCTTCAACCTCTGCACGAGCACAGCTGGACAGGTGTGGGAGGCAACCTGTGTCTAGACAACTGTAGTCTGACTTGAACTACATTCCATCTGAGACAACTGCCATCTAATTTACTGATCCAGACAGATTCCCAACATGTTGCAATCAGTCTCAGTCAGTCTGTGCTAATGGGTGCAAGTTCTCTGCGATGGGTCTCTTTGCAACAGGGGACTCAACTTGGCTGGTTGTATTCTGGTTCTATTCCCAAATAAGAGCAATGTTGCTGAGCACCTATGTCATTTTGTAGCAAAGTCACCGTTCTGCAGTAACTATCACTATTTGTAAGATTTTGACCCTGAATGTAAGCAGTTATTGTGGAAGTAGATGGGACTTTTCTTGCTAATTTATCACAGTTAATTGGCATATTATCTCCAAAAAATTTCCACAAAGTTGCAAAATTGCATGTTCAATGCACCAAATCACAATAATTTTGGTTGTGCCGCAAACTCCAACCACTGTTTTCTCTAATAGGACTGTAGCACAAGTCTGTCGTGCCACTTATTATCTGAGGATGAATGTTTCTGTCCCACATTCACAGGGTTCAAAAATGTAAATCTTTACACAATCTGTTCTTTAAATTAAATTAACCAGAGCCCTAGAGTCTACATGACATATTTTATTCACGGCATTTCTTGTTGTTGTTTATTTTTTTTCTTTTCTCTTTCCAGCAAACAATACATATGGCACTAAGAAAGCCTGCTCTGCTCCATGTGTGCTAGAAGAAAATGTCTCTCATCCTTTTTTTCGTGCCAGTAAGCAAACCAGCAGATTTCCCACAAAATCAAACCTGATGGCAAACAGGGAAAAGCTCGCAGTAATGATCTTGTTTGTTTCCAGTAACAATATCAAAGTCTTTGAAAAAAATCTGGTAATAATTACCGGTAACACCGCAAAACACAATGTTGCACCTTACACAGTAGCTATAAGTTTCTGTCAGTTCTCATGTGTCTCAAAGGGTTTTCTGCATTTTTTTAGGTCTCTGATGCAAGTCGAATTTATCTCCTATAAAGTACACAAATGCTTTGAAATGAAGCTCAGAACCCGCCGATGTGGTCTATATTAAGCTACATGGTGCAGTATGATGACTCAGGAGGGATAATTCATAAATAATCATGGCAGAATATTCCTAAGTAAGTGCAAACTCAGCAAAAAGAGAGACTTCAAAGACATATACTTACATTTCTCACAGAATTTGCCAGTGAAGCCATCCACACACTGGCATTGTTGCCAAGACCAGTGGTCCACACAGGTGCCCCCATGTCTGCAGGAGCTGGTGGTGCAGGCTCCTTCCAGTCTCGGACATCTACGGACACAATAACACACAAACTGACAATCAGACAGTGAATTTGACAAGTCAGCCACACAGGCGGGGGGTCCGCGGAAAAAGGAAACTCCAAAAACAGGAGCAGATGAGCTGTGATTTCTCTTCCCGTGCGGCAATACAAAAAACCCCATAAAGAACCTCAGAGAATTAGCATATTAAAAGATCTGTCCTCGCTTCGCTATTCACGAGGAAGACAGTGAGGAAAAAAATTCTCTGGAATTCTGCAATTGGTTTCCCCCGTCAAAAATCTTCCATTTGTACTTCAAAAAAAAAAGAAGACATCTTTTTAAAAACTCCCGAGAGGGTTTGAAAGTGTGAACAGATGTCCCACAGCGAGAGTCAAGGAGGTTAGAGAAGACGGACAGATGGGAAGAAGAAAAAGGAGATGGAGAGAGGCTGGGAGCGGGAGTAAAGGGGGAGAGGTTGGGATGCGGACCTGTCAAGGATGCCATGCGATGCCAGCGCCTGACTGGGCTCCAGCGGGCGGCCGTTGACGGCAAACTCCATGATGCAGCCGACAAAGTCGTGGGTGGCGACCTGACCGCGCCGATGAAGGATGGGTTCTATTGACCTGACGCCTCCCACAGAGAGCCTGTTGGGCTGCACGTCGAGGATCCTACAAACACGCACACAGATAGATGAACAGGAGTGCACAAAGACTTAAAATGGATCACGACAGAAAGGAACATATGAGCAGAAACCCAAAAGCTAAAAAATGCATTCAAGTATTCAAAGCACACACACACACATTTTCACAAGCTTACACAGAAAAACAATGTGGGTCAGCGAGTTTCACAACAATATGGTCCCAAGACCCTTGCAAAATAAACCTTTGCTGATCTCTGTGGCCTTTCCTCATCTGCCAAATCTGTCTCTCACGCATACATACATATAAAATACACACACACACACACACACACACAGCGAAAAACACACAGGAAAACATGCATAGTCTCAAGTTTTCGCCCCACAGGGCCTGGCTCTGTGCAGCAGCACTGGTCATCCAGTAATTTAATGACGGTTTACATCATATATCACATATTTGCAACAGATGACTTCATTCTGACTTTGAGTTATTTGTGTAGAAATATGTAAGAGAAAGGCATTTTAAGCAATTTGCATACAACGGAAGACTTAGACAGTAACACAGGAGTAAAGGTCACAATGCTTTGTCTACAGCATTAAGGAATTTTCACTATAATAAAAAGAATTAAAGGTCAACACTTTAACCAGAAAAGCCATAAAAATTTAGAAAAAAATATAGAAATATTTGTTTGAACAAAAGTAAAGTTTCATTCTTTGCTCTCTACTTTAAAGATTAGCACTTAGTAGAACTGGAAGCATCACTGTGAAACTAAAGGTTGAACCTCTGCAATTAATCTCTAAATTGCTGCTTACTTTTATGAAGCTTCCTAACAAAGTTCACTTTGTTCTTATGAATCATCTTGTGGTTCATTTAACTCACAAAATGTCTAAATTAAGCAAAGGGAAATAAACCATGCTAAGTTTATCCTGAGAAATGGCAGCTGAAACGTAAGCTGTTTTCTCATTTTCAGATGTAAACTTTGACAAGTGTATTGAGAATGTCAGAGGAATACAGTCGAGACCTTGGATGTTGCGTTAGATGTCTTCTCAGTCCTCGAAATACACAGTTTGGTTTACACGAGTGCCTGAGTAGAGCCTCAAGGACACACTTGGACATTAAATGGAATTTGTACTAAGGAGGTGGCAGAGTAATGAGTCTTCTAAGGTAACCTCTAGAAAAGTTGAAAAGTTCAAGGATACAGAACATCTGTGCAAGCTGCTGCACATACAGCAACATTTTAAAGCCATAAAATGTTGGAAAACACGGATCGTGTTTTCCAACATTTCCATTGACGAGAAGGACAATATGTGGTTAATTAAACCTCTTGATTATGTAGTGTTGATTCACTGCAGAGTGCAACGCAACAGCTGTAAAATATTAGACAAGTATGCTCACACCAGGTATACAAAACCTTTTGGTTATGTATGACTTTCCATTATTTTTACAGTTGTGAAAAATTATTCATCAAGTTTTCCAGTCCTCAGAAGTGAAACTGTCAACAGCGCTTTCCCATTCACAGTTTCTACGGATCATAGAAACAGCTGTTCAGCGCACTGGGCAATACATGCATATATGTGTTTTTGTGTGTGTGTTGCTGCTTTCTTACCAGTCAGTGTGCACTGCCACGTTGCTCACAGCACAGTAGCCTGGTTCCTGGTCATCACCACACAGGTCCACGGTCAGGGATGCAGCCTGCATGATGACAAGAACACACATACTGCTGTCACGTGTGATTCTCTTTAAGAGAAACAGCTGTGAAGCTACACTGACTCACACAATTATTGTTCAGGGAGGAAATTACATTTAAGTAAAAAAATGTTTCTGGAAGAGTGTGGTTGACATAAACACCAACAACATGTGTCACTCACTGTTATTTGTGGTGGGGGTGGGCCATAAAACACTCAGTCAATATCAGTCTATCAGTCACTTTTTCTTTGTTAAGAGTGTTTTTTCCAGAATGTGGAACCCCCCCGGTTTTCATTTGGGGCTTAAACACAGGATGCATTTCAAATTGTTTTTTAGCAAATGTATCTATACTCCTTTTGTTAGTGGTCAGTTTAAAGACAGTCCCATGTAAAAAAAGGGACACATGCTAAAAAATATGCTCAAAATAGGGCACCAGTGCTAAACCATTTTCTTTGCAGGTTAAATAAAATATTTGAGTAACTAAACTAATTTTATGTTATTAATGGAGCAATTCAATATATTTTGGACTATATCTTCATTAAAATAAAACAAAACAAAAGTCTACAACCTGTGGAAAATTCAGCTAAAATCTTGCCTTCAGCATCCAACAACCACCGACAAGTGGTCAAGGAATACTCATATTCACCTCATAACCAGTGGTTGCCAGGTGGTTGCAGACCAGTCTTTAGGCTTCTGTCACTTGATCCTAAATTGTCGCCATGACTGGCTTCACGTGTCAGCACGACCTCTATAGCCGTAAGCTGTTTAGCTTAGCACAAAACCTGGTACAGACTTATTCTGTCAGAGGGTTATAATATCCAGCTAGCATCATCTTTGAAGTTCAGTACTCAAAAGATTTTCCATTTTGTGCTAAGCTAAGCTGTGTGCTGGTAAAATCATATCCAACTTATATATGAAAGCGGTATTAATTTTCTCTCTGTTATACCAGATGGTGAATAAGTATTTCCAAAAATGTTAAGCTTTTTCTTTCTTCTAAAGATGGCAACAGCTGTTTAATTAAACCCCATATTGTGACAGTGAACGACAGAGGGACAGAGCAACCTGATGGGTGCTATATGCTTATTGTTCAAAGTTTATTGTCACAAGAGAACAAAATCCTCAAACCAATTGTATTTCCTTCCCGATTCCCTGCCTGAAGTATTTAAAGGCAAATTTCTAAACCCTAAAACCCATCAGAATGTGTGAATATAAATAAATATTTTCTCAAGCACCGTTGGCATATCTTTTACTCATGAGTTCTGGCACCATAAGCTGAGGGTTACTTCATTCAGATGAGTTACAGTATATGTTCCTGAACATTTGTGTTCCTAAGTCTTGTTCAGTGGTTAATGTGAGCTTTGTTCACCACAAGCCATGCAGTCACATTATTTTTCTTTATTTCATGAGTGTTCGATGGGAGAGGGGCACAGAAATGCCATACATTACAGCAAGCGTTTCCCATTTCCCGTTAATGGGACAAAAGCTTTTGGCCAGATGTGGATTATTCTCTTTTCTCCCTCTGTGCTCAGAGAAGAAACGACCCTGCTAGAAAAAAAAAATAAAAATGGGCTGGTGAGGAAACTGCCCGGAAAAGTGTGTGAACGTGTTGAAAAACCAGGGCAATCACGCTCCACCTCTCGTGGAGCTTAAGTAAATACGGACCACACTGGCTTGCATCTCTGACACAAATCATCCACAACCCACCGGGCACACACACACACACACACACACTTCATTTAGTACACTCGTGTCACACCCGAGTCAGACACACGAACACACATAATCAAATGAGAAAAAACTACAGAGACAAGAACGAGTCGAAGAACAACAGAACGCATTTGTGACTCAGAGGCGCCATAAAGAACATCAGAACCACATAAACATTTTATTAATGTTTTTCCTGTGATCAAAGGGACTGCAGTCATGCTTCTGCATTCACTGTCAACTGTCACGAGCTGTGCAGGAGGAATAATTTCTCAAAAGAAACCTTAGAAATGAAGAGAAAATGCATCCCCCAAAAAATGAGGAGTGTATTTTTCAGCTTGGCTAGCACTGGAGGAAATTTGAAGAAAGCACCACAGGAGATCATTGTTTTCCCCATGACTAATACAATGGGGTGGGGGGTGGGGGGGTGGGACCACAACCTTACTCTCTGTTGTGGTACATGAGCTGAGTAACATTTGTTTTGTGCTTGTTTCTAGGACAAATAACTCACCTAATCCAAAACTTAATGATTTGCTGCTGGTGTTAATCAGCGGCAGTCCTAAACTGTCAAACTGAATTTGAAACATCATTGTCAGAAGATTTGAGTTTGTTCTCACACGATATCACTGTAATTGGTATTAATGTATAATTTAATCCAAATAATGCTTATTATTCTTCTACTCACCACCAAAATGTGATCTAAGAGTACAGAAACACTGCATCTTTGACAAGAATGACTCATCCGAGGTTTTTCCTTTTTTGTATTCTCAAATCTCCATGGAGATTTCTGTTTATAGTTTCAACCACTACTCCTCTTTTTTTCATGCCCTCAAAGATTACTACAAACTCTGCAAAATGAAATTGATCAGCTTTTCAGACTGCAGAGCAGATGGTCCGGCACGGCAACACGAGGACAAGTATGTTGTAGTTGGAGCTGCCAGGCAGGAGGAAGACAGAAAGACCACAGAGACGTTTAATGGATGTAGAGAAGGAGGACGTGCACAAGGCTGTTGAGACACAAAGATATGCCAGGGATAGGGTGAGATGGAGGCAAATCACCCACTGTGGCAACGCCTAAAGGGAGCAGCCGAAAGAAGTAGTTGTTCTCAAAAACAGCTCTAATCCAGTTGGCCTTCATTAGGTTAAAAAAAATAAGCTAAATCTGACACGGATATGGTTCTGTTTGGGAGCTAATGAGTAACAGTTGAGAAATTTCACATTTTACATTAGAAATGACTTTTTCTTTGTTTATGGCACTTGGACCAATAGCTGCAGTGTTAACCACGAATACAGAAGCAAAGAGAAACATGTCAAACTTTATGAAAATCACTTTGATGTTGCATTCAAATGCTTTTGTACTGTAGATTATATATTAAAGGACGCGACATTAAGATAAACTCACTTGGAACAAGGCAATATGGCTGTTTGAATTTTGACACCAATGCCTTAGATGCTTTAAAGCTGGAAACAGTTACATCCTTCCTTAAACTCTCCACTGAACCTTTAACTATTAACATTTTCCATTACTGTGGTTTAAAACTGACGTCTTCGTACACTGTAACTCGTTGGACTGAGACAATTTGCCTAACAGTTATGGTATTTGACAATTAAAACTGATTCCTGCAGAGATGACAGTAACTGAGATGGCTGCAGTATCTGTGAACTCTCTGCTCCCTCTGATTACTTGGAGCCTTCATGGTGAAGCAGTGCATGACCGTGTCCGTGGTTTGCGTCTGCTTTCGGGATTGGCTCAGAATTTAGGCGCAGGAACGCAGAACAGACCTCAAGCCTGGCCACCGAAATGACCCGTAGCACCTTTTGCAAACACGGTGATCAGGTTCACTTTACACCGCTCAAGGGAGCTGGCACTTCAGGCGTGACACACTCACATTTCTCTCTCATTCTTCAACAGCCCCAACACGACCACCTTCGCATAATATTCACCGGGTACCATTTGCAGACAGAATCACAGCTTTCAACGTGTGCTGTATTCCTTTACACCCGTCACTCTGCACCATCTCAAAACTGACAATTTAACGATTTTACCAGCTTCCTATGAAACTCCCAGTGCACGGTGGGAAATGACAGATTTGAAGTCCAGCAGGAGAGCTACATTATAGAAGGCTTGACAGGGCCTAGCTGGATTTTTTTTCCTCCTCCTGCCTTGCCACTGCATTGCTGGCAGGGAGAAGCCTCTCATTCAGAGCACAGGAGACAGGATTTCAACCTTCATGGCCATTTTGGATCCTGGTATTGTAAATCACAACTAGCAATAAAATATAATTACAAACCATGAAAACCATAAGCTGAGCTACCCGTGGTTTGGGGAAGTTTAATTATCATCTGATGGTGCAAAAAAGAATATAAGGCCAAATTTGGAGTCAGCTTCAGCTATAAAAGCTCAGGACATAAATGCTATTGAATGTGCAGTCCCTTTGCAACTATGCAGCATTTTCTGATTTTCCTAAATGTTTTTGCTGCTAGACCCATAAAAACTAATATGCCACTTAAAGCAAGAGCGAATGATGAGAAACATTTAGAGTATGAGATATTTTCTATCGTAAAAAAACAGGAATTCTTACCATCCCAGCTCTCCTGGCAATGACTGTGTGGAACTGCCCATCTGAAACTTTTATCATGGTCATCAATTTATAAGTTCCACTTCCCAAGTTAAAAGAGAAGCGCATCTGTCCCTCGAAGATCTCCAAAGCCAGGAACTCCGCCTTGTCTCCGGTCTGGTTATCGTGGTTGTATAAAAGCAGCGCGTTGCTCTTCAGGGTAGCAAACTTGATATATATGTAGTTATTGTTGGGATCCAGAGACGGAAACTCCATGTAGGAGAGCTCCTCAAAGCCATAGCTGTTCAACTCGCAGTGCTTGCCGAAAACCCCTGAGGAAAAAAACAGACCGAAAGTGGAATCATGGAGGAAGCCAATGAATGATTCACAGTGCTGCTGTGATAAAAATATCTACAGATAAAACAGAATCTTTATCAAGCAGCATTATCTGCTTTGTATATAGAAGTAACAAAGCAGATATCGTAGCTGTGTGATCACAGTCTTGCAAAAGACTCTTCAAAAAGTTGAAAACTTTTTTTTTCTTACATCAACTGGAGACTACTACTGAGGACAGCAATACAACACATGAAAAATGGAGACAAAAAATGAAATGACAGTTTCCACATTTGTTTAAGAAATCAAGGGTTAAGAATGAAATAGCTGCTGGGAGAGTGCACATCTGAATTTGTCCATCTTGCTTTTCAATTTAGCGGGACTCTGTAATACCCTGAAAGTTTCCTACTATTACTTACCAAATGGACAATGACAGTAATATCCATCCACTCGATTCTGACAGGACCCGCCATTAAAACACGGGTTACACTCACAGTGATTGATGATGGAATCACACGTTTTGCCTGGGTTCACAGAACAACACAAATTAAAATGGATGGGGTGGCAGACAACACAGGAAAACCCCAAAGGGAACACAGTTCACTTTCCCCACAGGCCAAGTCATGCACGCCTTTCATCGCCTCACAGCTGAGAAATGCACTGCAAAAAAAAGATCCATTTAACTACGTACTACACCTTTAAATCTCATTCAAGCTCAAACAACAATACGATAAAAGTGAAAACTGTAAGTTCACCTGTTTCAGTGCAGTTTCACAAAGCTATTTTGGAAATAGCATTGCTTGCCCAAGATGATATCATTTGACCAAAAACAACATCTTGAAACTTTTATAGGAAAAAAACGAAATGATCTCATTCAACTGGCAGATTCCTCTCACTAGGAATAATCAGATTTTCAAACTCATTGCAAATTATGTTTGGACGAGGCTGTTTTTTTTTTGGTTTTGTTTTTGTTTTGTTTGTGTGGGATTTTTTTTTGCAGGGCAGAAAGGCAAATAGTTGGAATGTACACAAATGGCCACCATACATACAAGCAAACATATAAATGAAGTTTAAACATCACAATAAGGAATGCGACACTGATAATACAAATAATACACTGGCTTCGAGAGAACAAACGGTTCATGAGTGGTTAAATAGAAAAAGATTGACAATGAACTTTTGAAAATGCATTTTATGCTGTAAATCTTGAGACAAGTTGCTTAATGGAGACAGATTCTGCTGCCAAACACCAGTTGTGGAAACAGGAAGTTGAGAGTTCACCAGGAGGGCATGCAAACTACTGTAAGTCAATAGGTGCGTTTCTGCAGGAGGGTCATTTATCTTGATGAAACCTAAAGAATTGTGCTCATTTTTTATCATCATAATAAAAAAGGACAGTAATGACTTGACTTGAGGCAAATTGCCTGCTACAGCCCGCTTTGAAAATGCCTTTCAGATGCTACAGTCAGAGGCTGAACAACATACAAGGTCCAAATGACCTTGAATGTAATTCCACTTAAAATCCACTCCCTTTTTATCAAGGGTAATAATGAAGCATATTCATTACATTTCCAAATTAAAAGGCCTGATTGGATCTGTTATAAAGCTGCTCATTTGTCATGCAGCTCAAACCCCTGCTAAATGAGAAATCCTTGATTAAGAAATCCCTGTGTATACAGTTGGATCAGAAATGTATCTGTGTGTGGCCAGAGTTGCATGCACATGAACACACACAATGAAATGCGATAGTGGTGAACTGCGTGTGGAGCCTAGACTCAAGTCCTGAATACGGTCAGCTTCGCATCATCCTCTTTATTAAAGCAAACATGGCGGGCTGATATGCATCACAGCTGATACCCCCCGCCCCTCAAACAGCAATCCAAAAATCAAACTGTTTTTGGCAGTGATGCTTGTATGCTATGGCTACAACACCTTCTGGAAACATTCAGAAGCAAATATTTTCATTGGACCTAAAGTCATCTGTGTGACTCCAGTATTGTGGGAGTTTTAATGCGCGCATGTGTGCGTGTCCCCACGTGCTTTTTTCCAAGCCTAACACGAGTGGCTTTAAGGTCAGACATAAAATGTGACTCCTGCGTGTGTAGTACCTGCAAAGCCGGATTTACAGAGACAGTTGAAACCGCCTGGGAAATTCTGGCACAGCGCCCCGTTCTTGCAGGGATTGGAAAGGCATTCATTGACATCCCTCTCACAGGCCTTGCCGGTGAAACCTTCTGGACAGGTGCAGGAGAAATCCCCCACCAGATTATGGCAGGTGCCGCCATTGTGGCAGGGCGATGGCTGGCACTCATCGATGTCCGTCTCACACAGAGCTCCTGTGTATCCTGGCCTGCAGCTGCAGGCGTAGGGCTGCAGGGGGTGGTTGGAAACAAGGATCACTGGGACGCTTTCTTCTGTCTTAATATCAGGCCCGACACTGAGACGCCTCTTGCAGCTGCCTCCATTCTGGCACGGGTTGCGTGTGCAAGGATCATGGTCCACCGCATCTATTTGCACCCCGCTCTGTCTATATAAAATGTCTTTGATACTCTGGAAGAATGTGGCCACGCCGCTCGGGTTGACATATTGTCCGTGGCCACGTTTCACAGCTGCCATCACGAAAGTCTGATTGTTGAGCTCAAACGCTCCATAAATCAGCACCCCTGTGCCTAGTCCTGCTAGCTGAGAGTTGGCAATGCGTAGGAAGCTGAGGTAGTGGTTGGTGAGGAAGCTTTTGACTCCGTCAGAGTGGAGTCGGATGAGTATGCTGTTATCCACCGTAGCATTGTTGAAGCCCACGAAGAGGACTTTGGCTGTGTTACTAACTGAACCGTGGACACCGTCGCTGCTGCGGATGGTTAGGTCAAACGTTCCATCTGTTGAGCGAGCTTTAGAGTTGAGGTTGCACGTTCCAGTTGGGATACTAAACAGACCTGAAGATGGAGGTATAAGGGAACAGTGGAACCTGTCCTGAATATCCGGGTCTTGGGGTCTAACGTCTCCCAAAGAACCACCAGGAAACATGTTTCCAAAGTAGTGGACCAAGATTTCCATGGACCTGGGCTCTGAAGGGTTGTCATTCTGATCATTTATTTTCACGTGAACTGTTCCCGTGGAGGACATTTGCGGCACGCCAGAATCCTTGATCACAACAGAGAGGTAGAAATCACTAATCTGCTCTCTGTCAATCTCCCGACTTGTGGTTAAGACTCCAGCTGGACTGAGACTGAAGTAGCTTTTGGCAGAGCCAGAATTGAGGAGGCTATATAGAAAGGGGCCTTGGTTGGGTGGTAGATCTGGGTCAGAGGCTGTCAGTGTTGTGACTGCAGTGCCAGCTCTCTGGTTCTCCATGACCTCAGCGTAGGTTTTAGCTAAAGTCGGGCCGTTATCATTGATATCTTCAAGATTCACAATCACCGTGGTGCTTCCGGTTGCGGGAGGTGTGCCAGTATCCACAGCGAGAATCGTCAGATTATACACAGGAATTGTCTCTCTGTCTAGCTCTGCAGCCACAGACACTTGGCCAGTTTTTGCGTTGATTGTAAAAATATTTTTATCAGACTCAGGAGCTATGGAGTAGGAAAATCTGCTCCAGCTTGGGACAGAGTCCGAGTCTTCAGCACTCACAAAAGTCACCAGACCACCGGGTGAGAGACCTTCACTGACCTGGACATCATAAAGTTCATTAGTAAAAACAGGCGGATCGTTTGCATCAAGAATAGTGATATTCACAAACACCTCATCAATATCTGCCCCACGGATGCTTCCTGCGTTCTTGGCTAACACTTTCAGTGAAACCTTCTCCTCTTTCTCACGATCCAGAGTACCTGTGACATAAATCTGGCCCGTCCTCTTGTTGATGCCAAAGCCCTTCTTTCTGCTCCTACCAAAAATGAGGTAGTAAACTACTCCATCTTCTCCTTGGTCTCGATCACTGGCAAATACTTCCCCTACCACTGTTCCTTTTGGAGCAGCTTCTGAGATTTCAAAGTAGTACTGTTTGGAGACAAAGCGCGGCACGTATTCGTTGGCTCCCTTTAGCTGAATGTTGACGTTGGCGAAGCTGCAGCGCTCTTCGTCTGGGACATTGAAGGCCTTGACTGTTAAATGGTAGACCTGCTTAGCCTCATAATCCAGGAAGCCCTGGGTGGTGATGATGCCCGTGTTCGGGTCAATAACAAAGAGGTCACTGTCTGACGATTGAATCACATAAGCCATGACCGCGTTAGCTCCCGAATCAAGGTCTGTACCATTCAGTTTGATCACGGTGGTGCCACTGGGAACGTTCTCCTGCACAATGGGGAAGTACTCATCAGGATCAAACACAGGAGGGTTGTCGTTCACATCAGTCACGTGTACTGTGACTGAGACGTAGCTTGTTTTTGCAATCCAACCACCGTCAGTGGCTGAAACCCTAAGCTCGTGCTGTTGCTTTTCTTCAAAGTCCAGAGGGTGAGCTAAGGATAACACTCCAGTTCTACTGTTAAGTGCAAACAGACCCTTGTCGTTGCCTGAAGTAATATTGTACGTGATAAGGCCATTCATCTCTTTGTCTTTGTCTCTTGCAGACAGGGTCCTTATTGCTGTTCCCACAGCAAGGCTTTCAGGTACAGTAGCTGAGATTTGGCTTTGCGAGAACTCGGGTGTGTGGTGGTTTTCCTCCGTAACTGCTATACTCACTGTCGTCTGTGCAGACAACGGAGGATTTCCTTTGTCGCTTGCAGTGATTTTAATCTGGAAAATTTTATTCATATCTGATGTAAGCGAAGAGGCAACAGTAATCCATCCACTTGTTTTATCTAGTTTGAATTTACTAGAGCTATTTCCACCTGTCATTAGGTACTCTACCTCGGAATTAAGGCCAAAATCTTTCTTGTCCTGAGCTACAACCCTGAGCAGTCGGGTGCCAACTTTTACACTTTTAGTGACAGGTGTAAAGTAGCTGGGGGAATTAAACTCAGGGGGATTATCATTGCTGTCTACAATGTTCACAATAACTGTTGTCTCACTCATCAAAGGCTTGAGTGCTCGGTCCGAGGCTGTCACAATGAAGCTGTGGCGGTTTATATTTATACTGCTAGCACCTGTTGAGTTCTGATATTTTAACTGCTGCTTTACAAATATCTCTCCAGTGCTGGCATTAATTCTAAAATACTCTGACTGGGATCGGATGAAATAGAAAATTTTGCCATTGAAATCCTCGTCGGGATCAGTGGCGGACACCCGTGTGACCAGAGAGCCCACCTCTGTGAGCTCAGGATAGTCCAGATAGTAAGACGGTCGACTAAATCTGGGGGCATTATCATTAATATCAGTTATGAATACGGTGACATCTGTGCTTACTGTCCAGCCGCTGTCATGGGCAGACACTTTGACAATGTAGTGATTAGTGTCTTCTCTATTGAGTGGCCTGCTAATTGTTATGTCTCCTGTGTTTGGATTAATATTGAATGGAAGGCTGGTATCTGTAATTGAATATCGGCTAATGGCATTTGAACCGGCATCCTCGTCAGTGGTGGTGACTCTGGTGACAGTGTAACCCACAGGGGCATTTTCAGCCACTGTAGCACTGAAGATCTTGGAAAACCTGGGGGCATTGTCATTCACATCCAGTGCGTTGATTAGTACTTTGACTATTGTGTTTTTGGGTGGCAAACCGCGGTCAGTGGCTTTGACTTTCAAAGTGTACAGAGCCACCTTCTCCCGGTCCAGTGGCCTGGTGGTTCGTATTTCACCGGTGGCTCGATTGATGCTGAAACTGTTCTCTTTGTTGCCCTCAATGATGGCATATTCCAGCTGTCCATTTGGCCCACTGTCCAGATCAACGGCAGAGACCATAAGCACCCCCTTGGGTGGAAGATTCTCCAGTATCTCAGCATGGAAGGGATCCTTATCAAATACTGGGTGATTGTCATTCACATCCAGCACAGCTATTTCCAATTTCTCATAAGAGGAGTAAGGTGGGAAGCCCTGATCTCTGGCCTCAATCCAGAGGACATACTTCTGTATGTTTTCATAATCCAGTGGATGTCTGATAGACAACTTGCCTGACAGCTGGTCGATATGAAAAGCATTATCCAGGTTCCCACTGGCAATGTAATATGACAGCGGCCCGCCTCTCATAGAAGACCCGGTCACAGTTGTAACAATGTGGTTGCTTGGCTGGCTTTCAGGGAATGTGAATGCACGCTCCCTCAACTTAATGACAGGGAAGTTTCCTCCAGTAACAAAGCGAACAGTCACGGTAGTCGTATCTGTTTTGGGATTAGCTCCGCCGTCTTTTACTCGAACTGTAAGTGTAACTTCTGAATTTCCAGTTAGCCTCTCATTGGCAGTGATGGCACCTCTGACTGGGTCGATCTTGAATTTCTCAGCATTGCGGCCCATCAGGGAGTAGTGTAGCTGGGCGTTTGAACCAGAGTCCTCATCAGTGACAGTAACGGCAAAGACCAAGGACCCTGAAGACATAAATGTGAATGAATGAGTCTTTGGCACAGTGATTTAGCAGACTAATTACTTATGTAGACATTAAAAAATAGAGTTTATTTTAGCATTTTAGTTCATTTTAGCATTTTCTGACATAGTTAAAATATTAAGCTATGCCTAATAACACAGTACAATGACAGAGAGAAAAGGTGCACACCACAACTTTTATTTAGCACCTTTTAATGCATGTGCTCACCTGGTGCAGTAGATGCGGGGATGTGGGTGACATAGGGGTGGTGGTGGAAACGTGGGGGGTTGTCATTAATGTCGGCCACTGTCACGGACACAGTAGCAGAGCTGGACAAGCCCTCGGGCTGGCCTCCATCTGTTGCCACTACCAGCAGCTGGTAATTGGCCCTGTCTTCTCGGTCCAGCAGGGAGCTGGTGATAATCTGTCCTGTAGCTGGGTTGATGGAGAACTGACCGTGTCCTCCGGTCAGGCTGTAGCTATAGGATAAACACAGAGGGACATGTTTTAGTGAAAAACAAAAACAAAGACTGCATACCAATTTGATGATGATAATGATGCTGTATCAGGAATTTTTGCAGTCATCTCTAATACAAATCAATATTATTCATTTGGTGTTATTGAATATCTTTTATTATTCTTTATTGAAACAGCAATTTTAAATTCATCCACACATAATTTCCTGGGGATTATTAAAGTATTCTGATTCTGACATCAAATACTTGCATATATATAGACTGTAGTTATGTAGTCTGCTACTCTGCACTGACTGAAGCACCTTGTTCAGTGCGACAAAGTTGCCTATAGAGGGCACTGTTTCCAGGTTCACATTAGCACAGTGAGGGGGGAATATGGTCAGAGATGGTCCCCACACTACACTGCGGTCACATCAAATCAGTGACATATTTAACTAAAGTGTCCATTTGCTTTAATGCTCTGTGGGGTCTAGGCTGCATTCTCCAGAATCATGCATTTGATTTATCTTCCTCATTGTTATATTTATTATTGTGTAATCCAAAAATGACAAGAATTTTAATAGTTATAAAAATACATGGTATAGAAAGCCAACAAAACATACATAATATCAGGTCAACACTCAGGGGGCTAAAATCTTTTGCTTTCAAACAAATATCAGGTTTCACCCTGTATCTCCCGAGTCTCCAGCAGGACCCAGACATAAATGTAAGCTGACACATACATGTACACACCAGTGCATATTTTGAAAAGGTTTCTTGAAAAAGCATCCCCCTCCAGAGATGGGATGACAAATTGCAGAACAATGTGTGAATGCAGTGCTGGTGCAAAGCTTATTTGGACATTGAAAACAATGTAAACTGTCCACAGATGCTTGTGGTCAGAACATAGTCCAGAGACAAGTCCAAGCTCGGGACTTACATTTAACGGGCTGTGAAAATCAAAACTAATAACTATTTGTAACCAGTTCTGGGCCCCGAACCCCTGATGGGTACATCTCGTTCTGTCATAGACAATTAACATCCTCATTACTATGTTTTGGGAAACTGGAGCACGCTGCGGTACCCCCCAATGTGTACCCAGTGGGGCTGCCGAAGAAAAAGAGGGGGCTGGACTTGAGTCAGTGTCCGGCCTGAGAGAGACTGGCCAGAAACTCTTACAAGCTTCCCCCTGGAGGGGCTTGTGAGCGTGAAAAAGCTTGAAAATCGCACCCCAAAACAATGACTTTGGGTTTTGACTATGACGCTAAACTCCGTGACTAAATTTCTATCATCCATTGCAACATTGGTCTGGAATTTTACAGAGCTGGAAGTGAGTTAAAGAGTTTTACTGTATGGCCCCAAAAGGGTATTTTCACACCAGGGTGTAAAATCAGAGCATGAAATCAAACTGAAGCTGGCCTGACTGTGGAACTCAGTAGTTCCTGGGACCATATAGAGTGACATCTTATAAGAAGTGGCTTCAGTGACGTATGGACACTAATGTTTTTATTTTACTCTATTTGATATTTCATGTTCTTTAGAAAAAGATCTTTGGGAAAACTCGGATTTTCCAAGTCAGTTCAGGGAATTTCAAACTTCAACTATCTGAATATGTTTGAGTGGTTTCATTTTATGAATCCTGTTCAAAAGAGCCATTTCCCACTTTGAATGATCAGAATATCTACAGCATACCAGGGGTCCCACTGACTGCAATAAGTTGGAGTCTGGTTGGAATAAACAACTGAAAATCAAAAAGAATACCTTATAACACCATTAACTCCCACGTCTGCATCAGAGCTGTTGACCAAAAGCACATCTGTCCCAGTTGGGGCATCCTCCATGATGGTGGTGTGAAAGATAGAAGAAGTGAAAACGGGGACATTATCGTTAACGTCATCCACCATAACCGTTACCGTCCCTGTCCCACTCAGTGATGGAGTGCCTGGAGATGGAAGAAAGAAAAAAAAAAACATGACTGACAGTAGCAGTTTACTTCTCCTTGAGTGATCACCTTAAAGAGAAGTGAAGGAGAAACTGACTCACTTGTTGGGACAGAAACAACTCATTAACCTTTCAGCAAACCGAATATGGAGATTACTCCAAGTGACAGAATTACAAACTCTGTTTTTGTGGGGACACGTGAGTGCCATTAAGTCCCCTTCTGACTTTGGACACATGATTTATTGTACATGACTTGTTATTTGCAGCAAGATCCACACTGAAGCAATTCACATTCCTGCAAAGGCTCGACCACACTGTTCCTGCTGCATTTAATTCAAGAAAATGTCTGTAGTCATGGGTATGCACTTTCCACGGGTTGTACTGTCACATCAACGCACATCAGCGAAAAACACATCAAAGGGGCTCAATGTCTCTGAAACCAAATCTTTCAGGCGTCCTTCCTGGGGTCTTGGACGCTCACCGATTTAATCTCCACAGAGAGGTATCTATTTTAAGGTGCGCGGCACTGTGCGAGATATTAGAGCGAGAAGAAGTGCTATTTTCAGCAAAAATCCGACCGTTTTTTTTTCCCAGAGCAGGTGACGAAACACGGTTTGCTGCGACCCGGGGGGATGGATTTAAATCAATAGCAGATGAAAACGAGCCGCAATGCAGAAAAACCTGAACAGAAAAAAGACATTCAGGCATCTGCCTTGCTTGAGCTGCCCTTTATAATCCATCCCTAAAAGGCACAGCGAACTGGCTAATCTATATTCCAAACATAAGCGCGAGTTTTCAGGCTTGTTACTGAAAGTCACAATATGGGATCTGGAGACATCCTTAAAAGCTTGATGCTATTTTGAGTTCTTAATGATTTCCATATGGTTTACAGTATGAATAATACAAGGACAGAGAGCACCTGAGGACTGAAAAAAGCTGAGATGTGAAAGCCGTAGGAGCTATTTTTCCCACCTCTTACATGTAGTTGTTCCCTCCTGTAGCTCTCTTCAGGAATCTGTGTGAATATGTCAACTATAATACAACCAAATAAAAACATACACGATCCCGATCTTGTGTCTCATGTCCCTGTGTACTCAGCTGCTCAAAACATCAGATGCTTGAACTTGTGTACCGTGGAGGCCTGGATTAATAAGAGATAATAAAAAACATTTGGATGGTGGCCACCAAGATTCTCTCTTAATGCTCTTAAATAAAGAATCAGAGAAAAGTGGGTGCCGAGGGGTGGAGGGTCAGAAAGAAAGCTAGAGGGATTCTATGGCTTTATTGCGCAGCCAGCATGGATTAGTTATAAATATGAGGAAATCAGGCCAACATGCTGTTATATTTTGCACCAGTTCTTCTCATTTGGAAGTCAGATGAAACATCTTTGCTGCTGCAGTCTCCCGAGATTATACGCGAGTGCTGTTGACACAATGATGTTTTTCAGTCATATTTATACGCCACTAAAAGGTTGTGTCAGAGGTTTATTCCTGTTAAAAGGGAGTTTTTCCCTTCCCACTGTCACCAAAGCGATTGCTCACAGGGTGTCATCTGATTGTTGGGGTTTCTCTGTTTTCTCTGTATTATTGTGGGGTTTTTAGTTTACAATATGAAGAGCCTTGAGGCAACTGTTGTTGTGATTTCACGCTATATAAATAAAACTGAATCAATTGCTACTACCTTATCAGTATGAAAAGCAATATAATTTAGAGACCTGTGTATTACATGCAAATCGGAGCTCCCTGCAAACTATGCTCAAACTACTTAAGAGTGTGTGTGTTTGTGTGTTTGAGCACAAAGAAAATCCTCCACAGGCTCTACAGCTGGGAATTGCTGACACTGAGTTCTGGGTCCTTGCGGGCAGAGAGCACAAAAGAGATCTTTCCCTGTGAACATCAACAAATTTGAACATTACTGTGGGGCTTGGATACCGCAGCCACTTCTTTCAGGAGGGCTGGGGATTCCTCAAAAAACGAGATTTGTGATAGTTTACCGTAACATCACTTCACTGCCTGGCTTTATGATAATAAACAGACATTTGGCCTCAGGCTTGTAATGCACCCAGGTTTTCTGGTCAGAACAGAAGTGGCTAACATTGGCATTCAGAATAAACAGAGCTGAATTCCAGAAGCAAAATAAATGACACAAAAAGAGGTGACAGTAAACACATTTCATCCCAAAAGAGACCCAGAAACCATACAACACTAATCTTTAGTGACTCATTACCAAAGCGAATCACTGAAGAGTCCTCTGCTGCTCTAGCTATACTGACTCCCGTGTTTATACCCATACATAGGCAATGTTGAATTTTGTATTTCCACCTTTACAAATATTTGTGATTATGAAAAATCCGCTTATAAACAACATTCTCTGCAGCTAGTTACACGGGACATCTGACCACAAATTTGGTGCCAAATACAAAGAATTAACAGTGGCGGAAACATAATCTGAGCATAAAATGTAAACCAATCCCCTCTATATAGCTTCATCGCAGACTTATTATGTAATAACCACAACATGTGTCAGCAAGATTATTTAATTAACATCATGCTTTACTGTAGCTTTCTAATCCGCCTATACTTGGACCCGAGGTATCGTTTGTCTCAGCAAGTTTCATTTGACACGAATCATCATTCAGGAGGTTGTTATAGCAATAGATTAGAGCAGCTTTCGCTCCTCCTCAGGTGATCCTCTTAATTGAGGAGCGATCCAAGTCAGCAAGGCGTCTGTATCACTTTAAATTAACCAGCAAGGAGCCGCAGGTGGTAAGTAAAGTGTGTTTGACAGTCAGCAACTCGCTAAGACTGCTGTTGATCAAAGATGTTCTGTACAGGCTGGAGCTGCTGATGGCTGATAAGAGGCTCTGAGAGCTAAGTGGCTTTGTCTAACAAAGCCATTAGCTCACACCAAGAGACTTGAGTCAATGCAGGAATGATTTGTTTTTGAATATCAAGCGCGCTGCAGTATTTTTCTGAACTTAACTGATACCGACCGAGCGCAGCAGTCGCATTTCAATAGCATTGTTCCCCTCACTAAGAGAGGAAGCCAGCCAACTTATAACGCTAGCGCCGACTGTGTGCATCTATGTCTATGTGGAGCACACCGCCCTCCTTTTAGGCATTTCATTTTTGCACAGGATGTGATGTCACAACCTGTTTACTGCCTGTGAACGGTCAGCCTTCTCTGTTGGGGCCTTCAAAGACTCTGTCACCCAACACATCAGGGACTCTGGGGCCCAGGACACTGTTACACCAGCTAATCCTTAGCAAGCACAGAACAGAGACACCCCACCCCCTCTAACGCTCCTCTGTCCAAAGCTGAACCTGCGTTGACCCAGCAGATGATAGGCATGGGCTCAAATTGAGGATTTTTCACATCTTTCTTGGTGTATCACTTCTCACAGCATCATGCAACTCCATGCAGTTTCTGAACGTGCCTTCTTGGCCTCATGGGGCTAACTGATATCACATAACCCCCTGGCAGCTGTTACCCCCTCCAAGCCTCCTGTTCGATGTGTAAATAGTTCAGATCTATCTTGTTACATTGCGTGGGATGACAGATTTAGTAAAGGAACACTATATCTTGGCAGGTATGCAAATGTATGTAGATGACAGTTGTTTCAAATAGTTATGGCTGGTGTGAGACATTGTTGAGATTCATATGACGGCAGACTAAATAACAGGGTCAGCGCTGCAGTCGAGTAAGTCATCATCTGTTTCCGATTCTTAAATTTCCTCTGCATCCTGTACCTGTAATAGTAAGAAATCAATCCCAGAGGATTTTTTTTAAACGTACAAAATAATCTCCATCCAGTTCTTCTTTCTGTGGAGGGAGTGACTCAACAGGAGAGGAATGCTCTCCAAGAGTGCTGAGAAATGCCAGCATCTCCTCCAAACAGTCTTCGCTGGAATCTGGCAAAGCACAGGGAAGAGTGTCAGGGTCAATGATTTAGATTACTGCAGACAAGGCGGGTGTCACCTCGTGCACGGCAGGGATATGGCGAGGAAATTTGCCTGGATCTGGCAGAGCACAATTTGGCCCACCGCTGGACGACAAATGACATCATTTTACCATGGAAAGAGAACTGGTGGAAACTTGCAGCGGGAAGTCAGCTGCCTACCAGTGGCAGCCATGCACTGCGGTTAGACAAATATTTTTTCCATTGGCAAGTCCTGTCCCCAGACCCTTTCTTTTATGTGAGCAGTAGTTCTTAAGGTAAATTTTCAACTTTTATAGGGCTGCATTAACCACAGACATTAAAGACATTGTAAAGGTAATCTAATGCTATTAGCCTCCATGAAACAAAAACTATCCAAGACAATATTCAACAACATATGTACCAGCATATTTAGCATATTCAAGTTGATATTAGGAAAGCGTGATCAGTTTTGTTTGCATTCATAGCACCAGTATGCCTTAAGAGCCATAAGACAGATAAGGTAATCAAGGCACTACCTTACCTCTTGCCGATGTTTGTGCCATGAGCGTAATCCTATTTCAGGGGTTAATCTCAAGTCATTTAGGAAAGCAAACCTGCCCCCCCCCGACACTACACTTCTGGTGAGTAAAACCTCGCATTATTACGCACTGTCTCATTAAAATCTCATTCAAATGTCAAAGAAAATTGCTTTCAAAGCTACTGCCGCTAGTATTATTTATTGTTGCACAGAAGGAATCGAGGTTTGAGCCGAGAGGAGTGTGCTGCCTCAATCAGTAAAGAAAATAGTGAACTCTCTGGCACCATGTTTCCATGAGGTGTTTTTGTACCAGAGCCACTAAGTTCTGATGTGATAACTCTGCCTTCTGTTCAAGGGTTTTCTCCAATGCAAGACATCAGACCGATGGTGTTCAGATAAAAGGTTTTTATCCGTGAGCAGCCATTACACTACAGCAGCGGTGCCCAACCTTTTTTGCGCCACGGACCGGTTTATGCCCGACAATATTTTCATGGACCGGCCTTTAAGGTGTCGCGGATAAATACAACAAAATAAAACTAGCACCGGTACCGAAAAAAAGAAGATTTATTCATAACACACGTGAAAAGACCAAGGAAAACCGAGTAAACGATAAAAACGATAACAAAATAACGCTGAAAACCGATAAAAACCCTGAAAACCATACATTTCACACCTGAGCCTCAACTCTCGCGGCCCGGTACCAAACGACTCGCGGACCGGTCCGAGGCCCGGGGGTTGGGGACCGCTGCACTACAGGATAAAGGAAAAAGACATAGGCGTCAGTGCACACAAAGGGGCGCTCAAAGTGCTCGAGCCGATTCCTCCCTGCTTTAATTGAATCTAGATGCACCATTACCATTTAATTAAATGCAGCGCATCCCCTTCAGATCTAGGAATGACACAGCTGGATCAGTGACAACTAAAACAGAGTCCTCTGTTTTATATTTCACAATAACCCTAAAAGAACTTAAAGTGTTTGTTAAACTGGCAATGGGACTGACACTTAAACCTTCCCACTAATATTTCACTGCTGCATCTGAGATCACATCTAAGAGCTTTCTTTCAGTTCGAATCACAACTGGGGGAAACTGGAAAAGCCTAGAATAACCCCAAGGAAGGAGTGTCCAAAATAACAAGCTTTCTGACTAAAGTAGACCAACTGACCATCTGTTGTAGCCTCCTCCATCGAAGAGATCCACAGAGAGGTTTCCCCATAAGCCTCTCAATTCAGAAAGCATTGTCTAGCAAAAACATATGGCAGGGTCTAAGCACCTTATTAGTGTACATTACCGCTGGACAAATCACATTAACCTTTAAGAAGGTGCTGTGGCCATACTTTCTGAACTAGAGGGGGTACAAATACACGTGTTAATGATGATTAAGCTACGTGTTTTCTGACCGCCGCAGCTGCTATGAGGGTGCACGGCGCTGTGAGAGCCTCACGGGGGGTTTTGAAGGAGACAGCAGCGCTCACCTCCTGGGAAAAGCTGCGAGTCACCCCGAGTTGCTCAGCTTAAGCCGTGCTAAGAAGAAGGTTTGAGTGTCTGTGCTGGCACAAGAGATAATCTCTTCCTTTAATATATGACTGCCTGATGTTTTATCGAAAAAAGAAATGAGGAAGGACAAAGCTGGGATGTCCAAACAGCCAGGTTCATTAAAGTGGGAAGTTGAGGACAGGTTGACTTTGGGAAGACGAATGAATGTGTAAATTTATGAGACAGCCCATCTGTAGCCTGAAGCTTAAGGCTAAACGGTTAATTACGGTTTATGGACTGCGGCTAGATTGTGCTCTTAAGGGACAGCGTAAATAAAACACATCATTACTCAGGGGGGGTGAGAATTGGCTGCCAACAAGCCAAAATTGACATTTTTCTGCCTCTGAGAACCTGTTGCTTTGCGACAAAGCTTCTTTTAATGCAACCCTGTCCGGCACCCATGAAAGACCTCGTGGAGCCGAGAGCAGGGTGCAAGCTGTCCCACTGCACAGTTTGCCAAACATAACAGAGTAAACAGAGGTTTTCTCACAGTTAACAAGCAACAGAGTGAAAGGGATATCTCAGCAGAACACTCAAAGCTGCTACCCAGCATAAAGGAAGCTAGAATATTCCTAATAATATGGCAATGTCAGTGGCATCCATCAAATTAAACCTAGAATTTTATACAGCTCCCTGGTTATTTATGGAGTGCTGCGTCTGAATGCTTTTGCATAATTTCTTCCACATATGTTACAGATACGGGTTGGCGGTTTGCAAGCATGCAAAAAAAAAAAAAAAAACCCTATCGACAGACACAGAGCGGAGCTTTTTTTCATAGTTTAGGGCCCGTGGTGAAATTTAATGAAGTGATTTGCCTTTTGTGTTTTTATTACTGTGGTGCTTTTATTTGCTGTGTTGAAGAATATTTGGAAATCCCAATCTAGCACTGGGTCTGTGCACCATTCAGTGACTGCTTTCCATTTTATGGTGACACAGCAATACCAGCAGATCATAACATAGTGTGAGAGGTGGAAAACTTATACTGCCAGAATAACTTGCTCATAACACAACTCTATAATGTTCATACATGGGCCACATAAAGCTGAAATATGACTTTGGAAAAGTGTTTAAGAGCGAAAGCATGCACTTATATTCACATACATATTACACAGATTTTCAGTAAGCAAAAAAAAAAGTGCGTTAGCAATGGCCACATATAGTTCTGATGGGTTTATTTTTGTGAGAAAGTGATGTGGTAGCCAGGCTCCTCGGTGAATAAACATCATTAAAAAGTGGATCTTGCCAGGCCGAAGCACCAATCATTCAGCCCACACCACCTTTTTAATACACGCCTTCTCCCTCCTCCACAACTTACCAAAGCTATTTACATAAACATTCAGATCCTGCAACTGTTAGTGTGTACCAGAGAGTGGAAAAGAGAAAACAGGCGATAGGAAAAAACTCTGCAAGACCACATTGTTACTGCAGAGTTTTTTAAGAGCTGATCCAGAATGTTACTGCTCTGTTAAAGTTCATTTGAGGAATCTGATATTTTATTTGGCCAAGTCCTTTGTTGCCACTAGACTGCAGACTGGGTGAAACCATCAGAAATGGACCCTATTAAAGATTTTTTATGGCAAGTGTTGGACAGTGATCTAGCGATGTCTCGACCACGTTTTAACGCCACGTTATCAGCGTACGCGCAGGACTTTGTTTGCTCCGTCCATGTTTGCCTAATATGACAAAGACTGATGGATATATGCTGGCATTAAATTTTCTCTGTTGTTTTTTGCTCAAAACCTGACGACAGGCTGGAGATTGACAGATCATTATTCAACCAAACAAGTCCAGGGGAAAGAAAACTCAAGAATACAGAAGGGTTTACACGCCAGATTCATGGGAGCCATTTAAGAGCATAAAGGATTCTGCTTTTAAATAGGCATGGTCATTAAAATTCTTTATCTGCTAAGCGGTCGTTTAGCCCCCCAAAACTCTCCCCTCACCCACCAGCCAAAAGACCATATACAAACAGCGCGGCACTATGGAGCGATGTGCTGGAGGGATGTGAAAGACATGGGATTTCTATGCGCTCGTATCCGCCATAATAGGCATGGGCCAAGGGATTTACTGTGCCTTCTCTTTAATAAATGTGGTCAAACGCTCTGCATGTCAATGCGCCCCGAGGATGCTCTCACCACCACACGCAGACTTGCACAAACTCGAAGGCAACACACAAATGCACAAAAAACATATGTATGAACAAATAATCATTGCGTGTCTACTAATCTGCAGACACAAGCATAAGCACGCAACAAATCAGTTAATCGCTAATGTAAATCAAATTAGGTCAGTTTTTATAACTTTTATTAGTTGAAAGGGTTTCCAAAAACATTGAAAAAGAGGAAGTTCAAGTGGGAATACCTACTTTTAAAAAGATCCAAGAGATTAACAAAGCAAGGCAGACAGCAAGAAACTCCTGTATGAAAAAAGAAGCTTCTGGCTATATTACTGTCTCAAAAATTCATGGATTCAGGAAAAACAATATAAGAAAATACATTATATTAATCAAAAGCATTAGGGTTAACTTTAAAGCTGATCAGAGCACCTCAAACCTGACAAACTGCCGTGTGCATGAAAATATGTTCTCCACAACCACAGATGCCTACTTAAAGCCATAACAGCAACATTGTTTTGCAAAAGCATTTGCGACTCTGTGGGAGATCTCACTGTTGTGCATTCTTCCGAGCAGGCAAAACTTGTACATTACTAAGCAGTGGCTTGAAAATCTGACTTGCCTGCAGCTGATCCCAGATGTTGGCTGAGTAAAAACAACAGTCCGGGTCTGCGTACTCCAAACCCCAAATATCTTCATGTATCTGCACAACTAGTAAACTCAAAAATGCAGAAACAAAACAAATTCCCATAAACAAGGAAGGGAGACTTAAAAAAAGGAGAAGAAATATTCTGTGTCAGATTTCCTCTCTACATGATGCCTTGTAAAACACCTTTACGCAGCTTGTATGGATGCCACAAGTTGTGGGGGCTGAGCACAGACTTTCAAATAATTGCAGAAGTTTACCAAATTGTGTTCTTCTCACGAGCCAGAACACATTATGAGAAGCACCCAGTGGGCACCTTTGTTTCCAACCATTTCATGACAGATTTCGCCGTTAGCACAACAGAGGGAGAATACAGGAGTTCTCTTAATGAGTTCACATGAAAAGGGACCACTAAAGCAAAAATGCACAGGGACACAGCTCTAGAAATCAGTGTGGAAAAAGACTAGGATCTATTTATAGAATGTATAAAGAAAAAAGCTGAGTTAGAAAGAAAGAAGAAGTTTGGGATGTAGCAGTTTCTCTTAGTCATAATCACGTTTTTAGGGCACAATGGCTGCAGGGAGATTTTCCCTTGGATTTTACATAACAACCATGACACCAGTTTTTCAGCAAACAGACAGTCGAGACGTTTTCTGAAAGAATAGGACGCCTTTGCATAAGAAATCCTCTGGATTTATTTTTCTCTATGTTCTTTATGTTACGACAGACAAAAGCGGGCTTTAACATGTAAAGATGAATGCGTGCGGTTGCAAATGGGTCACGTTAGACGGCAGACTTGGAGACATGTCTGCCCCATCCACCTTCAAACATTTCCTGACAGATAGCGCCTGGGAGAAACATTTCCCTCCACTGACTGAGGCCTCAAACATGTGAGAAAATGCTGCTGGGTAATTTGGACTGTACTATGATTATGGTGTTTTTGATATTTAGATATTCTACCCCAAATCCCTCTTTCTGCCTTGGCATTGTACTGAGATGTCCTGTCAAAATATTTTGGAATTGTTGTCAGGGTTTTAAATATGGACGCAGCGTGAAGGGTACAAATGAGATCAAATCTTAATTAGCATGTTCGCTTTGTTAAGCAACTTTCTCCATGTGGCACAGATCTCACAACAGCTTACTTTGACAAAACAAAAACAAACAAACAAAAAAAAAAAGATGTTTGAGCAGGGACTTGATTTTACTTGATTTATAGACAATTTTATAATAAATATTCTAATATTTCAATGATTAAATGATGAGGTAATGAATATACCGCTTAAGTGTTTTTCAAAACAAGATACTCCAGGCAACACCGAGCCAATTCTCACCAAAGTCTCTGCATAAAGTCAAAAATACACAGCATTATGAACGGTCACATGGTCAATCCAGGAATGAAACGGAACCACCCTGAGACCATGACGGCCGCACCAGAGGAGCTCAGGGAAACATATATTTAACTGGGATACCATGTGATTTGGCTGCAACGGGGATATGCATGTACTCCTTTAACTGCACATTAACTGGCCTCTACGCAATAACAAGTTAACCTTTTATCTGGCTATAACAAGCTCTACCGCGGTATCCAAATAAACAGAGGATGCTATTCAATTGAACCCGCTGAAAAGACTTCTGTGGATTAGGTCAAAAAAAAAAAAAAAAAAACACCCACTAGTTTGCAAGCTAAAAACTCCAGATTGTTTGGGTTATTGTGCCACACAAAAAGACCTCGGAGCAGACTATGAAATCAAAATGCTGTTTGTTGACATTGCTGTTACTTCATGACAATATTCTTTTTCAGCTGTGTTTTGCAGGCTGATTACAAAATATTGCCTGTGCTTTGCTTAAATTCAACAATGTCCATATAGGGACATATGCAATGCTTAGAGCTCACTAGATAAACCAGATCATGGATGATAACTTGAACACGTTACACGTGGAATGAGTTCAGATGTAAACAATTGATTCTGGAATACTGAAACATAAGGCGGCTGAGCCTGCATAAAATAATCTTTTGCTTAAAAAGCGCCAAACATTTCAAGATGCTATCGGCTGCCTTCGCAGCTCGAAACCTTTAATGCAGTCATACCTGAGTCGGTGGCTGTGATCAGAAGGATGTATTTCTCCTGCACTTCCCGGTCAAGCGTCTCGGTCAGGCTCAGCTGACCGCTGGAGGACAGGGTGAACGCGCCTTCATCGTTCCCGCCGCTGAGCATGTAGCTTAGCTGACCATTTGCACCTTGGTCATCGTCTCTAGCAATAACCTGGAAATCATAAAAAAAAAATGTTTATTTACAACAAACGGAAAAAAAATGTTAAAAAAAATACAAAAAGCAAAAGGTGAAAAGTACAAAATGGATCATTCTAAAGTAATTTAAGTTTGTGTTAGTTTTTTATACAAATTCCAGCCATAATTCCAATTACGGTGAGAAATCGCATGATGCTTTTTACTACATTTATTTTTTAGATTTGATTTGCTGTTACTACTATCATGAGAACATTAGATAAAATTGAACTAAGTAAGAACTGAGACAAAACAGACATGAAATTGATAGGGTGGGTTGTGAAGTAGCTTGCAGAGACAGTGGTCTGTGGGCAGGCTGAAACATCTTAAATGTAGGATTTATATAAGATATGTAAACGTGAGGTGCAGAAGGGGAAAAAGATGAGCCATATGCTAACAGATTAGTCAGTATATAAGTCTGTAATTGCATTTGGATCATTAAACTTACTCTATTAGTAATGATGCAACACACACAGAGCCTCATTAGTCAGTATTTTGAACTAAACTTTACTAATAATACTCTTTTACTTCAGTAAACACACTTTTTTTTATTTTGTAACATTTTTTATTTTAATTTGATATTTCTTCTTTTATGTAAGAAAAGATTGTAATTATTGTTAATTTTTCATTATGTGTTTATTATGTGTTTTATTATGTGTTAACTTTTCAATTTTGCAGCTTTATGAGATGAGTTAATTTTAACCACATAATTAAAGCTATTAAATAGCTTCTTATTCCAGGCTTTGGGCACATTATCAGAATGCAAATGAAAGAAAAATACAACGGTAAAATATAAATACTTAAAGTAAAACAGTGTCCCTTTTAAAATAAGATACAACACCTTCTTCTTATGAACGAAAAGCAATAAAACATGTTGACTGAGATTTATATGCAGCTAAATTAACTGAATGAGGTTAGTGATGAATAATTCCTCTCAACCTATATGTCTTGTACAGGATAATGGTAAAAGTTATCTATTTCTGTAAGTTCTGTAAAATTAGGTTCAGGTACAGGTTTTGTGTGTGCGCACTTCCATCAGTGAAGATAATAGTTTCTTGGTCTGTATAAATAATCTTGACATTTCAGTGTGTTGAGCAAATAGACCAGTTTACATGGTTTACAAGATCTTATATTCTTAAAATCAAAAAAAGCTGTTAACAAACTTCAATTTTCCTTTTTTCTAATCCCAGGGAGCTTGATTTACAAAGCTGCATCAATTTAACCCTGTCTGCAAGTAACCCAGCATAACCACGGACCTCACTGAATCTCACAGTTGAGGCTTAATTACCTTCACGGTGTTCAGCGGCACCATGAAGGTAATTGCTGAGGGAAGGAAGATCATTACTTATTCACTTTGTCTAATCAGACTTTCAAAGGGAATCCACCAAGAAGAAAACCAGAGTCACACACTGTGGGCTGCTGTGGGAATTGCAGACAGACATCTATTTAATGGTTTCTAAAGTATAAAACTATTTGCCAATCGTACTTTGCTGCAACTACTCACTGGTGTGCCCAGATGCATTGTGGGCTTTCCTGTGCATGTATCAGTTAGGTATAGCTACATTTTGTGGGTAAACCCACTGCGCCTGGGCCCATAACTGTATCCTCATTTCCTCACTGGGTACACGAGTGAAAGTGCAATTTGCTCTGTCACCGGAAATCTGCATTTCCAGTCCATTTTTTATGTATGGCTCATTTAGTCATCAGGGTGGTTAGAATGTTAATCGTCTCGTCATGCAATTTCGCTGAGTTTCATATTTCGCTGAAATCCTATAAAGCCCTAATTGAGCAGAACAAATGATAGTTGTATATCATTTCTTTATCATTTCACCCAAGTATTTGCTGCAGCATTTAGCAAAATAAGATCACCAAACTTAGTGGTTTAGTGCCCTAATAGCACTCACACACCTGCACTTATTAAGTTAGTTTAACTACTACGAATTTGGTTGAGGCATTAAGCTTGTTAGAACCTTTTTTCACCCTGGAAGACCTTTCTGCGAATTTCACTTAATGTCTTGGCATATAAAAATAAATAAAGCCCAAAAACTAACCTGCAGAATGTTTTTCGGTAGGTTCTCAAGGTTCTCTTGAACATTGACAGTGTAAGGAGAGAGCTCAAAAACAGGTGAGCAGTCATTAACATCCAGTAAAACAATGTTGACTGTTGCTCGGTCCACCCTGGGGCTGCTGCCACGGTCTGCAGCTTGGACCACCAATGAATAGGATGAACGTGCCTCTCGGTCCAGCTGTTTGGCCACTGAGATCACCCCCGTGACAGAATCGATCCGGAAATCAGAGTTGGTGTTTCCCCCAGAGATAGAGAAACGGATCTGCCCATTGGTGCCTTCGTCAGCATCGCTAGCAAACACCTGGATGACATCGGTCCCCGTCAAGATGTTCTCCTCGATCTCGATGTCATAGATATTCTGCGAGAAGCTCGGGGTATTGTCGTTGACGTCCAAAACCACCATAGTCACATCCATTGTCGAAGAGAGAGGCGGTTCGCCCTTATCTGTAGCTACTACTGTGAGCGTGTAGTTGGAAAGCTCCTCTCTATCAAGTTCCCCAATCAACCGGACATCTCCGTCTATTGTACCAATGCTGAACTTGTTACCGAACGGGCCTCTGAGGGAGTACTCCACGTAGCTGTTGGGCCCACTGTCAGCATCTGTGGCTTGGGTCGTGAACACGACTGTGTCCACCGGAGTGTTCTCCTGGATGTAAGTCATCTTCTGAGAAGTGAAGGTCGGTGAGCAGTCATTGACATCCAGAAGAATGATCGACACTTGGGCAGTGCTGGTGAAGCGGGTAATGGGAGGTGGGGCTAGGTCATTTACTGTGACTACCAGGTTATAGAAAGACTGGGTTTCCCTGTCCAAAGACTTCTTAGTTTGGAGGACCCCATCTTTGGTGATGACAAAGTGGCCCTGGGGATCCCCAGATGCGATTTTGTAGAGGAGCTGTGCATTCTGGCCTGAAAAACATGGCAAGATGCAGGTCTTTAGAAGATAAAAACAATATCAGGAAGAAAGTTAGATTAATCTGTTAGATTGTCTGCACCAAACCAATATGATAACTGAAAATACCTAAATATCATCTTCCATGCAGTTACTTCTTTCAAATTAAAAGACCTCATTTTACACTCTGGTTTTTTAAATTGAGTTTAAATGAAATTATTTGATGTGGCCTTGAACAGAAAAGACAGCATGGTGGAGGTCAAATACTGATAACTCTGACTGACATCCATTGTTCTAGATATAACTGTTAGATATTCTCCATGTTTTTGAATCAGGCACTTATATACATTATCAACTTCCATTTCCACAAATTGTGCATGTGCAACAGCTCTGTGCTACTCTTATCATCCGAGTAGACAATCTATTCATGTAAAATGACAGATTGCTATCAGAAAGAAATACCACTGTAACCACTTCCTCAACTGATAGTTTTGGAAAATCCCTCTGAACTGAAATATTTATTTTAAGCGACATAACTACAATGTCTGTGAATGAATGGATGGATGCACTAAACTATCCAACCTTGAAATCTGGCCTAATCTGTACAACTGCCCTGGAAGTGGGGGTTAAAACAAGCTTAAATTGAGCATCTGTAATTCAACTCAACGGGGTATTCATGTGGAAAACGCCGCCACCTTCCCACACTCTTGTGTGCATTTACAGTGTACAAGTAATCTCTTATCAAAAGCTTGAGTGCTACTTCTGAGTTTTGGCTACGCTGTCTAGAGCCAAAGTCTGGGGGTCAGGGGTCAGGGCTTAGGAAGCGCTAACAATGGCGGTGTTTTGTTTTGACAGTGCAGAGCGGCAGCTATATATCTGAGAGGACGACGTGGTCAGATTATGTGGACAGTGGAGAAAGAAGCCAGACTTTGGTTGAGAACTAGGCAGCATATTTCCCAGGAATGTAGGTCACAATAACCACATTAGGCCCGGGTGAAGCGATAATTACAGCAGAGGAGAGTAGCGGTGGCCGTTCAAATACCACACGCTTCTTCACAGACATGAAACCCACCACCTGAAACGCAGAAATAACTCCAGCCGCTTAATCACATGGTGAAGATGTTGTATTTCATCAAATCAATTATGTGCGACTCAAAATAAAAACGAAAAATAAAATGTAGGCTTGAGAGCTTCTGTGTAACCAGCTGTCATAACAAAGTGACAGGCCTCTATTAAATTAATCTACTAAGGCTAGCTCACACTTGATTTATACAATGAGAGTACATTACTGCTTTAAACATGCCCACTGAGCAGCGTTTTTAAGTACACTGACATCACCGGAATACTTCCAGGACTTAACTTGATGACTGTGTTTTCAAGTACAGTTAAAAAAGGCTCATCTTCAGACATATTTATCTTCAACAAGTGCCAAATAGTTCCAAATGTAGCAGTGTTCAAAACATTTAGTGGCAGATCAGTTTTAAGTCATCTGAACTGTTGCATAGAGTGAAATCAGTGCCACAGCTGCACTAGTATTTCTCATTTTGTCTGATAGGTGATTTTTAATATGAAACTAAGCTTACAAGTAATTAAAAAAATATATATAATTATAAACACTATATATGGGAAAATTCCACATTGCTTATTTTAGAAGGGGACCACCACTCTACCTACTGAGGTATCCCTGCCCTTTTGTCATATTTAATATAGTTACACACAATGACGTGAGCAGCGTATGTGTTTATATATACACTACACTATATATACAAGTATATGTAAAATTAATACTTAAATCACACCTTGATTTGACAAACGAAAGAATCTTTACTGATGTAAATCTTATCAATTTTTTCCAAATATTGAACGACATACCAACAATCAGGGGAGAAAAAAATCATCAACCCTTTGAGACCTAGACTCAAAATCACAGCCAAAGTCAAGGTTAAATATTGAAATCGCAGGTTCATCCAAGTTCTGTCATAATGTTGCTCAGTAATGTGTCCTCAGGTGCCTGTTGGATTCAGGTCTGGGGAACGTGAGGGCCAGTCACTGGGATCAATGCCTTCATCATCCTTCACCACTGCCTACATACTCTGGCCACCAGATATTATCCTGCACCAGGAGGAACCCACTGCACCAGTATAATGTCTGACACTGGGACTTTGTCCTACTACCTAACAAAAGTCAGGGTACTGTTGGCTAGCATGTGGAGGTCTGCAGTGCACCTTCACTGACCCACTACCAAACCAGTCACGCTGGCAACATACTGCAGCGCTCATCATAACATCTCCAGACTCATTCACATTTGTGCTCATGTGAACCTGCTCAGACTGATATGCTGGTCCTGTGGTTGGATGAGCTCAAAAGTACTAGTCAGGTGTTAGCACATTACTATATCCTATGTAAATTCTTATATATACATACCATCATCAGCATCAGTGGCTCCCACGGTGATGATACTGGATCCAGGCGGCAAAATCTCAGAGACAGACGTGCTGTACGCGGTAGTGTTAAAAACAGGCGCGTTGTCATTTACATCCAACACATTGAAGTACACTCTGACTGTGCTGGCCTGCCCTCCACCATCCTGAGCCTTCGCTGTCAGAATATAGTACTGCTGAGTCTCGTAGTCTAGCAGACGTGTCACGTTGAAAAATCCCGTCACGGGGTTCAGGAGAAACGTCTCGTCCTCGTCGTCTTCCTCCAGCGAGTAGGTGACCTCTCCATTCACCCCTGAGTCAGAGTCGCTGGCCAGGATTGCTGCCACGATGGAGCCTGTGAGACACGGGTTGTAACACAGAGGCGAGAAGTTCTTTATGGCCCTTTCGAAAAAAACTAACTGCAGGGGGTTAGAGAGAGGTTTATTAATACCAGTGACTCAGTTATTGCTGCGCCAGTTGCTAAAATAACTGATGATTTTTTAATGTCTTGGCCTGTTCTGCTTTGGACTAAAAGCAGTCGCTGATGTTTTCAGCTTACAGCTGAGGCTGAGCACACAGCTAATCATTAAGTGTTTTATTAGAGCTTTACATGAAACATTTCTAAATGACACCCTCATTAATCTTTGATTACCAAAGTTATGCGTCTTTTTCTTGAGAGTTAAGTGGAGAAAGGAGTGAGGACGCGAGGCCAGAGAACTGTCAGTACTGTAGTAAATCCTGCTTGTTGCTGATAGATTTCCATATAAATCAAATATCAGTTACTGTCACTTTGACCCATTAAACTCATGATTTCCCCCTGAAGGAAGATGCACAGGAAAAAAAAATACTACAAAGAATTTACCCCCAATAATTTGTAACTGATGAGCTTAACAGAGAAGTCTAGTCTGAAGGGCTTTTGAATGAGATCAAACATTGCTTGTCTGCCTTTGCAATCTTGAATCTTTAAAGACATCTTACCGGGCACCATGTCTTCAGGGATATCAAATGAGTACGTTGCACGGGAGAACTTTGGCGTGTGGTCGTTCACGTCCTTGACGGTGATGTTCAGCGTCATGTCAGATGACTGCTTTCCATCGTCTGCACGCACCAGGAGGGAATATTTTGAACGTCTCTCCCGGTCTAGTTTCTTGGTGGCGATGAGATCTCCGGATTCAGGGTCGATACGGAAGCTGTCATCTGCCCCACTGATGATCGTGTACGTCACAAGAGCATTGGGACCCTGAGGTTAAAAAGAATGCGATAACACCAAACAACAAGTTAGGATAGAGTCATCTATTTCACTCCAATATGATTTTTCCTTGTTGGGTTCCTAGTAAACCCAAACTCATTACTTGCAAGTGAGGATTTATAAAAACAGTTTGATTTGTTGTGCTGAACCATGATTGAAATTGAAGTTCTTCAGATACAGGAGGAAGACCATCAGGCATCAAAGCAAATCTATCTACTAGGAAATTAGATTGTTTATTACATGTTAGCATGCCATGTCTCTAGGACAAAATATCTGCTTGTCTATCATGAATGAAACCCCTAACATGGCCTTTTCCCACAGAGACAGTCTATAAAGTGGAGGCTTGTGATTTCAAAAAGGCCATGAAGAAGATCACAGATCAAGATAGTGACACCAAATAAAGCACAAGTGGGAAAAAACTGAATTGAAGGGATTACATCTCACTGACCTTCACAAACAAACAAGCTTTGAGCATGCTAACGAGAAATCCACCCATCTTATCAGGACCTTAATGTTGTTGCTTTACCACTAAGATTTTATGTTAAGAGAAAATGTCTAGCAGTGTAGAGAGAAGGAACAGGTTTTCTTGGACGAAGGCAACATTGCTGAACAACACAGAGGACCCCTTTATAAGCATGAATGACACGGAATAATAGATTTTTGGAAAGCTGATAAACCTAAATGGCCTTTTTTACGATTAAAGGTCAAACGAGTCAGAAAAAAATACGAAGAAACACAAGAGCTGAGTGGTGATATTCACGAGAGACTTGCGCTTCCTCTTTGAACTTTTGGGGGGTATAGTGTTCGTCTATAAATGCAACTAATAGATCATCTATTACATCGGACAAGTACAAGCGCCATAACACATGCGATCACTATAGCGAGAGGCTTTGGAATCAGAGACGGGGACTGAATGCACTATGACATGTGAATGAGGCTGACGACAGAGCTTGACGTTTACATTTGTGCTGGGGACAATAGGAGATCAGACAACTGTCTCACTCTGTGTCTTCTGCCAAAAAAGCAAAAGCAACATCAAAAAGCTACTGCTGCTCAGCGAGATGAAGCGAGGGCTCCGGTTACAGTTGGTTAAGAGCTAAGCTAAAAGAGACTCTTTCAGCTATGCCTGATGTTTGTGTGATGCTTTTTGATCCCCTTGGAACAATGGAAAGGCTTATAGGGTAGAAGTGCTGCATTAAGCTGGTTTTTATATGCGTATTGACACATTTACTGCCTAAGTGAATAAGCTGTGTTGAAATAAACTGTATGTACGCAGCGGTGCTTCATGGTAAAATCAGCTGGAGAATGATGTGTTAGTTGGCCGTTGTGGTATAAAGCTCCTCCGTGTTTTACAGATTCAACCTCTCTTTGGCAGTAAAGCAGTCTTCAGACAAATATTTTTGTAAAAATAAAGAATTTCAAGTCGATCAGATCACTGTTTTGGTTTTTAACGTTTCCAAATCTATTGAACAGATAGTGAACTTGCATTTGTTAATATGAACAATATTTATTTATAACTGTTTATTTCATTAACTCAGTGGTTTCAATTACAGTATTATAATGCATATAATTGCATGTGTAAGAAAATAGCTGCTCCCTTATTTCTCAAGGGGAAACCACAGGGAATGGATCTGCATGCTTAATTTGGCACAGATTTTATGCCAGATGCACTCCCTGAGGCAACCCTCCCATTTATCCAGGGTTTGGGACTGGCACTAGGAATACATGAGTCCATCTCTCCTCCTGGAATCAAACCGGATTTGATGTGTGTGTTCCCCTCTACACCACAGAGCCACATCTTATTGATTGTATCCCTCAATTGATTTAAGAATTCTGGAACTTTTGAAAGGTAATCACAGTTTAAATGGCTCACTGTTAAAATGCATGTGGGATTGAACAAACTATTTATACATATAGTACATAGTCAAATGCAAATGTAATGTTTTACTGTAGGATTCTTTAAAGTGATCCTGTCATTAAATCAGTGAACTCTGAAAGGTTAAAAACTTTAAGTGAATGTAGAGGAGATTTTACTGTTTGGCCATGTCTGACAGAAGAAAAACACAAGAAACTATAAAATATTCTCTTCCCTTGTCTAACTTTTTATTTTTTAACTGTCTGCTTTTAGGCACAAGGCCTAAAAGCAGACAGTTAACACGCAGAGTCAATATAATCACAGGGCTAACTTCTCTTACTTGCTCTTATCTCTTTCCCATGGCCTGTTTTTTATGATAGATAAAAACTCTTATTGACGTCTTATTGACCTCGTCTCTCATTGCATTACCAGACTTGGTCTGAGATCCAGGCCCAATAAAAAATGGGGGAGTTGAGGAGGACGGAGTGAGGTTCTGCTCATCGAAGGACCCTGCTGTCATCAATCAGTGGCTCCAGATCTGGCAATCTCATTAGCCACCTGGGCCGCAGTCCGGAACCCAACACCATGGTTTGCCAATTAATTTTCTGATAGGGTTCAAAGGCAGAGCAAGGAAGGTGGGAGAGGCCGAGATGGGGGTCCATCTAGGCTTCAGTCCAACACACACACATACCAACAAAAACTATAAACACATGCATTTAAAAATAGGTTTATTCTCTTTTAAAACTGTTTGATTCTCCTGAACAATCCCATGTCTTTCTCTTTTCGTAAAATCTTTACACGCACTCAAACACACTCACATCGACACTGTTCGCCCTCTTGACCTCCACTCAAGAGTCTGACTACTTTACGGCTCTCCAAAGACACGGAGGGTTGTTCGGAGGAAAAGGAAAAAAAAAAAAACGAAGGCTGGCCAATTAAACAGCAGCATTCCAGGGAGCGAAGCGCACCAGGCAGGGGCAGAAGGAAACTCATTTAGTAGATGAGTGGCTTTTGGGAGCACGCGGTTCCTATGAGAAGCGAGAGGTGCGAAGCAGACAGCGCCAGTGGGGATAGCAAGCTTCCTGTATGCAACAGCACCAAGACAGCAAGCCAATCATAACATAGACTCTTGGAAAACAAGCAATGTGTTGTCACTAACAGCTACAGATACAGAGAGGTAAGGATGACCCAACAGTCTGTGCTGCTGGTGTGTAAATCCATTCTACAAGCGTGCAAAATAGCCAGAAATCTCCTTGTTGTGGGTTTTCAGGCCTCTGGAATGCATTACGGTTCACTTGGAGCCTGTGCTTCCTTGCGGGGATCTCTCCTAAAACCCCCATTGTTGCATTTTTCTTCATTAATAAAGTTTTTTTCTTTTTTTTTTTTACCTGTGACATATTTTCCACATAAGGTCAGAATTCTAATAAAATGCTCACAGTCTCTCCAAAAGCACAAATGGCTGCATATTTCTTTTAAATGAGGTGAGAAACATTCTCAGAGAGGCCTAACTTGCATTACACAAAAGAGCAGCGTTTTATATTGATTTCCTTTCAACCCCACTGCAATCCCCTCCTCCTTTTTTGGGGTGGAAATGGGCACAGTGAAAAGCGGATGGGTAGAAACAGCATTTTAATACCCTCACACATGAATCCCACATGTAGCGCTGTTAAATTGGATGGGATCATTATGATGTCTGAATTCAGCCCGTCAGCTGGCCAACAGCTTGCACTCTTGGCTACTCTGCGCTGGCTCACACATGTGGCTTTCTCAACAAGAGCTCCAATGCGTTCCGTACGCTTAGTGTCAGCGCAACTTAAGTTTCCTGCGTAAGGATGTGGGCAAAAGCTTGGCTGGCCTCATATCTGGCTCTGAGTGAGAGCTGGAATGAAGCACAGGCTTCTATTTAGCAGCCTATTCATGGCAGCGCTGAAGTTTGGAGTAAACATCACTAGAATCTGTAATTCCTAAAAAGGCTCCTCTACATTCTCTTTAAGTGCTTCTTTTTTTCATTTGAATCCCTGCTTGGAAGCGAAATGTGACTTCTCTTGAATTCAAGTTCTTTAGGTGGGTAATTCAAGCACGGCTCATATGCATATGCGTGCTTGTAAGAATGAACTCTTAATTTTCTACAAATTACCGAAAAGCCTTCGATTTCAGCTTAAGCACCACAGGTCAGGCTTCTCTTAACTTCAGATATGTGGAAAAAGTGAACAACTGCACAATTTGATTTCAATACCATATGCTAAGCCTTTCAAGATCAAAACTGTGAATAGTTTGGAACTGAAAAAAGAAAATAATCAAATAACGTCCTTAAATCCCCCTACTGAAAAGACTGACTTGCCTCCAGGTCCGAGATTTACAGTCAATATAGTATTCTGACAAAAGAGAAATGGCATAAAGTGGGACTTTGTATGACTTTTCTCACATTCAGAGCAAAGAGATGGGAGTGAGGTAACAGCTGTGCAATAAAAACGTGTGGCCTCATAAGTTAACATTAAATCTGAGTCCATATTCCTGCGTTCTAATCTCTCGCCCCTCTATGGCCCGAGTCTTTCCACTCACTTCAACTGTGTCCTTTGGCTTTGGTGAGGGACCGCAGACCTTTGAGATGCCGGCAGGGCCTGCTTTTTGCTCGCGGCAGGATTTAATGTCCGTATCCTGCCGAAAGCAGCCAAAGATGGAGCCTTTGACTAATTCAGAGTGATACTGCTGATGTAATGTGAACTACGGGGACCGCGGAGGGACTATCAGGATGACAGGACGAAGAATCAATCGATGTTTCTGCGACACCAGCGGACTCAAGACATCTCAGATAACATCAACATTTAAGGGTGAAAATGAGCAGACTCTAAATGTGCGTGTGTCTTAGGGGAAAGCACATTAATTGCTACAAAGCAGTGATTTATGCTTTTGTGGTAGTGCGTAAGAGTTGAGGCAGGCAAGGATGGTGCTTTCCCAAACTGTCTTGGCTGCTTTGTGTCACTGTGTGGAGTCGCGAGCACGTGCACATCTGACCTTGAACTCAACTAACGCTGTACCCTACAACAGGCAATTCCCTATTTTTATGAAATTTAATCAAATAATTAGCAATATCTATAGATGATAGTAAAAAATACAATTTCCCACAGCTAAAGGCAACATCTTTAAATCACAGCAAAAACCCAGAAAATTGACAATAATGTTTTTTTAATCCTGAGGTAATATACTGCTGAGATTTTCCATATACCAGGTTATGACTTTTATTGCCAATGACAGCGACTGTAAAATTAAGAACTGCTGTAAAAATAAATACTACCCTTATCAGAATAATAATGAACTCACAATCATAATCAATCAGGGACATGCAGTCTAGACTGTTTCCATTTCTTTTTGCCTTGAATATTTGCCATTTTAGTATGAAAATGGTCAACTGACAACGATGTTAAAAAAACATTTGAATTGTTAGTGGTTTTGACACTGTAGGAACAAAAATTTAGAGCACGTTTTTAATTCAAATCGCTTCCAGGATATCTATTCCGAAAGCGGTGAAGTGGAAAACGGGCAAAGAAAAGCACAAAGACACCGAGCCATTACCTCGTCCGCATCCGTGGCTGTTAGCTGCATTATCTTGAAGCCATCTCCAACGTTTTCCTCAATGGTCACGTCAAGAATGTCATTAGGGAAAACGGGCGGGTTGTCGTTGACATCCTGCAGCGTGATCTCCACCTGTGGAGGAAGAATAAACAGCACACTTTCCATTAAAGTACTGCCAACCTGCTACAGTCTGTCTGCAACAGCTGTTGAGATCGCTGTAAAGAAAAAAAAACACGTCTGAGTCGTCTCGGGTTTCAGAAGATGAAGAAGCTGCACTAGCAGGGAAATTTATCATTTTCTGGCTCCACGGGGTATAGAGAGGAAAAAGTGTGAAATTATCAGCTGCGAGTCTTGCCGTGAAAGCTTGCAAACAAGAAAGCCTGAATTTTTCTCCCATCCAAAGTTCGTGTATTTTTCGATCTACCAACAGAACAAGTCACATCTTAAACAGACAGAACTATATAACTGCTCGAGAGTGAATGCTCTATAAAAATGTGATGATAAATATAGTTCAAAGAAAAAGTGAATTTCTGAAAGTTGGTGCTGCTTTAGGTGCGACACCAACCCACGATAAGCTTCTGTAAACCAACATATCTAGAGAAGTGCATTGTGGGTCTATGGTAGACCTCATATACCCCACTGTCACTGGAGCTCATGGAAACTGTATCATTTACAAATTGACTTGAGGCTCTTTTCCGCAGAGACGCGCAGCAAATGTAACAGTAGAGCAAACTAACTGCAGCGCAGGGATTTTCACTTTCAAGTCTTACAAACCAAAATAAACACACATTACAGTAGACCACGGACCCCCCATGTGGAAAAACGTTGCCCCCCCACACTGAAATACTTGTTCTAATAAATTAAATCTAATACAGATGCGACAGTGGGAAGAGTGAAACCTATGATTAGATCAGTTGTTTATAGAAATTATACGATTTCAAGTGAATCAAAGCGTCCTTTGCCTTTTGCTCATTCACTCAAGACCATGTGGAGCACAAACGTTCTGTGACCACACGTGGAGAACCCTCTGCCACCATCCCGGCTTGCAGCTAATACTCCATGTGTGGACGTCCCTTTCAAGAATGTTTGTTGTTGTGCTTTTGATTGGACAAGTTGTTTGTTCATAGTAAAGGAACTCTTGAATTGATGATCTTTTATGCTCAACTTAGCCAGCACGCGCACTGATAAAGCTTAACGCAGATGATAAAGAAGCAATCGGTACTCCATCGATAATTCAGAATGCTAACCGTGAGCCAGGTCTTCTTACAAAAAAAACTGAATGAAATCCAACAAGGTAGAAGCAACAGACATGCACATTATGGATTTTCAGTGGTTTGTGCATCTAAATAAGTTTACTGCTTTGCTTTCAACCATCTATGGTATAGGAGCACAGTATGAGCAGTCACATGACCCCGTTTGTCCGTCTGAGGGGGAAAGTGGAAACCCTGGAGACAGTGAGAGTGACACATTTATGGCTTCAGATGTTCTGCGTCTAGCGTGGTGATATTACATTTCCACTCGCATCCCACAACTTAAATTGCCATCCCTTCCACCTCATCTACTAACCCAAATATGCATTTCAAAGCCAGTAAACATGGCTCGCTTTTGAATCATAACAGACATTTTGCTGCGCATTCTCTGTTTATTGCTTCTATAAATATGGAAAAGCCGTGTTTAAATTCTCCAGTGATAGGATCTCCATTAATGTTGACAGTGATTATGGTAATTCTTGTGCCAGGCATCACTGTAACACACACGCGCACGCAGCGAGGCATTACTGAGATGATATAAAGAAGTGGGAAAAGAACAGTTGTTAAAAGTCTACAGTGGGTGCAGCATTTTTTTTTTTTTTTTGAGGTAACAAGAGTTTCCCAGTGGGCATTTATAGAGCAGACAACAGGCCTCAAGGCCGTATGACCACAGAGGTGGGGGGCTTAAACACAGCGGTCTATTCATACTGGGCTATTTACAGGAAAAGCGGCCTTCACATGTCCCACAAATCTGCTTTGCAACCAACAGAAACAGGAAGCGCTTCATAACAGCTGCCACTGACGCCTTTTGGGAAAAGTTTAATTAAAGTTGACCCAGAACAAAAAGCCTGATGGGGGATATGGCTGAAATAGTGTCACAGCCTGACTGAATAAAATACTCTTCTGCTGTTCACTAATGTGACACCGCGAGGGCAAGTCTGAGCAAGGTCACAATTAGAATGATTCCAGTCGCTTAACACTGCCTGGATGCCAGGATGCTGTCCACTTATTAAACCCACTCTGAGTTGGTGTCTGTCTGTCTGCATGAGTGGAGATAATTACAGAAGAACAAGACAGATTATGTCCCGGGCACCGGCAATACAGAAGTCTCATAAACAACCACAATGACAGCGGCTCTCGACTCAACTTGCGCCCGAGCCGAGGGACCGGGGCAAAGTCAACAAACAATGAATATTTATCTCCAACCCTGTGTGTCCCCTTGATGTGTAAATAATGCAAGGCCCACTTCTGAGGAGTGAACTAATTAGGGTAGAAGTGCAGTTTTGAGAAATAATTACGCCTTTTGCTTCCAGTTTGCATTACCCGGGCTCCCACGGGACAGCAACATATCAAAGCGCTCTGGTGAAAAATTCATCGGAGGAAGAGGAAGCGAGGTCAGGAGAGGGAGGCTGAGAGAGGCAGGAAGAGAGGTTTTGTTCCCTCTACCTGTCTGCTGCTCATGGCGAGCAGGCGGTTAACCCAGACGCCGTGGCCCAGGCAGGTGAAACACATTAGTTTACAAGGCAAAGATTGTGTTTCACGAACTACTGTTTCAAGTTGCAGGTGCTGCTAACTGGCTGCCAGAGTTTTATTATTTATGGGGAGGTATGAATGATTCAGGTGTCAAGCGGTTCCTGAGCGCTGTCGATTATAAGACCGTAAGTGATGGAAAGTATTTGTCCGAGAGCCTGAGACCAGAGCTCAGGAGTGATAAATTCATCTAAAATTCCCAGAGCTTGTATGATGCATGCAGAAATGACAGGTGGAAAAATTTAGATGTCTGAGCTCATGTTATGTAATCAAATCTCTTTTCTTGCGCATAAAGTTCAAATTTAAAGAGTAAGTTCACCTTAAACCACAAGAGACGTTTTTCTCACCGACCTCTGTTTTGATTGCGAGTCCAACACAGATCGAGTGAATGAACTGTCAAATTTGCTTTTCTTAGAGCTTTAAAATGATATATTTCAGTATTTCAAAAGCAATGTGTATTTCTAGTACAAATGTCCCTGTTACAATATAACATTACTCTTTCTACCAATACAGAACACTGGGGACGATTAAAGATGATGAACTGAAACTTTAAAAATCATCACAAATAAAATCTGCACAGTATTGTGCAAAAATCTTGAGCCACACCTCATTTCTTCACATTTTGCTACGAAAATGGGAAAAAGGTGCAGAGATTTATTGAAGCATGTGGGTACATACATGGAAACAGAGTTTGTACAATTCTGATGAGCTTTAAAGTCAATATTTGGAGTGACCACCTTTATTCTTCAACACAGCCTAAACTTTCTTGTAATTTCTTTAAGTAGTCCTTAAGTAGGATATTCAAAGCCTTTTTTTGGGTGTTTTTTGTCCTGTTCTCTGTCAACATGATAGCACACTGTTTCAATAATGTTGAGGTCCGCACTGTGGCGAGGCAAATCCATGACTGGCAGTGTTCCACTGCAAGTGTTTTCTTTCAGAAAAGTCTAGAAAACTATTGCTCATGACCACTTTACACTAAATCTAAAAACTATTGCAAAGCAATATATCAAAAATGCATAAAATCAACAACTTGGATGGCTTGTAAATGAATCTTACCATATAGCTGCCTAATAGGTGAAGCCTAACAAACACCCAGCAGCTAAAAAGGCCCTAACTTTGGGTCTTAATAAATTCTAATCAGTCATTTATAAGAAAAAACTTCAACCCCTATACAGTTACTATAAAGAGATAAAACAGCCATAGAAACCCAAACTGCTTTTGGCATAAGGTTGTAGACATGCTTATTTCTGCTGTACATTTGGGAATTTTAACATAGTGGGGGTCGATTGACTTTTGGAGTGTGACATAAAGTGGAAATACAAGGAACTGCAGCTTCTGGCATTTCCATATTGCTTCAGTTTCTCAACACGAGAGGCTGCCTCCAGGTACCAACACTCCACATTTATCCATCTTTAGAAATACTTGCTCGTAGATTAAAAGCAATATCAAAGTAAAGGAATTCAGTTCAAGCGTAACAGCATATACCAGAACACGTCTTCGATTCCACCACATTTTATTTTCCACAATGAGAAGGAACCAGTTGTGGTTACAGCTGGAAAAAAAAATATATCTATCACCTGCGTCCTTGAATGCCATTTTCACCACATCTAAAAAGTGGAAGTTGCACAGGTTTTCATATGTTTCCCACTTAAAAAATCTCATACTTGCTCTCTTGCCAGGTCCACTGCAGACAGTCAGACACAGGCAGGGGGGAGATTTAATGTGGAAGCAAAAGATGTATTATTTGAGTCCGGTCCCATGTACACTGCACACACATTTTGTCAGTTAGCGACTCAGTTGTTTTTAATAACTAGTAGAGAGTCTGATAATTAAGTGAGCAATGGTGTGCATTAAAAATGAGTAATGCAGTGCATGCTTGCTCCACTGAACGCCACGAACCTCTGAGTGAAAAGGGTGAACTTCACATCATTAGCACAAACGTTTCTTCCAACCTCGCTGAAAAAAATGTGACCTCTGAGTGCAACTGATGCAACAGTTGGCCTGTAAATGTTGAGATCATCTGATCGTTAAAAAAAGTAGAAAAAATTGCTGGAGCTGGGTGCGCCTCCTGCTGGAAATAATCATTTCAAAATGATTAAATGTCTCATTAGATGCTGTTGACGACTTGGGGTCAAGGGTTGGGGGAAGCACCGACTTCCCGTGCTCATTATACTCGGCCTCTGAGATTGAACGATTCCACTTTGCATCATCCGCTTTTCACTGATGTGCACGAAGATCAACTTGGGCCTAATGTGTTAAAAACTGGGATCACAAAGCAATCCAAAATACTCCACTTCATCACAGAGTCTGAGCCAGAATCATACGCTGTTAAAGTTATTCAGGCTTTTTTGGCAGAGTCGAAACTGTTAAATTGGACAAAGAGATTTTTGCAAAGCCATAAAAGAGTTGACACTAAAAGCCTTTGATTATGATGACGTGTAAGAAATAAATAACCAAAATGAATTCCATCGATGTTTGTCTCTTTAGAGCGACGTGATGGACATCTGAGGTTCTGTTTATCTAACACTTTAGCTGGTGTAATGCAAGAACTATAAAGAGTTGAAGGTTGGTACAGCTCGTGGCGGTTAGCTGAGTATTTCAACAGAAGCTGAAAAATACTTCAAGTGTTGCGTTTCCAAAAAGGAGCAGAAGAGTCATCAGTGAGCCTTCTCATATTCTGAGAGGTTACATCCCTTCCAACCACTAACTGGGAAACCTTTGAGGAACCACACCCAGGCAGGTCAGTAAGGACATCTGAAACAATTCCCACAACTGATTCGACAAAGCATCAAACTTCCAGGAACTTCGAACTAACTCGCAACATACTGGAAAATCATGGAGTCTCCACACTTCCTGCACTATATAAGGGGCACTGTATTGTATGAAGGAATCTGTCATCTCTGAACTGAAATGGATTACCGACCATCTAGAAAAAGCCCAGGCCCGTGTCTGTGTTTGCCTTACTTAATCTGAAAACCGTATGGCATGATCCATGTGCATCTGATGAATTCCCTGCTATGTATAAAGAGAAACTGTAAAGAGGACCTGAATGATAGAAGGCCACATTCAACATGATACATTTCCCGCAGCTCTAGAGACACACAGACAAAGACCATCATTATTTCACTTCATCTTCACTTCCTCCTCTAGCTCTTCTTGTGGTTATTTCAGCTGTTTAGACAGAACATCGTAGACTCTTGGCTCCAGATTTATGGAGCTAAAGAAGTCATGAGTTCTGTGGGTCAAGGATATTGGTAAAAGTGGTTCAGTCTTCTAACAACAAAAGGAAACACAACTAAATAATTAAGACAAGGTCAAATGGAGCTCTTCTGTACGGCTTCTTTAACACGTGTACAATCACAACTGGCTCCATCTGTCAAACAAAGGCCTGCAGAGTAATTCATCTTCCAACCGCAGTCATCAAGCTCGGCAAAGTGCATGCGCGCCCTGGAGACAGGAATTTGCTGGAGATGGGAACGTGCCCGGGAAAAAGCAGACAAAGCTGGATGTCAGCCAAACCTCAACGCACAGTGTAAGGGAAAAGTCAGGATACGATCATATCCCCCTCAAGTCCCCCCTAAAATTTTCTGCAGTCCCATGAAAAAAAGAAAAAAGAGCAACACTAAGGAATAAAATGAGAGACAAAACAACACAAAAAAACCCAGGAGAGTCTGCAAATGATCAGAGAGCACCTCGGCCATAAGCAACCAACAAGGGGAGAGACGATGTTGGACAAGTGGTTTTAATAAAAGGGATCACTCTGCTCTCGGTGGACCACTTCACCAACTGTTAAAAGATTGTTTGTCTACAGCAGGCCTCTTCAAGCCCCCTGCGAACTCTTGCCAAATGAGGTTCCCTCCAAGTGTTTCGAGCGGAATATACTGTATAATCCAACAGAACAAATAACCTTCCAGGTCATGTGGGCCAGCGTATTGTTTCACCCAGGCTCTGGGCCATCTTTGCACACAGCAGAGTGAAAAAAAATTGTGATGGATTGCTATTTTTAATGGTCTTGTATCCGGCTGCGAGCAGCGCATACAGGGGTTCTTCTTCACTATAAACAGCCATAACTCTTTCTCCATTATTCCTACCTGGGAGAGTTAGATGGAAAGTTTAATTAGACCTTGCGCAAGATCAGAGTAGAGACAAGATTTCGCTCTCCTTGAAGCTGGAGTACAATTCAAAGCCATCGCTGAAATTACCATAGCCTATTAACTGCAGCGCGTTCTGTATCCATGGATTAAAAGGTTAGAAGAACATCAAAACAAGCATTTTCTCCTTCTGGTGAGATGAAAGTTAAAAAACAAAATAATTAGCCTATTTGTGAGAAGTATGCTTTGAAGATATAAGAGAAGAAATGTATTTTGTTTTTATCAGTTGTCTGTCTTTTTGAAGGAGTTCTTAAAAATGGAAGGAGACCATAATGGCCGCCTGTCTCGGTGTTGGTGCCACTGACTCTGCGTGAGTCTATGGCCTTATCACTCTCACTCGCTCTCGCTACAATTACTTCCAATCACGGCATTCAAACCGTGCAGACCATGGAAAGCAGAGCAAATGAGAAACACAGCACTTTGTTACCCCTAAAATAGATCAAAAACACAACTATGTTCAGATTTTTAACCATTTCTGGGACTGATTTCTGTAAAAAAGCCATTAATTATTGTAGAAATGGCTCAACATGCCTAAAGCTTAATAGAAAAGGACTTGTGACCAGTGACTTTTTCATCAGCCTCAGTATCATTTCTGGATACTTTGCACTATGTTTCAGAGCAAAATAATGCATCTAGTCCTACTGTTTACTTCTTAAGGGTTAACATACTGCTTTGTTTAAAAATGCTAATGACAGCACATTTTTGCAAAGGGTAAGAGATTTGAGAATATTTCCCAGCCTGTGGATGAGCTTGTAATCCATAAACTGATTTAAAATAATGGAAAAACAAAGCTTCATGTTTCATCCCGTACTGTAGCTGCAGTAAAGTCAGATGCTTTGCCACAGATTAAATTCTTTAACAGTAATGAAGTCAGAGTCTGTGCCAAATGGATCACTTAGAACATCAAAAACAGGGCCTACAAACTACTACATAAACTACTTAACACACCTAATGGGAAGGTTCTTCAGTAAAGGCTCTTGTACATTTTTTACTTTAGATGAACAAACTATTATTTCAATGCGGTGCTCAAAAAAAGGACCAAGTAATATTTTTCTCTAATAACGCAAATTTGCTTCAATATGTCTGGAGCCGTTGGAAAATTGTTCCAAGTAATGCACGTAATCACAGACCTCGCAGTAGTGGGATTTTTACAGATAAATGCTCAATCTGAGTGACATACAGTAGATATCAGGCATCTTTCTCTAAAGCCAGCGTTGGTTTCCAAGACTTCTGGAAGGTCTGTGCGAGGCTTTAAAGACCATTATGGCATCAGTTTCATCGTTACTGTCACCCACTGATAAATGCATAAGATTTACAGGAGCTGAGAGAATGAAAAAACACATTAACGAAGGATCTCTGTTTGGATTTGACCTAATTATTAATAAATCAAATCTGCGATGACACTCTCCCCCTTCATCCCCAATGCAGTCTGCTACTTCTGAGGATAATTAAACAATTAGCCTACGCTAATGATGTTTAGGACTGATCAGATTATCTGTCCATTAGATCTGATTTCCATCATGGTGACGTGTTGGAAGAAGATGAAAGGAAATTTCCCTCCCAGACGTTTCATCTACCTGTTTGTTAGTAACAGAGCATTTTGAGATGTATCCCTCCACTGACTTAGAGGGTCTATATTTAATAGTATTATAACTGTTTTGCAAGTAAAGTTACAAAAGATTAAAAAAAAAATCAACTGAACGAAACACAAAAAAGTACATGAGTGGAAGGGTCAGGAACATAAGTACACATATGGTTTTGTGCGTGTTTATGTGAGCGGTGGTGTAGAAACCGGCTTTAATCCAAAACAGGACTTGGATTGTTGTGTGAAAAGCTGCAGGCACCCCCTGCAGCCCCTGTTTATGTGAAAAAGCCCTGAAAACATTAGTGCAGAGGAGCAGCAGAGTGGGGGTAGGTAGAGTGGATATATTTGTGTGTGTGTGAATGTGGGGGAGCTCTAGTAGTCAACTTGTGGCTGACCTGTGCTCCAGGAGGAAGCCTGACTGCCACCCAAGGTCCTGCTGATTAAATGAAAAATAACATGGTAGCTTAAGTGATAATTTGGAACAATGGGCGGACGTTTAGGTTTCACATTTTGATGGTCTTAGATGTTTCTATTCTTGTGTGATGCTTAAATGTAACGCCATTTAGTAAGTTGAAGATAAATATGGGGAATTTTCAGTGTATAACACTCTGGGAAATCTGATTTTCCTTCTTACCGAGCATTGGATAAGATACACACTGCTCTCACGTCTGTGTGTTACGCATGGAGCCTGAACCGGGCAGCGGTTAGCTGAGCTGACCATAAAATGGAAACACAAACTGAAATGTAAAAACGGCAATTTGTGGTTTTATGGGGAGTTACGTATTGTAACTACAAGCAAGTTTATCCATCCACCTAGGACTTCTGTTAGCTGCATAACATCTGCATTCTATCAAAAAAGACCAAAAAACGGGAAACGACCTAAAAAAAACAAACACCTTTCTTAATGTATATACGTTGATTATATCAGTGTTTCCACCTGCTCTCGGTCTTAAAGCTAAAGTATGCAAATTCCTGGAAAAGTCATCTGTATACCAAATTAAGCTAAATGTATCATGTCCTGTCGATTATTGTAAAAAAGGCACAATTTCAACACAAAAATATCACACAGTAACTCATCCCACTTAAGCCTCAGCCTCACTGTAAAATCGACTGCTAAAAGCCATAACAGTGGCCCCTTTGCCCTCTATTCTGATTCTACTGACCAGATCATGTAATAACATTAAAAAAATAGTGACCACCAGTTGCCCAGTGACCACACTAATAAAGCTCTTAAAATCACAGCTCCACGTCACATATTCGACCGTGTTATTCCTGATCCTATAAATACCTTATTCCTATTCCTGCTTCACTGCCATGAAATGTAATTTTGGTGTATTATACATCTGCCTCGGTCATTTAGGCCTCAGCAGGAAACAGCTTGGCAAGAAAACCTGATCTGAAGACATTCTGAGGGGTAAAAGGAAAAAAAATTGACGGAGAAATGTTGATGAATTTAACATGAGGTGGTGTAAAAAAAGTCTTCTGCCAAATAACTTGACAATGAGGGACAGTTTCCCCCTGCTGAAGCCATTCATGGAAACGGGCTGGAGGGCCTGGAGACAGCTCTGGCTCTCTTTTCTTCTTCTCACTCACAGATACAAACACGGATGAAAATGCAGACTCTGCACCGATCACACAGGAGGCCGTGACATGCTCATTCATACATGCGTGATGGCCACCCTTCCCCCCTTTATTCCGGACACATACCTCCGCTTCCACACTACATAGAGGTCTTACAAGGCCTCACATGTTTAACTCCCTATTATTATGATGAAGATGGGCCTTTTAGAAGTACCATCCATCTTAATTAACAAGCCATTTGTATGCGCTTCAGCCCCCACGACAAAGCAGCATGGGAAGAAATCCTGTGGCCAAAGACGAATTCTAGAGCTCTAAGACATCATTAGTGGATTAAAAAACAAAAAAAAAAGAAAGCCTTTAACGGCCTTCCCATGTTGCCTGCATATTTCATTATCTCCCACTGTTTGTGGCAATTCCCAGTTTCATCCTCTGGGTTTTTGGGGCTTTTTTAACCAATGAGCTCCAAAACTTTCTCCATGCAGCGAGAGCCTTGCTTCTCATTCCTTTAAAGTTCAACATAATTTGAGGCACTCTCCTCTTGATTTACAGCCCGGCCTTAACATCACTGCCTTCGCCGTCTGTAAAGTTAAAGCAACTGACGTATAGCATGTCGCTCTGCGGCTACCGAAACGAGTGAATATAATTTCTGCCTTTAGACGCCAGGCACGAACAAACAAACGTCAGCCTCGATATGATCTGTTTTCTCTCACCAGTTCTGAAGCTACGGCTCACAATAAGAAGAGCCGCTGAAAGATCACTATGTTAAAGTGGCGCCTTTTTAGCAGATGCCTGGCTTTCGAAATGGTCACTTTTCTGGGTGGTGTGTGCGTCTGAGTGCATGGGGTCTTCCCATAGGGCCTATGTCTGGAAAACAAAAAGGAAATGTCTCAAAAACAGCCTTATGGGTAATCTGCCTTCACAGCCATTGCTTTCTTCTTTTCTTTTTCTTTCTTTTTCTTTGTCTGGCGGCACGCTTGAACGCAGCTGAATAGCCAAGAGACAATTCGTCTCAATTCTGCTTTCAGGACGCCTACAGAGGCTATTAATTGTCAACTCATAAAGGCCCCATACACGCCCCATGTGAGAGGAAGCACCTCATACTCTGGGACTCTTTTTCTCACTCTCCTCGTCAGTTTTAGCTGTCTCTACTATTATCCATAACACCTTTAGGTTTTCTCTAGGGTTTAGAGGGTCAGAGCACGAGGTCAGGAGGTTATTATTAATTCCTCTGAGAAGTTGCATTGTGGGAGCTCTTGGTTACTCTGGGGTCAAAAGCTCAGTTTAGTACAAGGGTGTCATTTGTTAGTTGACCTTTCTTGCGGCTCTGACAAGCATTTTGTCGATCGGGGGAAAGACAAAAAGGATAGGGAGAGCGCATGACTTCTGTTGTTCATTTCTATCACTTGCTGCTTTAAATAAATCCTCCAGACTTTTACCTCAAAAAAGAGACAGACTGCCCAGACAACAGGACTTGTGGGTATTTGGGAATTTGACAGAAATAAATACTCAGACAACAAAAGAGCAATGCTGTTCTTCTCTTCTTTTTACTTGGGAAGTGAAACCAGCAATCAGCAAGCATTCAAACAAAGGACTTCATACAACGGTGAACAAGAAAAAAAACGTTGATGTTTACTAGTGGGGAAATTGTTTAGTCTAGCAAAGACAGCAACAACAAAATTCAAATGTCATTATCAATATCTGTGGCAAGCAATGTGGAGATGAAACATAACATATACAGCGTGTCCAGAACTCACTCCTCACCCAGGCAAGCACACAAACAGAGCCTGAGAAGTGGCATATTAATTCAACATTTATACAACATTTTAAACAAAGGGAAAGGCGGATTGCCCTCGGAACCATAATCTTTATGAGATATGTTTAGACTGAGTGGCTTTGGAAAACACAAATACACAGTGGGCAAGATTTGATCCTGGGCATGTACAATGTTATACATCAGATATGGGGTTTTTTTTGTTTGGGAAACTCGAACAGGATGTCACAGATGAGCCCATAACGAAGCCAGAGTTTACCCACAAACTGTCAGTACCCCTTTCATGACTTCATTGCGGATTTGGGCAAAGCGTGTGATCGGAAACTGCGCCAGTATCACTACCATGCAACAGGCGGTGCATGTCAAAAAGTCGAAATGCCGGACTGACAGTTGCACGTCATGAAACGCAGAAGGGAAAAGAGCTCCCAACGTCTAAGCCGGAGAACGTCTGGTTGTTGTCACTCAGTGCAGAGAAGAGGATTTAAGAAGGGCCGAGGCGGGGTAAAAAGGCTTACCGTGTCACATATGATCTAGTCACCGACAGTTGCAGTCACCACCTCCACCTCCACCCATCCAACCCCCTCCATAGCCGTGGCATGGCATGCATGGATGAAATCAGCCACTTGGCTTGACGGGACTGAGAGAAAAGGGGGGGCTTAGAAAGTGGAAAAAGAGAATGAGGGCAGCAATTGAGAAGGCAGAAAAAGACAAGTGAGGCCCTAAAGTCAATCGGGCCTCTTGTTTCCCCTCTCTGCGCCTTTTTTCCCTTTACGCTCCCCTCCTCTTAGCCTCTTCTTCACACACACACACACACACACACACACACACACACTTTATTTCAGTCTGTCTCTCAGCTGTCCTGCAGGGTTTGTTCTACAGCGTAGTGTTATACCAATAAGCTGAGGCGATGCACTAAATATCCGATGCGGATATGGGGGATGTTCTTCCTCAAAAAAAGTTGCAGACATTATTAGAGTACAAACCGTTCTGCAATAACACTGCTATGACCTTTCGGCGCCTCGAATAAAAGTAACCACTTACTCTATAGCGGTGATCTCATCCTCCACTTCTAGACATACGCTAAAACATCATAACCTCCCATTTTAGACTGTTTTGGACTCAAGATTGATCCTTCATTGTGCTATATCCTGCCTGCGCATCCTGTTTGAACAGGAAAAAGACCAAATTGAGGAAGTAATACCTTCTCATGCGACCTTTAAATTGGCTAATCTTGATTATTTTGTCCATCTAATTAGGGTAGGCTCAATAACAGAAACATCCATTTGTATACAAGAGTGGGTGTATGCAAACAACAGCATTTATAAAGACATTAAGGGTAAATCAGCACCTCTAAACTATATATGCTTAATTTATTGGAGGAGTCTTTTCCTAAACAACGTAGACTTTAAGCCAAGTTTCCCTAATAAAAGTTAATTTTTTAGTACATGTCCTGTTACAGATGTGCAAATAATTCTTAAGCTGATGATTTTGGCATTTGAAAAATAATTTAATTGTAAACTAAACCATAAATAGGATCTGACATCCAAAGTAAGGCAGAAAATCTCAGCTGTTGTAAGCTATTGTGAAAATGCCAGAAGATATATTAACCACGTCCACTATCAGTCAAACTAAGTCTTACTGTGTATCTCCAAACCATCCACTATGCTCACATGCACATCACTCTATTCTTGATTCCACTTTCTATTTTTTCACAGCACACGAGAGCTCCTCTTGCATTTGAGGTTCCTCTGACACGCAGCTAAGGTTTCAAGTAAATCCAGCTCTGGACCCCAACTGTTTATTCCTACCTGACAGAACAATAGCTCAAAAGTTGAGAACAATACTTCTAAGAATACTTCTAAGACAATAAACACTACTGTATGGCTTCACTGTGTGAAATTCAGCACACCAGACTGTCACACAGCGAGAGGTTTATTTTCTATTAGCGTGATATAATTTCCATCTGACACCAAGCTTGGTTCATCAGTGGACCATTGAATTCTCATCTTTCTACCCAGGGAGGCTTTGCTGTGCAGACGTTGAAGTACAGTCTGCTTCACGCTCATAAATCTACACACATTCAGCTGCTCAGTGCTAACACAGCCATCTACTGTTGGTACCTAGGAAGTTTTATTGAAGCTGATGTAGCTTGAATGAGTTGATTTCTCAAGGACACTTAAAAGCTTGACATTGAGCAAGTGTTTCTTATTCAAGCCTTACCATAAATGTCCTAGCTGTGGGAGGAAGTTAGAAAACCTACACAACCACAGGAAGAACATGCAAACTCTACACAGTGTTCTGTAGGCTAACATGGTTTGGTTGAACCTAAAGCTTGCTAAAAAAAAGAAGTCTTTGTCCATAATGGTTCAACTCAAGCAAGAATACTTCTAAGGTATGTTCTCATTAACTCCCTTTCTAACTAGTCCTTCTAACTCTTTAGCTACTGCTGCTCTGTATGTCTCCACGTCGTCTAGGAATGCCTTTACATAGCACTGCATCCCTTAGACTTGGTAGACCAAAAAAACCTCTCCAAGCCAGATGGTTTGGCCGGACAGTGGAGGTCTGGATTCCCACGGAGGAAACACTGAGCTTGGAGCTTTTTCAGTTACGCTTAAAGCTCCCTGCAGCACTGTGTAAAGCCATGATTCAAACTCATTGGGCTGCGTGATGTTTAATTGAACCACAAGCTGTTAATCCAAGGAAAGAAAATCAACTAATCCAGATTAAGGTCAGCCAGGCGGGGAATGGAATTGTCAAAGGCACTCCCCGGCCTGCTGAGTACCTTTAAAGATCGGGCTCATTACTTGAAAGCCAAACATGCTCACGTGAAACAAACACCAAATGGACTCAGGGTTTTGTCGCACCGTGAGAAGATTTTGACATAATCTCACACCAGCAACTTACTGGTTTGTTTGTTTTCTGCTAAACTAAGGCTCCAAACCGGACAAAGATCAATGTGAGAAATGTCTGTTTGGACTGATCCAGGAATGGAAATTTAACGAGAGAATTGTTAGGTGTGAGCAGCGAGCAGACGAAGGGTTATTTGATAGCATTAGCAGATGCGAAGTGCACGCCTATCGGTTTCATAGCAAAACTGTGTCTAATTCACCCTCTACTTATCTGCTGACCGTAGACAAACAGACTTTCTCACTCAGTACGTTTCTTTTACAGACACATTTCTCCCAGTTTTATCTGCATTTCACCATCCATCCCATCTTCACTCAATAGATAAATGTAAGAGCCACAACATCTCTTCGTGAGTGTACTGTTGACAGGCAAAATCCTAAATAGTTTTCTGTTACTCCAGCAACAGCACCACCTACAGAATATATTGAATGTTTTTGTCTTTTTTTCACATCAATGAAACAGTGGGAGATTCATCCACCCCTCACTGAATTCTGAATGTGTGAAAGTATAGAAGAGTGAAAGCTATAATATAGCTGGACTATTCTATACACTCAGTAGGATACCCACTCATGTGTAAAACCAGCCTGTTCCTAACCCCAGGGCATTTGGGACTAAACAGATGCACACAAGATGTCCTTTGGTGTCAGTGACACGAAGCACTAAGTTTTTGGAGATAGTGAGATGGGTCTCGCTCCGAATATAAAGGACCCCTTTGCATTAGACTCAAAAGCACTTGCGAGCATCATTTTTCAACATGTTTATGGTGTAGGGTGGCATGATTTAACCCAAATCAGAATCTTTTTCCAAACACAACCAATGGATTGTATTGCCTTAATCTAATGAAGAACTTTTGGGTGCCTAAACCAAACCAAGCAGCGAAAAAGTACAATGAAAAAGAAACAAAACAGCGAATGAAAACAACGTGGTGAGAAAGCTTACAAAGAAGCCACAAACCACTTTCTGCTGGTTGACAAACTTGTGACTTACTCTACCACCAGTGATGTAGCATGGTTGCTTTTAAAAGGTTGCTTCTTGCCATCCAGTATTGCAGAGGCTGGTTGTCGAAGCTGGGACCACAGTCATGGAATATCATTACATCTTCTTGCTCCACCCTTCTGGATTATTTTCTGCTTTGGTTCCTATTTTGCCCACTACACAATATTTCAGTGTGGAATGCCTGATGCCTGCCAGTGTTGATGAATAAGCATGGGTTCCAGCCTCACTGTATCACTCTGTAACTGTGGTCAGACATAACTGTGAGATTAGAGTATATCATGCACACTGCCAAGTTTATAAAGGTCTCGTGGCACTGTGAGGTGCTTGGGATTAACCTCTCAAACAATGACGAATGGCATCAAGTGCTGTGCTTTACACTCTGTGGCTATTACTGCATACCAGAGGGGACCAAGTATGTGGGAATTCAAGTACGAGGACAAAGAAACAAAGAGTCAAAGATCCCCAAATGTATGATTTTTCAACATACTTATACTTGCTATCCTGTATTTTCTCATCTTTTGTAAGTGTAGTGTTCAATAATTAAAAAAACAACAACAAAACAAGTCATTTTCTGACACATTTCTGCACATTTTCACATCTCTATTACAAAATAATTTTAGGGTTTCAGGGCATGTCAACTTCTTGATGAGTTATGGTTGAGAATGGTCAAACGGTGTTGCAGAGGCACACATGGATAATCCATCCCATACAGCGCTTGTGAGCAATTTCAGGTGTGCTGGACAGTAACATTTATAAAAACCTCTTCATTATTCTTGGGGCGTCAGCGCAAAAGGGGAAAAAACGGGCCCAAATTTGACTAGGCAGCTGTGTTTTTGAAAGGAAATGATTTATCAAAAATGGGGAGCGATATATGCTAACCCCGCATGTGTCGTCTCATTGGCGACCAATTTGATCTGCAACTGTTCTCAAAGATCCATCACAGCCTCTAAGATAGATACGCTGAGAGCTGAGGCCTCCGCAATTAGTGTATCAACAGCTGGAGAGACCATTAGACACTCCTGGGTGTTTGCTTCAATTCCTTTGTTTAGAGAAGGCTGAACAGCATGGACAAATATGGGCGACTAATGAATGGTGTCTGTCACTGAGAGTGGGAACGCCTGCTTCTTAAAGGAACTGTGAATTTCGAGGTAAAAACGGGATGAAAACGAGGTGAAGTGACGTCAAACAAACCATGGAGAACTGTTTGGAAAATCTTATTAAGATGTGTAATTTTTGCAGATGTTCATTATACTTTGGCTAGGGTTAAGAAAATAAGTGGTATACAGTTTTGCCATTTGTCTTTGGAGAATAGATCATTGGCTGGAGCCCTGACTAGGAGCCATTTGAGGCCAATGTAGCATATGCATGGGAATCAAACCCAAATGTGAACGTAATTCTTGCCTGATGAGTGCTGCGTAATATGTGAGCTTTCTGGCTCAATCTGGAAAATTTAATTGATTGAACGGATCAAGTTGCTGTCCAAATGTTGCTGCTTTCTGAGCCCAATTATCTGCATAAATGGCAAATTCCCATTGCTCCCATTAATTTGCATTACAGGTAGGATCCAAGGCAGCGAGGACAGTGGAGCAGCGAGAGTGTGGGAGTCTGAGAACTGTCCACATTATCTTAAAGAATTAAGATAACCCAGAAGTGAATCATTCAACATGCTCTAAACTTAATCTAAGCCCCAGCTGATGTATGCCGCATTATCTCACCTACACTCACACACCAGCAGGCACGCACACACACGCATGAAAACAAACAGCGATTACAGACGTCATATATCCCCAATAAGTCAAACCAAGGCAAAAGTAAAGCGAATGCACAGAGGGTAAAACGTACCCCCAAACACTCTAAATGTGGTATCGCTGCTTTCAGGAGCAGATAAAAGCAGAGTGTTTGCAACATGCTGCCATAGCTTCCAAAAGACTGACAGTGGTTATATTTTTCCTTTCTTCTTTCTTACAACAGAGGTTGTAAATGTAATCTATCCCAAAAGGAGTGCACTCCTTTTTGCAACAGACTCCCCTCAATGTTGTTATTGGCAAATGCTCTGTAGCTGGCAATCCTATCGAGTGATGCTATTTTCTGTTAAACACTCTTTCGTTTTATTTTTATTGTGTGTGTGTGTGTGTTTGCTCTCTCTTCTCATCTATTCCTGAAATGCTATACAGTAAATATGTTGATTCTTTGGGCAAATGTGGGTTAGAAATCGAAGGCCTGTAATCAGTTTTCCAAACCTCCCGCCTTCACTCGGCCAGGCTGTTTATTTCTATCTTGATGACATTGTCCAAAGTTGGTTCATGCTTAAAGATGAAACATCAAGACTCTCAAACCCATACTCTTACATTATGATTAAAAACTCTGGCAGGAAAGGCCTGTTTTTTGTTCAAATGAAATACAAAGCAGGATAAATACGGAGTAAATAATGATTAGCTTTTCTGAGGATGATCAGGCTCTATTTGGTGAGTAAGGGGGGATGTCAAATTTATGGGTACTACATCAAGATCATTTTTCATGTGTTCCACAAGAGTGACACAAATGTATATATGCTGCCCATGACATAAGACATGAGAACAAATGGAATAATTAAACCACTATTGACAGTAATTAAAGGTTCTCCAGCATCCAGATTTAGAAGATAAACAGGGCTGAGCCAGATTTAATTCAAAATGTAACCAACTGTGGCTCCTATGTCTCTTAATCAGCTTGACTACAAGTATGTGGGATTTACAACCTAGCCCACTGTATTCGCCACTGGAAGCTATATGCTCAAATACGACATACTATACGTGTGAAGATTAACAGCGCAGAATAACAGCTTAAATGCTGCACTTGCTTTCTAAGAAAATATTATTTGAAAGTTTTGGGACAACAGCTGGCTCAGTTATCAATCACAGGGCTGTTTATAGTAGACAGAGTAACCACTAACTCATCCATTTACTGTGATCTCAGGAGTAATTTAATCAGAGGAAATGTGACAGTTTTCAAATGGCGTCTTTATCCATTTCAGAACATGAGCTTCAAAGGCAGAAAAGCTTTTAGTGGACTACTTTTACAAATTACTTGGAGGAACACTACATGGGGGGAAAAAAAGTTGCCTCAAGTGAGCGAGATCTAAGATGGAAGTGAGCATATCCAAGTTAAACTCTACTTCTGCAGTTAGAATAAATACAGCATAGTAGAGGAAAACGATACCCTGACGAAGAGCAGCTGAGCCCGAAACACACAAAGCTTGCAACAAGCCAGAGTTCAGATAGTTTCTCTCTTTTGTTTTGCTTTGTTTTTTTTTAAGCGCCATTTCTATGAAGAACAATGTATGTACACGTAAACACACTCCGTCCACTTCTTTTCCATTTTTGGTCATTGCTTCTAAATTATACTGTGACTGGACAAACAAACGGCCTCTGAGTCACAATGTGACTGAAACAATACCCAGTGCCACTGCCTAGTGTCAAACCACTCTGGGCCAGATTTGACCGAGGTGACACGAGGCTGAAGGAGGTCATAAAGTTAAGTCAGCAGCAGAAGGGAAGGAACGAAACACAAGGGTGGGGATTGTTGGAATTCTCGGAGCACTGCCAGCGCCGCTTCCTGTTATTTGTTTTGTAGTAAACGCTGACTCTCTGGGGGGATATGAGTGACCGTAATGCTGGACACAAGTCGCCGTTTGTCTTCTGACCGCCACTGTTGTCTGCATAACTCCGTGTGAGTGGACATATGGTCGTATGTATGTGAATGCACGGGTAGAATTGAATGTGCCGTGACTCGCTGTTTCTGAGTCAGCTTATTGTTTTTGCTTCACATTTTTCAATGAATGTCAACTTGCATATGCATTATTAATGACTTTTATATGGTCATTTGCTTGTATGGAATTCAGAAAATTTTAGTGAAGAGCAGTGCTGCAAACGGATGCAGATCTACCAAAAACACATGCATACAATAGAAGTAATGATGGCACAGCAGCCAGGATGAACAATAAAATCTCTCATTAATCTCTCTTTTTTGCCTTTCAGAAATTCAAACACTAACAAAATCCGTCGTATAATAGACATTAAAATATCCAAAAAAATTCACATTTTCTGCGGTATTGAACCCATTCTGAAGAATTTGTGGATAAGTGCAGCGCTTTGAATTTGTTTCCACTCATCTGAAGCTCCCAACATCCTTGCTTTTCTTTCTTGTTTCCTTTACACTCAGAAGTAGCAATTTATCTGTATTTATTTCTCAGTGAAAGAAATTACTTGAAACTTTGTTTAAAAATATGCAGCCAGCACTGCACAATTGCTGGTAATATATACACAGGGGTACAGAGAAGTAAACACATGCCGAGTATTTGCGGTGCAGATATGTTCTGACGTGTCTACGGTTACATGAGTCAGCATATCAATATGTTTACTTCTGAGCGATTTGACTCAAGTGATTCGACTCCATAAAAACATGAGAGGCATACAAATCTGATGCCATCCTCCATCGGAAACTAATGGGCCGGGACCCTTCCTCGCCTCATTATCTGGTTCTGCTTCTTCTCAGAAAAATAGGAGAGAACAAAGAAAAAGAATTAAAAATAGCTAAATGTAGATGGAGAGAGGAAAGAGTAAAAAAGAAAGTAGCAGAAAAACAGAACCAATCAGAGATGATAAAGGGGGTGTGAACAGTTGAGAAAACTATGAGAAAGGGTAAAAAAATAAAATGACAAAGTACTTCACAGCAAGCCATTGAGGACTGAGCAGACTCTGTGGCGTAATTTTTATTGTCTAACTACTTAATTGTAAATAACAGGCCTCGGCGATGTGAACGGCCATTCATTCGCCCAGACAGAGTGATTAATCCATGCTGGGCTTTGGGAGAGTGGGCAGTGTGTGTGAGAAAAGAGAGAGGGAGCAAAAGAGAAGGTTCTTTCTTTCTCTTTTCTTGTCTCTATCTCACTACCCTGCAGGTCCTAATTGGTTAATTTCATAAACTTCTCAAAGGGGTGCACACAGAGGCCCTAATTGAAAAAACAGGAGCCAGTTCAGCATCGCTACCTGCAGATCCTCGCGTCTTTGTGGCGGTGGGGGATGAGAGTCAGACAGCGACTGCAGGGGGTTCCTTCACAGGGAACTACAGCACGGAGATAATGGGCACGTTGCGCGGACCAGACGGGGAGACCTTTGAGCCCAGAGCGAAGCTGGTCACTTCTCAGTGTTTTGTCAATGGTAAAAAGTCTATGACCTGCTCATTATTTCAACCTGGGGTGCTGTCGTGATATCATAGCTAACAAGCCGGTCAGGGAATTGAGCACATTTGGTGTCGTGCCTGGCAAGGTTTATTTGAACAGAACACTGCCTGCGTTTTGTTTTATAGGAATAGAATTTAGGAAGCCTGGTGCATTAGTGCTTCAAAACTACTTAACTCAAATGTTACATTTAAATTGGTTGTAGAGAAAGTTTTTGAGATAAATTATTGGAAAATAGTCACACCCAGTACTTGTCACCTTACATAGTTAAAGAAGCTTAACTAACACGCTAATGTTAGCTTGACACATGACTGCTACAGTAAGAGAAACTTTCAAAAAGAGATGCTAATATATTTATGCTAATAAATATAGGCTAACTACTACTAGGCTCACTTAAATCTGATATTTTAGCACTACATATCTACCAAGTACAACTAAAAACTATTTCTTCTGTGTATAAAACAATCCAAGTAGTTAAACTGAATACACTGCCAGCTCTTTTTTAAGTCTATTCTGAATTTTAATGGCTACATTTAAAAGCTACCTAAACTAGCCGGTAAAGCTAACTAGCACTAGTACTAAAGCTCCTTCATATCCTAAAACTTTGGACTTATAAATAAGTAGTGGAGTCCAGTCCAGGGAATTATATTCATGGCTATGTGTTCATGCACCAGTGTTGCCAGAACAAATTTCTCTTGTGCTTATTTCATTTAGTAAGTGAAGTGACTCAGATTCTAATTTTGGCCGAACTGCATTTTGTTCACACAAGAGAGTCATTTGGCTTTGTGCACAAGAGTGTTAATGTTTATTTGCCAACCATGGAAGTTGTTTCTTCTACATGAAGCTGAAAATAGACTGAATACGCTTGAAATAACATTCAATGAATTAACAATAATTGTGTATTACCAAAACAGCCAACTATAATCACTCAATAATAACAACACTAAATGGCCGCCTTCGAAATTGGTGCAGCCAGACATGTCTACATCAGTTACTCTGCCTGCAGCAGCTGCCGTCCCAAAGTGGTGCTCACTTGGAAGAAAGGTATTGTGGAAAACTCCCTATCAAAGCTCAGGATCACAGTTTTTAAAGTATTTTGCCCCTAAAAAAGGAAACAAACCAAGGCTCTGAGGCTGTGGACCCTCCGTAAATGTCTGGGCAGAGGAGGAGATATCATCGCACATCGAAGCCCCTTCAATATGTGAACAATAGGCATCCATCTACCTTTCCACCCACCTTGACGAATGAGCCCTTTCATTTTTTTATTCACATGATTTGCGCTGTGGTACCAAGCATTTATGAGAGGAATTCCAGCCTTTGTATGGCAGAGCACTCTTAACACCAGATAAAAACTCAAAGTATAAACATGCTCCCATTAGGGAACTGGCGGCCAACCAACCTTTACCTCAAAGTGATCTGTGTTATCTGCAAAGCAGCCTCGGCCTGAGTCCGAGTGATTCACTGGGGACTGCCGGAGAGAACTTTGAGACGAGCCAGGTCTCAGTGCAGCCGTGGCCTAAAGGCCAATCTATCTCCATAAAATTGACTCTCAAAATGAAAGAACAAGAGATGTCCGCGTGTTTGGATCCATGTGTGTCGCCTCTCAAAGCAATCCTACACTTGCTCTGTGTGAACCTTTACATTTCAAGTGTGCATTAAATCAACAAGTATGAGCCTCACGGACCATTAAGAATAGCAGTCTCATCTAGAACAGCCTGACGCATATCTAAAAAGGTGGGATTTTTCTTTGGAGTTTTCTACTTAAGAGTTGATAAATATTGTTCTGAATCTGTAATTGTAGGGGATTTTGCCCCTGTGGTCATGCACAACACTAAAGGCACTGTAGTACTGCTATTCATCAGCATCACCAGAGCAGTTTACAGTTCTATAAAAGTGTTACTCTGTCTTTGCCTGTCTGTAAATCAGGTGTGTAGAAACTGACATCACAAGTAACACAAGGCTAATAAACCAGAAACTAAGTCTGAGAAACTTTCATAAATTACATATATTAAGAAGGCAGGCTGGCAATAAAAATAGAGACCGGTGCTCCATGGGAATGGTGTCCTGCTGCTGAGGCAATTTCTATTCTTTGCAGTCTTATGAAAGGATATTTAAAGAAGCGCAGTTGGTGTGAGAAGAGACAAAGTTTGAGACAAAGTTGGAACATGAAATGTAAAATGAGCTACAAGAAAAAAATAGTTGCAGGATGCGTTTCAGTGAGGGAGTTAAAAAAAAAGAAGAAGCAGAAACACAAACATTCACATCTGCAACTTTCTTTCATCTCGACTTTCCGTGCCGTTAGCCATGACCACTGTTCACATTTGCATTTACATATACGACTCTGCAAAAGCCATTTTATTTTTTGCTTATTGAAGCCGCTTATCAGTTGCTGTTACCAACCCGGAATAAATCCCGAGGATTAAAGGACTTCAAAAAAAAAACAAACTTTTTGAGGGTGTAGAAGGGTGGGGTGGGGGTGAGGGTTTTGGGGAGGAAAAAAGCCGACAGGATGAAAAGAAGTTGGGGGCCCATAGAAATGCTAAGGAAGTGGCCCTCTTTTTTTCCCCAAGTCGCTCAGGGGTAGGAAGTTCCCAGCTCTGCCACTTCATTAATTCATGCTATTTAACAAGTGGGATTGTGGTGGGGCTTCTTCGGCCCCCTTCACACTGGAACCAACAACAGTGCCATCAGTAACTGACAACCCCCCGGGCGGAGGGGCTATGGCCTCCGGGGTCCACGCTGCAAACAGAGCCACGGGAAGCAGAACCTTGCCATTCAAGAGTTCAGCCTTTATTTGTCATCCCTGGTTTCTCCCCACCATACACATCCCCAATCATGGGCCTCCGAGGGTGGACAGCAGATTGGAGGATGAATCTCCCCTGTTTCCTATTAGGACAGAATAGAGGAAGGATGGGGGGCTGGGGGGGTAGTGTTGCTCATCAGCAGAATCAGTATGCTTATCCATAACTTCTTAACGTTCGCTGACCACAGGGTTTCAGAAACGCTGTGCGGTAAGAGGAGGCAAATCGAGGTAGCAAATGCCAGAAAAAAGAATTAATAAAAACCAAAAAAGAATTGCTTACAGAGAAACTTATTTAAACTTTGATGGCAAATTTAGCTTTTTTTGTTAGCAAATAATTCACAGCATCTATTCTCTTCCAGGCGCTATGATACAACCTGAGCTCTACACACAAGCTCTTTAGTTCTTCACACAGAAATGGTTGTGACTCACACGGATCCATCAGCTGAGAAATGTGCTTACTTATTATTCTTGGCCATTTTGCAATTAAAATTAAAGTCATAGTATTGATTTAGGAATATAAAAAACACATATTTTATCTAGATGGACTGAAAGATAAAGGAAGGAAAGAAATTTAATACGATAAAATGCCGTAAATAATCAACTCAAAACTGTTTCCAAGCCTTAGGGTCTGGACCCGATCAGTAAATCTCAGAGCATGCAAAATGTAGAATAACTTCTCGTTAGATAAAATTATGTTTGTATTTTTTGAGTTTTTCCTTTGTTGTTTTACTAGATAACTCTTTTTCAAATACAGTACAACAATTCTGTATGAGGCAATGTATATACTGGTAAGTACTGCAGTTTATGGATTATTTATAGTTTGCCACAATTATGAACTTGAGTCAGTAGTTTGGACAGAAAAATGCTTGAGCTTGTCTTGTAGTTTCCCTTAGATTAACAAAACCTGCAAGAAAAGACACTACCATCAAAATGAACCTAAATGTAAAAAAAAACAAAGTATGTAACAATATTTAAAGCCTCATTTCTGTGGTGGGTGGGTAACATAATGAAGTACCAAAATATTACCTACATATGTACATCGACCCAAAAATAAACGGTAGTGACAAGCACAATTTTGGAAACTAAACCAAAGACTAAAAAATTAGCTAAATGACACAAACCAGTAAGGTAATAGTGGGGCATAAATCACTGGTCTCTCACACAAGACATATAATACAGATTTATTAGGAAACATTTGTAACATTTTAAGGCTTGCTCAAATTTTAAGTATGCACTGAATATGATAGCACCCAGTTATGTATCTTACATGTGGGCTTCATCCAACAACAGCTCTATGCAAACATGCTATGAACCCTCAGGGGAGATTCATAAAGAGGTAAGCTGACAGATCACTGGGCTGTGAGGGGAGGTTTGCAAATCATCCCCGAGAAATGTGCACATGTGAGGTTTACTACGATTATGGAATGAAAGCTGGGTTATCCTCTTGGTGAATTAGGTAAAATTACATTACATTAATGCCTGTCTAGAAGAATGCTACCCAGAATCCATCATGAGATCCTGCCTGGGCCCCACATCACTCACCCTCCTTGAAGGTGTTGAAATCAGGGGAGAAATTCCCATATCTGTAACCTCAAACTCTAAATTTAAGTCACCCTCAGCTGCTCTACAATCTGCTCATTTATAATGTTGAGCAACCGTCGAGGGACGGCAACTGAAAATAAACACCGCATATAGTGTTATATCGTCAAGTGACATTATCTTAAGTCTGTTATCTATTATGGTGAGACCATAATGGATGAGGGTTAAAGAGTACATGGATGATGTCTTCTCACAGCCCATTAAGCCTTGCCACAGCCGACCGAGATGAGGGAAAACGGGACAATCTATAGGCTCCGAGTGCGGCTCAGCGTCCTCTCTTAATTGCTAATATAGTTATTAAGGGATGCCAGTGGGAAGACCACCGGGATAGGATTGTCCCTGAATTATCACAGTTGCCTTTCAGGCCTGTGGAAATCCTCAAAGGCCGGTGATTCAGTGCCCACAAGGCTTTTATCATTTTCCCATGGGGCCCGAGAGGATCCCCACTAAGACCCACAAAGCCCCACGCCAATACACATTCACAAACACTTACACATTCATAGAAATTCAATTATTACCAATTAATCACCAATTTTACTGCAAAATTTCCAAATGTCTTTTACTTACAGCTTTGAAATTGTTACAGTTTATTGCTTTTCTTTATGTTAGATGAAAATAAAGTAGATATCTTTGGATTTTTAATTTCTTCTTGTAGAGAAAATGCTTTGTAGTAGTGATGCATGACATGGCTATCTCCTTATAGACCCAGAAATGATCAAATACTGTAAGAATTAATTAAATTACACACCATAATGCAACCCAGAAGAAAACGAGGATGTGATTTACTACTACAGGAAGATCTGGCCAGAACAAATCTTTGGAAATCAGGCTTTTTTGTCCTTCTTTGTCACTTTTGTTGTCCCGATAGCTCAATTTGTTTGCTTTGAAACTGCCACACACACGTTGCATCATCAAAAATGAGTATGTATAGTGCATGCTGAAAAAAAAAAGAATAGAGATATGAGATATGAGTATCATGGACATGAACCCAATGAGACATACTGAACTTTCCATTATGCCAAACTGTCAAAGCTTTATGTAAACCAAACTTCAAGACGGCTTCATTTAAGGAAGTTCACGTTTTAGCAGAATTAAAAGTACTGCTTCTTTTTCAGACATATGCAGAGTTAAATGGAAATCCTGGCAACTGACATCTAATATTTGAGTAAACTTTGTTCCATTACTGAAAGCTAAATGCATTGAGACAAATGTAGAAAATGTACCCTAACTTGACAAGCCACTTCTCTCCTTTTTTCTTAACGTCTCCATTTTTAAAACATTTCCCAAGATGTGACAAATCTTTTCTGAATGAAGTAATGAGCATTAAGGACACTCTTGCACACATCAACCTCAATTCTTCTCTATTTTTTCCCTCTCCCGATGGCTAATGACTTTTACATACATGGATGGGTAGTACGGGTGGATGCTCCTTTTTTTCCCTTAGCCAAACAAGGGGAAATGTCTGGGAATTACCTGTTGGACCCAAGCAATCCTGGCAAGTCCAATGCAAGGGTGAGATGACTGCAATGAAAACGTTCATTTTAACAAACAAAGACAACGACAGCTCAGGTCTCCAGGGTAAAATTCGCTCATTAATTCCACTTAGCTCAATTTTGCACGGTCTTCACTGAGCACTGACTGACAGAGTTTGCTACAAAGACAGCATTGAGACATCTTCACTTCTGTGGGAGAGCTGTTAAAGTTCGATAAGGCTACTGTCACGCTGCTGAAGCAGAGAAACTGTGACTTTGACCACCGATTTGGCATAGAAAGTTTCCGATCCGCCCTCCCTTTAAGGCAACTTAGGCTCAAAGAAAAGATTCCTTAACACACTTTTTCCAAATTAAACGCAATATGCCGTTACATCTGATTGCTGGAGCGAGCTTTGCTCAGCTGGGTTAAGTTAACCATCAAAACGGGTCAGAGCATTTTAATGTAAATCCGTTGCCAGGAAGGACATCAGCCCTCAATTATTTGTCAAAGTGAAAAGCGGAAATCCTGCAATAAAAACTTCTAGGATAGTCAATAGACTGTATAATGGGATGGAAAAAGAAAGACTAGAAATGCTGGCTGATGAGATGTGTCACAGTTCACGACTTCTTTCCCCTGTTTTTGCCCTTTTTTGTTTTCATTTGAATCAGTGTGATAACTAACGAGGGGAAAGATTGACCAGGCGTCTCTTTGAAGGCAACAAATACCCCCTGGGTTTGTGACATCTCTGCCTGGTAACAGATAATCTCTGCGGTCCCAGGCTGTGCCACTATTAGCATGGCAGCAGTGGTGCGCGGAGAGCCGGCCGGCCTCTGTGCTTGCTCAAACCTCGGCTAAATCTGTCTGATTCTCATCAAACACAGAAAGGGGAGAGGCAGAGGGAGAAGAAAAAAAACTCAAGCCTAGACTCAATACAGACACTGCGCCACACAACTCGCCTGGCAGGCAAAGCTGTCACCATTCAGTTTACTCCGGTCCTCCAAAGAGACAAGCCAGCTACAAAAACAGTCTGGTGGTGCCTTGAATCGTGAAAAGGAGTGAGGCTACAGAGAGGGGAGAGACAAGAGTGAGGTAATGTCAAGTTAATGGAACATGATAAGGAAAATGTGTCCTTACCAAAACAAGTCACTGTGACAATAGAAAGGTTAGTTTTAATGGCATTATCTCAAATTCTTTAAGGGTGTAGGCACTGGGAGTAGCGAGTGAAAAGAATCCTTGACCTTAGTTCCTGCAAAGTTTCACTTCTTGAGTGGTATAGTTGGAACTGGGATAATTTTTCCATCTTTTACCACCTCTTTCCACCCACTATGCCCACTCCAACTCGTCTTTTGTATTCTCACCCCCAGCCCCCCTTCCACTCAAAGGGTTTAACCTCGGGTCACTGCTAACTTCTTAATCAGTTCAGCACATGACCATTCCTTTCAATCTCCACATACCAGGAGAGAAGCACTCCCTGATACAGTAAATTACGATAAAGAGCTCACGACCCAAAATCGAAGGACCATATCCCCATATGAAAGCTGGGGCCCTCATACTTCAATAGACAGATTTGGGTGTGGGGTGGCGGGGAGGGGCTTTGAAGCACTTCTCCAGAAAATCCTCACTTCAAAAGAAGCCAGTATTAGATTGAGGGGGAAAGGGAGCAGGAGGGTGTGTGGGATGTGTGGAAGATAGAGTCCCCCTACAAAGTCTACCATGCCGATCCACTGCGGTAACCAAAAGAAAGGAAAAATCTGAAGGGAGCCAAGATGTGTGTGTTCTCGAAATTCATTGAAGGATACAGGCCTAATGGTTACCAGTTGGCTTATCATCATTTTGATGTCTTAAACCAAAAATTCATGGGCTGTGATCTCCAACTGTCACCACAGCATGATTTTACTCTCCATTGTGTTCCCATTATACTCTTTTCAACAAACGTCGGAAAGATGGTACTTACTCGCTGTCAAAGGGAGTCGGGACAATTTCCTGGGTTAGCCCAAAGGTTAGAGGTCAGAAAGTGCTCTAAAGGTTGGATGCCAAGTCGGGAAGGGTTAAAGTGCAATCGTATTTCATTTCCCTGCTCATGAAACCCTGGTAAAAGCTAGCTTCTGACCCACATCTTTTTCTGTAATCGCATAACTCCTTCTGTTGAGTGTGTTCTTTTAATTGGTGTGAGAGATTATAGATTTAGCTGTGAAAAAGCATGAGATAAGTAAGTATGAGTGACAATGACGAAACCTAGGATTATATCAGACTGATGGAAAATAAAAACTGTTTTGATTAGCTTGAGTTCTGCATCTGTAGAAACAATTCAGAGGAGCTCAAATGTGTTTTCACCCAACAACTGCGTTCTTAAGCTCCAAGTCAGGTTTAAAATTATATCTGGCAAACCTTGGTAATATATTAGCTGGGGCTTTGGAACACTTCTAAGTAAGCACTACCAGCAAATATTCCATCCTTCACACATGCTGGACGCCTGCCCAGACAAAGCCCACATACAGTATTTATCAGAAGGGAAGCAGAGCCAGGGATTACTTCAAAGAGAGGGCTCGATAAGACTGACCCGATAACCTTAAACCTAGACCAATGTACTACACTCTGATGGCTGGCCAAGGCTCTCTGGTTGACACAAACTTGTTAATACAAGAGCAAGGGCTTGAGAGCAGGATTTGAAGTGAATACAAATGACAACAGCTGGACAACTGCTGCCAACACCCACTGACTGCATACATTATTTAGAAAAGAAATAGGTTAATGAAAGGTAAGAAGCAAGAAGGAGTGACACAAAACCTCTGCATGTATTTGTGTTCTTTGCTATATCGACAATCATTCCTCTGGTGCACCACAAACTTGGTGCAGCACTGAGGATCTGAGAAAGTGCAGTACAACATTTTAAGTAATAAGGGTGAGATATGGTCTCGTTTTTTTGGGCCTACACCTGTGACCAGTTACAGCAAAAGCCCCACTTGAGAACCCTAGTAATGCTCCTAGCACGGTCGGCAACAAATAGATCTGAAGAGTACTCTTCGTCCAATGAAGATGACAAACAACCTCTGCACCCAGAGACGATACGACTCAGAGGGAGGGTGTCAAGGGTCAGAGGATAAAACGGCAACACCTCTGCAGCCACTTGACAGGATGAAAAAAGAGCGGGAGAAGTGGGTGGCGGGGTGTTTGAGAGAGGGTGGGAGTAGCACTTGAGGCCAGAATGGAAGACACAAGCCTCCCAGCAGCAGCAGTCAGAAGCAAGGGGACACAGGGGCTACTGTTCCCATTGAGGTCTTTGTCTCCCAGGCGTTCTCTTGTTTTTCCTCAGCAAACCGTGGGTACAATGAAGGCGGCATGCTCCCCTCCCCTCGCGCAAAGGGCTGTCAATACTGGACCTATCAGACCCTGAATGGCCGAATCAGCCTTCCCATGAAAATCAAGTCAATGACCTGCTTCCCCTTAGCTCTCCTCCTTGTGAAATGGGTGACAGCTATAATTTCAATAAGTAAAACAGAGAGAGAGAGAGAGAGAGAGAGCGTTTTCTCACATGTTGCTGAGGGGACTTCACCTCAGACTCGGCATCCTCATATAAAATGCATTAATTCCTTCGTTGTGAGCTCACCGTAAATGATTTGATTGTGGCCGATTCGACATAGTATTCCGAGCTTCCCCGAGCGCCATTAAAAAAAGAGGAAAGAAAAAACATGACGCTGGGAATGCTAAGACAATTTTGAACCAAACATTTAACCTCAGCCTTCTGACCCAATCAAGTGGAAGAGAAGACAGGCTTTGTCTACCTTGGCCCATCCACGAAAAGTTAGAAAAGAGAGAGCGAGGGAGAGAGGGGGGAGAGAGGAGGAAAAGAAATGTAAAGATTTTGCCAAGCTTTTGTCACGCCTTAAGGACTGGCTTAGTCAATTGCTGTCAGATCAAGAAGACAGAAAGAAAAACAGCCGTGGTTGCCTTATATAAAAAGAACACTTTCTCTCACAGCCAAGTTGGGAGAGTCCCCATAGACAGAATTACACAGTTACTTTTAAAGGATTTGCATTTAAAAGATTGCGTACAGGCCTGAATGCAGGTCGTTTCCCTGTGACCATAGAAACACTAGAAAAGGTGGAAAATTCAGTCCGCTGAACTTTAAACGACTTTATTAAAGTGTCACTAATCAGACGTGAAAGACACAAGGTTTTAGTGTTTGGGCAAACTTACAGAAAAACTCAAAAAAAGCTTAATGACCTGTTAAGAGCATTACTTTGAAAAGCCTTGTTGATGTCCCATCCCATATTAAAGAAAGGACAATTCCCTAATGTCGGGAAAAAAATTAATACCCAAAATATTTCAAGAATTTGACTTCAGCATTGTGCAGAGAGGAACTTTAAAAACAACCTGACCGTTGTCCCGTTTTACAGTATTTCTGTAAGACAATATAAGGTTTCAGCTAAACTAAAAGAAAATGCTGAAATGCAAGATATCAGTGTAAACAAATATTTCCCCAATAAATCCAGCAGAGAACTCAGAGTTGTTTAAAATGTCACTCTTTGTGGAAATACAATTTAACAGGTTTTACAAATTGCACATGATAAATGCTTGATTTAAAAACATTCTGGCATGTATTTCCCCCTAGAAAAAGCCAAATTCCTAAGCAGAAAATTGCTACCATTACAGCATAATGGGATAACAACCCAAAGAATAATCCCTCGCTAACAATGGTGAGATTTGAAAAGACTCCTGTGAGTCCTGCTTGGTGTCTGCCAGCAGAGTGCTGCATTTTGCAGCCACCAACCAACGATGTAATCTCATCTCAATGGAGACCTGGAGAGACAGCTTGCACACTAGCTTCTCTACCCTCCACCCCCATCCATCCATCCATTGATCTACCCATCCCTAAAGAAATGGACAGACCTCATTTCCATCCAACACAAACAGCGCAGTGGAATTGGGGCTCTTATGATCGGAAAGAATAAAACCTCAACACAACAGGAAAGGATTGCGAGAAGGAGGAGACTTGTGGGGGTTTTGGTAAATGAATTAGCATCAATGCCACAGAATAAAAAGAACCTCTGATCTTCGAGGTCGGTCCTAATCATATACACCCTAAATGAATCACCCCGGGACTGCTCCCATGTTCATTTCTGTGCAAGAATTAATTAAAACCAGAGCGAACTGATGTATGCAGAGCAGCGGAAAAATAACAATGTAAACAACACAACAATAGGGTAATCATTGTAGGGGGCTAATTTGTGTCATAATGATATGAATTTAATTTTGCGAGACGAGGAAGATTAATGAGGGAGACACAAATACTTTTTTGAAGAAGATTTTAAATGGCGCAGAAGGGATGCTGGTCCTTCTTTTGCCTTTTTTTTTAGCATAAATTTAGGATACTGCACTCAAGATTGTGCAAATTTAACGGATTTCACCACTGTGAACTCTAAAATTTATTTCCTTCCAAAGATTATCCCGAGCAATGTGCAGTGAGTTTAAGGTTTAAAAAAATTAAAATGATCATGTTATCACTCTCAAATGCACCCCATACTTGGTCATTAAGGTAAGCTGGATACAATCTTAACTCTCGTGAGAAACTGACGTCGCTGTTTTGTTAATGCCAAACAGCACCATGTCCATGCATCCTCTATATGAAGTTATACGCTGGGGGAAACGCAGAGAATTTGACAGTTAGAGAATCAAACTGGTTCCATATGACCACAGCTGGCATTTCTCCAGGCCCGGGGCAACCACGGTTTCCTCACAGCCTAAGTAGAGAGCTCGTGCAACTCAGCAGCGGGGGTTATGTATGCAGCCTGTGAATAAATCTTGAGTTTCAAAGACAATTTGAAATCCGATGCCCATCCCCTTTTACTGATTGCATTCCACGGCGAGAGTATAATTCCCAAAAGAGAATACCCCGAATTCAAGCGAGACAAAGAAAACACTGTAAAAACTATAAAGCCATTAAATATAAAAAAATGTGTCATTACAATCTTCTTTGAACATTTCTTAAGGCATGAATATGTTGTCATAAGAATAACAAGATAATCCTAGCTTCAGTGAATAAGTTGCTCTAGTTGCACTCAGCTCTTGAAGCTGTCCTCCATAGTGTATCCCTTGATATGACTACATGTAAGTCAATTTAACAATACGCCTAATTTCCACCAGTGGTGGTGCCAGCTCTACCTTCGACAAGCCCACATTTTGTCCGATTTAAGCACCTAATGTTATGTAGTGTTATACGGGAGAAATTGGAGTAGTTTTTGTGGGAATAAAATCACAGAAGATGGATATCTGGAGTCTACATCTATGAATTACTGTTTAAATTCTTGCAGTAGCTCCTCCCAGAGCCACTAATGTAAGTGGTTACAACTTTGGGCCCAGTAATTGCTGTGGTGGCATGCCGAGTGCTAGTTTTCTGGCACTGGCACCAGTCTTTTGTTTTTTGTCAAAACCTGTGGAAAAGTTTCAAGATTGGGCAGGAGCACTACGCAGGTGGAAAAAAGGTAACGGAAGCCCTGAAAATTAGACTTTTCCTGTGATACTTCTCTTTCTCATTATTGATTATGGATTTATAAAATTGAGGGACATAAGTGAGGAAAAATGCAAAATCAGTTGACAGTTCTTTGTCGGGTGTCTGTTCCCTATTATAAGCAACCATTTATAGTGTTAGCAAATAGCCTTTGAAGACTGCATTGCCATTTGACTTTAGACAACACATCAACAAAATATTCAAACTTTTCATATGTGAAATGTATCTTTTTTATTATTAATGTAGAATATCTCCCAGCTATCAAATTTTAAAAATACTGTCTCAAAGACATGACAAAAGCAAATAAAATTATAATTGTATCTTTTACACAACATGATGATATCACATTGAAGAGCAGTTTGGTGAACGAGGTCCCATGAGTGTATCCCTAAGTGGAAAACGCTTCATAAAACAGCCACAAAGTGCTGGCCACAGTAGGCAGTCGGTGAGGGACACAGTGAATATACCGCACTGTTTTACGGCCCGGCCTGCAGTGATGCATGATGGGAAGTAATAACCACATCATTACCAACAGCGCCTCAGCCTTGTCAGACGTCAGAGACATAAAGAAAGCATGCAGAGTTCACGCTCAGGCTGCCAGTCTACCACGCTGCAGGACTCTGTCACATGTTAACATGCTCTCACACACATACGCACAAGTGTTTTTTCGGCCTGATGAAACACAATCGCACGTTCTATAAGAGTATATCCACTCACACAGACACTGTGACAGACACATAGCTGGCTGTTTAGCTGCCAAGAGATGTTGCTGTGCTTCCGTTTCAGTTCTGCCAAGTGAGGTCAAAGGTCACAAGAGTGACTGGGAAGGATCCTGAGAGTGTCGCATTTCATCGGATCACTGAGTCTTTATCAAATAGCTGCATCGAATGGCACGAAACCTGTGCAGGATCATGTGTAAATCTGCAGGAGGACAGATTCGCACTGAGCTAGCTGGCGCGCCTGAAGAATGCAGACATCACTTGTATATTGCATTTCAATAAACTTTAATATCTGACAAGAGACATATTTCAATAAAATGAAAACTAATGTAAGTGTCTTTAATAGTAGATATCTCTAAAAAAGCACTGCACCTTTGAACAGCTTAGTTATGTGATTTCAGAGTCCATTAAGTAAGCTGTCAGGTACACACTGGATATATTGATGCTCTCAGAAATGTCAGTTTCCTTGATTCAATTATACTTTTACATTAATTCCATTACATTACATACATCCATACATTAACAGCTTATCCAACCAGGGCCCCGGAGCCAATGTCAGCTGACACTGGGTGTGAAGCAGGGTGCTGGGCAGGTCGTTGATGGTATTTCCAGGTGAGACGCTGGTACTCCAGTATGACTGATCATTAAACAAACACTCCAGGAGTCAAGTCCAAGCTTATTCATAGCCTTGATAATTTGATAATTCATCAGTTAGATGCATGAAAACGTGCGCCAAAATGCTAACGTGCAAAAAGGGTGCAGTTCTTTTTAAAGTCCTTCATCTAGTGAAACGAAACTGACAACGCAGAGAGCAAGCTGGCACTGTTTCCAGCTCACTTCAGTTGCTTCACATTTTCCTAGAATAAATATTTGTTTTGATTACCTCAGTATGGCATTTACAATGATTACAAAGAGACTCAAATGTTAAAAAAAAAAAGACTCAATGAGAAGAATAATAGATCTTTTTGGCTATTTAAGAAGAACGTGAGCAGATTTCGATTGACTTGAATTGTAAGTGTTGAGTTGTTGCTATTTTGCTCTCATACACCCACAGGCATCTGCGCTCAGTCTGCACGCCTCACTGTAAGTGAAGCCCTCAATAGCAGAAGCCCCCTGGAGCAGATAGAAACATAATGTAATATCTGATCAACCTCTATGTAATACCGTTAGATCTTAGTGTCGTGGGAGGGAAACTTCATTACGATCTGTCTGTCAACAGCCGGCCAGCCAAGTTTAGACGATGTTTCGGATGATTCATTGTTCAGTGGGCTGTTTAGGGTTTTTTTCCCATCTCAGTGAACTACGTGTCAGTGCCAGAGACAGCGAGCAGGATAACTTCAGAAAAATTTGGTAAAAAGTACGCAAGAACAGTAGGTTAAAGGCATGCATACGGAGGCGTGCATGTGAGCAATCAGGCACGTATCTGCACTTTAACACACATATAACTAAGAAATGTATACAAAGTCAACAACAGTGTTTGAAAGGAAAGACCATAAAGTCAACTTTGAGAGCAGCAGTTTGTTAAATTACACCTCGACACAAAAGAACCTGCTGAAATTAGGCCACTTCATCCATTTGCATAGGAAAATCACAGAGTGGGCAAAAAAAAGAAAAGAAAAAAAAAAGCGAAAATAGCACAATGTCAACGAATGTAATCGAAACCAGAACCACAGCTTTTTCCCTCTCGTTTAGGAGCTGAAAACAGTCAGACTTTCCTTTAGTCTGCTGCATGAGATATCACAAACTTAAAACATAACTTTTTTCTGACAACAAAGCAAAAGGGGGGCAGCTCAGGTAAAAGCCTGAGTCACGCTGAGTCGACCCCCGCGCATCGCTACCCAGAACCCTCACCAGCTGGTTTCAATTAAACTGACCAACCAAGGAGGGGAGAGCAGGGCCGCGCTCACCAAAATGGTTAGCTATTTCAAGCCAGGAGTTCTTGCTGCTCTGTTTCTGACAGCAGATCAGTTGTTCGAAATTTGTGTAAACACTGTGTTTTGTTTGCTATCGAGGGCCAGCATTTGCTAGCTGCCATGCAGAGCCACACAGTATGCCGTGCAAGACGGAAACGTTTGAAGGCGAAGCGTGCACCCAGCATACTCTGTGAGATTTCACCATCAAAGATGCTTTAAGATTATTGCTTTGGAAATACAGCGCACCAGCGCCAGCACGGAGACAACTCGGATCCAAGAATCTCCTTCAATGAGATAATAATCCTACAAAGTGAAGCTCATACTCTCCAGTTATTGTCCTGGTGACCACGAGCAATTTTCCCGGGACGTTGCACTCGACTACGTGCTCAAACAACCACAGCGTTTGAGCAAAACAACCCAAGGGAGGAGGATGTATACGGGGAATTTAAGCAGCTTGAGTTTTCTGATTGTTTGTAAGGTGGTTCAGAAGCAATCAATCTGCCCAGAAACACCCGATAAGAGGCACCTGTCAGTTAAGTAGAACCTTAAACATAAATATCTTTTTAATCTCTCTCTAGGCTTATTTTTAACTTGTTCATCAAATAACGATAACATTTCTGTTTTTTAGGTGAACCAACCCTTTAAACACTCAGCCGTAGGCTTTTCTTTCGGTTCCTCAGCTGAAGCTATTAAAAAAAATACACTATCAAATTAAGGCTGATATATTGATTTATGATGTGGTTTTAAACAATGTCTGGCTGCACAGCGTGAGTCTGTAATGACCTCAATAGCACTCCATAATATTCACAGTACACAATTCTAAGAGGAGAAAAAGAAAGGATTAGAAAACAAAAAGAAACAAAACATTAAAATCAGCTATAATATGGGGGAAAAACCCATTAGATCACATTAGATAGGTCAGCGGATTTTCAAAGTCCAAGAAACGTCCAAAAAGCTGTCAAATGAAGAGCACGAACAGAATTACGACTAACACTCCATTGCATGATTCTAAAAATCTAACAACTTGCACAGAAATTGAGTGCCGGAAAAGTCATGCAGGGACATTTTGAGAGCTGAAATATTTCAATTCTAAAATTGAAAACAGCTGCAAATCAACCGCAGCTTGGCTTATTTTTTGAGTTAAGACCTGCACAGCAGACTGAGCAAGACAAAGCTTGCAAAGATTTTGCAAGCTTGAAAAGTAATATTATCACAACAACACAGCTACAAAACATAAAAAAATAAGTTCTGCTTAGACTCTAAATCACGGTATGGTTAACCTCTTAATAAAGTTAAAAGTGTGGCGCACGCAGAGCATGAGCTACAGTTACTCTCTTGATGGAAAACTCGTAAAATAAGATGGGAGATAACAATAACACAAGCTCTTGCTCTCTGGTGCCAGTCTATCTTTTGCTTGTCTCCTTCTCCTGACACTAAAGTCCTACTCCACTCCTCCCTCCCTTTCTCCCAGCTCCAACCTTAACTCCCCTTACCCCTCCTCCTTTCACCTCCCTCCATCTCTAGATCCTAAATTATCTGCCCAGGCTGTGGTAGATACCCCTTCCTGCCTGCGGGTCACTCATCTTACCGCAAGCAGGGGAGATGAGGGCTATGCATTTCTGCTGTGCACGTGAGAACTCTGCATGCACAGCAGAAGTCTTCTCTGTGTCCTTTTTGTTTGATGTCCCTGAAGATGTGAGGATCTGTGAGTGAGCCAAAAGCACCAAATGTCACTCAAGGGGTGCCACTGATGGACGTGAGGGAGAGGGAAGTGAGATGAGCAAAAAGAGCAGCAAGTAGCTCTTTTTTGTTTTTTCTGGGACACAAAGCAGACGAACAGGTCAACCAGGCACCACAGTCAAGTCTGAGCTCTGAAAACAATGGAAATTTGCTGTGTGTATTTCTGCATGTGGAGTGTTTGTTGATGCTAGAGAGCTCGGTAAGTCACGTGGAAGAACAAATCATTCTGTAGCTGGGATCCATTATTACCACTGAGAATATGTGCCAAAATCAACCCACCACTCTGCCTCTCTCTCTCTCTCTCTCTCTCTCAAACTCCATTCGTTTTACAAGTGAAAGTAGTGGAACATTTTTTTTTCAGCTGGAGAGACTTGGGTATATTTTATGGTCCCTTCACAGTCAGAGCAGAGCAGAGAGGAGTGATGAAGAAATCACAGGGATGTAGTCATACTCTCAAAGATTTATATCCTTATGTAGCACTTGCTCAGGCAAAATGTACAAACCAAATCATAGCTCTACCTGATCATTCCCACTTCAGCTACTCCCAATCAAACTTTTTTGCGGTTGAGTGACTGGAAAGGTTGGAAACTTTAGATCACAGCTTCACATCGACCTTTCTGATTGCACTTGAAGAAATCCCACCTGCTACAGTACCAAACAATAAAGGTCTCCCTTTTGATCACGCCAGATCCTGCAGACCAAAGGAGAAAGGCATTCTCAGCGGAGATTAATACTATTTCAGTCGCACATTTGGTCCGAGCATGTGTGCTTAAGACAGAGGAATGACCCCCTCCCAAATGAGGCATGACAATCAAAGTCACACAACAAGAGAAATGAATCTCTGAAGTGAAAATAAACGCAATGATGCAAAACTCTGCAGAGCATGCACAGCTCTGGCCGCATTCATTTATTATTCTAACCGAAGGTCCTGCATTGACTTTTCATGAGGCAGAGCAGGGGGAAAAACTTATTTTGGTTGTTTTTTTTAAAGTTGCGGACAGTTAACTGCAGAGTTAAAGATTTTTCTTTTAATACACACGTACATTCCTTTCACGAACATAATTTAGCGGTTAGCCATTTTTTCTTTTAAATAGAATATGTAAATAATTTTTGTTTTAACCTGTTTAGAGTAGAACAGGGCAGGGTTACCACACCAGCACAATTCAGTTTCCCGCAGAAGACAATACAATGAGTGTTAGAAAGTTCAGACAATGCCAGTGAAATCTTAACAGTGATGTCGTTTACTTGGATGTCAGTTTATTTTACTGGATTCGACATGTGTCCAAAGCACCATTGCAAATTCCCAAATACCAAAAGACTGAGTTGAACTGCAGGTCAGATACATAATATGACTCTGTTCCTGACTTCTTGATTGAACTTTATTTTAATTATCTGTTTTTGCACAATATTTAACATTTAAGAACTTTTATGAACTAGGAAAAGCACTTTATATTCCAAGGAAAACCTTAAAGTATTAGAGACAATCAAACATTCCCCTATGTGAAAGCACTTGGCATGGTAGGGACGAAAAACTCCCTTTTAACAGGAAGAGATCACAACCCTGTTCAGGGAGTGGCAGCCATCTCCTCTTAATGGTTGGAAGGTGAGGGGAAGGACAAAGTGAAAAAAAAAAAAACAAGCGTAGAGAGACAAGGACAAAACACAACTATTAATTTTTTAAAAAAAGGTAATGACATGCAGTAGTGCAGCGGTCCCCAACCTTTTTTGCGCCACGGACCGGTTTATGCCCGACAATATTTTTCACGGACCGGCCTTTAAGGTGTCGCGGAAAAATACAACAAAATAAAACTAGTACCGGTACTGAAAAAAAGAAGAGTTATTCATAACACACATGAAAAGACCCAGGAAAACCGAGTTAACGATAAAAACGATAACAAAATAACGCTAAAAACCGATAAAAACCCTGAAAACCACACATTTCACACCTGAGCCTCAACTCTCGCGGCCCGGTACCAAACAACTCACAGACCGGTACCGGTCCGAGGCCCGGGGGTTGGGGACAGCTGCAGTAGTGGCATACATACACAACGTGAGTGAAAAGACAAAGTGGAGAATAAATGCTCAGTGCATCATGGGACGTCCCCCAGGAGCCTGAACCCACAGCCGCCTTTCTAATGGATGGTTCAGAGTTACCTGATCCAGCTCTAACTCTAACTATTCAACTATATCATAAAGGAAAGTTTCAAGCCTAACTGCTACACAACACATGGAGATTCATTTATGATTATACCACGATTAAAGAATCTGACTCCTTATTCATTTTAACAGGTGAAAAACTGAAAGTGAGTTGTGGGATTTACCAGTTTCTGTGCCAAAAAAAGGGTTACTTTAGCCGTTTCATTACTAATGCGATGGTTGGCTTAACTTTATAGAACATGGCACAGCAGAACAATATGATCCAGGTCTTGACCTTTCAGGCCCGAGTTTCATAAGTGTGTGTTATGAGCTGTGTTATGAGAAAAAAGTCATATGTTGAGGAGGCCTGCTGTAGCAACTACTCTAGCGTACAAGAGCTCTTCAGAAAAAAACGTATAGCACAGTATTTTTGATCTTCATCACTAATACAAGCATCTGTAAGAACGTAAAACAAGCAAAATTTCAGCAAAGCACAAAATAAAAGGCAAACGCAAACAGACAGTTCAATACAATAAAAGGCCGACATGAGTTTGACTTTGAATCCGCAGAAAAGAGCTCTCAATGATCTTATTTGACAGTAACATAATCATACTAATTAAAATGAAACAATTATTTTGACTGTTGCTACCATTTCATATTTCTGCTCATGAGTCTGTGTGAGATTGTGGTCAGTGTGTGTGTGTGTGTGTGTGTGTGTGTGTGTGTGTGTGTGTGTGTGTGTGTGTGTGTGTGTGTGTGTTTCTGGCAGCATTTGCTTGCAGGCGTCTACGCATGAGTGAATGTTTATTCAGCTTTTATAGCGATTGCGTCTCGTTAAAACGAATAGACGCTCTGAGACAACCGGCACTCCCCAACACCAGTTCACTCACAGGTTCACCCAAAACCCGAAGAGACCACCTACCAGGAGAGCTGAGCAGATGCGTCACCTCTTCGGTCACCATTTTAAATCGCTTGTCCAGCCAGATTACGGGGTGAATTACAACCCGGGTAATGGCTAGAATAGTGTATTACCACCCTCTCTCAAGCACATGTGCACAAGCAAAATATCGCAATTAAAGCATGAATTACAATACACAAGGATGCAGTTTGTTCTGCATCATTTTTCATCCAGTTCTTGTAAAATGTGCCTTCTGAGAAACATGAAATTTTCATACTAAACTTGCATATGACTCAAATCTAATGAAAGCATTTTTTCCTATTTTTTTTGATGCAGGAAATTTAAATGCACAGCTGGAGTTATCGGTAATAATATTCCCTCTTTTCTGTGGAAACTGTAGTCATCAATATTTCAGCCTTTATTACGCTCACAAAACGACACGAATGCACAAAGAAGAACCAGCATGCATATCACATCATCATGTACGTGACCTTGTTCTCCTGCCTCGCTGACCTGGATGGCTTTACAGGTTTTGTATTTCAGGGAGGCTTTTTTTGTCTTCTCTACAACCCCAACGATGCCTCTGATCACATTTCCCTCAGAATTCACATTAGAGGAGCTTCAGCATCATGAAATATGGAGAAAGCGAAAGGACTTTGACATTTTGCTACCATTGAGATTTATGAATCTGACAGTGAGACTACAAGCAGTTTCTCAGAGACACAAAACAGGCACGCAGATACAAATGAGATGTAAAGACATGAAGATATACAGCTTTAACGAGGAGGGATGATGAATCTACAGTAATGGAGTTCAAACTATCCATAACAATAGACCAACACTAATTTGAGCCTAGTATCTGACTGCATTCCCCGACTATGATGTCCAAAACCTGCTAGCAGACTGATCCCTCTTTCTTGAACCTGCTTGGAACATGATCCTGGACCACAACTGTGCCTCTCACTTCCCATGTCCTTGCAAGGGTCCCTGTGTCTGGCACTTCGAACACCCTCCTAATAACGCTTCCCGTCACCCCACCTCTTCCTTTATTCCCACAACTCCCAATAATACCGTCTGACATGTCCACAACCCTCCCAAAACACTCTTTTCTTTCCTCAGTTTCATGAGCCCAAACAGATTGACTGTGCGTCGCTCAGTGGTGCAGACAGGGGAGGAAAGCTGGCTGACAGGGGCATCCATACACATGCCTAAATCTGCCAAGGAAAGACGCTGGCACAGACAAAAAAATAATAAAAGCCTCTCGAATCGCGGCCGGGGCAGCGCAACACTTTATCCGCGAAAGTAAAACAAAGGAAGGCCTGTTCAACACTGCGACTGTGTTTACTTTTAAGGGGGGAACAATGCCTTTAGGAGGAGGGGGCAAGGCCTGACGTGGCACTTGAGGGTCTGTCCAAAAACCAGCACTTCATTTTGATTCACAGTGAGTTAAGAAAACAGTTGTAGCACTACATTGTATAGGGGCTGATGCATCTGAATGTGAGGAGGAGGCTGATGAAGGGAGAGTGTGCAGAGAGGATAAGAAACAGAGACCAGTAAGACCTCTGGTTTCTACAACAGCATTCACTCCTTTATGCAAAGGAATGCTCCAACCAAATATGCAACTTGAAAAAGAAGAAAAAATAGATTTTGAAAGGTGGCAATGAAAAGTCTGCAAAAACTGCCAACACAAATGGAAGCTGTGTGACATGTCTAGGATGCTTAAGTTCATTTAAAGGGTACAAAGACATATTTTACCCAGAAAGTGCAATACAGACAGTGGAGATAGACAGAGTTGCTTTTGCAACTACAGTTTCATTTCTCCTCTAAGAACCAGCAAACTGTTCAGTCACTTAGCGTTTACTGATCAAAGGCTATGACTCTGAGTAATGCCGAAATATGATTTTAATATACAAGACACAGTTTCTGGGTCATTTTGATGGATGCTTTTGCCATTCTAAAGAACAATAATAAACAATAGTCTGCTGCAGCCCCACTGTCACATGGCAGGTGACATTTGCATGTAATGACCATTTTACTTTTGGCGGTTAACATATAAACCCTGATCGCAGGTGTTTCGTCTAGCTTATAAACACCTCCTGTCATGTTGCCGATGGCCCAAAGTGGAACCAACATATTTCTTCGCCTGTAAACACGTACATTCCAGGATGTGATGAATCAAAACTTTGACTCAAATGAAAAACATCCTTCTAAACACTCAATGAATTCATCAACAATAGATAAAGCTGCCGCCAAGACATGTTTTCCCCAGCATATTTACCCAAAGTAGGAAACAGGAGAAAGAAACTCAGATCTCTGGGTAATGAAGTCATAGGAAAAACATTTTCAAATGCAAAATGACAACAGCAAAAATACGATTAACAAACTTTAAGTAGAATCGCTGTTTGGTTAAATGAAGACCTCACTGGATATTACATATGACCCAGATGTTTGCCAGAAGGCACCAACCAACAATTACTGACAAACATCCCGAGCTGTTTGAGATTGCAGCCACTGATAAAGCATGTCCAACTAGATTCTCTGTGTTTAAGTGTTTCCAAAACATCACACGTGGTGCACAGTGCAGGAGAAAATGCCAGCTTTCTCTCATGCATCCAATCAATGGGGAAAATGGGAAATGGAGAATGTGAAAGGGTCATAACCTCTTGGATGGAAATACTCCCCAAGTTGCTACCGGGTATCTGGTGTATAAACACTGCACTGGAAAAACATTAGTCTAAGTCAGAAGGTTTACACTGTTGTACCACACTGTGCATTGAGGTCCCATTGACAGAGGAGACCCAAACAGTCTGAACAGAACCTGTTCATCTGTGCTGTTAAAAAAATGTGGTCATAAAACCGACTGCTTATTGCCTTGCAGCACAAAAACCAGCCCGTGTATCCAAATGTGGACGGTCATTTGAATTCCACTACGTTATTAGATCTCACGCTTCTCAAACGGGAGAGATTGACTACTCGGCCAGGTGGTATGGTAAAGTCATCTCTCCAAGGGGTGAGAAAGTTCAAACTTAGCATGAAACCAATCTAGAGTTTAACGTTTGGGAATGAAGCAGTGAAGCACTATATTCTCTCATTAGCCCGACAGCAGAGTCTGCAGGAAAGTAGATTGCCATCTTTGCTGCAGGCAAAGTGAGAGAACATTTGATATTCCCATTTGGCCTGGGCAAACTTTTAAGTTAACTCTGCTAACACGATTTTGCCAAGTAATCCTTGATTTCAATAATATGTGAGTTTGTCTCCAAATAACAGATTGCTGTATTGGATTTCAGTTTCAATATGCATCTTGGTTGAAAAGGCATCAATCTTGAACTGCTAATCCTAAACTCCTAAATCATTTTGCATCAGGCATCCTCAGAAATACACTAACACGAAACACTTTTTTTTTTTAAATATATGAGGTATGTGTGTCATCGAGTCTGTAACAACATGGTATTTTAAGCCCTGGCTAAAATTTCAAAAACATATATAGAATCACATTTGCTTTTAATTTGACTAGCGGCTAGGTATTAGTCACCGAAACTGGCCTTAGGGTTTCCACATGACACTTGAGAGAATAAACTCCATCTCCTTCAGAGAAAACCTAAAAACAGTGCATCGCATAATGCAAAGAAACTCAATGGACAGCTTAAGTTTCATTCTCTCTGTCCTGATCCTTTTACAAAGTCTTAAGAGGTCAACTAATTTTAATGGTCACTTATTGCCTGTGGAGCAGTTCCTGGTGGTATAAAGGCACCCAAAGACCACCCCAGTGCCAAAACAGCCTTAGGCCCAAAGGCTCAAAGTAATACCAGCGCTGATGATGCATACCTGTACTGGAACACCGTATGAATGGCTCTCCTTTTCATTTCTGCTTCACACACAAAAGAAACCATTGTGGGTCTTGAAATTGAGCAGCCTTGAATGAATTATGTCAACTGTGGGGAAATTAAAAAGTGGTCTTTCTTTGATTTGTGCAGTTCATAACCTGCTGATAAGAATATTTCAGTTCAGGAAAGCGCTAGAGGAGCTTGCGCAGAAGACATGCAATGCTCATTTCCTTTCCGAGACTCAAATATTAGAGGAGCCACACTCAAGATGAATTGTTATGGCTAGAATGCTTTGGAAACGAGAACAATAAAGTTATCATGCCAAAGAACAAGGTTTTCTTAGTCGTGTCCAACAAAATTATGATTTAATATAATGCAAAGAAAAAATGAATGCACACCCAAATGCAATTGGTGGCTCTGTTTTATGTGTGACTTGGACAGTCACCCACCCTCCAACTTTGCTTATTACATTTATTTAATCCAAATGTCTCTAACAAGTGCCAGTGGGTGAGTTCATGCCCTTTTCCTGCCAAACAGATCAAGTAGACCAATAGTGCAAAATATAAGGTGGCTTTCCAGTACCTGCAGAGAATAGAAAAGTCAGCAGTATCCTTACCTCAGCACGCTGTGTTCTCGGCTGGCTGGCGTCTGCCTCAATGGCGTACACATCCACCAGGTAGAGGTCAGACCCCTGTTCTCGATCCAGCTCTGCAGCTGTCTGTATCACTCCTGTGTGTCGGCCGATGGTGAAAAGGCGACCCACAGCTTTTCCGCCGCTGCGCACCGCCACAATGAAATACTCCACTTTGGTTGCAGAGCCTCTAGGACTCGAGGCATCCAGGGAGATGACGTTGGTGCCCGGTGGCTGGCCCTCTTTGAGGATGGTGATGTATTTGGGCTGGGAGAAAACAGGTCCATCCACTCCTTGAAGGATGATGGTCAGCTCAGTTCTGGAGGTCTTGCGGTCAGTGCCGTGGTCCGTGGCTGACACTGTGAGGGTGTACATGAGTCGGGATGGAACCAGCTGGGACGCCAGGCGAATATCCCCACTGTACCTGTCCATGATGAAAGTGTCCGAGTCACCTTCCACAAGCTCATACTCCACCTCCCCATTCGCACCATCGTCCGGGTCAAAGGCCACCACTGTGGTCAAGATGGAGCCGATGACTATGTTAGGCTCAGCCACAAGTGCATTCTGGGACACAAAAGTGGGAACATTATCATTAAGGTCCGTGACCCATATTGTTACATTTTTCAGGGCATAGCGACGAAATTCAACTGGAACTGCTTGGTCAGTGGCTTTGATTGTCAACTCAAAGAGATTTGAGAACTCTCTGTCAATTTCCTTGCTGGTGTATATAAGCCCAGTGCTTGGGTCAATGCTGAAGTGGTTTCCCCGTGGAATCTGCTGAATAATCGAGTACTGCAGCTGGCCGTTTATGTCTGCATCTGTGTCCTGAGCTGTAATGGTCATAACTGAGGCAGAGATAGGAAGATTTTCAGGGATGGATTTGAAAATGTCTCCAGGGGTAAATACGGGAGGGTTGTCATTAAAGTCCCTGACACGAATAACCACAGGAATGGATGAGGAGCGGGGAGGTCTGCCATTGTCCTTTGCAGTGATGTTGAGTTTGTAAAATGACTGCGTTTCAAAATCCAGCTTTTTAACCAAAAAAATGCTGCCAGTGTTAGGGCTGATGCTGAAAGTGCCATGGTTGTTTGTGGCTGTGATGCTGTACGTTATGTCTGCATTCTGACCCGAATCTGCATCGGTGCCGGTCACAGAGGCCACCAGTTCCCCTAGTCTCATGTTCTCCAGGACGTCAACCGACAGTGAGGATTTAGGGAAGATGGGGGAGTTATCATTTTCATCCAAGATGCTAATGCTAAGCATACAAGAGGAGGATAAGGGCACAGCCCCAGCATCGACAGCTATGATTTTTAGTGAATATGAAGATGTGGATTCATAGTCAAGCTTTCCAACCAAAGTCACCTGTCCAGAGCTACTATCGATTGTGAACTGGCCTTCCTCGTTGCCTTCAGCGATGTGATAGCGGACCAGTCCATTTTTGTTCTCATCCACATCTGAGGCAGAGACCCGTAGCAGCTGTGTCATGTTTTGAGCTGATTCAGAGATGGAGGCCTGGAATATGTCTTTGGTGAACTTAGGCGGGTTGTCGTTGATGTCTTGTATGTAAACTTGCACTTTGGCCTGGTCTCTAAGGGGTTTGGGGAGACCCTGGTCTGACGAGACAACCACAAAACTGAACACAGCGGCGCCTCTTTGTCTCATGAGTGACTCCCGGTCCAACTGCAAAGTGCTCGTCAACTCCCCTGTGATGGCATTCAGCTCAAAGTTGGGCTGTGGAGTCTCAAATGTGTATCTGACCTCACTGTTTGGGCCAAAGTCCTTATCCTCAGCAAAAACCTGCCCAACAAGCGACCCTCTCTTCTGTTCTTCCTCAAAATGAAACACATAATTGGTGCTGTTAAAGAGAGGACGATTATCATTTACGTCATCTAGAATCACGGTTACATTTACAGTGGCACTCAGCGGCTCCACAGCCCTGTCTTTGGCTGTAACCACCAAGTTATATCTGTCCTGGATTTCTCTGTCCAGCTCCGCTTTGATGTACAACTGCCCGTCTGGAAAAATGCCAAACACATCACCTGTGTTCCCACCAGCGATGTCATACATAATCTCGCCATTGAGACCAGAGTCTTTGTCAGTGGCCTCCACTTTAAAAAAACGGCTGTTGACAGGCTCAGATTCCAGGATGATGACCTCGTATGAGAGCTGGTCAAATACAGGTGAGTTGTCGTTGACGTCGTATACGCTGACGATGAGGATGAGGCTGGAGGTGTGCTGAGGGACTCCCATGTCTGATGCAATGACTTCAATCTCATAGGAACTTGTCGTGATCTCCAGCGGCCCGGTCAGCGTGATGAGGCCATGCTTCTCATGAATATGAAACAGTCCTTTGGGGTTTTGTTTGAGGCTGTAGACCACCATGCCATTTGCACCTTCATCAGGATCTGAAGCTTTGGCCTGGAATATTACATGACCTGTGCTCCAGTTTTCCACTGCGCTCACATGCTCCACAGCGTGAATAAAATGAGGAGCATTATCATTTAAGTCCTTTACAGTTATGTTAACAAAGGCCTCTCCTGTGATCTCCCCAGCTCTGGCTACAACTTTGAGTTGATAAAAGCCCTGCTCCTCTCTGTCTATCTGGCTCGATGCTGTGATCTGACCTGCACTGTTGACAGCAAAAAGCCCTCTCTGGTCTCCTGAGGTGATCAGATATGAAATGTTTGTATTTAAATCAACTGTGGTTGCTGACACTGTCCCTATAACTGTCCCAACACCTACATTTTCAAACATGACAAAGCTGTACACTTTCTGGCTGAACACTGGTGGATTATCCTGTGTGTCTATTACAGTTACAGTCACAATGGCCGGTGTGTGTGAGCGCAGGCCACTACCATCTGCTGCTGTCACCTGCAACTGGTAAGCAGTTTTCTCCTCTCTATCCAGGGGCACCAGTGTGGTAATTTTGCCTGTATTGCTATTAATGCGGAATTTGGAAGAGTCTCCAGCTGTAATTATATATTTGACTGTGCCGTTCCTACCCAAATCGGGGTCTGTGGCTGAAACCGTGGTTACATAAGAACCAGAGGGCTCGTTCTCTTTCACATTTGCAAAATACTGTACAGGATAGAAAACTGGCCTATTGTCATTGATATCCCAAAGGGTGATATTGACTTTTCCTACAGAGTGCAAAGGGGGGCTGCCTGCATCTGCTGCCTGGATGTGGAGTAAGTAGGAGGCCTGATCCTCCCTGTCAAGCTCCACGCCTGTGCTTAATCGCCCTGACACGACATCCAGGCGAAACAGCTCCTGGACGCTGGCTGGCGTCTCTGCATCAAATGAAAACCGGATAGTTCCATTGGCCCCAAGGTCGTCATCTGAGGCAGACAGCACCACCAGTTCTGTGCCGGCCGGAGCGTGCTCCACCAGTGAAACATGATAGGTGCTCTGTGTAAATGTAGGCACTTGGTCATTCACATCTGTGATGTTGACTATCAGTTTAGTGTAAGACATTTTGGGCTGCAGCCCCTGGTCTTTGGCACTAATATTGAGCACAATTTCAGATGCTATTTCTCTATCCAGCAAAGCAGCACTGGTTACCAGACCACTGTTTTCACTGATGGAGAACCAGCCCAAAGCATTTCCAGACACAAGGGAGTAGCGCAGGTTGGCATTCTGCCCAGAGTCACCATCTGTTGCAGAAACCCCTTTAATGTAGCTGCCTTTTGGTATATCTTCACTGATATCTACTCTGTACACCGTCTCCTGAAATATGGGTGGGTGATCATTGATATCATTCACAAAAATAACCAGACTAGCAAAAGAAGACCTAGCCATAGGTTTACCGTTGTCTGACACAGACACAGTCAAGTTGTATGAGGAAATTCTCTCTCTGTCTAACACACTGGCCACTTTGATCAGACTTAAATTGGGCACAGGAGATTTGTGCACTTCAAAGTGCCTCTGCTCGTTGCCTCCTAAGATTGAAACAGATATGTTACCATTAGCTGTAGAGGAGTCTGCATCTGAAACGGTAAGCAAAGCCACAACTGTGCCAATCTGTGCGTTTTCATCTACAGAGGCAAATTTAGAAGTAGTGGGAAAATAACGGAATTTCACGACAGGGTCATTATCATTCACATCCAAAAGTTTGATAGTGGCTTCTGTTCTGCCTGACAGAGAGGGCACCCCATTATCTACAGCATGAATAGTAAGAGAATATTCTTTTTTACTCTCATAATCCAAACCTTCTTTTATTATAATAGTACCTGCTTTGGGGTCAATTTGGAAAGGTGTCCCATCATCTAAAAAGTACCTGATCTCGGCATTTGCTCCCTCATCCTGATCTGATGCTGTAATCTGCAGGATGCTTGAACCTACAGCTGCATCCTCAAAAACACTGGTTTGATACTGGTCCTGCTCAAAAATCGGGGGGTTGTCATTTATGTCTTGAATAGTGACGTTTACTTGCATGTAGCCAAACTTTTTCGGCTCTCCTTTGTCCTCGACTTCAATCAGGAGCTGGTAGAAGGGAGTAACTTCCCTGTCCAAGCCTCCGGTTGAAACAAGGTGCAAGAATGCCCCCTCTCCACTAGGATTGACTGTAATATCCAAGCGGAATTTCCTCTGCTCGTTGCCTTTCACTATTCTGTACGTGGTGTGATCGACTCCGTTACTTCCTATGTCGGAATCTGTAGCAGTGTCCAGGATCACTTGCCTGCCGCTGCTGGCGTCCTCCTTAAAAGACACGACAATTGACGCGTCTGGAAACACCGGGGAGTTATCGTTAATATCCAAAACTACTATCCTGACCTCAGTAGGGTAGGTGGGATGGCTGGACAGCACCACAACGTTGATGACATCACTTTGCAAAACCTCTCTGTCAATCACAGATGAAGTGGAAATGACTCCCGTGGTGGCGTTAATAGCAAAAAGTTTGTGATTTTCGCTGAAGCGGTACGTGAAGCTGGGCTTGGTCCCTATCGTGCCCACATAGGTGCCAATGGGCTGTTCCTCTAGGACTTGAAACTCTTGACGGACTTGGCTGGATGCTGAGTACCGCGACAGAGTCCATAACATCAGTAGAATCAAATGAAGCCGGCCTGAGCCCATACCTGTGAGCGCCATGGTCAGTTAGCCAGTCCACCTTTCTCAGACAGAGTTCATGCCTATGATGCATCAACTTTACTGAGTTTGGACGAGTCACCAAATCATTGTATTCCAGAAAATGTGCAGACAAAACTCAACGAGAAACTCTTTCCACGCTTAGTCAGTGTACCAAAGTGCTCCAGAAGTGTTATTTTATCCTGCGCACCGCGCCGTTTAATTGCAACAAGATCCTCTAAACGGAGAGAATGATTTCTGCAGCTCAGGAAAGTCTCATTTCAACTCTTTAAATAGCATTTTCAAGAAGAAATCAGACAATCCCATGAAAGACAAAAGAAAATAAAAGTTCCCGACTCCTTGGAGATGCGTAAAAAAAAGTTTATCCAAAGTTGGAGCGCAAGTCAGCGGTGTTAAGTGTATGCAGGCGAGCGAGCCTACGCACCGTCCCGTGGAATAACGGTGCAGACGCTTCAGTCATATTGTGCTGGAGTCCCAGTAAGTTAGAACAAAGCCGGAGTTCGCCAAACTCCCTCCCATCCCCAGTCCCATTGGATAGCGGTGCTCCTGCCTGCCCGCCCACAGCCTTTCCTCCTCTATTGTGCAGTACAGCTCGCTGTCCCCGCTCGTGGAAGAGGACGTCAATCAAACACGACAGGTAAGGATGCCCCAAGAGATCTTAATTGTCAAATAATATGAGACATATTATCTTTTCTGCAGAAAAAAGGAGACAGTGATCACCACAGAAACTATTTATATAGAATATAAATGTATACAGTAAAGGCATAGTTTAACAAATTCTTTGCATAAAACGAGGTGAAATTCTTCCAAGTAATCATTTTAAAACCATTCAGGGCGCTGTAAAGTCCTCTTTGACATGCCAGACAACATTTTCAGAATGTATAAACGATTTCAAATATAAAGATGGTGCACAAAACACAATAAAGTCTGCACGAACTTAAAGAAATGTCGAAATTTCACAAGCTGCTTTGGAAGTAGCTGCTTGAATTAAAATGACAATTCAGATGAATCATTATTAAATAACATATTGCGTTTGAACTGCAGAAGAACTATTAACATACAAAAAATAATTCTTATTTATATTATATATATTAAGGCCACATTCTTTCGAAAGATGTTATAATTAAGAGTTTATTAGAGCTTTATTAGTAAGTTTTTTTCTTCACTGAATCATACGATCAAGTCAGATATTTGCATATAATGTAAGGTACAGCAAGCGTCCAAGTCATAGGTGAGTCGCTCCATCTAGTGGCCAGATTATGGTACTTCCGAACAAACTGTAACACTATAGTGAATACGGGACAAAGCCACTCCTGAAAAATATATAAAATAAGTACACAAATTGATTTTAATATTTAAGAAAGAGGGTTGCAACACTTGAATTAATTCACTGTGGAAACCAATACATCAAAAATGCTCCAAAAATAAGAATATTAAAGCAAAATTTTCCATCTTCAATGACTCTGTTTAGAGAAATATAATTCAGATATTATAGACTGGTAATAATTATAGAATGGTTAAACAGCATTTGGATAAATTAAAGGTTACAAATAAGTAAATTAATGACAACATGAACAGCATATTATTTTACATTCATGAACCAGAACATTAATACTTATTTTGTAATTACTGGCAGATATGTGACTGGAAATGTGGTCATTCAGGAGGCAGGCTGTTGCTGTTTGTATAAAAACTGCACAAATAGAGTTTTTGCTGTGTAAGTTTATGTTACATTACATTCAGTCACGCCATAATTGCTCCATCAGTCTGGTGGGTGTCAAACATACGGCCCACGGGTCAGAACCAGCTCGCCAAAGGCGCCAGTGAGCCATCCTGTCTGGCTCAGTGGTTTGCTTTTCAAAGTGTGAAAACTGCAGAGAAGGAGAGCACAATTTTTGAAGTTTTTAAGAATGAATTGTGTCATGAGAGTGGTTTTCCAAACCATTAATGTCAGCACACAAAAGTAACATGGTTACACCAAGGAGACAAGCCCTTGTGTTTTCCTGGTTAGAGGGAGCAGAGTTGACAGACTGAATGGAGAAACAGTGAGGCAAAATATTGAAATTGCATTTCTTATTTTTATTTCTTATTTTTATGGTCTATTTCCCTTCAGACCAAACTCGCATGTATGTCTCCCTGTACTGGGACTGGCTGTAGCTCAGGAGTCAGAGCAGATCATCTATTAATTGGAAGGCTGGTGGTTTGATTCCTGGCTGCTCCAGTCTGCATTGTAAAGCATCCCTGGGGAAGATCCTGAACCCCTAGTTGTTCTCCGATGTTAGAAAGCACTTAGTGTTTGTATGACTGGATGAATGAGACATGTCATTTAAAGCCTTTTGAGTGCTCAGTTAAAGTAGAAAAGCACTATATAAAAATCAGTCAATTTATGTGGCCCGTATGCATAGTTTAAGAGAAGAAGATTGCCACCAATGTATATACACTGAGCAATCTCGACATTAAAAGCAACCATTACTGTGAACACGTACACCAGTTGCTACCAAAATGGCTCACAAGCATGGAAACAGCACCTGTGTAAGTGGGGACTTTGCCGTGGGTTGTGGGGTGGGGCCTACGGATGGGAATCGGGAACTGATTAAGTTCTCTTGGAATAGTTAGTCTGCTTGCCTTTGCTCTGCAATCAGCTTGTCCAGTCCCTGTGCCAGAGGAGGAAATAGTGTAACAGTCTACAGCGGGGACATAGACGCTAGTGTTACTTTATTTTTATTGCACAAAAAGATGAGAGCCCGATTGTGAAGTGCAAACTGCATCCTGGATAGAAACAATTGCATTATGCTGCTAACGCAACTTCAATTCTTTGCAAGCATCTGCACCGACAGCTAGCCAAGAACCCAGAGTGATGTTGAAGCCGAGTGAATCCTTTAACATTAGTAGTAACAGTTAGCAGTTTAACAATTACTGTTATAGAAAAAGGGAGTACACACGTGTACAAAGACTATTGCTTAAGACAATCAAAAAAAGTCTAACCTCCACTAATACTAATTGCAGTTATTTAGGGAACAATTAAGAAAAAAAAAAATTCTGATGGAATAAAGCATGATTGATCTGTCTAAATAGTTTGTGTGTGTTTACCTGTCATCATAAGGAATTTCCCATATTCTTCCAGAAAAAGATACTCTGCTCTATATTTAGTTTGTTGGGATTTGGTCGCTCCAGCTTTGGTGGGATTGCGCAGATAAACTGCAATTAAATGATTTCCTATACTTCAGTTAGTGGTTCTAATATTGTGGCTAACTTGCATACATCACATGTGCTGTGCTGTATATAAAAGTTTTATGGTCACTTCGGATATCTATCAGTGTTCACACTGTACATTCAGTAACTGCATGACATAGATGGTAGAAAATGTCAGTTGAAATTGAAAAAAAAAATCCAGCTTATTCCAGATACTTTAAAAAAAAATACAAAATAATTTTTGTAACCAATCCTACAAACAAACACTGTGTTTGCAGGGATTGATGTTGTTCTATTTCCTAAATGTTTATAGCTTCTGGGAAGAGTTCAGGGTCCAATGAGTTCACTGAGAATTGGAACTGCATCAGCTGTTCAAATTTCCATGCAGATGATCTGAGAAATGAAGTTTGTTGCTGAACTCTTGCACCACACTTCATATGTCCTCTGAAATAACGTTACAGAGCATAATTACAACCCTCCTGGTTTTGAGAGACATAAATGTTTATTCAGGTTTGGTATTTGACAATTTGTGGCTTCCGTAATCAGGCCGTTGACTGCCTGGACGCTAAGTAGGACATGAGTCAACATATGTAATTGAATTATAGAGTGGGCTGGACTGGCGGTTGCTGCTCAGACTGTATAGCCTGACAGAAATTTAATGTTTCGGTAGCAGACGGGCAGCATCAAAGTAGATTACTTCCTCACGGGAGATGTTTAGCTAACCTGATTACACCAGCTAAGCCAGGAGCTTGCAGGATGCTTTTGATAGAAATATCAAGTTGTTGTTATGTTTGAGCTAATTCCCTTATACTGACTGATGGGTTTCTTATGCGCCGTCACTGATCCGAGGCCTAATTTTGAAGTTAAAGTGAACCACATGCAAATACAGTAGCAAAGTGAAAGCTGAGGTGACTTCTGTAGCGGCCTGTTCAACATTCTCTAAAGCTGGCTGCTTAACTTTGTATCCTGCCATCATATCATATTAAGATTAAAAAGAAGATATGACTGGGTTCTTTTGAAGATATTCTCCGAATTTTCTTTATGGCAGCACACTCATCTGCTTATGTTATTTATCTTAAGGTTTTTGCCTTGTGGCTGTCGGCTGCTTTGGTCAAATGAAAGATCCATTTGCATGAATTTGTCAGACATGGTTAAACTGCAGTATGTATTAATATTTTAACCAAAACAAGTGAGCTAGTCTTCTCAAGTGTCAGTCTCAAGTCATCATAAATGGGGACAGTTGTGTCAGGAAGAGCATTGGGCTCTAATATGCAGATTAATCTGATGTGGTGGCACCATAAGGGGGAAAAAAAGGGCAGCAGAAATTAATTACATACTTTTTTTTTTATCCAAAACCAACACATACATGTGCCTAGTTTTAATAAATCTGACCATTTTTCATCTATCCATCCATTGATCCATCCGTCCAGTTTAAAGCAAGAAAGTCCTGGGTTTGAATCCAACATCTGGGGTACGCCACCTAGGGTTTTTCCAATGCTTACAATGGGCCAACTGGAATATTAAAGGCAATGAGTATATATTACCTTATATGAGATAAATCTATCCCTCTTCCAATATTGGAATTTTTAGTCAATGATATTTGAAATGTTAATTATGTTTGAGTAAAGTAAACCATAAATAACAAAACTGGTTAGGCATAATTGATTTGAAAGGTGATGATTATTCCATATGGCTTATCCAGATTTTTTTTTTTTTCCAATTTAATGAACTCTGTGGTAAGGTCTACATGGATTAAGTAGATTTTTTTCTGAATGTACTGAATCCAAAGAGAAACGATTAAGACAAAGCTAAATCAAACAATTGATCAGACTTGGAAAAATATTGGCATTCCAAAAAATAAAAATCTTCAGGATCTCCTTTAGCTCCCTCAGTCAAACAGCAAATTGTGTCTTTGTGCTCAACATTTGTACTATGGTGACATTAAAGGAAAGAAATAGACAAGACACAACACATGAATACAGGTCGCTCTTCGTCATATCTTAATGAAATCCAGCTATACTGTTTAGTAAGCAGTTCTCTCCTGAATGTTTTCCAACATAAAGTAGAGCCTTATAAACTATTTGAGGGCCAATGCTCTGCTTGGGGAAATCACCACATGCGCGGGGCAAGTTAAGCCATGCAGGGATCTAACCACCAGTTCTACTAGTTCATTAATACAAAAATCTGGCATCTGCACTTTTGTGATCATAATTAGACATAAAATGGTGAGCGCTTATGGAGTGTTTAATTTTTTTTCTGATGCCTTGTAGATAGCTGCATGCAAAATAAGTCTGGGAGAAAGATAAAATAAAAGTGAAATGAAATTATACTTGGCGCTGTTGTTAGCCAAACATTTAGCTCAGGCAGGCAGATGTCAGAAAAGTGAAATCCCCTCAATAAGATTACTTCAGACGTTCAAAGGCTGTTTCCTTCACTCTTAAAAAAGCTCAGTGCAACTACAGTGCCTACTCTCATAAAATCTATCAACATATTGTAAAGTCAAAGCCCGGTCATAAAGATCAAACGCAGGCATCAGTGAGAAGATGAAGGGCTGCTGTAATCCAAAGCAGCCATTCACGCACTGCGTCATGTCTCCCTTGAAGGGTACAGAAACGGGATGTGACCTGGATGAACTGACGCAAAAAGCGCAATCGAGTTTGAACATGAGTTAAATTAAAAATTAGGACAGATAATGGAATGCTAATCATCATCTTTTCATTCACCGACACTTGATTGCAGTCCTTAGGGTCAGTCGTGTCTCATCCTTGCTAAAATGTAGAGAAACCAGGTTGAAGAGGGAAGTAGAATAGTACTTTTTTTTTTAAACAAGCAAATCATTGCTTTCGGTTGCAGGCAACAGGGGCTGGAGTTGAATAGGCTTTTAAAAAGCAAGCTACAAAAAGGTTATTGTATGCCTCGGGGAAGCCAGAGCCAGCAAAACAACACTGCCTTCTTTTCTAATAACAAGTGTGTGAAACGGCCAAGCATTAATGCTGACAGCCAATCTATTGCATGTCTATAGTTGTTTAACTTGCTTCTGGGTTTTAAATTGTCGTCCTGGTTTTCTGCTAGTTTTCCCAGTAACTCCTTGTTGCTGAGTCTAATGTGAGGGCCTGCTGTTTCCTCACATGCTCACTTCATCCCATTTTCCATCTCCCTCATTTGCTTGTCAAGAAGAAATATCAGGAAGAGGAAATAAATGGGTAGTGAGAAATGAGATGTCATTTTCACCAGCATTTGCCAAATAAACCAAAATGTCTCGTTGTGGGGTGAAGGACTGTAAACTGCAGTGTACCTCACCGATGAAGTATGCAGGAGGTTTTTTCAATATTTTCATACCAGATTTAGTCAGATGGGGAAAGCGTGGGTTAATGATATATGCTGGAGTTTAAGAAAATTTATATTTATATTGCATGTGTGGTTTTCACCGTGCTAAATAACTATAGGAAATTTACCTAAGATAGAGTGACCAGCTGTCCTCTTTTTTGCAATTGTTGACTTGTAAAAGCCTATATGACATTTTTTATTTTACCATTCATTATCCGCACATAGAAGGCATCGTTCAAATATGTTAAAATTTTCTTTAAGCAAACAGTATTATTAAAGTTCTTCATGACTGGGCCAAGTGTTCTCTTTTTTTGAAATGAAAATATGGTCAGCCTACCTAAGAGCTAAACTTTATCACATAACATCAGTGGCAGACCTCAGTAATGCACCTTTTTGTTAGTCTTTTCATGAAACAAAAGAAGCTACCACTACTCCACTTACCTCTTGTTCTTCACTCATACTCTTAGGTTGCACCTTATGCTGGAAACCAACTACATATCCTTATTTTGTCTTTTTAACCTATAAGAGAAAAAAAATTTGCCACTTGGGGGTCATAAAAATCAAAACTCTGAACAAAACTTGGCAAACAGTAGCTTATTCATGCATCTAGTTGTTATGGAGCAATATATTGGCTCAGTTTTAGTTACGTTTCTGGCAAACTGGTGAATGCAAGTCTAACATCCACACTCTTTTAGCTCTGTTTTTGCCCTCTATCAACTAGATCTTTAGCTGCTAAGATAGAACCACTTTGTCGGTACTTGACTGATGCAGATCTGCTTTAGTGCTTCTTGAGGACCAATCTAATAACAGAAGTTTGGATAAGTTCTGTGGGAAGAAAACCATAGCAGACAGAATCTAATGACTGCATCTCAGGATGAAATCTGTGAATGTCATGCAGTAGCCATTGACGTCAAAGGCTGCAACCTAATTTCAAGCTGGTGCCAGGTTTTTGGGAAAGGCACCAATCTTTCTGGTGGAAATGCATGGGGGTGGTTGAAGCTCGGGTAATACTAGAAAAACAGTAGCTGGTGCCTGTGACACAATCAAAATTCATATTAATTGCTTACGTTCAGACTCCAACCAGAACCTAAATTATGTGAAACGACAACTCTAAATGTTGTTGCTGTGGGAAAATGATTTAACTAGATTTAGGTGCTTGGCAACCTTGCTTTTGCTTTCTTTTGTATCCATCACAGTACGAGTGAATGCGAATGCTAGATGGAAAGCACCTATATAGAGAAAAAGCGCTTGTATGAAGGGGTGTGAACAGATGAGTGAGGCAAGTTGTATAGAGTACTTTGAGTGGTCCGGTAGAGTAGAAAAGGGTTATATAAGAGCCAGTCCATTTACCCTTTACTTATATATAACTTGAAAATTGCCATCGCAAATACTTGCAATTGGTTGCAGAATGAAAAAAATGTCATACAATCACCAAACAACCATGATTTTTTCCTAGTTGCAAGGAGGTTGCCATCCTATTTTTACTCTAGTGGGACCCAGCCATTAGGCACGGATAAGTATATGTTTACAGCGATATGAGTTAGGTAAAAATGAATAAAAAATAATGAACCTATTCTAAATTCTACATCTGTATTTGAATTCTGCTATAGGAATAGTAACTTTGGGTTACTACTTGGACTTCCTCTTCATATCATTAGTGTTAGACAGATGAAACATTATTGGGGTTTACATAAGCTTTTTATATAGTGTTACCTCTAGTGGATTTTAGCTTTTTACAGTGGCTTGCAAAAGTATTCGGCCCCCTTGAACTTTTCCACATTTTGTCACATTACAGCCACAAACACGAATCAATTTTATTGGAATTCCACATGAAAGACGAACACAAAGTGGTGTACACGTGAGAAGTGGAATGAAAATCATACATGATTCCAAACATTTGGCACAACTGTAAACCTACCAAGACAAGGCCGTCCACCTAAACTCACAGGCCAAACAAGGAGAGCGCTGATCAGAAATGTAGCCAAGAGGCCCATGGTGACTCTGGACGAGCTGCAGAGATCTACAGCTCAGATGAGGGAATCTGTCCATAGGACAACTATTAGTCATGCACTGCACAAAGTTGGCCTTTATGGAAGAGTGGCAAGAAGAAAGCCATTGTTAACAGAAAACCATAAAAAGTCCCGTTTGTACGTTTGCCACAAGCCATGTGGGGAACACAGCAAACATGTGGAAGAAGGTGCTCTGGTCAGATGAGACCAAAATGGAACTTTTTGGCCAAAATGCAAAACACTATGTGTGGCAGAAAACTAACACTGCACATCACTCTGAACACACCATCCCCACTGTCAAATATGGTGGTGGCAGCATCATGCTCTGGGGGTGCTTCTCTTCAGCAGGGAAGCTGGTCAGAGTTGATGGGAAGATGGATGGAGCCAAATACAGGGCAATCTTGGAAGAAAACCTCTTGGAGTCTGCAAAAGACTTGAGACTGGGGCGGAGGTTCACCTTCCAGCAGGACAACGACCCTAAACATAAAGCCAGGGCAACAATGGAACGGTTCAAAACAAAACATATCCATGTGTTAGAATGGCCCAGTCAAAGTCCAGATCTGGCTGTAATGTGACAAAATGTGGAAAAGTTCAAGGGGGCCGAATACTTTTGCAAGCCACTGTATATGTACATTTAAAATTTAGCATCTGTACACCATCACTCTTAAAGTTTTTGCATATTAGTGTAACTTTGGACCTCGTAATGAATTTTTCACTCAACAGCAGTTGGAATCCACTCCACATCTTTCATTTGTTAAATTTTTATTGAGTATGACCTCAACTGGCCAAGAAACTGCTTATTGGTCAATAGCCCAATTACATATGGGGCACTGAAAATGGGAGACTGTGTAAAAAATGGCTGCAATACCTAGACAGTTGATAGAGTACGTTTGTCCAACACCGTGAAATAAAGCTGAAAGTCTGCACGCCAATCCTAACTGCCCGATTTAAAATGCACCATGGTAGCATACAGAGGCAAAAAATGTAACCAGTGTCCACAACCTCATGTCCCTAACTGTAAAATGAAAATGTCAACTGTCATTTTTTGGGCCTAATGTTTTTGTATTGGTTTGTATTTGAACACACCACAAACAAACAGGACAGTGTCACTTCATTCCTTTCTCATTTAGAGATCCGCACTGCTTTAAACTATAATTACCATGATGCAAGATTGCTAGTATATGTACAATGATGCTTTTACACAATTATAGACAAATGTCCAGGATAGCACCATAAGAGTCTTTTTGCATTCTGTTTTTGATTCTTAGTAAAAACAGCAACATACAGACGTTCAGGTGACAATTAAAATCTGCCACAAATCTACACAGCCGATACCTCTCAGCCAAATAAAGCAAGACCACTTAAAGACAATAAATATTGCAGGGAATATCTACCATCCTACATGCAATACCACAGCTGACCTACAGGGGTCAATGCTGCATCATTAAAAAGTCTTTGATCAGTACCCCCGAGCTCCAGTGAGACAGTGCAAGTTTTTAACCCCCACCCCCATCAAGAAATAAGCAGGGAAACTAAAAACTGTTTATTCCTCAGGACACAGGCCTGTTTATAGCCGAGTTATGTTAATGGAAATATGGAAAAACCAGAATATTTTTATGGGAGTCCAGAGGGGAATTGGCCAGTTCTCTGCCTTTTCATCTCACAAACCGCAAATAGGAATGCCAAAATAACACAGCACTGGCACAGAAGCCATAAATTTCATTCATTAATTGCTTCGGTTATTTGTAAGACAACAAAGGGATTGCATGTGTGTGTATAATGCAAAAAATGGCAAGATAATCAGACATTTATATGCTTAATGAACTATCACATATTTTTTTGCACTAGAGGGGTCACTGATATTTGACTGGTTTTGAGAAAATGCTGAAACCAACACAAAGCCATGAGAAGTACCAATTCAAATGCATTTTAGTTGACTTCTGTAGTCTGTAGCTAAAATCTGTGTGATTTATTTAAAACTTCAAATACCTTGCCACCTTGGCTGTGCCTGTTATTATGCAGTATTTCCAGGGAGCAGATGGAGGTTACAAAAAGCAACCAATTTAAATTAACTGAAGTCATTTAAATAACAATCTGACCTTTGATAGGTTCAGATGGGGATCATGCAGTGAGGTGGCTTTCCTATACAAACACTGCAAATTGCTTTGCTGTGCAGATGATCCTGAGTGGAGATAAGAAAAATGAAGACGACTGCTTCTGGATTCCTTTGAAACTGATATGAAACTGTACACTGACTGAGGCTGCAGAGGAGTGAGGCGGACAGTGACAAATCACAGCGAGTGGAGTGTGCTGCTGTTCATTAGACCCCTTATTCCATTTCACACTCGCACTGGGCCCTGTTTTTTTGGACGTCCTTTAGAAGTGCTGGGTTAGAGATTTTGCATTTGCCCTGAACATGGTTGAAGGACAACTTTAAACATGACAAAGATTTAAATGTGCTGCTCCCTTTTTTTGGTTAAGAGTTTAAGATCTGTCCGTGTGCTTCACTTAATATTATTAAATGTAAGTGTGAAGGATTAACGATGATGCTGTATAGGATAGCTGGCACTTAAAGCACATCATTGGCAGAGTCTTACAGGTTGACTTATCCAACATACTTTACTAGGAGATTAAAAAGAAGCTCCTGTCAATGGTTATGAAACACTGTTCAATGGAAAGCTACACCTCCTGGATGGGAAAACTAGCTAATGCTAATCTGCAAACAAGACCTAACCAAGATACTGACATAACTACTCAGGATTGTGGTAAATGTTGGGTGTGAAGACAGTTGATTTAATGTTTTCTGTGTGGTTTTTTTTTTATATCAATGTAGATGACCCCGAATCCTCCCTCAGTTATGCTGCAATAGGTCTAGGCTGCTGGGGGATTCCCATGATGCATTGAGTATTTCTTCTTCAGTCAGTTTTCTCACTCACTATGTGTTAATAGACCTCTCTGCACTGAATCATACTTGTTATTAATCTCTGGCTTTCTCCCACAGCATGTCTTTTATTCTGTCTTCTGTGTCTCACACCAACCGGTCGCAGCAGATGGCCGCCGCTCCCTGAGCCGGGTTCTGCCGGAGGCTTCTTCCTGTTAAAAGGGAGTTTTTCCTTCCAACTGTCGCCAAAGCTAAATAGATAAAATTGAATTGAACTGAATGTTGCATAAGCTATAGCTTCAACCTACACCCTTTCAGTTCGTCATTTGTTTTCTTTTTTATCATTTAATTTCTTGTAATATAAATGAACTGAATAAAGATACAGATAAAGGATAAAATTGTCATGTATACATTTAGCAAACTACGTTTTTTCCTCCATCAAAACTCTCCACTGGTATCTGTAAAACCAAACCCTGCTTTGTTTAATCATTTAAGTAGACATTTCTAATTTCTGCAGAAACAGTTTTTTCCCAGTTTGAAAGTTCCAGGATTAAAATCCTCAAATCTACAATAATGTGAAGTAATAATTAGTATCTATTTGTGCTTCTTGCTAAGATTTGAGATTTTCAATCTATAACTGCTATAAAGCTTTTTTTTTTAAACATCTTATAGATGTTTATATGTAGAGTGTAGCTTTTCTGGTTTTCTGATGCCAACACAGTCTCATCGTTATGAGAAGTAACATTTTAATTCTTGTGTAGAAGTTTGGTCATGTTAGTGAGCAGAAGTGCTTCTTCATAGACCTGTTAAAACAGCATAAAACTTGAACATATCTTCCACGTTGAAAAAATTTAATGAAATGTAAAATATCATAAATGTTGGTTTCAAAATCTCATTGACTAACAAAAAATGACGATTTATGTCTATGTACACATAATTTTAAGTCACTATTTCATGAAAAGTTCAGCATAGGGTAACACTGAGCCACACGGTAAACATAGTAATCTGTTTGCCACATCAGAACCTCCCATGTCCACTATTCTCATTTATCACCTCACTGTGTGTTCATCCTGTCTGAATTACCAAATATAAATACTGCCACGTTTTCCACTTCTTGCTGTTTTTAATCTTTCTTCTAATTTTCTGAGGTGTTAAAGATATACCTCACATTACAAGAAATAGCTCCCTTGTCACAATTCAAAACCTGAAATGATGGTACTATGTATGTCCTCAGCAGAGTGCTGTTTTCTAAAGCCATGGAAATATGTTAGTTGCAGGAAACCATACTTAGAAAGGTTTATGGTGTGGGCTTAATGAATGGCACAGTTGTTCACAGACTGGTGGCATCTTGGGTTAAGCACTAGTTGATAATCCTTCCAAATGTTCAGGTAATTCACTTGAGTCTGGCCCGACTGCTTTGTCAGCTGAGCTCATATTTGAATTATCCCTGCTGCTCAGCAAGAATCAATGACTAGTATGTGAGCTAGATTTCAGATTACACTGTTGCACTGGGCTTACATACTAAAAGGAGTTTTATTATGAAAGTATCCAGACTGTAAGACACAAAAGCAATTTCGCTAATTAGATTTTAACACTAGACTTGATGACTCGATTGCATCATAGAAGCTTACATGAGGATTACAGCTAAACCTTTTCCTACTGTTACATCATCAAAGACTAATTGTTACACGAGAATGTGCTGTCAGTAGTAATACTGTGCATGAGTTTAAGTCGTGTTTGGATTTTACTTTCATAATTCTGATTTGTGTTTTTAACCTTTGAAGAATAGGATCAGTATACAGAACTTAATCGTCTTTGAATGGAAAAGAAAACTGCCCGACAGCATATAAAATAATGAACATTACCTCAGTCAATGTTACAATTTTGTCTACATGTGAATAAAAATCATAATAAAACATGTTGCTGCTGGAGTTGATTGCAAAGATGTTGTGGTCCATTAAAAGAAAATAATGAGGGAAAAGGATTAAATCCATAAACCAGAGGGGAACATGTTAGTTAGTAACACAGACTGTATGGATGTGGCCACAATGCCATTACTCTTTGCTTTATAGACTCATTTTGAGGCCTCAAATTTGCAAATTACCTTCTTGTTGTTTTAGCCTTTTTTAAACCAAATGCAATGACCAAGTGGGAGATCTGACTGAGAAACTGAGGACAGTGAACGCTATGATATCCCAATAGCAACAAATTACTCTTATAAAATGAGCATCATGCTGTATTAAAGACTGAAATAGCAATTGTTTTCTGAAGTCACAGATCCAGACCTTTATATGCTGCGACTTTAGTTATTTCATTATTTTTTTTTACAACTCCTGCTTGTCATGAAAGAAAGCAAAAATGCAGGTTTAAAAATGTATTCACTGGCTTTACTTCCTAGATCCAGATAATCAGATTAAGATTATCCTCTGTAACTTGGATCCATGTGTTTCTTTTCACCTGAAGACTCTAATTTCAATATGCCGAGCATAATGTCTGGATGAGCAACAAACTTCAAAAGGGGGACGTGTCGCTTGCCTCACTTTGTCTGTTTAATTAGAAAAAAAAAGGTAACTGATGTGCACACTTACAATTGCATGCACACATTATGTCTACAAAACAGAGGGTATAAACTAAGATACACAGCAGGAAACACAATGAAGTGAATTTACATTTAAAAGAGTGCTGCAAGAGAAAAGCTCATATATAATTAATACATTTTCACACTGGGTCACCAAAAAGGATACACAAAAAAAAATCAAGGATAAAAAAACCTTCTTTAAACTATGTCAGGAACTGGCATGCATCATTACAACAATTGTTGTGGTTATGAAGAAATTAAAAAAGTTCAAACAATACATCTTAGCATGTCTTAGCACCATATTCAAGGCAGGAGAGATACTTTTTCAAAGTGCACAAGCAGAATAATGAATTCACCACACATGGGGACAGATGAAGTTGCAACCCTGTGAGTCTGGAATTTCTCAACATGTCCATTTGTTTTGCAATTTTCCACTGAGATCATTCACAACCTGATAAATGACCTCTTTTTTTAGCTCCAAAGAAATGTGTGGGGTATTTCCCAAGCTCTGGCTCGCAACTGCTTAGGAATTAAAGCCATTTTTATATAGAGGCCCCATTTTCAGAGGCTCAAAGTTAAATAGACAACTGACTAACAAGTAGTTTCAAATGTGTGGAACTAATTGTCACTGGAAAACTCAATATGATGTCCAAAGAGATGTTGCAAGTGGAGGAGGCCACTGTTAGGCTGAAAAACCAAAACAAACTAATCAGGATGAAGAAAAACTTTACAACTGATAAAATCAACAATCTGGTGCATTTTGATTGGTAATGTCATAAATATCATAAAGTGGATGATCACAGATTGTTTCCTTGGTTATGAAAAACTCTTCACAGCATCTAGACAAGTCAAGAAAACTCTTGAGGAGGTTTACAAATGTCATCAATGGAAATACAGAGGATTTACAAACCACTGGTTATACTCAAAAACTGGAAAGTCAGGGTTTGCCATAAAATATTTAAAAGAGCCTTAAAAACTGTTAATTTGTAACAAGGTAGCAAAATCATGGGAAGAGAAAAAGAGAAAACCATGATGATGAAGAAAAAAGCTCATGATCTGAAGCACATCGGTCATCTTTGGTCCAACAGTGTAGAAGCAGAGTTTATGGCACAGACGTGGAACCAGGCCAGTACTGCTGATGTGACTGCCAACAGAAGTAGCATGATTATTTCTGTGAAATACAGGATGATATAGAGACCCAGAAATAAACAGCAACTGAAGGTGGCTCCAAAAATTACCTAGCAGAACATTCCAGAGAAGAAACGGAGCTTTTGGTGATACTCATGGCTTCTCAACAGTCATTGACCACAAACGACTTTCATCCAACTATTAAAAACAATCCTTTCATTTAAAATGTCAGGTTGTCCAATTACTTTGTCTGTCTGACAATTGGTGACTTTATATAGAAAAATGACAACACAGTTAACAGAAAACTTTTGTTAAACCCTCTGAATAAAACCTGTAACCTTCTTTAAAATGCTAAATCATGAGACTTCACTTGTAAAGGTACACCAGTATAGCATTGTGAGCTCTACATTCTGAATGGGGAAAGTGACCTTATTCAATTAATATCAACTACTAATGCCCATTCTGCGAATACCCATCACCTTGTATCTCTGTTTTGGTCACCACCACCAACACCTAAGGAAACACTTGGTTCTTTAATAGTTAAATGCTCCAATGTCTTCACAACCACACAGTGTACAATGAGATTTTAAGATGATATGATTTTCTGCTTTTTGCAGAAAACAGATGTTTCAGGAAAGCAGCTGAGAAACCCAAATTTAGTAGATCAGTGAAAATCTCAAAAATTAAATTAAAGAGGCTAAAACTGTGCAGATGGGTGTTAATGCAATAATGTTTGTTTACAGCTTTAAGGAGGCTGAAAACACTTCTTCACCATTACATACTTTACATGGTTAGAGAGTTGCTTTAGAAATTATGCACCCATTATCTATTTATTCAGATGTGAAGCATGGATCTCTGTATAGTAAGTGTGTTATCCTTTGTGGCCATGTGGGAGCTGTGTATCACACTCACATGAAAGCCCGAGGCTGTCCCAGGAGAAGTGTGTAAATCTCTTACTGTACATTCAGCCACCTTTTTATAATGACTTCTGCAGTTCTATTATTACCAAGGCATAGATTTCATGTTTGTCAAGGCAGAAAATAATAGCTCTGAAAGTGTTACATTCCTCTATGAAAAATGTGAAAAAGAAAAGCTCAGCTAAAATGTGCTGACTGTGGGCGAGTGCACACTGTACCTCCCACGAAGAAGAGGTGATACCGTGATTTGTATGCCTCCAACCACTGATCACATATCGTGAATGGTGTCGCAATGGGGTAAAAGGGAGCAGGGGTACAGATGGATCCCTGAGGCACCTCCATTAAGCAAAGTTTAACAAGGTAAGCATTTCTTGTGTTACACTGGTGTCAAATGCACTGCTGCCTGTAAAGTGCCTAGGGATACATTTTTCAAGTGTGAACACAAAAGGTACAATAAGACTTTGGCCTTCAGCCATATGGGAAAATAGTTGAATGAGAAGAAAATCTATTTATAACATCACATTTGCCATGCTCAGTAGAAACCAAAATAAACGTCTGTGTGTATGATAAGCTAAAAACAACTTTGGAAAGAAAGGTCTATTTAGCCAGCTTGAAAAGGAAATTGGGGACTCATTAGCCATCAGGAAGCTGGTCCTGAACATTGGCAAGCTCCTGCAGAGAGTTCCACTGAGGCTAGGAGATGTTCTGTAATTTCCAACCCGGAGCTAATCTGTACAGCATGCTGTGTGGTGAGATTGCGATTTCTACTTGGGGCGGATGGCGTGGTGGCGGTGGTGTTGGTGGTGCTGGGAGGGGGGGGGATGATGGATTTGTTGCATTTGAACTCCCTCATGTCTTCCTTGTCACGTCTGTAATTAAATATGTGCTCCCTGGGAGACAGAGGGGTACCGAGTAATAAAAAGCAAGCTTTGCAAGAGTCCCTCTCCCTCTCTCTCTCTCTTGTGATGTTTTAGTTTGTGTTTGTTGGCATAGTGACAACCCCCAAGACATGCCTTACATGCAGTTTTAATGCTTTTAAAAGAAAATCTCAATATCAGCCAAGAACCATATCTGCTCATACCTCGCTATGAGCTTGCAGTCAGCAAAGAATGTGGTATAATGTTAATTAAATGGCTGTAATGCACATTTCCTTTCATATAGCCTAAGAGGAAAAAATAAATGGAGGTATTTTCTGTATTTACAGCAATTTTGAAAGACTACTGTATGTCCTAATTACATTTTTTTCCACTTTTTTTCTCTTGTGGTAAATATGAGGTTTGAAACTGCAGAGCAGAGACTGCTCAGGGGTCATTAAAGCATAGTACTGTAAAACAACAACAACAAAAACTGGCAGTCACACTCTGTCTGTTATATTTTATAGCCACTATTAAAATTTTCTTTGTTAGTCTGTTTTGTGATTCACCATTGGATTTGTTTTTGTCCAACTGGAAGTTCAAAGAGTTCAAAATTTCGGACTTTCAACTGTCAACGGATCAATTTTTATAAAGTTGATATTTACTTTAATTTCCTGCTCTGAATAATCAAAAAAGGTATCAGTTTAACTGGTGTTCTTGAAATCTTATTCTGGCAAGAACATTCGGATAGAAAGAAAATGTTCTATGTGAATCATATCCCCAGAACACAAGCTTGATTTTTTTTAATTAACCAAAGTTATTGATCTAACTCATGGATGGTTTTTTTTAGGGGATAATTTGTTTTAAAGGGAAGGTGTAGAGCCAAAGATATTGTGTGAGATGAGAGGTACATGGAAAAAAGAGAAGAAAAAAGCATGTAGGAAGTTAGTTGTTGTTTGGTCCACTTATCAGCACAATCAGCTGTTTCAACAGCAGCTGCAACCTGTAGTTCATGGAGCAATCAAGGCAGGCTAACCCCCTTAGTGCATAATTGCTGCAATTTGTGTCAGAAGTCAGACTCATAATTTAGTATCAAAAATCTGAACACATGTATGTGATACTAGCCTAGTCTAACAGCTGTTTGTGAGGTCATTACAAAAATCAGTCTACTGTTTAGTGTGGACGCGTTATCACTGCCTTTTTCATGTCACTGAGCACGAGTTATTATTAAATGTAGTTCAATAGGAAGTATATATTTCATGTCAGGAACATGTGAAATATACCATGTGTATATCACCATGACAAAAGAAAAAAAAACTTCATGCTTCAATCATATCAGGACAAAAAGAGGTTGGATCAAAATTATCGCAACCATGTGCAATGAACTTGCAATCTCATTGGACCAAATCTGCAACCACTCACGGTTGTTGTGGTTGTTCAAAATGGTGATAAAAACAGACGCTTTAATTTGGGAAGGAGTTGAGTTGCAGAGTCATTACAATGTGTTAGCAATCACAGCATGATCACAGAAAGGATTCCCTCTGCCACAAACCCTCTAACCTCTTTTTGGCCTTTTTAAAAGTGGAAAATATGAATTTTATGAAGAATAAAGAATAAAAAAAAGAATGCCATTATTTGAAAATCTCATAAACTCATATTTTAGTCACAATGGAACATAGAAAATACATTACATGTTTAAATGGAGAAATCTGTTCTAAGTGTCATATCTCAGAAAAGCTGGAACTTTTTTTTGGAAAGTTGAAAAATGTTTGCCTTGTTTATCTCTGTGTAACATCCCCACTTCTTTTAATAACATTCCTGGCAACTGAGGAGAACAGCTGCTGGACTTTTGGGAGAGAAATGTTATCCTATTTTTGTCTGATGTAGGCTTCTAGCTGCTCAGCAGTCCTGGGTCTTTGTTGTGTTTTTCATTTTCATTTCACGATGTGTCAAATGTTTCCAGCTGGTGAAAGGTCTTGACTGCAGACCTCCAAAGCTATGCTGTTCTAATTGCTGCAGGATGCAATAGTATGCAGCTTAAAATATTCAAGACTTTTCCTCAAAAAGATGTCATCGGATAGGAGCATATGTTGGAAAAGGGTAATTAGACATAGTTTAAAACAAACAAACAAACAAAAAACTTTGTTGGATACCCCAAATAAATAAATGTTCTTGGGAAGAAAAATTTTCTGTTTTTGCAGGACTCACTCAAGATCCAATTTTGGGGGTTTGCTCAGTATCACGGGCATTTGCTTTTAATTAGAAAAGTAATTCAATACAAAAGAGTTGTTTCTTTTTTTATGTAAATAGGTTAATTTTATGGGTCATTTTGCATTAAAAGTCCCTCAGATTAACATTGTCAGTTGCACTGTAGCCGTGTAAGTAATGTGTAATTTATTATAGAGCAGCACGTTGGTCATAGTGTGTTAGTACCTCAGCAAGTTTAATAGTTTCATAACACCCCATAATAAATCCCTTCAGACCAATCTGATTCCGTTGTTTGCACACCTTATTTGTTTTCCCAGCATACAGAACTGGCTGTTAGAGCCGGAAGAGCTGATTTATTTATTTAAATAAGGCACTGCATGAAAAGTGCACACAGCTGCCTAAGCCTGAGTACATGAACCTTACTAAAACTGTAAGTTTGAAGATTTAGATGCAATGTTGAAGCTATTTAAATAAAGTTTTTAGAGGGCAACTCCAATACAGATTAAGTGTTTATTAGAAAATAAACATTAATCAGTGGTTGACATTACATAGGCTGCTAATGTGTGCTGGTTAAAACCGTAGTTGTTTGTACAATGCAGCATTTGCTATTTGTTCCGCGTCCAAATTTCCTCACCAATTCCTTTATTCAAAGTCTCAAGTCGCAAGTTGTGTTTTTAGGTCCGTTCTTGCCTGTGTCTAGCTGAAAGACTATAATTTTTGTGACATGAGTCTAAAAGTCCAGGACTCAACTCTGCTTAATTACTGTATTCGTTCGCGACACTGAACACAGGAAGCTGCTCGCGATGGCTCCTGAACAGTTCAGATTACAAAAATAGCTTTCTGTGATAAAATCTCAAAGTTACTTGAATGTTAACAGTTTGGTTGTTTGTCCGCAAATAATGTGAAATAGTGTACCTGTGATGTGTTTCGACAACAAAAGCAAATTAAGTCCCAACAATGCGGGCCCTGCACTGCCCGCCAGCATATATTACTGGCCATAAATCTAGTTTTATCGCTCCTGCATTCTTGAGGATAAATGTCCTCTCTACAAAGTGATATTAGGTATCACTGTGCAAACACAAAACCGATGATATCTCCTCTATCTCATGCATTGCTCATACAGAATCTTTGTGATCAGGGTTGAGGGGTCGTTTAGCGCTCAGCTTTTATCTCATATTTCAACAGAACAAGGAGCCAATTTGCCTCTGTGCTTCACTGATGCAGGTTTATTGTGATTGTCTTGTCAGCAGTTTCATATAATCATAATAATTATGTGACACTTTGCATCATGAAGTGCTTTCTAGAATATACATGTTCTACACTATTGAACACGTTGAAATAAATCTTCATTTTCACCAGACTAGAAAGTCAGAGCTGGATCTGATATTGCCATTTTGACAGCCTTTCAAGATCATATTTCAGGTCTAACATGTTCATTCCTTCTGCATATAAATGACTGTACAGTTTGTACAAGGGAGTGGAATACATTCCTCCCACAAACTGCCCATGCCTATACCCTATCTCAGCAGCCATCAGACTAGATAATGCACACCGGTTCCACTCTGCTGCTGTAGAGATTGCAGTTTCAACAAAATAAAAAATAGTCGGGAAAAAATGCAGTGTTTGTCATATCTGCCCGATGCTCACTGTGTGAGAGCGTGGCTCCTGTGTTTCTCTGTACACAGGTTGTTGAGCAAACTTGTTATGATGGACTTGGGTTTGTGTTGTCAACTCTGCAAATGATCTGTGACTGAGGCTGTCTGCCAGCCCCGATCATGCAGATACTGCCATAAAGTCATGTTTATCAGTTTTGTTTTATATTTTGTTTGTCCTCAGACTGGGAATATTCATAATTGTATTCAGGAATATGCAGTAAATCAGAGAAATTATACTATTCCTTTCCAAGAAGAATCTTGTGTTTTTCTCAGACATAGACATAGTAGCTTTAAGTTAGCATGAGCAGCCTAGCCATGGCAGTTTTACCAATAAGTAGTAAAAAATGTTCTCTGTCAAAAGTTTTTGTCATGGTCCTGGGTCGTTGACCCAGCGTTTTGTGTTTATTCTGATTTTGTATTAGTTTAGGGTTGAACCTGAAGTTTGGTGTATATTCAGCCCTACCTGTGTCTGTCCTTGGTGCTCTGTTCATGTCCCCGTGTTGTGTTGTAAATCAGTCTGTGTGTTACCTGCTTTACTTTGAAGGCTCGTGTTCTGGATTTCCTGTTCTATTCTGACGGTCTGTGTCTGTTGTCATTGTGTTCAACTTGTGTCCTCCAGTCATCATGTGTATTCAGATCAGCTGTTCTTCCCTCCTGTGTGCGATTACCCGATTACCTTGTGTATGTGTGTATGTGTGTATATATAGTGGGTGTCGGTCTGTGTTCGTTGTCGGCTCGTCTGCGTTCTATGGTGTTCCGTTCCTGTCTCTGCGTCTCTCTGCCCCGCACCCCTTTTGTATGGTCTCAGGTTTGTCATTTAGTTCTCCCAGTTTAGGTTTCTTCAGTTGTTTTGTCATGCCTCACTGCCTGTTTTTGCCACTCCACCACATGTAAATAAACACTCGAATCATCAGTCACTGCCGCATTTTGGGTCCTGCTTTTCCTCCACACCACACGGCTCACCCCGCCAGCCGTGACAGTTTTCTTCCTCTACAACAAAAAGTGGTGGATGATGTTTGAGGTTTCAGTGTCACAGACCTGCCCTGAGTTGTTTTAACGCTCTAGAAGCCCGGGATGGCTGAGCACGCATTCTCCGTCCTGAGTTTTCCTTCTCTATAGCGAGACCATCACGCTCATTAGCCACATATATAAAAAGGAGCAGCTCTTGCTCTTTGTCCTCTTGTCAACTTCCTAAGTGTGGTAAAGAGGGTATAAATTTGTTGACTTTTAACTGTATTTTACAACTTTTCCTGCTGATAAAGACCTCCCACACAGCCATTCATACTACACCAAGGTTAAATGATTTTTAATTGGAGATTATGTATCGGAATTTCAGGAGCGGGACCACGCCTCCAAACACGCTCCTTCCGGTTGTCATCTATATAGGTTCCCCCAGTTCTGCAAGCTGTTCATTCTCGTTTACGTGCCCCACCCTCCCTCCCTCCTTGTTCTCAGTTCTTAAACTTCTTCACTCCTATTTAGTACACGAGGATCTGCCAGGCCCAGGAGCTGTCGCCACTCCCCTTCGAGGCCTTCCTGTGTGTGAACTGTCTACTATAGAAGTTTGGACTAAAAAAAACAACCTATCACTAAAGCTCTTATTGTGGAAATACAGGTGCTATGATATAGTCAACTACTAAAGCTTTTTCTGTAATTTCATATAGAAAACTGAGATTTACTATCAAATTGCACATCTGTATCTTGTATTAAAGCATTCAGGGATCAAATGTGCAGTTAAGCATCTTCCCACTGACAGAAAGTAGAATTTCACTCATCTGACCTAGTTAAGTGGGCTGTATATGCCCTGTGATGTAAAGTGAGTTTGACATCCCAGGTCAAGATAATATCACAAAATAACCGGGATTTATTCAATTCTCTTGATTCATGGAATTAAATTATGCATGGTGTGGCCTCTGTTGGAGGTATGCAGTCTTAGACTGCTCTTGTATTATCTGCTTGGGTTGTTTGCACTATTGGTGGTAACCATAATTTCTCAATAATTGAAAACTGAAAAAGTCTCAAATAATAAACACTTAAAAAAAAATCTTTATTAACCAGGAACTAAAACACTCGAGATTAAAAGGTTGAATCACTGAGTGTTGGTTGTGAGCTGGCATTCCAGGCTCTGGTTGCCCAGGTAATAGCCCTGTTACGTTTGCTGTGCTACCTGTGTAGTGGGCGCTGCATGACAAATTTAACATGACATCTTGTGTCTTGTGCCGCAAACTTTGTGGCACTTCTGCCGGCCATGAACTTCTCTATTTCTGTAACCTGGCATGCTGAGTCTGCCACACCTGGGTTAAAAACACCTGTGTGCGATTGCGTTGGTTTTTACCAATGCCATGGACTGATATTCCAGTACAGAAGCTCAGGGACATACAAATATGTCTGTCCATGGCTCAAGGAAGCATTAGCCTAGCTTGATTTTCAGTAGCAACATTGTAGCTTCTAGAGAAAACCTGTGCAAGGATGAGAACAACATACACAATCCCGAGACAAATAATGTGTCTAGGTATTTACTCAGCAAACAATTCTGTCACTTCATATGCAATTCACTTTAAATTAATCCTTTATGTGCGCCCAAAATGCTACATTTGACCTTAGTTCCTAGAGAGGAAGAAAGAAATTGGAGGAGCAACTTTTAAGAAGTATGGAAATTATACTGTAATAATATTAATAATAATAATGACTTAGGTTTGTATAGCACCTTTCAAGAAACCCATGGATGCTTTACACAAGAGTAGCTAGACGTTAAAGAGGCTAGAGGTTGAGGGTTTTGTTGAAGAGGTGAGTTTTGAGAAGTTTCTTGAAGGACTCCAGTGATGGGGCATTGCGAGTTCCAGAGGTGCCACAAAGGTATTCCCCAAAGGTATTGAGGTTGGTGCAAGGGACAGAAAGGAGACCGAGGGCTAAGGGCTGTAGCAGACTGTGTGTATGTTTGCAGCAGGTCAGAGAGATACCGAGGTGCCAGGGCATTGAGGGATTTGTAAGTAAGAAGAAGGATCTTGTAAGTAATGAAAGCCTTGACCGGGAGCCAGTGGACACTTATGATATGTTCCAAGAACCTAGTGCCTGTTATAAGCCTGGCAGCTAAGTTCTGGACATACTGGAGCCTATCCAGGGCTTTAATGGAAATCCCAAATAGGACCTCATTGCAGTAGTCCAGCTGGGTCGTGACAAAAGCATGGATGAGGGTCTCTGCTACAGAGTCAGTGAGTGGTGGCTGAAGTCGAGAGATGATCTTTAGGTGGAACAAAAGCTGTTTTGGTAACAGATTTGACATGAGTAAGGAATGAAAGAGTGAAGTCCAAAATGACACCCAGACTGCAAACCTCAGAGGAAGGTAAGATGAGGCAGCCTGTGTCAATCTTCTGTAGTAGGGTTTGGGGCCACAACCAAGAGCTCTTTTTTATTACTTTTAAGTTTGAGCAGGTTGGTTGACATCCATATTTTGATTTCATTCAGGCAGTTGACAAGTGACTGTGGGGGGAGCAAGGTGGAGGGTTCGGTACTGAGATAAAGTTGTTTATCATTAGCACAAGAATGGAAGCAAGGACCATGGCGACGGATGATCTGACTAAGGGGGAGCATTATGATGGTGACCGTGGGGAACACCATGGTTAACTGGAGCAGAGGTGGATTGGGAGTGTCCCATGGTGTCAAACTATGTTCTGTTGGAGTGGTATGACTGAAACCAGGAGAGTACTGTATTGGTGAGACCAAGATAGTTGGTTAGGCTGCAGAGAAACATGGCGTGAGAAATGGTGACGAAGGCTGCAGAGAGGTCCGGGGCGATGAGGATGCAGATGTGGCCAAAGTCAGCTACTTGACCATATATATTTTAAGAAGGACAAACTATGCTCAGGCCAGGAAAAGCTATCCAATTCCAGAAACACACCATTGACTCTTTCCAAGCATCTACAAAGGTGACAAGCTAACACAAAGCCACTAGCAAAGAACCCAGAATGATGTTAAACTAAATGTATACTAACCCCAGCCAAGCAGCCAGACCAAGCCTTCAACAGATAACAGAAGCAGTCAGACTTCTGGCATATGAACCTCCATTTCTATCCGTGACTGTTTCTACAGTAGAATTGCCACGTTGATCTCTGTGAAGTGCTCTTTGGACTGGTTTTCAGCTTTGCTCTTGGCGATGCTGTCATACTTAAACATTGAAAGAAAAAATTTTGTGGGATCGTGTCAGTGTGTGGGCAAGTAACCTAAGGTTTATATCTTTAACTGCTAATTATCTGACAGTGTATTTCAGCCCATGATGTAGAAGTGATATTTATGAATTATAGAGTAGTTCATTACTTTCTGCAGGATGCAATCAAGTGATGTAATACATGTCCTTTCTTTAAAAGTAACAAGTAATGTATTTCTTTACTTTTTGTTTGCTCTTTTCTATGACACTGTCTGATGTTGAAGTGTGCTTTACTTTGTGTATGCTATCTCAAAGCCACAGAAATGAAATAAAAATACATTTGTTCTGTTGCTTTTATTCTTAAAAAGTGCCTGCGATTACATTATTCATAGAACTTCAGGTCAGTCTCTTAAAATGTTGTAATCATTAACACATTTCTAATCTAATAAAACTTTAATATTCCCATGCAAACAAACAATTTTGAGTTTGACAGATTCAGCAATTACCTAAGCTTAACCTCAAAAAGGTGTGGTTTTCCTTTTCTTTATAGTGTAAGAGAATGCTGTTATTCTTTGAGACCAATATCACTGCCAGATTATTCCTCCATTAGTAAAACCAGTTCAGAGCGCCTTTTAATGGACATACTTGGGGCACAAGCCAAAGTAGTCATTTTCAGCACTTCTGTTCTGAGAAATGACTCACAATTAGCTCCATTGAGGTAACTGTCAGCGCACTAATCTCTGGCTTTTTTCCATATAATTAAAGGAGCTGCTTTCAGGGTGTTTACACAAAAACACGATCGGATTCTTGGGAACAGTGGCCTTGTTGATGAGTGGGAGATTTTTATTGGATCTCCCTGAGGCTTCTGCATGTGGGAAGACAGGGCACCTGTATCATTCAACCAAATCCCCCCACTCCACCTCCACCTCATCTCTCCCTCAGGATAATGCGGGTGGTGGACAGATGAGTGTTGACTAAGTGATGCTGACTTGCGAGTCCTCGCCTCCCTCAGCTTGTGTGTGACTAAAAATCCTCGGGTTGTGTTCCCGTGTAAGTGCATAACTAACTCAGAATGCAGTGTTTTCACATCGTGACAGTGGTATGTTTACTGAAGTAGCCTAAAGGATTCGCCTCCACTAAGAACACCCCAAAGGACTCTGTGTATATTACACGTATTACTGGCTATTTTCTTCGGTGATGTTTCTTCTGCAACAACATCGTAAGCCACTTTATGGCATTTGTTATCTTGTCTTCACACATCAAACTAGCAGCAGCTGAAAAAGAAGCAATTTGATAATTGGTCATAATCAGGTGTGTGGCTAAACTGGGCCACATGTTCCTCCTTCAAACACACCAACCACCTGAGATTCATTACTTCAGCATGGCTAAAAATTAAATAAAAGTCATGTTTTGAAATGGGCTAGTCAAAGTCTGGACCTGTTCCTGCTCGAAAATGACCTGCCCAAAATGTGTATGTCTCTGCAATTACAAACTCTATATAAACAACCTTGGGTTTAAAATAACACTAAAACTTTTGAGACTTCGTCAATATAAATATTACTGCAATAAATGTTACGGAAGATGCTACTTTTTCAAAGTATTCGAGGATGGAACATGGAAATAAGATTTTTTTCCTTGGCTAACTTTTTTTTTGTATTTCATAGCATATAACCCAATGAAATTTCTTAGGTATAGAGCAGCATAAAAGATTTAATTTTATTTACATGTCTAAAAATACTTGTTTTTGAATAGTTGTTTTGAAAAACTACCCACATGGATGCATAATGGGTCTTGTTTTTGCACAGTGAAATCAATCTCTGTGACTTTAAATTCTAAAGGGGCATTAACTTCAGCTTCTATTGGCCGATTTGCATTAATCATTTGAGCCAATAGAATCACGGTAACATGACCACGTTAACATCAGTCCCACCGATCACAAATTAAAATACACATGGCCCAAAATGCACGCTTTCTTTCCAAGCTCCTTAGACTTACACATGCTCAGAAAACCTCCAATGTGGCTGAATTAAAACAATTCTACACAGAAGAGTGGGCTAAAATGAATCCACAGCCATCTGAAACACTCATTGCCAGTTATCAAAAATGCCTGATTGCAGGTCCTGTGACCAAGGGTGGCACAACAAAAGTTACTGGGTTTATTTACTTTTTCACATTGTAGGCTTTCATTGTTTTTTTCATGATCATTTAAAATCTGTATTTTGTATTTTCTTAGCTTACCCATGACTAATGTTATTTCTTAATGATCTACAAAAAGTGTGCATTACCTGCAAAAATGGCAAGCACCATCCTATTTCAACTTTTTGAATTGCAGTTATGCATCAGTCTGCTCTATGCAGCCTCCTTCACTTGGAAAGCCTCACTATGAAGAGATTTCTGAAGAAATTACGTGCATGGTTTGTTGGCTTTACAGATGATGGAGCCGCCTCACTCTTGTGTGAACACATCAACCCTCAAATGACCGTCACTCACTGCATCATTCACAGTTAGAACTTACAGTCCATCATTCAGTCCACAGCATTTTCTGCTTTTCATTCTGACGTTATTTCACATTAAATATTGAAGTTAAATGGCACAGCTGAGAAAGTGGTGCTAAGCAGAACGGGGATTTAATTTTAACATGCTAAACTGTTTGTATTACTATAAATGATTAATTGTCCGAAGAGGAAAATGAGAGACTGGGAATATTATGCATGTTCTTTTTATTTTTCTTAACAAAATATTATTGTAAACGCTGTGTTTGTAGTTTATAAATGGCAGCAGTACAGGCTTTCAGGTCAAAGCTTTTACCCTATTTGAATTCAAGCCTCAGCAAAAAGTTATTTTGGTGAGTCAGTAGTAACATCTGTGCTTTTCCAGCTATGACGAATGATTTAGAAAATGCTATTAATACCTGCTGACCTCGAACTTTGAAAACTCAGTGAGTTTTTCTATGTTTGCAACGATAGGAAAAGAGTGAAAAACTCTTTCAAATGGGGAGGAAGTCCAACGAAGAGATAATGAAGGTGAAGTAAGGAAGGAACAAAGATCGATGGGAGGAATGGGAGGCTGAATAGTTAGATGTCGGATAAACTTACTGCCTTCAGAATCTGTCTTTGTGAGTGCGGCTGGCTGCTGATAGCTGGTGGGTATTTGGGAAGGGTTGAGACTGGGCCTGTACCTGTGACTCACTGGCCACAGGTGTCAGTCAAACTCGACCTGGCTGCCAGAGGAATGTGGTAAACAAGCCAGTGTGGTCCCAGAGACCCGAAGCAAGGAGCATCTAACAGAGCAGCAACGTGACCGCTGAATCAGACTTTCAGCTGCTCCCTGAAGTGCAGTGAACACCTGGAGGTGAAGGAAGACAGAAAAAACACCCCTATCTCTGCCTCTACTATGACTTTTTTTAGGAGTTGTATGCCAGGTCTTTATGCCCAGAGGCGATGTGAGCCAAGGTTATTGTTCAGCCATCTAACAGTGCACTTTTCTTCCTTCTCGGGTTCCACTCGACTTCTTTCATTTGTCAAATGTGAGAGATCCCCCCCCCCCCCCCAAGTTCACAAACTAACAGATCTAACATACCTGCATTAAATACAAACTTCATCTTTCATTATTTTCATCAGTAGATTTCTAATAATTACTCAGGTACTTGGGTATTTGGACGATGGTTCCTTTTTTTTTTTTTTTAACTTTTAACAAAAGTATTGTATTTTCTGTTTAAGAATGCTGTTTTATATGTTGCTCCACTTTTTCAGATACCAAATAAATGAAAAATGTAACTGTAACCGTCCAAGTACTCAGGGACCCTCATTCATCTTTCTTGATCTAAAGTAATATTTCAGAAAGCGTGCTCAAAAACCTTTTCGCTGTGTCATTTCTCATTATTACACATAATTTATGGATGTCTATGGTTTAAGAATTTCATGTTAATAGCACCTTTATAAATATATTTACTTAGAAAACGGTGTTCAATACTTATTTTACCCGCTGTAAATATTTGCATGAATATAAAAGTACGTAATCAGTAGACATGCATTAATTATTATTGATTAATTATTAATTACCTTTTGGGTTGAATTATTACTGAAAAAAGCTAACAACTTAGATTAAAGTCAGCAAAATTTGTTGGCTGCATGTTGCTCTGCTCAAGATATCCTCTAATCTCATATTTTGATTACGTTTCTGTGTGCAACGTACCATATGTACCCATAACACATACATATACACAGTGTTATGTATGCAAATGCTTGTGCTAATCTATTTTTCGTTTATTATATTTCCAGGATCATGTGTCTTATCTTATAATGGGCAAAAAAAAAAAAAAATCCAGTAAATGTGTTTAAATCAGCACCTTAGCCTTAAATAATCTAAGACAGGAAGTGCTGACATCCACTGTGTGAAACTCTCATTAACTACTGCCACACCAGTTTCCCTTTTAGTTCTGCTTTTGGAATGACTGTTTTGAGCTGTAGCAACTATTCTAGTACAGGAAATAATGGGGAACTTTGTGTACACGCGAGGTGTCATAGTTTATTATATTGTTTTTACACACTTTCATGTAAATTTTTAGAATATTAGCTGCATTTTTCAGTCATGTTTGTGACACCTTAGCACAGGAGTTCAATAAATCCAGGCTTAAAGGGAAAGACAAAACACGGAGACCGCACATAACAATAAATGAAGTTATCTAAGAGTCAAAAGCTAAATGTGTAACCAGTTTAAATGTCATGTGTGTAACATTTAGATGTGTGGACGTGTGCTCTTTAAGTAAATTAAAAAATTAAGTTCAGTCAAAGTGACCTGAAAGAGACAAAGAGAGAGGCTGATTGTTGATGCCTATATTTGTGGGTGAGCAGTCAACCCAAACTTTATTCCAAATAAAAAACCCTGATATAAAAAGGCACAAAATGTGGATCTAGAGGCCAATGGATGATCACACCTCTCCTTGAGAGCGGAGACCCACCTCATAACCCAGAACATAAAGATACAAAGCAAATCATTTTTCAATCTGAACACAGTCCAATTTTTGTAATCAACATTCTCAACCCAGTATTATTTATAAATATCACATTTACATTTACAACAAATATCCTTTGTATCATAAAATACACATCCCAGTACTTCCCTACTTCCCAGTCTCAATGATCCGGCAACGTTGGATCCTGTGGATGCATTTTTTAAACCTTTATTATACTCTGTTTTGGGCATGAACAGCTGGAGACCCATTGGCTGATGTTATACTTTGAAGTGTGTTTAAAGTTTGCCAGTTAGACCAGTATTTGGTGAGAGTTCTTTGCTGACAAGTCCAGTTGGACACAAAACAACAGGCAGGTCTGCACGGACCTTCCAGTCAGCAAATGATAACAAACTTTACATCACTAAGACACCGTCGGACCCCAGTGGACTATTTGGAAAGCATAATATAGGCTTCAAAAAGCAGAAATATTGGAATATAATAGATGTGCAACTGTAGCTAGGCATAACTTATATACAGTGGGGCAAAAAAGTATTTAGTCAGCCACCGATTGTGCAAGTTCCCCCACTTAAAATGATGACAGAGGTCAGTAATTTGCACCAGAGGTACACTTCAACTGTGAGAGACAGAATGTGAAAAAAAAATCCATGAATTCACATGGTAGGATTTGTAAAGAATTTATTCGTAAATTAGGGTGGAAAATAAGTATTTGGTCACCACAAACAAGGAAAATCTCTGGCTCTCACAGACCTGTAAGAAGCTTTTCTGTCCCCCACTCGTTACCTGTATGAATGGCACCTGTTTGAACTCATCATCTGTATAAAAGACACCTGTCCACAGCCTCAAACAGTCAGACTCCAAACTCCGCCATGGCCAAGACCAAAGAGCTTTCGAAGGACACCAGGAAAAGTATTGTAGACCTGCACCAGACTGGGAAGAGTGAATCTACAATAGGCAAGCAGCTTGGTGTGAAAAAATCAACTGTGGGAGCAATCATCAGAAAATGGAAGACATACAAGATCACTGATAATCTCCCTCGATCTGGGGCTCCACGCAAGATCTCATCCCGTGGGGTCAAAATGATCATGAGAACGGTGAGCAAAGATCCCAGAACCACACGGGGGGACCTGGTGAATGACCTGCAGAGAGCTGGGACCAAAGTAACAAAGGTCACCATCAGTAACACACTACAACGGCAGGGAATCAAATCCCGCAGTGCCAGACGTGTTCCGCTGCTGAAGCCAGTGCATGTCCAGGCCCGTCTGAAGTTTGCCAGAGAGCACATGGATGATACAGCAGAGGATTGGGAGAATGTCATGTGGTCAGATGAAACCAAAGTAGAACTTTTTGGTATAAACTCAACTCGTCGTGTTTGGAGGAAGAAGAATACTGAGTTGCATCCCAAGAACACCATACCTACTGTGAAGCATGGGGGTGGAAACATCATGCTATGGGGCTGTTTTTCTGCCAAGGGGACAGGACGACTGATCCGTGTTAAGGACAGAATGAATGGGGCCATGTATCGTGAGATTTTGAGCCAAAACCTCCTTCCATCAGTGAGAACTTTGAAGATGAAACGAGGCTGGGTCTTCCAACATGACAATGATCCAAAACACACCGCCCGGGCAACAAAGGAGTGGCTCCGTAAGAAGCATTTGAAAGTCCTGGAGTGGCCTAGCCAGTCTCCAGACCTCAACCCCATAGAAAATCTGTGGCGGGAGTTGAAAGTCCGTGTTGCTCGGCGACAGCCCCAAAACATCACTGCTCTCGAGAAGATCTGCATGGAGGAACGGGCCAAAATACCAGCTACTGTGTGTGCAAACCTGGTAAAGACCTATAGTGAACGTTTGACCTCTGTTATTGCCAACAAAGGTTATGTTACAAAGTATTGAGTTGTATTTTTGTTATTGACCAAATACTTATTTTCCACCCTGATTTACGAATAAATTCTTTACAAATCCTACCATGTGGATTCATGGATTTTTTTTTTTTTCACATTCTGTCTCTCACAGTTGAAGTGTACCTCTGGTGCAAATTACTGACCTCTGTCATCATTTTAGGTGGGGGAACTTGCACAATCGGTGGCTGACTAAATACTTTTTTGCCCCACTGTACAAGGGCCACGTGTCAATGTATCTGCCACTATGTTTTTCTTTCTCTTAATGAGACAACCCCCAAGTTAAAGGGTTGGAAGAACAAAGCTCATCTCATTAACTTCTGACTCAGATATTGAAGTAACTGAAAAACAGTTAGAGGTGTTTGACTGGAGGGTACAGTGACTGCTGTCGACAACATTAAAGTTCTTTCGCCTTTTACTGGTTATGCTTTAAAGCACAATCATTGGGTCCCTACTACGTACTATGTAGTCCATCAGGGTTCAGGACAAAAGTTACCCGATTGAAACGTCGAATAAAAGGAAGTCGAAATTAAGCAAGTTCACATGAGAAAAATCAAACATGTAAACTTGATTAAACCAAATCATACATGTGACACTACAGATGAGGCTACCCAAGGTTGACAGAGTTTATCTGCACACAGCTGCATAACACAAGAAAATATTACATAAAACAGATAAAGATGTTTTTCACAGTATTGATCACATCTAAATTCTTAGTGATGTCTTGACTTCAAAAAAGGCACAATCTTACAGTATCCTTGGCTGATCATTCATAAAAATCTTTATGCAAAGCTTTTGCACGATGTTTTACACGAGCCTTTAAGAAAGATAAGATGAAAGAAATTTTTCTATCTCTAAAAAAAAGAATTCCGTGTAGGGAAAAAAGGCTGGGAAGAATCATAGGCGTATTTCACATCCCTTTTCTGTTTTATTACTTTCATTTCATTTTTTACACCTTTTCCTGGAGCCAAGCACAACCACAGCTATTTTAAAAATCAATTAATCATTTAAGTTATATTTTTAAAAATATGTTTCTCTTTTCGTTGCTAAGGTTTAATCTAACTTTCCCAAATGCATATGTTCTATTTTTGCTTTGTGATTTACCTGCTAAATCATATAAATCACATTTTTAAAAATAATGGATGATTAATAACTGCTACAATAGCCGCATATTCATCCCCATCAATCACAGCTGAGTGTTTGCTGTTAAACATTAATGCTACCGGTCAGTGTATATTAGAACCTGTCCTTGAGTATAAACTATAACATAAGAAAAGCTCTCCAAAAGTTGAATCTGTTCATCTGGACGTAGCGTTTCTTGTGGGAGAAACGTTTAGTCACTCATCCAAGTGACTTCTTCAATAAGAAAAGCTCTGCTTTTGATTTCTTTTTTGCAATGTTCTGCAATGATCTGACACGAGGCTATAGTTCATTGAGGCTGTTAAAATATTTCAATTTGTAGAGTAAATGATATGATTAAGAATTATGATCATGAAGGATTGTAAAGCACGCTCAATGGGGAACAGTTAATTTGTCAGTTTGCCAAGATCTATATGGTCTTGGCTGCCTACTCTTTCAGACTGCTGCACTGCTGCTGTTTGCAAGCATATAGGCCCCGAGCTTTTATGTGGCAGTGTTTTATGGGTGTTTTGGCACATGGTGGTGTTTTTGATTTGTTTGTAATCTAAATGCATCAACGATTTTGCTGTCTTAGCCAAAAGGAGTTTAAATATGAGCGTAGTTTGACCAGGTAAAAATTTATCGCTGAAGTAATGAATCTTTTTTTTCTTGAGTTGGTTCATAGTGCAGCATGGATTAAAGGCATGGATTTCTGATTTTGTGTTAGTTGATATATCTTGATATGTTGATGGTCCTCCAAACACCATAGAAATATCTAAACATTTATAAACAGTCATGATTTTGAACAAATTCAATTAATATTTTTGTTATTGACTACAGAATCTACAGACCGCAGTAGATGCAGAGCAGTACAACTGCCTTCATATAGCATCACTTCAAAGCAACAGTCATTACCTATGAAAATCACTTGATCACTCTCGTTGAGAGTGAAAACTTTTTCTTAACAGGAAGAAACTTCTGACAGAATCAGGCTCAGGGTAATTAATTGTTGAGTTCACAAAGGAAAGAGCCACCAAATCCAGCAGCTGGTTTTAATTGGATTTTGGAGATTGGAAATAATAGATTCTGGAAGATTAAACATAACTAATTTTGCCAACCTTCCTGTGCCTTCATTCAGCTTTTAACTTCCCAGATTTGTCTTGGGATTGCATGTGGGGTGGGAGCTGATGGCATATTGGGACATTTCCTCATGAGATCCATCTGGTTATCAGAATTCCAAATAAAATCAGTGTAGATTAATGCAAACTTGGGCAGCTTACCAAACAATTTAAAGAATGTAAATGGAATAAGAAAAATAGTTTAAAAAATAAATAAAAGCTTCTTTTATGGGATAAAACAGGAAAAAACTACATATAATCCATCTGATAATTATAAAAGAAGCATTTAAGTTCTTATATGAATATTATGATTATAATATACATAAAATTTTGTTATGGCAAGTGATGTATCCGCGATCTACTGAATGTACCTACAGTCCTGAAGTTAACCTCAGCAAAGTATTAATTCAGCACTCAGTGCTTTTCTGCAAAGGAGTTCAATCAGTTCAGTCTGAGCCAGAGAAATACTCAGCACTCTGTTTCCTACAACAGTAAAGAGACGGAGCTAAGTGTTCCACATGGAGAGAGGGATCAATACATAAAAACAGCACAGCTGGCCTGACAGCCTGTCTTTTCCCGACAATGTCTAATGCAGCAGTGAGAAAAATCAAAACATCAGCTGCTGGGACTCCTGGCACATGTCAGCTTGACAGCCGTCTCTGTCATATTAAAAATTTTGACAAATGGCACTTTTTTTTTTTTTTGTGGTCACATTTTTCCAAATCTTTTTTTCTAGCAGTTTGTAACAGCTGCCACTGGAGCTGTATCTGGGCTGAAGCTGGACCAAATTTCTTCACGTTGAGGAATGCAGATCGCCTGCAAATGGCTTGTTTTTAATGAAGCATTGACATTGTTCTCAGATTAAACTTGGGACTTGTTCAGTAAGAACTTGTGCATCAGGGTCTTTGAATGAGAAATGTGCTGTGATAATGAAAGAAATTTAAAACTCTAGGAGGTCATTGTATTGTTGTAAGTATTGCTTGTGAATTTTATAAGAACACAAAGTCAAAAAAGTCACAAAGAAAAAGTTTTGTTCCTGTTTAATTACCAGTATGCATTTTAATACAAATATCTTTTTTTGCTAAAGTGCTCAAGTTGGTGTAGGAGGAAGTCACTCACTTTAGATTGATTGTAGTTAAATTTTGTGCTGGCATTTATGATCCTACATCAAAAAAAGGCTCCAGTACCACACAGTGACTATAAATAAACAATGGATGTTTTCATTGTCCTCGCTATGTGAACCTGCAATTTCTCTGTACTCTCTGCCTCGTCTCTCTCCTATCCTGCGTGTGTATATACAGTATGCTTTACCTGTGGATGATCATGCATGCGTCAGTCTTTTCTGCATTGCATTTCTCCACTTACCTTTGAAGAAACCTTATCTTTTTCTCTTTGTGCTCAGATCTTTTGGAGAAAGATTGTGTAAGTTATCAGACATACAAACATTAAGTTCAAGTTTATTGTAGTCATTTTGACACCACTGAATTTGGGATAGCAGGAAGCAGCAGAATCGGACACCATAAATCCCTCACTACCTGAGAGACCTGAGCCAGAGGAGTTCCATCTCCTTTGTTGCCAGTCTTCAGAGGGGGTCCTGCCTCCACTACAGTTGTCATCCCCCCGTCAAGACACCAGAAGTGTCCAGTCACCTGCCCCGATGCCAGCCTTTAGCCAAACCAGAGGTGTCCTGTGGCTTTAGCCAACGTTAGCCCACTAAGAGTCAGCTTCCTTTGCAACCTCCAGAGGGTCTCATTCACTTCCATCACTCTCCTTCAAGCTTCCTAAGGTGCCCAGTCAGTCATCACTGGCTGCCTCCTTGGCCTCATGAGTGAATCCATCACTGGCCTTCAAGCTAGTCCCTTGTGAGGCTGAGCCGCTGGCTGTTCATTTTGCATCCGAGGGAGTCTCATTTCCTCAGCCATCAATTTCTTATCGGAGCTGCTGTGTCTCGATCACTGGCCACCCGGTCAGGACCCAGAGTTGCTCCATCTCTGCCATTGACCATCTGACCAGATCCAACTCTTTGTCTACTGCTGAGTTGTTTCCCCTTTGCTGCCCCCCTGAACTGCCATGTTCCCTTTCTGACCTGATGGCTGGACTCAAGAGAGGCAGGGTGCACCCTCAACAGGTCACCAGTCTGACACAGGACTAAAAACAGAGAGACAGACAACCATTCACATTCAAATCTATGGGCAATTTATAATCACTAGTTCTAACCACAACAATTGCATGTGTCTTGATTGCAGAAGGAAGCCAGAGTACACAGAGAACACATGCAAAAACAGGGAGAACATACAAACTCCACAGCGAAGAGCCCTGGTCCCAAACTCAGGACCTTCTACAATGGCTAATTGCCGTGCCCTCTTTCTCCCACTGTTAAATGTGTCAATTTTTATATAAGTCTTAGTAAATATATCAACTGGACTTCTATTTGTGCAACTCTAACAGCTGTTTGTCAGTGGATTACTGGACAGGTGTCAAAGGCAAAATGCCTGGACTGGCCTCACTGACAGTCTTACAGTGGTCAATGGGACCCAGTCACCATTTGAATTGAAAAAGTTTACATTTTGTATTTGTTTGTATTTTGTACAAATACAAACAAAAAGGTTCTCATGTCATCACCGCTGCTATAACTTTACAGATTTCCTAAATATAATAGAGTGTAATTTACAGAACTTGTCTTTACTGTTCCATATGATTTTTTCTTTTTTCAATTCTTTATTAACATAAAATTAACCATGATTCATCCTAAACTCAAACTGCTTGAAGGTGGAAAATAAGGACACAAAGGATCAGTCTTATATTTTGATGATAGAGACCCTGTGTAAAACTAAACTGCCTAAATCTATTTAATATTGATCCAAAAATTCAGCAACAGGAAATCTTGTTGAACCAGATCTAGAAGTGATTGAATACACTTTCAAATTCAGAGCTTACACAACTGCATCCACAGAGACTTTCACTGCATTAAAATTCATGTCCTGTTTGATGCATTTAAAAACATGCAGAGGTGGTGATGGGGGCGGATGATAGCAGAACTCGTACTGTTTCTACTATTGCAAATAAAGCTTAAATGAAAAAAGACAAACCAAAAGTTACAAAACCAATCAGAGGTCAGAAGGTTTTCTTAAAGAGGAGAAGATGGTTTCTTTCTTACCTTGTTGATCAGGCACTGGTACAGCCTGGACAGCCCAATGAATTCCAAAACCAGTAATGTGGAGAATATGTTTCATCTGATGTGGAATCATGGAATGATCTGTCTTCACCTGCCAATTCTCACCAATGTTGCCAAAAATGTGACAGATTTAGAATGAAATTCACATTTTTCAACCTTCACGAACAGTTAATTCCCCCAAATTCTTAACAGTATCTGCCGTGCATTTATGGAGTGCTCCTTGAGGTCCTTAGAGAAGAATAAAAAATAGAGAATGAGACAGGCAGGGAAAGCTCTTAAGACATTGTTTATGACACCTTTAAACAGCGTTTGCTATGAATGGCATAACCAGATATTAGTAGTGGCTGAGCGGTGTATTGAAGGCTGTTTTTCATTCATCTGCTTTTCTGATTCTGACAAGCTGTTAGGTTAGCTTGGAGGTAGTGGTGACGGGCAGCTAAGAAACCTAAGTGAGGTGTTTACCAGAGTCAGGCTGCTGACCGTACGGACAAGCAGAATTTAGTCTGGCTGTGAAGGGTGATCTCCATGGAGCAAAGCAGGCAAATCTTGCAGGTGAGTAAACAGAATCTTGCAAGTCCAGAATCAGCAGTTCCACCCAGGCAAGCCACAAATACATTACAAAGATAGGATGATGTGGTAATGTAAGTGGAAAGCAACATCAGGAAGAAGGAGTAATGGAAAATAGTGCAGATGTGGAAAGTAAAGTCCAAAGTAGTCCCAGTGGTAATAGGACCATTAGGCATTAGGAGCTGTAATCCTGAAACTAGAAGAGTGGCTGCAGCAGATTCCAGGCACAGCATCAGTGGTCTTTGTCCAGAACATAGACCACCCAATGTAAGGTTTGTGCTGCCACTGCTGCTGAGTACAGGTAATTACAATAATATTTTTTAAAATTTCTGTAAAGGTAATCAACACTTATGCAAAGCTCTCTGACTAAAATGACATTTTTAAAATGTGAATTTATTAAAACAATGGTTTTTGATTTAATTCTGTGCTTGATAGAATTAAACCAGCACAAATTTGATTTAAAAAATGTGTTTTTAAATTTGTAAACCAACTTAACTTTTAGGTGTAATTAGCCACTGTACTAATGTTAAACTAGGAGAGTGAAAATACTATGTATATATAATAAAATATCTACTTATTACTGTAATACTAGCAAGCTAGCTAAAAAACCTAGCAAGCTAATCCAGAATTTACCGTACAGTTTTCTTTGATCCCTTACTTACAAATATGTACAACTTTGCCCTGAGTTCCTGTATATATGTCTCTGTCACATAATATTGATGGGAAATGTGGACAGAATATGTGAGCAGTTTTCCATTTCTATTTATTTCTTGTTTCTCAGCACATTCACACTCTCAGTTATTTAACCTCTGTGAGAACTTAATCTGTGGGAAAAGGGAACAGAAATCACAGAAGGTGGAAGTCTGAAAACGATCAGGTCAGTCAAAGAGAAAAAATCCCAGTCACTACTTCGTGGTATTTAACCTTAGCTATTTCTATTAAGTCTGAGTGGGAAGTACCTTGAATGTGGGAATGTAGACATCCAGTGGATTTTGCATAGTTTCGTTTTCAACCAATCAGTTTATGTCAAGTGCTTGATGACGTGGGACATCCTTTTTTCACTACAATATATAATACTGAGTTAACATTCATTTTTTATTGGTCAGTGGCAGAATCTTTTTTGAATTCACTGTTATTGTGCGTATTTAGCTAAGTGTGAGGTAAGTGCAGGTTTAACAATGATTTAATGTTTAGATAACTGAATGTGAACTTTCTCTAGAACATTAAAAAATGTTTATGAATGTTAGTATAGTTTAGTGTAAAATCCGCACTTCTGGAAAACTTAAGGACTGTTTTTCATTTCCAATGTCTCTTTTTAATGAAAACCTACAAAGGTCTTACCTGAACAGAAAAAAAAATCCAGAACATTAATGGATACAATGGAAATTGATGACACCTTATTATATATGGACGGCAATCTCATCACTCAAGGTACAGTATCACCCCCAAAACACGCAGACAGAACTAGTGGGTAGACAAAATAAAATGCAAACCTGTTTTTCAGCTCAAATTTCAAACTGAATAACGTCACACTTTTGTGTGTGTGTATTTCATTGCTTAAGATGCCTTTGGTTTGCGAACACTTTATTGAATAATAAATTTCTTGTTTAATTCATAAAAGGACCAATATCATGCTGGTCTATGCTCAGTAATACATAATTACACAGTAAAGCAGGTTTTAAAGATTTTTAAATGGATTCAAAAATTCTAAAAATTAAGTTAAAGTCTCTAAAGACTTTTTTAACCAATCGTACTTGTCTAATGATATATTTGTTTGTAGTTTAATTTGAAAAATGTCTGTTTTCTTATTTACAAAACAGTGAATTTTCGCAGAAGAAACCAGATCCTCAGATGTGTCACTGTGAGCCTCGGATTACTGTGTGCTGTCCTGTTGTGCAGTAACATAAGTCAATTTATATTCTGTAAGTTGTTTAGTTTTATTCAATAAAAATAAACCCCTTTTTTGTTGCTTTTATATCCAGTTCATGATAATCAATTGAATCCGGCAAAATATTATTTTTATTTTTTAAATTTCACAGATGAGATCATCCATCCTACATCAGGAGACCAAACACGGCCATATCACAATACACTCACTCAAAATAAGGAGAAACTCCAAAATGATAATGACAACCTGACTGCAGAGAGGGACAGACTGGAGATCAGTTATGATGCTTTGAGTAAGGAGACTAGACAGTTAAAGATCATACTGAGCAACCTCACAAAAGACAAAGATGAGCTGCAGCACTATTACAGTTATTTGATTACTAAACGTAATGAGCTGGAGGCCAATTTCAGCAATGTGAAAAATGAGAAGGACCAGCTACAAACAAATTTCATCAACTTAAAACAAGAGAGAGATCAATTCGAGACAAACTACACTGACATGCAGAGGAAGCTTGAGGGCTTACAGACTAATCACAATAATCTGACAGCAACTGCAGAGCAGCTACAAACCAGCTACAATAACCTCCAAAGAGAAAAGGATGCATTAAGCGTTCTTTTTACTGCACTGAGAGTAAAAGAAGTCCAGCTAGAAGGTAATTACACTGTGTTAAAGAGGGAGAAAGACCAGTTACAAAGAAGCTACAATAGTCTGAATAGAAACAAACATCAAACTGACCAGAGCTATAACACCCTGCGGAAAGACAAAGAGCAACTTCAAACCAGGTATAATACTTTGAGGAAGGAAAAGGAACAGTTACAAACCAACTACAGTCGTTTGACTACAGCTAGAGAAGAGTTACAATCGAAAGTCAAAAGGATGACCACTAAACTAAGCGGTATGCTTCCTATGTTACAGCTTAAATTTACTAAAATCATCTCCATTGTGGTATTCTTCATCTTTTGGATATTTTTTCCATGTGATGAATTTGCAGGCATTCCTTGTCAGGCCCACTGGAGAAGGTTTGACATAAGCTGTTATTTTGTCTCAACCTTGAAGAAAAACTGGACAGAAAGCAGAAAAGCCTGCATCGCTGAAGGTGCAGATCTACTTGTCATAGACAGCGCTGAGGAACAGGTAATAAACAAAGGCAGAATTAGAATCGCTAAACGTTGCCAATGATTGCAAGAATTTTTTCCATCTTTGTACTGGGTTGCTAAGGTTTGCATGTACAGTTAAAGATGACTGCAGTGTTGCAAGAACTTCATTAGGTGATGGAGCTAAAACGAAAACTTAAAGGATCATTAATGCTGTTATAATCCATCTTGTTGGAGACATGGGTCTCTATCCCAAAGACAAATGACTGTCATCGTGGCTCTACGGGTCATTCAAATTTTTTTTACAAAACTGAAATGTGTAGAAATTGTCTGTACCAGTCCATTTTTTATATATTCCAATTTAGATCAAGATCACCCCCTGACAGTAATGTCATCAGTCTTTTGTTTGTGCGACTCTAACAGCTTTTTGTCAACGAATTACTGGACAAGAGCGAGAGGCAGAATGCTTGGATTGGCCTCACTGACACACTTACAGAGGGGGTTTGGACCTGGGTGGATGGGACCCCTATTACCATAGAGTGAGTTTAAATACACAAACCTGAACAAAAAGGATCTAACTTTACACATTTTCTAAATGTAAGGTTCATTTATCAAACTTTTATGTACAACTTGACTGTACAAAGATCAGTCTTGTATTCTGTTGTTGAACTGAACTCTGCCAAAAACTTTAATATCTATCCAACAATTCAGCAACAGGAAATGTAAGGAAAAAATGAATACAGAAGTGCACAGTATTATTTCTACTTTTGCAAATGAGAGTTAAATTAAAAAGACAGACTGAGGCACCAAACAATCACAATGTAGGAGTGAATTTGTTTCTTATAGCGACAAAGTGGAGAAAATGATTTCTCTCTCTTACCTTATTCATCAGATACTGGCAGCCTGGGCAGCCTAATGACTTCAAAAGCCAGGACTGTGGAGAATATGTTTCAACTGATACAGGATCATGGAATGACGATGGCTGTTTCGCAGCACAAAATTATATTTGTGAGAAATAAGATCAACATGACTTACAGTGTTAACTAAAGGTTTGGACTGGGGTTCTTAAGTTTATTAGTAGACAATATTCCAGATTTTTGGCTCTGTCATCATAAAAAACACCCACACAAGTTCATTTCAATTCAGTTTTATTTATATGGCACCAAATCACAATGACAGTAGCCTCTATGTCCTTTATATTGTAGGGTAAAGAAAAATAGCAATAATCCAGCCTGGAAGTAACAAATCCATGGAATAGTTTTTCAGCATCACTCTGACACAAAATGCTTCTAATATTGGAGAAAATGAGCAATTAATTACCCTAAGTATTGTCTTTGAAGCCAAATCCTGATGATTTTAACTTACCATATTCATCTGTTCCAAAGAGTTTTGTTTTTGCCCAGAACTGATTAAAAAAAAGAGTTTTGGACTGGTTAACATGAAAAAACACATTCTTGTTTATTTTGGCTAAATCCTGCATATTTTCTGTGTCACATCTTAGTCAAAATGTAATTTAAAATGTAAATTAATAGCATTTAAGATAATTGAAATTTTCAGACTATTATCATTATTGTTTTAAAATTTTCAAAATTAATAAATTACAAATTAATTACAATTTAATTTACAAATGGAAGGCAAGAGTTTTGGACCCGAGGGCCACAAAAGAAGTCAGTGGTGAGAGGTATTTTTACATTTCGTCCACTGCATTTTATTTTTTCCATCAGCCAAATCTTCCATCTGTCCACATTCATATTTGCTTTCCTGACTCGGGTCACTGGGGCCCTACAAGCTATCACAGTTGACAAGCTGGCAGAATATCATAGCGCTAACAGGGAGACAGACAACCATGTAGACTTACGGCCAATTTACAGTCATCAGTTAACTGAACTTTTAACTGTGGAAGGACACATACAGGCAATGTTTAAACTGCATGGTGCATGGTTTTTTAAGAAGTAAACTCTGATCATCAATTTCACTTCCTTTTTTATTTATCTAGAGCCAACATCACAAATAATTAGAACTGTGACATATAATAAGATAGATGATTTTAGGACTTTATCTATTTAGCGGGGAAGTAAAAATTACTTAATTTTTTTTCTTCTCTGTTTCGGCATAGCTGTTGTTCTGTGTGATTAAATTACATACAGCTGGTATTAGAATAACTTTTATTTTCTTGAATTGTTGTCAAACATTTACATATTAAGTGAACTTGGAGTTCAGGGCCAGAAAAGAAGTCATACACTATTTTACATTGTTGATTTTTTACTTAATTTACATAAAAATCATCATTAAAAGCAGACTTACATGTTGTTGCGATACATGTTATGTGTTTAATGTTATAAATAATGATTAAATGTTTTCCCATTACAGACATCACTATGTTGTATAAGAGGTAAATGACTGGCAATAAAAATATGGAAAAAATGATTTGTTTTTGCCATCATCTATCTTTTGAATGCTTACAGTACATTCACTAACAAAATTAGTCTTCATATAACATAAGTAACAACATAAAAGAAAGTTTTTGTGTGTTGCGTAAAAAAAATACATCACTGAGGTTCAGATACAATAATTAATAAGCAGGTTAAAGATGACATGGAAATGGCTTTGCATGGTTAACTATGTGTACAATATGTCCACATTGTGAGGGAAACATTATGGTCGAAACCTAGAACCAAGAATGCTTTACATAAATTTTAGACTTACATTTCCTTGTTCAAGAACAGTCAGACCACTGAGATGATGCTTATAAACTCCAGTGAATATTTAAACTGTCAAACTGTAAAACTCCTAAAACAAATGTGGCTTTTTTGGTCTTTGTTTTGTTGTAATTTCATGGAAAAGTAGAGAACTTTGGTGGTTTGTCATTGTTTTAAATAGTTAGGTTCCATTTTTTTAAGAAATACACCTCCCACCCTACTCCATTTTCAAATGTTCAAGAAACTTCAGTTAAAAAAAAAAGACCTCACAAGACATCTGGCATAAATTTTAAATTAAACATTGTTGGGGGGAGGGAGGGTAGCACTTCATGGAACTCAAATAAATGCTTTACATTTTAAAAAGTGAAACAAAAATAAATTAGTGTAACAGAAACAAAACACTGTGGAGGAAAGGGTAGCTGTTATTGCTGTGCTGTAGCTTTTACTGTGTCCACCCCCGTATGTTGCCCTGGTGTAACCTGAACAGACGACGATTCACTGACACATAATGATGCCAAATGCTGACAATGCTCTCTACAGCTACAGGCTACTTGTTGCATAACACAACATCAGAGAAAAGAGTATATTAATACGAACAGCACAATTTGCAGATATATTTAGCACGCTGAGACACCACACTTTGGCATGTGGCTCATTTTGGGTGTGGTGGTGGCTACATGTAGTGCAGCTGCTCTTGAAGGGGGCATCTCAACCATTAATTGGACTAAGCCTTTTCATTCCCCCCCAGAGATGAGTCTGATCCAAACCGTCTGTGGTGGAGTGGTGAGATCTGGCTCCCCCCCGGGATGTAGCCGAGTGGTGCGGTTACGCTTTTGGCCATGTGACTAAAAATAAAGATCAAAGAAGCCTCTTCCAGACATGTTGGTCTGGTTAAACTCACAGTAAAAAGGGCTTTTAAATAGTTAAGAGGGTGATGCGTGTGCATTAGTCTAAAGATCTAATGTATTTAGAAGGATGAGGCTACTTTTCCAAGTGCGTCTGACAACATTATAAAGTGAGCCCACTTTTGTGCACTTCATACTTTTAACCTCTAGCCTGTAAAACGGGTAACATTCTACCAAACAGGGCATACAGCCTGTATAGTGTGGTAGTGTCTGGGAAAAACTAGCAACATATTGCTGACTAAGTTGGAGACTTTCACTCTGGTGCATTATCTGCACTACTTAACACTTACCATAAAACGTCAGGTCTCTATGGCAGCTAATTAGCGAGTCATGTTAGCTAATACACCTGTTTGTATACGACTCTCCACTCTACCTCTGCTGTATAAAAAATGGATGTAACTACCGTCATGTCACCTGTTGTTTCTTACATTTTATTTCAAAGCCTCAAGATTAGCATTTAAAAGATTTTTGTTAGGTTTATAAAAAACCCTAGATGCAACATGAGGAGCGGGTCTGAGTCCGAAACTGGTTCCTCAATGACAAAGTTCTAAAAATTCTTCCATTCATTCAATATGATCCAAATGAGTGACTGAGGACATAAACATGGCAGGCAAGTGGGTTAACAGAGGTCAAGACATAAAGACATTTTCCCCTGTGACTTCTATAGGACTGGAAATCTATAGGATGGAGAATGTAGGTTTAAAGAAATTCAGACTAACAACAACCTCCTTACGACTAGGAGAAATTGGTAGTTGCAGCCTCTTGCTGAGGTTTAAATTGATCACAAGAAAATTTCACAGTCCATCTGGCGGGAGGCGGCCTATCACCAGGTGCATGCTGCTTCTGTCCCCTGCTGTTGGAAAAGGCACTATTTGGCAATTGCACTTTACGAATGTATTATTTATCAGGTTGATTTGCCACAAAATTAGCCAAGCACAATAACAAAAATCGTATTAAAAATCCTTTCATATACTGTGGAAATGTATTTTGTATGTATGCCTGAAATTAGCTAATAGCTACACTTAAGATTGTAAAATGAGGATAATGAGAATAAGACTTTCTGTGCATAGACCATGACAAATGAATGTAATAAAACGAAACTGAACTAAACCTTTACAAGGTCAGTAAAAGATAGCAAAAACAGCAGCATTATGTATGATGCACCATGATTGTGTCAGGACACTACGATGGCCCTTAAGTACTGTAGAATGCCCAAATGCAGTGTTGGGGAGTAACGGAATACATGTACCGCCGTTACGTATTTAAAATACAAAATATGAGTAACTATATTCTGTTACAGTTGTCATTTAAAAAGGTGGTATTTAGAATACAGTTACATTGTTGAAATAAATGGATTACACAGCGGTATTTTCCTGTTTCATATTGTTGCAGGTCAGGACTGTTTGGGTTCTGTTTGACAGCTATTTTCTGTTGTTCCAGGCAGCAGCGTTACGGTTTCCATGGTTACAGGGTGATGCTCTCTCTCTCTGTGTTTCCTGGGTGAGAGGGCGCCTTTTTGTTGTTGTTGTTGTGCTAAGCTAATCCGGTCGTTAAGTAATGACATGATGAATCCTACTTCCAGGCCTAAAGTAGTCTGCGTTTAATATGGTTTTTGTGGTGTTAACATGTTTAATGTTTTGTATTTTCTTCTATTTAATCTCAAAAAGCTCCTAAAACAGTCAGTGTCACTGTTAACCTCCCTCTGCTTTTATTACCACTAATCATTTATTTAAGCTCAGTTTTTAAAACCTTAGGATGTAACTAACCTCGTATTGTGGATGGATTATCTCAGTTGTTCTCCTGGCTGAAGTTTGGTCCTTTTACAGCATCCTGCCATGCGATTACATTTGTTCCTGACCACCGAGAACACTCACGTTAACTTTTATCGAGTGGAAATAAAATTAGCTTGTTTATATTATGCTAACATAGCTGTGTCACTAGCGATCACGTAGCACATCATTATATACCAGCTAGCCAAACTTCAGTAACCCTACAAACATCACTGCTGTTTAGTTTTCTGTCTTCATTTATGTTGGAAGTGATAACAGAACTGTACGTTTTAATTTGTTTCCAAAACCCCGCAGTCAGGACATGCTATATTGTATTTACATAGAAGCTAGCTAGCTAGCTTCCTGCTAACTTCTAACTCCGTTAAATGTCATAAATTCTGTTTTCATGGATGCCTGGATGTTAAACTCAATTGTTACACCTGTTAGAGCAGAACGCTGATCATTTTATTAAAGATGAAAGACTTTAGACAGTTTTTCAACTCTCAGTGCTATAGTGATCGTTTGATATATGGACCTGCAGCGGAGTTTAGGCCCAGACACGGCTAGTGACGTCAGACTTAACGACCGGATAGGCAGAATGTTACAGGCAGCCCTAAAGAATGTAGCCTCATGGGCAGTGTAGTCCGTGCTGCAGGGAGAATGGATTGCGGTTTGGAGTCTTCTCTCACCCCCGTTCTCTGCGGCCTGCTGGAGCAGGGGGCTAGGAGGAGGAGTTGGCCGTCCGACTGGGGTCTGGAATGTGGGGCCTCCCTGCTGCTGCGGAGTCGGGGCGGTCTGCTTCTCCCCACCGCAGGGAAAAGGGTAACACCACCTGGGTCTGGGTGCAGTTCCCCCCTCCAGGGGCAAGGGTACCTAGACTCGGTTCGTAGAGTACGCTTGGGGAGTGTGATTGTGTGTACAGCGTCTCTTTACGTCTGTCTCCACGTTGGTTGAGTGTGGAGTAAGTGCATATGAGAGCATGAGGGTGTGAATGGATGTTTGTATCTGTGTGTGCCTGTATGTCTGTGTCTATATGTCAGGTTGGGTATCGGACGCCACCTCTCTGGGGACATCTCAGGCCCTCCAAGGTTTGGAGGCCTATCTCCCCCCACCACCACTTCCCCTGCCGGTGGCGGACTCCCTCAGACATCGGTGCGTTGGTGGTTCTTTGTGTCCGGGGATGGGCGTCCAGGTACACACCGGCTCACTCCTTGGCGGCCACTTGTCGGGGCCTGGAGCCTGGGGCTCGCTCGGGCCACTTCGGAGGTGGGGTGCCCCCGGCCTCTCGGCCAGGGGCTCGGTCACTCAGGCACAGCTGGCTGCCGGCGGAGCTCACGGGCACGTCACTGCAACTCCCCCTGGCTTCTGCTTCGCGGCTGCTGAGTGACCCCTCATCTGGGACTCTCCTCAGCTCTTTCTGGGATAGTGGCGTGGCTGCCCCTCTGTTGGTCTTCCTTGGTCTCTTGTGTTCTGGAGGCCTCTGGATGTCTGGAGTTTTGATCTCCTCCATACCTGCTTCATGCCCTCTCTGCTTATTCTGTTGGTTTTTGTTTTTTGCCCTTCTCCCCCGTCCCTCTTCTCAGCTGTTTTTCTTTCCCTCTTTCTTTCTCCCCTTCTTTCCCCCAGTCAAGTCTGTCCCGTATTCAGCAAGTGAAAATAAAATAAACAATAAAAGGTGAATCAAATGGACCATTACGGCAAGGCTGGGATGGTCAATTTGGTAAAGTAAATCCATTGGGCATCTTTCTTCGCCTTTAGACAACAATTCTGATGGCAAAAGAGCCAAACGGGACAGGCAAAAAAAAAAAAAGAGAATGGATTGCCATACCTGTTATGTGTCTGTGAGCGTGAGGAGGGAGAAAAAGGAGAGTGGAAAAGTATGAGTTATCATCGAGCAGAAACGGGAGCTGGAAGCATGTAAATATAATAACCACTGCAGCCAAGAAGAGTGCCTGACAAGCCCAGTTGTAAGTAAGCTATTAAGACTCGACTGTACACCGTGTTCGTGTTTTCCTCAGAAACAAGAAGTTCCTGTTGGAGCAGCCTTTCAAATCCTCTCTCTAAAACTTGACCCTGACAACAAAGTAAAGCTATTTTTCGGCTACGAGCCCGACACGGAACATGACATATTAGCCAGAGGTCCTTTACTACGGTTCGGAGCCGCGGACCTTCACTAATCATAATAAATCACACAGTAATAGTACATTCATGTAGTTGTAAAAAGCATGATAATATATCATGTAATCCAAAGTATTCAGAATACGTTACTCTCATTGAGTAACGTAACGGAATACGTTACAAAATACATTTTGGGGCATGTATTCTGTAATCTGTAGTGGAATACATTTTAAAAGTAACCTTCCCAACACTGCCCAAATGTATCAAGAGACCTGATACAGAGCCACCACTCAGAATTGCTGCTGCTCTATCTCAATGCCCTTCTTGTGATGATGCAGGGAAAAAGCATTTTTCAGTAAATGCATTAGAGGGAACTGAATACAGCACTCACATCATCTGGGTTTGCCTCTGTTGTGTGCAGACCATTGCACATGTACATTTGTGTCCCTTCATGCACCTACCCATGAGTTCTCACTCTGGTTATAGGCTTTGCATCACATGCTGACACTGAAGAACTAAAACATTACTCAAATCTAGGCTCATATAAGGTTTTGCAAAGAGAAAAGCTTAGTAAAACCAAACTGCCTTTTGGGCCTGAAGCGATTTTTCTGTTGCAGATAATGCCACATCCAGCGCTCTTGATATATCCATGGATTTTTCCACTATTAAAAAATGCCAAGGTCATTGTTTTATACTTCCACCCCAAGATCTTGAAATGTGATCTTCAACTCCCCATTAGCATTTTTGTTAGTTGAGCCTACAGACTGCATGTACAACTGAAATTCCTGCCAAAATGAACAAAGAGTGGTGTGGTGGCTTCATGTGGTAGACAAGTAATTTTGTGACCAAATCCCACCTTTAAGTCTGCTGTTTGGATTTGCTTATGTGGATGAATAACTGCCTGTGTGCCAGTCTGAATGGAGAAATATCAAATTATTACAGACTTTATTGAGCCAAAGGTTCTTGGCCATTAAAAACACTAATGTAGAGTGTGCTGTCAAAGCAAAAAAAAAAGAAAGACTTTAAGACAAATTGATTTGCTAATAAAAATCCCTTAAGGTCTTTTTTTCTGTTTTAGGACATCAGTTGGTGTAACAATGCTAACTTTTTGGCTTATGCCTGCAGCACCTTGGAAACATTTTTTATTTATCTAATAATTATAAGAAATAGCACAATAATAATAATAATAATCAATAGGGAAAGACGAAAAAACAAAGAAACATTAGAAAATTAGAAACTACCACTATCCATAATGAATTAATTTAATAAACAGAGAAATTGCAGTACCATGGTACATGCTCATATAACGTGAGCTTTCTCAAGGTAATTACAAAACGGAGTCCACGATTTTGAGAAAACATTTGCTGCAGATGTTTGTAGGTATCAAACTTTTTCCATTTGAATGACTGATAACATGTCATTGAGCCAGACACTGAAGGTGGGAGGAACAGCGGACTTCCATTCCTTTAGGATAAGTCTTTTCGCAATCATCATTCCGAGATCAATTGGCACCTGCACAGTCGCAGGGATAGTTCTGGAACGTACGCAGCCAAAATCTGCAATTTCTGGATTGGGTGAAATGGAGATCCAATAAGCTTTAGAGTACCAATCAAATATTTTGAACCAGAAATTGGTCAATAAGGGACAATGCCAGAAAGCACGAGCCAGTGTGCTCTCTGATATTCTATATTATTTATTTATTTTTAACTAAAGAAATGTAATCCTTTTTTATCCTTTTTGGCAAAAGACATTAAATGCTAACAGAAACTAAACCGGACCTCCTTATCAGCTTTAGGATTTAGTATTAGACTTCCATTTTTTTTGGAAACAAAAATCTGCTACCTGTTGTTTTACGGCCCTTTACAGTGCAGTTATCTCATGTTTGTGTTACATATAGCATTAACTTAAGCTGACAACATGAGTCTGCTTTAATGGCTCCTTCAAGCTATAATGGTGAGACACTTCAGATAAGAATGAATATCAACAGGTGTGATTCCATTTCCATTTTTTAAAGTTCAAATTCCTCATTTTCCCAGCGGCTTCAGGGATCCATTTCCATTAAAAGAGAAAAAAAAGTGTGACATTTTAAACACATGAAAAAAGCAGTGCAGCAGTAAAAATCAGAGGAGCGAAAATGCCACATATCATAGCATCAAGTATAGAGTGTTATATGTGCAAGCAAAAATACAAATCCATCATCTACATGATGGCCCTAAAATGAATTTAGAGTTCGGTCATCTTGATTGTGTAAAGATTAGCTCATGTTACTAAACAGTGGTATAATCTGTAAGACTGTTATCTGTTACTGATGCTATTCATCCCGCTGTTGCTTGTTGTTAAAATGAGTGCGAAAGGGATTATAGTAAAATTACTATTGAAGATAATAATAATTGTGATTCAGCTCACAGTTATGTGCACAAATGAAGACACTGAGAAGATGATTGTTTTTTTCAGTTGATTTCAATATGTTTTTAACATTCATAAACAGTGAATAAACAGTAACATGACAAACTACGGGAGAGTTGTAATGGTGGAAACTGTGATTTTAATCACTTAGGCAGCTTTAATACTGGACACATAAAGTGTGATTAAATCCTTAATAGAGCGAAGCAGTCAAAAGATAGAAAAGGACAACAGTACTGTTAAAGGTGGGTTTTATTCTATCGAAAAAACAGTAAACTCCAGTGTCTAACTTCAACAGCAAAAACAGAAATATTTACAGCCTGCTACTAAAACCAGTTTGATGCTAAGAAGAATATCTCCTCTTCATAACAACACTGAATGTGGTGATTTTTTTTTTCATAACTCATCCACCTGGTGTCTGGACACAAACAGTAGTAGCCTGTCAGTGTCTGCAGGGCCTTACCTGCACTGCTGTGAATCATAACACTGGATGTCAGTTTGTTTATGCTGCATGTACCTTTTGGAGTATTTCTAACAGCTCGTCTGACTAATACTGTGGGTTGCTGTGTAGTACAGACAATCCAAGAACTGCGTCGGCTTCAGTGAGTGAAATTCTAGTGTTTCAGTATCCATTACTTATCCATTACTAACCATAAATTAGCTGCTATGTGTCTTGTGTTGTCCCTGCAAAGCTTATGATGTAGCTCGTTGCCCAAGATAACTAGCATTAGCTAGTAAATTAGCACTCCACCCTTTCATTCATATAAGGTAATTAAAAAAGCCCCAAACTGGCAGCAGCCAACAGGCCAATGGCCAAAACTAAGATCACCATATTCTTCTTTTATAATCTTTATAACTCAGATCTGCTTGCAGTGACTTTATTTTTTTATAACCATTCGTTTAATTGACTGTGTAACCTATTGCTGACAAATTCTAAAAAGGAGAAGTATTTTCATAGACTTTCTCCAAATTTTAACCACTTCTCTATTGTAAAACCATTAACCCAGTTTGAGACCACACTTCCCCCATTTCTGTTGTTTTGTTTTGTAGAGTTGTTGATGGGCTAAAACAGTGGAGTGAAAATGGAAGACTGTTTCAACTAAAGTGTTGATCATGTAATTAAAAACATAGTTATACAGATGTTATAATTATGGACAGATTTACAGATAAGTAAATATACCGTGTATAAAACAAGACTCAATAATGTGTACTATTGATGTTTCTTAGCTTAAAGTAGTAATACTAGTAGGAATAAAATGTTTCAGAGCATTAAAACAGCAATTTAATCACTTGTTTCATTGCTGATCTGATCAAAAACAGGGGACACAGCACTGCAACATGTTAAAGAGATGAGAGCCTCAACACAACAAAGCGCTGATCTGGGAATTGGTTTTATCTGAGGGTGGACACATGACTAGTTAACAAGGCATTTAACCTCCCCTACTGCCTTTTTTATTTTTATTTTTTTATCTGCTTCCTTGATCTGTCATGCTCCAATATGGCTCTTGACAACTTGAAGAATCTCAGACTGTAACTGAACTCAGACACTCAGGAAAGAGATCAGAATTCAACTGACAGAAAACACGGGTCTATTTTTAGCAGCTGGACTGAATTTCCTAATCTCCTCAACTCCTGAATGAATAATGAACGCTATCTTGTTAGTAATATCACAAAAATAAAAACACACTCACATGATGGAAAGTAACGCCAAATGGCATCACACCGAGAGCTGATTATGTTATTTAATTTTTTTAATGCAGCAAGTTGCGACCCCAGTGACCGTTATCATGCTGTCATATGCATCTCCCATCGAAACTAAAAAGAGGCTGTGAAAGAGGAGAGTGAAGCTGCTGAGTGTCTGATGGAGATAAGGGGAAATGACTGCGGCTGAGAGACGCCGTCCTTCAGCCTGTCACACCCTACACTGCCCATATTAATTAGGCTCTATAATTCATGAGCTAATGAGAAGCAGACACTTCAGAAAAGAGAGGAGAGGACTTTTTGACATCTCTTCTTCTGCTATCTGTGCACGATAACACAATGCTTTGCCTCGATGATATGATGGGCTGTCGATCCTTATCTATTTGTAAAAGTTTCTTTCTTAAACTTAAACTTGAATCACATTTATCCCTTTTAACAATCAAAGGTTCTTTCTAAGTGTCTTTAAAATGTATTGCTTTTTTTTATAATCGCAGAAAGAAAGAATGGGGGTTTGAAAAAATCTGAAATGTCTCTTCATTTCAGTGGGTTATACAGGTGTGCCTGCCTGTCTTTGATGGACAGCAGCTGGCAGGCTGCCACAGTGCCTACACAGCAGAGAATGAGAGACAAACTGGACTCAAGTGACATTTGTATCTGTGTTTACATGCTGTTTAATGTGCTTCAGCCGAGCAACTAATTAGCTATCTAGTCTGCAAACTGTGCAGTATTCCCCAGTTAATATTTGTCTGGTTGTTCATACAACACAGTGAGGTAGGGGAACTGGGCATGAGTTCATGCTGTGAAACCTAAAAGTATTTACATTTTCATGGTTGATGATTTTTTTTCCTTAAAGATACATGGGCACAAACTTCAATCAGAGACTGAAGGGACAGCTTGATGGCCAGGGATTGGGTGGTGCTGGTGCTGCTGGAGCTGCTACTGGGGAAAAGGGGGATGAACTAACTCTTAAAATGGACCAAAGTGTTCCTTTATTCTATCAGTATCAAGTATTTAACAGAATTTTAGATGGCGGGGCTTTGATGCTTCTTACAAGCAGATGGAGCACAACTTTTCAGTCCAATTTTGCTGTATTATGATAAAATTTAATTATTTATATAGAGCCAAATAAAACTAGAGTGACGTCAGGGCTCTTGAAAATAGTGCATTTAGAAACCACATATGCTACAGGTCTAATTTCCCCAAAGCATAACTTGTTTTCATTTTTGCTTCTTATTTTTTTATTACTTTCAGCCATCTGCGATGCCCCTCGTGCTGTGTTGGAAGCGGCCCTTGCCTGCGCTTGCTGATAATTGGATGATATGGGAGAGATGCTGGCTGATGCCCCTCACCTGGGCTTTACAAGCTATAAACTGGTCCAGGTGTTCACTTGCTAGCTTTCTTATCTTTAATTTAAGCAAATCCCACCCATTTATTGCACACTGACTCAAGGTATGTGACAAAGAGGGAGTACACACAAGACAGTAAAGACAAACAGTAAAGACAGTTAGAGTGAGTCAGATTATAGAGCTTAGAGCTATTATAGCTGATGGTGCTCCCATGCCAGCCAGTTGTCTGTAAGCATAGGCCAGGACCACCTAGAAGACAGTCGGAGGAATCTCGCTCAGCTGCGCGGTGTATTCACATATTTAACTATAAATATTTTATTATACTCAGTTCTGCTGCCATCTATAATTTAATCCTTCTTTTTAAGTGAAAGTAAGGAAATGAAGGAAAAAGCTGGTGTAGTGGCCTTTAGTTTGATGTTTTATGAGAAATCCATATTAATGCAGATGATTTTGGCAAAAGGAACAGCTTTACTGTGTAGTATTGCAGGTTGATGGCTCAGTACTTTTTGCGGCATAATGTCAATGCTATAAACATGATGAACTAAGATTAGCAAGATTTATACTTTTACTCATAAGAAAAGAAATGCTTCTTGGGATGAATGCAAAACACACTGTTAAATTTTAATGATGTCAACAGCAGCCTTGAGCCCATTGATTGTGAAACATTATTCCTTTGTGACTCTCTAACATTTGCCTTTACTGAGCTGGGTAATAAATATGGAGAAGGATTTTAACTTAACTATCTCTAGTGTTTTAATGAGTTGAGTGAAGCACTTTTCATCAATAGGTGTACATTTTACAGTCAGTGTACATGAACCAGCATGAATTCATTAATGAAGAACCATTTATTTTCTGCATTGATTGCTTATGAATCACCAGGAGGAAAGACGAACTAATGCACGCCTCAATGCAAAAACAAAACAGTCATCAATGCATCATGATTGCCATTATCGTGATTATGAAGTTAGTAACCATATTCATGAGTTTGTTACAGTGGTTTGTTATTTATTGTTTAGTTTTGATGCCAGTTTAGTTAGCAACAGCTGTTCTTGCCGTTTCCATGACATTACATGATCATTATCATTAATGAATGACAAACCTATGACTTAATGTGCCTGGGACAGGACACAGAATAGTGTAAACTGTGCCTCACTGAAAGAAAGCTCACACTAATTGAGATCCAGATTTACATAGAAAAGCGTGGCTTGTTAAACCGAACCCACGTAGCATTTATTGTGGGTAACAACAGATAAGGAGTTTTAATAACATAGAATAGTGAACATAAAAGTGTGATTTTCCAGACACAAAAAATGGATGACAAAGTTGAAAACTTTTAGGGCAGATTGAAATTAGAGAAAGAAAGTAGCATACTAAATATACTTACTGGCCAGTTCGTTAGGTATACCTGGTCAGCAACTGAGCTACTCACCTAGCTACATGTCTTTAACATCAAACAAGATTTATTTGTCACGTACACAATCACACAGAGTACAACTTGTAGTGAAATGCTTGTGTCCGAGCTGCGGACAGGCTGCAGATGTAGCCGCACCATTCCATGGCTTGGTTTTTTAGCGGGGGGGGGGTCTAGCCAAGACCCTTACTAGATACCAGACGGGAATTAAACTTGCAACTCCTACTCCAAAGGTGTGTAGTATTACCACTACACTATCCAGTTGCTTTAGGGATGCGGAGATGGTCAAGACACCTGCTGAAGTTCAAATCAAGCATCAGACTGTCTTAATGGGCAACAAAGAGTGAGTGTTGAAGTGAGGGCTCAAAAGCAGAAAAATTAAGAGGCAGAGTTCAATCAATCAATCAATCAATCAAAGCTTTATTCGCCACATGCAGGTTGCCCTGCCCCCCCCCCCCCGACCTTACAGACACAACACAGACATTACATGGGGATAGAAGTCGGAGATCGGTAGCGTTACATAAAAACACTGACATATACACAACAATGGGAAAGTACAAGAGGAAAAAGAGAGACCTCTACTCTGCTTCCATGGTAGGACAGCATGAGAACAGGAAACAAAAAACAGTTCAATAACAGAAGGTAAGCTATTTATGTGACTGATTAAAATCCCAAAACACAAACCCAAACCAGACACAAACCCTCCCAAAATAAAGAGTAACAAAGTCAGTAGTTTAGGAAACAAACAGAGAAAGAGTATGATGAAACAAAAAACTGCGTATACAACAAGGTACCAAGTGGAGGGAGCTGGGGCAGACAAGCACAAGCATAGACAACCTATATAATTGACTGAGACAAGACTCTCTTCCAGACACTAAACCAAGGAACAATGTACATTTCAAATTCCTTTAATTTTAAATATGTTTATATTGTCTATCCAGATGTCTATTCATATTAATGTACAGAATTCACCTGCTTGCTGCTACTACTGCACATTCACCCAATGTATATACTATATATATATATATATATAATGTTCTTCCTCTACCCCCCCCCACACACACACACACACACACACACACAATTTTTGCACATGTCGAGGAGCGTGTCAGGCTACATTTCACTGTGTGTTATACTTGTATAACTATGCATGTGACAAATAATGAACCTTGAACCTTGAACCAATCCAATTGGTCAGGGGAGGAAGTAAAACTAACACACAGGACACAATACGAGATAACATGCAGAATTACCAAAGATAAAACAGGAAATGAGAATCAACAACTAAACAGATAAATATGAAAAAGTGATCAGTTAACAAGCTAAGAATCAAATAGAAAACATAAACCCAACTAGAAAATTGACAAATTTGGACATTACTGCTAAAGACCCAGCACTGTGACACAGAATGATGTCATGCTGCTGGTAGCATCAACTCAAATAATCACTCGTTACAACAGAGGTATGCAGAAGAGTATCCAAACATGTTGAGCCTTGAAGCAGATGTGCAGAAGACCACACCAAATGCCAATCTGTCAGCAAAGAACAAGAAACTGAGACTACAATTAACAACAAAGTAGGGTCTATTTGACTTTCTATCTACAGGTCAGGCTGGGGATGATGTAATGGTGGGGCCCATCTGTACCAACTCAGCCTTCCTTGCAAATGCTACTGACCGAATCCATTCCTTTATAACACAGTGTACACATCTTTTAATTGCTGCTTATAGCAGGACAACACACCATATCACACAGCTCGCATCATCTCAAACCTGTCCCGACATGACAGTGAGGTCACTGTACTCATATGGCCTTCACAATCACCAGATCTCAATCCAGTAGAGCATCTTTGGGACGTGGCAGAATGGGAGATTTGCAACATGGATGAGCAGCTAAAAAAATCTGCATTGTTATTGTGATGTGATCGTCTCAATATGGACCAAAATCTCAGAGGATTGTGTCCAGCATCTTGTTGAATTAAAACCACAAAGATTTCTGGCAGTTTTGAACTAAAAAGTGGGTGCAACCTGGTACTGGCAAGTGTGCCTAATAAAGTGGCCAGTGACTTATTGTGGCTTTATGTATCCGAGACAAAATTCATAAACAGAAAATCAAAACTTTTGCAAACTTTAGAAAGTTTTTAAACTTTAATATCTAAAAATCGAAACTCAAACAGCCATTCCAATGTTTGTTGGTCTTCCTGCCAGAAATGCAAAAAATAAATCGAGACTGCAACTAATTTTAATTTCTAGGTTTATAGGGGGGGTTGGCTGTACAAATGCCAATAAATAAATCAATAAAAAAAATTTGAAATTGAAAATAGGAAAGTCATTTTTTTTCCTCCGCCTGTTTGCGGATTCAGATTCGCTGCCAACATTCTGTTTCCAAAACTGCAGCAATGTTGCACATTTCATCAAAACTTGGACCAATTTAGTTTGGAGGAGTTCACATGCCCGTCTTTTCTCGACATGTCATTTCTCGATGTGTCTGTTCTTCATATTTAATCTAAGGGACAGAGTACAGCCTTTTACTTTTCACGGTGATTAAAGTGCATCACATCTGTGTGACTAGAAATATGACAGTTTCAGTGTAGCTACAAGCATGGGTGGTTACTGAAAGAGAAAATGAGTTTTTCGCAGAGAAATAAATTGAAAAACCTGATATGGAATAAGACAAATTGTCATGAACCGAAGTTCAGCGCACAAGCTGGACCCAGAAGCAGAGCCAACACACAGGAGTACGAGAAAATAAACTTTATTTTAACTGAAGGTGTCCCGGGAGGGTAGAAGGAAAACACGCGTGAAACTAGAAAAACCAAGGGACCGGGAGATGAGTCGCGCAGGAACGCCGAAAACGGGACTGTGGGAGGCTGCAACAGAAAAAGGAAAAGAATTATTGGGGCGCGGGGAAATAGCAGCATACGTGGGGGAAGAGTAGGAGTCTTACGATGACAGCGGGGCCGTGGGAGCCGGAGGGAGGGGTGAGGGTCCGCGGGGGAGCTCCAGGAAAGTCGAGGTGGCGAGTACTGAAGGCGATCCAAATTCCAGACGGGCAGGTGGACAGTCAGGTGGCTCAAAAAACACGCCGAGTTGTTATCTGAGTGCACAGGACAGAATTAGCGCTAGTTCAGACAGATGAGTTTTCACAATCGCTTTCCTGCAGGTGTACGTTACCGCTGTGAGACGACTACGGACCGGCGTGGAGCAGCAGGCTGGGCTGGATCAAATAGTCCACCTGATGATCGCCTGGGATGGGGTGCAGGTGTGGAGTTAACAGCCACGCCCGTGGGCGTGGGCATCCCATCAGCACCTCGGACGCCGGGCCGCGGTGACACAAATATGTCAAATTGCTACTCTTTGGGCTGGCCACATTAGTAAGAACTCATATTATAGGTGCTCTCTTGGTATCAAGACTGCAGCAACTGTACCCAGTTTCATTACAACAACTGGATGTTAGAAGGGTTTGTGCTATATTTAAAAGAGGGGATGACCTGACTTTAGGTTGTACAGTCTTAAGTCTGAAAGGGGAAATGACACAATCACAGTGAACAAAGAAAAGGATTGCAAGATGAAGACAGAAATGAATGAAAATGGGTTTTGACAGATTTTTCCAAGCATAGAAGAGGCAACCTGCAAATAAATGTTTTGCAATATCACTTTTAAAGCCAAAAGCTGTGACTGACTGCTTCAGAAAACTATTAAACTATTAAATTACTTCAACATGTCTGCTCTTGTGATTTGTTCCTTTTAATATTGACAAATTGTTGTGGAAAGAACGGAATAATAATAAAAATTGCATCAATTAACCTTCAGAGTTGTGATGGGTGAAACAGGTTGCTGCTGCTGCAAGAGGAAAACACACAAAGTGGTGTTAAGCCTCCATTAAAGTACCAAAGATATCAGAAATCAACATGACTAGAATTTGTGTCTGCAAAAATGTTCCGTGCATGACATTTCAGTTCCCTCCCAAAACTCATTTAAGATTTCACTTGTAGATGATGTCACATACATCAGACTACACGAGACTATTTGTGTAAATCACTTTAGCTCACAACCGAAGAAGCAAAGAACTCCCGAGCCACCCTCCCCCATAGGCACTTCCTCTGTTTTAGTTACAACCTTGAGATGAGAGCGTATGGGTCCCTGAGGAGATACTTTAGGAGGGGTCGTTATCATTTTTGGCAGTCCTCCCATGTAAACCCTCAAAGGCCCTCCTCCATATTCATCAGGGTGATTATGTGCTGACCTCCGTCTGCTGTTAATCCAGAAGTATGCCCACCAGGCAGGTATCATGGAGGAGGGTGAGCAAACCTGACACCACGACCAATTAGGTGTCTATAACAGAAAGACGAGAGAGAGAAGAGAGAGTAATAAAAGGACTGGATACGTACCGCATACCTCGTCTTTTTAATTTGGAACAATAAAAATGGTGGACTGAGAATGGCTGAGAACTAGGAGACTTCTTTTTCTGTGGAAAAACAACAAATTAAAGACCCAAATGAACGTCCATTGTGTAGAAATAAAAATGATTTTGAAAAAAAAAGTAATGCAGTTTTCATTAACATAACAGGGAAAGTTTTTTGTCACATCTCCAAAATTGGAAAATGGTGATTTCACTGATGGCATATTACAATAACAAACATGATTAAACTTTCTGAATGGTTTTGTGGGACAGGCATTTCAAGCAAGAATATTAATTTCATTGGAAGTATTCAACTGTTTAACCCACTGCATCAAATGACTCTTCATGATTGTGATAAAACTGTGACGTAGCTTTTCCTTTCAGAGTTTATTTTTCTGACGGAGCTCTGCTCATTTGTCTCTCTATCAGTAACTATTTCTCCACCTTTTTCATCCATCATTCTGAGTCTGATGGAGGAATTCAAATATATAGACAGGTGACAACAAACCAAAAATTAACACATCAAGTCCAACTCAGATGTTGGGCCAACACTTTACCCCCGAAGAATATCAATGTGTTGCCAAGCTGTCAAAATGCAGACTTAAAGCAGAGCATTAACTTTTCTTTTAATTTGTCACCCATCTGCGTGAAAAACACTTTCTCAACAGCTGGGATTTGGTTCATATACACTGATTATAGAGCGCACATCTGCATCATTTGAAGGAGACATTTTTAGATGCAGTGTGAATGAAGCCGCTCACAGAGTCAGACACATATAGAGCATATCACATCTTACTCCCCAAAATAAATAAATAACAGGAAACATAGTGGGAAGTTGTCAGCTGTTGACAGATGTGTCAGCTGGATCAATGCTCAGCTACACCATTGAACCATTATTAAGAACACTAACACCCCAAAGGCTTTAAGCATCCAGAGATGGAGAACCAAAGGGAATGTTGGAGAGACTGAAGGATCACTGTGCATCAAATTAACGGCCCCATTATTCAGGTGCAATACTGCTGCATTATTAAAGCCTGAGAGCACCTTGTTCATGTCAAGCTCAATTATGGGTATGTGTGTTCCTTCCAAGAGTGTAATTAGTGGTGTAACCATGGAAAGTACAGCTTAAAAATATTATCTGTACATTGTAAATATTCATTAGGCTGTCACTCAAAATACAGATGCAGGTTGGCTGACCACCAATCATAGGAAAAACACAAATTTAAACCTACTTCAAAAGCCTTATATCAAATCATATAGCTAAAGCAGATGTAAAGCTACATCAAAGGGTGGTTGTCAGTAGGACTGAAGTGAAAAAAAAAAGCTAGCTGAATAATTTATTCATAAGCTGTCTCTGCCTCGTACTCTGTATGCTTCGTGCGTTGGTTTTACTGAACACAGGTTGTTTCGTTATGGATGTGAGGTGCTGATTTTACATGTGTGAGCTGTTTTATCTGCTCGTCTCACTCTCTTGGGACAGGAACTGATACTTACCTGAAAGAAAAAGCCTGCCATCAGGGTGAAAATGTTTTACGTTGAAGCAAAAATAGACACAGATATAATAGACAAAACTAGACATTAAGAAACAATTGTATTTTTAATTTATTAGTTTGTCAGTATTTGTAGTTTATTATCCAAACCACACTGGAAGCCATTTGAATGCACTTTTTTCTTGGTTTGAACTTTGGCAGGCTGTCCCAACCTTGTCTGCAGGTCTAAATGCACTGAATTGCTGGCGGGTGATTGGCTGATTAGATAACCATGTTAATGAACATTACAGGTGCATCCAATAAAATGGCTTGTGAGTGTACGTCAACACTAGGAATCAGGTGCTTTTTGCTTACATAAGAGACAGCAGTTTGAGTCCTGCAGAGCTGATACTTTTACACTTATGCCTGTGATTTTCATTTGCAGATCAGTTAGATTTATCCCATAAAATAAAATAAAAAATAATTAATTAATTAATTAATTAAAAAGAAAAAAAATAGACCTCAAAATTAGACATCACAATGCGTTCACTCAGACATGCATCGTGCCAACATAAAAAAATCCTTCAGTATTTTAGATTTAGTATATTTTAGAAGCTGTTGCATATTTTGGCTGTTTTGCTGTGGATGCTGCAGATCTCACCAGCAGGGTGAGGGTGGGAGGGGTCGTGTATGATGTTATTTGTATGGTCAGGCAGCACTCTTGCGCAATGTACTGCTGTGAGAAAGTGGAATCCCAATGAGGTGAGCTCTTTTCATCTGGCACAAAAAGTCCAGGTGCTGCTGACCACTCTGTCCTGGTCTTTTTCCAGTATGATGTGACTGGGACTCAGTGTCTGTTATCTGTACTCCAGTAGCTTGTGGTTACCGCTGATTATCTCCTGATGTTGATCAGTGTCACAGTTTTGCAATGCAAAACCAGCAAACAACTGTTGACGTTCAGTGTAAAATCCACGTTTTATTGACACAATCATATTCGCTTCTTAATTCTCCAAATGTGTGAAACCAGATTGTCATGCTTATCTCAGAAAATTGTCAATTAAAAGGTTATTTCAGATAGTGTTTTATGCAATAAATGGCTTTTCTGCGTGACTACCGAGAAGAAAGAAAGATTCAAAATAAGATGATGGCTTTGTGGAGCTGATTTCTCCTCAACATAAATGAGCATAAATGAGTGAGTGTTTAAACGCTTTTCTCATTCTTAAATGAGGCTCTGTCATCTCAGCACATCCCAATAATAATGATAATAAAATGCACATTTTTCTCCATCTCTCAATGCAGAAATAATGAACTACTGAAATAACATAAGAGTCAAAAGAAAAACAAAAGTGCGACAGTCTAAAATGTGTTATTTCCCAACCTACACAGGATTATTTGTCTTGGATTGAGTTATTCATTATAAGAAAATGATGGTTTCTCTCTGATCAGACAAATTATGATATTTGAACAGAAAACACAAATAAAAAATGTATTTTCATTTTAAAACTCAACTTAAACACAAAAATCCAACAGTACAATCTACTTGGATTCCAGCCACTGATTATGTTTTTTTCTTTATTTAAAACTAATGCAGTCCATTTAAAATTCACCTTTGCTTTGGAGTACAGATTCAATAACCCTGATCTCCAGGGACTCACCAGTCTATGAATGATAATCACTTGTAATTAAAGCTCACTTGAGTTTCTCCTTTTCTGAAAGTGGAAGGTGGAATCAGCGTGCTCGGCATCCACCGAAGCCTTTGAAACCAACACCAGGATTAAATCGCTGGTCTGAAGACACTAAACAACTCAGTTAAAACTGCCCGAGTCCATTCAGTCTGCTGATTTGCAGCAGGCAGGTCCTGTCTGAGATAACTGCCCTGTGGAAAATGTATATTCTCTGCTTCATGTCTAATGCTTAAGTACCTGTCCAGTTTAATCAGTTGGTGAAGAGTGAATCATGGGAAGTGAACAAGTCTGTCTGCTGAAGCACGTAGTTTTGAATTTGCTGATAATAATAAATGGATTTCAGAGATCTTGGAAGGAAAACTGTACTTTCCTACATATTATTAACATTATTAGTTAATATTTGCTGACTGATTAACTGACAGCAAACATGTGAATGTGTTGATTGCAAAAACTTATCTGTCATTACTAGGATAATTGGATGTTAGCTCTTTAGCTGTCTGTCACCTTCTTACACCTGAAAACACCCATTAGAATTCTTTTATCGCAGATCTTTGCTTGTCAGGTGGAAAAACCTCTGTGTGGTAATTAAAATTTAAAAATACTCACATCATTAATTAATTTTAATTTCTAAAGTAGTGGCTAGTGCTGGTCAGACTAAGAAAAGTTTAATAATGAAGCATGAAGTTCTAATTAAAGGTCCAGTTTTGTCTCAGAAATTTAAAAGAAGATTAATTCTACTCTCATTTCCATAAAAGATTCACCAGTACGAGCGTCTCTAATACTCAACAGACTGCATTTTGAATCTTGTTTAGTGACGCCCCTCTATGAACTGATGATGATTGCTTTGAGCTTTTGGTAAACTAAAGCAATACATGATAATCAGTGAGCTTTGGAGATATTATTACATTTTGCTTCCAGTCTTCATGCCGAATTTCCTGGCAGCAATAGGAATCAGGGTTCAGATCTACTTATGAGAATTTGTGTGTCGTCCCCCCCAAGCTTGCATAGGTTTCCTGCATGATCTTCAGTTTCTCTTACCACATGAAGCATGCTAGATGAACTCTCCTATCGATCCCACTGGGATAAATATTATGCAGCTCTCCCAACGCTTGCTCAGCTTTAATGCACACATATGAATTTCTAATGCACTGCGCTGTTAAAACACATTATTCAAAGCATCGAAAGAGTAACTGATCACCCCTTCATAGCACTCTCAAATAAAAAGAAGCTTCCATCAGCTGCTCCCTTGCCACAAGGGGTCGCCATAGTGGATCGCTCTGCATATTTAAATATGAGATGCCCTTCCTGACGCGACCCCAAAGGGGATGGGTGCTGTCATCTTTTTTTGATGCTATTTACTATCAGAATAATGTGGCAGCTGAGTTACCCCAGTTCCAATCCATGCCCATACCATCACTCATTCTGTTTGTGTGTTCATGTGGAGGGTTCGCTACATTAAGTGCTGCTCAAAATCAAGTAGCTTTAAGTGGAAATGGGTTACAAAGCCCTCCAGCCACACTCTGTGGAGGTGGAGGCTCCTGTTTTGTGTCACTGAAAGAAAATGGTGCACACTCAAAGATATAGTGTTGTTATTCCAGAAGGACTGGCTCAGTAATATATAAAAGATAAAACAAAATTTAAAAGAAAGAAGCAATGTCTTGTGGCAATCAGTACAAATAACAGTAAATAAAAACTCTGATTTGCCAGAGGCAGAAGACAATGTTTATTGCTACGGTGGTAATACAGATTATATCCTGTGGCTATTTCAAAGAGACTCATAAATAAAAATATTGAATGTAAACACAAGTTATATAATAGCCTCAGATAAAAAGACTGTTACTTCATTCATTCAGTGTACCGTTAGGGAGGATATTAACTTTTTTTTTTTTTTTTGCTTATTTTTCCAAATTTTCTTCAAAGTTCTTTTTTTAAACAGAGTTTTATTGGAAGGTATCACAAGACTTTTTTTTAAAAAAAAATCTTGTAACTTGTGCATGTGACTTTAAAAATGTGCCATATATGCAGGCATTTATTTATAGGAGCATTCCTTTCAGGTACTCATACTAGCACATTTGGCAAATATCACACATGAATCCAGTCCCGTTTCCTAGGCAACGGCTTCATTCCATTTGATGAAAGAGTTGTGCTCAGCATTAAACCTTGTTTGGTATCAAGATCTTCCCCTTTCTGCTGAAGTACTTGCAGGTCTGGCAGCTGGTGTAAACAGGGACAAAGAACAGTGACATTGAAACCACACAGAATCATCAGCAGAGGTGATCGTGCTGCCTGGATGTGCTGAGATCCATCGAAAGTTAGGTCCAACTAAACCCCTGAACACCTGACTCCTGTAAGTCTTTAGTAACATTTTATATTATCTTAGTGTTTATTTTAAAGAGAGGATGTGATGCTTTTCAAATTTTGAAACATCCTGCAAAACAAATTGAAGTAAATTAACTTTTCAACTATCTTTTCCCCATGGTGCACCACTACAAACTCATCTTAGTTCCTCGAGTTGCCAAATCCCACTTTAGCCCCTGACTGTACTCATTTTTCAGTTTTAGTGTGGATGCAAAGTCACACCAAATTTTGAAACTTGAAATAAAGTTTATATTCTCATCTATTAATATTAAATTAATCCACCACAAGGTCCAGTTAGCTTTGCACAAATAGCTGTTAGAAATGTCCTCCAAAGGATTACTTTGTACTTTTATACTTTCAGTCAGAACTTCTTCATTTTTACTTGAGTAAAGTAGTTGAATTAGTAAATGTTCAACTTTTACCACATTATCTCTAGAAATCTTAAACAAGCCCCCCCCCCCCCCCCCCCCCTTTAATATTTACCACTTGTAAGCAATATAATTCAAGTGAATACATGAAAAGTTTCATGTATTCACCATTGATAGTTTTGTTGTCATAAACTGGGTATGGGAGCACTGTGTACTTTACAAATTATGAAAGACCACTAAAGTGTTAAATGCTCCAGGCCACTGATGACTAGTCAGATACTTTGAAGTCAGTGTTTATGACTAGCCTGATTTCCACTGACTGGCCTGAAGAAATTCATGTAGGTCCACCGGAAAGCCATTTTGGGATACTGACTGAATTTATGGAATACAATATTTGCTTGATAAAGGGTACACTTTTTACATTTTTATATATAATTGTTATTGTTATTTTGCTGTTTTTATAAAAAGTAACAATAGATGACAAGGATCAAGAAAACATGAAAAAACTATTTTGTTCAAAAAAACTAAAGCTAAATTTGCTTTTGAGCAGGTAACAGACAGAACCTCGAATGATTGGAGGTTCCTGCTTTTGTCTGAAAAAAACAAGGGTGACCCTGAGCTAGCCAATATATGTTACCCTAACCTTTGGCTAAAAGTCTTTACTTTGAAAAATAAATACTTTAACACAAATAAGTTTGGTATGAAATATATTCTAATAATTAAAAATGGAGAGGTTAGTGTTTATGACCTTCACAACAACCATTCACCAACGACTGCCCTTTTAAACATGCAGCAGGAATAAAAATCATAAAGCATTTATTAACAATATTATTGGCTACTGCTTTATGTGTCATTGCAGAGTGTTGGTACAGTTCACACTGCCTGTCTGTGACACATAATGTTATTAGTTCCACCTCTGCTTTTTCTTGCTATGACAGGCCAGAGAGTCTTCCATGAAAAGGTTCATTGTGTTTGTGGTCATGCTTTGTTAAAGGATCCCTGTTTGGACAGAGAATTTAGGTTTAGACGTTTACTTCTGGCCTAACTGTCCGGGGTCCATTTAAGCTGATTTACTCTGAAGCTTTGTGTCATTAAGCATACAGAATGTGACTGACGGCTGCAGATTGCATGCCTGATGGGATGCGGTCAGTGCATGCGTGGTTGTAATTGAGTGAACTCTCACCTGCCTTAGCTGAATGTGTTGCTCTGTGTGTGATTAAGATGTTGGATGTGGTATTTGGCAGTTCACACTTACTCTCCAATGCTACAGTCACACTTTGGAAAACAGTGGCTGGAAACCAAAATTATTGTGAGAGTGTGATATGAATTCCCAATCTTGTTCAGAAATGGCAAACAGGTCTGTGATGACGTGCAGTCGCCTGGCATCTTCAGACAGACTTTAGTTCTTCAAGATGACAATAATATGGCAAAAAGACAAGAGTGTTTCTGCTATCAGTTTGCAACTTAAAACAACAATTAACTGTGATTATAAATAAATAAATCAGCAAAAATCACAAATCAGTTGTGTTTACCTACACAGAAATTCTCGTTAACTGCTTACATTCAGAGTTCAGCCAGGACCTCATAGATTTAAAACATACATTAAAAAATGAATCCACAAATCAGTGTCCTGCTGTAAGACACTGAATGAACTACAAATTGATTTTAGAAATTTAACTAGAATAAAACCAGTCAGCAATCAGCTGATTCCCATATTGCAAAGAGCTGCATCAAAGAAAAGTTGTGCTCACTGGTGCAAACTGACTCAGATTGACTGACACTGTGTCTGCATTTGTAAATTAGATCACAATTATTTGCAAACCTCTTCCTGTCAGAAAGTGACTGCAGTCCAACTTGGATCGCAATTGTTTGGAGACAGGTTGCCTCCCAGAAAGTGACCTATACACTTGCCTTGCTTTTGGAAATATTTGTCATGGCAACTATTTGTAATTGGTTTACACATCATGGTAATCATGATGTAACTGCATTTTTTTTTTTTTTGTATACAACAAGGTTACTGTGCTATTTTTATTCGAGTAGGACTGAAACATAAAACATCAAAACAGTTAATACACGCTCAGACAGGCTCTCTTCAAACCCCCACAAGAAAAGCTGTCCAGCATTGTGTGGGCGTGTCTCAACATACTTATTACAAATACTACTAATCAACGTCCTGACAGCAGCTGCAGCAAAAGCAAGATGAAAATAATCAGTGAGTAGGGTCTGTATTACCTAAACAAAATTTTCAGTCTTCATTAGATGTCTCACATTCTGGTAGATATATCATTATAATCCTCTCATTGGATATGGAGATTTTTTTTGGATGCTGAGGGGGTCATGTGGTCCTTTCATAAAGGAAGGAATAAAAAAATATATTAAACTCTGTGACAAACATCTGCTCGAGAAGTTTTATGTGCTACTTTTTCCACTGGCTGAGCAACCCCTTGGATATAGCTAAAACTCACCTGGGTGCATTCTGCCTTAAGCAGCAACTGTAAGGCCATTTTAATTAGTGGGAATGAATTATTGGGCTATAATGTATCAAGGAGCAGACTCTTAAAATAGAGACATTTTAAATTTTCTTTTTCCCTTTTTTTTTAGAAGTGACTCTTAAGGTCAGCATGAATAAAGTCTTGGGTATAATTGTGAATTAAACACATGCAGAAAAGGAGAAGAGACTTATTTCCTGCAGTGAACAAAGAGTCCTCAAAAAATATGTTCTAATATAAAAGTAGGAGTTCAGCCTGAATTACCACGCTTGTGTAAATAATGGTCCGTTCTTTTGTTTTAACCTTTAATGGATGGGTGGGGCTGGGTGACCACAATGCAAAATACAAAAAGTGCCAGTGAATGGAGACAATAACAGGATAAGTGCTTGAATGTCAATTTCCCTGTGTCTGACAGCTTAGCTGATGGTATCGGATTTATGGAATAACTCCCACATGAATGAAAACACACTGTGACTTCATTTGCAGGTCAATTTAGTGGAGTTAATAACTGTTTGCACCTGCAATTAACTGCTGACCTCTCGGGCCCCCTAAATGGGTTTCACGTGTTTCACTGACAGTCTGAATAAATTTCAAAGTAGATCTCCAATACAAGAACACAAAAAAAATCATGTGTGTGTGTATATATATATATATATATATATATATATATATATATACACACAAATTGTATTAAAAGCTCCACCATTCTTTTGACTGCTTGTTGCCCTTAAAATTACAGATGGACAGTCTGATTGGTCCAAAGTAGGGTTGAGTGCATTTCGCATTTGAATCAATACTAAAACTTTTTATGTATTTACAACATTTTCTACACCACACCAGCAGCTTTTGTCGCTGTCTGGAAAAGTCTGTGAAACTGACATTACTGTCAGTTTTGGTATACTACAGTACTAAATAGTAATGTCATTCTCGGTTATGGTTATGTATTAACATTGTGGACATATTGTCTTAAAATTTCAGAGAAGCCACTGTAAAAATACGTTTAATTAATTACCTGAAGAAAACGTTGAGGAAGCTAGCAATGTTTCACTAAGGATTTTAAAAACGTAATCATCCTTTGGTCCATCCTTTGGTTCGTATGCAGGTGTGCTAACTGCAGGTCTTGAGGGGAATTTGGGTTACAGCCACTCAAAAACAGTACAATCTTCAGGTCGGTAAGTGTTGTAATGAACTTTCAGATCAGATGTGTCTTGCTTAAACCCCATTATGTTCTAGTACCAAAGTTTAGCAACAATAGATTTAGTGTAAATTGGTACTTAGTAGTGCAGATGTAAATCAGTCAGTACCCACTAAAAGTTCACTGCCCATCCTTGGCAGGGAGTGCTTTGGGGTTGTTATGGTGGTACAGTGGTTAGCACAACAATAACAAGGTTCTAGGTTTGCACCTCTTGGGTGTAGATTGTGTGTTCTTTGTGTGTCTCCACCAAAGACACATGGAGGACCACTGTCTGAAGCATTTAGAGATAGAGGGTGGTATGAGCATGAATTCCCTTTCTCTGTATTAGCAATTTGATGATCTGGCAACCTGTTCCCAATGTCCCCGCACAACCTTGAACCTAGATATGTTTGCAGTAAAAAGGATTAATGTGGGTATATGAAGAAAAATTAGAAACAAACTAAAGGACCAGCCGACTAAATTGATGCTTTTTGCTAAATTTAACTGTAAATTGGTTCTCATTCTAAAGTGTTAGCTGTTTTCTTACAGATTAAAAAACACACAGCTGATTGGGTTTTTTTTTAAGACAAATTATACAGATCCCAGTTGCAGAAAGCCTCTTCAAATGGCTCCTGTTCAAATTGAAAGATCTGTCTCACATAAAACCTGTGATGAAATTTCACGGACTAGATTCCAAGAATTCAGAAAAATAAAATTGGCAGAATAATTTATGATAAAAGGCCGAAACATCCTGCAAAGCTGAGGCACACAACTGATGATGTGTCCTGCTGGTAAAGCTTCCAGGCTTCCTCATAGTAGCCATCCCTCAGGCTACTTATGTTTAAGCTTCAAAGTTACTGTCAAACTGACTGTGAACACTGTACTTTTAAATTCTATATAGTGATTTTAGATGCAAGTAGCTAGTAATACCAGCTCAGAAAAAGTCCTGGGTTTTGATTCAGGTTGGAGGCTTTTTGTGTGGAGTCCTGTGTCTGTATGGTAAATAGACTGGTTCTTACATAGCACTTTTTCCACTCTACCTGAGCACTCCAAGAGCTTTATACAACACGCCTCATTCTCTATACTTAAATGTGTTTCTGTCTTACATCACACAGGCTGAAGTTAGTAGCTTGCTCAGGGATCTTTGGCATGCAGAACGGAGCAGGGATCGAACCACAACCTTCCAATTAGTAGATGACCCGCTCTAACTCTGTCCTCCAGTTTGGCAGTGCAATCAAAAGACATTCTAATTAGGTGATTCTAACTTGGCCACAGTGTGAATGGTTTGGTGACCTGTCCAGGCTCTACCCTGCCTCTCACTCTATGACAGCTGGGCTGGGCTCTAGCCTTAAGGAGTATTTTTGAAACTATATACTGGCGCCATCTTGTCTCTTGAGAAGATGATTGTTTTTTTCAGTTGATTTCAATATGTTTTTAACATTCATAAACAGTGAATAAACAGTACACATGACCAAACTACGGGAGAGTTGTAATGTTGGAAACTGTGATTTTAATCACTTAGGCAGCTTTAATACTGGACACATTAAAGTGTGATTAAATCCTTAATAGAGCGAAGCAGTCAAAAGATAGAAAAGGACAACAGTACTGTTAAAGGTGGGTTTTATTCTATCGAAAAAACAGTAAACTCCCGTGTCTAACTTCAACAGCAAAAACCAGAAATATTTACAGCCTGCTACTAAAACCAGTTTGATGCTAAGAAGAATATCTCCTCTTCATAACAAACACTGCATGTGGTGCTTTTTTTTTCACTAAACTCATCCACCTGGTGTCTGGACAAAAACAGTAAGTAGCCTGTCAGTGTCTTGCAGGGCCTTAACTGCACTGCTGTGAATCATAACACTGGATGTCAGTTTGTTTATGCTGCATGTACCTTTTGGAGTATTTCTAACAGCTCGTCTGACTAATACTGTGGGTTGCTGTGTAGTACAGACAATCCAAGAACTGCGTCGGCTTCAGTGAGTGAAATTCTAGTGTTTTCAGTATCCATTACTTATCCATTACTAACCATAAATTAGCTGCTATGTGTCTTGTGTTGTCCCTGCAAAGCTTATGATGTAGCTCGTTGCCCAAGATAACTAGCATTAGCTAGTAAATTAGCACTCCACCCTTTCATTCATATAAGGTAATTAAAAAGCCCCAACTGGCAGCAGCCAACAGGCCAATGGCCAAAACTAAGATCACCATATTCTTCTTTTATAATCTTTATAACTCAGATCTGCTTGCAGTGACTTTATTTTTTTATAACCATTCGTTTAATTGACTGTGTAACCTATTGCTGACAAATTCTAAAAAGGAGAAGTATTTTCATAGACTTTCTCCAAATTTTAACCACTTCTCTATTGTAAAACCATTAACCCAGTTTGAGACCACACTTCCCCCATTTCTGTGTTTTGTTTTGTAGAGTTGTTGATGGGGCTAAAACAGTGGAGTGAAAATGGAAGACTGTTTCAACTAAAGTGTTGATCATGTAATTAAAAACTAGTTATACAGATGTTATAATTTGGACAGGATTTACCAGATAAGTAAATATACCGTGTATAAAACAAGACTCAATAATGTGTACTATTGATGTTTCTTAGCTTAAAGTAGTAATACTAGTAGGAATAAAATGTTTCAGAGCATTAAAACAGCAATTTAATCACTTGTTTCATTGCTGATCTGATCAAAAACAGGGGGACACAAGCACTGCAACATGTTAAGAGATGAGAGCCTCAACACAACAAAGCGCTGATCTGGGAATTGGTTTTATCTGAGGGTGGACACATGACTAGTTAACAAGGCATTTAACCTCCCCTACTGCCTTTTTTATTTTTATTTTTTTTATCTGCTTCCTTGATCTGTCATGCTCCAATATGTCTCTTGACAACTTGGAGAATCTCAGACTGTAACTGAACTCAGACACTCAGGAAAGAGATCAGAATTCAACTGACAGAAAACACGGGTCTATTTTTAGCAGCTGGACTGAATTTCCTAATCTCCTCAACTCCTGAATGAATAATGAACGCTATCTTGTTAGTAATATCACAAAAATAAAAACACACTCACATGATGGAAAGTAACGCCAAATGGCATCACACCGAGAGCTGATTATGTTTATTTAATTTTTTTAATGCAGCAAGTTGCGACCCCAGTGACCGTTATCATGCTGTCATATGCATCTCCCATCGAAACTAAAAAGAGGCTGTGAAAGAGGAGAGTGAAGCTGCTGAGTGTCTGATGGAGATAAGGGGAAATGACTGCGGCTGAGAGACGCCGTCCTTCAGCCTGTCACACCCTACACTGCCCATATTAATTAGGCTCTATAATTCATGAGCTAATGAGAAGCAGACACTTCAGAAAAGAGAGGAGAGGACTTTTTGACATCTCTTCTTCTGCTATCTGTGCACGATAACACAATGCTTTGCCTCGATGATATGATGGGCTGTCGATCCTTATCTATTTGTAAAAGTTTCTTTCTTAAACTTAAACTTGAATCACATTTATCCCTTTTAACAATCAAAGGTTCTTTCTAAGTGTCTTAAAATGTATTGCTTTTTTTTATAATCGCAGAAAGAAAGAACTGGGGGTTTGAAAAAATCTGAAATGTCTCTTCATTTCAGTGGGTTATACAGGTGTGGCCTGCCTGTCTTTGATAGGACAGCAGCTGGCAGGCTGCCACAGTGCCTACACAGCAGAGAATGAGAGACAAACTGGACTCAAGTGACATTTGTATCTGTGTTTACATGCTGTTTAATGTGCTTCAGCCGAGCAACTAATTAGCTATCTAGTCTGCAAAACTGTGCAGTATTCCCCAGTTAATATTTGTCTGGTTGTTCATACAACACAGTGAGGTAGGGGAACTGGGCATGAGTTCATGCTGTGAAACCTAAAAGTATTTACATTTTCATGGTTGATGATTTTTTTTCTTAAAGATACATGGGCACAAACTTCAATCAGAGACTGAAGGGACAGCTTGATGGCCAGGGATTGGGTGGTGCTGGTGCTGCTGGAGCTGCTACTGGGGAAAAGGGGGATGAACCTAACTCTTAAAATGGACCAAAGTGTTCCTTTATTCTATCAGTATCAAGTATTTAACAGAATTTTAGATGGCGGGGCTTTGATGCTTCTTACAAGCAGATGGAGCACAACTTTTCAGTCCAATTTTTGCTGTATTATGATAAAATTTAATTATTTATATAGAGCCAAATAAAACTAGAGTGACGTCAGGGCTCTTGAAAATAGTTGCATTTAGAACCACATATGCTACAGGTCTAATTTCCCCAAAGCATAACTTGTTTTCATTTTTGCTTCTTATTTTTTATTACTTTCAGCCATCTGCGATGCCCCTCGTGCTGTGTTGGAAGCGGCCCTTGCCTGCGCTTGCTGATAATTGGATGATATGGGAGAGATGCTGGCTGATGCCCCTCACCTGGGCTTTACAAGCTATAAACTGGTCCAGGTGTTCACTTGCTAGCTTTCTTATCTTTAATTTAAAGCAAATCCCACCCATTTATTGCACACTGACTCAAGGTATGTGACAAAGAGGGAGGACACACAAGACAGTAAAGACAAACAGTAAAGACAGTTAGAGTGAGTCAGATTAGAGAGCTTAGAGCTATTATAGCTGATGGTGCTCCCATGCCAGCCAGTTGTCTGTAAGCATAGGCCAGGACACCTAGAAGACAGTCGGAGGAATCTCGCTCAGCTGCGCGGTGTATTCACATTATGTAACTATAAATATTTTATTATACTCAGTTCTGCTGCCATCTATAATTTAATCCTTCTTTTTAAGTGAAAGTAAGGAAATGAAGGAAAAAGCTGGTGTAGTGGCCTTTAGTTTGATGTTTTAATGAGAAATCCCATATTAATTGCAGATGATTTTGGCAAAAGAACAGCTTTACTGTGTAGTATTGCAGGTTGATGGCTCAGTACTTTTTTGCGGCATAATGTCAATGCTATAACATGATGAACCTAAGATTAGCAAGATTTATACTTTTACTCATAAGAAAAGAAATGCTTCTTGGGATGAATGCAAAACACACTGTTAAATTTTAATGATGTCAACAGCAGCCTTGAGCCCATTGATTGTGAAACATTATTCCTTTGTGACTCTCTAACATTTGCCTTTACTGAGCTGGGTAATAAATATGGAGAAGGATTTTAACTTAACTATCTCTAGTGTTTTAATGAGTTGAGTGAAGCACTTTTCATCAATAGGTGTACATTTTACAGTCAGTGTACATGAACCAGCATGAATTCATTAATGAAGAACCATTTATTTTCTGCATTGATTGCTTATGAATCACCAGGAGGAAAGACGAACTAATGCACGCCTCAATGCAAAAACAAAACAGTCATCAATGCATCATGATTGCCATTATCGTGATTATGAAGTTAGTAACCATATTCATGAGTTTTTTACAGTGGTTTGTTATTTATTGTTTAGTTTTGATGCCAGTTTAGTTAGCAACAGCTGTTCTTGCCGTTTCCCATGACATTACATGATCATTATCATTAATGAATGACAAACCTATGACTTAATGTGCCTGGGACAGGACACAGAATAGTGTAAACTGTGCCTCACTGAAAGAAAGCTCACACTAATTGAGATCCAGATTTACATAGAAAAGCGTGGCTTGTTAAACCGAACCCACGTAGCATTTATTGTGGGTAACAACAGATAAGGGGTTTTAATAACATAGAATAGTGAACATAAAAGTGTGATTTTCCAGACACAAAAAATGGATGACAAAGTTGAAAACTTTTAGGGCAGATTGAAATTAGAGAAAGAAAGTAGCATACTAAATATACTTACTGGCCAGTTCATTAGGTATACCTGGTCAGCAACTGAGCTACTCACCTAGCTACATGTCTTTAACATCAAACAAGATTTATTTGTCACGTACACAATCACACAGAGTACAACTTGTAGTGAAATGCTTGTGTCCGAGCTGCGGACAGGCTGCAGATGTAGCCGCACCATTCCATGGCTTGGTTTTTTAGCAGGGGGGGGGGGTCTAGCCAAGACCCTTACTAGATACCAGACGGGAATTAAACTTGCAACTCCTACTCCAAAGGTGTGTAGTATTACCACTACACTATCCAGTTGCTTTAGGGATGCGGACATGGTCAAGACACCTGCTGAAGTTCAAATCAAGCATCAGACTGTCTTAATGGGCAACAAAGAGTGAGTGTTGAAGTGAGGGCTCAAAAGCAGAAAAATTAAGAGGCAGAGTTCAGTCAATCAATCAATCAATCAATCAATCAATCAAAGCTTTATTCGCCACATGCAGGTTGCCCTGCAGTGAAATGGGACCCCCCCCCGACCTTACAGACACAACACAGACATTACATGGGGATAGAAGTCGGAGATCGGTAGCGTTACAGAAAAACACTGACATATACACAACAATAGGAAAGTACAAGAGGAAAAAGAGAGACCTCTACTCTGCTTCCATGGTAGGACAGCATGAGAACAGGAAACAAAAAACAGTTCAATAACAGAAGGTAAGCTATTTATGTGACTGATTAAAATCCCAAAACACAAACCCAAACCAGACACAAACCCTCCCAAAATAAAGAGTAACAAAGTCAGTAGTTTAGGAAACAAACAGAGAAAGAGTATGATGAAACAAAAAACTGCGTATACAACAAGGTACCAAGTGGAGGGAGCTGGGGCAGACAAGCACAAGCATAGACAACCTATATAATTGACTGAGACAGGACTCTTCCAGACACTAAACCAAGGAACAATGTACATTTCAAATTCCTTTAATTTTAAATATGTTTATATTGTCTATCCTGTAAAATAGTCAGATGTCTATTCATATTAATGTACAGAATTCACCTGCTTGCTGCTACTACTGCACATTCACCCAATGTATATACTATATATATATATATATATATATATATATATATATAATGTTCTTCCTCTACCCCCCCCCCCCCCCACACACAATTTTTGCACATGTCGAGGAGCGTGTCAGGCTACATTTCACTGTGTGTTATACTTGTATAACTATGCATGTGACAAATAAAGAACCTTGAACCTTGAACCAATCCAATTGGTCGGGGGAGGAAGTAAAACTAACACACAGGACACAATACGAGATAACATGCAGAATTACCAAAGATAAAACAGGAAATGAGAATCAACAACTAAACAGATAAATATGAAAAAGTGATCAGTTAACAAGCTAAGAATCAAATAGAAAACATAAACCCAACTAGAAAATTGACAAATTTGGACATTACTGCTAAAGACCCAGCACTGTGACACAGAATGATGTCATGCTGCTGGTAGCATCAACTCAAATAATCACTCGTTACAACAGAGGTATGCAGAAGAGTATCCAAACATGTTGAGCCTTGAGGCAGATGTGCAGAAGACCACACCAAATGCCAATCTGTCAGCAAAGAACAAGAAACTGAGACTACAATTAACAACAAAGTAGGGTCTATTTGACTTTCTATCTACAGATCAGGCTGGGGATGATGTAATGGTGGGGCCCATCTGTACCAACTCAGCCTTCCTTGCAAATGCTACTGACCGAATCCATTCCTTTCTAACACAGTGTACACATCTTTTAATTGCTGCTTATAGCAGGACAACACACCATATCACACAGCTCGCATCATCTCAAACCTGTCCCGACATGACAGTGAGGTCACTGTACTCATATGGCCTTCACAATCACCAGATCTCAATCCAGTAGATCATCTTTGGGACGTGGCAGAATGGGAGATTTGCAACATGGATGAGCAGCTAAAAAAATCTGCATTGTTATTGTGATGTGATCGTCTCAATATGGACCAAAATCTCAGAGGATTGTGTCCAGCATCTTGTTGAATTAAAACCACAAAGATTTCTGGCAGTTTTGAACTAAAAAGTGGGTGCAACCTGGTACTGGCAAGTGTGCCTAATAAAGTGGCCAGTGACTTATTGTGGCTTTATGTATCCGAGACAAAATTCATAAACAGAAAATCAAAACTTTTGCAAACTTTAGAAAGTTTTTAAACTTTAATATCTAAAAATCGAAACTCAAACAGCCATTCCAATGTTTGTTGGTCTTCCTGCCAGAAATGCAAAAAATAAATCGAGACTGCAACTAATTTTAATTTCTAGGTTTATAGGGGGGGTTGGCTGTACAAATGCCAATAAATAAATCAATTAAAAAAATTTGAAATTGAAAATAGGAAAGTCATTTTTTTTCCTCCGCCTGTTTGCGGATTCAGATTCGCTGCCAACATTCTGTTTCCAAAACTGCAGCAATGTTGCACATTTCATCAAAACTTGGACCAATTTAGTTTGGAGGAGTTCACATGCCCGTCTTTTCTCGACATGTCATTTCTCGATGTGTCTGTTCTTCATATTTAATCTAAGGGACAGAGTACAGCCTTTTACTTTTCACGGTGATTAAAGTGCATCACATCTGTGTGACTAGAAATATGACAGTTTCAGTGTAGCTACAAGCATGGGTGGTTACTGAAAGAGAAAATGAGTTTTTCGCAGAGAAATAAATTGAAAAACCTGATATGGAATAAGACAAATTGTCATGAACCGAAGTTCAGCGCACAAGCTGGACCCAGAAGCAGAGCCAACACACAGGAGTACGAGAAAATAAACTTTATTTTAACTGAAGGTGTCCTGGGAGGGTAGAAGGAAAACACGCGTGAAACTAGAAAAACCAAGGGACCGGGAGATGAGTCGCGCAGGAACGCCGAAAACGGGACTGTGGGAGGCTGCAACAGAAAAAGGAAAAGAATTATTGGGGCGCGGGGAAATAGCAGCATACGTGGGGGAAGAGTAGGAGTCTTACGATGACAGCGGGGCCGTGGGAGCCGGAGGGAGGGGTGAGGGTCCGCGGGGGAGCTCCAGGAAAGTCGAGGTGGCGAGTACTGAAGGCGATCCAAATTCCAGACGGGCAGGTGGACAGGCAGGTGGCTCAAAAAACACGCCGAGTTGTTATCTGAGTGCACAGGACAGAATTAGCGCTAGTTCAGACAGATGAGTTTTCACAATCGCTTTCCTGCAGGTGTACGTTACCGCTGTGAGACGACTACGGACTAGCGTGGAGCAGCAGGCTGGGCTGGATCAAATAGTCCACCTGATGATCGCCTGGGATGGGGTGCAGGTGTGGAGTTAACAGCCACGCCCGTGGGCGTGGGCATCCCATCAGCACCTCAGACGCCGGGCCGCGGACCATGACACAAATATGTCAAATTGCTACTCTTTGGGCTGGCCACATTAGTAAGAACTCATATTATAGGTGCTCTCTTGGTATCAAGACTGCAACAACTGTACCCAGTTTCATTACAACAACTGGATGTTAGAAGGGTTTGTGCTATATTTAAAAGAGGGAATGACCTGACTTTAGGTTGTACAGTCTTAAGTCTGAAAGGGGAAATGACACAATCACAGTGAACAAAGAAAAGGATTGCAAGATGAAGACAGAAATGAATGAAAATGGGTTTTGACAGATTTTTCCAAGCATAGAAGAGGCAACCTGCAAATAAATGTTTTGCAATATCACTTTTAAAGCCAAAAGCTGTGACTGACTGCTTCAGAAAACTATTAAACTATTAGATTACTTCAACATGTCTGCTCTTGTGATTTGTTCCTTTTAATATTGACAAATTGTTGTGGAAAGAACGGAATAATAATAAAAATTGCATCAATTAACCTTCAGAGTTGTGATGGGTGAAACAGGTTGCTGCTGCTGCAAGAGGAAAACACGCAAAGTGGTGTTAAGCCTCCATTAAAGTACCAAAGATATCAGAAATCAACATGACTAGAATTTGTGTCTGCAAAAACGTTCCGTGCATGACATTTCAGTTCCCTCCCAAAACTCATTTAAGATTTCACTTGTAGATGATGTCACATACATCAGACTACACGAGACTATTTGTGTAAATCACTTTAGCTCACAACCGAAGAAGCAAAGAACTCCCGAGCCACCCTCCCCCATAGGCACTTCCTCTGTTTTAGTTACAACCTTGAGATGAGAGCGTATGGGTCCCTGAGGAGATACTTTAGGAGGGGTCGTTATCATTTTTGGCAGTCCTCCCATGTAAACCCTCAAAGGCCCTCCTCCATATTCATCAGGGTGATTATGTGCTGACCTCCGTCTGCTGTTAATCCAGAAGTATGCCCACCAGGCAGGTATCATGGAGGAGGGTGAGCAAACCTGACACCACGACCAATTAGGTGTCTATAACAGAAAGACGAGAGAGAGAAGAGAGAGTAATAAAAGGACTGGATACGTACCGCATACCTCGTCTTTTTAATTTGGAACAATAAAAATGGTGGACTGAGAATGGCTGAGAACTAGGAGACTTCTTTTTCTGTGGAAAAACAACAAATTAAAGACCCAAATGAACGTCCATTGTGTAGAAATAAAAATGATTTTGAAAAAAAAAGTAATGCAGTTTTCATTAACATAACAGGGAAAGTTTTTTGTCACATCTCCAAAATTGGAAAATGGTGATTTCACTGATGGCATATTACAATAACAAACATGATTAAACTTTCTGAATGGTTTTGTGGGACAGGCATTTCAAGCAAGAATATTAATTTCATTGGAAGTATTCAACTGTTTAACCCACTGCATCAAATGACTCTTCATGATTGTGATAAAACTGTGACGTAGCTTTTCCTTTCAGAGTTTATTTTTCTGACGGAGCTCTGCTCATTTGTCTCTCTATCAGTAACTATTTCTCCACCTTTTTCGTCCATCATGCTGAGTCTGATGGAGGAATTCAAATATATAGACAGGTGACAACAAACCAAAAATTAACACATCAAGTCCAACTCAGATGTTGGGCCAACACTTTACCCCCGAAGAATATCAATGTGTTGCCAAGCTGTCAAAATGCAGACTTAAAGCAGAGCATTAACTTTTCTTTTAATTTGTCACCCATCTGCGTGAAAAACACTTTCTCAACAGCTGGGATTTGGTTCATATACACTGATTATAGAGCGCACATCTGCATCATTTGAAGGAGACATTTTTAGATGCAGTGTGAATGAAGCCGCTCACAGAGTCAGACACATATAGAGCATATCACATCTTACTCCCCAAAATAAATAAATAACAGGAAACATAGTGGGAAGTTGTCAGCTGTTGACAGATGTGTCAGCTGGATCAATGCTCAGCTACACCATTGAACCATTATTAAGAACACTAACACCCCAAAGGCTTTAAGCATCCAGAGATGGAGAACCAAAGGGAATGTTGGAGAGACTGAAGGATCACTGTGCATCAAATTAACGGCCCCATTATTCAGGTGCAATACTGCTGCATTATTAAAGCCTGAGAGCACCTTGTTCATGTCAAGCTCAATTATGGGTATGTGTGTTCCTTCCAAGAGTGTAATTAGTGGTGTAACCATGGAAAGTACAGCTTAAAAATATTATCTGTACATTGTAAATATTCATTAGGCTGTCACTCAAAATACAGATGCAGGTTGGCTGACCACCAATCATAGGAAAAACACAAATTTAAACCTACTTCAAAAGCCTTATATCAAATCATATAGCTAAAGCAGATGTAAAGCTACATCAAAGGGTGGTTGTCAGTAGGACTGAAGTGGAAAAAAAAAGCTAGCTGAATAATTTATTCATAAGCTGTCTCTGCCTCGTACTCTGTATGCTTCGTGCGTTGGTTTTACTGAACACAGGTTGTTTCGTTATGGATGTGAGGTGCTGATTTTACATGTGTGAGCTGTTTTATCTGCTCGTCTCACTCTCTTGGGACAGGAACTGATACTTACCTGAAAGAAAAAGCCTGCCATCAGGGTGAAAATGTTTTACGTTGAAGCAAAAATAGACACAGACATAATAGACAAAACTAGACATTAAGAAACAATTGTATTTTTAATTTATTAGTTTGTCAGTATTTGTAGTTTATTATCCAAACCACACTGGAAGCCATTTGAATGCACTTTTTTCTTGGTTTGAACTTTGGCAGGCTGTCCCAACCTTGTCTGCAGGTCTAAATGCACTGAATTGCTGGCGGGTGATTGGCTGATTAGATAACCATGTTAATGAACATTACAGGTGCATCCAATAAAATGGCTTGTGAGTGTACGTCAACACTAGGAATCAGGTGCTTTTTGCTTACATAAAAGACAGCAGTTTGAGTCCTGCAGAGCTGATACTTTTACACTTATGCCTGTGATTTTCATTTGCAGATCAGTTAGATTTATCCCATAAAATAAAAAAATAAAAATAATTAATTAATTAATTAAAAAGAAAAAAATAGACCTCAAAATTAGACATCACAATGCGTTCACTCAGACATGCATCGTGCCAACATAAAAAAATCCTTCAGTATTTTAGATTTAGTATATTTTAGAAGCTGTTGCATATTTTGGCTGTTTTGCTGTGGATGCTGCAGATCTCACCAGCAGGGTGAGGGTGGGAGGGGTCGTGTATGATGTTATTTGTATGGTCAGGCAGCACTCTTGCGCAATGTACTGCTGTGAGAAAGTGGAATCCCAATGAGGTGATCTCTTTTCATCTGGCACAAAAAGTCCAGGTGCTGCTGACCACTCTGTCCTGGTCTTTTTCCAGTATGATGTGACTGGCACTCAGTGTCTGTTATCTGTACTCCAGTAGCTTGTGGTTACCGCTGATTATCTCCTGATGTTGATCAGTGTCACAGTTTTGCAATGCAAAACCAGCAAACAACTGTTGACGTTCAGTGTAAAATCCACGTTTTATTGACACAATCATATTCGCTTCTTAATTCTCCAAATGTGTGAAACCAGATTGTCATGCTTATCTCAGAAAATTGTCAATTAAAAGGTTATTTCAGATAGTGTTTTATGCAATAAATGGCTTTTCTGCGTGACTACCGAGAAGAAAGAAAGATTCAAAATAAGATGATGGCTTTGTGGAGCTGATTTCTCCTCAACATAAATGAGCATAAATGAGTGTTTAAACGCTTTTCTCATTCTTAAATGCAGCTCTGTCATCTCAGCACATCCCAATAATAAAGATAATAAAATGCACATTTTTCTCCATCTCTCAATGCAGAAATAATGAACTACTGAAATAACATAAGAGTCAAAAGAAAAACAAAAGTGCGACAGTCTAAAATGTGTTATTTCCCAACCTACACAGGATTATTTGTCTTGGATTGAGTTATTCATTATAAGAAAATGATGGTTTCTCTCTGATCAGACAAATTATGATATTTGAACAGAAAACACAAATAAAAAATGTATTTTCATTTTAAAACTCAACTTAAACACAAAAATCCAACAGTACAATCTACTTGGATTCCAGCCACTGATTATGTTTTTTTCTTTATTTAAAACTAATGCAGTCCATTTAAAATTCACCTTTGCTTTGGAGTACAGATTCAATAACCCTGATCTCCAGGGACTCACCAGTCTATGAATGATAATCACTTGTAATTAAAGCTCACTTGAGTTTCTCCTTTTCTGAAAGTGGAAGGTGGAATCAGCGTGCTCGGCATCCACCGAAGCCTTTGAAACCAACACCAGGATTAAATCGCTGGTCTGAAGACACTAAACAACTCAGTTAAAACTGCCCGAGTCCATTCAGTCTGCTGATTTGCAGCAGGCAGGTCCTGTCTGAGATAACTGCCCTGTGGAAAATGTATATTCTCTGCTTCATGTCTAATGCTTAAGTACCTGTCCAGTTTAATCAGTTGGTGAAGAGTGAATCATGGGAAGTGAACAAGTCTGTCTGCTGAAGCACGTAGTTTTGAATTTGCTGATAATAATAAATGGATTTCAGAGATCTTGGAAGGAAAACTGTACTTTCCTACATATTCTTAACATTATTAGTTAATATTTGCTGACTGATTAACTGACAGCAAACATGTGAATGTGTTGATTGCAAAAACTTATCTGTCATTACTAGGATAATTGGATGTTAGCTCTTTAGCTGTCTGTCACCTTCTTACACCTGAAAACACCCATTAGAATTCTTTTATCGCAGATCTTTGCTTGTCAGGTGGAAAAACCTCTGTGTGGTAATTAAAATTTAAAAATACTCACATCATTAATTAATTTTAATTTCTAAAGTAGTGACTAGTGCTGGTCAGACTAAGAAAAGTTTAATAATGAAGCGTGAAGTTCTAATTAAAGGTCCAGTTTTGTCTCAGAAATTTAAAAGAAGATTAATTCCACTCTCATTTCCATAAAAGATTCACCAGTACGAGCGTCTCTAATACTCAACAGACTGCATTTTGAATCTTGTTTAGTGACGCCCCTCTATGAACTGATAATGATTGCTTTGAGCTTTTGGTAAACTAAAGCAATACATGATAATCAGTGAGCTTTGGAGATATTATTACATTTTGCTTCCAGTCTTCATGCCGAATTTCCTGGCAGCAATAGGAATCAGGGTTCAGATCTACTTATGAGAATTTGTGTGTCGTCCCCCCCAAGCTTGCATAGGTTTCCTGCATGATCTTCAGTTTCTCTTACCACATGAAGCATGCTAGATGAACTCTCCTATCGATCCCACTGGGATAAATATTATGCAGCTCTCCCAATGCTTGCTCAGCTTTAATGCACACATATGAATTTCTAATGCACTGCGCTGTTAAAACACATTATTCAAAGCATCGAAAGAGTAACTGATCACCCCTTCATAGCACTCTCAAATAAAAAGAAGCTTCCATCAGCTGCTCCCTTGCCACAAGGGGTCGCCATAGTGGATCGCTCTGCATATTTAAATATGAGATGCCCTTCCTGACGCGACCCCAAAGGGGATGGGTGCTGTCATCTTTTTTTGATGCTATTTACTATCAGAATAATGTGGCAGCTGAGTTACCCCAGTTCCAATCCATGCCCATACCATCACTCATTCTGTTTGTGTGTTCATGTGGAGGGTTCGCTACATTAAGTGCTGCTCAAAATCAAGTAGCTTTAAGTGGAAATGGGTTACAAAGCCCTCCAGCCACACTCTGTGGAGGTGGAGGCTCCTGTTTTGTGTCACTGAAAGAAAATGGTGCACACTCAAAGATATAGTGTTGTTATTCCAGAAGGACTGGCTCAGTAATATATAAAAGATAAAACGAAATTTTAAAAAAAGAAGCAATGTCTTGTGGCAATCAGTACAAATAACAGTAAATAAAAACTCTGATTTGCCAGAGGCAGAAGACAATGTTTATTGCTACGGTGGTAATACAGATTATATCCTGTGGCTATTTCAAAGAGACTCATAAATAAAAATATTGAATGTAAACACAAGTTATATAATAGCCTCAGATAAAAAGACTACTTCATTCATTCAGTGTACCGTTAGGGAGGATATTAACTTTTTTTTTTTTTTTTTGCTTATTTTTCCAAATTTTCTTCAAAGTTCTTTTTTTAAACAGAGTTTTATTGGAAGGTATCACAAGACTTTTTAAAAAAAAATCTTGTAACTTGTGCATGTGACTTTAAAAATGTGCCATATATGCAGGCATTTATTTATAGGAGCATTCCTTTCAGGTACTCATACTAGCACATTTGGCAAATATCACACATGAATCCAGTCCCGTTTCCTAGGCAACGGCTTCATTCCATTTGATGAAAGAGTTGTGCTCAGCATTAAACCTTGTTTGGTATCAAGATCTTCCCCTTTCTGCTAAAGTACTTGCAGGTCTGGCAGCTGGTGTAAACAGGGACAAAGAACAGTGACATTGAAACCACACAGAATCATCAGCAGAGGTGATCGTGCTGCCTGGATATGCTGAGATCCATCGAAAGTTAGGTCCAACTAAACCCCTGAACACCTGACTCCTGTAAGTCTTTAGTAACATTTTATATTATCTTAGTGTTTATTTTAAAGAGAGGATGTGATGCTTTTCAAATTTTGAAACATCCTGCAAAACAAATTGAAGTAAATTAACTTTTCAACTATCTTTTCCCCATGGTGCACCACTACAACTCATCTTAGTTCCCTCGAGTTGCCAAATCCCACTTTAGCCCCTGACTGTACTCATTTTTCAGTTTTAGTGTGGATGCAAAGTCACACCAAATTTTGAAACTTGAAATAAAGTTTATATTCTCATCTATTAATATTAAATTAATCCACCACAAGGTCCAGTTAGCTTTGCACAAATAGCTGTTAGAAATGTCCTCCAAAGGATTACTTTGTACTTTTATACTTTCAGTCAGAACTTCTTCATTTTTACTTGAGTAAAGTAGTTGAATTAGTAAATGTTCAACTTTTACCACATTATCTCTAGAAATCTTAAACAAGCCCCCCCCCCTTTAATATTTACCACTTGTAAGCAATATAATTCAAGTGAATACATGAAAAGTTTCATGTATTCACCATTGATAGTTTTGTTGTCATAAACTGGGTATGGGAGCACTGTGTACTTTACAAATTATGAAAGACCACTAAAGTGTTAAATGCTCCAGGCCACTGATGACTAGTCAGATACTTTGAAGTCAGTGTTTATGACTAGCCTGATTTCCACTGACTGGCCTGAAGAAATTCATGTAGGTTGTAACAGCCGTTATGGTGTGGTGTCCCTTTAAGACACCCAAGTCGAGGGTTGATGGTGTCATCAGTGTGTGCCACTGCTCTCTCTCTCTGTGATGGTGTGAACATGTGCCTTCACGCTCGTGCTTAACGAGGGACGGACTTATGTTTTCTTTTCGAGACCCTTTTTTTTTGTTTTGTTTGCAGCGCTTGGGTTGTATGAACGCTGGGCATTTTGTTGTTGAGCCGCAGCCGTTCAGCCGGGCTTTTATACGGTTGCTGAAGAATGCGTATTAAAGAACCACCGTGGATTACTGATACCAGTGTGGGTGTGTATCCTTCCGCCTAGCCTGCTAGGTGTTTTGCCGCCTCTTCTCAACCACACAACACAACCCAACGTTACAAAATGGCGCCCGAACATCTCCTCTTGGACCTCAGTATGCAGTATCTTCGAGCAGCGGATGATTGATACACTGAAAGGTACATAGCGGCAAAGTAGAGCTAGTAGTAGCCTGCCATACTTCGCGGAGACAGACCAGGCTGGCCTCGACGCGGACGTCCGATTCGCCGGATCACGGAAGTGTGTTTCTACGGCAACGAGTGGAGCCGCCGCAGCGCTGTTTTCGGGATGTATTATCGTCATCTGCTGAACGCCTTTACTGCGACATTTTTGGATTAACGTGGATTCACGCTACTTGGACGCGAGATGGATGCCGCTTCTTCATAGTTTCTGAAGTACATGTAAGCGGAGTAAAGCGCACCGGATTTTTTTTTCTTCCTCGCCAGCTGAGCTCACGCTGCAGACTTTGCTTCGTTCGTACGGTCTCTGCAAGTGGGAACTTTTCCACGGGACAAACCTCTATACCGCGTCAGGACTGGACAAGTCTGGTATCCTCTGGAAAATCGCCGAACTGATGTTGTGAGTGTATAAAAAAAAAAAAAAAAAAAAAGAACGCTGTCTATATTTCAAACTGATTTGCTATTGATTCTCACTGGCTTAACTGTCCTTATTGAAATGCTGTTTTAAGTGCATCTGACTTGAAAAGGTGTTGCTCATACTCAGTTACTCGTAAGTTTGGATCTATTTTACACCTAAATGCTTTTGATCCAGGGTGTTTGCTTCTTCCACCTCCACGTTTCAAAGTCAGATAAGCCATGTGTAGCTAAACTTCAGAATTCACATGTTTCATATATTTTTGTGTGACCAGAACTGAAGTTGATTTCTGCTTAACTGCTACCTTGTATAGATTTGGGTCTTTGATAAGTGTGTATTATGGCTACCCATCCTGACTTGAATGACATGTGTGATGATATAGACTTTATGTTACACCCCAACCGACTTACTGCCAGACATAGTACTGCTGACCTTGGGCATAAAGTGCAAAGTCTGCAAGCAGAGGTTGATATGCTTCAGCAGTGTCTTCATGACTCTTTGGACCTCCAGAGGAATATTCTGGAGCAGTGGACTCAACAAAAACGACCAGTCCCAAAAGTGCCAGCTGCCCAGATTACTCACCCTTTTCCTCAGGCCTCCTCTACCCCATATGTGCCAGGCCTGCCAACCAGGGAAACGCAGCAATCTATCTCAACACCTGGCCCCACGCAGCCCGCCAGAGCCTTGTCACAATCCCACTCAGATTCACTGGAGCTAGTTAATACAACCAGAGTCCTTGCTGCGGCATTGCACCAAGCTAAATTGGAGCCCAAGGTGTTCGCTAATGATGGCAGCCTTCACCCAGAAGAATGGCTGCAGTCTGTTGCAGCTTATAAAACCTCCTTAGACCTAACAGACGCCCAAATCCTCAGAGAGCTGCCACACTTCCTAGCTAAGGAACCAAGAAAGTGGTCTAACGTGCTCATTCCTCACGTATCTACATGGGCTAAGTTTTGTGAACTTTTCAGAACCGTCTTCTTGCCTGCTGACAACCAGGAGCAGATTTTGAGAGGCATCCTGGACTGTTTCCAGCACCCCGAAGAACCTCTGCCAACGTTTGTTGCCCACATGCTCAGTGAATTTAGGAGACTGAGGAACCCACCATCTGAACTGGAGCAAATTGAGCTCATCTGTAAACACGCAGTGGAGAAGTACAGAGTAGCACTGTACGGAACGCCTGTAAAGTCAGTAATTGATCTAGTGCTGCGTGCCCACGAGCTGCATTCTGTTCTTGGCACTAACCTTTCACGGCCCTCCCGAGCTCAGCCGAAAAACAGAGCTGAGGGAGGACCCCGCTGTTTCAAATGTGCCATGCCTGGTGTTACCTCTCGTACGTGCCCTAACTGTTCCACTGATTTTCAGGGAGCTCGACACTCTCCCAGGATGGCTCCGGAGCTTCCCCAAACGCTGTCTCCTGACCAACATCCAGTAACTCAGCCTGCGGATCCAGATGAAACTGGCGGGGTCAGGGAGACGAGAGCAACGGGCAGGAGGCCGGGAAACTTCAGGGGGGGGGAGAGTGTTTCACAGGGGCAACCCTCCCCCCAACCAATAACTCAGCCCTCATCGCCTTCGTCAAATCAAAGTGTGCCACCAGTGCTCAATCACGTTGAAGATGGAACTTCGCAAGCATCGTGGAACACCCCTCTCAGAGTTAAAGTGAACTTTAATGGGGCGGCTCTGGATGCCACACTAGATACAGGGGCATCTCTTTCAGCAGTAAATGCAGACCTGTTATCTGAGAGACACCGAAACCAGTCATTAGAGAATCCGTGGGATTCTCCCCCAATAAGACTGGCCAATGGCACCAACTGCAGTCCATTAGGAATAACCTGGCTGACCATTGGATTTATGGGCAAGCGAGTCTATCAGCGGTTTGTGATAGTGCAGGACCTGTCATCCCCCTTTGTTCTTGGGATGGACTTCATGACTCGCACTTCACTGACAATACATGTCCCAACAAGAACTGTAATTATGGATGATAATCCCCCATGTCTTGATGAACTCTTTGAAAATGGCTTTGTGGAAGCTGATCTTGAGTGTGGAACTATGACCCTGCAGAACACCCCGCAGCTCCACGATAAGGCTGGAGAAGCTAACTTGGATTCTGAGGAACGGGAAGAACTGTTGGAGTTATTAAATAGTTTTGGTGACCTGTTTGATGGCCACCTTGGTCGCACTTCTCTGGCAGAACATGTCATTGTAACTGGGGATGCAAAGCCTGTTAACTTGCCACCATACCGCACCTCACCAGCTAAAAAGCAAATCATAGAAGAGCAAGTGGAAAAAATGCTACAGGATAACATCATCGAACCTGCATCAGGACCATGGGCAGCCCCCGTGGTCATTGTGAACAAACCCCCCCGCGAACCACGGTTCTGTGTTGACTTCCGTGGTCTGAATCAGCTGACCGTGAAGGATTCTTACCCACTCCCGCGAGTGGATGAATCACTGGACTTTCTGTCGAGAGGGAAGTTTCTCACAACACTAGACCTCGCTCGAGGTTACTGGCAGGTCCCCATTGCTGAAGAAGCTAAACCAAAGACTGCTTTTATCACGCACTGTGGCCTGTTTCAGTTCAGAGTCCTTCCTTTCGGCCTGTGTAACGCCCCTGCGACTTTTCAGCGGCTTATGAACAATGTTCTAGCTGGCCTGATTTATAAGTCCTGCGCGGTGTATCTAGATGACATTGTTGTCGCATCACCGACCTTTGAGCAACACCTGCTTGACTTAAAAGAGGTCCTTGGTAGGCTTCAGTCCGCTGGCCTCTCTTTAAAGCTGAGCAAATGCCAATTCTGCCTTTCAGAACTCACCTTCCTTGGTTATCGGGTTACGCCGGCTGGCATTCATCCTGACCCTGACAAGGTGAGAGCTGTGACTGACTTCAGAGTGCCGACCACAACAAAGCAGGTACGACAGTTCCTTGGCCTGACTGGCTACTATCGCCGCTTTGTGCAGGACTATGCCCGCCATGCAGAGCCACTCTTCGCCCTCACTAAAAAGGACGTACAGTTCCACTGGGATGACAAGTGCCAGGCAGCTGTGGACTTCCTGAAACATTCAATAACCTCAGCGCCGGTCCTCAGGTTCCCAGATTTTTCGCGTCCATTCTTCATTCACACTGATGCATGCGATGCTGGTCTTGGGGCAGCGTTAATGCAAAAAGATGAGGATGACAAAGACGTTGCTGTAGCATTTGCTAGCCGGGCTATGCACAAATCGGAAAAGCCCTACTCAACTCCAGAGAAGGAGTGTCTGGCCGTGATCTGGGCCTTGGAACATTTCCGACCCTATGTCGAAGGCTTGCACGTAACCATTTACACCGACCACAGCAGCCTCAAGTGGTTGATGTCTCGACCGAATCCCTCTGGCAGGCTTGCTCGGTGGTCTCTGCGCCTTCAAGACTTTGACTTCAGCATCATCCACAAACCTGGAGAACGTAATAAGGTGCCCGATGCCCTTTCCCGTAATCCTCTACCAGATGTGGATGCCCCCATTGATCTTCTCCCTCCCTATGCCGTGATTGGGAGCATGGACCTTCGTGCTCTACCTTCTGTGATTGTTTCGGACCGCCTGCATGTTCATCAGCTGCAGCTTGAGGACCCGGTCACAGGCCCGTTGCTCAATCAACTGGAAACTGACCAACAAACGGGGGAGAATAATCAAGATCTGGAACAGTACGTTGTCCATGACAGTCTCCTCTATTTCCTCGACCCAAAGACAAAGTGTGGTCTCCACCCACTCAAGCAGCTTAAACTGTTTGCTCCTACTGCCCTCCGTGGTTATCTGCTCAAATATTACCACGATCATCCCACAGCTGGACACCTGGGCATTGCAAAAACGCTGGCACGCTTGCGTCTCAGATTCTTCTGGCCACACATGAACTCTGACGTGAAAAAGTATGTGGTCTCATGTTGTTCGTGTCAAACCACTAAGCCGAGTCAAAGAAAAACAGCAGGCCTTATGGTCCCTATCCAGCCACAAAGACCATGGGAGTACGCAGGGGTGGACTATGTTGGCCCACTGCCCCGTACACAAAGAGGGAATGCTTATATCCTTGTTTTTGTGGACTATTTCTCAAAATGGGTCGAGGTGAGTGCTGTGAGAGAAGCCACTGCTCAAGTTGCTGCGAACAAGTTCATTACTGACATTTTTGCCCGACATGGTTCTCCCTCCCACCTTATTTCTGATAGGGGAACGCCTTTCGTCAGTGAACTCTTTGAGCATGTTTTGTTGACTCTTGGGACTGAACACAGACTAACAACTGCATACCATCCTCAAACGAATGCAACTGAGCGTGTAAATCGCACTTTGAAAACGGCCATTCGAGCCTATGTTGGGGATAAACACACCTCTTGGGACAAGTATCTTCCCCAGATCTGTTTTGCACTGCGCACTGCGCCTCACGAGAGCACAGGCCTGAGCCCGTCCATGATGCTGTATGGGCGAGAGTTGGACACGCCCTTGGACCTTGTCACTCAACCCTCCTGGGAGGGACTGAGCGACCCGGAAACGTCCCACTCAGATAACCTGAGAGCTTCGCTTCGGGATGCTCATGAACATGCTCGCTTGGTGCTCGGAGAGAGTCATGAAAGGCAAAAGCGCTATTATGATCTGAGACGTCGCACGGTTTCTTATGAAGTTGGGGACCTCGTCAGGGTAAAGTCACACCCAAAATCAGATGCATCGTCCAACTTCTCTGCTAAGTTGGCCCCGCTTTACACGGGTCCCTACCGCATCTCCAAGAGGATGTCGGATGTGAATTACTCTCTCACCACAGTGGACACTGGGGAGAGAGTGGGAGTTTTTCATGTTGCGAACATGCAACCATTCCATACCTGGGACTCAGCTTTGTCTAGCCAACGTGCGAAGCTAAATGCTACAGCAGCTTTGGATCTCAGTGTCCCGGACAGCAGTTTGCCTCCTGCTCTTTCAGTCCCGGGCCGCATTGACCGTGACGCGGTTGACGCAACTCCCGCGGTCTTTAGCAACGCCCCTGCTGAGACTGACTTTGACTGTGCTGACGCTGCCCCGCTTGTCATGGACCAGAACTCTTTCCAAGAGACTGCTGATGTTGCTCTGGAGACAGAGGTTAACAGTTCACCTCCTGCTGCCGATGGGTGTGCTGTTAGAGGTTCTTATGACCTCAGACCAAGACGAGTTCCTAGAGTCACCGCTGACTGGTCGGTCAATAGGTGGACCAACCCTTTTCATACTGACAGATTTAACATAAAGTGACCTTGTTTGCTTTCTGCTGTTTCATGTGGTCTACTGTTGTCACAGGACCGTTGTGTGAGTTTTCTACGATTCATGTTGGCACTGTTTTCATGTTGTGGTGATATGTTCATGCTTACTGTTGTGATTTTTGGGAAAACGGTGGATACGCAATGTAACAATAAGAGGGAATTTCATTCTGTCATTGTCCTGGCTGTCCTAGGCTTATTTTCTTTCTTTGACATTTAATTTGAATGGGCATTCACCATGTGGGACACTGTCATGTATGCCAGTTTGTCAATTTTGGACTGTACATTCCCCTATTTTGGTTTTGACGTCTTATCCTGCTGACCATGTATGGAGGCTGGTTAAGTTTGAACTGTACCTTTGCTGTGTTCGGCTGGGGACAGCCTTTGTTTAACCGGGGGGGAATATGTAACAGCCGTTATGGTGTGGTGTCCCTTTAAGACACCCAAGTCGAGGGTTGATGGTGTCATCAGTGTGTGCCACTGCTCTCTCTCTCTGTGATGGTGTGAACATGTGCCTTCACGCTCGTGCTTAACGAGGGACGGACTTATGTTTTCTTTTCGAGACCCTTTTTTTTTGTTTTGTTTGCAGCGCTTGGGTTGTATGAACGCTGGGCATTTTGTTGTTGAGCCGCAGCCATTCAGCCGGGCTTTTATACGGTTGCTGAAGAATGCGTATTAAAGAACCACCGTGGATTACTGATACCAGTGTGGGTGTGTATCCTTCCGCCTAGCCTGCTAGGTGTTTTGCCGCCTCTTCTCAACCACACAACACAACCCAACGTTACAAGGTCCACCGGAAAGCCATTTTGGGATACTGACTGAATTTATGGAATACAATATTTGCTTGATAAAGGGTACACTTTTTACATTTTTATATATAATTGTTATTGTTATTTTGCTGTTTTTATAAAAAGTAACAATAGATGACAAGGATCAAGAAAACATGATAAAACTATTTTGTTCAAAAAAACTAAAGCTAAATTTGCTTTTGAGCAGGTAACAGACAGAACCTCGAATGATTGGAGGTTCCTGCTTTTGTCTGGAAAAAAAAAGGGTGACCCTGAGCTAGCCAATATATGTTACCCTAACCTTTGGCTAAAAGTCTTTACTTTGAAAAATAAATACTTTAACACAAATAAGTTTGGTATGAAATATATTCTAATAATTAAAAATGGAGAGGTTAGTGTTTATGACCTTCACAACAACCATTCACCAACGACTGCCCTTTTAAACATGCAGCAGGAATAAAAATCATAAAGCATTTATTAACAATATTATTGGCTACTGCTTTATGTGTCATTGCAGTGTTGGTACAGTTCACACTGCCTGTCTGTGACACATAATGTTATTAGTTCCACCTCTGCTTTTTCTTGCTATGACAGGCCAGAGAGTCTTCCATGAAAAGGTTCATTGTGTTTGTGGTCATGCTTTGTTAAAGGATCCCTGTTTGGACAGAGAATTTAGGTTTAGACGTTTACTTCTGGCCTAACTGTCCGGGGTCCATTTAAGCTGATTTACTCTGAAGCTTTGTGTCATTAAGCATACAGAATGTGACTGACGGCTGCAGATTGCATGCCTGATGGGATGCGGTCAGTGCATGCGTGGTTGTAATTGAGTGAACTCTCACCTGCCTTAGCTGAATGTGTTGCTCTGTGTGTGATTAAGATGTTGGATGTGGTATTTGGCAGTTCACACTTACTCTCCAATGCTACAGTCACACTTTGGAAAACAGTGGCTGGAAACCAAAATTATTGAGAGAGTGTGATATGAATTCCCAATCTTGTTCAGAAATGGCAAACAGGTCTGTGATGACGTGCAGTCGCCTGGCATCTTCAGACAGACTTTAGTTCTTCAAGATGACAATAATATGGCAAAAAGACAAGAGTGATTCTGCTATCAGTTTGCAACTTAAAACAACAATTAACTGTGATTATAAATAAATAAATCGGCAAAAATCACAAATCAGTTGTGTTTACCTACACAGAAATTCTCGTTAACTGCTTACATTCAGAGTTCAGCCAGGACCTCATAGATTTAAAACATACATTAAAAAATGAATCCACAAATCAGTGTCCTGCTGTAAGACACTGAATGAACTACAAATTGATTTTAGAAATTTAACTAGAATAAAACCAGTCAGCAATCAGCTGATTCCCATATTGCAAAGAGCTGCATCAAAGAAAAGTTGTGCTCACTGGTGCAAACTGACTCAGATCGACTGACACTGTGTCTGCATTTGTAAATTAGATCACAATTATTTGCAAACCTCTTCCTGTCAGAAAGTGACTGCAGTCCAACTTGGATCGCAATTGTTTGGAGACAGGTTGCCTCCCAGAAAGTGACCTATACACTTGCCTTGCTTTTGGAAATATTTGTCATGGCAACTATTTGTAATTGGTTTACACATCATGGTAATCATGATGTAACTGCATTTTTTTTTTTTGTATACAACAAGGTTACTGTGCTATTTTTATTCGAGTGGGACTGAAACATAAAACATCAAAACAGTTAATACACGCTCAGACAGGCTCTCTTCAAACCCCCACAAGAAAAGCTGTCCAGCATTGTGTGGGCGTGTCTCAACATACTTATTACAAATACTACTAATCAACGTCCTGACAGCAGCTGCAGCAAAAGCAAGATGAAAATAATCAGTGAGTAGGGTCAGTATTACCTAAACAAAATTTTCAGTCTTCATTAGATGTCTCACATTCTGGTAGATATATCATTATAATCCTCTCATTGGATATGGAGATTTTTTTTTGGTTGCTGAGGGGGTCATGTGGTCCTTTCATAAAGGAAGGAATAAAAAAATATATTAAACTCCGTGACAAACATCTGCTCGAGAAGTTTTATGTGCTACTTTTTCCACTGGCTGAGCAACCCCTTGGATATAGCTAAAACTCACCTGGGTGCATTCTGCCTTAAGCAGCAACTGTAAGGCCATTTTAATTAGTGGGAATGAATTATTGGTCTATAATGTATCAAGGAGCAGACTCTTAAAATAGAGACATTTTAAATTTTCTTTTTCCCCTTTTTTTTTAGAAGTGACTCTTAAGGTCAGCATGAATAAAGTCTTGGGTATAATTGTGAATTAAACACATGCAGAAAAGGAGAAGAGACTTATTTCCTGCAGTGAACAAAGAGTCCTCAAAAAATATGTTCTAATATAAAAGTAGGAGTTCAGCCTGAATTACCACGCTTGTGTAAATAATGGTCCGTTCTTTTGTTTTAACCTTTAATGGATGGGTGGGGCTGGGTGACCACAATGCAAAATACAAAAAGTGCCAGTGAATGGAGACAATAACAGGATAAGTGCTTGAATGTCAATTTCCCTGTGTCTGACAGCTTAGCTGATGGTATCGGATTTATGGAATAACTCCCACATGAATGAAAACACACTGTGACTTCATTTGCAGGTCAATTTAGTGGAGTTAATAACTGTTTGCACCTGCAATTAACTGCTGACCTCTCGGGCCCCCTAAATGGGTTTCACGTGTTTCACTGACAGTCTGAATAAATTTCAAAGTAGATCTCCAATACAAGAACACAAAAAAAATCGTGTGTGTGTATATATATATATATATATATATATATATATATATATATACACACACAAATTGTATTAAAAGCTCCACCATTCTTTTGACTGCTTGTTGCCCTTAAAATTACAGATGGACAGTCTGATTGGTCCAAAGTAGGGTTGAGTGCATTTCGCATTTGAATCAATACTAAAACTTTTTATGTATTTACAACATTTTCTACACCACACCAGCAGCTTTTGTCGCTGTCTGGAAAAGTCTGTGAAACTGACATTACTGTCAGTTTTGGTATACTACAGTACTAAATAGTAATGTCATTCTCGGTTATGGTTATGTATTAACATTGTGGACATATTGTCTTAAAATTTCAGAGAAGCCACTGTAAAAATACGTTTAATTAATTACCTGAAGAAAACGTTGAGGAAGCTAGCAATGTTTCACTAAGGATTTTAAAAACGTAATCATCCTTTGGTCCATCCTTTGGTTCGTATGCAGGTGTGCTAACTGCAGGTCTTGAGGGGAATTTGGGTTACAGCCACTCAAAAACAGTACAATCTTCAGGTCGGTAAGTGTTGTAATGAACTTTCAGATCAGATGTGTCTTGCTTAAACCCCATTATGTTCTAGTACCAAAGTTTAGCAACAATAGATTTAGTGTAAATTGGTACTTAGTAGTGCAGATGTAAATCAGTCAGTACCCACTAAAAGTTCACTGCCCATCCTTGGCAGGGAGTGCTTTGGGGTTGTTATGGTGGTACAGTGGTTAGCACAACAATAACAAGGTTCTAGGTTTGCACCTCTTGGGTGTAGATTGTGTGTTCTTTGTGTGTCTCCACCAAAGACACATGGAGGACCACTGTCTGAAGCATTTAGAGATAGAGGGTGGTATGAGCATGAATTCCCTTTCTCTGTATTAGCAATTTGATGATCTGGCAACCTGTTCCCAATGTCCCCGCACAACCTTGAACCTAGATATGTTTGCAGTAAAAAGGATTAATGTGGGTATATGAAGAAAAATTAGAAACAAACTAAAGGACCAGCCGACTAAATTGATGCTTTTTGCTAAATTTAACTGTAAATTGGTTCTCATTCTAAAGTGTTAGCTGTTTTCTTACAGATTAAAAACACACAGCTGATTGGGTTTTTTTTTAAGACAAATTATACAGATCCCAGTTGCAGAAAGCCTCTTCAAATGGCTCCTGTTCAAATTGAAAGATCTGTCTCACATAAAACCTGTGATGAAATTTCACGGACTAGATTCCAAGAATTCAGAAAAATAAAATTGGCAGAATAATTTATGATAAAAGGCCGAAACATCCTGCAAAGCTGAGGCACACAACTGATGATGTGTCCTGCTGGTAAAGCTTCCAGGCTTCCTCATAGTAGCCATCCCTCAGGCTACTTATGTTTAAGCTTCAAAGTTACTGTCAAACTGACTGTGAACACTGTACTTTTAAATTCTATATAGTGATTTTAGATGCAAGTAGCTAGTAATACCAGCTCAGAAAAAGTCCTGGGTTTTGATTCAGGTTGGAGGCTTTTTGTGTGGAGTCCTGTGTCTGTATGGTAAATAGACTGGTTCTTACATAGCACTTTTTCCACTCTACCTGAGCACTCCAAGAGCTTTATACAACACGCCTCATTCTCTATACTTAAATGTGTTTCTGTCTTACATTCACACAGGCTGAAGTTAGTAGCTTGCTCAGGGATCTTTGGCATGCAGAACGGAGCAGGGATCGAACCACCAACCTTCCAATTAGTAGATGACCCGCTCTAACTCTGTCCTCCAGTTTGGCAGTGCAATCAAAAGACATTCTAATTAGGTGATTCTAACTTGGCCACAGTGTGAATGGTTTGGTGACCTGTCCAGGCTCTACCCTGCCTCTCACTCTATGACAGCTGGGCTGGGCTCTAGCCTTAAGGAGTACTTTTTGAAACTATTTCAGTGCATCTATTTTCACAAAATGCTGTACTCCTGTTTAAAACCCATTTACCAGTTTTTACACAGAGCTTTCAAAGCCATGTGTTGGTAGTTCCATGTGATGACTTTTTGAGCATGAACAAAGTTTATATTGCTTGCAAGACACCATGTTATGAACTGAATCACTAAAATAATGTAAAAGCTGACAAAAGATTGATTTAGCAAAACTTCAGATAAGCAATGGAAGCAGTTTTATCCACTGCTAATACATTTACAACTTCCACCACAAACACGGCTCAGCTTTGACGGTGTGTGTTTATTTCTTCTGTTGTTTCTTTCAGGTATAATGCACGGTGTTAGTAACGACTCATAAACACTTTGGGTTTTATGCTTTTATGAGAAGAGATTCTTCGACAGGTAACAAGCAGCCAGGTGTTTCGAGATCTGCACAGTTGATAATGCACAGCTACTTTTATCACTTGTTACTACAACTAAACAGTACTTTGCTCTTTCAGATGTGGCTCCAGACTTTCTCTCTGGGGTTGCACAATAAAGAACTGTGTCTCCTCACAGATGTAATCTCATGTGCAGGAGACAAAACAAACACACAGAGGTGAAATCCAAGTGATCTAATCACCACACAGACTACTGTTCCATCACATCGTCCTCTTAAAAGAACCATCTGCTTGTGGCGTGTCACAACATTGCCTTGAATTGGTGTATGAAAAGGTGGTGCAGCGAGATTGGTTGCATGTTGCAGCAGCTCCGGTTATCTCATGGCTGTGGGTTGTTTTTTTTTTAATCTGACTTCAAGCTTCTACGTTTGTGGCATCTATTATTTTGTCAGGCTGTTTAAAAAGAATATCTAGATGTGTGATTGTCTCTCCTCTTGTGCTATCAAACAAGTGTTTGATCGGAATGTGGAGAGGAAAAGAAAGTGTGCGTGTGATACAAAGAAAAAACACAAGGAGGGAGAAGTGTAGGAATTTGACAAAGTATGACAACCTTGATTCGCAGTCAGTGTGACAAGATATTTTAACTTTTTTAAATCAAACACAGAGAAACGCTGAAGGCCAGAAATGTTGGACATCAACTTATGAATTAAAAGAATGGCTTGTTTCAAGAGCCGTCCTCATGTCATCATTGTGTCATCTCACTTTTATATGTTGAAGGTAAAAATGCTTCTGGAAAAGATACGACCCGATTTTAAGCCTCTCCTCTCCTCTAGATGCATTTTAGGAACTGATACATTCCTCAACATGCCATACTAAAATTCATTTCCACGTCACGGGCAGGAGGACGGAGGGCAGAGGAGATGTGGAGGCATAATCAGGAAAAGGAGAAAAGCCTATGGAAGTAGCTGCCTCTGTACAGATCAGGCCAGGAGAGGCTCGCTGCCCCGGAGAGGTGAAGGTGCTAGTGTCGGAGCAACAGGGAGATAACCTCTTTGGTCGTCATCTTCTCCCAGGCACTCCAGGTCTGGCACAGAATGATTGCTAACGCTGCAAACACTGACCCAGTGCTTGCGAAAAGACAAAAAAAAAATATCCAAAAACCTTGTGTATATTATGTAAGTAATGAAACAATGGTGAAGTACACTTATTTTTCTTGTGTATGATTCTCAGAGACCAGAGATTTCTCTGGCCTCGAACCAGAGATTGTGCTATGTCTCTAAATTCGCTAGGTTTTTTTTCTCTCTACAAGCTGGCCTTAATAATTCAGGCTGAAACCAGCCCTGGCTGCACCACCATTAGTTTAGTCAGGGAAACAATTTCTGATGGATGTCCAACAGACAAATTGCTGAGCTCTACTGTATAAACTGTACTGTTTCTCTTTTTGACACAGATTTTCCATCAGAGCTGTATTTAGTATGAAGACAGAGGTCTGTTCACTCCACTGTGTGGGAGTCCATCTCCACCACATGTGCTCATATAACACTTAAAGCTGCAGAAAATGATTCCAAGGTGGTACGGCTTAAAATAATTGTGCTGCTGCATGCTGAGGAGTTAAAACTCAGACAGAGTTTCGTGCTCATATCTCTTAGTTGTTGATTACCACCTGTGGTTTTAATGTACTGCATGTTTACATTGCTTTGCATAGATCTGCGTTCAGCTGTATTCTCCATTCACTCAGGTCCTGCAGTTCAAACACAGTTTCCTGTATTCTCTTTGGGCATTCACAGTCCAAAGAGGCCTCAGAAATAGAAACAGCATAGCCTGCAATTATACTATCTAAGGCATTGAAATATGGATCACAGAGATGGGTGAGACCAATTGCAATCTGCATAAATAGACATGAAAGAGTAATGACTCACCCACACCACGCTCATTAGCCTACCAAAGCTTAGTCTTAATTCAACAGTATTTTACTGTCTAACACCCAACTTTGGCAAAAACCTCTTGCATGGACTGATTTTACTTGAAATGCAGCTGCTCCACAATCAGAAATAGTTGTTTATTTGGAGTAAACAGAAGAACTGACGCAGCATAGATGAGGATAAGAGTGCTTTTTTTTTTACATAAATATTGACATTGTATTTATTTCTTTTGTTTTTCTGCTACAACCAGCAAGTTATCCTATCCTGTCAGCCTGCCTCCACTCCACTCAGCACAGTCTAAAAGCTGTGGGGTTGTTAGGACTGTCTGTACCCACATCGTCCCAGGTGATTCAAAAGGCCTTTGTCACCATCACAGTGCATTACCATGCTGCAGGGTTCACATGAGTCACAAGAAAAAGCTGTCTGTGACAAAAAAAATAAAAATACTGACGTCAAGCCAAAATGATGAACTCAAAATTCTGACTCATATCAAAAATACAAAATAAAAATGGTATTTTTATTATAACCACGAGTCACACGACAGAATGGTTCTCCCACGTCACCTAGAAAATAAGCTCTTTTTGTATTCCACACCAACGCCATCTCCTTGGTAGGTCACATAGTGGAGAAAGGACACATCAGGGCAGACCCAGGAAAGATCTAGGTGGTTTTGGACTGGCCCACACCGACCTCTAGGAGGCACTTTCACCACTTCCTGGGGTTTGCCAATTTTTTGGATTCAAAGTTATGGCAAAGTTGCTCTTCCACTCATTACTCTGACTTCTTCCAAGGTACCATTCTTGTGGAACGAAGCTGCCCAGAAAGCTTTCAACACTCTTAAGGACCAGCTCACCACTGTACCAGCCTGACACTACCCAACAGTTTGTTGTGGAGGTGGATGCTTCAAATTCCAGGATTGGGGCCCTTTCATCCCTGGTAGCATATCTCCTTGGACTTCATCACTGGCCTCCCACAGTCTGCAGATAATACCATCATTCTAACCATTGTTGACTGCTTCTCCAAAGCACCTCAATTCATGGCTCTTCCCAAGCTTCTGTCTGCCTTGGAGACAGCCCAACTCATCACTAACCAAATGTTTCGTGAAAGATGAACCAAGAGCTGTAAAGAGCTGGGCTAAATATGCTCACAATTCTCACACCTCATCAGCTACTGGTCTCTCACCTTGTGAATCATCCTTGGGATATCAGCCATGCACTAAAGAGCAGAACAAGCAGCTGGCTTAAAAGTCTCTCCAAGCTTCATTGGACCTTTTGAAATCGACTCCCTTATCAACCCGGTTTCTGTTCATCTAAAACGGTTGTGGAATATTCGCATCCATAATGTCTTCCATGTCTCCCGGTTGAAACCCTAGCCCGTTGTTCCTGCCAGCCTGAGTATTGTCTAACCGCGGCAGTCTTCACCTCGCCTCTCTGTAAGTCTGTTTCTGTTAACTCTATGAAGGTTTCTAATGTGCCTCATCCTGTGCCTAGGAAAGCCCAGCGGTGTTCCGAGAGATTCTGTTCGGGAGACTTGGGAAGGATCGGGGACTTGGATTCACTGAAACTCCCTTCCATTGGATTTTGTACATAGTGCTTTCTGTCTGTATTGTGTGTTTAACCTCTTCATATTTCCTCTATAGTACAGTTTCACCTCCCATTGTAAAATTCAGCTGCTCTACAGTCGATACACTTTTCCATAATTGTGACTGATCATTGTTAGTAACAGGTTCACTAGAAGGACAAGAAAACAAAAGGACAAGAAGACAAAGTTGTGTCTCCCAGCAATCTTGAGAGGATTACACTTTCCCCAGCTATTTCCACCCTGCCCTAACTACTCTTCTATGTATCCTGTATATCACAGTCTCCCTTTGTAGTTTGTCAGGTTGTTGGTTTGTCCCTTTCTCATGTGTGTTTTGCTTCTTGGTCTTATGTTATTTATTTATGTCAGTTTTTGTATTAATATTTCTGTATGTACTGTAGAAAACCTCAAAGTCTTTGGATCTTTGCACCGAGAAACGTTACTGATAAGTTGAATATTTGCCTACGCAGTCTTTGACACACACAACTTTTGTGAAGTGTTTCTGGTATCAAATTCAACAATAGCTTATATCAAAATTTTTTAAAAAAAGAGAAAAGTGTTTTTCCAAAATAAATATAGGCTGAAAATCATTTGCATGTGTCCCAACTTTTTGGTAAACTGGGCTATACTTACATTGCACTCAAATTAAAAGTGCATGCAAAATCGCCATCAGTATATGAAATGTGTACACAGGCCAATTTTCTTCTCACCACTCTCTGTGTGTTAGTGGATCAAAATCATCCTCCATTTGCCATCAGCCTGCTGCCATGCTCCAATTCCACTAAAAAAGGAAATACATATGCCTAAAGGTGTATCGTGGACAAAGCAGATGAATAGTGTCTGAGGTGGAAGACAGAAAAGGAGCACATTCTGAGGAGATTTCTTGAAAGTGATGATGGTATAATAATGTTGTTGGCTAAAATTGCCAAGATGGTGAATATCATGTCCCCAGAGACCAGGCCAGAAGAGAATAACAGACCAGAAGAAAAACATATGTAACCTACGTTAGCCCAAGATGAGAGTCACTTCAGTTGCTGAACAGACATTAAAAAATTGGGATATTAAACCAGGGTTTTTTGTATGTTAAGCTTTTAGAAATTATAAGCTTTTTAGAAATGTTAATACACCATGGTTTCAACTTTCAACTGCAAATGTGTTAGTAATTTACTAATAAATTAAAATAAAGAAAGTGTTGCTGACTTCTGGAGTTTTGTTTAAAATATTTGTATAGACTTTTACAGTATAGATTTGTGAATGAGCCCCAATAATGGACAAAGAAATGATCAATACCTGCTCAGTTTGTAAAGACATAATATATATATTTACATATCTTGAAAAAAATGACAACAAAAACAGTGATCCCAATAGCTGCTTTTTATACATGCTGAGCCTCAGCACTGCACAGATTGAGGTTAAACCCTGCTGCACTGAGCAGTCAGTGAATGAAAAAGCAGCTGCTGGTGCGTCACATCAGCTTGATCTGCATGAGTTAACCCCAGTCTGCAGCCCCGTCTCTATAATGGAGGCGGTCAGCTGGCAGATCTGGCCTGTTCCTAGCAAACCACACCTTCTTTCCACACATTATTTACATCTCTATGACTGCTCCGGTAAAAAAAAGGAAGAAATCTTTCTCCTCTACAACAGCCTTTCAAGGTTAGAGAAAAAGTCTGTGGCATTTTTGTGTAAGATTATGGTCAGATCAGATATTCTTAACATCAGATTTGAATAACTATCTATTTTTTTTATCTACAAAAGAAAAAAAATAGAAGAAGATTTATGATCCTGAAGTGCAGGCAATGGTTCATTTCTATGCAAAAGTGAAAAATACTGAAATGCTGTTTACGTTGCCGCTATTCAATCTGAAAAGCTATTTTTCTTTAATTTATTTTTTTAAATCACAAACAACAAAGTAATTGCTTTTTCAATCAGCTGATTGAGTCATAAGCTTAATAAATTAACCTTGCGTTGACTACTTTATTAGGTGCACCTTGATAGGACTAGGTTTGGCTCCCTTTTCCCTACAGAGATCCCGTAATTCTTCATGGCATAGATTCAACAAGGTGCTGGAAACATTCCTCAGAGATTTTAGTCCTTATAGACATGATAGCATCACACAGCTGCTGCAGATTTGTTTGATACAAATCCAATTTACCAATGCCCTGGCCTTAAGCTGCTGTAGCCAATCTGCTTCAGTGTTAAATGTATTGTGCATTCAGAGATGCTCTCCTGCATACCTTGGTTGTAACAAGTGGTTATTTGAGTTACTGTCACCTTGAAGTAGTCTGAGGATTCTCCTCTGATTGCTGGCATCAACAAGGTATTTTCACTAAGAGAACAGTCAGTTGCTGCATACCTGGATTCCTTCCTGAAAACTGAAGTAGTTTTCAAACACTCAGAGCAACTTGTCCAGCAACCATGCCCAATTTAGTTAAATCACCTTTCTTCCCCGACCTGATGGTTATTTCAAGTTACAGCCATGTGATTGGCTAATTAGATTTTGGATTAATGAACAATTGAGCGGGTTTACCTAATGAAGGTGTTCATGTCTTGTGTTTAGTCGCTACCCCAGTAAAGCCAGTGAGCACTAATTTATGGCCAGCAATTAACAATAATGTTCATTTGACTAAATTTAGAAATGGTTAACATCAAAATATTATATGGTTGGAGATTTTTTAGCACTAAGACATTAATGCAAATGTTCAGGCTTTCCCACAACATTTACTTTGTGTGTTTAATGTTGTTCATTTATCATTATTATATTACTAAACCAAACATACTTGCATCATGTTTGGTTTTGTTTTTTTCTGGTACTTTTTTAACTCCACTCTCTCAGATGCTCATGGCACAGTTTCACAAACTCCTGCTGTCCTTGGACTCTTGACAACCTTTCAGAACCCACCAGATAAACTCCTAGGTTTATGGATCTAAACAAGATGTTTTTCTTCCTGAGAAGTTTCCTGAAGTTTTCACTGGCCACTGACACCATGTGTGCAGAATATCTTATTACATCAATATTGAGTGAATAAAACGTTTTAAGACAGGAAAAAACAAGTTTGGAAGGACAACCACCTCAGCCAACTGACAGTTTTCTTCTTTACTCTACACCAATATATATTTATATATATGTGACACACTCACACACAAAACAGACTAAGACTAGATAAAATCAGTTTTTGTCATCATGGAGAAACTCCCAGACAGCTATAGAAGATGCACTGAAGACTTGTTCTGCTGTAGCCAGGAAGTGAATGCCAAGATAAATTTGTTCCCACTTTGTGGCAGACTCGCTGTGAATCTGGTGTGCAGTCCCAGCCTAGAAAATACACATAGCTAGATACATCATTTCAGATTTTTCAGCAGCAGAACCAAAAGAATTACTTTTGGCCTATAAGTGCATGTGTTCCAAATATCCTTTTGAAAAATGCCGTATCACTTCCCGTTGCCCTACTTATGTCGAGTGGTCCTGAAAAGCAAAGGGACAGAACACTTGTTTTCTCTCTCCAGTGTTTAGGAAAGTATGTCAGAACGTAAACTGTTTTGCAGGAACTGTCTTGACCATCCTCAGCACACTTTCCTTTGTAGCATCAGCCTAGTGGGTTCATGGATTTGCAAAACAAAGATAAGCTGTAAAGATAAAAGCACACAAACAAAGAGGAAATGAAACATAAACACAAACTTGTATCCAACAAAAAGACTCTCCCTAATCCATAATAAAACCATGCACAAAACTTTGTGCTTGATGAACCAAAGTCAAGAAAAGCAGTCCAAAAACATCAACATGAAATATTTCTGAGGTCACTTTTCAGCAATTAATTTGTTTTTAGTTGCTATGCACAAAGCTTCTGTTTTATGTTTAGAGGATGTGAGTGCAAAGGATACTCAACTTATACTCAGGAAATGTCTTTGTACAATGGGAAATGACTGGCTAGACTTGATTTCATTTCATTTTAGGGAGGCTTAATGTCACTTTAGCAGTGGATTCAGAAAGACAATTGATTTGCAGTCTGCAGGCAACAATATCAAACTTAACACATTTTTAACTTTGCAAATAAAAAACTGAAGTGGGTGGGCCCATGGAGTTTCCAGATCGTATTTCTGCTTTATTGCTTAAGTGTCTCAAGAACCTTGCAGGCCATCTGTGGAAAACTGATTGATTGATTGATTGATTGATTGATTGATTGATTGATTAGACATAACTTATGAAGACAAACACCTGTATACAATCCCCTCAACCCCACCCGCTATCCTCAAAAAGCAACAAAAACAAGTCAATCATGAAACTGTGAAAGTATAGAATCACCAGGACATTTTCTATTATGTTTTCACTTTATTTGAGGATGGAGGTTACTTTTTGTTCCGAGGTAAGGTCGGTAGTGACTCGTCTATCACACAGTGCCCTGCTTTATTGCCTCTTTTAGCCTAAATGGGACCATAATCCACAAAGAGAACATTATGCTGTATCAGTACTGTGTCAAATTAGACTTAAAACAGTTGAACCTATTAGGAAAATGTTTACTGGGGTTATTAATGAAATAAAATGTAGTTTTATTTTTTCTAAAAGACTTCTATACCACTGGACAGAGGAATCGCCCCTTGCTGCCCAGCAGAAATAATGCAGGTTTCAGGGACTTTACATTTGCTTCACTTTTTAGACACTGGAGGCTCTATTATTTTAATTTTTTTAAGCATTATGATGCATTTCCCTTCTCAGATGAAGACTGTCACTCAAGGTAATCCACAAACTATGATAAGTGAGTTATGTTTCTCATGTGTTGTCCCAATTTCATGCAAAAAAAAAAAGGCTATAAACATAATTTTGTGCACTATAACCATTTAACATTTATTCCACTCATGCTTCTGATTTATAACAACAGATAGTTTTTGACAAGGACATAATGTCACCATTATGACTATTTGCTATCAACATAATCAAAAAAGACACATTTTTCAAGAGAGCATTGGTAAAGTGCAATTCAGTGCGAGTTAACAGAAGCTACAGCATAATTAATTTTAACACATAAGGCTTGGATAAATTAGTCAAGAGTGAAGTGAAGCATAAGACCCGATAATTTGGTATAACTTGTATAACTTAAGGCAGCAGTCTTTGTTTTGTTTTAGTATTTTTGTTTTTGAATCTGCATATGAAGTCCTCACATTCTCCCTGTGTTTTCCATACAACTTAGCGTAATTATCAAAGTGATTTTGACCTTTTGTTTATACACACACACACACACACACACACACACACACACACACACACACACACACACATATATATATATATATATATATATATATATATACACACGCACACACACACACACACATTCAGGAAGCAAAACTGATTGCTAAATTTACTTCTGATGAATAAACATAGTTTCTAGGAGACACAATAGTGCTTAAAAATAACTCAGAAGATAACTGCAGCATACTTTGGATTTAAAAACATACATACTTAGTTGACAAGGAGCAAAGGTGGTGATATCAGTCACACTGAAACTCCAGAGTATTGCATGTGGTCTGATTAGCCCTTGCAGTCCTGCATTAGGCATTTGTATTCCTTATATAACTGTATTATGTAAATAAATAGCTGTTGGTGAGATGACGTGTTTGCTCAGCGGGCTTGTATGAATGACAAGGCCTCCACACCCACACTTGTTTACTGGATGAGATGGTTTGGTGGTTATTATAACAAATCATTAATAGCTGTGGGAGTTTTGAGCATCGTTCATTCTCTCAGGCTTTCTGTCTGTTCCTCGTTGTGTTTCACAAACACAAACATGCACAAAAATGTCGTTAATTGAGAAAGCTGGAGTTAGTTTGATTGGCAGTGAAAGAAAGGAAGAGTGGGAGCGAGGAAGAGAGAGTGAGACAGCAGCAGAGTATTCTCCCAGTTTGCTGCGTAAGGCCCGGGTGAAAACCTAATTACTTCTGTCTGTGGGAGATGGACGCGTTTGGCTCGTCAGCAGAGAGCAGCCGGAGATTTAGGGGCTTCGGTGGCGCTCTGCGGCATGGCCGCAGGGCATTCTGGGAAAGCTGCACCTGTCAGAGGACCACTGACAGCTTGTCCTGCTCTTGTTATACAGCCAAGCGTGATCCCTCCCATTAGCAGGCCAATGACACAGTTGACTTGATGTCTACGGGAGGGCAGGGGACCTGAGGGGAAGGCTCTTTACCAGCCATAATGATCCTGTTTGGTGCATTAAAACTGTTGCTATGACCTGGTTTACACTGCCAGCTATCACACAGCAACAAGATCTCTTAAAGCTACAGTGATATCTTTATACAGTGGAAAATATTATTAGGTAATGTGAAGGGGGTCACTCCTTACCTCATAGTATCACCCCAACAGAGCACTTTGCTCTCAGACTACTGGTTTAATTGTTGTTCCTACAATATTTAACAGTGTACCTTTCTTGCCACTCTGCTGGAGACTTCTTCCTCTTAAAAAGGGAGTTCTTGCCTCCCACAGTCTCCAAGTGCTTTCTCGCAGAGGATCGCCTGATTGTTATCATTCTCTCCACGAAATTGTTCACCTAATCATACAAAGCACTTTGAGATAGATTTTGTTGTGAATTGGCACTATATATAAAACTGTGGCAAAATTTCAAGAGCAGAAAGATGATTTCAACAGTCTAGACGGCTGTAAAATTAGTTCGATTTGTTGTTGGTATTAGCAGTAGCAGATGGTTGTAATTAATGTATTTTTCCATTAATAAATGATTATCACGGGTCATATACATGGATATGTAGGTTTAGCATCTGAACACTCAGTAGAGGTTTAAAAGCATTGGTTTGTATTCCCTGAAGAAAATCAGATCACGTAAGTCCAGCAGCCCTTGAGCAAACCATTTCCCACTAACTGCTCCAGTGAAGCAGCTCAATGTCCAGCAGCTCAGCGGGCTGTGTTTTCTATCAGCTCTCTGCCTGCCTGCAGCTACTTGGACAGGTCATTTCTATAAACAAGAATTTGTCCTTTTGTTAAGTGCACCGTTAAATACATTTTTTAGAAAAAAATATTGATTTGTGTCTCTTGCCAGCTCCTCGCTCCGCTCAGGGCAGCAGGAAGCATCTGCTTGGGTACAGAAATTGTCTGTGTATCAGGAATGTGTAAGTGTAGCACATTAATTCTGGATAGATAATATTATTCGCCATTAAAAGTTAAAAAAAATTCAAAAGAGGATGGAGATGGTCATCTGGAAATTCCCAGCTCTCTGCATGTCTTTCCATTCAGCCTGCCGAGTTTGGGAATGACCCAATTGTACAAACAGCAGGAGACTGTTTTTACACTAAGACAGCTGATTCCAGAAACGCCTCCTGACTCCACGGGTCACCCGCTGCTCTGTTTGTTGTGACAGCAGAGAGCTCCATAAGTCATGTTTCATCGCATGTGTGCTTGTGTGTGTCTGTGTATGCCTGTGCATGTGTGTAGGTGGGTCTGATTTATAAAAAGATGGTGTTTCATGCGTTCCTTTTCCCCTTTTTGTCGCTTTACATTAGCCAGTTAAACATTCCTCAGCTGGTCTTATCTGCCAATGAGTCTGTTCTCCCACCGAAATACTTGACATTCTCAGACAGACCTTCCTTCTTCGAATAGTGGAGGGTAGACTGATTAATGGCAGCCCACAGCAAACAGACTGCCATGTGAAATATGATGGTTATGTCATCCAGTGATATTTTTGGTTATTTAACGTCTCTGGAAAAAAAACTAAAAGAAAATATTTTTCTATTGGTGCCATGTGGCTAAACAAATGTGCACCAAGGTTCTAAAATGTAATGAAAATTGCATATTTGTGTATTTTTTTTTATGTTTTCATTCTCTTATTGACATAATTTGTGCGATGTAACTGAAACTAGTTGTCAGATTCCCCTTTAAGGCTTTTACCAGCTTTGTTTTCTGCAGTTTCTCAGTCATAAAGTCATTATGTTGTTATCTTTTCCTTTTTGTTCACAGTCTGCTGAGTTACGGATTGTAGGATGGCGATTGCTCGTACTGTCACGCTGACGTCTCATGCCTCTTGCGATGCAGTCATATAATAGAGGCATTATAAATCAGCCCACATACTTCACATACCACTAGGATGTGGTGGAGTGCTGGCAAAATGCTGGCTTCATTTGTTATGTATCACCATTTTAATACTTGTGACGGAGGACTCCTACATTCAGATGACCTCTCACTCTGCACTCATGTGACAAAGTGTTGTCAGACAGACAAAAGCATGAATCCAAGTACGAATGCCATTCATTGGTATTATAGTTCCATTAAACAATATAAAACACATTACTCATAAGCAAATGTATTAGGATAAATTTTATTAAAATGTTACTGAAAACAGCTGTTCACATGAGTTAAGTGGTGCATTAGAGCAACAATGCAACAAGGATATTTTCATTTAATCTGTTTTGCTGATTTATTCTGAGTTGTCAATTTAGTGCAAGTAATTTTAATCTGGGCTTTTGTTGATGACATTTTGAATTAAGTGACATTTCATTTTTGCAAATGAAACAAGAAATTTTGAACAGACCTTTTCTAGCAGCAATATGAGCATGAATTAAAAGCCTTTTTTGTCACGCTTTCCCTTTATTTAGTTGCACTGTGATGTTATGGCAACTGTTGATTCAGAAATCTATAAATACCACGTACTTCAGTATAAAGACTCCATCAACAAGGCCAAACAAAGCTTCTTCTCTGGTATTATCAGTTCTTATGAGGGTAATGCAAGGACTCTGTTTTCAGTTCTCAACAAACTAATTCAACCCCCCAACGCTTTACCACCGCACTTCTATTCCTCTGAAACCTGCAACTCCTTGATGCTCTTCTGGACTGCGAAAATCAATAACTTCCACCAGCAACTCAGATCAAATGTTGTATGTATGCCCTCTACAGAACCTTTTCTCCTTTTTGAGACGTTTTCCACTTTTCATCTTCCTGATTTATCCGATATTTCCGAGTTCATATGTAAATCAAAGCCTGCCACATGTCATCTTGACCCCATGCCCACGGGGCTTGTGAAATCCTGCCTCTCTTCTTTACTCCCACTCATCTCTGCTATCATTCACTCTTCTCTCACCACCGGTATCGTTCCCTCCTTATTGAAGACTGCTCTAGTCTCTCCTATACTGAAAAAAACCTTCTTTAGATCCTAACAACTTTAACAACCTCCATCCGATTTCCAATTTACCTTTCATTTCTAAGATACTCGAAAAAGTGGTTGCAGCTCAACTTCATTTACACCTGGTTAATAATAATATCTATGAGAAATTTCAATCTGGTTTTCGCTCATGTCACAGTACAGAAACTGCTTTACTTAAAGTCACTAACGATCTTCTGATCGGAGCTGACTCTGGTCTTCTCACCATTCTCGTCCTTTTAGATCTGAGTTCAGCCTTCGACACCATTTCTCACTCTGTACTTCTAAGCAGACTTTCCTCTCTCGGCATCTCTGACACACCCCTCACCTGGTTTCAATCATATCTCCTCGACCGTTCCCAGTTTATTCAACTAAGATCATTCCGCTCTCGTCTATTCCCCGTCACCTCTGGTGTACCTCAAGGCTCAGTTTTAGGCCCTCTTCTCTTCATAATATACATCCTCCCTCTAGGTACCATTTTCCGCAAATTTGATCTTCAGTTTCACTGTTTTGCTGATGACACCCAGTTATATCTCTCTTGCAAACCTGATTCCTCCCTCCCACCTTCCTCCCTTTCAGAATGTCTATCCGAGTTAAAATCCTGGTTTACCTCTAATTTTCTAAAGCTCAATGAGGATAAAACTGAGATCCTCCTTATTGGCACCAAATCCAACCTTTTGAAGGCAAACCATTTCTCACTCGCCATCGATAACTCCACAGTTTTCCCCTCTCCTCAGGTTAAGAGCCTTGGTGTCATCCTAGACAGTTCACTTTCCTATAAATCTCACATCAATAATCTCACCCGTTCTGCCTACTTCCATCTACGCAACATTAACAGATTGCTTCCTTCTCTTTCCACCCAGTCTACGTCCATTCTTGTCCACAGTCTTGTTACCTCCCGTATTGACTACTGCAATTCTCTTTTGCATGGTCTCCCCCATAAATCCCTCCATAAGCTTCAACTGGTTCAGAACTCTGCTGCTCGCATTATCACCAGAACCCCCTCCTACCAGCACATCACCCCTGTTCTTCAGGAACTTCACTGGCTCCCTGTGAAATTCCGGATAATATTCAAACTTCTTCTGCTCACCTTCAAGGCCATTCATAACCTCGCTCCTTCTTACCTTTCTGACCTGTTAACCACCACCTGTTCTGCCCGTTCACTTCGATCTTCTTCTTCTATCCAGCTTGCTGTGCCTTCCTTCTGCCTCACCACCATGGGAAGCAGAGCTTTCAGCTGCTCTGCTCCCAGGCTGTGGAACTCTCTGCCCCCAGAAATAAGAAACATTGGTTCTCTATCTTGTGCTTTTGTTTTATTGTTCTTATTCTGCCATTGTTTTACTAAGTGTTTTATCCTATTGTAAAGTGTCCTTGGGTGACTTAGAAGGCGCTCATAAATAAAATGTATTATTATTATTATTATTATTATTATTATTATCATCATCATTATTATGGCAGTTTGTGTTTTCATCCAAGTTTTCCTAAAGCAAACCGATTAATTTTGATCCCTAAAACTAAGTAAAGCAAAATGAAACTAAAGGGTTGGAAACCAAGCAGCCTGGGCACCAGTACCAGCTGTGACCTATTCCTCTACCACCCCTACTGGACATAAACAAGAAAAACTTCTAAATGTCAAAGAAGCTAAAGGACACTGGGTGCATATCTCAGAGGCAACAGTGACACTGACACAATGGCATGGTAATTTGATATTCTCATAATAAGTCACATCAGGTCCAATCGTTTTTTACTTATACACATTTAAAAACAACAGGGGCTGACCCAGAGCACTTTCCAAATGTATACAAAACCTAAAAAGGAAAACAGCTGAAAGGGGAAAAAAGAAAAAAAAGAAAATTGACGTAAAACTGGAACAGATACGCAGTAAAAATATAATGTATTATGGCACTTGCTGTGGCAGAGCTCCTTTGCCTTTTTGTGCTTTTAACCCTGTCTGTTTTGTATGCTGATTAGTATGTTCCACATTTTGATTTCCATCATGGATCCTTCGACTTTGTTCAGCTTTCCACCATCGCAGATTGGACTGGTGCTCCAGTCAGGCTCCAGCGCTAATTACAGCAGCTGGCTTAAAAGGGCTGTGATTTAGAGAGAGCAGTCTGCCCCGTGTCTCATTCTTGTTTGTTGCTAGTAGTAGTTGTTGCTTGTTGCCTGGCGCTTTGGTTCAAATTAAATGCACCTTTGTGGGCTTTGTGCTCCACATGACACGTAACACATTTGCTTAGTTGATTTCTGGTTGTGTTTGAGAGACTGGCCTCAAAACCATGCAGACCTGAGTCGCATATCTTTCACATCGCACACAGATTCCACTCTGTACACAGAGATTAGGTTTAACAGTGTTATAGCCGTTGTCTTTTTGCTTTGTTAGAACACATAGTAAGGAGCACATGATTAATTATATTCTTCTGAATGGTCAACTGTTGGAGGGGACTTTATGTGGGATGGCAGAGTCTTCCAGAGCCTGTGCACATTAACAGAGAAAGGTTTCTCAGTTATTGGGGGAACTGATGTGAATTATTGGGAGAATGACCTCAGTGATCTGCAGGCAAAATATCATTTATTATAGTCATGTGAAAAAGAGCTTACACATGACTCTATGTGAAAAACTAAGCACAGACCAGTAGCTTCAGTAGCTTGTAGAAGCAAATTTGGCTGCAATAACTTGAAGAAGTCATTTTTCCTATGACTTCATCAGTCTCTAATCTGATATACAAAGGCGATCATAGTCAATTCAGTGACTGCAAGGCACCCAGGTCCAAATCAGCACCCCTCCACCACCATGCTTAACAGTTAGTATGAAGTATTTGTGCTGATATGTTGAGTTTAGTTTTAACCAAACATGTTACTGTGCATTACGGACAAACGCCTCCACATCGGTCTCATCTGTCCAAAGGAAATTCTTCCATAGTTTTTTTTTGGTTTATCCAGATGCAACTTTGCAAACCTAAGCTGTGCTGCCATACTCTATTCAGAGAGAAGATAGACCTTCCAAACAATCCACACGTGTTCAGTCTTTTTCTTAACTGTTCTGTCATTAACATGGTAACTGAGAACTGAGGAGTCTGAGATGTAGGTTTGGGGTTTTTTAGTTTCTTTAAGCATTGCACATCCTTGCACAGTAAGGGGAATTTGCTGGGATGCTCACTCATGGGAAAATTGCATCATTGTGTTAACATTTACCATCAAACTGCCAAAACCTCTGCTTTTATAACATATATATCAAGTGCAATTCGTTAGCAGCACCTGAGTTACATGCTTAATTCCTATGGAAGTGTGTACTTTTTTCATATAGTTTTTCATAGAACTGCATATAGTCCTGTGGAAACCTTTTTGTATCACATGAACATCGATGATAAGATTGATATGATGTGGAGTGAATGCCTGGAAGTTTAAAAACAAATATTAGTTGTTTAAAATCTACTCTATATTACACTGTTAGCTAGTAAATCTTGAGGAAAGGAGTAGAATTTAATGGCTATGTTTTGAAGTATTTGCAGTTGACAAAGAGTGCAGCAATATACAGGGAGTTGCAGTATTTAATTCAATGGCAGCAGGCTAGTTGACTTATATATGATACCAAGAGGGAACTTAGATTCACAGCCCCAAATGCCACGCCTTGATGAAATTGCGATGAAATCACTGTACATAACAGAAGAATATAAAAACTTTGATTTTGACCTTGCAGCCATTCCCAAGTATGAAGGTGTTATGTGGCAGAGAATGAGAGCTGAGTGCAGTTCCTTCAATGCATGAATCATTCTCAAATGTAGATGGTCCAAGATGGATAAAGTTTTCTTTCAGTGAAAAATTTCTTTTGTACTTACAGAATTTGATGTTCAGCTTGCTTGTGGTTTGCTTTGATTCATGGTATTTGGGCTTTCTTTGATTTACTTGTTCAATTTGTTCAAAAGATAAATAGGCCTTTATAAGGTCATATTAATCCAATCTAAAGAAGAAATTGAGGGTGTGATTTGAGGAACACCTTGTTGTTCCATTGCTCATGGAGACCTACTTTTTACCAAGAGATGTGGGGGGTTTAACAGCTTCACCATCACTGCTCACATCCTCTCTCCCTCCTGCTTTCCCTGTTCTGATATAAGGTTCACAGGCCATATGTCCTGGTTTCGCTTCCTGCACAAACACACAGACTCACACTTGACATGTACGACACACACACAATTCACTCACACACTCGCACGCATGCACGCATGCATACATATCACCCACAGGTCTCCAGAATACTTCACCAGATGGTGCTGAGGAACACGATGGATTTTCACTCCGCAGACTGCTCACTCACTCTGACTTCCATGTTTTCTAGCACATTTGTGAGCTATTTCATAATAGCAGATTCAAATGAAAGGGTGAAATGGAAGAGGGAAGATTAATAACAAAAGAAAACATTATGGAAATATACTTAAAATATTTATCTAAAAGTAAAATGTAAGAAATTTGCACTCAAGTTCTACAATGGCAGATTAATGGTTACTTTGCACATACAATATTTTATATGTTGTACAAAAATGTATTGTGCATTGCTTTTACACGGTGACAATAGATATAATGTAATGGCTCAATCCCACGACAGTTAAAAAAGGCAATCTTTTCAAGACTAGGAAGACAGGATGGTTGCCTGGTAATTACACAAATTTTTTTGGGAACCAAATATAAATGAGGTTGAATGTGAAGGAGATAAACATCACAATTAAATTTATAAATGAATGTGTTAACTGGAAAACACACATTACTTTGTTTAGATTGTTCATCTTAGAAATGTCATTTGCATCTGCAAAGAGCGAGAAAACACCAGGAAAGAAAATTTGCACACTACTCAGAAATAATGTCACAGCGGAGTGCAGCTGCTGTTGTGTTTGTCTAATTAAATAATTTAACAGATTAAAAGAAATTCTGAACTGTTTAGATCACATTATTTGGTTGAGTATCTTCAATTTTTAGACACTTTGCTGCTTTTTATGCTGTAAGAAAACTTGCACAAGCTCAAGAAAAAATTGGACGATGCATTGGATTCATATGAGCCCGTTTATATTAAGCAAAAGGTCTAAAATATCTATATATCTTCAAGAAATACATTAAAGAAAGAAAGAAAGAAAGAAAGAAAGAAAGAAAGAAAGAAAGAAAGAAAACTTGAATATTTGTGTGATGTAAGATGGAATTCAACAAAATCATTGTGGGAATCTGCTCTTTCGCTCACTCTGCTTCCATTTACTGCTCAGGATCCATTTTTAAGCTGCCCTCTGCATTTCCAGCAATGTGTACTGTATTACTTATATCACATGTTTGTATGCATGGACAACCTCTCTGGTGTTCCTGCTACTACAGATAAGAGGGTTTTTTTAAGCATTTGAGCTGGAAATCAAAATAAAAGTGGGGAAAAGAGTGGGTTTAGCATTTTTATGTTATGCTATGTATATGAAAACATTGTATTTATAAGTACTGTGTAAAAGTACAGTATATTCACAGTAGACTGAAATGTTATATTTCCATATAAATATAGAAAGGAAAAAAATAAATAAAAAGCATTGCAGTATTGCAACACTGCTCAACGGCACCACTGGTGTCAACAAACAAAAAACTGTGCTTTAATATGCATTGATGGGCACAGGAATGAATCAGCTATCTGTTTATCATGGCCTAACACTAATTAAGTTATTATTTTTTTTTATACTTATGTAAGTTTATTAAATGTTGCCAGCTTTTGAAAGTCCAGCCTCAAATTATGTTTATTGTGCCGGTTCCTATCAAAGGATCAAATTAAAACCTGAATGTCCTTTTGAGACATTAGCGGTTTTCCTTTTGCACCGAAGATATTTAGTCTGTATTCTGGTTGAACTGATGATGAACAACATCTATCATTCAAATTCATAGCTTGCTTGGCAATTTTTCAGCACTTCCACTGCTCAACATTCACACAGGCTCTGCCATCTGGGCACTCCGTGAGCTCTCTACAATTCAGCTTGAGGGAAGCTTTTCTCTCCTCTAACAAGAAGCAGCTTTTCACAATTTAACAAGAAGCAATCTTTATATAAGTTGTGTCTCAAAGCCACTGTGTATGCACAACACAAAACGCCAGTGTCGGTGGCTGGTGCCACTGTCCAAGAGAAGATAAACATGTGATAGAAAAGCCCCTGCAGACACTCTGCATCTCTGAACACAGCATTGTTGATTTAAACTGTATACAAAGGAAACGTATTGTAGCACAGCCAGATGGGTACATGTAAATAATGGTACTGTACGTTGGACAACAATCGTGGTACACATTCAACATGATTCTTAGGAATATATTGTACTTACTGAAGTAAAATATCACTTGCACCCTAAAAACACTTTTTCTCTTTTTTCTGTCCTGCACACATGGAAGTGCAAGAATCCCGAGTCTGAGATTCAGATGTGTATGAACATACACAGATGGCCTGAGGTTAAATCCCTTTTTAATACTGAATGGTAATGAAAATATGCTGTGTGTTGTAAAAGAGCTCACTTTAAGCGAGAAACCCACAAAGAATTTTCATTAACTTTCATCTTATAGTTTGTTTTGGTTTTAAGCCATAGTCACTGCAGGGGTCAGTCTCTTCGCTCAGCTTCCAGCTGCAGCATACAGCTATGTTCAGCAAACAAGCTGATTAACCCCACTGCGTGCTCAGCACTGAGCCTCAGACATGAAAAACCTGGTGACAACCTAATGAACACAGCAAAAAAATAGCTGCTGAAGAGCCACATTTTTTGGAAATCACAGAGTAAGAACAAAGCTCAAAGGAGATAAATACAGCTGGACACAAATACTATAGCTGATGAATGTCAATGTGCTTTGTGTCTGCTGTGTGTGTAAATAGGGTACTGTTTCCTTAAAACAAACCTATCCTGCTTTTCCTCATTCTCTGCCATATGGTGTTACAACGATGGATTCTTATATTAAACCTTTCCTACATTTCAAATAATGAAGTCATCCAAGTAATCCCTGTTAGCCCAAAGTTCAGACTTCAGATTTCGCTAAACTTCTAGCTTGAACATTTTGTTTGCAAGAGGCAGCCAATTAGAAACCAGCTCAGAGGGAGAAGAGCTGAAATAATCTGTTTCAGTGAGTGGGTTTACTGCAAAGCTGCACTAAAGGCCAGTTTAGGATTTATTTTTTTTAAAAAAAGTTATTTATAGCCAGTTCCTCAAGTTTCAGTTTTGTTGTATTTTTTGTATTCATATGTTTGTTATATTTCAGGACTGCAAGTCTGTAATCTTGTTCAGTTTTTTTCTCAAATGGTGTAAGATTTTCTAAACTGTAATGATTGCGATGTTGCTTATCCTTAGAGTTCAAAGTAGGCAGTATGCAGGCACAGATGTAAAGTTTTCTCACAGAGTAGGCAGCAGACTGTAGCAGTTATAGAGGAATGTAGCAGTTATAAAGATGAAAAAAAAATATCTGTGTGTCTTAAATTGCAGAGGCAAAGCAAGAGACGAGCAGGAGAGACATAGTTGTAGTAGAATAGTGAATTCACTGCACACCAGGACGGTTGATTGTGAGAGCACAGCATCCTCAGCACATTTACATTTGTTTTGCAATTTTTAATTTGCTCAAGCTAGCTTCACAAACTGAAATAAACTCTATTTAGTTTCAAAAAGACATGAAGGGCACGTCTCAAAGTCTGGCTTACGCAAGCCCAGCTGCACAGTATCACTGTGTTTAAAATTACTTTTATGACGAATGACACAGATTTAAATACATGTGAATTGATATTTATTGATTTTTACAATGCAAAAACTTCTCTTGTATAGTGTTAATTCTCTCTACTAGTTAGTAAATTTGTTTAATTTAGTGCAGCTATTTTGCAACAAATGCAATTAAGAAAATATAATAATAAAAAAATAAGAAGAAGGAATAGTGATTTTTTTGTTATAAATTAATATGGCTAGCTTTCTTATTAGAAAGTGTTATGATAATGTCAAATTCAGCTCAGCATCACAGTCAGAAAAGAAAAACGTCGCTTTGGAGAGAAACTAAAGGAATGACAAATTTTCTTTTCTGAACAGAAACTTTTTGGGGTGTTACTTGGATGTAAAAAAAAAAAAATCAGCTCTTTGAATTAATGCTGGGTGTAGGTGGTTGTGGGCCCGTGTTGCACCAAAACAGAGTTAACAGTGAGTTTTCTGCTTCTTTCCCATTCATTATTTCCCCTGCGCCAGCATTGGAGGAAGAAAGGCTATGCTCTTTTTTTTGTGTTCATTTTCCTTAGGTCATCAACAATGTCAATTCACAAGCTTTTAAATCTGTGTCAATCATCATATCTGCATAGATATTATGCTGCATTTACATAAAGGGCCCATAATAGCAAGAGGAAAAAAGTTAATGTCTGACTGGATATCATTCCTGCAAAACACTATTTCCAGCACCTGCTACAGCATAGAGCCCACTTTAGGCAATAATTGCATATTGGTTGCGAAGGGGAAGGAAGTGGCACGCTGTGAATCGCCACCTTTAAAGAGGTTGACAGAGCAATCTTCCCTGAAATGCATTGGAGGATCGCTAGAGCACGCTCAGAAAGGGAGAGAAGAGGAATACAGAGACAGATAGAAAGAAAATAGGTGAACAGCTTGTGAATGTTGTAGATTATTTGTGTTTTTCTCAAGGCATTAGAACCCTGTTCATATTGCACTTTCAAGTTACAGTTGCTGCTAATAATTTTACTAGCACATGAAAAACAAAACAAAAAATGTGATTCACACTGTATTTGTGAATTTTGGGGGAGGGTTGCTGCAAAAATTGGATATGGGATTTATCCAACTCCATCGCTGTAATGGAGACCAGGGGTTCCATTACCTGGTTGGTATTGTTAATAATAAATTGTTGGATTGGGAATTTAAAATAGGGTAATAAAGACAACACATTAGTTCTTTTGGAGTCTTTTATTAGGTTATTTGACATACGATTAAATTGACAGCTTGTAACAGAAAAGAGACAGTGGGACTGGCCATCCTACCTGTGTCGGAGAAGAGCCAAAGTTAGAGCTGCTTGCAGTTAATCATTTATCAATAACCTAAACATATGTGAAATGAGAACTTGTAAAGGTACTCACCGGTCCTGGTTGCTTCTTGCAGGATGTGGAGCAAAAGAGTGAAAGCGGCTCAATCACCTGTTTAAGAGCACTTGGAGCAGACCAGTGTGCCAGGTTAGGGAGTATGGTTAAAGAGGGTTTTAATTTAGATAGGAATGGGTGAAGCTTATGTTATTGGTTTGTTTATAGTATGTGTTGGAAATATGTATATGTTTGTGATGTGCTTTAATGTTATTGTATGTTTGTTTGTGTGGAGGGTTATGTGTTCATTTTGATTATTTAACCCCCATACTTGGGCTATTCCAGATGCTCACCTGAAAAGGTAGAGTATAAAAGGAAGCCATTTTGTTTAGTTGTAGTTAGTGTTTTGTGCTGTTATCATGCTCCTTCTTTAATAAAGTGCCAATCCATGGATGTCTTTTACTCCAGTCTCGCGTCATATTATTGGACAGAACCTATGACCGCCGGCCAAAACTGACAATCGCTCAGAATGTGAAGATGTCAGAGTTTCAAAAAGAAAGCGTGCTGTCTCCAAAAGCAGAAAAGTTCACCTTTAGAGCAAACAGAGTTTGGAGTTTCCACAGACAGCTGATCAGAACAGAAAGCTTTAGTTTAAAGCATCACAGACTTGCTGACTTCAACATGAACTTTGAGTGCACAATGTTTTGCCAATAACTATTTTTGTTGTTTCTGGTCTGAATGAAAATGAAGATGGAACTCTCACTTTAAACCATTCAAGCAGTCATTTATGTAATTTTACCACTTGAGGATGAGATGAGCTTGCTGGACACCTTGTTTCCATGGGTCTCCTCTGAAGTCAAAGTCTATAATTTATCTTTCACTGACACTTTCTCACTTTATTAAATTGATTGGAGAAGGGCGATTTTACCAGAGACTGTATGCAAAACACAAATGTTGTCTGAAAACTGGAGCCAGTGTAGAAGTATCATGTTTAACAGCCATCAGGAGGAGACACCTCTGGCTGCAAAAAGAAGTAGATTGTATGATTGTCTATGAGATACTTCCCACTCACTAAGGTCTCGGTCAAATGTCATTTTCAAAGTAATTACTGCACCTTTAGCTTGCAGTGATGCCACTGGGAACATATGGAAATGCATTTTTTCAGGAAACAATAAATTCATTTTAAGAAAAACCTTCTAAATTTGGACCACAATCCTAAACAAAGCAAATTGTTTAACAACCAGCCAGCAAGCCGTAGTCTCTTTGATTGAACACTTTTAAGCCAGTATATACTCTAAGTCCACAGACTCAGAGAAAGCTTCTTCAAAATATTCTGATACGATGCAGCATAGCCTTCTAAGCAACAAAACAAATACTCAAGGTTCTTCTTCCTCATGTTATTGGTCTATTCCAGACATTACTGTTTTTTTATGACTACTGTATATTACTTTATTGCAGCAGTGATGCTCAAACAGCTGCCATATCACTGTGTGACAAAGTGGGTGAGAAGACCATTTGTCTATATTCTTAGTTAACATTCTTGTTTTGATTTAACCATATTTCATATGTAGTCTGCAATAGGCAAACATCTACTATCCCGGGTTTGTTTATGTTTTGCACTTTTACAGATTATATAATATAGCATCTTGGTTTAAATCAATCCCTACAAGTTTGTTAAGTTAACATGTTCTTTATCTCAACTGTTAATTTGTATTGTTTAGAACTTACCTTACCTACCTGTCTCCCAGAAGCAAAAGGAGGAAATGTAGTTTTACTTCCTGCTTTATAACTTCTGGGTTCATCTGAGGTCACAGGAAGAGGCCAAGTGCAGAAGGAGAAGAACTCTTCTAATTTAATAAAGTTGATTTTAGAGGGTTTATGAAGAAATAGATTTATTGTTGTAATATGTATTGATTACACCACAGAGTTTATGTTGCCAGTAAAGAGGAGTAGTAGAGGTTTGAATATAATCGTGTTCATCTTACCTACATGCTGAATGAAATAGTCCAGAGGAGAAATTGTTTGGTTAAGTGGACTATTTAAGCTGAAGAACTCAGGTGTTTGAGGAAAAAAGAGGTTCCGGTCAGTGTAGCTGTGTGCAGTTTGACCTTAATTTCCGTTGATTTAAGTTGAGTTATGTTTATTTGAACTGAGTTGATTTGGAGTTGAGTTTCTTTATTTCTTTGTAAATATTGTTTGGGTCACAAAATGGTGAATAAATCACTTGCTACACTGGACAGCATCAGTCTCCTGCACTTCTTTGACCGCTTAAGTCAAGTCCTACCACACACTGAATCTTTAAAAGCAGACGTTAGATTCTGTGGTTAGCAGGGGGTTTCAGGAAAGCTATTTTAATGAGATGTTCAGTTAATAATTTAATTTTTTTCTCGATGACCTCCTGGCAACACTTTCAAAACTCCCACAGCTTGTGGGTGGGTCACGACTTGAAAGAAAAAATCCTTAGCATTAACTTCAGCTCTGCGGGAAATGAGATGGGACTAATCTCATGTCTCCAGTTTACCTTAAATTACCTCCATATGGAAAACGGTAAAAGAGATTTTGTTTTTGTTTGTCTAAATGTTTTTTTAATTTCCTTGCGTGACTTGCACTCTCTGAAAATAATTGTAGAAGGGTAATTGTACCTGTAAGGATTCAGGAACTAGTCCCTCAGGTAACCCTCTAACGTATTGTGATTGTACTGTTTAGAGAGTGAAACTTATTTGTGGTTTGTAAAAAACTTTAAGCTCTCTGGTGATAATTTTGTAATGGAAAAAAATCAATCATGTTTTTAAATGTGTAAAATGAGGTTTGCATTTGATTTATTTTGTATATTATAATCACTAGTCATTCATACGTCTCAAGGGGGACTGACATTTACATAGCATATTTATAGCCACACTGATGACTCAAAGCTTTAGCTGTTTAACATTGCCAGCAGTGCCTAACTTACCAGTTACTCTAAAATGCAAATCTTTGGACTGTTTGAAAGAGGCCCCACAAAGTTTTGACTTTGTTGCTGTGAGGTAAGCGTGCTAACTGAGTAAATCTCAAAAAAAATGGTGCTAACATGTTCCTCCTGCTGCTCGGAAACATCTTATTGTTCCTCAAGGATGTACACATAATTACTTTGAGGTTCACTCGTAAGTCCTATGCGCTACGTTCATTTGCACTGCTCTTGGAACTAAAACTGAGTTTATTGTATTGTGACTTTAAAGGTGGAATTAGCATAACAATGAACCGTTTATGATAAAGTGAGGTGTATTGCCAATAGAAAACACATTATTCACAAAAAACTGCAGGGCAACCAGGAATGATCAAAGTGTTGTGAGAAAAAGATCTGAAGAGAGCGTGAAAGACAGACAGGCCGGGGGGATTTTTTTAACAGCAACTGCATTTGTGATTGATTTTCATTTCACGTTCCATCTCACACTCTCTTCTTGCAGGACTTTTGAAAGAGATTTTGGTTTACCCACAGTTTGATGACAGTCGTCACTGTCCCTGACTGTCACAGAACCAAGACCAGCTTCCATATAAAGAAGTCCTCGTTTCACCCAAGCTTTCTTTTCTATTTTTTTTTTTTCAAGCGGTGAGCATTTATGATGCATTTTATGGCTTCTATACACTTATTCATTTATGGGAAGTTTTACTGCAGCACCACTTTTAGCTTTATGCAAGTCAACTCTTTCTGCAAGGCACTGGTCATTAAGTCACCAAATTAGTCCATGTGGAAGAGAGAGAAGAAAAGTTCAGAGCCTCTGCTCAGAGTGCAGTGACCTTTGAACCTTGGCCATTGCACACTTGAGTGAGTGTGACTGTGTGTGACAGCGCGGGGTTAACCAGAGAATGCATGAAGTCTGCTGGTACCTTGGATAATTGAGCCATTTGTTGCAAGGTCACTGCAGAGCATATGCCCCTCCCACCAAAAAAAACAACCATGTGTTATTTGTAGCCATGACCAAAGCAACCAAGCCAAGGTTTGATGGCATGTGTACAAAAATCATTTGTTTAAGTTATTTTTCATCTTTGACACAGAGTAAAAAAATTTTTGGAACAACACAGATGTTTTATATTTGTAGTGAAAGATTTATTGTCAACTTAAAATTATCATTTGGCCTAACATGCATACCTTTGACCGCAGGCCCAGGACCGTCTGGCTGTGAGACAACAGTGCTAACCACTGTGACACCACGAATGCTTTTCATTCAATTTTAATAAATGAGGAAACAGTAAAACCTCAAAATTCAAGAGTAAAATTCCTATTTTACCTTACTCTGTTTTGTATTTGATGACATATAGACTCTCCACTGTTTTCTGGAAGAAAACCCACTATAGCTAGATATATATTTATTATAAGAAATATATATAGGAAATGTTACTTTTACAGATACACTTACCTACAGTTTGTTGTAGAAATCAAATAATCCCTTTTAATCTTATCAAAATGGCCACATTTGTAGTCACACAACCTTAAAAATGTGTTTTGTTTTGTTTTTTAGTGTCCTGTCCTTACATTGCAGGACTGGTCTCTAGGCCTCTGTGACCGACATCCTAGTCACAGTTTTCATATTCCTGTGTCACACCCCTCTCATTCATCTATTTAAAGATGTGTTCTGCAGTTATGTAAAAGATCAGACAAACAGGAAAGTGTAAAGAGGAAAGCCTAGAGAAGCTTTGGTGTAATTGTCTTTATGGCGTCTGCAAACATAAACTGCATTTTGAACAACCACTGTTAGGGTCATAAAATCCCACAGCGCAGCTCCTCTCTAAATACAGAAGGAAACTCTGAGTGAAAGTCAACAAATCCAAGGCAAACTTTGTTTAATTTCTTTAATTTCACAAAATCCTTTTTAATTAAGCTTTTTTTCCCCAATTGACAGTCACAAACAAACAAACTGCGCTGTCTGTTTGCATTTACTTACAAAGGAATACAGTTTGCGCACAGATTTGGGAGTAAAGTGCCCATTGCACAAACCTGGCTCGTGTATTTGTCCGACTCGCAACTGCTCTCCAAGACTGCACCTAATGGCATTGAAGAAAGCTGCAGGAAACACCCAACAACGCGATTTTCTGTTAAAACTGTTCAGTTTTGCTGCTGTAGAGCCTCTGTGCTACACTAGGTTTCCCCTTTATGTAAACATGTTGGTATTCTAACCACCACTGAAATAAATCTCAAATATCAAAAGGAAGCTTTTGAAATTAACATTTTACATTTCCACCATTTTTATTTTTTACGCAGCCTCTTAATTTGAAGTCTTCTTTTGTGTTTCCTGGCATGACTGCAAAAAGAGGAAACAAATAGGCATTTCATTACTCAGGGCTGCATTGGATTCAGCTACTTGTCAACATAAACACTACAGCAATGACACTTCTGAGACCACATTGCACCGAGCTCTCCTTAAGGAATGGGTAGACACTATGGAGTTTAATTTGAATGCCTCCTGTTCCATCTGCAGGGAGAAAACTGCCATTCTAGAGGAATGCAATCTCAAGCAGCATGACTCCACTAAATATGCAGTGAAGAAACGATGGAATGACTTCAATGTCTTCAGTATATTTGAGTCATTTATTCTATTTTCTACTCATATTTTGTACATAAAAAACATTTATTATTAAATGAATCATTTAATAACCGTCTTTATCTCACCGAGTGCTCGGCGGTCATATTTAGAGCTAACGCCTCAGAATTCAGAACTGAGGAGGGGAAAAAAAGGATGGCTGTAGCTGTGGTGGTGGTTATGTAACAGAAGCACAACCAGATGATATTTTTAAACCCAGTCCTGTGCAGAGGTAGAGAAACAAACATCACACAGCTCACCCACCTCTATTGTCTCCTTCATCATATTTGTCATTAATGATGCACAAACTGTATGAGCTGTTTTACGGTGTTCGCAAGTCGATTTCCATGTCCCAGATTTCAGGAAATAACATGTAGGTACGTATTCCTGTTGTTTTGGAATAAATTAAGAATGAGGAGTTATGAATTTACAATGAAACGGAAACTGCAGTAATATCATCACCTCAGAGCAGCCAAGGTCCTTTTGGCAGGTTGGTGAAGACGGCGGTTAAATTAATTTATTCATTTTGATTAGCACCCTCCTTCTTTATATAATTAAATTGATTGGCTTCATCATTTAGTTGTTTTGTTTAATTATTTGTTAGCATCATCCCAAATAGTCACAATAAGGCATAACAAACACAACATTAGAGATGACTTTATAAGGAAGCATTGCATGGTGCTCTTAGCTGCTATTATGCTAGCATGCTAACATGCTTCCAGTGGCAATGTTAAACACCTCTAATGTTTATCATGGTAATTACTCACATTTAATGTGTCACCACACCATTGTTTTCCATTTAAAGCTTCAAAAGGTCATGGTTTGGAATGAAATCCCCCCTTTTGAAATGTTAAACCCAGTGTTAGAAAGCTCAATTTCTTAGCTTCCATACTAACAAATTCTCCAATCCATTAAAGAAATCAGATAGTTTTCAATGAATCAAAGATTTTAGCCTGCTGGCAATTAGGGGATCAACAGAGTTATTACAGCTTGTGCATTTTCTGGAAACAATAAACATCAACAGAATCAGATTTGGCGCTAATGTATATTTCCAGTCTGTGTTTACTGAATCACTCGAGCTGCTAATTATAAGCATCATTCAGACCTTACAAATTGATATCCATGTTAAGCTCTTCTGTACTAACATCACCTGTCGTGTCAGATTTCTTGTCTATTGTGGGATTTTTCAGGGCCTTTAATTCTTACAAAGTGGATCTGGTAATCTGAGCCAAACTGCTTGTGTTTCTAGGTCAACTGTGAAGCATTGTTGAAGAAGCTACTGTGTTCAGATAGCGGCCATCATTCTGGAGAATTTGATGAAAATTATATACTAATATGGAAATATCTACAAAAAAAAAAAAAAAGTAACAAAAGAAAAAACTTCCGAATGCATTTTGTTTTTCTGATTTAAAATAACCCCCAAACTACAAACTCTAAAGGTTTTTTTTTGAATGCCTGTGACAAAATGGTATAAGGACTGATTTATGTACCTGACAACCTTAATAATTGTGTGAATTTGAGGTAATGCTGACAGTGACAAAGAAGGAAACAGCCTGCAGGCAAAGGGAAAAAACAAGGAAAAACCTTTTCTTTTATGCAGGGTACACAGAGCTGGGAAGTTTATTGTGCCACTTCTAAACACACACACACAGAGACCCACACAGACACACACACACCCTTAGATGGTCTCTGGAGACATAAATATTTCAGAGAGTTGTTGTTAGTTTCAGTCTGCTGGGCTGGACAAGCCCATAGCAAAGGAGCATAAACCAGAGTAGATGCACACGAGTTCATGACCCATATAGATGAAATAAAGTCAATAAAAGCAATCTGGCTTAATGATTTTATGTTTTCTTGCATCAAAGGGAAGTCTTTTGGTGTAATATTAAAATTTAGAAAATAAACACGAAAGCTTAATATATCAGGACGGGTTGGTTTCTTTACGTGCCAACTTTTCCTTTTGCTATCTTCTGTGCTGAAGGTAGATTTTTCTCCGCTCTGCTTCAGTTTGACCTTTGACTCCAATTAAATCAATTAGCTTCATTAGCTTGGTGAAGATGCCAGATGTTCAGTCACAACAGCTTCAGTAATTATTCAGCTCAGTCTGTCCTTTACTTAAATACATTTTGCAGTAATTATTTTATCTTGGGGTTTTTTTTTTCTTATAAAAGCACATCCTTCTCATCGTTGTATGGTGTGAATATAAACTGAAGTTAAAAAACTTTCCACAAAATGTCAAAAATTTAATGCGAAGAACAAGAAAGATTTTAAGAGCCAGGATGAGCTTAATAAATGTAAGATGGATGTTTCTGCAATGCAATCTGCAAGCCCTAAAGCATTACAACTGGAAAAGATTCAAAAGATGACATTTTAATTTCGTCCTCTTCTTCTTAGCAGACATACCGCAATTTCCACCTCAAAAAAATACCTAAGTATGCTACCAAGCTACTGACATATTTATCACCATATCCCTCTGATCTGAGGAACGCTGTGCTGTGAAACACAACATAATTTTCCGCTTTCAAATGTCATGCAGCTCAGTAGCCTTGAAACTGCCATGTGTGCTCCCTCGTTTTCTCAGGGGTCACTCATCTGAATCATGCAGTTTGCCTGTCAGCTGTTTGCGTATAAGCCTGAGGACAGTGAGCATGGACGACTTGTCCAATCTGACAGAGAAAAAAGAAAAACTATATTCACCCCAAAAAGCTTTGGGCTCTTCTTTTTGTAATGTACCATCTTCACCATGTTTGCAGCAACCAAAGCAAGACACAAAGAACATGTTGGATTTACTTAATTCAATAGTGGACAGTGGTGCACACAATTGTTTTGCTTTGGCAGGAAATTAAACAACTGAGTTAAATCAACACAACTTATTCATATTCAATAAACCTGTGCATTTTATGTCAATAAAACATGATTGAAACATGTTTAGATGAAGTAAGTTGAGCTCTTGGAATATTTTAGTCCTTCACGATTGTGTCACTTTAGTCCAACACTATTCAATAACTTTTTCCCCAAAACTACTTGGTCACTTAAATACTACATGTTGTCTACATATTACATAATGTTCAACAAGTCTAGAGTCTGGTTAACATAAAAATTGAATAGATTTACAACAACTTCCATCCTCATATTTTTATCTGGCTCGCAGGGGGTCTGGGGCATAACCAAGAAGTGATAGGGTAAGAAGCAGGGTACACCCTGGACAGCTCACCAGTCTATCACATAGAGACAAACAACCATTTACACTTATGGGTAATTTAGACTCACCAATTAACCTAACTTTAATAACTGCATGACTTTTAACTGTAGAAGGAAACCAGAGTACTCAGGGGAACCCACTGCAAACTAGCCAGATTGTGGATTTGAACCCAGGACTTTGTTGCTGTGTGTGTGTAGTTGTCTGCCTCTTATAACTCCAGTGATTTTCCTACAGTTTGAAATCTCGTGTGATCGTGTGAATTTCGTGAGTCCAGGCAACTAACCACTCTTACTAGATCCTATTATGTCATCTCAACAAGAACAAATTAAGTTGTTGAATTTCATACAGATCCTACATGATTTAATTACGTTCACGATAGAAACGTGAAATTATTTTGTTCAAATTACAAGTTAGACTTTTGTAAATGTAACAACCACCCAATTTCTTTTTTTCAGTGTGAATCCATTATTTGAAAGCAAGAACGTAGTCTGATAAAAAAAAAATTTTTTTGGAGGCTAAAAGCAGCAAAACTAAAAGAAAAAAGAGTTATTACATCTTATGCATTTTCTGGAAACAATAAACATCAACAGTATCAGATTTGGTGCTAATGCATAAGCATATTTCCAGTCTGTGTTTGCTATATCACTCAAGCTGCTAATTATCAACATCATTCAGACCTTACAAACGGATATCCATGTTAAGCTCTTCTGTACTAACGTTACCTGTCGGTGTCAGATTTCTTGTCTATTGTGAGATTATTCAGGGCCTTTCAGGGAAACTCACCTTTTGGATTTATTTCTTGCAAAGTGGATGTAGCAGCACACCTGTGCTGGTGGTTACTATTAATGTAATAACATTACATTTTTCAGTACTGCAGTAATGTACTGTATTAAAGTCAGTTATTTCATTACAGTCACAGTTGTGCTCTTAGTTCTTACAATGGTTCTTCAGTTATCTCGACACTGTGCAGATAGCTGTTTGTTTTCACTTTGTGTGCCAGGAAGAGGAAAATTGTGGCTTTGTACATCACTTCTGACGAGTGGAGATATGAACATTATTGATGGTTTTTTGTGCACAGACACACAGGAAGCCTAAATATGTTTTCCGATTCTGTTCATAATTTTTATGGATAGAATTTCTGGGCGTAGCCAAGTGACGGAGTGGAAGAGTCTAAGTATCTCTGGGTCTTGTTCATGAGTTAGTGGAGAGGGGAGATCAACAGATGGATTGTTGCTGCTGCTGCAGTGATGCCGGACGTTGTAACAGTCCGTTGTGGTGAAGAGAGAGCTGAGCGTAAAACCACAGCTGTCGATTCACTGGTCGATCTATGTCCCTACCCTGAGCTATTGTCACGAGTTTTCGGTAGTGAACGAAAGAACGAGATCGCGGGTACAAGCAAAAGAAACGAACTTTCTCCGAAGGGTGGCTGGCCTTTCCCTTATAGATAAGGTGAGGAGTTGTTCCATCCAGGACCAGCTCAGAGTAGAGCTGTTACTGCTCCACATTGCCAGTTGATGAGCCAGTTGAGGTTGTTTGGGCATCTCACAAGGATGCCTGCACAGTGCCTCCTAGGTAAGGTGTCCGGGAATGTCTCACCCACGGACAATCTGGAGGAGGTGGCTGGGGAGAGGGAGGTCTGGGCTTAAGCTGCTGTCTCCACGACACAGCCCTAGATAAACGGAAGGAAAGGGATGGAACAATAACAATAACAATAACAATAACAATAATAATAACAATAATAATAATAATAATAATAACACCTCAATTGGCCAGGTGGATGAGTTAAACAAACATCACATTCAGAGTTGTTATGAAGAGGGAAACTATCTATAGAGAACAACCATTTTGTCACAGGGTTTATATATACTTTTTAATTACGTAGACTTGGTATTTTAACCCTTTCATGCATGAATTATGACAACCTAAATCTGGTTTTTTTCTCAAGTGTTTTTATTCATCTTTAGCATGAAAAAAAAAAACCATTTGAACTTTTAAAACATGTACTTTTCAAAGAGTTTTTTTACATGTCCACTTAGGTGGACAGCTGGCTGACCAGTGGGTGGCAGGGTATGGAGTGACACATCAGTGTCCAGTGTAGTGGTTTATGTGCAACACTGACACAAATACAAGAAAACAGCTTTTGAATAGTGTGTGAAAGGGTTGACAAGGAGTCTACGTGGACTGATTCACTTTTGGAGGCAACCCAAGTGTACAATAGAGGAACTGCAGGTATTTTCACATACGTGTCAGCTTCATTTTCCAGCTTTGAAGGATGTTCCTTGTCTTTGACCTGCAGAGGGAAGATGGTAACAGGCTGATATCAAATGCTGTTTGCTAGATGCTGCATCAGGTAATTCAAGTGACTGAAATAAACCTCTCAACCCAATTGTGATGTTGGTACAGCATTTGTAATAACATTATTTGACAAATAACACAGGTTACTGTGCAGTTTTTTATTCTGAAAGCTGCATTTTGAAGAGTATCATTTGGGTTTTTTTTAGCTTGGTGTAATATTTTGTATCTGTAGCATTTTGCTTGGCGCTAACTAGCAGGGACTGTCCCTGCTAGTTAGCGCTAGCAGTTTATCTGATAACTTTGGACTCCACCATCTTTTCCAAAGTTTGGTGTGTTTTGGATGAATTTTCAAGCAAATGAGTGATCTTCTCAAATTAAACAAGATATCAACAGGAATTGGCAAAACAATCCAGTGAACACATGTTGAAACAACTTTTGGATGTAACACAAACCAGATGTAACACAATGCTGGAGCTTTGTGAAAAACAGAATCCGACATGCAATAATTGCAAAATGCATTTAGAACACATTTCAGTGAATGTATGATGAATTCGTATTTCTCCTCCAAACAGCCTGCTGATCTGAGGTCAGTAAGGCAAGTCTATATTCAAAAACAATTCTAAAACCTTTTTGTACCCACAGTCTTACACTTAATAGCCCTGTTAGTGTGTATGTATCTTAACTTATTTATTTGTACAAATTAATCTTGTACTTCATATTAATTTAAGTCACATTTTTATGTTTTTATCTTTTAAGTTAAGCACATTCAGTTTACGTGAATAAAACTGCCACTGAGGACCGATATCAAAGACTGACAAAGGATTCTTTTTTTGTCAAAGTTGAGGCGAGCTGAGAATAATGCTGTTTCTTTTCTTCTTTTCACTCTTTATCGATAAGCCATTTTAGGGACTCGTATTACCAACAAAAATGGTTTAAGTTAGATTGATTTTTCCCACTGAATTTTCTTGTCTGGTGCTACACAAAGACGTATTGTATAAAAGGAAAGATGAACACTCTTTTATGAATCGAGTGTGTGCCACCACCAATCATTTAAATGAAATATTATTCTATAAATAAATGGACACACTAATTGGCTGCGAATGCTACCAAGGTACATGCCAGGTTTAATCTTTCCTCGTACAGCTTATTATCGCTCAAAGTAACAGAAATTGATCATGCATTCAAATTATTTCAGCAGTTTGTGACTCATGAGCACACACACACAAACGCACACACCCCGAATACTCTTGGAGTACCAGCGTTGCCCCATCCTGTGATTGCAAATTAGCGCTTACAGGCCTGTAGCTTCGGGTTCCATGATTGCCAATTATGTTTTACTCAGCCTCTATTCAGAGACTGAGTGGAGTGCTGTTGCATGAGTTATCACGGTCAGCATCCTCATTGTTCATTATTGCCACATTATCATTCTGGGTGGTGAAGTATTGATTTTGCTTGTCATTGTGTAGAAATCATGGCCATAAATATTACACAGTATTTGTTCTGCAGGGACGTGTACGGGCATTTTGAGAGGTGGTGGCTGAAATTTTAAAAAGGGCCCCCTGCCCCAGTAGTAATTTCTATTGTCCTCATTGCGGTGTCAGTTATAAGTCAGCAAACAAAATACCCTGCCAGGGCACACACATTTATCTCTCATATGTATGCACACACACACATTCGCATTTTTCTGCTGTAGTACTGATGTATTTAAATATTTTACACTGCAGACATTTTGTAATTGTGATGCTTACACTTTCAGGCACATCTGGTGGAGTTTTTCTCTCTGTTTAACATTGTTTAATATTTAAAGAATCATTAAATAGCCTTTAACCTGCCTGTTCCCTAGTATAGAATCCAATTGTGTGTATTCAGGGCTAGTGAGTGGTTAAACCAAAGAGAGCATTGCTATTTCCATTAGTGAGAACCCATTTGAATTGGATAATCTCCTGTTGTGTACCGCATATGAGAAAGGACAGGTTCTGACAATATCTAGGCCAGATTCTCCTGACATCCTCCCCCTGACACCATTTCGGTCAAACATGCAAAACACCACAATAACCAGAATTTATAGATAAGCTGTTTCTCCAGAGAGGAAAAGACACAAAAACAGAAAATCAACGGACCACTCCAACTCAATTTTCTAAAGCAAACCTAACGCTCTCTAGCCAAGCCCCAATCACCAAACATGCGTCATCGTGTTCTTAATAACAAGGTGGAGAATAATCGTGAGTATACACAAAAGTGGGAACAATTATGGCAGCTCAAGTTGGTCTGGCCTCCTGAGGACTATGACTTGGACTGGTTGATATTTAGTTGACAGAAAGACAAAAAATAGCCGTAATTATCTGAATTTGGCAGATTGGGGAGTGTGGATAGGAGCACACTGTGAAAAAAAACTGAATAAACGGCATGCAGCTTTGCAGTTTTCCTAAGGGGAGGAGTGAGCTTGTAACTTGGCTCCTGCTGATCCTGGAATGGCAGGCAGATTGGAGAGTACTAGTGTTTTGCACTCTTAGAACTACACACATTATCCTGACACTCACTGTGCATAAGAAAATATGTCTAAGCTACTTCAGGACTAAGGTTTACTTTGTAATATCTAAGGTGTGTAACAAATTCTAGTGCCAGGTGACAATTTGCATTCCAAATTTTGACACAAACAAGTCTCTAGCTTTGAGGTACATCCTAAAGTTAGCATGCTAAAATATTCACAATGACAATGTCCTGTTGATATTTAGTGCATAATGTTAACCATTGTCACTATCTAACATGATATTGTTGGCTTCATCATTCTGTCAAAGTATAAAAGGCGTAGATTGTGCACAATTGGCACCTATTGTACTTTTGTGTTTTTCTCAGGGCATCAAGTTGTTCATATACTTTATTCTTCCAAGCTGTGTTTTTTTTCTTTGTTTTTTCAGACTCGTAGAGGAGCCCCCTGTCCACTGTCACTCTCAAGCTGAGATGAATCAGATCTTTCAGTATGACATTACAGGAGTTGATGTGGAACACGTCCCAGTCAGCTTGGCTTTATTTGCAGCTTTATAATCTACAGGGTGTTTCACAATATCCAGTTCACCTGCTTTTGCTGTACAGTATTTTATACAAGCATCCATTTAATATATAAGTGACCTTAAAGAATATGACAAATGTTGCTTTAAAGCACATTTGGTGCTTCAGTATACATAAATATAAGATATATCTTTAACCTACTTTAGTGTGTGTAATTAAACTTTTTATAATCATGCAAAACTGCTGATTATTGTCATGCAAGAGTTTTGCATGTACATTATAATGCAACCACATGCAGAGTTATTAAAACCAAAGCAGAGATTTACTGAGTGCTGTTTCTTTGTTTTGCTTTGCTTTTTCGGTCCATTAAATGATTTTTCCTTGGAATTAACAGCTTAAAAGAAGCGGTGAACAAAAAGACTTAAAAGAAAAAAAATAAATGGGCCGGAGTTCAGAAAAAATACAGCTTTTCTGTTATGCAACAACAAAAAAGGTTTTTACTATGGATTATAGCCGTTGTGCTGAACAATTCTGATGAAATATTTATTTAATTACTGTGTTTGAAGTGACTACCTTTGAATTTTGGACAGTGATGAACAATTTTTTTCAAAAAAGTTGTTTATAGATTAATGGAAAGCATCATTAGTTTCAGCCCTATAATCGCCCAAAGTAAGATGTAAAATGGAAAACCTGAGTCATTTATCTGCCTCCTGTCTTCTTCTTGTTTATTTGCTGAGGGGCAACATTAGCAGACTGAGTATCATGTAAGGTAGATGAGTGTTTGTGATTACTCTGGAGGGGAGTTCAATATATGGATTTGCTTATCTCCTCTCTGCATCCAAAGGGGGCACGTCCATGTTTCCTGCTCTGGGTGGTAACACCAACAACAGGCTATCTGAAAGAACAAAAAACTGAAGCAGCTGGTAGATGTAGAGCAAGTGTTTTGTTTCTCTAAAGATGGGATATTTCCTATACTTGTTAAGTATTTTTTTCCAAAACTGCCTTTATCTGGATGGAATGATCATTTTGTGTAAGAGATAAAGCTATGACAAAGATCATTTTCCAACAATATTCCAGTGGATGCAGCTAATGTATTTGTGGAACTTTGTGCTTTGTAGTTTTAGAGAACCTTTTCAGAGTTAAGCCTATTAATGTTTTTAGTTATTCTTTAATAGTATATCTTCTAAGATGCTATCCATATGGCATCATGATCTCATCACTCTGTTTGTGTGCAATGTAGTCTGTTCAGATTAATCATTAATTCATCTGATTAATTAATTATTAGTTAATCATTCACTTTTTTGGTTTTTGTTGGGAGAAAGCAATTGTTAAGACATTAAAGCCTTGAACCTGCAAAGCCCAAGCGGTGTCACTGTGAGAATAGCACAGGTATACTCAGTGGATTCACAATGTCATGCCTCCTGCATTCACTAGTGAGTACAGTATTTCCAGTAGTGACAACAGAATTATTACCTATTTTGCGCATCATTTGAAAACTGTCAAGTGTGAACAATGTCCTGACTTGATTGCCCCAACATCGTTTGGAGTTTCCCATCATACTGAGTCTACAGTTTTGTCATCATCACACCAATCATCATTCCTCTTCTGCTTATCTGGTTCAGGGTTGCAGGGGTGCTGGAGCCTATGTTAGCTGCCAGTGGGCAGCGCATACCTTAGACAGGTCGCCCTATGGCTAATTCACTAGAAGTCAGCCAAAATGCACGTCTTTGGACTGCAGGAGGAAACCAGCATTTCCGGAGAGAAACTGCACAGGAAGAACACGCTAACTCCACACAGGCAGATGGATTTAAACCCAGGAACTTCTTACTGTGAGGTAACACTGGTGACCACCATACCACTGTGCTGCTGTGCTACCCACATCATCACACTTTGCATAATTTAATTATATAAGGTGTGGGATAGTTTGGAGGTTACACCTTTCAAACTTTTTCTATTATTGCGTATCCTCAGACTTTTTTGATTTTTACTTGTTTTGTGTCTGAGTCTATATCATGTCTTGTTTTGCCTTATTTTAACCACCAATCCTAGCTCCTGTCTTTTTCTTCCTGTCTGTCTTGAACCCAGCCTTGAGCCTATCCCCAAGCAATCATTTCTGTAATACCTTACCATGAAGAAAAAGGCTGTTATGCGACTATAGAAAATTAGATCTGAAGTGGAACTTCACTTTAGCACAAGACTGAATTATCTTCATTTGAGCACAGTCAGCTTCAGCCGGCAACACACTGTCAGCTATTACAACCTACTGCAGCTACACCTCACAGTAAAAGTCCCTGAAGTTATTCTTCAGGGAGTGATAAATAAGTTGTGAGATCAGCAGCCTCCAGTTAGATGAAAAAGTATCAGCGTGAAAGCCCCGTGTGCATCCCTGCTGGAAGGAAGAAAAAAACTTTTTGGGAAACTCATTTCTGCTGCATCTCGATCGCTTACGGATTTCATTTCTAAAGTGGCTTATGTAACAAACAGAATTTCTTTGTGCAGCTTTGGTCGAAACACACACAAATCAGCTGGTGTTGCTCATCAGTGAATTTCTCTTGAATTATAAAACACATGCAGCCATTTAGTTGGTTTGTTCACAAATCAAAAACAATCACTCAGAGACTAAAATGGGGAAGGTCTGCACACAGGTGAACTACAATTTAATCATCGGAGAATCCAGTCATTAAATTGTTTATTGTGTAGCCCTTTTCCATTTTGTCACATGCAGTGACTGAATATTTTGTCTTTGGTGTGAGCACACTCAGTCTTTTTTCCTGTCATTACTCTGGTGCTGCCAAATTTAGAAGCCTCATCAGAGTCAAAAGGAAGACCTAATTCTAAAGCACGCACCTGCCTTCTGCTCTCTAACAATGACAGCATCTGGTGTGTCAGCCATGAAGCAGGAAGTACATCACAGTTAATAGCTTTCTAATGAAAGGAAAAACCTGAGATTGATTATATATAGACGGTATAATGTAATTATAAAGACATTCTCATATACTCCCCAGATAAAGACCTTGGAGCCATAATTCAGCCAGGTATAAGGCATCGTTGATTTACTGTGAGTTCACAGCTAATCTTCTGCTCAACATCAGTGGCTGCACTTCATTCGTAAAAAGTGTGCAAATGTTGCAGTGTCCTTAATTAAAAAGCCTTAGGCAGAATCAAAGCAGGGTCATTTTTCTCATGTTCAAGTAATGAAATATTTTCAGACATCATCATGTGCATGTACAACTTTGCTGCTATCGGTTGCAATGGCAATAGTGTGAGTGAAAAGCAAACTATAAATCTTAGTCAATGTTATGTCATTCATGACAGTTCCTCCATCCCATGCATCTATCTATCTATCTATCTATCTATCTATCTATCTATCTATCTATCTATCTATCTATCTATAAACAAAATTCAGTTATTCATTTTTTTCAAGTAAGGTGCATATTTTATCTCTTTATAATTAAAACAACTTGGTGATCAACACAGTTAAATAAAAGTACCACAGGCACTCGGTGAGGGCCTTATACAATGTGAGAGAATTTTTTTTTTATATTTAAAACAATGATAAAAACAAATAAAAGTAAACACTAAAGTTAGTTAAAAACAGTAAATGTAAGACTGACATTGTGTAAGAGAAGAGATAAGTGCAGATTGCATGAACAAATACATATAAACTATAAATCAAAGAAAAACATTGGGATCTTAACCTGACAGGTGTGCTCACCTGTCATAAAATGAAAGTGTTCACTCCTGTCTAGTATAATTAGACAGGAAGTACATTATATTGAAAAACTGGATTGGATATGAGCAGAACCAGTCTTTGTAATGACATTATTGGACCGGTTTGTACCGTTCGTTTTGGCCCCCGGGCCACATGTTTGACACCCTGGCTTTAAAGCGAAATAACTGTTCCATGAGAAAATAATTCATCTGCAGTTGTTATTCCGCTTTTATATTGAACCACCTGTTTGTACACAATGAAGAGCGACCAAAGGTTGAAAACTACAAATCCCAAAAAGCTTTGCGCCACTCATTAGCGTGTGTTCTGCATGCAGTGGGGAGAAATGTAGAGTGTTAGGAGGCGGAGAGTCAGTCTGCTCACTGTGGAGCTGTGCAGGGGCAGCAGGAGGAGCCGACACCGACAGAAAGGAGCGATTCAAAGAAAGACGTGAACGTTGCTCAAATGCACAAAATTGGGCTTTGAATTACGCCGGGAGCAACGGTCGTGTGGTTTATTCGGAGCCTTTGGTTTGGACAGAAAGGGTGTAGACTACGGACACGGCAATCCCCTTTACCCCCCCTAAAACAGCGAGAGGAATCGGAAAGAGGTGAGAGGACAACCGTTTGGGACTGTGAGACATTTAAAACTAGCGAAGACAGAGAAACGCTCCACAATTGGCTCAATTGAAGTTGAAGGAACAGTTCTGGTGGGCTGCAGGAACATGACCGTCTTCAGTTAGCCTTTATATGATTTTTTCCTTCTTAATAAATGCAGTTGTTCGCCGGTCTAGTCATTTTTTAAAAGCCCCCATAGGTGTAAATTGTATCCCATTAGAAATGGGTGAGGTTTGTCTGCTATACAAAAGACTTGCGCTTCCTTTCCAGTCAGCTGAAGTGAATTTATGTCGTTTTCTCTGATGGATGTATTTTTTTGTTTGTTTTTTTGGTCGCCTTCCGTCTTAAGACAGCTAAGGTTTGATGTATTGAACACTTATTTGGAAGGCTTTGTGTTGACGGCGGGGAGCGCCTTAGAAAAACAGAAATGTGGAAATGCATAGCAGCCCGTGTAAACCCTTGTTATTTGGCAGTGTTACAAAGTAACCAGCAAGACTACGTGTGTGCGCGCGCACGTGTGCGTGTAAGCCTCTGGGTGTGTGTAAGCGTGTGGTTTCTTGGCTGGGGAGACTGGGGAATATTTGCATTTGCTCCAGTATAGAAACAACAGCGATGATGAACAACTAAATAGGAAGATGGTTAAAGTGCAGCTGACCACCAAAGCGCCAGAATCTTCTCGGTGAGAGCTTCAATGGGCCTTTTTGCCCTCTAAAGTTTAATCATTGCTGCAAAACCTTAGAAAAAAGCTGTTATGTTACATTTACGCCCATGTTAACGACCTTTGTACGTGCAGGAAAGGGGGTCCTGTTACTTGGACTTTATTCCCCCTCACAGTTCAGGACGGATGTGGACTGTTTGGGATTTAAAGCCACATAGGAAGGAAGAGGGGATCAGTGGATAGACTAGAGAAACTGGACGAACCCCTGCCAAGAATTTAGTTGCAGGGCAGGCAGGCAGTGATGTGGGATGTGGAGGATGAAAGCACCGAAAAACCAGCTTGCCCACCTCTTGTAGCTCACTAAATAGAGTTCACTCTTCTTTGTAGGCTGGAAAATATCTGTAAAAGTACTGTGCATGATGATAAATGGTGTCAAACTGCTTCAGCTTATATGGAGAATCTTTAGGGCAGTAGATGTGTAAATAAATTACGCACTTGTGTTTTCCACTGCCTGCTTCTAGGAGAGTAAAATATGTCTCATCAACTGCTTACTTGACTAATTAGGACATATTGATGATTTTTTTTAATTTGTGTCTTCTCATTTTGTTTCTGTTTTCCAGGGAAGGAGGCATGCTTAGTGTGTTATTGGAGAAAGCCATTCAGCACTGGCAGTCTATTCCATGTTAATGTAATGGAAACACCCTTTTGATCGGTGGCATCTGAAATGCATCAGTGGAAATATATCAGTAACTTCCATGGCTAATTCTATCAAGCAGCGGTGGCTTGAGTTTGCCAGTGGATGCACTCAAGAGCCGAGTGCCCTGCCATGCCCAGCGCCATGCTAAGGCAACACATTCATAATAACAAGGAGCACTTAGTTCAACCAGTGGGGAAGCTATGGAAAAAGTTGGTGGAAAATCTATGGTTTAAACCTCAATTTTAAACTTCCTTTTTTCAGTTTGACCTACATTTTCTCTAACGCTTCATAGCTCAGTTGCTTTTCCTGCCATCCACAGCGACTCTGCTTTTTTCTCTACTTTTCACCCAGCTTGCCTTCACTCTCGCTGCTTCTTAAAACCAAGGACATCTAAAGTGCATCCTTCTTTTGCACCTGACAAAATGGATGTTCGAATTTAAAGCCAGCCTTTGTTGGAGATGAAAATGTGAAGGGGCGTAATGAAGGGAACCTGAAGAGGAGGAATAGGTGGAACAGCAGCACTAGATCAAAATGGCCCAAACCAGTTTGCTGAAAGGGAAGCGCTTTTACTGCCGGGAGTGGGTGTTCCATAAGATCCAGCATTGCCTCCAGGAGAAAACCAACAACCTCAGTGGAGTAATCAGCACTCCCAGTAAACAGCCCCCGTTGGCACCTGGTGGTAGTGCGTCCAACCCTGGCACCCTCACAGCAGGATCTGCAAAGTCGGGTAGCTCCTGGGGTGTGTTGCTGGTGGGAGGGCCAGGGAGTGGGAAAACTGCACTGTGTACAGAGCTGTTATGGCCCACATCAGCCCAGGGAACCCACCGCGGTCTACACCAGCAAAGCCTGGCTTTCCACTTCTGCCGGGCAGATGACTCGGACACGCTGTGCGTCGGCGGTTTCATCCGAGGTCTGGTGGCTCAGATTTGCCGCAGCGGGCTACTGCCAGGATATGAGGAAAAGGTGCGCGATCCGGCTGTGCAGAACACTTTGCAGCCTGGAGAGTGCGAGAGGAACCCCACAGAGGCTTTCAAGAGGTAAAGACACACACACTCACACAGTTAAAGTATGACTGCAAGCAGATGATTTCACAGATTAGCACCTCTTTACAGTGAGACGGATAACTAATCCATGTCGACAGGACCTCATTCTTTGCTTAATCAATTAGTCAACATTGATAATAAAAGCAGATTTTGCAGCTTGCCTAATGTGACTATTATGTGTTTTTGTCAGCTTTTATCTCATTGTTAAATACTGGATGATTAGACATGTACACCACCATCCTGTTTTTCAGTCTCTATCAGTTTTTTCCTGTTGATTCATTAAAAAAAAATAAACTGATGCAGTTATATATCTTACTGAAACAGCTACCTATTGCAGCACTGCACAAAATTACCTGAATTATGATTCCTTTTTGGAAAATATAAATCTGCCTATTAAGTGTTTCTTCATATCTTCTTGCAACTTTAAGTTTAAAAAAAAAAAGAAATGGTAAAAAAAACGGTGTTTCAGGTAGTAACGGAAATCTAGGAATTTGGTTTGACTAGAAATGTAAAGTGCAGTCAGCCCATCCCCCCCAAACCTACCCTCTCCACCTCCTGACCCTGATGCACCTCCCCCCGTTTATTTTTTTTCCCTGCACACACTCATGACATAGCTCCGCCCCAGCAGCCTCTCTAGTTATTTCTTGTCATGGTTTTGTCTGTCCCCCCTGTGCGACATGCTGGGTGGGACTGTCCCTGCTTGGCTTCGGATTCAGGAAAGGTCAGATATTTTTAAGTTGTAGCTTAGCTCACGAGGTGAGAGACTCATGAGAAAGAAGCTTTGAAGTACCACTGACTCACTGACCTGGGTGAACTGAACTGTGATTGTTAGGTTCACCTGGGTCAGTCCAACACTGTGCAAGATGATGAAGTGCACATGTAAGGCTGAAGTACAGTAGGCTTGTGGGATTCGAGCACCCTGCCCGGACATGTAATACGATCAAGATGGACTGTTATTGCAGACGGGGGCTTTAAACGGAGCTGCGTGTGTGCGTTACTTGCACGACTTGTCTACACAGTATAGGTCAGGCCGTCTATGCAACACAGGCTGGAATGCAGCACTGTACACACACACGCTCACGTTTCTCATCTGGCCATCTGATGATGCTTATTGTACCATCTCAGCATCACACACAGGAAGAAAAGTAGGTCAAATGTTCAGTAAGGTAAATCATTTTTCAATTACTCACCAGAGTCAACCTAACCCACTTTTCTTTTTTTTTTTTTTTTTTTTTTAAACCCACTCATTCCTAAGGGAATGCTTGTCTTGTCATCGTCTTGTAATCACAAGGCTTCCACCAATGATTCAGACTTCAGTTTGCCCCTCTGAGGTAAAACACAGGTTATCATAGAAACATTGAAAAAAAGACTGAACCCAACAGGGACAGATTTTTCACTTCAGCTCTGCTCTGTGTCACTCTGAATGTTGAGGGCCTTTTGCGGACACTTCACTGAACCCAGCCTCGTTAAGCAAATATTCTGTAACACTCGAGACCTCAGGCTTTAAATCTGCAGACAACAAAGACACAAGGCCCATTATCTCTGCCTGTTGTGTTCGTCAGCCACATAAACAGTTGACTAAATGCCTTATCACCATCTCAGGTGTAAAAGCATCCCAGGCGCTGTTGTACACAAAAATCTGAACAGATCCCCTGCTGATTGAGATGCTATCTGGATTCAGGAAGTCAAGATTGCATCTGGCAGTGGCATTTAGAAAAGTACAACACAAAGCAGGACGTGGAACAGTGTTATTCTATGAGTAGTAATTTACATCAGGACTAACGTTTACACAGGGATTCACGTCTTGTTTGGGTTCAACTACCTTTGGGTTCACATTTATTGCAATAAAAGTCACACAAGTTTCATTTAGTTAAGGGTCTTGTTTAACACAGTTTTTTTTTTTGAGGAGCTGTTGACCCCCTCCTCCTCCTCCCCTGCCTTCCAGCTGTGATTTTAAACATTACCTAGTGAGTGCATGCAAGAGGCCCTGCAAAATTCTTTGGCCTAGTCAAAGACAAACAAGTCAGTTTGTTGGTAGTAATCACCAGCACTGTGTTAATACAATGGGTTTACATGGGTTTACGTCCACTTACTTCCACTCTGATACCACAACTAACCAAAATTTGGACATTTTAATAAATCCCTGCACATTTTTATGAACCTGAAGGTTTCCCCCATGTTGTAATCCTTAATTTCTGTGTTTTATTGCTGACAGGTTACAAACAGATGTAGCATGAGCAGTGACTTTAATAATAAGAACCAAATGTACTATTTAAATGAAGGATATCTTCAAAGTAGAGTTAATTTTTAAGTATCACTAGAACAATCTTGCATTTTAAGATGTGTCCTGTGGACATGATGATTAAATTAACAATAAATGGCAATCAAGTGAATAAACAGAATTAAAGCAAGTTCTTAAAATTTACCTGATTATCTACTCATTGATTCATTGATTGGATACTTATCTGTCGGTCCAGTATCTCTGTTACAGGACAGATCAGTTCAGTTTTGATGTTAGTTCATGTTTACTAGATCAGATGTCAGCAGTGCATCCGTAAACCTGCGTGTGGAGCACGGAGAGTGCTAATGACGAAAGGTCAGGACTTTGGAGGCATTTCACGCTGGCACACAACAAGTTTTGTTCATTTCTTTGCAGTTGTTTGTAACTTTACCGATTCAACAGCAAACGGTGATTCGACGATGACGGAAAAGAGGTTTTCCTTGTTTCCCTCGCTCTTAAGTCCAATTTGCTCAATCGGATGAATTTCCATCTTAACCTGTCTGTCAACTGCTCTGTAAAGTTTGCAAAGGAGCAAGTGGTGAAACAGAGAGCAGTGGAGGCAATACGGGAAAGAGGCACAGAAAAGCAATAATTCAGAAATTTACATGGGAATTTATGCTATCAAGTTTCTCAGATCCTGTTTTTTTTTTTTTTTTTTTTTAAAGTTTTTGTATGTTGGATAGACAAAAACATCTGAAATGCTTTTTCTGAGTTTTTTTGGCCTAAAATAATAGAAAGGAAATAACCCGAAGGTCAGTAAAAAAAGAAAAATCTGTGGCCTTAATCGTAACATTAACAAAAAAAATCCTTTATTAGATTGTGATCATGACTTTATAGAAAGTCTTGCTAAAAGAACTAAAGTCTTTTTTTAATTCATGCCTGCATCAAAAGGCAGTTTCACCTTTTAATTTGCCCTTTGTGTGCTTCAAGTCTGCCAGTGCCAACGTGTGTCTTGTTCAGACAATAAACTTCATAAAATAAACTTTGGTACATTCACTGCTTGCCGTCAGAGCTATCTAAAGGCTTTGACACTTGAGTTGCAGTGTATCATCAAAGATTCGACTTCCAGACAAAGCCAAAGCACATTCCTCTGTCTTTATCGCTTCTTCTGTAGTCTGTCTTAGCGCTATCAAAGGCCACTGCCATGTTTTGACTGGAGTCCTCCCGTTTGAATCAGTTTGTGATTTTTAAACAACCAGTCAGCCTCCTGTCATCCAACATGCGTCACTTTCTCCCTTCAGGACAAAAGAGCTGGCTTCGAAGAGGTGGAATTAACTCAGTCGCGTTGGTCAAATGACAGGCAACAGTTGCTTTTTTTTTTTTTTTTTTTTTTTTTTTTCCCCTGATGGGACAAAGCAGGCTTTTAGTGTAGGTGTGACTTATATGTTGTAAGGCTATTCTCCAGTAAGCAGGAGTTAAGTTTGAATTGCAGCTGGATGAGTTTCTATTTTTATAGAAAGGGCACAGACTTCAGAAATGATGAATGACTGTGGCTTTAACTGGTGAAAAAGATTTGAACTTTCTTGGCAATGTTTTATTCCCTGAAGAATTGTCTGTGGAAGAAATTGATGATGCAGTTTTGAGATTTTCCTAAAAGATGGTTAGAAATGTTGATTTTCTGGCAGCTTCATCAGACGGTTCTTTGTAAAAGATTTTGCTTGTTGCTTTGTTCCAAACAACTGTTGATACTCTGGAAAAATAGTCACATCAGTCAAAGCTAAAGAAAGATTAGATCAGCTGTTCTTGCCTCCGGTGAGATCATGAATATTGTTAAACCTTTTTTTTCCCCCTAGTCATTTTTCTAGACAGTATTGCAACAATGGGATTTCCTTTTTAAGCATCTTGACATGTGACCGATTATGCCAGAGAGATAAATGTAGTGACGTTTGCGAAGGCCTCCGATCTGATTGTTACCTAAACAAGAGAAAGCTTTAAATAATATAAAATTAACGTAAAACTGTGACCTCACCCATATTGGCTTCCCGAGTCTGAAGTAAAACTAACCAAGCGGGAGCTCTGCGGTGTTTTTTTCTCTTTGTGTTGACTTTTTGACTGTTACACGTTGGGCGGCCGTGCTTATTGGGGTTAAGGGACCTTAAATGAAAGCAGCTCGCTGGCTTTCATGTGGTGCACGGCTGTGGAAAACTCGCTGCAGATTAGGCCCACATTTTAGAAACCAAAAAAAGACTCCCAGTGTGACGCATCAGCTCCAGTAGAGCAGATGAGGAGAAATGGCAGCACTGGTGCGGCTGCACCGATGACTCAGCAATCTAATGCCAACGTCTGTCTCCACACCACCGGCTATGTGTGTACTTTTTGTTAGAGCTTATTTGTTTGTGGATATGTCTGCCTACATGCTGCATGTGGATATACAAAACTGATTCATGTAATTGTTACCCTCACACACTCACAGTCAGCATTGCTGCAAGTTTATACTCATTCATGAAGTGGAGCTCCTTTCTGATTGTTCATTTAGTCTACAGAATATTGGATAATTGTGGAAAATGTAAATCATGTTTGTAGAACCCAAGATTAAATCTCCATATGATCTCACAGTCTAAAAAGTCTCTAATTTATTAGGGCTTGGAACAGAGGAAAGCAGCAAATCCTAGCTTTTTTCAAAGCTAGACTTGCTGAATGTTTGCCTGACATATTACTTAAATGGTTAAAGCCCCTGAAAACTTGATGAAAAGTTGATGAGTCAGTTACAATTTGAAACTTTCAAATTAAATACAAGCAAACTTCTAAGACTTTCTAGTGTTTGAATGGTTTAAAGAAAAGGGTTAAAAACAAACTGGACAAGTCTTCTGTGGCTCATCCGGATTGTGTGGGTGTGTTTTAAACCCGTTTGATTGATAATGGTCTGGAAACCTAAGCAAACAATCCCACAACTGTCATCGCATTTTGCTGCAGAACCCTGATTGGTAGAGATGAATATGAGATCACCTTTTTCCAGCAGAGTTCCACCCACTTGAATACTAAGGAGCTTGGAAGAAAAATGTCTGGACTTCTTTAAGTCTCCTTGAAGATGTTTCACCTCTCATCCGAGAAGCTTCTTCAGTTCTAAGAGCAGTTGGTGGAGAGTCCCAGTTTTTAAGCCCTATCACATGTGGGACCACCACATGTCCCAGTGGATACTGGACTACCTCACAGAACGTCCACAGTATGTGAAGACACAGGGCTGTCTCTGACATGCTGGTCTGCAGTACGGGGGCCCCACAGGGAACTGTGCTGGCACCGTTCCTCTTCACCCTCTACACTGCACACTTCTCCATCAACTTCCCACGCTGCCACCTACAGAAGTTCTCTGACGACTCTGCCATAGTCTGCCTCATCACAGGTGAGGACGACTCAGAGTACAGACAGTGGACTCTGGACTTTGTTGACTGGTGTCAGCAGAACCACCTGCTGATCAACGCCGGGAAAACCAAGGAGTTGGTGGTGGACCTCTGGAGACGCAGACCCACCACACTGACACTGGTGAACATCCAGGGAGTGGACATTGAGATAGTGGACTCGTATAGGTACCTGGGTGTTCACCTGAATAATAAATTGGACTGGAGCCACAACACTGATGCTCTTTACAGGAAGGGTCAGAGCAGACTCCACCTGCTGAGGCGGCTCAGGTCATTTGGAGTACAGGGAGCGCTTTTAAAGACCTTCTATGACTCTGTGGTGGCATCTGTCATTTTTTTACAGTGTTGTATGTTGGAGCAGCGGTTTATCGGCAGCTGAGAGGAAGAGGTTGGATAAACTCATCAGGAAGGCCAGCTCTGTTCTGGGATGCATCCTGGACCCAGTGCAGGTGGTGGGAGACAGATGGACTCTGGCCAAAATAACATCTCTGATGGACAGAGTCTCCCACCCCATGCATGTAAATGTTGCTGAACTGCAGAGCTGCTTCAGTGACAGACTGCTGCATCCTCGATGCATGAAGGAGTGTTTCCGCAGGTCCTTCCTCCCTGCAGCTGTCAGACTGTACAATCAGAACTGCTCCCAACAAACATAGATGTTTACATCTGTGCTGAAACTGCAATAAGTTAATTAACCGATTCGCACTACAACCTGGTTTACCTCTTATCTGTAGTTATCTTTATTTAATTTAATAACTGTACAGTACTCTCTGTATATAGTAACCATTGTCCTTAATGTAAATATGTAAGAAAAATTGTGTATCTTTCTGTTCTGTGTCCTGTGTACTGTTTGTTTGTATATGTGTCTTTTTGGCTGCTGTTACAACCAAATTTCCCCTTGTGGGACAATTAAAGGATTATTCTATTCTATTGGAGTGTATTCAAGAAACTTAAAGAAGTCCAGATGCTTGTCTTTCCAAGCTCCTTAGCTTACGATGACCTTGACGGACACCCACTTTCAACCCATCGAAACAACTAAGGACCAAAAACAAAGACAAATTTTGCTCATTGGAGCACTTCTCGGGGGCTTTAATCGAATATTGAGATTATTTTTAGAAAGCAGAAAGCTTCAGCATCACTCTGCTGCCCTTTGTTACCAGAAATCTGTGAATCCAGGTAAAACCTCTGCTTGAAGGTTTACCTGTCAGTGCTGAAATCCTTCCCATTGTGTGTATTTGTGTGCTTAAGCTGCATGGACCCAGCTGTGGGTCTGTGTACATCTGTGTGTGAGGAGAGCAGGAGCACAGCAGAGTACTGGATGAGGACAAGAGGGAGGGGAGGGGGGCCCAAAAAGGATAAAATTTCAGATTCCTTTGACGGTATTGGATAGCTGGCCAGGAATGCACACCTCGTCTGGGTTGGGAAGAGCTCGGGGGGATTTGGAATAGTTATGGTATGAGGAGGTATGCATGGTGGCAATGAAAGAAGTGTGTTTACACTTTGTCAAATCATTAAAGAGCATCATTATATAGATGCATAACGTTGAATGAGGAGATCCCGTTTTATTATAATTTACCAAGAAATTGGTCCATTTTGAACAACTACAATTGGAATTACTTTGGGTAATAAGTTGACTATAATACTCTCACACAGTGAACACAGTGTAGTCATTGTGTGTGATCAGTCTCGTGAGATGCTTTCAAATAAAAAAATAAAAGTCATATGACTCACATTTTAGTTAATCTAATCTTTATCACTTTAGCAATGGTCTATTAAGAAGATTCTTTTCGGACTTGCCTTTGAAAGCTGTAGCTGTTTTTGCATGAAAGCAACTTGGATCTCTTTTCATATGCTTCTCACTTCCCCCTGACCAAGCAGTCTCCAACACACCATTTCTCGGTCAAGCAGGAGGCATTTGTCTGCTGAGGGATTCAGCGCAGAATTGATCGTGCAAATCCATTAAGAAGAGATCAGATTCTTGCATTGTCCAGCAGGTTTAAAGAACCGCTGAAGAGAACACTTTTCAAATACTTACAGGGCTTTTCTAAAATGATTTTTGTTTTGTTACTTTTGTGTTATGTCAGATAATCTGCCTTCAAGGTTTATACACCTGTTTTGATGCCACAGGCTAAAGCGTGGCCTGAAGTGGAGCACGGCTGAGATGTCGGAGCCCTTTTTCCAAATCCTGGGATACTTAAGACGTCAATATAGTAATTCATTTTTCTACCAATGGCACAAGCAGGTGCAGCTTTTCATGCTGTATGCCCACATTATAGCCTGACATAAACCCCCACCTATTGCAAATGTGGTGAACACTATACAATGTTCAAAAAATAATGCTGTCTCAAATTACTCTAAATAAAAGAAGAAATACACCAGATCAGCTACAGTCTTAGAGTTGTCATTAAGCTGTCAAAAATGATACTCGCATATTTTGTCATACTTTTTCTGTTATTGTTTTATGGTTGTCCATAAACTGCCTTTAAAAAATCTTTTTTATAGGGAATCTTTTAAAAAATATACATATAATTCAATTGAAAAATTAATAAATTAAGATGTAAAGGGTGGTGGTGGTGGACACAAGTTCATCAAGAAGAGGAGTTGGGCCCTAACTAGGCTTTGTTTTGACTCTAAAGTCTGTCTCGCAAGGGCAGCTGCCGGTCGTTGGCAGTCTGCTTCCACCTGGGGATGTCTGCGGGGGCAGATGAGGCGAAGAGAGAGCCCCAGGCGGCAGTGGACTCAGATGCCTGCTTGAGACATGCTCAGCAGCCAGTGGGTGAATATTAGAGAGCTGGTGCAGACATCTGAAAGTTGGATTGGGTAAGAGACCCTGAACAGTTTGGAGACACTAAGGAACCAATAACCCACCTACAGCTTTAACTGTGAGACTTTGAGAGATTTACGTCCTGTAGATGCGTCTTGTTGACCGAAGGCTCTCCGTCATCCTGGCTGAAGCTGCTCTAAGCAACAAGTGAGTTTAGTGTGGGTTTAAATTTCTCTGCTGTAAAGGAAAGGTGTGCGCTTGATTTGCTGCAAGTGCTTCATAGCAAAATTGAATGCTAGACAGTAATAATTTTCGCATTATTCCCACTTCCATAAGCATTCAAAGCAGAACTGATACTTAAATTATTTGGTCACCCAGCCCCAGGTCTACCTGCAGTTCTGGCAGTAGTCATATGTCTGTCTGGTTGTGGATGGAAATATTTGTCAGCAGTTGATCCCTTTTAGTTGTGATGGTTGGAGCCTTTGTGGATTGGGGTTTTCAGTTAAGATGCTAGTTACCCTTAGATTTAGACAAGGTCACACTTCCACAGTTAGCCCATTCCTCCACCTGACAAAAATAATGTCTCTCTTCTGAAAGGCTGTTGAACTCTCACCTTTTTCCTTCTGAAAGTAACACTGGAAATTGAATGCTCACTAAGAATTTGTTGGGATGAGGGAATTCACATGAATGCCAAGGTTTTCTAGCTGAATACTGGATTGTGAGGCGATAAGGTTGTTTGCTTTTCTTGACAGTGGTTTATTTGCTGTGGCTGATGAGTGTAAAATTTCAGTTTCTGTTATTTGATGTGGTATTTTTTCTATTTTAGATAAATTAGTCCTGAACACATTGATATTTTGTAAGAAATCTGTGTTTACATCCTGTAAATATATTAAACAATCTTAGAGGCTTTACAGTCAGGTATCTCTATTTAGATTACACGTTTACTGTTTTTTCTAAGAGACAACTCGAATGTCTTTTTGCTGATTAGGCAGCACTAAATGTACCATACTGGTGCACTTAGTACAACATACTGGTGGCTTTGTCAGGCTAGACATGAACAGAGTGGTGCGTTTTAAGCAAAATGTTTGTGTGGGTGTGCTAATATGGTTCACGATGACATTATTTGAAAAGTCAAAGGATCACCGAAGTTAATAGCAGCCATCTTAGTTGGCTTTTTACTCCAAACGGGAAATGTCAACCTCAAAGTCGTGTTGGAGTAAAAGTGAAGGGATCACCAAAGTCAACAGACTGTGTCCTTTGGGGACCTGGAATGGCAATCCATCAAGAAGTAATTTAAATACCCAAGTCAGGAGTAAAGTGGTGGGATAAATAATAAATTGTCATAATTTTTTTTTTTAATCGAAATTATAAATCTATTATAATTCAGCCCTGTCCAGGAAACAACATACAGTCCTGCAGAGTCTTGTGAAAACTAAATATATCCTTACTCTCTTAATTCCTATAGAATCAGTAAGTAGTAGCCATGTGCTGATAATCAAATGGACTTGATTACTTGATCATCAGCGTGTGTGATATTGTGCCATTTACAGGTCAGGAGAGTTCAGATGTGTCTTAACACAATGCCACAATCTTCCCAAGAGGGGATGTCCCCAACAGATTTATCTAAAGGTTGGACTATGCAGTCCAAACTTTAGGTAAACCCCAAAAGCATTGGGTCTCACAGACAACAGGCCTCAATTGGCATATTAAAAGTTCATCACGGCACAATTAGAAATTGAGTCAACAAGGATGGCTTGCTTGTAAAGGTTGTCAAGCGAAGGCCTCTTTTCTCAAAAAACAGCGTAGCAGCACATTTTAAGGCTTGCCAACCTGGATCTGAACAAACTAATAGACCGCTGTGTCCTTTCGAGAGATGAGACCAAAGTGGAGATGTCTGAATTTAAGGCAAAGCACCACTTTGGCAAAAACCAAACGCTTACTGTCATCTCGGTTGTTGGCAACTGCAACTGACAAAGGCTACCTCATGTCATCATTATTGGCTTAAACTTCTCATACCACCTGTCAAGCAAGGTGGCCGAGGGGCAGCGAAATTGGTGATTGGCTTTTTTGCGGAGTTGATCATGAACTGTCACATAGTTAAAAAGAACTATGATTAAATGCCTGTGAACCTCAACGGACAGAAGTAATGTTGAAATGAAGAGAATTCATCCACCACGACATAAGAGACTGATAAGTCATTCAGAAAATGAGGAGAATAAGTTATTGATGCGAAATGAGGTTCTGCAAGCTATTGAATCATGGGCCGTACTTGCTTCTTACAAGCTCACATAGAGAACGAGAAGTGTGTGCAGAGTAGCTTTATGTCAGGGGGGATGTTAATAAAATGGTGCCGTTAATCAGAAAAATGTCATGACATGTTTTAAGCTCATATTCCACTCCAACAAAATACAGTTGTTTGAGTTTAATAGGGATTTTTTTTAACATCACCTAATTCTCCGCTCAGTCATTTTGAACAAATGATTATCATGCCCATTTCAGTATTTTTGAAAAGCAACTAATTTTCTGCTGCAAGGTTGACATCCTCAGAGGATTATCTGTCTAATAACTCAACTCAAATTAATGTAAATATGCCAGTCCAAAGCTTACATAAGTGCTGTTCTGCTCCTGTGTAACCACTCTGGATCAGACCACGTTTTTTTGTTTTTGTTAAAGCTTAAAAGTCCAGCTTTTTTCAGTGCATAAATGTTTTCCCCAAGTCTGTAATAAACCCATAGAATTGCAATTTATGTCCAATCAGATGAAACTGGAGTTGGATGATAACAGATTGAGCAGGAAACAAGACCATATGGTCGATCCCAACATAATGGGAAGAATACAGTTAAAGTGTGTGAGCCTCTTTGTTCAGAACATTTTGCCCACAGCACCAGTCACTCTTATTGTTCTTGTCAGTGTGATTACTTTCGACGGGATGATTGCAGTAATATAATTCATAATGTACGAATCGCAAAGGAAACTGTGAGCAAACGATCTGCAAGATAGTCGTCCCTTTCAGTTTGGATGAGCCGGTGTATGAGTCAGCTGATGTCATTGAGCTCTGTGGTATTAAATTGTCTTGATTTTGCAAAGATGCTGAGCAGGCTTCCTCCAAATTGACTCAATACTAAATGAAGAGAGAGAGGGTTTTTTTGCTTTGTTTTTTAAAAGCAAAGGCCTCGCTTCAACTTTTGTGTCTTTTTAAGCCATTATGGAAGAAAGATTTGTCGGTATCTCTCCATGTTGTGATCTGTCTGAAGCTAAGCGCTAAACTCACCTGCTGGTTATTCTTCAATTAACAGAGCAGTGTCAAGGCCATGCATGAATCTTATTTTTGCTGTTTTCTAATCATAGTTTTGGTGTGCATACAGTGTGTGGGTATGGGCTAGCTCTCTAAAATGAGCTGCGTAAATTTACAAGGCACTGGCTCGGTGCCCAGCGCTGCCTTGTCGCCCCAGACGTCTTCACTGAACGTTTCACTGGAAGCTTCGCTTTGACCATTGTGGTGGGAGTGACGGCTGCCGCGGTTGTGAATACAACATGACAGATGGTGACTGCGTTAGGTGCATTTCACATCCCCCTCTTCTACTTTTTCTTTTCCTTTTTGCTCTAGACTTAAATGGCAATTGGCATTGGGTTGGGCATATGTTAAGGATTTGAACAAGAACTAAAAGGTTGGTAAAAAAGTCAGAGACCACCATGTGAAGCTTAAATACTTTTGGTTTTCTGGTCCAGGTATGCTGCAGGTTTGTCTGGCAAACTAAATCAGCTTTTCCTGAGCTCATTTTCTCTCCATGTCCCACATCCCGCTAAGTTTCCTTTGTCTGCAGTCCTTGTCTTTTGACTCTTTGACAGCCCGAAAGTAGCTGAATAGTGAGAGAAGAATGGCTCTTTGTTTCGACCGCTTGCTGTCGCTGTGGATTTGATTGTCTCAGTAGGCAACATGGCCTCAAACATGACTATTCACACACTCACACACACACAGTCACCCCTGTGGATGGACATTCCTTTTGGCAGGGCTCCCAGATGGCACTGCAGGTTCTGTGCGGGCTGCGACCATAAGAAGCAGTGATTGACTGTGTTTCTCAAAGGCTGAGCAGCATCACACTGGAGTGTGAAGGTTATAAAACCATAACTCTGTTTGTTTTTTTGCTGTTGAGAGTTCAGATTTCTCTGTAAAGTCTTCAACAAAAGTTGAAGCTTCACAGAAACATGTATAACTATTGATTGCGGACTTTGGACGGATTTCATCTGGTACTGAAATGACCAATTAAAAGAGAACAAACTTTTAATTCCAGCTTTTTAATTATGATTGATTGCTACTTTTCCAATTATAACATCAGTAATTTGGAGGTTATGTCTGTTTAGAAAAAAGAACATATTTTGAAGAGATTGCCTTAGGCTATCAAAACAACAATAGAATAGAATAGACATTGGATTTGCTTTTAATTTCCTGAATACTAGAAGTTAGGGTGTTATACGAGTCCCATATTGTCAGATTTCTGTATAACATAAAAGTTTTTCTTTTATTCTATCAGAGTTTTGGGGATTTTTTTTTTAGTCAAAGTTCTTTTAGTATTCAAGAAGAATTAATTGTAGAAGTGGCGTCTTTTGTATTTTAGACTGAAATTGCATCCCAAATAACATGGCTTTTCCTGCACTCATGTTCATTACGGACAATAAATTGAAGTAAAATTTAGGTCTTGAATGGTAGAACCTCAAAAAGGGAATGTCTTTGCAGCCGCAGGGTTAGTAACAGGCTGTTGAACATCCAAAAAAACATCTTGTTAAAACTGCGTCTTGGTGTTTTATGACAACGCTTACAAGCAATGTCAGTTCCATTAAAGAAGAGTGGTAGTTAAAGAGACCATCCCATCATCCGGAAGGTGACTGATTTTTATCTGCGCGGCAGCTACCCTAAAAGATCCTCAAATGCCCCGCAGCCACGTCTACTCTTGAGTCAAGTTTTTATGTTGAGTAATCGATTTGTTCAACCTCCTTTAAATGTTTAATTAACCTAGACCCAGAGTAAAATGTCACTAATATGAAATCCTCAGATCCTTTATCACAGCCAGCTGAGCTGGAAGCAATTTTGTGAGTATTAGGAGATGACATTTTCCCCAGGCAGACATCTTATGGGGGATTCAAACTAGTTGCAGTCACAGTGGAACAGAAGTCCTGCGAACAAAAATTAGTTCAGTGTACATTTACGTGTGATCTGCATATTAGCCTTGAAGCAGAATCATGCCTCACTTACATTTGGACTTTCATAAACGGTTAATGTGGCATATGCTTAAAATACACATTTGCTTTCTTACTGAATGCTACAGTTTGTTTTTTAATGGATGTTAATGTTCAGGCATCAATTTTAATGTTATTGGGAGATCAGTTGAGATTCGACTTGAAGAAAATATCCATGTTTAGTTGTGGTTAAAGTTGCAAAACACTTTTCTCCTTCCGCATCTTTGGCATAATCTCAAAGCTGAAAATCTAGTTGTCGGGCAAAGTTTTTTCACTGGGGGGGAGTGGTAGGCGGACGAATTATAGTGATTGTATCATCTGTAAATCTCTCTTTGAGCGCAGATCATCGGTAGCAGGCCTGTTAATGGATCCAATTTGAGCTGGATGGAGATGTACTTAAACACCTTTGCTCTCCCTATTTAAACAGTTTAACTGAAATTGGTTGTGTTGTGACTCTTGTGTCCTTGTAAAGCCACTGTTTCACTGTATTAGACCAACTGTTTGTATTCATCTTGAAGCGAAGCACTTGCTGTGCAGAGAATGTCAATAGTATGTTTATTACTGTTACTAACAGTTTTTATTTCATAAGCATGAATATCTGAGCTCATTAGAAGGGGAAATAAAAACATGCATCACTTTCTGGGTAAATAAGAGTGAATATAGAATTTAGCTAGCTAAACCAACATAAAAAAATAAAAGTGACAATGCACTGACCTATCAAGGTTTAGGTAGGTTTTTTTTTTTGTTTTTTTTTGTTTTTTTGTTTTTTTTTACTCTTTGTCAAGATAGGTTGACAGATGATGTCAGGACAGAGTCTACATGGATTAGGATGTTTGTAGATGACCCTGATCTGCAGTTAGAGTAGGGAGCAGGTGGAAGATGGTCTGGAGTGTTGGAGGTATGCTCTAGTGAGAAGTGGAATGAAAGCCGGTGGAGGCAAGACAGAATATGTGTGTGTGAATGAGAGGGAGACAGTTGTAACAGGGAAGATGCAGAGTGGAGGTACATGACTTTAAATACATGCTACAAAAAGACAGGAGGCCGAACTGGAGGTGGCAGAACTGAAGATTTTAAGATTTTTACTGGGAGTGGCCAACAACATTACATTAGTGTACATTGGAGGGACACCACAGGTGGAGCTGGTAAAGACGCAAGCTTAACATGGTTTGGACATATGTAGAGTACCAAGGCTGTTTGATATGAAGCTGCTAGGCAGGAGAAGAAGCAGAAAATTAGAAGATTCGTGGAAGTAGTGAAAGGGAACATGCAGATGAGTATGCTAGAGACCAGAATCTGCAGTGGCAACCCCTGAAAGAAGATGATTTATGTCATCAATTGAACAAAATCAAAAAGATGAAAACATTGTAACAGTTTGTTTTTTTTTTCTTTCTCCTTCCATGTCTCATCCTTTTTCATCAGGTGTGTACTCCTGCCTCTCTTGAGTGTGAAGCCTCCTCAGCAGGCACTCTTCCTGCTTGTGGACTCCATTGATGAAGGCAGTCAGCTGGGTGAGGGGGAACAGAGGTCCTCCCCAGGTTCTCCCAGGACCATTGCAGAGCTCCTGGCCAGTCACCATGAGTTTCTGCCTCCTTGGCTGCTGCTCATCTGCTCCGCACGACGACAGAACAAAGCCATTACCAAACTATTCACAGGTAAATGGTTCAACTTTTCTCGTTGCTCAGTTAAGATAACTGTTCTCCAAGTGTAGAGGCAATTTTCCAAAAGCTTTAGGGTGTTACATGTAGTTTTTTAAAAATCAATACATCATTGTCAAAATCACTATGATACCATTATTACAACTGAGCTGAGCTGTTGAAAAGAGACAGTTTGATGTATGAGAAAGTACTTGCAATTGTCAGTACTGCTGTATGCTTGTTCCGCTTGATGGCAACCATTTTTCAGATTTAATAATACACATTTTGACAAAAAAAATACAGCAGTTACAAACAAAGCCTGCAGCATCATTCTTTTTTTTTTTTGGTCACTGCTTCGAATGCTTTCTAACATTATGACATGCCTGAAGGGATTAGTCACCACTGCAGACTTCTGTAAGAGATGCAGCTTTTCCTTGTCTTGTGACACTGTACCATACCCACTGCTATTATCTCCTTGTCAGGCCAGCAGCCTACTCTGTGGCGATGAGCTGGCATAACATTAATCAAAAACCTAACTGTGTGGGAGGAAGTTGCCTCTGCAGACTCACATTGCTGCGTGTCCCCCGTCTACCTTTCCAAAGCCATTGAATGTGGGAGCTTCTAGTGCCCTCACTTTACCCTGTTTACTGTTACACAACATCCCAGCAGTCTGAATAGTTGTGCTGCTCCCTCCTCAGGAGGTGCTTGCAGTCAGGTTTGGGGATGAACAAGCTACATGCGTTCTTCCTTTTGTTCCTGCATAAATTATGAAATGCCTATGTTTGTATGATCTAATTCTCCAAAAGCAGTTCTATTTGTAGTGCTGATATTTCTATTGATTTTATATTGGATCGGGTATGATCGCGATTAGGTCTCTGTGCATAGTATGTACAGAAATGCTAAAATCCTATAGAATTAATAGGACAGGTAACAAGCATCCTTCTTTAATATCTAGTCCCAGCAGCAAATTAATTTGCTTGGCAGTCTGTTCATGTTCTGGCTTGTCTTCAGTGGATTATGTTGCTTGCCTCTTATCATTTTAGATAATACAAATAGTATTCCTGTATATATTCCAAATTAAATGCAACAGTGTAATTAGAATTAAGAGGTCACGCTCAAAGTTGTTTTCAGGACTCTTAAAATATGCTTTCCATATATACAGCAGGTAAAGTAAATCATGAACGCGTCACCAGTTTTCTTAGTAACTATATTTCTAAAGGTGCTATTGACATGAAATTTTCACCAGATGTTGGTAACCCCTCAATCCAATTCACACATGCAAAGTAATCAAACTATAACTGTCCATATTTTAAGTTGTTTGCAATAATGAGACATGACACAGGGAAAAGCTGTTGAACACATGAAGAAATGGAGGTGCAAAAAGACCTAGAAAGTCATGACAGCAGCTGAAATCTATCAGTAATTAGAAAGCAATCCTGCCACTTAATGCTAATGAATAACAGCTGGTTCAGTCCCTATAAAAAGGTATCTCATTACCAAAGATACAACCCATGATGGGTAAAACCAGTGAGCTCTTGCAAGACCTTGCAACCTTATTTTTGCAACAGATACTGATGGCATTGGTTGCAGAAGAATTTCAAAACCACTTGAAGATTCCAGTGAGCGCTGCTGGAGCCATAATCCAGGAGTGGAAAGAATATCATTTCACCATAAACTGGCCACGACCAGGTTCTCCCAGCACGATTTCAGACAGAGGAGTGAAAAGAATTATCAGATGAGCTTTCCAGGAGCCAAGGACCACTTGTGGAGAGCTACACAAAGAGTTGGAATCAGCAGGAACAATTGTTTTAAAGAAAACAATAAGAAATGCAGTCAACCACCATGGCCTGTATGCACGCTCGCTACACAAGACTTTGTTGCTAAAGGAAAAGCATGTTGGAGCAAGTTTAAAGTTTGCTGAGAAGCTCAAAAGGCACTGCATAACATCCCAAAAGTAAATAAGTTTGGAGGTGGGACCATCATGGTGTGGGGCTGTTTTCCAGCATACAACAATGGCACGCTTCATATAATTAAAGGAAGGATAAATAGAAAACATATACAGAGACATTCCTAATAGAAAACTGCTGCCGTCAGGAGGATGAAGACTAAACGAGGATGGATGTTTCACCAAAACAATGATCCCAAACACAGCTGAGGAAACTCTTTTGGTTTCAGAGAAAGACAATAAAGCTGCTAGAATGGCCGAGTCAATCACCTGCTCTCAATCCAATTGAAAATCTATGGAAAGAACAAAAGTTCATAGAAGGGGTCAAGGAAACCTTCAGGTATGTGTGTAAGAACGGGCCAAAATCACCCCTGAGCAATGCATGAGAAGAATTTCTCTATACAGGAGGCATCACCAAAGGCTTCTGTACAAAGTATTAAATACATTTCAGTAAGTGTGTTCAATACTGTGTCATTTCTCATTATTACACTTAATTTTATGGACATCTATGGTTTGATTTCTTTGTTTGTGGGGCTTGGATGGGACATCTGGTGAGAATTTCATCTCAATAGCACATTTTGTATTAACTTAGAAAACTGGTAACACATTTAGTACTTATTTAACCCACTGTAGGTCTCCTGCAAGAAAATGAATTGTCAGCTATTTTGATCATTATTTCCGTGCAAAAGTTCCAGCCACTCCGTGGGTCTAGTTTCTCCATTGGGAGTTTGTTTCTTAGTCATTGTTTGTATAAGAGTGGAAACAGGAATTCAGGACACTAGAGTCTCACTTTGAGTCGTTCATGGGCATCGTGCATGTAATTCAACAAACCAACCGTGATGCAGGCTGCCCACTTCATAATTTCAAAGACACGCCCACCCACGCTTTCCTCTAACTTAAAAGGTTCTGTGTAGGAACCCGTGTGGATTGGTATCAGTTTAGTTTAAAGCGTTTTCCAAAACTTTGTGTCCACAGACAACACAGATGGAAGAAGTTTTATATTTGATTTTCTTTCGGCAGCAGTTTGTGTCTGGCCCAAATCATTAATTTCAATAGTGAGATTTTATCTGGTGTGCACTTCATGTTCAGAGCAGACTCAGCAGGGGAACATAGTCTTAAAAAACATTTTCGTCTTTGGTATATGTTTTTTTTTTTTTTTTTTTTTTTTTTTTTTAACTTGTTAGTTCTGTTTCTGCTTGTTGCACCTCTTTTGTTTGTACTTATCTTTTGTTTTTTTTTTTAACTTGTTAGTTCTGTTTCTGCTTGTTGCACCTCTTTTGTTTGTACTTATCTTTTTTTTTTTTTTTTTTTTTTTTAATATATGGTTTGAGGTGAGTTTCATCGTGGAACAATCTGATAAGTGGCAGTTATCATCTTTTTCTCCATTTTTGAAGCTCATTCTCTCTTTACTGCCTCTTTGATGATGGCCAAGCTTTTGTTGAGCTCTTACTCCAATTGCCAAGCAATTGGTTCAAAAAGATTAATCTACTTTTGAAAAGAGTGCCAGCCTCACATATGAGATGTGATGTCCCTACTTGAAGGGAGTGAAGGACATATTTGGTTTTGTTTTTCCTTTCCGTTTAGACTTGCTGATGTCTTTTTATTTCTATGAACATATTCCACAGTTAAAGAACTGAAATAAAAGGTATTATCTAGTCTATGCACTGAAATCCTCCTGCAGAACTACAGTAAGCCTTGATCTAATGCTTTTAGCAGTGTCTTTGTTTTGTCTGGATCCAGTCTTCCGCTTTTAGTCCAGTGCTGGAAATTCTTCTACAAGACTGACTTTTTCTTTTTTTCCCATCACACTTAGACGGATGTGGACTTGCACACACACACACTCACTCACTCACTCACAGTGTATTCTATTGCCTTTTGTACCTTATTATTAATATGGCACTATGAATGCTCCTTATTCATGCAGCAGTGGACTGAAAATAGACCAAAGAACTTCAGAGTATCAGACTGAGGCCAAGTGTCCCCTAAAAATATCTTGCATATTGTTTACAATTTAGAGATGGCAGTGACCTGCCAAAAGCGTCCACTTTCATGCTCGCTGCAAAGCAAACTACTATTTTATATGAGCGTCCGTTTTAGTCGCAGTGGAGGTTGTCAGTTTCCCAGTATACTCTGGTTTGTGGTAATACGAACTTTGTGGTTTTGTAAATACAGTGCTGATAAAGTTTGAGGAATGACCTTTAACCACAAGGTTTTGAAGGGAGCTCACTGGACCTGAATTTTGGTCCTGTATTTCTAAAATGACTAAAAGAATTCAGACTCCTTTTATGTGAGTAACTCAAAGCTTTCTGTTACCTTTGATTTTTGCAAAATTTGCTTCAGTCTGACTCACAGCAAGTGCATTCAGCTGGAATTTCTCATTTAATTTTTTTTAAGGAGATGACTTTATTCCCCAGGAGCAAAACTCAGAGTTCCTTGTCTCTTGCTCAACTGTTATTCCTTGTGTCTATCTCTGAGTGGAATGTGCTTTGGGAAGTTTTCAGCACCTCAGAGACCGAACAGGAAGGAGGCATACTGACTTCTGCTGCAGAATGCCTCACTCACATCCGCTTGGCTAATGCCTCACAAACAAAGAGTGGTCAGTTTGTGAGGAGTACAAGAATTTTGCACAGTATCCCTCTGGCAGACCCGTGTTATGTGATCATTCCGATTCGAATAAGCGTCAGACTTGTTACCTTTGACTTGGACTAAAATTTCACTCTTGAGATGCAAATTGTAGCGAAAAAAAATCCTGCTTTTTCTGACTTTACCTTTTCTTTGAGCTGTGCTACTGTAAGGGCATTGTAGCGGTAGCGCAGTGGAAACACTTAGGCAGCGATTTTGGTTGGGAGCCGGGTAGAATCTGTGCCAATTTATCAAGGCCTCCAGCAGAAGGTGGAGCAGGGACAGAGAAAAGAGGGCTGTATGAAGGTGCAAGGTGGGGGTTGGCTGTTTAAATACCCCCCCCCCCCCCCCCCCCCCCCCCCCCCGTGTGTGTGTGTGTGTGTGTGTGTGTGTATTTATTTTTTTCAGCTCAAACCTCAATCTCTTGCCATCTTTTTTTTCTTTTTTCTTCCTACTTTGCTATTGGTCTCATCGAAATACTTACAGCCCATTTTTTAAATCATAGTTCCAACATAGCATTTGAATCAGACTCATGTGATTTTTTTTTTTTTTTTCCATCTGTCACATGAAAGCATCACTGGACTGTAAGGGCTCCTATCCGAACAATACTGTTTGATTCATACTTGTTAAAGTCACTGTTTCTCAACAGGCATGTATGTGTGGGGGCTCGAGAGAGTACTGCACGGACTACATGAAGGTGTCTGATCAGCTGATGAATATATATATATTTTTTTTATTAGGGAATGGCTCATATTGACATTTACTTCTGGAAAAGCAAGGCTTCATTTTTCATTTCTTTAAGTAAAAATGCCTTCTTCTTCCCAGTCAGAAAGTGTGACATCCAGCCAACAAGTCATTTAAGGTCACAGTTGTAGCACGGTGACGACATTCCTGACAGTGACACAAAAATGCAGACAGGGTTGACTCATCAGATCAAAGTGTAAATCCAGTCTGGTGCTATAAATAGATAAAATATATACAACTGGACTAAGGTAATAATCACTGCCATCTCTTACTTGTAAACGATATGGGGGGTATTTTTAGCAGACACTTTGCCTCAGTCTGATAATCTAAAGTCTTGGTTTGTTCTCTAGGTACAAAGTGCTTAAAATTATGTTTTATAATTTATCAGAAATGAACTGCATCATTAACTTTTTGCTAATAACTTTAAAAAATTTAGATAAAACATTTTTGGTTAAGAACCAAACATAAAATTTTATGATTAACAGGCCACAGCGTCTCAGATACATGTGTATCTGGGTCCTGTATACTGTCACTTAAATTCACTCTGTTTACCTTTCTTTTGCCAACCTTGGCACAAACATATATGGGCAGTACTTGTGGATGGAAGTCTTGCTGTCCTGCAAGACTTCCACTGGAACAGTTAGGCAAACCTCTCCACCAATTAGCATCCAGAAAGGGCTGTGCAATGTTCGAGCTGTACGCTGAATATTTCATTTGCTGATGATTACTACTGAAGCTTCTGCACTCAAAAATCATAACTCCTACCTAATGTCCATATTTTAGCTTATTTTTTTTATTTAATTCAAGTATTACTGGCTAACAGCCAACCTTATGGAGAGCTCAAGGCATGTGTTTTTAAGATCTGAGATAATCAGAGTGAGGAGAGAATTGCTACCGAAATCTTTTCTTCTGTCTGCAAGCATCTTCTGACTAATCCTCGAGTACAGGAGGAGGAAGGTAACCGTGATAGAGCCTGTTTTAAAGGAAACGCAAAACAAAACCTCGTGCAAGCTGTATTTAGGATTTTGAGTGAAAAGCCAACATGAGCGAGGGATGAGGAAGGATGGAGAAGGCATGGAGTGCCAGTAGTTATAATAATATAGTATCAGTGTGCTCCTGAAGCTGTGAAACATAATGACTCCCCTTAAACAAGCACATTCCTGCTCAGGAGTGTTACAGCAACTTCAATTAGATTGATTTCCACTGTAATAAAATACATAATTATTTTAACTCCTTTCCCGATTTTACTTCTTCAAGTGGGTGAAAAGGAGCAACGTTGCCAGCGTTAAGGGGGGCCTACCAGTCAAAACTTGGAAAGTAGCCACCACAAAACCTCACATAAAAGCTTGTCTTGGTTATGAATCACAGCTTTAATTAATACGGTTATACCCCAGCTTAGTCTTAGGAATGTTACAGGAGTGTGTGGCTGCTTTAAAAAGACACTCATCCTTTGAGACATTTTGATGGTGGGTTTACTCATTTCCTTCCCAACGTGACACATTTGCTCATGCTCGTGAGGATTTTTGTTTTTAAAAAAAAAAAACCAAGAGTAATTTGCAGGACTGCTTGCATATAGATAAGTCATTAGATTTCACAGCTATTGTGTAGTAAAAGCTACACTTTCAGGAAATTGTGCTACTCTGGGGTGGGACTGTGTTTCTGTTTCCTGTATTTGTGTCTTTTTCGGGTGAGGGTAGACCACCCTAGCAAGGGCTTGAACCACATCTTCCACCTTCGTTCTGTCCACCATGAATGGAGCTTTCTTAACCCAACATGCCAAGAAGCTGAACTAATTTACCACTAGTGACCACAAAAGAAAAGAGAAGCTCTGTTTTAAAGTGCATGCACTTCTTCAAGAAGCCCTTTGTCTGGAGGCCTATGGTTGAATCCCTTCACAGAAAGGTCAGCAAAACTCTTAACATCGCACTAGATGTGTTTTTTTTTTTTTGGTAAGGTTTCTTTTTGGTCAAATGTAAGACCTCTCTGGAGGGACCACAAGATCTTACTGGCCAACTGACAAGACAAACACAGTCATAAAGCAGAGAGGACAGTTTATTTCTTTTCTGCTGTGGAATGCTCCCCGAAGAGAGGCAAAAACTGCTTTGCTTACTGACTCCACAGTAAAATGCCATTTTGTGGCACAGTTTGGACAACTGGATATATGGTTGCACAAACAACAGATGAATTTGGAGCTTAACAATGCCAAGACTTTTCAGCAGTGAAAGAAGAAGCACTTCCACAGTTAATAGTCAAAAGAATTTAATAATTGATTCCAACATATTTTGGTCATGCTGCGGCCTTCACCAGAAACTAAATTGCTCAACACTAAACCAAAATCACGTTCAGCAAATGCCTCCTGCTATTAAAACACAAAGTTCACTCTGTTCTCTTTTTAGTTTTCGTTATAGATTCTCTGTCACCATGGCTAACAAAAGCAAGCAAGATGCTATTAATAAGCTTACCCCTCTTTGGTTTTTTTTGTTTTTTTTTTTCTTTAGTTGGCTTACACGGACAAACTGATTTATGTCCATATTCATGTATAAGTTGTCGTCTGTGAGGCTGCATGTTGAGCCTCACTTTGGATGAGCTGGAGACCATAATCCCTGTTGAATACTGTAATTTTACCACCATGCCGTCTGTCAGCCGGGCAAATTACAGGTCTACCATGTCTGTATCTATAACACCTTGGGTGCTGCAGTGCAGTCACATGACTGTGAGCACGGCGAACAAAACTGGCTGGCCTCTTCCTACCTGAGGTGATGCCCTTTGGTATGTGGCATGCCTCTGCCAGATTTTAATGAACCTGTGATTTTATTTTATTTTTTCACATTTCTTTTGGTGGCACAGAGCAAGACTTGTTGGTTTTTGATTTAATTGAAGGGTTTTTACATTAAGCCTTAATTAAAATACCCTTCAAGAATTCCTGGGATGGTTTTCAGTTGGTTGCTGCAACTAAAGACATATTTTATCTTTTAAATATACCACACTGTCTCTTCACTTGTGTGCCAAGAATGACTTTGCAAGTGCCTGATTCCGCAGCAAGCCGTCAAAGCTTTCCTCATGCTGAATCTGTAATCTGTACATGCGAAGTCTTCCCAAAATGCTTCCAGGCCTACCTGGCAACACTTGTTGATCGTAGATAATGGATTATTTGACTTGATTGCTGTCAAGCTAGTCTGAGCAGTTTTTTTTTTTTTTTTTTTTTTTTTTTATATGCAGGTGAATGGAAACATGTGGCGGTAGAGCCAAATGAGGTTACTCATAGGTCAACCCGTGTAATGATGAACAAAAACATGGTCAGAAGGTCAGTTGCAGAAGCTTACCATTATTGCAAAGCTACAACATTGCATCTTCAGAAAGAATCAGTTCTTTTTGATGATTCAGTGACAGTTAGTCTGGAACAGATTCCATGGGAATTCCATATCCACTTCCAAACAGCCCTTATTTAGGTTGGGGGCCAAGGTATATTCATAACCGCCAATGTATACTTGGCAACTTATTTTAAAATTTTTAAATATTTGAGAGAATTGTATGACATCCAAAACTGGTAAACTAGTAAAGAATTCCCACAGTTAGTTTACACCTCGCTCATATTGTCTGATGTGCTCCGATCATCACCCTATTCCCTAAAACTCGAAAACACTAGCATTTGACTCACAGTGGACACTGTGACAGTCTGAACGTTTAATGGAGTAATGGATAAATGTGCACTTGGAACAAATGTCATGCTACTTTTTATGATTTATGTCTGTTGTTTGGGGTTTCTGTTAGAATCTTTGGCATGAATGAAATTTGCAGCCATCTGTGCAGCTGCAAGAAGCTAGCTGTAATAGCAGTGACAAGTCTCTTAGAGTAGATATCTCATATGGGGTAGACAGGTGCTCTGCTTTGAGTCAGCCTCTTGTCACCATCTTAATGAGCTTCTGCCATTCAAAATAATAACTAAGCTCTTTGTGGGTTAGTGGAAAAAAACCTAGTATTTCTACTGTGTTTTGCATAGTTTTATATATGATTGATGTAGTATTCTTTGCACAGGTGGCCTTGTTGTGAATATGTTCCTGTTAACCCAACCCCCAACACATCAGCCCTCTTCAGCTGCCCTACAACAGGTTTGACTGGAACTCTTTCACATCCCGTTTGAAAGTCAGCAGAGGCATGTTCGGGCGGGAGTGTTTTCATGTGCCTCGCCTCAAGCAAACCTAAATTAATTGTTAAGTGTAATCATTTCTGCGTCTCGCCTGGTGGTCGCGTAGCATGGCAACTGTTTGCATCTTTGCGCTGTTAAATCAGCTCCAGATTTGAGCCGAAACCTCTCAGATCTCAGCTCCTCAGTCTGTTCTCACTTGTGAATAAGCCACATTTATCCAAAATAAAACAGAAAGAGTTGTTGCCTTTTGACTGTTAAACTCCAAATTGGAGTCTGTAAACAATCAAACAAAGAATTCAGCAGTATTTTTCAAAGATTGAAGAGTAGCACACTTGCACAGGACTTGAGTTTGCAGACCGTTGGAGCTCACTCTCTTCCACATACTTGTGTTTAGGAGGTTGGCTCTCTCGTGTTTTTTGGAGCTGGGAACGCTGCAGCTGTCGAACAGACGTTTGGTTGAGCGCGGGTTTACTGGAGAGCCTGAGGAGAGGGCAGTGAGGCTTGGATTTCTGTTTTCTTTATGGATCCAGTGACTTAAGATGGTGTCTCGCGAAAGATCGTGCTGAATCTGAGAAGCTGCCGTTCCACAGTCCCAGTTGATGAGCTTAGACCTCAAGTTTTTTTGACAGACATGCGCGCACACACGCTGGCTCATTCGTCATTTGAAAAATTAATCTAGAAAGCAAACAGTCACTCTTTTGTACGCGAGACCCTGTCTCTTGTGGCTGGTATCCAGCTCTGTAACGAGCAGCAGCTGGCTCAGAGGCCTGCACTCAGGAGCTGCATCCCTCACCCTGATGAATGTGTCATTTGTTGCTTGTTTAGCAGTCGCTTTTGTTCTGGGTCTGAACCACACACACACACACACACACACACACACACACACACACACACACACACACACACAATGCTCAGCTACAGTTTGTGTAACCTACTTAAAATGGTGCAAAATCTAGGCCTTCATGACTGCTGGGTTTTGGAAAGAAAGAAAATGGTTCTTGGAAGGCGTCTGGGTATTTGTAGCCAATGAGAGTTCATGCATTCTTGTGTAGTACTTAATAGTGGTTCCTGTTACACCGCAGTCATCAAATGCAGGTTGGATGACATTCCCCCTGCGGTTGTTTTATTGCTTTATCGGCAGGAGTAGGGCAATAATATTGCCATGACTTCACAGTTGATATCCAGTGAAGTGATGTCTGCTGATGACTTAAGTGGAAACTGTAGGCTATCTTTCAGTATGTGACTGAAGGGAGATGTAATTTTGGTGAGCAAAGGCACTTAAGTAGGTCTATTGTTTTATTTCTTGTTGTAGGTTCTTTTGTCTTATCTGAGCAAGTGCTTTATTTCATGGTGGCTGCAGTCAAATTTCGATCTCTTCCCTCCTCCAGCTTTCCTATTCACTGTATCTTCATAATTGGTGTGTCAGCGACCGTGGAATGTAGAAGAAACAGTTTATCATAAACTACGGCACAGAAGCATTTTTCTTCTGTTCCCCAGAGAAAATATTCATGATAGAGCAGCATCTCCAGAATTGGGCTGTAATGCATACTGAATGTTTTTCTTAGTCCCACTGTGAATAGAAGAAATCATCACATGACAAAATATTAGTTGTCATACTTTGCTAACATCAGTGGCTGGGTGGAGGGGAGATAGAGATATATATATACACACACATACATAACAAAAAACAAATGCATTTTAAGGTCTCTTAAAGCGTGAAGCCTTTTTTGTCTTATTTTTCCCTTTCATGGCCTCTTTCCCCCTTCCAAGCTAGTGGGTTTCCTGTTCCAGCTGGAGCAAACCCAGAATGCCCAAAGAAGGATTTGGTCCAGAAGAAGTAGGAGGACCCATCACTGACATCCGAGCATCAGAAAGTCGCACCAGACATAAGCTCTCTGTCGTTAGCGAGAGAGACTGTAAATGTAAATTTGAAACTGTGTGCTTGTGTCAAGTGGAGCACTTGTGATTGTGCACTGGCCTGCAAAGCAGAACAGTAGAAGAGAAAGGAAGCATGTACACCAGTTAGATTAGCTTTCAAGCTGAGGGAAAAAGAAAACAAACCCCCCACACACTGGACACCTGACAGGAAACAAGAGGCTAGACAAAATGAGATATAAGGATGAGTGAGAGATCCTCTGATGATAACATGATGGGCTGAAATTTGATCTTTACTGCTTGAAGTTTCAGCCAGGGGAGTTGTGAGCACACAGAGAGACCAGGAATGCGAATTAGGATCGTGTGGTGCCTTCAGTCAAGTCTGTATCTTTTTGATATAAACCCTGAAGTAACCCCAGAGTCATGATAACGAAGGGCTTTTTAAATGAGTACTTAGCCAAGGTTTGTAAACAAAGAATGAAATAAAGACATCACAACTGCTCTAAGTACTCAGAAACAGAAGTGATTTTTACATGGCTACATCACATGCTTCCCATGAATTTGGCTCTTGTAATGTCAGTGACTCCTCCAGGACTGAAGTAGTGGGAGTTGATACGGGAGGTCATGGAGCTGGAGAGAAGAGGCTGAAGGGAGTGTGGAAAATGTGCACAGTTATTGAAAACAGTGGCATACTAGAAGTGGGTTAGGGCCTTTCAGTGGCTGTAATGATGGGGAATATTACTTAAAAGCTTGTTAAAGTGTAAAGAATTCCCATAACCGCCCCATACATAAACCTGTGTTTACATGTTCATATTTAATATTTTCATAATATTTATTTTTTTTTTTTATATGGGAGTTTGGTTTTTTCCTTACTCGGGTTTTCATTCTGTCCCAGATTGTAGACTTAATACTACATAATGCTGTATGCAGACAGATGTGGGGAGTGCACGGACTGTGATTGGCTGTTGAGTCTCTTAGATGTATATATTTTTTTGTTGTAGTTAAGAAGCATTCTTAGTCTCCTCTTTTTCATTTAGATCTACCACAGGCCACCACATCACTAAAGAAATAAAACGATACAGACAAATGTAAAGAACAATGGAACGTGATTTTTGTATAATAGATCTCTGGGTGAAATCTTACATGAATCCTATTTCATCCTGTCCTGTCTTAATCCCAGTAACTGTTCACTCCTTAGCGTCTCAGTCATAAGATGTTTCATGACACTTAAGTAGTGCCTTTTAAAAAGTAAATACAAAGTAAATATTTGTCTTGTATCACAGATTAAATTCTTTCATTCAGTTTTATTTATACAGTACTGATTAAAACACTCTTCTCAGTGGGCTTTAGGTTGTACAGTAAAGACCTTACAATAAAGTGTAACCATTATCCGAAGCGTGAGTGCTTTAATTTCACCAAGTAACCAGTTTTTCACAGGCTGAAATGTGACGAAGGGCCTCAAGGACAGAGTAAAAGGGAATCATTGTGAGATACCGTTTGAAGGAACCTGCTTATCTTAAACAAACACAGAAGCCAGCGATAAAGGGAACCTGTTGCTCCTTCTGTTTACCAGGATCTGTTGTCCAAACTATCAGTGCCTGCTTGGGAATTCTTGTTAAAGTCATTAGGTTTGCTATTTGGCCTGGAAGTGTGTGGTTACCGTTGGGCCTATGTGGAATAAGATTTCACTCTTTTCTACCCACACAATAGCAGTCGGATGAAGAGAGGACTGCTCCAGGCCTGGTGACAGAATCTGATTCATACTGAGGAGAGATGTTATATAACCAAAGCAATCACATTTCACTATGGAGAATAAAAGTTTTGAACTTGTTAGTAAACCTTTCTAAATGTGCTCTTCTTTTAAGCTGTTTTATCTGAAGATAAAATATCTTTATTTTAATGAATTGATGCTCAGGCTGGCAAAGAAGCACATCAGTTTAGGGAGCGAAAGTGCCAGATAGTTGTTCCCATAGTAGGAGGCTTGTTAGATGTTGGGGAAAAAACAGTATGTCAACAACACTGAGACAGACTCTGGTGACTTTCTTTCCTGTCCTAGTAACCCTGAGAAGCATGGGAACTGTAAATAAAAGTATGCAAAAATGCTCCTACTGCCCTCAAGGCTGCAGACTACACAGACCATGAACAGATTGTTTAAGCATGAAGGAAAGTTCACTTTATGCCCATTAGCAGAGGCCATTATGGAGCCATTTTTCCACATCTCAGAGAGGATTTCCCATTAAAGATCATTCATTAAGTGATTGTGATTATTTTTTCCCCCCAGTAGGATTTCTAAAGGTCAATGTGGGAGCATGTTGCATGATAAGTAAGGCATTGGAGAAATGTTTTACAGACCATTGATGTGTTACAGTCATGCAAATAACGTGTCCCTTGCTCTCTTCCATTTTACAGCAGATATGCTTTAGCTGATTAGTCTCTGCAATTAATGAATGGGCTGAATCACCAATGTAGTGGATTCCAGTGTTGAAATAAATTGTTTTCTCTCAGGGTGTGAGATTTGTTTCTTAAATGGTTATCTGCATTGTTACTTCAAGGCTTTCTAGCTTGTTTTTTATTATTATTATTATTATTATTATTATTACGCTGTATTCATTGTTTCAGCCATGTTTACACTTAAATTATTATACATTTTTCCCTAATGCTGGCACTCTCTATCTAAGCTGAAATAGCTGTTTTAGGCAATACACTAAAGCCACTAATTGACATGATTTTGTTTTTGTTGGTATTTCATGGGCTAAGCTGAGAGTGGACACTCACTGATTGTCTCCGTTTCCAGCAGTTAGAGGGGTTATGCTCTCAATTCCTCTGAAAGGATTTTCTTTAACAACCTGACTTTACTATTAATTACCTTAAGAACCTTGGGAAATAAGATTGACTTAACCTAATTATCCAAAGGTACATGATCAGTGACTAAGTACAGGGCAGGATCTCAAGGTCAGACATGACCAGTGTGGGGAGAGTAACTCTACTCATCATTAGCAAATAATGCAGCAAAGGTCATTCTTGAATTAATCTTTTGGATCTTTTAATATACTGAGTAAGTTATTAGCTCAATTTGCCATCAGTCTCATCTTATGTCCTTCCCTTCTGTTTCAGGATTCCGCAAAATCAGCCTTGATGATCTGCGTAAGGCCTACATCGTCAAGGACGTGCAACAGTACATCCTTCACAGGCTGGATCAGGAGGAGGCCCTGAGGCAGCATCTAACAAAGGAGACAGCTGAGATGCTTAACCAACTTCACATCAAGAGCAGTGGTTGTTTCCTTTACCTGGAACGTGTCCTGGATGGTGTGGTGGAAAACTTTATCATGCTTCGTGAGATCCGCGACATCCCGGGCACTCTTAATGGCCTCTACCTGTGGCTCTGCCAGAGACTGTTTGTCAGAAAACAGTTTGCCAAAGTACAACCAATTCTTAATGTAATCCTTGCAACTTGTAGGCCACTCACAGTCAAAGAACTGTACCATGCAGTCTGGACCAAAAACATGACACTGACCATGGAAGAGTTTCAGAAAAAGATGGACATTCTCTCCAAATTATTGGTCGATGGCCTTGGGAGCACTAAAATCCTCTTTCACTACAGTTTTGCAGAGTGGCTACTAGATGTTAAGCACTGCACCCAAAAGTACTTGTGCAATGCAGCAGAGGGACATAGGATGTTGGCAATGAGTTATACTTGCCGGGCAAAGCAGCTCAAGCCGCTTGAGGTGCAGGAATTTGCATTGCATCTTGTGAACTCCAATCTACAGATTGAAGCATTTAATCTGGCTCTTTGGATGGTTTGGAATGGAACTCCTGCTAAAGACTCTTTGAGCACCTCTATACCAAGGGAACAGGAGGTTCTGCAGCTACTGGTCAAAGCTGGTGCACACGTAAACAATGAGGATGATCATGCTTCATGTATTGTACAACAGGCCCTAGAAAGAGAGGATTCGATAAGGACACTACTTGACAATGGGGCATCTGTAAACCAGTGTGACTCCGGTGGAAAAACTCTGCTGAGTAATGCTGCATACAGTGGAAACCTTGATGTTGTCAACTTGCTTATATCTAGAGGGGCAAACATGGAGCTAGAAGATAACAATGGACAGACGGCACTTACCCTTGCTGCAAGGCAGGGCCATACTAAAGTGGTCAACTGCCTTATTGGCTGTGAGGCCAACATAAACCATACAGATCATGATGGGTGGACTGCTCTCCGTTCAGCAGCATGGGGTGGACATTCAGAAGTTGTGTCTGCTCTGCTTTATGCTGGTGCCAAAGTGGACTGTGCTGATGCCGATGGCAGAACTGCTTTAAGAGCTGCTGCTTGGGGAGGTCATGAAGACATTGTGTTGAACCTTCTTCAACATGGCGCTGAGGTCAACAAAGCAGACAATGAAGGAAGAACGGCTCTTATTGCTGCAGCCTATATGGGACACAGAGAAATTGTCGAGCACCTGTTGGACCATGGAGCCGAAGTTAATCATGAAGACGTTGATGGAAGGACTGCCCTTTCAGTCGCTGCTCTCTGTGTTCCTGCAAGTAAAGGCCATGCATCTGTTGTGAGCCTTTTGATCGACAGGGGTGCAGAGGTCGACCACTGTGACAAAGACTGCATGACTCCTCTCCTCGTGGCTGGCTATGAAGGACATGTAGATGTAGTTGACTTGCTTTTAGAAGGCGGGGCTGATGTGGATCATACAGACAACAATGGTCGCACCCCTCTTCTGGCTGCTGCATCAATGGGCCATGCATCTGTAGTCAACACACTACTTTTTTGGGGGGCTGCTGTTGATAGTATTGACAGTGAGGGAAGGACTGTGCTGAGCATTGCATCTGCTCAGGGTAATGTGGAGGTGGTCAGAACTCTGCTGGACAGAGGTCTTGATGAGAATCACAGGGATGATGCAGGCTGGACCCCGCTTCACATGGCTTCATTTGAGGGCCACCGGCAAGTTTGCGATGCCCTTATTGAACAAGGTGCTCGTTGCACAGAGGTAGATAATGATGGTCGAATACCGCTGATATTAGCTGCACAAGAGGGACATTATGACTGTGTGCAAATTCTTCTGGAACACAAGTCATGCAGTGACCAGAGGGGATATGATGGGAGGAATGCTCTCAGGGTAGCTGCATTAGAAGGTCACAGGGAGATTGTTGAACTGCTGCTGAGCCACGGTGCTGATATAGATTACAAAGATGCAGACGGACGCCCGACGCTTTACATACTAGCACTTGAAAATCAGCTGGCCATGACAGAATATTTCCTTGAAAATGGCGCAAATGTGGAAGCTTGTGACACTGAGGGCAGAACGGCCCTGCATGTATCCTGCTGGCAAGGGCATATTGAAATGGTGAGGCTGCTGATTAACTACCATGCTGATGTGAATGCCTGTGACAATGAAAAAAGATCTGCCCTCCAGTCTGCTGCATGGCAAGGCCATACAAAAGTCGTGCAGTTTTTGATAGAGAATGGCACACATGTAGATCACACATGCAATCAGGGAGCAACGGCACTAGGCATAGCTGCCCAGGAGGGTCACATCGATGTTGTACAAATACTTCTTGAAAACGGTGCTGACCCCAACCACGCTGATCAGTTTGGAAGAACGGCAATGAGAGTAGCAGCAAAAGGTGGCCATTCAATGATTATAAAACTTCTAGAAAAATATGGAGCTACAACTCTAAATGGCTGCAACCCCTCCCCAGTGCATACCATGGAAGAAAAAACACCATTGGCAGTGACTGGTAAAATGCAGTCCCTCACCATCAAATCAAGTAGTTCTGGCAGCACTGGGGCAGGAGACGTGCAGTCATCTGGACGAGGTCTACAGAACGGGCCTGTTCATGCCTTCAGTTCACCGTCAGAGTCTCCTGATTCCACTGTAGATAGACAGAAATCCTCCCTGTCAAATAATTCTCTCAAGAGTTCAAAAAACTCCTCTTTGAGAACCACATCATCTACAGCCACAGCACAGACAGTGCCCATTGACAGTTTTCACGGACTGACATTTACAGAACAGATTCAGCAGCACTCACTGCCCCGCAGCCGGAGCAGACAGTCTATTGTATCTCCGTCCTCTACGACAAAGTCCATTAGTCAGCAGCCATCATCCCCATCCAGTGACTTTGACTGGTCTCAGCTGAAATCCGGTCTTAAATCAACAAAGGGAACTAAAACTGGAAATAGCACAGCAAACAGCAAAACAACACTGGGAGACAAGAAGAAAATCAAGAACAGTGGCTCAACCCAAGGTCAGGTTCTGGAGTATGAGATGACCCAGTTTGACAAGAGAATTGCCATTAATAAATCGGTAGCTAACATTGCAGTGAAAGATCCTCATTGTAAGATCATGATTGGTGGTTCAGTTCAGCAGGAAAGGGGACAGTGCCAGGATCAGTTTTTCATACAGCAGCAAAGCTGTTCTGAGAAGAAGAGGAATGGGATAATGACAAACCCCAACTATCATCTACAGGGTAATCAGGTTTTCTTGGGTAGGGTATCAGTTCCACGGACTGTTCAAAACAGGGGCCACCAGGATGTTCTAGAGAACTATCCCATAGGGGAAACGGAGCTAAGCCTTAAACAAGCCCTGAAACTGCAGATTGAAGGATCAGACCATGGGTTTAACTACAAAAAGGAGACTCCATTATAGCTGGTAAGAGAGAGTTTGTTTGTTTTTAAATATTCCAGCACGTGATTTTAATGTAATACAGCAACCATGTGTTTATATGTTGAAATCAAGAAAAGGCGAGGGCACATAGCAAACAACACATGCTTTTGGCTTGTCTAAGGACTAATAAAGGAGCAAAAAATGGGCACATAGATGATACCGGAATGCACTGAATAGAACCACCATTAGTTGGATTTAATCAGACTTGCATGAAGAAAGCCTCCCAAGCAAAACATTAACCCAAATCATTCCTGTGCCATTTCAGATGTCTTGAATGCCATTCGTCATGCAGACGGCGGAGGGAATGTGCCAAAGCAACTGTTTTCATCTGCATTTAAAAAAACAAAAAAAAACAAAAAAAAACAACACTTTTTTTTTTTTTTTAACTTTTCATCAGTGGGAGACCTCAAAATGTTACCTAGGGAAGATTGTTTTCTGCCTAAGGCTTATGTGAACTGATACTTCAATGTGCCTACATCTGTTACAGCCTTCTCCATGTATCCATGCAAACTATCATCTTAATTTAATGTAATGCTATTTAATAAACAGTGTATGCACTTTTAAGAGTAAAATGACAGACATGCATTTGTTCTAGTCACTCGTATCCCATCCATGTTTTATCTAAGTAACTGTTTGAGAAAACGTACCAATGCTTTTTTCCTGTTATTTTATATTAATGTTTGTTCTACTTTTTAAACACTGACAACAATGTACTGCGAGTACAATGTAACAAACCAGAGGACATAACAGTAACTGATGCCATGGTATGAAGTAAGCGCATTGATAGTCTGCCTTTCTAGAGACCCCAAATAATCTGTGTTAACTTTGAGCAGCGTGTTAAACTTACTTTGTGTGTGATGTGTCAATAGCTATTTTCATCACAAGTATATAAAAGTGTATTTATTTTTTGGGGGAAAAAAAGCCACTTTTTGGTTTTGCATTACATTCTATCATGGTGCTGTGTTTTCAGACGTTGCCTGCAGTCATTTTGAACTCCCAATTTGTTGGCTATGTAAGTTTGTGCATTATTAAAATATCTAAGAAAGAGGGAGGTTCATCGAAAATGTAAACAAAAAAATAATTTTGTCCCTATGGGATTTTGTTTTTTGTTTTTTTTGTTTGTTTTTTTTTGGTTGTTGTTGTTGTGAGTCCTGTTTTGTGTGCATTAAAAAAATATTTAAATAATCCATTTTGGTGCTAAAAGCAGCAATGTCAAGTGATTAAAAATACATTTGTCAGCACAGTTACATGTATAACCTACTGCATCGCAAGAAACAAAATCCAAGCTTTGTTTCCGTATCGTCATGTGGTTCATTTTCAGTTAATTCCTGGCTGGATTTTTCAGGGGCATGACACAGACTCAGAAAGGCTTCAGCCATTAAGACAACTACTAGCTGTTAGTGACATTGTCTGTAATGCAAAGTTGTAAAGCCAAAGTTGAATGGGTATATTCTAACCCGCCTCCTCCCTGTGAGACACTGAGGATCAGTTGGACACGACTTACCCCTGCGGGAGACTGAGGGGAGGAGGTGCTCAGCTGTGACACTGAGGGAACTGAAACATCTGTTTCTTATGAATTCTATGGAGCTGCGTTAGTGTTTACAGGCTGTGTCATATTTTTTTGCAGGCTTTTCATAATGTTAACGGTGAGATATATTGCCAAGAACTGGGATCGAGGAGTAGAAGCCTATCGCATGCACGAACACTTATAAGCCCTAGTGAAAGCTCTCAGCTCTTCAGTACTACAGTAGCTCAAATGTATGCCATGAAGGGACGGTAGAAGGATTCTAAGCAGGACCGGGTTTAGAAACAGTGTTGGAAAAACATACTGTATAGTCTTATTAAGCAGTTATCTTGTTTGTCTTGACTGTGTTTTGTCTGCCATCTTTGATTTGACTGTCAGTGATTGGATTGTAAATAGCTTCCAATGTACATTCAACTTTCATTTAAAAAGAATTCCTGTATTCTATGAAGTGGAATTTTCTGATGTATATTAAAGTGCTTAATAAACATATTTGCTTTACTGCTGAAACAGACATTTTTGCTTATTTCATTTCGCATCCTTTTATAGTAACAGTGCCAGATAGTTGAGGCCAGTATGCTGACAGAAATGATTGTGTTGGCCGTTAATGGTCCAAAACAAGATGGATAATAAAAAAGCCACCAAAGGAAAGAGATTTGATTTATGGGGATGTACCAAAACCTGAAAAATCTGCACCATGCTTATATTTTTGTACTTGTATTCTTTTGACAGCTTTTTCCTCTCTCCCTTTCTCTCTCTCTCTTGTATTGGAGCTGTGAAACTACAGCATGTGCTGTTAATACCTACTTCACTGTTGGTCATTTGATATAGAGGGCCAAACCAGGACACTGCAGGCACTGCAACACATGGATCACGCTGAAGTGGAGCAGACAAGTGTGCCAAGTGCTATCGCGGCCTCCCCCTCTCCTGCATTTCACTCTGTTCATTTGAGTTAAAAGCAAACTGAAAGAGAGCTGTAACAGAAGTAGCTGAAAGATTTGATTTAATAGCGTTTTTATTTAATCTTACGCAGTTTCACAATAAAGAAACTGGGTGCTTTTACTGGATTTTGGCTGTGATTATGAATTATCTCCTATTCAAATTCCAAATTGATGCAAAGTATACAGTTAAAACATTCAGCTGTTTCAAAAAGATTTAACTTTGAACCAAAGAGTTAAATCTGAACAAAGTGGTTCTATTGACTAATTAGGTTTAACTGCCACCACCCAAAATGTCACGAAAAAATGCACCAAATAGCCGTTCAAGTGCCATTTAGACTTTTGGACCTTCAGCACAGGCTTCTCTGTGTGTTTTGAGAGGGTGGGTGTTAATGAATGAACCATCTGGTACTGATGTCATGCAGTGTGCACTGTCCAAGCTTGGAGGATCTCCTCATGAACCGTCTGCCAGTGGCCACATCTGGTTGCTCTCCACCCATGCCCTTGTTTTGGATACAGAGCTAACAAGTTCCCTCACAATATACACAACATGGAGACAGTTGTGGCTGGCTTGTTCCAGAGGTATTTTAAACCCAATGGCCTTCAACTAGTGCATGCCTTTGAGAGCCACGTGTGTGCTGAATTCACATTTAAGCAAATGTGATCTCTGTTTAGCACTTTAGCTACAAGCTTTCTTGTTTGGCTTCACAGAAACCTGCGTGTACTTCGATCTAAGCTGGCTCAAGGTGACTGTCGAATCACAAAATGCTGTTAATTCTCGTGTCCTTGTGGGGAACATATTTCCCAGCTTGTCTTGAGATCAGCAATCCTCACAAGAATGCAAACACTGAAAAGATTTCTTTTTGGCAGGTGTGTGTGTGTGTGGCTGGTGTCTTACTTCCAAGTTTCTCTGTGATCACATATGTTGAGCTTTAATCTGTGTATTTTCCAACTTCTGCATACAATTTTCAAAAATATACACTTTGAAGAGGGTTTTCAAGATAAAGCCTTTTCAGTTGATCGAAGCTTAGTGAGACAAAACAAATAAAGGCTGCATTTTCAGATGTATTCTCGATTATGAGACTTTAGCCAGAGCAAAGCTTTGTTGGAAAAGAAAATACTGTATGCATTCAACAAATCCTCTTTTTGTGCAGAGATGAATGAGTATGTGCCAGACTTTGCTTCGTGGATTACATTACTAATTACATGCTAAATTACAATTTGTAAACATCACCAAACAGTCATTCTTACTAATCAATTACCTTGAGTAAACACATCGAAGAATTTGCGTTGACTCTTGGACAGAATGTGTAAGTTCAAATCTATAGCTGAACAATTTAAATCAGACTTCAAGCATGACTCTACATCATGTCAGACCAGTTTTATTCTCCAAATGTTAACTGTTGTTCTGGGAAACTGGCATCTGTACAAGTATGAATAGTCAGCATCTTGGGATGAGTGCCAGAAATGATTTGGTGAAGAAGCAGCCAAGTGGCAGACTTGTGGAGAAATTTTACAATGGGGTATTTAAATATGTCCGTCCAGTTTTATAATGACACGAGTGCAGCCATGCAGAGCCATTCATCTCAGTGGCGTTCAAATTAGATTGACTGGAACTACTAGCCTGCGAGCTTTGTTAAAACTGTGACCTGAAATAAAGGTGAATTTCTCCAAACTCACAGCGAAGAGGAAATGGCTGCAATTTGGTTGGAGAGAGAGACTTTAAATCCATTAACTGCTACATTTATGTGTTATGTTGTTCTGAAGAAGTTTGTGTAGATCTTGTTTTTTACATATAGTATGTTTAATTTTTAGATTATCTGGGAAATATTTTTATTAATTAATAATTAATAATTAACTGATTAATAATAATAATTATTATTATTATTATTTATTTTTACAAAATCCTGCTTTAAAGCGATTTTTTGTTTGTTTGTTTAGAAAACAATTTGCCCTGAAAGTGACACTATACAAAGAAAAAATGTGTTATAATTGACTCATCAATAAAATCTTACACTCAGTGTTCTATTGTAAACTAATTTTTTTTTTAAGCTGCATACACACAGGAAGTAATTTGCTCTATGAATTGCTTTGAAGTTGACCTCTGATCGCTAGTCTAGATAACCCCTAATAGATTTACTTTCCTGTCATATGTTAGTCACCAGTATCACTCGTTATCCTGCGCTCTCATTGGTTATCACTTCAATCGCTTGCCTCAAAAGTGAGTTCATCTCAGGACCTGCCCACTTCCTGTCACCAACTATTTTATTGCAGGTTTTGTGCCAAAAAGTGATTGCAGATGTTTCTATGTGAATTTTGTTTTAATATTATGTGTAATATTCTTACTTATATTGGCAAACAGGCTGCAATCAACAGGATTTGCTAATAAAATAAACAAATGACCAATTTTGCAAGAAACGTCATGACTGCATTATTGTACCTACATTATAATCATGTGACATAGCAACAGTGCATGAAATTTAATTTACAAAAAAAAGTTTCCTTTCGGTCAGTTGCAGACCAAAGAATAGCAACACACAGATGGGCAGTAGATAATGAAACCCTTGTGCAAACATGAGCGTTAGTTTATATGTGTCATTTCAGTCACAAAGGAAGCTGAGTTAGACAGATCAAATGGGTATCTTTTTTTTTTTTGGCAGGGAAACATTAGCTCTAATCCCACAATTTATCACATGAACAAACCTACATGTTATTGCCAGCAGTGGCTATGGAAACAAATATAGAGAATGTCATGATAAATAGACCATAACTTTGGAAAGCAGATTCTTCTTGATTTAATATTTGAACTCAAACAAGCTTAATACTTCTTTGTGGGTCAGAGCCAGTCTGCAGAGGTGAAATTATCCCAATACTCAACTTGTATACATTGCATATTATAAAAATGCCATATTACTACTGTGCTACAAACACCTAAAACACATCCGAACCCATCCTTTAATGTCTAGTTGCTGGCAGCCATGTATGCAATGGAAACTCAACAACAGGCTGTGTAAGCCCATTTCACACTCCTCTTTCCTACAAACATCACGTGATCAGCCATAATTCATAGAAGCACACTTAAATTTGCAAGATTTTTAGCTCCAACAACCCCACAAAATGGGTTTGAAAGACAGACATCTCTAAACCCCTGAAAGTAGTATTTGAGCCAGAGATATGGATCTAAAATCCCATCATCCTCCTGCACGTACATTATGATCATACTGTGCACTACTATGTTAGTATAATATCTCACTCATACTCCCACAAAGCTAACAAACAGTAATCGCAAAGCCGGTTTCGGACGCTGTTGTGACAAGGAAGCCTGCTGAATTTCATACTGTTTACTGGCAACAGTTCATTCATGAAGAGTTTCAGTTAAAAAAAGACCATTCCAGTTTGGATTTGTGTCAGCACAGTCCAGCAGCAGGTGGGCAACGAATACATTCATCAAGCTTTCACAACTGAGGCATTTAAAACATGCATACAGTATACTGCTCTCAGATCCAGCAAAGCACTAAATGCATTTTTTATGAATGCACGTCTTATACAAGGTACAATTTCAAAATGAGTTTATTTGAAAAAAATAAGTGTGCTCCTTTATGTGTCGCAGCGCAGTATCAACCGAAAAGTCAAATTCATTTTTTAGATAAAAGCCTGTGCTTAAAAACAGGCAGCTTTCAAAGCAGCCTCCGCTCAACAACAATGCACCAACTCATGGCCAACAAAGCTGCAGAATGAGAGATTACTGACATACTGTATTCCTCTTTGTTGCCTGTTTACATAATCCCCACAGTCTCTCATCAAGGATCGTGGATGAAAAGCTTTCATCAACTCTCGCCGGAAAACCTGTTTTCTTCTTTGAAACTCAACCCACTGGTCCAGCGTGAACACAGGTGTTCCACTTTCACTAAACTCTGAACAGGATAAGTAACACACCTGATGGTACAATCTAAAGCTGAAATGCCTGGCTGTGAGGACACAAAAACCCTAAAGAACCTGTCTTTTGAGCTTGGGTGAGTTTACAATAGTGCACCACCATACTAAGCATCATTAATCATTATGGTTGAAGCCAAGGACAATAAATGGACCCAAGCTCTACATAATAAAAAGACTATAGCTTCACAGACTGAGATACTCAGGTATGAGACAAAAGCAGCTGTCTGTTAAGCAGAGAATTCAGGATTTCACAGCTCTGTGGTCTCTTTCCATCATAGTCACTTTCAGATGCAAACCGTGTATCTCCAAAATGTCAGCTTTTGAGGAAGTAGGAAAAATGACATTGTTTACATCATGAAGACGAGACATTTTTGAGAACAGTTGGTGCTTTTGTGAGGGTTTCATAAACCCAGGAGGTCGGTGAACTTTCCCAGGCCACGCGGGGCATGTAATGTTACAATTCATCCCTATTGGAGTTAAGAGGTTTGCATCAGGCAGTGGTGATATGTGGGAACGTGGAATCTGTAAGAAACAGCTGGGAATTGTAAGACCAAAATATCTACCCTGTGACACAGTGAAACAATATATGAAACAATATTTAGTAAAACAAGGCGTCGTTATGAGAGCTACAAAAAAATTTACAAAGTAAATAGTGAATACAGTATAAATGTTAAACAATCAAAAGGAAAAGTTGAAACTAAAGCAGGGATTTAAACATGTATTCAGCCACATTTAGCTTGTGGCTGTGTTTCATTAGTCAAAGACAAACTGTGAGAAACCAAGTTTGCCAAGTTCAACAGTTTGCAGATTGTTATTTCATTTCTAAGAGACAAAGTAACTAAAGGCTTATTTTCCGAGTGCAGAGTGTGCAGTGCTAAGCAGAATTACATTTGATTTTTAGAACAAAGTACAGTAAATAGGTTTTTCTTAGGAATATTTATAAAGATTGCAGCAAGAAATGTGATTTTTTTTTTTTTACATATGTTAACAGCAAGATTTTCTATAAAAGGCAGTGCCAATGAGCTGATGCATCATTGTTGTCTACAATTGTTTCAAATTTTCCACAGTTTATAGTACCCATTTGATGAACCCTAACAACTCTGGTGATCCTCTTACTTTTTTCCCCCTATTTCTTTAGGAAATGAACATTTCTGCTGTTACGTTAGTTACACTAGAGAAAACAGGGTTTGGAGGCTGCAGCATGAACAAAACTTTTTGCAACCCTCTTCTTGTTGTGTCTGTCAGTTGCTATCTTCAATACAACTTTGGTATTTCAAGATGGCAATAAAATGGGATTCAGTCTGCTATCAGTTTGCATTTGAATGGGGTCAAGTTGACATTTACATGCAATCTGATTATAATGTGATGATGGTAATCAGGGCTGGACTATTAATCTGGCATACTGGGCATTTCCCAGGTGGACTGACATACTTTGGGGCTGATGGGTCAATTAAAGGGCCGCTGTGCACCGGCCCATTTTCATTACATCTACTATTGCCCAATCAAATCTCTTTAACACAACGGGTCTTCCCCTATGTTTGCTGCGCACTCATGCACCTCGTAGAACAGAGTTAAGTGTGGAAGAAGTGGTGAAAAGGTGAAGCTGCAAAGCTGAGACAGAAAAAGAAATAAATGCAGCAGATGTGTCAAATTAACTGACATGTTAGCTGTTGGGGCTGCTGCTGCACCGTCACCTGCAGTATCAGCAACAACTAGTAACAAGCCCTCTGAGTCACAGGAGGCTGCTGGTAGCACCAGCCGTGGAGAAGCGCAGGAGGAAGGACCGCAGTCCCAACAAGAGAGCGAGGAAGAGACACCGGAAGGTGAAATTACCATGGTAAGAAAAAACAGGGACATAATTAGGAAGCGAGAGAGTCAATGATTAAAGTAAAATAAATGACTGCTTTAATCACGGGTCACTCCTAACAGCTAAAGTGTAATTTGTCACACGCTGTAGTGCAGTGCAACTAAGAACTAACCTAACAACAACTGTACCAACCTGATTAAAAAGAAAAACTGTTTCAATATCAATAATCAAACAAAATGAAACATATACATAATGCATGTATGCATGATATTGGCCAGGGTTGTTTTGTTGTCCCAGTCCAGTCCTGATGGTGATGACTACAGGGAGTGCAGAATTATTAGGCAAATGAGTATTTTGTCCACATCATCCTCTCCATGCATGTTGTCTTACTCCAAGCTGTATAGGCTCGAAAGCCTACTACCAATTAAGCATATTAGGTGATGTGCATCTCTGTAATGAGAAGGGGTGTGGTCTAATGACATCAACACCCTATATCAGGTGTGCATAATTATTAGGCAACGTCCTTTCCTTTGGTAAAATGGGTCAAAAGAAGGACTTGACAGGCTCAGAAAAGTCAAAAATAGTGAGATATCTTGCAGAGGGATGCAGCAGTCTCAAAATTGCAAAGCTTCTGAAGCGTGATCATCGAACAATCAAGCGTTTCATTCAAAATAGTCAACAGGGTCGCAAGAAGCGTGTGGAAAAACCAAGGCGCAAAATAACTGCCCATGAACTGAGAAAAGTCAAGCGTGCAGCTGCCAAGATGCCACTTGCCACCAGTTTGGCCATATTTCAGAGCTGCAACATCACTGGAGTGCCCAAAAGCACAAGGTGTGCAATACTCAGAGACATGGCCAAGGTAAGAAAGGCTGAAAGACGACCACCACTGAACAAGACACACAAGCTGAAACGTCAAGACTGTGCCAAGAAATATCTCGAGACTGATTTTTCTAAGGTTTTATGGACTGATGAAATGAGAGTGAGTCTTGATGGGCCAGATGGATGGGCCCATGGCTGGATTGGTAAAGGGCAGAGAGCTCCAGTCCGACTCAGACGCCAGCAAGGTGGAGGTGGAGTACTGGTTTGGGCTGGTATCATCAAAGATGAGCTTGTGGGGCCTTTCCGGGTTGAGGATGGAGTCAAGCTCAACTCCCAGTCCTACTGCCAGTTTCTGGAAGACACCTTCTTCAAGCAGTGGTACAGGAAGAAGTCTGCATCCTTCAAGAAAAACATGATTTTCATGCAGGACAATGCTCCATCACACGCGTCCAAGTACTCCACACCGTGGCTGGCAAGAAAGGGTATAAAAGAAGAAAAACTAATGACATGGCCTCCTTGTTCACCTGATCTGAACCCCATTGAGAACCTGTGGTCCATCATCAAATGTGAGATTTACAAGGAGGGAAAACAGTACACCTCTCTGAACAGTGTCTGGGAGGCTGTGGTTGCTGCTGCACGCAATGTTGATGGTGAACAGATCAAAACACTGACAGAATCCATGGATGGCAGGCTTTTGAGTGTCCTTGCAAAGAAAGGTGGCTATATTGGTCGCTGATTTGTTTTTGTTTTGTTTTTGAATGTCAGAAATGTATATTTGTGAATGTGGAGATGTTATATTGGTTTCACTGGTAAAAATAAATAATTGAAATGGGTATATATTTGTTTTTTGTTAAGTTGCCTAATAATTATGCACAGTAATAGTCACCTGCACACACAGATATCCCCCTAAAATAGCTAAAACTAAAAACAAACTGAAAACTACTTCCAAAAACATTCAGCTTTGATATTAATGAGTTTTTTGGGTTCATTGAGAACATGGTTGTTGTTCAATAATAAAATTATTCCTCAAAAATACAACTTGCCTAATAATTCTGCACTCCCTGTACTTGCATTCACTCCAGAACCTCATACATTAGAAAATAAATTCTCTCCAAATAGTGAGGTAGATGCTACAGGATAGAAATTTATCTGTAAAAATGTAACCAGAGTACAAGCCTTTGGCGACTAATTGACTTGAGTCCGCTATTGCAAAGAGAAGAACGGAGCTCATCAGCGCAGACTGACTCGGATTGAATGTGTCGACAATCTGTCTGCTTATAAATTTATATAAAGTTTATAAATTAGATGACAATTCTTTGTAGACCTTTGACGATATATCTGAAAGTATTTGCAGTCATTCCCAGTCAGACTGTGATTGTTTGGAGATATGATGCCTCCCACCAGAAGTTGAGAGCATTGCGCACTGAACCTCTGTGCAACCACGTAGTCTCTACAACCACTGACTCCAAATAAATTCAGCACCGTCACCAAGCAAACTCGGATTTTTCCCAGTTACAAGCAGGATCCGGTTCTACTTTTACTCTAAGCCTCTACTGAGCCTGCAGCTGTTGGACGAATTGTTCAGAAAAAACTTGATGTCTTGATAACTTTTTATCTCCTGCCACCAGTAAGTCAAAATTTCTATTTCCATTAAGCATAAACTAGGTGCAGTGTCACAATACTGTGCACATACATCAGTGCTTTCCAATCAGTTCACTGCTGTCTTAATGTTACTGGTGATCGTCTGCCTCATTTAGGCTAACCACAAAGTAAAACTATTTATAGATTTTAATGTCTCAACAATTACGGGAAAACACTGAAAATTAGTACACGTTCATGCTGATCTCAAAAATGATTACTATAATTTCATCGGACTCCATCATTAGCTAATAGCTATGGTTTGTTTCCCAATTATGTTAGCTTGCTAGCATGCTAAACTAACATGAAAACTATTATACTTGCCAAACATTAGCATGTCACTGTATGCATGTCTAGCTGTCCCCTCTCCTTACAACAGAAGTGAAATCTTTAAGAATCTCAAAAGGTGTTTTATTCAGTTCATATACAGAAAGATTTACATACATGAAAAAACAAAAATGAGCATCCATAAATGATAATGCTAATGGAATAAAAGTGGGAGATTTAGAGTTGCTGACATTAAAAAGTACCACATAAATTTATGTTAAAAGTCCATTCTAACCAGCAGTGTCCTACCTATTTCAAGCACGCAGGCCAATAAACACAGCACGACAATGTAATCTTTATCTACTCTACAAAAATCACTGACACCATGTGACCCTAAATTAAAGCGCCTTTTTCTTCAGTTTTACAGCAGCTGAACATTACGAGCATAGCACGAATAGAACAATGAGAAGCAGATTTGCTTGAAACACAGCATTTGTCCGTCAAGCTGAGAAAAGTGAGCACCACCTGGGTGTTTTATTGGTACTGAGCTGCTAAATCGGCTTATTATGCAGAGCTATTATCGCCAGGAGTTGAGGAAATTTCACAGTTGGCAAGGGTTCTCTCTTTCTCTCCCTCTGGGTACCTGGCTCTCTCTCTTCTTTGGCTCTGTTTCCTTTATTTTATTAAATTTTTTATATTTATTTTGTAGCTGTTTTTGATGCCTTGCTCACTTGCTTTCGGTTTGAATTTTCTTCTGCCATTCTCTCCCAGACCACTGTATTTCCCCTACCCCCATCCTTTTGTTTAGCTTTATCTTTCTTAGTCTTGGCCATTCTCCTTTGAGATTTTTCACGTCTTTGCTTGCAACATCCCCTTTCTCTTGCCTGTCCCTATCTGTATTTTCTTCTTCCTCCTGTCTTTGCCCCATTGCTTTTTCTCATTTTCCTGTCTTGTTTTTGTGCCTACATACAATTTTTCCATTGTTCTTCTTTTTTGTGGCTCATTCTCTCCCCCCGTGTCACTCACTCACGTGCTGTTTATTCTGTTTTTGGTTTTTCTGTCTTTGGCTCTCGTAGACTTTTCTTCTCTCTCTTATTTGTTATGTCCGCCTTCTGTGTCGCTCTTCTTTTCTTTCAGGCAGATTTTTACCCTCCCCTGTCTTTTGCTCTCCCTCCCTCTGTCTCTTCCCTCCGTCCCTCCCTCTCTCTGTTTCTTCCCTCCGTCAGCAGCAGCAGCCCTCACCACGGCTGCTGCAGAGTTCAACTCAGGACAAAAACCCCCGCTCTGCTGCTGCTGCTGCTGCTGCACATACACACCGTTTGTCGACTGAATCAAAGTCTTGGGTGTAACGGGGCCCGGGGACAGATGGAGAACAGTGACGGTAAAACAAAGACATTCTCTGGGTTTCACTGGTATATAGGAGAGAAATATTGAAATGACAACATGGGCTAAGACTCTAATGGCACATGATTTCAAAAATGGTTCCTGCTCAACAATGTTTTGCACATGAACACATGAAAAAAAACTGGCACAGCCGTGGACTCATGGCTTCAATTTTACGATCAGTTTGCTCCCTCTCGCTTTTGCCAGGATTTACATTTGTTTTGTGAAGAGTGCTAGGGAGATTTGACCTGATTTGACTTTTGCTGCAGATGTTAATCAGCTGTCTCAAGACTTTGATGGATAGTGTTTTTTGCGGTGTACACAGCAAAACAAAGGTGAAAAATTAGGAAAGTGATTTTCTTGTTGTCATCTTTGGGACAAACACGTCAATGGTGTGTTTCTGTCATGGCAATAATGCAACAAAATGAATAGAAGTCACTCCGTAGTGGGTATATCTGTTTCTAGAATGGCTATTGTTCTTTGGTTCCAAATGGTAACACCAGTGATTAGCTATACCAGATCTGTTTCTCTTGGGACAGTAATGAGAGCCTATTTATCGTTTTCCCCAAATTATGATGGAAGTACCTCAATGTCTAGGGATGCATTTAGATGAAATATCTTGGAGTAAAGTAGTGAACAATGAATGTCAAGGATTTTGTTACTAATGATCCACCTATGCAATCTCCCCTCAGACTTGATAGGGGTCAAAATAGAGGTAAGAAGAAGAAGAAGGTTCATTAGACTTAATGGACCCAGTGTTCATATGAGAAGTGTTGGTTTCCAATGCATTTTAAACATCATTTTTGTTTACACTCCAAACACATTGTTTATGTATGTGTCTAAAAGCTTATTAGTCGATAGCACTGCGACTTTGAACAGATTCAAAATGGAAACCAGAAAGCTTTGGTTACCAAAGCTGTTGTCCACTGCCTAAACATTCTTCACAAAAATCTCCATAGATTTAAAAAAAAAAATAAGTACAAAAAGAAAGATTATTGCAAGTCTCCTTTAATGCAATATTTAAACTGGCTATCTTAGCACTGACACTACTGTCTAAACTTGCCTAATGTTTTGTGGCTAGCTCAAGTTACCAGCTGTTTACTGTGACAGTGAGATTAAAAACGTCATCCAACAGTTAGAGTATTATAGGAAAGTACGTCTTGCATCAATAAGCAGTATCAGTACTGACACAATACGCATCCCTGGTGAAAAGGATCCAGTAATAGCAACATGCTGTCAAGATGCACACACAAACTCTGCATTTTGTTGTATCTGTGTAGATTCTTCTAGTGAGACACTGGGGTGCGACCGTGGCTCAGGGGGTTGGGAAGCGCATCTGTAACCGGAAGGTCGCCGGTTCGATCCCCGGCCGATGGCGCGATATTGCAGCCTCGCCTCTGTCAGTCTGCCCCAGGGCAACCGTAGCTTGCCTCCACCAGTGTGTCAATGTGAGAGTGAATGAATAGTGGCATTGTAAAGCACTTTGGGTGCCTTGAAAAGCGCTATATAAATCCAATCCATTATTATTATTACTGTAATACCTGCACTACAAGAGCACCAGCTGTTTCCTCCAATCAGACTTGAACATAATATAATAAAAACTAGGTGTTCACAGCAGCCTGTGTGTGCATTACAGTCCAAGCTTTAGTTGTGGTAGCTGCTAGGGTTCTTCCCCTTAGACATTCACTTACCGCCTTCAAATCACTGGCCAAGCTTTTGTGTGTGACACCAGACCTTGAAAGCAACTTCTATTCAGCACAACCAGTGCATGACATTTCAAATCAGGACTGACCTGGCAACCCTGAACTTCCCCTCACATTTCTCTGCCGCTCTCTCCCTCTCCTCATTAGCACGAACCCTATTCAAGGTCATTACCTATGGCACAGAAAGCACACCGTGTCAGATATACATAGTTACATAAATTCTTTATCCCAGGGTTTCTCTGCCACAAAACAAAAACACACACAAAAGGCTTTCTACTTGCTTTCTCTCCCATACACCCTCACATAATGGCACACATATTGCAGATCAGGGCAGATGAGCAGGCAGGAGTCTGACCTCATTAGGAACCATGGCGGTTCGCCAAGAGAGAGTCTGTCGATGAATGACCAAGAAGAACTGGTGCGAGTGCAGGATGGACTCATTTATAGAGCAACAGGAAGAGATCTAAGAGTTTCTCCAGTAAAGCTAATGATAATCCCATATTTCTAAGAATTCTTTCCCTTCCCTTTTTCATTTTTACTGCACATACGCCATTTATGTATTCCTTAAAACATATGCAATTTACCAAAAGCTGATGATGTGATGCATGTTAAAGTGATGAAATGCATGATCCAGTAAAACATCTCAGCTAAAGGATCAGTTTAGTGCAAATGTTCCTAGAAGAGTTTTTAAAAAGGCATTCAAGAGTCACTGACTTTTTATCAAGTATGTCAAAATTTCTGTTTGTCTTGTGAAATTTCATCATCTACTATAGATGATTAAATTTAAGTCAGCCAATGACTTCCATCAGATGGTAAGATAATTATACTAAAAAAGCTTAATTTTTATAGGCTCAGGTATAACTGGAAAAACTACCATAATTTTAAACACCTGAATAAAAATCCTTTGCCATCATTGACTGCCCGAAGTCTAAAACCCATGGACATCATGATATACTATGTTTTCTCCCTCAAGATGCTCCGCTAGGGCTTTACTGCAGTCACCTTCACTTGCTTCTTGGTTGTGGGTCTCAACATTCAGATTTATATTTAATAACTTAAAAGCCTTCTTTGAGATCATATGACTGCCATCACCATTGAAGAATATCCCATTTCTCTGACATGGGAAGCTCTTGGGTTGCTTTTGCAGTATATTTTGGATCATTTGCACTGTGATGTGCAGTCCAGTAAGTTTTGCAGCATTTGGTTGAATCTAAGTAGAGTACAGCACTGTACATTTTGTCCTGCTACTTCTAGCAGCAGTCACAAAATCACAAAACATCAGTGATTTGGTACTATTGCCTGCACCACAACACTGTCTCCAGATGACAGATGTGTCATGTGTAAATGTGTACTTTTCTCTTCTGATCATTTTACTACATGTTCACCTTTCACTTGAGTGTAGCCAATGGTTTGCACTTTGTTGGAAATCTTCTCTATTTCCTTTAACAATGTGTCTCTAGGCTTTTGACAATAATACATCTCCCAAAAAGTGATACTGACTTTGTTAGAAGTTGTGAAGTTGTTTTTCTTAACCATGAAAATAATTCTGCGATCATGCACGTTAGGACTTTGGTGTTGCTGAATTAGCCATTCAATTCATTCTTATCAGACTGTTTATTTGGCCACCCCTAAAGTTCGTTTTTTTAGCCAAAATAATGGTCTTCTTTAATTGCATGAACCCTTCTGTGTGTCTCATATTTAAAATTACAGTGAAAAACTACAAAATACAAATTTAAAACTTTAAAATTACTTTAGACTTTGGGTTTGCCTCATTTGTCAAGAAATCACAAGGGAACAGGCCTCACCTGGCCTAACTGCTAATCTGTCGATTTTCTTTTTTGTTAATTCATTGTTAATTTTTAGCTTCGATTTATAAAAATGGCTAATGGCTTAAAGATAAAAGTCTGAACTTACTCAAAGTTATGGATCTAACTGTATGTATCAATGCAATGCATCAAAGAGTTCAGCGACTAAAAAGTAAAACCATATTTCAATTAATTTAGCCATTCAAAGTATTCATATTTATAACAATAAATATACTTCTCCCAGCACTAATCAACTGGATTGTTACCTAGAAGGACTGTTATGTAGGTTTATCAAGCATTACCTTTGATGTACAGCAATACTGCAAAATCCTAACACGTTAAAATCATAATGCTACAGTGTCCACCATAAATTATGTCACACGTCAGACAGATTCTACCTTGTGTTCCAGATAAGATTTTATTTATTTATTTTTTTAATATGCAACCTTTTCAAAGAGTGACCAGCTCAATCCAAAGCCTTTATTTTTCCCATCAGACAATAGCGTCCATCCATCATATGACTACTTCCATGACTTTCAACAGGCATGTGTTTGCATTAGTGGCTATGAAAATTGTTCCTCCGTTCCTGCCTACAGTTGGCACTTATGGTTTTCAATGGGAATGAATGGAAAGAAAGTGTTGTGAATTATACATAGTCAAACTCTTACTTTTTCTTTTGGATTTATGACACAAGGTAACCTCAGCTTCCCTTACTATTCAATATTCAACTAACAATTTATTGCTAGTGGAACAGTTATGGAGAGTGGAAGGCGGACATGCAGCCAAACCTCACAAATGATAGATTGCTTCTGCACTACAAGGATGTATAGGCTTTCCACTGCTGTCAGAATATGTCCAGCTGAATACATTACCAAACGTTATGCTGGAATCACTCAAATCCCAACCAAGGTCCACAGATAGATTAACATATAAATGAAACTACAGGCAAGATCCTGCCCTTCATTTCCTATCTGTTTATGGGAATGATGTGCAGCAAAAGAGTCTTGGAGCAGACAAGTCAGGTGGATGTCAAACCTCTGTATCATTAATAGTAGAAAACATTGCCCTAAAACCAGGGAATCCGCTAAATAGATGGCCTGAAATGTTTCCACTTGTAAACTCATGATAGTTGAAATTGCAAAGCACATCAGTAACACAAATAATTCTGTTCCTCACTCATTATTTCTTGTTTTTTCTCCAAGTCCAGAAGAAGAAGAAGAACAATCTATTTCGCTGCTTTTGCCAAATTATTAAACAGTACCTCTGAGCTTTTCTTGAGAGAGAAAAAATACCTAGAATTAATACTGTGCATGGCTTCCCCAAATAGCTTGAGGAATAATTTCTCAATATACTCTACAAGCTGACACTGTTGGCGGTATTTACTTTATTAAATTCAGTTTTGGCATTCGAGATATTACGCAAGACAAGGAGATAAATTTGCACTGTCTCAAAAAAGTGTCCCATCCACAAAGTTATTTAATAAGTTATTAAATATTAAAATCTATATCTCCTCTTTATGGAAAAAATGTCTTCTTTCCAAATTGATTTTCTCAGGGCCCAGAAGTAGACAGAAAAAAAAAAGAGAAAAAAAATGGATGATTGGTATATTGCTCATTTTAAAAAACATTTTCAACAACGTTTAGATTAAATAAGGGACTGACACTTAACAATGCAAATCAACCCTGATGTGTTTTCCTAGCAGCTTTCAGACTAATAAACCTTTATTCTTCTACAAAAAGCAAATCTTTAACTGGTTTGCTGCAAAGCCTTGCCAAGCCCTCTGTTTGTTGTAGCCTTCAAACATGCAGTGCAGTAAACAACCAGCATATCCAACAAAATCTCTGTATAATTGCATGTTACACTAAAAGAGCTGTTGCTATTTTCATCAGTATACTTGTGTAAGTAAACAGTGTTTAGCAGATCTGCACAGCGCAACAGTGTTGTGTTATGTGTTAAGTAAAATACGGGGTATTCAGCTGATTCTATTCTAATCCACAATCAGGATCACATTATTTACAAAATGTAATAAATGCACACTTGTCGGTCTTGTTTGCCTTGCTGCAGACACTGATCAGCATAAGTGATGGTGACAGAAAAAGCACTCAACTGAGTTGAAGGACAGTGTGACCTCACATAAAGGCAGGACAATGAAACACACAAGACAGACAATGTAATATAAAATGTGCATTCTAGCAAGTATGCACAAAGTTGCAAGTGCAGACAGCTTAAGCTACTTAAAATGTCTTAAAACGTCAAATTTGTGCACATAAGAGAGTTTCTATTGGGCTGCAAATTAAGTGCTTAAAGCAGCTTGAATATGACTTCACAACGAGGTGTGTGTCTGTTATTCCGTTACAACTTAAATCACAGGAATGTGCCTTTTAAGGTAGTTACACCATCAGTTAAACTGAGCAGCCAGGAAAGGTCAAAGCAGTGACGTATAATCACTGAAAACAACTGTGATGTTTTGTTAAAACCTTGTTGACTGTTGAAATGTCAGTTTACACAAGTGCTGAAACAAGACGAAAAGTCAGTTGATAAGTAAGCGCCGAAGCAGCCGTTTGGAGGGGTGGTATGGGCTGTGTTTATGCCTCCTGACAAGAAACCTCTTGTGGCCATGTGAATAATGACAGCACTCTGGATTTGGAAACAGCACGAGGATTGTCACATAGTTTGAGTTTGAGAGGAGGTTGAGGTGACTGGATAAATGTGTCATTTTTGATACTGAAGACCACATTTTGTGTCCTGTCTTCTATCAACAGTCAGCGTGGATCTTTTTTTTCTAACCACGAAGGTTTCTTGATTCTACCCATGACTATTGCACTTCACTAACCATATTCATGTAACTCACTAGGTGCTTCACTAAGTGCCATGCTTTTTTTTTAAAACCAAAAGTGTTGGCTTAGGTTTGTCTTACCTCCCACAAACACAAATGTGGAAATACCAAACGGTCATGTGACTTGAACCATGTAAGCATTTCAAATTTGCCTGCGGCACAAAGACACCTGCCTTTGGACAAAGAGTCTTGTCTGGAAGTATTTTTACATTTTTACTAGATTTTTTTCTTCCCTTTTCACTCAGTGGTTGGTTAGGTTTAGGCGCCAAAACCACTTGATTACCGTTAAAATGGACCCTTTTACAAAGTTAACCATAGGTTATAAAGCTTAATTTTCTTGGTTCCCAGCATGCCAAGTTCACCCCAGTCTGAAGGTGACAACACCAGCAAACATTTTATGTGCATTTATTTGTATTGTTTTGTGGTGAAGGACAGCCTCAGGAATACTAACACAATTTACTTCACCTTCCGCAAATCCACACAGCAAATTCAAAAGTGTTAAATGTTTTGGTGTTAATAGTCTTCTTGCAAAAGTAGAGTTAATTTTACTCTAAGCAGAGTCACATTCTTTTAATGTAACTCTGAGGTGTAAAATGATAGTAGTTAAAATCGAGTGTTAAAAATGAGTGTTTCTCTGTCAAATCTGGAGGTGTTACAATGGAAACATTAACTCTTGACCTCTTAACTCTGAACTCCTAGAGGGGCTATGACACCAATAGAGTAAATTCACAGACTCCGCCCCCAGCACGGCTCCAATCGAAGCTGAAGTGAAGCCGTTTCAGAACATTTTGCTCTACATATTTGAGTTGTTTGCCATGCTTGGTAAGTCATTTTTTCAAAGATTGTTTCAATTATTATTATGAGCTTTTACTTCTGTGGCTCTTTGGAGTTGAGACAAAGCTGTGTGAAAGGCATTAGGCATGTTGCTCGGTGATAGCATAATATTCTGTTTTAGCTAGCTGAAAGGTATTGTTTGCGGGCAAATACCACAACCTTGGAAAAAAAGCTTGCATGTGAATTTTCAGTCAAACTTTTGGTCAAATACACTTAAAACAATGTCTAGAATGTGAAATGTTGGTATAATGGTGCTACTTGAAGCCTGAAAACGATCGCCCATAAAAACAAAAAACAAACAAAAAAAAAAACACGAGCAAACAGCAGTAGCAGACGTCCTGACTGGATTCTACGTTAGCATAGATCCCTCCAGAGTTTTGTGCACACGGTTTAGGTAAAAATTAAAAAGGTTGAGGTTTTACATTTAGTTCAGTATTACCTGTTGCCTGTGTCTTTGTCTTTTGGGAAAATACTTTACACAAGTAATGGCTCAAAGAGGATTCCTTTTTTTTTTTTTTACTGTGCTGCAATTGTTTACTGGATTATTTGTGCCATTAATTAGTGTCAACTAATTTTTATTCAATCTCCGCACAGGATATGCTTGTGAAGATGGAATATGGGGGAGAGCAGAAGTGCGTTGAAGTTCCACAAAGGGATGAATGAAGGACATGCATATTGTATTGAAGAAATAAGTGATGAGAATGCTGTTATTTGCATTTACCATGTCAGACCTTTTGATAAACAAAATTCTAATGAAAGTGAGAACATGTATACTGTTACATCTTTCAGAAAATGTTTTGAAATTGTGGTGCACAGTTCAGAATAAATATTTTTCAAAAACCATTGCATCTTTTTAGTAAATGTTTATTTCCAAAAGAAATTTCTAGAAGTTCAGAACAGTAAAATTCCCGCTTTTTAGAATGAATTAGAAGATAACTCTTACGTAGTTAAACTAAAATACTCTTTGAGAGTTAATATATAAACTCTTAACACCAAGTGTTAAATTATCAACTCCAGACAGATTTGGTGTTTAACACTAAATCAGAGTTAACGTACCAACTCTCCAAAAAGAGTTAAATTAACACTCTCTGGTGTGGACCCATATAGACACTTTAATAGTGTTGAAATCAAATCCGACAGTGTTAATTTGGACATGCTGGATTTGCTGTGCATGATTTGGTCCTGTTATAGCCTCAAGTTTAGTATGATCGCCATCCTAATCTTAACTTTTGTAGCCCAGAAGTCACAATATTTGAATTGAAGGAGTGAGTACCAACTTAACTTACAAGTTGCATTGATACGGAGCTGTGAAAAAAGTCTTTTTTACTGATTTGCATATTTCAGATAATCGATCAAAGTTTAATACTAGACAGGTAACCTGAGTAAATACAAAATGCAGTTTGTTAATTAATGGTAGCCCTCATACACACACACACACACACACACACACACACACACACACACACACACACAATAATTCCATCCATCCATCCATCCATCCATCTTCATCCGCTTTATCCGAGGCCGGGTCGCGGGGGCAGCAGCCTAAGCAAAGAGGCCCAGACCTCCCTCTCCCCAGCCACCTCCTCCAGCTTGCGAACACCAAGGCGTTCCCAGGCCAGCTGAGAGATATAATCTCTCCAGCGTGTCCTGGGTCTGCCCCGGGGCCTCCTCCCAGTGGGACATGCCTGGAACACCTCACCCAGGAGGCGCCCAGGGGGCATCCTTGTCAGATGCCCGAACCACCTCAGCTGGCTCCTTTCGATGTGGAGCAGCAGCTGCTCTACTCTGAGTCCCTCCCGGATGGCCGAACTTCTCACCCTATCTCTAAGGGAGAGGCCAGCCACCCTTCGGAGGAAGCTCATTTCTGCCGCTTGTATCCGCGATCTCGTTCTTTCGGTCACTACCCACAGCTCGTGGCCATAGGTGAGGGTAGGGACGTAGATCGACCGGTAAATTGAGAGCTTCGCTTTTACACTCAGCTCCCTCTTCACCACGACGGACCGGTGCAGCGTCTGCATTACTGCAGCTGCAGCCCCAATCCGTCTGTCGATCTCCGGCTCCCTTCTCCCATCACTCGCGAACAAGACCCCGAGATACTTGAACTCCTCCACTTGGGGCAGGAACTCATCCCCGACCCGGAGTGGGCACTCCACCCTTTTCCGGCTGAGAACCATGGCCTCAGATTTGGAGGTGCTGATCCTCATTCCCGCTGCTTCACACTCAGCTGCGAATCGTTCCAGTGCAAGCTGGAGGCCCTCACCCGATGAAGCCAACAGAACCACATCATCCGCAAAAATCAGAGATGAGATTCTGAGGCCACCAAAGCAAAAGCCCTCCGCCACTTGGCTGCGCCTAGAAATCCTGTCCATAAAAATTATGAACAGAACCGGAGACAAAGGGCAGCCCTGGCGGAGCCCATCACCCACCGGGAACGAGTCCGACTTATTGCCGGCAATGCGAACCAAGCTCTTACAACGGTTGTATAGGGATCGAATAGCCCGTAGCAATGGGCCAGACACCCCATACTCCCGCAACACCTCCCACAGGACACCCCGAGGGACACGGTCGAATGCCTTCTCCAAGTCCACAAAACACATGTAGACTGGTTGGGCAAACTCCCATGCACCCTCAAGTATCCTCGAGAGGATAAAGAGCTGGTCCAGTGTTCCGCGACCAGGATGAAAACCGCATTGTTCCTCCTGTATCCGAGGTTCGACTAGCGGACGAACTCTCCTTTCCAGCACCCTGGCATAGACTTTCCCAGGGAGGCTGAGGAGTGTGATCCCCCTGTAGTTGGAACACACCCTCCGGTCCCCCTTCTTAAAGATGGGGACCACCACCCCGGTCTGCCAGTCCACAGGTACTGCCCCCGATCTCCACGCAACATTGCAGAGGCGTGTCAAACAGGACAGTCCTACAACGTCCAGAGCCTTCAGGAACTCGGGGCGGACCTCATCAACACCAGGCGCTCCGCCAGCACTATACACAGTGCAGGTAGAGCACCGCTTTCCCCTCCTGAGACGCCTGACGGTTTGCCAGAATCTCTTCGAGGCAGTCCGAAAGTCTTTTTCCATGGCCTCTCCGAACTCCTCCCACACCCGAGTTTTTGCTTCAGCCACTGCCTGAGCCGCATTCCGCTTGGCCTGTCGATACCTGTCGGCTGCCTCCGGAGTCCCACAGGCTAACCAAGCCCGATAGGACTCCTTCTTCAGCCTGGTGGCTCCCTTCACCTCTGGTGTCCACCATTTGGTTCGGGGATTACCACCACGGCAGGCACCAACCACCTTGCGGCCGCAGCTCAATGCAGCAGCTTCGGCAATGGAGACGCTGAACATGGTCCATTCGGACTCAATGTCCCCAATCTCCCTCGGAATGCTGTTGAAGCACTGACGGAGGTGTGCGTTGAAGATCTCGCGGACTGGGGCCTCTGCTAGACGTTCCCAGCACACCCTCACTACGCGTTTAGGTGCACCGGGTCTGTCCACCGTCCTCCCCCGCCACCTGATCCAACTCACCACCAGGTGGTGATCAGTTGACAGCTCAGCCCCTCTCTTTACCCGTGAGTCCAGAACATATGGTCGCAGGTCTGGTGATACGATTACAAAATCGATCATCGACCTACGGCCTAGAGCGTCCTGGTGCCACGTGCACTTATGGACACTCTTATGTTCGAACAGGGTGTTCGTTATGGCCAAACTGTGATTAGCACAGAAGTCCAATAACAAAGCACCGCTCGGGTTCAGATCAGGGAGGCCGTTCCTCCCAATCACGCCCCTCCAGGTCTCGCTGTCGTTACCCACGTGAGCATTGAAGTCTCCCAGCAGGACAACAGAGTCTCCAGGTGGAGCACCTTCCAGCACCCCCCCCCCCCCCCCCCCGGGACTCTAAGAAGGCTGGGTACTCCGAACTGCCACTCGGCGCATAAGCGCAGATGACAGTCAGGACCCGTTCCCCGACCCTAAGGCGCAGGGAACAAACCCTCTCATCCACCAGGAAAAATCCCAACGTACCGGCAGCAAGCCGAGGGGATATTAGAATACCCACCCCAGCCCGCCGCCTCTCACCAGGAGCAACTCCAGACTGAGACAGAGTCCAGCCCCTCTCCAGGAGACTGGTTCCAGAGCCCAAGCCATGCGTAGAGGTGAGCCCGACTATATCTAGCCGGTACCTCTCAACCTCACGCACTAACTCAGGCTCCTTCCCCACCAGAGAGGTGACATTCCATGTCCCTATTGCCAGTCTTGGCAGCCGGGGGTCAGTCCGCCAGGGCCTCCGCTCCTGGCCGCCACCCGGCACACAATGCACCCGACCCCTATGGCGCCTCCTGTGGGTGGTGGGCCTGCGGGAGGATGGGCCCATGTCTCCTCTTCGGGCTGTGCCCGGCCGGGCCCCATGGACTAAGGCCCGGCCGCCAGACACTCGCCCTCGGGCACCCTCCCCGGGCCTGGCTCCAGGGCGGGGCCCCGGTAACCCTATCCCGGCCAGGGTAAACTGTTCCCTCGATATTCTTTTCATAAGGGTCTTCTGAATCGCTCTTTGTCTGGTCCCTCACCCAGAACCAATTTTCCATGGGAGACCCTACCAGGGGGCAAAAGCCCCCAGACAGCATAGCCCCTGGGATCCCTGGGACACACAAACCCCTCCACCACGATAAGGTAGCGATTCAATAATTAAAATGATCAAATTATTTACTCATGTTATGTTTGTCCAATATTAACATTTGATGTGTGGAAGGGGGCAAAGACTTTTTACAACACTGAAGACTATCGGTGTATTATATGTACACAGATATCTGTTAATCAGTCCCAAGAAACATAAAAATATTAGAAATTCGCTCATTAAAACTGGGGCACAGACTTGTTAAACAAACTATTAATGCAATTAACCATGCAGTAAGCTATGCTATTTGTTTGATGGATTCGATAAAGTGTTCCAAAAGGCACCAGCAACACAAGTACAGCTGACAGAAAATACTTTTATTTTTACAGTTGTAGTTATAGACACACTGGCTACAACAGACGGTGAGTAAATAAAACACCTTCACCCTCCCGGCCTTCTAGTGAAGTGCGCTTATATTAAATGCCGATAACCACTAAGAAAACCACGTCTTACAGATTTAAAAATCAGGTATAATGCTTCTCCAAAACAGTACAAGACCATTTATGGATAAAAGCAATCCTGGCTGGTTAATGAGGACTTTTCAGGTCATGATAATTGGTACAGAAAGGACACTGAAAGCCCATTTTGGAATTGTACAGCATGTTTCAATGCCATGCAAATCAAGCAAAGAGCAGAATGACTGAACTGAATGACTCATTACAGCAAGGTAAGGGGCTGCAGAAGGCCCTCAGAGCGCAGACCACCCACTCATATCACCCATAAAGACAGCCAGCTCTTCTTGCACATTAACACCCCTGCAGAAATTTACTGCTTGGCCTGCACTGAGGGTGAAAAATGGTGAAAGACGAGGATTTTTAATGAGACATGGGTCAATGAAATGTCAGAACTGGACAAAGCACTGAGAAAATGCTTTAGAATGCAACCAAAAATTCAGGCTTTACAACTTCAAAGGGAAATTGTGAACTTGAAATGACAACAAAAAAAAAGACAACTTTTGTCTTATTGGTAATACTATAACAACTCTCTGGCACCTAAAGAAACGACAGATAGATAAATTATCTAGTATTTCAACTGCTAAACAAGTGTACTTCAAAAACAGAAAAATGGTACAAAAAAAGCAGTTCATCTGCATGAAGGATGTAAGAAACTTTTAGCTGTCCACAGAAAACCCACTGGACCAGGATTGCTCATTCACTCATCTCATTTATTCAACCCAGGGAACTGTGCAGGAGCTTCATGTCTGCCACACAATGTGTCCTTGTGTGATTCATTGCACCTGTACCGCCGAATGTCCTCCTGCCATGAGGGAACTCGGCAGTAGCCTGTGCGAGAGAATATGGGTCACATTGTACACAGAGATGAGTAGGTTATACTACATCCTTTGAGACACCAAAGACATCCAGCAGGCCTTGTGATACCACAGGAAGTCTTTACTGGACACCCCTGTCCTCAGTGTAGGAGCATCATGCGGTCATACAACATGACTTGTGTGTGCTACTGTTGTTTTTCTTGTGTTCGAATTTTTTTTTTTTAAAAAAAGGAGAAATACACTCACTTACATGCTAACTGAAGTAGTTGTGCACAAGTTATTAGAGGAGCTTCAGTTGTTTAATTTCATTTTGTTTACTTGCCTTTAGCTTGTTTTGCAAAATGGAATTCAAAGTTCTTCACGACTGATTAACAAATCAGAATTTACTGCAGACTAATAGTAAAAGTAAAATTTTATTTATATAGCACATTTCTAGATAAAAAAAAAATCACAAAGTGCTTCACAAGGTATAAAATAAAAACAGACAAAAGTTAACAAGTTAACTAATGACATGGGAGTAACGTAAAATGACAAAAGGATAAAAAATCAGCCCAAAAATTAAATAAAAACTGGTGAAATAACCTCAAAATGACCTTTAAAACAACAACAAACCCAAAACTATCCATCCGTCCACGTTTATCAGGATTCTGCTTGCAGGGGCAGCTGCCACCTCTAGCTCTCCCAGAGAGATACTGAGACATTTCCAAATCAGCTGAGAGACATAATCTCTCCAGCGTATCCTAAGTCTGCCCCTGGCATCTTCTCCCAATTTGAAATGCCTGAATTCTCTCACCTAGGAGGCATCCAGCAATCACCATAGACAGATAACTGAACCGCCTCAACTGGCTATTTTGTTATGAAGGAGCAGTGACACCTTCCAAATGAGTTCTGAGCTTCTCACCTTATCTTTAAAGTGCTTCATGAGTCTTAAAATACTAACCATTTTTGTAATTGGGTTGCATCACACACTGAGGAGAATTCTCCATTTTTCTTGCAGATCTCAAACATGCATATAGTAAAAGCTTAAAAAACGACAACATAACACACTAAATATTATCATCAAGGTCATCATCACAGATGGAGAAAAGCACCTCCTTGCATATTATCATAGAGGTGAAGATGTTTAAAATTAAAAGTGCAGTGAAACAAATTTCCTTAATGTTAGCGATACCTGCAAAAAAAAAAAAAAAAGCAGTTGACATCCACTGTCTATTTTTTGGTGAGAACTATAGGTAAGATTTTAATTGTTAGTAATATCTGTTAAACATCTGTTCACCATTTCTTAGCAACATCATTATCTGATGACACCTTTGCAAATTTGATCGTCAAACTGCCACCTAGGCTGTCCCGGTACCAAGTGCACTTTTGAACACATAAATGTCCATGGGCAAACTGTAGTGGGCACAGAAGTCCAATAATAGAACGCAACTCCGGTTGAGACTCTGGGGACTCCAGCAAGGCCAGGTACTCTAGATTGACGTTCAGTGTATAAGTACAAGTTATGGTCAGGATTGCTTCCTGAACTAAAGGTACTCAGATACCAACTTTTCATCCACTGGGGAAAACCCCAAGATTCAGGCAGTGGGCCAGGGAGACAAAAGTAAACCTACCCCTGCCTGCTGCCTCTGACTGAAGGCAACTCCAGAGTGGAGTAGAGTCTGGTTGCAGAACCTGAGCTGTGCTTTGAGGTGAGCCTGACTATATTTAACTAGTACCTCTCAACGTCATGCATTAGAGAGATTGCTCTTCTCTCACCTCTCTGGTGGGGAAGGACACTGTCCCTCCTGTGGGTGGTAGTCCATGTCTCCATGGCCTAAATGGGCTAAGGCTCAGCCACCAGGTGCTCGCCCTTGAGCCTCTCTCTCAGTCTTGGCTCCAGGGTGGGGCCCCCTTGCTTTTGTAATCTTTATAGCAGTGTCCAGAATTGTTCTTAGTCTGGCCCTGCATCCAGGACCTATTTGCCTTGGGGAACCATGAGCAAACATAGCCCCTGGTATCAGTCAGGCACACAAGCCCCTCTGACATTATAAAATGGCAATACAACATGTACAATGATTAAAAAAATGACAAAAAAGACCTAAAGGTCAACTTTTAAGCCAGTAATTGGAAGTGTTTGCTCCATTGCTCTGAAGCTAGACATATAAAAACAAAGGAGGTAACGATTTAAATAATATGCAAGTATTCATTTTTCTTCAGCTCGTAGATATTACACCACATAATAACTGCAGGCTACATGTACTTGCTGATGAAACTTTGAAGGAAACTGATGTCTAATAACTTCAAAACATTTGTCATCAAAAAGTCACGATTTGTATGCAGGCATCAAACTTCTAATAAGTTTTACTTCACAGCTGAGGAATTGAAATGAGAGGAATGGATGCACTTGATGATGGCCTCTAATCTCCAGAATACTAATAAACAAAAAACAGAGCAATCTGAAGCCTGTAATCAGTTTGCAATCAGGCGGGACTATGAAGTGTGCAAGAACATCTGAAAGCCTCACTCAGAAAATCAGGGGATCAGTTTGCTCTCCGCACAACCAACTGGTACAATGTAACAGATGGTTCAACAGGGAGTTGGAATTGGGACTTACATATTGATTGATGCTGTAATGGATTAACTAGGCACGATCCCAGATGAGTCAAAACCCATATTTTTATTTCATATTTTTTTTAAGAAGGGTACTATAGTGGATTCAAAAATCTTTGCCAGTCTTTTACTAAAAGTAACATAAAAAAGTTGTTGACTAGTGTGACAAGATTTTTAATAACACATGTTTACACTTCTTGTGCACACAAATTAGCAATCTGTACCATCTGACTACTTATTTAATTGTGTTTATTAAATAATTCCTACACACCATTCACAGAGCAGAACAAAACAGTCTGTTAGCCAAGCATCTACATGTGTGTGATTATAAGTGTCTGTGATGTGAGGATGCTGTTGTTTCCCGTCTGGAGTCTTCATCCCACCTTGAAGCGGAGTTCTCAAGTTTCTCCAGTTTACTGTGTTTCGGGATTCCGTTTCCCCCTCACCGGAGCCATTCCTAGTGAAGTAGGACACTGTGAGGAGTTTATTCTGCAATGTTCGCTAATTTTCGGCCATTCTGTACTCTCCTTCCCCAATGATGCCTTCTAAGCTCTCTGTTATGGTGAGTTTACTGAGGGGAAGAGTACTGGCATGGGCAAAGGCTTTTTAAAAATTTTGACCTTTTGCAACCTGCCCATATGATGCATTTGTGGCAGAGCTGAAAAAGACATTCGCTCACCAAGTGTCTAAAGGGGTAGCAGGAACTTGCGGTGCCCTCGGCCTAACACCATCTTGAAAGTTGACAGCAGATTTGGACCCAGACTAGGTAAGCCCAGCTCAAGACAGCCGATCAAAATAAAAGGTATGTCGATCATCATCGTCTTCCTGCACCCAATTACTCACCTGGACAAAAGGTATGGTTGGCTGCAAAGGACATTCCCTTAAAGTCCGTGAAACTTGCACCTTGCTACATTGGACCTTATAAATTAGATACTGTGCTCAGTCATAGAGCAGTCAGGTTCAAACTGCCTCCCTCTCTGCACATCCCTCCAACATTCCATGTCTCCCAGATTAGGCCTGTGCACTCAAGACTGTTGTTTTTCTGCATGAATATGAGAAATGAGAAGATGCAATGTTGAAAGTTTTGTATTGACTGGTCAAGAAATATTTTGACAGGTCATTTAAGGAATGGAGATGTTCCAGGATGACTACAGAGCAGATTCATGGATGTAGTGAAGGAGGACATGCAAAGAATTGGCATGACAGAGCAGGATCCTGGGGACAGAAAGAAATGGGGGCAGTATGACAACCCCAAAGGGAACACTTGAAAGAAGCTGCATAGCAAGAGAGGAATACTTATGATTTATTTTGCTTATCCATTATCCATCCATCCATTCGCTTCCGCTTCTCCTTTTCAGGGTCGCGGGGGGCGCTGGAGCCTATCCCAGCTGTCATAGGGCGAGAGGCGAGGTACACCCTGGACAGGTCGCCAGTCTGTCGCAGGGCCAACACACAGGGACAGACAACCATGCACACTCACATTCACTCACACATTCAAACCTAGTGGCAATTTGGATTATCCAATTAACCTATCCCCATTAAATATATAAAAATAAAAACACTACTTTTAGGCACTGCAAAGCTTCCATACTTACTGAAAATTACACTGAAAAGACAAATATGTCACTGGAAACTGACTGGGATGGACAAGACAGCGCTCACATCCAACAAAAATAAAGAATAAACAAAATAACAGCTCAATCTGATTGTGATGATTTTAATGATAAAACACTATATTATGATTAATACCAATGGGCTACTGACACAGATATCCCATAAGGTACACTTTATAAACCACTGATCTAAGGAGCAGCTTTTTATTTGTTTGTTCTTTTTTTCTAACAAAAGAATTGGATGAATAGCAATCCTGTATTTCTCCATATTTTTTCTTTTTGATAAATGTTGAGACATTAAGAATTGTTAGGACTGTTATTTACACTGGTGATTAATTATGCATGAACCTTTAAAATAAAGTCCTGTGGTACAGCAACAGCTTCTTTTGAGTCCTGGGGGTTTAATCATTGCCAAACCAATCAATATCCACTCAGCAGCTATCCAAACAGGTTTTACTGGTTTCCTTTGTAATCACCCCCATCATCCCCCACATCCCCACATAAAAAAACCTTTCAATGTGAAATGGAAATTGTGTAGTTCTATTGAATTTGCTCTTTAAAGAAAAGGAACAAGGAAATACTGCCTTTCATACCGAACAGTGATAAAAAAATATATATATATATCAGATCATACTGAGAGGTTTTGATTTACAGAAATGGAGGACTGTGAATATGAACAGGTCACAATCTGACCTACAAAATGTATTATTGACATTACCAGCTATCTTAAGGTCCAAATTTGGAACAGTAGTGTGGGCATGACCTGTATTTTTGAGAGTAATGGCTAAAAAGACACACAGTGTGAGTGCAGCACACACACGGCAGGTTAAAGCTGTGTTTGTCATTTAGAATGAAAAAAAGAAACATATGACAACAATAACTTCAGTAAAGTGACAGATATGAATATTTGATGATTCTGAGGCAGTGTGTTATTTGCAGCTGTAGTGCCTTTTAGTTTTTTGTTTGTTCTTTTGTTTCTTTATTCTTTTGGATGAGCACTATTTTCTCTACTGGCCTTGCAAATTGAATTTCCCTCAGGATGATATCTGGCATTGCATCATGCGCTGAGGCCGACTCTGAAAGGAGGAACTGATATGCACACTCCACTGATTATTGATTTCTGTTCTGCTGAGTCTTTCCTCAATAGTCCAAGACTTTAGTGTTTTTGCACAGGGCAGATTGTCTCCTTCGTTTAGCAGAAGGACAGTGAAATAATCTATAACTTTACACTGAAATGTCAATACTACATGTCACTGTGCCCAAACGTATGGATGTATTGTTAAAAGGTAGACATTTAGCACTCAAGTTTATTAGGCTCTAAATCCTTTATTGCTTTATCTGTATTTTTAATGATGCTGCAAATTTTTCGGTTAATCTCTAGCTTTAATTGCTTTGTCCAAGAACTGCCAACAGTAAGAAATTTCTCTAGGGTGAAAAATGTAATCTAATGGCTTACATGTTTGTGAGAAGAAACTGCTCCATATGACTCTTTCCCAGTGTCATTTCCTCTCAGAGTGTGACTGAGGCTGCTGATAACAGGTTCTCTAAAAGGGAACAGCAATCCATTCAGGAAGAAAAGTGTTGCTACAGAGGTAGACCGACAGTTTAATTTTTGCAGTATTGATTGTGTTGTCATGCACATGATAGTATACTTAATATTTACTCTCCTGCAAATATTTGCTAAAGTGCAGCCTGACTACATGAAAGAAGCCCAAGAGTACGCTAATGACAAAATGCTAACACTGACAGCAAATTACTCTGGCTGTGACTGAGCTTCTAGGTGCGCCTCGCTCAATTCATCTTTCCCTGTCTATCATTGTCTCGAACTGAAATTCATTAAAAATGGGGGTGGGGATGATGCAACACAAGGTGGGGGTGAGGATAGGGGACTGGGAACTGAGTGGGGGTTGGGTTCACAGGTGCAGCCAAATTGGGAGGTGCCATTGATAATGGCGTCCTCACATCAATTATGGCCCGGCTGAGTCATGGTGTCCATACATATTTCATGACTATCAGCGGATGCGAGTCAGGCTGCTTAAATCTCTCAACTTCCACCCTTCCATGCGTCTTTCCCCCACCAATCTCCTCCCCCAGGGCTCAGATAAAAGGAAGGCTTGACTTGTTAGCACCCTGCACCAGTTATTTCTGGACATGAAGGTGGGGTGCCACAGCAGGGGGGGGCAGACCAGCTTCACCCTGTACTGCAGGAAGCTCCTACCTCTATTTGTCTTTGTCTGCCAGCCGGTCCCCTGTCTGCAGGGGGATGGAATATGTTAAGATCCGTCTATGAGAAGATCTACCTGTAATCGGCTCAGCCTTTTGTCTATTTTGCCATATATGTGAATACAGTTTTGATTTTTAAAATTCACCTGCCGTTTTTTGCTTTTACCCCATCTCACAGTGATAACTGTTGTTTCTATTGTTGTTTCTATTTCTTTTCCTTTCATTTCTTCCTAATTATTTCCATGCTTATACAACTGAAACCCTCTCATGTAAACAGCACTGCTGTGGATGGAAGCCATTTTGGTTGAAGGGTGCAAGGACCCTGCAATTATGGTAGTGGGGGTTGGGGGAGTGGAGTGGGTGCTAGAGGCTGTTGGCTAGGAGCCGAATGGTAACGCTTTGTAGTCTGTTTTCAACCAACCATGTGCTGTTCCAGAGAGATTCTACCTACTGAGGTGAACAGTAGACACAGCAAAAAAATATGTCAAGGAAAATAAACTATTTTTAATCATATTTAATGCTCTAACCATGAGTATCTATTGTAAAAAAGCAACTGCTCTCTTCATGAAATTTTCACTGCAGCAGTTTAACAGACTGGGTTGCATTTCAGTCGTCAACCCTAATGGCCAGATGTTTCTCCGATTCTATAACAAAGCACAGATTAAATTGCATGTGGCAGTGCTGGACACACTGGAGTTGTCATTATTTTAGAAAAGAAAAGTGTTGATGATATTTAACGTGGCTTGAAGCATATACTTGCAACACCACTCATTATAGTTTGTAACAGATTTCAGTTGGTGCACACGCAAAAGGATCTCTTGCCTTTAAAATGCTAAGCTCAGAGTGTGTCCTGATCAAACAGATCAAAGACTCTTCTCAACCTGTAAGGAGACTTTTTAAAGCCCCATAAATCCTTTTTCTGGTTTTGATAAAGTTTAATGCAAGAAGATAAATTATTTCTTAAGCTTGAAATGTCACCCTGAGAGGCGAGAAAGGAGGCAGTGATGATGGGACCAAGGATGATACTTTTTTCAGCCATGTTGAAAAGAAGAAGTGAACTTAACTTCTGTAGTTTTCTTTTTCTTTGATTTGAAAAAGTGGTAGGGTTTAAAGTGAGTTTTTTTGGGAGAATGAAGAGATTAGTTAAGTGTCAACCACCCAGACAGAAGATTTGCTCTTTAAAATTGGTTAAAATAAGCAGTAATTTATAAGTCATTTGTCTAATTATGAAATCGTTCTTTTATTTGTTTTATTTTATTGTTACAATAAGTGATGGCATGAAAGAATTGGTTTTGGTTTCTACATCTCCTGCTGTCCCTAGAAGGAGCTTTTATTTTGAAGATCTACAGGAAGTTGTGCATTTACGGTAAGCTAACATATTGCACTTGTGTTAATTTTCTTCATGATTTACAGATAATTACTTTTGATGATGCCAATCACGGTATTCATTTCATAAATATTATTTTACTATTATGTCTGTCATATCTAAGTCATTAGAGTATTTTGTCATTTTTCATGTTAAGTGGCTGAGAGGAAACTTGTAAGCTGTCACGCTCATATTTTAATTTGTCCAATAATTGTATAAATGTGTGTGTATTGCAATGATGTTAGTTAGGCTGAAGAAATTCTAACATCAGTTACAATTTAATGGGTTAGCTGAAGAATACCACACATTTTCAGGATGTTAAATAGTTGCAACAATGATTCTTTAATTGTTGAATTTATAATTCACTTGAATGTTGTACAAGAGAATGTAAAATAAACTGTAAGACTGTAAACCTGCTTGTAAATACAGGTCAGGTCTTTTATCGAGCTATGAGCTCCGTGAAGAAATTCCAGTGATTCCACTAGATGGCGAGCCTTCGAGTGTGAACTCCATGATCCAGATCTGCACAACCAGTCTGACCATGAGTGATTTATCTGGCTTCTGGTAGGATTCCATCAGTTGTCCCGACTGGTAACAGTGAACAGACAAAAAGAGTGCACTCCAAACTTTGACTACACAAGGCGTGAAACTACTGTAGACTGCAAACTCTATAGACTTGTAAATTTGCAGACTTTACTTTTTTATTTTTTGCAGCCCCTTTGTTGCCTGACCGACAGATCGTTCCCTCATCCCGTCTGTTCTCTCACTTAACTGACCATCGACTCTATACAAGTCTGAAAAAGATAGACCCCTGATGGATAAGGTTGTAACCTAACCAAACTGACTCTTGGCTGGGGGTTTGAATGACCCTGCATTCACTTTTGAGTTTTGCTGTTATTTGCTGGTTTAGGCAACAAAACTACTATGTTAGGTTTAAGAAAACTTGGTTTGGATTTAAATATATATTTTTTCACAGTTTACAAATATTTAAAAACATAATTTTCTAGGTTTTCAGGTAGACAGACTTTACCCAATTAAAAGTCAATGACACTGGGCCTTTGTCCCTAGCATAACTGCACTAACATTTTGACTCTAGGTGGTCCATTGCTGGTAGTTGGTGTATTTTGATTAGCAGTTGCTTTGTAGTGTTACGAGGTGGTGACCCCTTCTTTTGTATTGGGTTGAGCTACAGTTGAGAGTTTTACTCAGACACTGAGGAAGACTTTCAACAGGCCTGGCATGGTTGATGTAAAGTGCTGTAGAACATAGTACTAGTTTGGAAGTCTCCATTACAATGTCTGACAAATTTATCAGCAAACAAGCTATCCAGGTTCTCCAACGAGTTAAACTGGGTGTGTTTCTAGTTTTATTTGTTTGCTTTTAATCAGTAGAGGGTTTGCAGTGTACAGAGCAGTATAATCTTTTTAATGTAAAATCTAACATTCACATTCAAGTTATTTTGGTTCTATGCTCCACTGTGTGCTCTAAAACAGCTGATTATTGCACTAGGGAATGCAGTTCTTGAGCAAGCTTTAGTTGTGGACAAAAAAGGAAAAAGAGATTTTTACACCGGATACCCCTCCTGACACAACCCCAAAAGGATTTGTGTCTCCTCCTGGGGATCTTATACTTTTTTTAAGGGAATGTGAAAAACACTACTCTATGGAGCCTCTTATGAATATAAATACAAATGTTGAGTGCAGCTGTAACTGTACTTTCACCAGGGATGTTTGTTCAAGAGCACTCACATGCTGAAACACGCCATTTTGACTCCTAGGTCTGATGGCTTATTGGATTTGTATGCAGAGGTTGTCTGAAAAACTAATTCCAGTCCATTAGAATATAACAAATTTTCTAAATTACTTTTTGATAAGATAGGACACAAATACAGGCACATTATTAATGTTTTACATCCAGTCATAAAACAGGCTTCTGTGTTAAAACAGCAGAATATGACTTAATAGGGCTGTTTAAAATGTATTTACTGGTTCTGACGGAGGGAAAGTTCACAACATTATTAGCTCCTCGCTAAAGAAAGCTTCTTAAACAGAGTGCTGTGTCCTCTGTAACCTCTGATTGCTGCTCCCCCATCTGTTAGAGCTCAGAGGACTCACCCTCCACACAATGTTTAGCTGTGTCTGATGCTTTGTTACTAACGTTGTGGTGAAAAGCAACCCATCGCTAAGACATGAATCACTACAAAAAGCTGCCCACAGTGAAGCGTCTTCCAAATGTCAAAAATTCCTGAGATAGCTTTCTTTTGATTTGTCAATATAAAGTTGGACAGAAGGCCACACACACACATCAAATGTATCAAGAGCGAGACATGGAAATGGCGTTACATTGTGATATGTGTACTGGCATGTTTGAACTTCACTTGCTAGGGGAAAAAAAAATCCCTTTTATGCTACCCTGAAATCTGCTGAAAGAGAAATTTGTGGTTTTGGCCTGTAAAGATTAGAAAAATTGATTGTATTACTTCTCTTGAAAAGTTGTCATATTTTGAACTGAAAATCAAACCTTCTCACCCAGAAATTCTGTTTATAGATTTCAAAATGTACTTTTGTGGCCACGTTGTTTCTGGATTTATTCATTTCTTTTCCAAGGCAACGTTTTTTTGGGGGGTGGGGGTTCCAAGCATAAAATTACATGACTGTGACACATAATCATAGATGATTAAGTTTAGGCAACAAAAGCACTTCTGTTAAAGAAAGGAAAAGATGGTAGTTTTGGGTAAATGTAAATAAACAGTGTGTCTAAAGTATGTGTAAATGTCTTCCTGTTAAAAGTCCCTTTTTAAACAATATTACGGTGTTATCAGAATGACAATTTTTGAAATACTCAGACAAGCCCACTAAGAAATAAGTTCAATTCAAAGTCACCTTAATCGACCGTTTTGTCATTCTGATGCTCAGTTTGAACTTCATCTTGACTATGTGTCTTGACTATGTCTAAAGACACTTGGCTACTGGCATGTAATTGGCTAATTAGCTATTTGTATTAAAAAGAAGTCTAGCAATTTGTTGTCAGGTTGGTACTATGAGTGTACTGTGTCACTCTGTTTTGTCATTCTATTCCACATTGTTCTAATCGGCTAAAGATGTAGGTGGTGGCTATGTTCATCTGTTACTGTCAGTCAGGCCTGTAACAATGTCCATATTAGAGGAAATGTTGTCCATTTCTGGATCTGTGTACAAAAACCATCAAGATGGTTAAATATGTTTTTTTGTTATTTGACTTAAATTCTTTAAGTACTTTAATTCCACAAGAAAGGTAATATGTATTTTAACACATACTTCTACTGTATATAAACTGACTGGGAATGTTGTAGAGCAGGGGTGGGGAACTCCAGGGCTCAAGGGCCGGTGTCCTGCAGGTTTTAGATATCACCCTGGGTCAACACACCTGAATCAAATGATTAGTTCATTGTCAGGCCTCTGGAGAACTTCAAGACATGTTGAGGAGGTAATTTAGCCATTTAAATCAGCTGTGCACGACACCCACCCCTGTGGTAAAAGCCTTGTACCAAATTATGTTTTGTGAACAGAAGCAGTGTGTGGTGTTCAATCAAAAGTTTAAAATAAACCCCAATTGGACAGGTTTTCCAATTTGATCCTGGCACTGCGTGTTTACCCAAAACCAGAAGATGAAGTTGTACAGGAATTCAGGTTTATTATTACAGCTATACTGAAATCAAGAAGTTCATTGTTTTGTTTATTTGTTTAACCTACTAGTAAAAGAAACAGAAAAAAATATGTTTGGTAAAAGTTGCTGGGTGTAAACCTGCAACCACCAAAATAAAACATGAGTGAATACATTCTGTAAAACGTCTTTGAATGGAAAAATGGAATTTCAGGAGTTTATCCAAAGCATTTTTCACCCACTTGGCAGATGTGATCCCATCAAGAGGCTGTGAGTTTCACATGTTGTTTATTTGTTTGTGTTAAGCTCTACGTTCACAAATTTTGCTTTCCAAAGACATTACACACGACACAACTACTGTGATTTTTGACTTTATTTACATCTACAAATAGGCTTTGTGAAGACATATCTGATGATTTTATGTGTTCCGCATAGATAAACTTAAGATAAAATTGTTTACTGCAAGAATTCATATCTGATTTTTGCATTAAGATGACTTTTAATAGCTAAGCAATAAAATTACTAATTTACAGGATTAACAAGTTAAAACAGTGTAAAGAAATAAAATTAAAGGAGTCTATAGTTATGTTTACTGGTATAGTAACTCCTTTTGCCTTTAGTATTATGTTCCTAAGAGGAATTTAATCAGCATATTGCATATAAAGATAACTACTAAGTGGGCATATGTACAACTGTTACTTAGCACTTGTGTGTGTGTGTGTATGGGTGAGCAAAGAGTGAGGTTGATACATGTGGGCGATCTAGTTTTATGCTGGCAAGGCCAAGAAAAGGCGTTCATGGGAAAAGGCTATGTTTATTCTGATTTGGACACAAAAAATAAACGTGCCAACAGATGTCACGTTGGGAATTCTCCATGGAGCACAGATGTAGTGTACAACAGATTGTGTACGCACATATGTTTCTTACACAGCTTCTGTCATAGCCGTTTGCTGTTAGGCTTCAGCTGAGTCAAGTAATAAATCCACCAAATTCCATTTAACTAATGAAATTATTCAGAAAGTAAATGAAGAAACACTTAACAACAGTATAAGGAGACTTTTAAATATTAGGGAACACAGTGCAGTTTGGATTGTTTGCAGTAAATGCTGTTACCACTGATCAATGAGGAGAAGAAAATTATCATATAATTGTTCAAATGTCTTGTCTTTGCCCCATTATCATCTACCTCATATCTTTCAGAGCGTACTTCCTTAAGCACATAAGCTCACCAGGCAAATCTTTTTGCCAAAGGAAATAACTTAGCTCAGTGTGAGTAAAAACAGGAACCATTATGACTTTCAACATTATCCATAAAAATAACAGCTGGTGCTGCATTAGTAGCCATAACAGTCCTGTGTGTGTTTCCTGTAAAGGGTCAAAAGATATGTTGGAATGAGCTCCCTAGAAGCTGGCATATAATTTATGGATATGAGAGCTGCAGTTTTTTCCGATCGTATCAACCGTTGGAGGTAGGTGTACCTTTTTGTTAACAGAGCAGCTTACTATCAAATGCCTAATGTCAGAAAAAATAGTGAGTGCAAAAGTAATAAGACAAAGTTTGCATAATTCCAGAAAACTGTCAAAAGAAAATACAGTTGTGTGGTCATAATCCACCCAATACAGCTTCAAATGTTAGGTGCTGCACAAATTGAAATGAACAGTTAGCACTCAATGCCAATTCAGAAACTGATACCGAGGAGGCTGCAGCAAGATGATGAGATTATACAAGGGCTGAGACTCAAAAAATAGAACGTTTTATGGAAAACATGACATAAATATGATAATTAGGTTTAGTACACACACTAGCTCAGGGGATGTCCCACTCTCCTCATCAGGGAGCACAGATGTCATGTACTGTCTAATGTAATGTTCTATTTATGCTGCAGTCACACAGGGATGGTGTATTACACAGGTTTATTACCTCATTGGTTGGTGAATGCTGGCAGCCGCAATTAAATTAACTGCTAAGGCGCTGGTAATGGAGGCAACCACAGGTTGCTAGGTAAAATCAGTTACAAAGAATAAAAACCACCTTGTGATTCCTTTGGTCTCTTTGTAGATTGCTGCAGCTTTTTATAGTTTGCATGGAAGCTGGTGACTTGGCTGCAATAATTTCATAGGGACAGCCAGCAACCTCCAGCAATTACTTTCCAATGTGAACGCAGTGTTTTTTTTCTCACTCTTAACTAACTGAAGCCTGTCATTGAACTACCAAATAAACAAATTGGTACTCTGTTTTTGGCCAGACAAGTGGCAGCACTTCTCCTATAATTTTGTTCGTATTTAACAAAATAAAAATGCAGACGTAAGTGTATACATTAGTTTTTGACTGCTAGTGAAAATTGTTTTCTTTACAAATAACTCTCTCACTGAACTAACACAGCCAATCCATCAACATGTTTGCTCTCTCTGCTCATATTGCCTTCATATTAAATCATTTTTTGCTTTTTAAAAAACTTATTTTAACATTGCACTCAACAGCAAACAAATCCTCCCTAACAAAAGTAACTTCAAGAGTCAAATTGCGTCATATTTCTTCACGTCGGGCCACAAGTAGGGGTGACGTAGGCTGCAAGTGGCCCCTGGGCCGTGAGTTTGACACCATTGCTCTAAGGTAGCTCAGAATGAATTGCAAAAATATCCTCCAGTTCTGTTCACACAGGCAGAAATTATGGCCAAAGCTATTTGTTATTGCAGTAAGTGGGCACAGTCTTCTTCTTTATGTTAAGCAAAAAAGTAACATACCATCTGCATTTAATGACTTAGGAAGATAGTAGATAACTGTAGATAAATTTGCAGTGTGTCATGCCTAAATATATTCAATTTCTTATGTCATTTCATAGCATTAAATTTCTAGCCTTGCATGGCATGGAAGGACTAAGGTTTAAGAATATGTATTCTGATCACTAAAATCCTTCACTCTTACAGCTAATGACACGATAATGACAAGGTTTTCAGCAGGGTTATAAGGTCTCCAGGGTGGCAGAATATAGTGTTTCCATTAAGCTTGCTCTCTTGGCCTCTTTTCTTTTCCCCCCACTTTCAGTCTCTTAAGGGAGGCACTCCAGAAGTTCCCAAGTGGCTTATTTACTTGTCAGTTGGTCCAGTATCCCCTCAGCAGCCCTCCACAGCCGACATTGGATTGGCTTGTGGCACTGCATTCAAGTCCTCTTACTGTGCTTAAGTAGAGCTGCTTTCTAAGACCTAAGATACATTCTCTTGAGCCGGAGGAAGATGGTGAGATGAAAGGAATTGTGAAATACACACACAAAAAAATAATTCCCTGAAGAAGAAGGCAGGTGGAAAAGTCAAAAGGGAAAAAGTTCAAATGGATGAAGAAAGAAACCTTTGCAAATAGTACAATGTTTGTTTATTAGAAGAAAACTTCCTTTTAAAGACTTGAAGGGCAGTAACAAGGTAACGTAACACTGTGTAATAATTTAGATTTATCCAATTGTTTTTGTGCCAAGACAAATGAGGATGAGTACATGTGTTTGTACTGTATCTTTTGGTCAGAACCCTTAGTGCAGCATGTAAATCATCTTTGGTTCTATCTGGAATCGTATAAAGGGAGATTAGAGTCCTCTGTGGTTCTACCGTCAATGCTGTGAATGGGAACCAAAGTGTCCTGACTGTAGATAAACAGGAGAATGCTATCCTAGAATGGATCGCCATTCACAGTAGTGCCACATCTGTCATTAGCTAAAAGAAGATGGTAGTACAGAAAACGGAGGGACAATGTGATTTTGTCACATGCATAGCCCTTTATCTGTTTCTTAATTAGTTTGTCTCCTATGGCTATGCTGAGCCACTGTACAGAACAGGTGGTGCATAAGTCCTCTTCTAAAGAACTACAAAGGATTTTGTCTCAGTAATAATTAATATTTTCTCCCACAAACCACATTTTACCAATATATTCAAATCCTTAACTTCACTGCACCCACAAAACTTGCACCCAGCTGAGCGACAATCCCATATGGAAAAGAAATAGAAAAAACTTATAAAAGACTTGCCTCAGCTTTAGCTTGCTCCATAGTGAATCATATAAGGCTTATATGATTGTTTTTAATCTGGATTCTTCAGCTGTCTTTTGTTAGTGTTCCTACCACCTTCTGTTTACACTAGAAATTTGCTTTGTTAAAATTTTTTTGAAGGAAAAAATGAACAAAAAAACAAAAACACACATTTCTCCATTGCAGGTAATCAGAGGTGATCGTAACAATATAATGTGCTGTTTTGATTGAGTGACAACTTAATAGCCGTTTGTTCTCCCAAATAAAGCTACTAAATCAGCTCTGGTTCTGACAACATGATGCATGCACTTTCATACTGGTTCAATTAAGTATTGTACCTGTGGGGGAATATTGGCTGAGAGGGGGGGGAAAAATGAGACCATCAGAACAACGCTGTTTTGAATTGAACAACACCGATATTGGTGGACACTGATGACAATAACCTGTTTACTCTCAGGCTCAGTTGTGAAGATTTACTAACAGTGTAATGGAAAACGTAAGAAAAGCAGGTATATATAAAACCAAAGAAATAGTGACACACTTTAGACATAACATAATCATACTGGATACGAGTTTGTTTGAGTAGGAATATCTATAGATATCTATAGATATCTATATATATCTATTTCTATATATATCTATAGATATCTATATATATAGATATATATCTATATCTATATATCTCTATATATCTCTATCTATCTATCTATCTATCTATCTATATATATATATATATATATATATATATATATATATATATATATCTATATATATATATATACAGACGGCAATTGTGGTATTACCACAAACCATTAGGTCATCTTGTCACTTGACAGGCAAGCCATACTATGCATTTATTTCCCAGGAGTCACTGGATTGACATTCATACTAGACATCCACAAGGGGAAGCAGTCAATGATGTCACCACCTCATAAATGGCAGCCCAGCGGCAAGCGGTATGACGGCTGCAAGACAACAAAGGGATCAGTGGCATTTATACTTTTTTTCATTATACAGCTGCCATTACTTTAAATGACATTGATAAAAGCTATTGTGATTTAAAATATAATATAAACATATAATGTATATAATATAAATAACAAAAAAGTGATAAAAAGAGAAATATATCATGAATTAGAAACAGGATGTACAGCTGACTATAATTATAAATAAATAGCAGATTTTCAGAGCAAACTCCACTTTTCAAACATTTCAAGAATCTGGATGAATCTCTGTGCACGAGGGACAATATACTGCATCTATTACAGTCCAGGTGCTGAACAGCTGAGCAGCTAGAATCCCATATCAGACTAGAATGAAACCCCATTCCTCTCCCAAAATTTCAACATGTGGTCCTACCATCACATTAAAAAATACCTTTTTTTCTCCCCTTAAAATGGTATATATATGGTTTAAACATGTGACATGTTTTTATGTGCTACTATAAAATATGGGCTCATGATATTTCTAAATCATTGCATTCTGTTACTATTTACATTTTACATAGTCCCAACTTTGATGGAACTGGGCTATAAAACAAACAATCTGTGTGTGAGTTATTTTGCATCAATTGTTTAGCAATTACAACCTGAGGCTCAAACTTAAATAGACAATTGGCTGACAGTTTCATGGTCAGGGGAGGTCTGTTCCCTACGGAAGAAAGCCACCAGGAATAAAAGCAGGCACTTTTTTTCTTTTTCTTTTCCGGAATTCTGAAATTAAAGTCAGAATTCTGACTTTTTTGTCAGCCAATTGTCTGTTTAATTTTGAGGCTTTTCTTTTCTGTGGCCCTAATCCTCTTCCCTAGTCCCCTCATTATTTCATTACAAATTAAATAATTCCTTGGACTCCCTAGCTGAGACTAGGAATTATCTCAAAATATCTTTTATTTGCTTAATATGTCATCAAATAAGGGAAATGAGGGGAAAAGCCTCAACTGACCACGAACCAGTAAATTCATTCATTACTTTTAAGCCTCTCAAAATGGGAAACCTTGTATAAACATGGCTGTAAATCCTAAACTGGTAATTCAGTACCTTTTGTTAAATTGAGTTGTTAAAGCTGCACTTTAGTCAGTAGATGGTTTGATTTAAAATCTACTGTGGTAGTATACAGAGGGAAAATCACACAAAAAATGTCATTGTCCAAATACTTGTGGGCCTGACTGTAAGTTCTCCTCTTGGGCAGTATTTTGTCGAAGTTTTATAAAGGTTGATGATAGGTAGTCTTACACAATAGCATAATGTTCATTTAATGCACCAAAATCAATAAAAGCCTGACAGCTCAGCCTGATTCAATCCCAAATGTACTTTTCTCTTTCTTCCTGTGTTGCATTTTCATGGTTCAGACATCAATTGTGTCGAATCCCCAGAGACAGTTGTGCGTCTCTCCTTTTCTGAGCTGGCAGCAGTTCTTTGACTTAAAAAAGACAAAGGAGAAAAGAAAGAGTCCACTAAAGGTTTAAAATTTTTCCCTTTATACATTTTGACTTTAACAAGCACACCTCAATAGAGGTTCCAAAGCCATATTAACCTCTGCTATTCACAGCCTTTTAAATCAGCCGTCGATTAGATATTAAATATTTATTCCTCAAAATAAAAATCGAAAGCCTTGCTTTCATCTGCTAAAATGTCAAACAAGAGCTGAAATGAGCAACAAAGGTTTGATTGAAATTAAATTTAAAGTAGATCTTTATGATCCCAAGTAGGTACATTGTACTTGGCTGATGCTCTGACATTTGAACTACTGCCAAACACATCAAACCTACTGAATGAAAAGATGTCAGTTGTTTTCCTGTTTTCACTAACCTGCAAAACATCGTCCTAATATGTAACTGGACCCTCTTTGAGAATCAAACCTTTAGACCAATTTTCACTTTGACCTAAATTTTGAAATGTCAAAATCTGTCCACAAAACGAAAAATAAGTGGCATTTTTCATCCTCCATGAACATGATTTTCTTTTTTGTAGTACTGCCCTGGCAAGAGTCTGGGAACAGCAAAGCTCTCTATCAATTTTTCACCCATAAAAGCAATTTTATTTTGAACCATGGCCCAAAGCTTCACCAGAAAAGGCAGATTGCTTGTGATCCAAAAATGCACTAAGCCATTTTACATTAAAAGCATTGAGAAAAGATATTTCAAAAGGCCTGATTATTTTTAAAAAGTGCAGTACTGTGCAAAAGTTTTTAGTCACCCTTCAGTTCTTTGTATTTTGCAAGGAAAAAGAGAAATAGATTTACTGAAACATCTCCAAACATACATAATATTATAGTATATAAGACAAAAACAGAGTTTTCAGTGAGCTTGAACCCACCTTTATTTTTCAACACAACTTGAACTCTCTTAGGTAGGTTTCTAGTAACTTCTTAAAGAATAGTTTTCTAGGCTTCTACAAGCACATTCAGATCTATGTTTTTGGATGTTGGCTGCCTTTTATTCCATTTTATGTCAGAATTGCTTAAATAATAATCTTGTGGTTATTTTTGTGTGTTTAAAATTACATCAATTTTAACAAGATCTCCAATCATTCATTCTTGTACTGCTCTCCTGACCACCTTCATGGATTCTGGTAATGATTTGAACCAAAACAATTCAGATTTGGTGCATCAGTTGCCACTAATTTTCAGTAGAGTTCTTGTGTAATCTGACAGTCTTTTCTAACCATTTCTATTTCTTAGAATGTCTTGTTGACAGCCACCCTTCCACTGAGACCATTTCTGATGGGTTTGGTGAACAGCAGATGGACCCACATAGAACCCTCATGTTCTGTGTCATATGTCTGCTGGATTTTTTCTTGTTTCTGAACCACATGACTTTAAGACACTGTTCATTTGTTGTAGATAATTGTTAACACGGGTCTCCACTTGCCCAGTTTCCTTGTTTCTTTAAGGACACACTGCACAGCATGCTGCAAACAGCAAATTATGTGTTTTTGCAACAGGCTGCCAGTAAAAAGTGCCTAAAGATACAATTTAAAATTCTTTGGTGAGCCTTTTAATCCATCCCAGAACAGAAGTCCTATTTTTATGTTTGAATAATGCATATGTCACTTTTAACTAAAAAAGATCAGATGTAAAGACTGGAATGAAAAGGAACCTACCTCCAAAAAGCCTGTAAAGAGCATTTTACAAAAAACTACAAGAACGTTTGGCTCATTGAAAGCATAATGCAAATAAATTATGGGTGACTCAAGACTTTTGTGCAATACTGCATGGCAAGAAAGGGTAAAACAGCTTAAACAAGAAAGAAAGAAAGAAACCCTCTAATTTATGTCCATTTACACTGTAGTTTATGAGGTAAAGATTTCCATATTAACACTGTGGCTAGAGAGGGAGCAGCATTAGCAACAGTGCAGTGAAAGTGGAATGCTTGTGCAACATATTTGGCCCCGCCACAATACAGCAGGGAAGTGATTATCACAGTTCAAGGTTGTGTTGAAATAGCACAGATGGATTGAATTTCATATTTCTAGAGAGTGATGTGATGTCTGATGACACCGGGGAGGAGAAAAGGAGGTGGTGGGACATGGAAGACAAGTGAACTGAGGCAAGTGTGTCGGAGGTGATACACCCAAATGGGGAGTGTAAAGACGGGGTAATTGCAGGATAGGATGTGAGAAAAAATGTAATTTAATTAAATACATTTTGTAAAATTTCCATCTGACATTATTACATAAGAACAATTAAAAATGTTACATTTAATGCAATCTAGTCAAATAAAGTAGACGATTTAATTGAATCTGATCAAATGAAATTCACTTGATTGGTATACATTCAATTTATACCAAGCGTCCTTGGTGATTAATTATTTCACTTGCACTCTACTCAAAATTATTGCTTCATGCTTCTTGAAGGTAAAGAATCCTTTTTTGAGTGCATAAGAAATAGATTAAAGTTATATGAAAGAATCTCTTCTTTTCATTATTAATTTTATACATCCCACTAAAACTCTGCCAGGACTCAAGCATAGGGACTGATTTCTGTCATAACATACATTTACATTAGCATTTTGATGATACTATAACATAAAGGATGAATTAAGGTTTTTCTGAAAGAAAACACAACTCCAACTCTATTCTTTTAAGGACCACTGAAGTACATATAGTACATCTTACTAAATCTCTTAACTTGCCCTCTTTTTTCTAGCTTTTTTAATGACATTACTTTGTTTTTTATACAAGAATTTGTAGTTTTCAAAAAAAAAAAAGAACATGTAGCCGCTGGTTTGCAGTTTTTCACAGGCATGGATATGTGTTCAGTGTGTTTGGTGACACTTGTGCCCCTGAAATCTATTAAAACCCAATACGTGGGTTTTCAATTTTTATTTCTGAGAAACAAGCTAGATACTTTTTCCTTCTTTTCACCTGAAAGGGATGGTATGTTGTGTCTTTGCCTTGCTGCTTTAATCATTTCGACTTGGGTTCTTACTCTTCATTCGCCCTGTCCTTGTGATGTGATGAAAAGCCCAAGGGAGGGAAAGCAGACATAGTCTAGTGAACCTCGCTTTGATCAAACTCCCGGCTCAAAAGCTTGATACACTCATTAAATGGCCGATGATTTCTTGTTTAGACCAGCATTTAGCCAATGGCGTTTCCAGATGTTTTCTGGGTGTGACACAGAGCGAGTAAGGCAATGTGACCCCGGGGGAACCTGAAAATCCAAGCGAACGATGATTACATGAATTGCAGAATGTGAATTGACCGTGTAGGCTGTCGCCTTCCTTACACAAAGTTCCACTCATGTAGAAATTATCAAAGCTGAATTTTCCTGTGGCCGTGTATTTATATGGTGAATCGTAGCTTTGTTGATGAAGTTTTATCATGTGGAAAGATCACAATATCACATCTGTGTGAACTGACCAGGAGCTTTTCACTAAAGCTGACTTAACAAGGAAAGACAAACATTTCCAAGACTTTTGAAGTGGTGCAGGAGGGCAAGGAGACAACGATGATATAAAAAAAATCCTATTAAGTTGAATCTGATAAGATATTGAGAAAGTGACAAAGTCTGAAAGAAGAAAAAAAAATATTCAAAGGGGGATTTGAAAGGCCTTTGATGATACAGTCTAAACAAGCCAAACAGTAATTATCTTGGATAGGACATATGAATATACTGTATCTCTGTTTTAAATGGAAGTGATGAAAGAGATACGAGACACTATGAATGTGCCTGAGTAAAACAAATTGATGACATGCTGAAACAATGACAGTGTCATCGGGGGATAACACAGTGTTTTTACTGTGGAGAAAGCCTGATGTGAATCTTTCATTGCAAACCTGGAAAACTGTGCCAGCAAGAGAAGTATAACCATCACTATTGGATTCACGCTGTTAATTTTAATGTGAGACAATGCTATTGTTGAACTTGGGGTGGGGAAGATGGACATGACCAAAGTTGCCTCCTGATGCCTCAACCTTAGCTTTATGGCTCTTGACATGTTGGTTTCTGGAGCCAGAACTGACCTTAGTTAGATGATATGGTGATCATTGCTAAATAAGGCCTTAGTCACAGAGCTAGAAACTAGTCAGCAAACACCTGGTACCCAGTACTTGGGGGAAAAAAGTGTATTCCCTGACTAGTTGCGATTTGTTACTGGAGATTGCTGGCAGTCACTGTACTCAGGCCTAGAGACTGGTCAGTGACTGGTGTGATGAACTATTATAAAAGAGAAAATTTCCAAATGCACAGTTCTTTTAATGTGGGAAGTCACCTATAGAAACCAAAACTGGTTGTTTGTTTTTTGCAGTCACTCTATTCACTCTTGCACTATAACTCTTTCGAAGCTTGGTTGCTGAAGGTGACCATTCAAGGATTTGCAATTTTTCTGTTGGTTTCATTTTCCAGTTTCAGAGGCTGACACTTAGCTCCTGGTCAAGACAAGGCACGAAACTGCACTTCAAATGTATTCCAGTTGTTTTCACAAGTGATGACGGCACATGAGACATGTGGGCTTATGCAAGACAATGTAACGGACAAGGGAGCAAAGCCTGAAGTTAAAGTTCTAGACTAACTGGTCTTTCTGTTTTGCACCCCATGGTCATGAACTGTGCCATTATGAAAATGATGAGATATTGCATATTTAAAAAAAAAAAAATAGGGATTAAAATATTAGCAAATATTGCATCCTATTTGTCCTGGTGGTTGTTATTTAGGTAAGCCTCCATCACAGGGTAATATTGACCACAGAAAAAAACTACTGATCAGGATGCCTCCTGGCATTTCTGGCATGCCCTACAGTGAGAACACTCACTGCAGCATATCCAAAATACACTACAGGGATTTCTGATCCGATCTGGCTTAGGGACAAATAGGATCCCTCAACAAGATCTGGAAAATGTTGTTACAGACCAGAGCTTTCTTTCCTAGCCACCTGGAAAAATTAACCATTAATATGAGTGTAGTCAGTGTCCTAGAGCAAGCATTAAGAAAATTCTAAGCTAATATTACTATATGGCGTATTTTTAGTCAATTTTTTTGGAAAGCCTAATATAAAAAGTGTTATATAGAAGGTCCCATTAGCACATGTGTAATCTCCCAGCCTCCTCATTCATCACCGTGGCATTTGGACTGAACCCATCTGAGTGACGGTTGCTCATTATCCCAGTATGCAACATGCCATTTAAAGATAAGAGACAATTATGCAGCATGAACAACAGGTTATTGACAATCTTCCTACCAGTTGACTGCTGTTTTTGTCTAATCACTGCTCCTTTTGACCTGCTATTAATATCTCATCACCTGCTAAATGATATGTTTACATTAATTAATGGCATTATTAATACCAGGAAAGTACCACAGCAGGTAGATTTGTTGTCAGCTTCAGTGTTATCTTAGTGTTGTCTCCTTCTCATGACAGGCCCAGATGGCGAGGTCTGTTAAAGACAGCATTGCTTTTCACTATTTATCTCACCCTCACTAAGCCTGGGGAGTGCTGCTGTCTCTCTCAAACCCTCACAGCACAAAGTCTTCACTTCACACCTTTTGTGAAACAAGCCACCCTCAGCGCCTTTGGCTAAAGGAACTGTTCATTTCAGAGGAGTGAGACTGCATGGCGAGAGAGCTCACAACCTGGTTGACACATTTCTCTGCGGGTGTAATTGTATTTCCCGTTTCCCCGTTGTTTCATTTCGGAATAATGCCAAACCTCTTCCAATTAAACTGAAAGCAACGTCGTTTTGTGCCGCTTTCGCCCTCTCTCCTCTCTTTCTAGTTTTCCACACACCCTTTACCTCTTCTGCTGGCTCAAGCTGGTCAGTAGTGCGTGGACAAGAGGGATCCAGACAAATTCCGTTACAGCTCCGTGGATTCAAAAGCCGCCTGTACTCAGAATTTTTTCCAAGGCGTTGTTGTGTGTTAATAAAGTATTTGTCTCCAAATTCTGCTCTATAATACCCACAAATCCCAACACACATAAAAGAAAAGCATCTTTTGTGGTTTGTCTTTTTTCAAAACATTTCCCAGATACTTGTGATTGCAGCCTCTACACAGCCCCTACCTGAATCAGATTCAGTGTATAGGATGCACAATTAATTGTTATTCTGTTGATTTTCTGATAGCAATATGTTCCTTCAGGGTTTGGGAGCTGAGTGAGCAAACATTAGATTAAATTTTAATGAGTTTCTCAAGATTTAATATTTGAATGGAATGAATGCATTGTCCATATGGGCAGTCCTCCATAGATTTGAGCTCTACACAGCTTTCCAGTACTTAGATACATGTGTGCAGCAAATGGTCAGAGAAGGATCATCTTCCTTTGGAAAATATAATTGATTATATTGAAATATCAGTAATTAAGTCTGCAACATACTTGCAGCATATAACAATGCAACCATTAATCAACATCATCCCATATAACTATTATGCTTCATATATCTGTTACAACAGTTATTTACAGATTGGCAAGAAGTTTTATTGGCTACTTCTACTTGAAGTGGCTATATTTACATCATATTGCATATTACAACTCTCAATTTTCAGATATACTCTGAGGAATTGTATAAAGCAACAGTCTCTCTCACTTGGTATGTTAACGTTCAGAAAAGTCATACAAACTCATAAAAAGCAGAGCAATGCCACCATCACTAGTGGCTTTGTAAGGAAAAAAACATAACAGTTACACTATTACACTACAACACCATGGTTGTTATTTTTAGAGAGCTCCCTGAAAGGTCTCTCCTGACCACTTGCATGAGCACTCTGATTTCACCACAGACCTCAAACTTGAGCACTGAGCACAAACATCACTTTCTGTGTCAAACTGACCCAGCTTTCTCATCGAGGATCACCTCTGCTGATGAGAGCTGGATCTCAGGCTTTATCTTCAAGCGAGAGCTTTTAGAGTCCCAAAAGTTTATACAGGAGGGGAATGCCTGCTGTTTTTTAAACTTTCAAGGGCTTTTGTGCTTTGAATTCGTCCCAAATGTGAGACTATCAATGCGGAGTTCTACTCTAATGTCTTGAAGTGTCTGAGGGAGAATGCTCAGTAAAACAACTCAAACTTTGGTACTCGCCAGAGTCTTTGTGTGCAGAAGCCCAAGACTCAAAATCCAGGAATTTTTGGCACATCAAAACAGTCTTCAATCATCACTTGCCCCACTTGCCTAAACTGGCTCCTTGTGATGTCTTCCATTTTCCTAAAAACTGAAGTTAAATGTAACAGTCAGTATTGTGACACACTGAAAGAGATCTAGCATGCACTGCAAACATGCAAGTGTTCAGGTCAGACTGAGACCAACAGCTGTGCTGGAGGCAGTGAACATCACATTTCCGAAGTTAACAATGAAAAAAATGTAGGCTTAAAAGTCTTTTTTCCCCTCAGTGTAACTCCTAGTCTACAGAGATCTTTTGTCTTAGCATGATGCATCCATGTTCAGAATGTATAGTAAGTCCTTCCATTAATTCCTTCCAAGCAATAATATAAAATGCATTTATTTTTATTTGCAAAATGAAATCTTTATATAAAACTGTTACTGATACAATTGTGAGACAATTACACTGTAAATATCCTGAAAAGTACTTGACAAATTTGGCTCTGAGATAGCGGCCCTGTGCCAGACCAACTTTTTTCAGTGTTGTGTGCCATGAGGGGAGGTTATTCTGCATAGATCAACTGAGCACATAGGCATTCTGGACCAAGCTGCTTCTAATTAGTGAGCACAAAGACACCCGCCACCAGGGCACATCTATTCCAAGGAAGGTTTGGCAAGTGGAAGTCATGTTGAAAAGCATTCCATTACTAACAGTGTGCAGCTCTGGATAAGAACGGCCTGGAAATTACTGAGCAGAAGAGGCTAAAGCATGAGGTTCCATTGCTGTCAAATGTTCTGCTGTGTTTATTCATGTATCAGCTGTGTGTTTATGTATATGAAAAATATATATGGGGGTGGTGACCACGATGCATCACTCTAAATTTTCTCAAGGCCACAATATGCTTCTACTACATTAGTACCTTAAAACAAGGTACATTAAATGCTTTTTATGCTACAGAGACATGGGTGCTGGCAGGACCTGGATTCAAGACAATAAGAATAAATCAATAATACAACTCCATGGGGGCAGGCAGGCTGCCACACATCTGCCATTAATGATTGACACATTATTGGAGATTAAGTATTGGAAATTCAGCAGCGGGACCACACCTCCGAACTCGCTCCTTCCTGTCGTCATCTATATAGGTTCCTCCAGTTCTACAAGCTGTACATTCTCGTTTATGTGCCCCATCCTCTCTCCCCTTTTCAGTTCTTTAACTTCTTCCCTTCTATTTAGTACACGGCACAAACAACAGATAAAGGGGATGATAACATATTACATCATCATAATTCAAGCCAAGATGGTACTGTTGCAGAAACACTTTAAACAAATAGATAAATGGTCATTATATGCTCCTACTCCTACATGAGTTATTGTGCATTCCGTAATCAAAGTAGAAGTAAAAGAGGAAGAAGTAGAACGAGAATAGTGCACTCTCAGTTACTAACATTTTTACACAGTCATCCACTGGCAGGGATTTATGATGGATTTAGGGGATCCATGTTTAACTATAATTTATTCACAAGTTGTGGATATTGAATAGGAAATTGGTTTGTCTTAAATGAATCAGAACTGCAGTTACAGAACTGTACAAGGATGGCGTTCACACTGACTTTGTCAAGATGCCTTTTTAAAAAAAAAAAACCCTTCCACATCATTTTTCACTGCATAGGAAAGCCTCAATTCATACTTATTAGCCGAAACCAGTGACTAAGTCTATAAAGTTATCAGGAAAGTGTGTACTGAGGTCGGTGCTTGGGACGATTCATGGACTTCTAGAGCTCTGGAAGTGTTAAAACCACTGGTCTCGTTCTCTGGTAGCCATGCATGTTTAAGCCCACTGTGTTATCTTCACTTATAGACACGAAAGCTGGGTGTATTTGTAAAGTGACCATGGTTCAGGTAGTATGTTGACCAAGACATTGAAAACAACATCGCAGTCAGCTGAAATGATTAAGGATAAATTGTTTTCAGACGTAAACAAATAGCTCAAGAATGGAAAATTTCCTAACTCACAACACACGCAAAAAAACAGCAGTTTGCTTCACTTCAAAAGATCACAACCAAGTAAACGTAAGAAATGATTCATAATTTTCACAATAATGTTTATTTACATCCAGTCCCTAGTTTTCTTTTTTATTTAACATATTGAGAGCCGTTTACATTGAGTGTTACTAACAGGCCTAACCAATGTTTCCTTGCAGTAAAACAACATTCTATTTTTTTTCCATCTGGGAACTCTTTGTGAGGTAGGTTACCACCCTGTTGGAACTACAAAAGAAAAAATATATATACTCATCATAATTGGAAGAAACTGCTACAATGTCATGCCCTTGAGAGACAGCAATGATTACTGCATGTGGCCCCCACATCATTGACAGGCGTTTGCTGACAATAGCAGGAAGAAAGACCTTGTAGATGGCCAGAGTGGTCTTTTACTCTCCTTTTCCATTACCACATGGCAACGGTCCAATCCCACAAGGCAGCATAAGGCCATCCAAAAAGGCAAGGTTCTGTTTACAACGCAGGGATATGCAGCACAGGAGGATGTCTACAGTAGTTGTGGGAAGCAATTATAACCGATAGCTTGTGTGTGATTACATCTTGATGTTTTGTCAAAGTGCAGAAAACTGTGGGAGTGTATCATGGTGCTCCATTTGGTGCAATCACACAAGGAGCCAGACCTTCCACACAACAAAGCGATGCCTTTCAACAGAAAAAAGTAGCAAGGTCCCACAAAGACTGACACTCAGGCACTAAACTGGATTATGGATAATATGCTGTATTAGATGTGGTACATTTCTGAGTTGCAGTCATGTCACTGGGGTTTCACAGTATGCAGTGTGAGCCAGTATATTATAAATATTGACAGAGGCCACAAAGAGTGAAATAATCCTACTGACAGGGTGGCCTGGTTTGAGAGAGTACACATCTCAGAGGATTTAAAGATGCTGAACTCTTCTTGACTGTTAATGTACCAAATGACTTTTGAAAATTTAAGATGCTTCTGCCGGAAGAAATACAACTTTTCAATTTTTAAGTTAAACCTCAGGCAGTCTGCCCCACTCTCTTAATTGACTATCCAAGAGGCCCTTTATCCTGACCACACGAGTCCAGTTCACAAAATATCCATTGTATTACAAAGTGATATAAAACATTCATAAACAGTCCCCAACTGAACTTGGTGTCTTTGCCTGGAAAGGCTGCTGAGCAGTAGTTTATAATGCATACAGATGGATTTAGGTTCTTCTGTCTTTGAACTCTCCCAGAAAATCTCCCTGAGCATACTAATACAGCTCATTAACATATTTGGTTATGGGGAGCGCATAAAACATGGCAAGACAGCGATAGCTGCCAGTGCTCCCAGTGTCTAGGAGATTTAGTATGTCACTGGTATATGAGCAGGTATTACCTCCCAGTGAAAAGGGTTTCTGTTTCTGCCACTTTGTGACTGGAGGTTAAACAAAAACAACTAACCACAATGAGATAACGACCTCCTTATACTATCGTCATTCATACCTGGAACCAAGGTATGAACTCTTCTGCTACATTCACACTTATGAAACAGTCTTTGGAGACTTCAGCATGACCAGAATTATCGTGACCATATGCACTTAATTTGTTTTCACTCCCTTTAAAATGGTTGCTTTGAAGACTGAATGAGTGTGCAACTCAACTCAATTTCAGTTGTTTTCTGTTACAATTGAGTACCACTTTATGTGCATGTTATAACAATGCAGCCAAAAGTCCCGTGACATCATCTGTATGCGACACAAACCCAACACAACAATGAAGAACATCGAGGCAATGGTATACCTGCTGCTCAGTGTAAGGCTTTTTGTCAGACGGGGACCTTGGTGTTGTTTTTTGTGTAGCCATTTCCCTCGTTGTTGGGTTTCAAAAGCAGCAGTTTGCATGGCAGGAGATGATCTCATTGCTCTCATGACGCCACTGACTAGCCAATCGGTGGCATGTAGTCTTTTGACGTCAGATTTTCAGATCACCCCAGATTGCTTGGAACCCCAGCCAGTGGTAGTACCTGTTGAATCTCAACAGATTCTGACTTTTTTTTCTCAGAATTCTGACTTCAATCTCAGAATTCTGACTTTTCCCACAATCCTTTTCTCAGAATTCTGAATTTGTTTTCTTCTGAATTCTGATTTTTTTTCTCAGAATTCTGAATTTGTTTTCTTCTGAATTCTGACTTTTCTCAGAATCTTTTTCTCAGAATTCTGACTTTTTTCTCAGAATTCTGACTTTTTTTTTCTTAGAATTCTGACATTAATATCAGCATTCTGACTTTTTTCTCAGGATTCTGACTCTTTTCTCAGAATTCTTACTTTAATCTTAGGATTCTGACTTTTCTCAGAATCTTTTGCTCAGAATTCTGACTTTTTTTTTCTTAGAATTCTGACATTAATATCAGCATTCTGACTTTTTTCTCAGGATTCTGACTCTTTTCTCAGAATTCTTACTTTAATCTTAGGATTCTGACTTTTCTCAGAATCTTTTTCTCAGAATCTTTTTCTCAGAATTCTGACTTTTTTTTTCTTAGAATTCTGACATTAATATCAGCATTCTGACTTTTTTCTCAGGATTCTGACTCTTTTCTCAGAATTCTTACTTTAATCTTAGGATTCTGACTTTTCTCAGAATCTTTTTCTCAAAATTCTGACTTTTTTTCTCAGAATTCTGACAGGGTTCTTTTTTTTTCAGAATTCTTTTTTCTCCGAATTCTGACTTTTTTCTCAGAGTTCTAGAAAAGAAAAAAAAAGACGTGCCCACTTTTCTTTTCTTTTTTTGGCCCTAATCCTCTTTCGTACAAAAGCCTTTTAATTGCACATTCATGTATTTTGTTCACATAAGTAAAGAGTGATTGAATAGTCACAACGTGTCACTCATATAGGACTGACCATCAAAGTCATGATACATAAGTGAAATAAATGACCTATTGTGAAATAATTGACTATTTTTGTGTAGAAGCTCACTAAATTAATAATAATTGATATAATATAAACAACAACCAATCTTGAGTTTGTCATTACACCCACGTCTGTTACATGGTTGGAAAGCAAAACATAATATCTGAATTCTAGCTACTGAAAGGACTGCACTAGTGTACAGGGTTTCCAAGACACTGCAGTAGAACAAGCCTGAGCTTCGCTGATAAAGCAAACTGTCAGAAGGTACAGCACTCTGTTAAATACAGGCTGCAGTACCTTGTGTAGCCCCAGATAGGCCAAGACAAGCCCTCTACTCCTGTCTGAGGGCCTAGCTAACTCGGGCCAACATGGCACTACAGCAGCCAGAGAGCCTTAACTTCAGCTGCTGACACAAGCTGGAGAGCTGCCATTATGCCTCAGGGGGGAGAAATCCTCCCTCCCCCACTGATGGAGAGCTCCCTCAGAGAGGATAGAGGGGACATTAGCAAGTGTCAAGATGGAGAGCTGATCCAGGCACAGTGGCAAATGGAGTGAGAGGAAAGTGATTCAGGCAGACATGTGATGATGTGCCTGGCAAAATGTCTCTTTCTTTGAAATTGATATAAAGACCTCCGTCAAAGTTGCTAGTGTAACTTTCTTTGGTCAAAGATCAGTCTGGCTAAATGTGGTAGATATGAATGCCTCTAATGTCATATCCAATCTATGCCAGGGGAGTTCTCTGATTTGTTCTAAACCAATAAACATCAATAACAGAAACTGGTATAAACGCAAGCTGGGTTTATTTGATGCTAAGTGCATTAATTCTGTATTCTGGGCTGAACACCAGTCAAACCATTACAGCTGAATAAGTCGGTTTAGATATTACTCTGTACCTCCTCCTCAGAAATATACCAGTACCGAGTGCACAGTCAAGGCTTTGTCATCCTTCTCGGATGTGCATTAACGTAATTAAAATAACTGAAGTAGTGAACTCACCAGACCCATTATTTCCTGAGTCAGGGAGCTGCCTTCAATCTCAACAATGGAATTCTCTTGAATATGGAAATAAATCTATTTCTTGTCTAATTAATAACCGCAAATATGAGTATGTTTCATAGGCTATGTCTGAAATTCATCAGGTAGATGAATAGAAATATCTGCATTTAGACTTTCTGATCATTATGCTTTCAATAGTGAGAGTAAATTAGTTGATACAAAAGTATCTGTATCAGCTAGAATATGTTAGAATATTTTTCACTACAGCCAGCACCGAAGTATACTGATGTGTTTTGCTTTTATAACATGGAAGTCAGTGTTGAAATTCATTTTGTAAATGAACATTTTCCCTTGAACATTTCCTGACTTTCACACAAGAAAGTCAGGAAATGTTAGTAGTTTAGTGTAACCATGGTTCGGCTCAACCAGTCTGCAACATTTTCTACAGGGAGTGCAGAATTATTAAGCAAATGAGTATTTTGTCCACATCATTCTCTCCATGCATGTTGTCTTACTCCAAGCTGTATAGGCTCGAAAGCCTACTACCAATTAAGCATATTAGGTGATGTGCATCTCTGTAATGAGAAGGGGTGTGGTCTAATGACATCAACACCCTATATCAGGTGTGCATAATTATTAGGCAACTTCCTTTCCTTTGGCAAAATGGGTCAAAAGAAGGACTTGACAGGCTCAGAAAAGTCAAAAATAGTGAGATATCTTGCAGAGGGATGCAGCAGTCTCAAAACTGCAAAGCTTCTGAAGCGTGATCATCGAACAATCAAGCGTTTCATTCAAAATAGTCAACAGGGTCGCAAGAAGCGTGTGGAAAAACCAAGGCGCAAAATAACTGCCCATGAACTGAGAAAAGTCAAGCGTGCAGCTGCCAAGATGCCACTTGCCACCAGTTTGGCCATATTTCAGAGCTGCAACATCACTGGAGTGCCCAAAAGCACAAGGTGTGCAATACTCAGAGACATGGCCAAGGTAAGAAAGGCTGAAAGACGACCACCACTGAACAAGACACACAAGCTGAAACATCAAGACTGGGCCAAGAAATATCTCAAGACTGATTTTTCTAAGGTTTTATGGACTGATGGAATGAGAGTGAGTCTTGATGGGCCAGATGGATGGGCCCGTGGCTGGATTGGTAAAGGGCAGAGAGCTCCAGTCCGACTCAGACGCCAGCAAGGTGGAGGTGGAGTACTGGTTTGGGCTGGTATCATCAAAGATGAGCTTGTGGGGCCTTTTCAGGTTGAGGATGGAGTCAAGCTCAACTCCCAGTCCTACTGCCAGTTTCTGGAAGACACCTTCTTCAAGCAGTGGTACAGGAAGAAGTCTGCATCCTTCAAGAAAAACATGATTTTCATGCAGGACAATGCTTCATCACACGCGTCCAAGTACTCCACAGCGTGGCTGGCAAGAAAGGGTATAAAAGAAGAAAAACTAATGACATGGCCTCCTTGTTCACCTGATCTGAACCCCATTGAGAACCTGTGGCCCATCATCAAATGTGAGATTTACAAGGAGGTGTTACGGCCCTAGCCTCTCTCTCTCTCCTGAGGGTGCCTGTGTGGGCGTGTCCCACTACCTCCTGCCTGAGGTGCCACCTTTCCCTCCTGTACAGCTGACTCCCATCAGCAATTAAAGGTATTTAAGCCCAGAGAAAGGTGAGCTCTGGGCCAGAGTGCCATTTTGTGTGGGTCCAGCTAGTGAGCTGAGTGTCTTGTGGTGTTTCCAGCGAGTGAGCTGTGTTTTGTGGTTTTCAGCTAGTGAGCTGCTCTTTCCTTTTGACTTTGTGCTTTATTGACCAACGCCTGAGTTTTGTTTGTGTTTCCTATATGGTGATAGCGGCTTGTCCGTCTCTTTTAGTTGAATAACTTCAATAAAACTGTTTAATTTAACTGTTTTGCCTCCCTGACTCCTTTTTCTGACCCGGTCACTTTTGTTGCTTCCCCCTTAACGCCTAGACCCCCCCAGGGGAACGTAACAGAGGGAAAACAGTACACCTCTCTGAACAGTGTCTGGGAGGCTGTGGTTGCTGCTGCACGCAATGTTGATGGTGAACAGATCAAAACACTGACAGAATCCATGGATGGCAGGCTTTTGAGTGTCCTTGCAAAGAAAGGTGGCTATATTGGTCGCTGATTTGTTTTTGTTTTGTTTTTGAATGTCAGAAATGTATATTTGTGAATGTGGAGATGTTATATTGGTGTCACTGGTAAAAATAAATAATTGAAATGGGTATATATTTGTTTTTTGTTAAGTTGCCTAATAATTATGCACAGTAATAGTCACCTGCACACACAGATATCCCCCTAAAATAGCTAAAAAAACAACTAAAACTACTTCCACAAAAATTCAGCTTTGATATTAATGAGTTTTTTTGGGTTCATTGAGAACATGGTTGTTGTTCAATAATAACATTATTCCTCAAAAATACAACTTGCCTAATAATTCTGCACTCCCTGTAGTGATAAATGCGAACACTCCAACATCCATGAGTTATTACTACACGTCCTATCCCAAGAAGACGACCATTATCCTGCTGCAACAGCCTCCACTTTGGTTATCAGTGAGGTTCAGCACCAACGTTGGATGATAAGGTCTGTTTCCCAGGCAGCCTTTCAGTTCATCCCCGAAGGTCAAGCCTCTCTGATCAGCAGAGAAAAAAAAAAGATATCAGCGCAAACCTCACAGTGTTAATATTAATGTCTTTTCTTTATTTTCATGACTGTTTACATTGTCGATTCTCACTGAAGGCATCAAAACTATGAATGAACACCTATGGAATTGTGTAGTAAACAAAAAAGTGTGAAATAACTCAAAACATGTTTTATATTTTAGATCCTCTCCTTTGATTACTGCTTTGCACACTCTTGGCATTCTCTCGATGAGCTTCATGAGGTCCTCCAGACCTACTGAAATACCTGTTGATTTCTGAAGGGTGAAACAAGCCTTTTCATAAATCATAGGAGAAAATTTGTGCCATGTAAACAACTCGGCTCTATCCAAAAATGAAAAACGTATAAGGAATTCACTTCTACACTTCTTTTATTTTTTTAAGTACACAGATTTGTACATTTTACCTTTTACTAAAGAAAATGATATTTGCCAGTGAAGGTGTTCAATTTGTGTAGTGATAATTGAAAAAGAATCTGAAAAACACACACCACTTTACACTGCTGTTATCTTTGCAGTAATAAAATAGTCGCTTACTTGGCATTCGAAGAGCAGATATTGTACGATTTGTATTTTAACACTGCTCATTTCAGCACCTTTCATTAAACTGAGTTGTCTAGAAGTCTTCATATTGCTGAGTTGTGATCATCTTACATCAAACACTTGTACAGCAGCAAGCTTTATTCACAATTCCACTGCCCTTGAAAATTCTATTATAGAAATCCATTTGGTGGACTGAAATGACTTATTCCCCGAAGCCTTTGAACCTCTGCAGAGCTGGTCAGCCTGCAGACGTGTGGCAGGTTCCCACTCAGACATAATGACAAGCGCGTGGTGCAAAGTGACAGGTCGACACCTCGCCTCCCTGTAGAGAGGTCACACGGAAGGTGGTGACACTTATCATCTCTTCAGATGTTGTCAAATGCCCGTCGTGGAAAGACATGCAATCAATACAGCTTGACAGATGATGGAAGTGTAAGGAGTGGGCTGAAAGACATGGTGGCTCTATGATAACCCGGGCTGAGGCCATTTTTTTAAGAAAGTGTGATGTCTTGTATCATTAACTCTCGGCACATCCGTTCAGTATAAAAATATAGCTTCAAATTACACATTTTCCATTCAAGTCTTTCCTTTGGGGTTTTTCTTTATTAAAGGGGCTGTGGTTTTAAAAGTCCTGAAGGTCTTTGGCTGATATTGCTGCTGTTAAATTTACAGGGTCGATGTCTGATCTGTGATTTTTTTATTTGGCAAAACTACTTAAGGTTGATACTAACGAGGTCATGACCATCACTCTGAATATCCACAGTGCTTTCAGTTCAATAGGTTCAATTTACTCTGGTGCTTGACTCTAAAAGAAATGGTAGAAACAGAGATAAAACATCCAACCTGTTCTCATTCCTAGGCTCCGGATTAGGATGGTATCACCAGTGCCATCCTATCTTCTGTCTAAGTAAGCTTTTGTCATCCAACAAGATTGGTGAAATAAAGACAACAACACAAACAAGAAACACTTTGAGAGCACAAACCTCCACCTGGGGAGTATATCATTGTTTGCAGTAGTATTGTATTTTGTACATATTTGAGTAGTGGCAAAGGTGTGAATAGAAAGTTTCAAAAGTGTACCAAGAGTCAAAATTTCAAACAGGATACTGTGGTTTGGTTCCCATGTGAGACGTTTGTGTTTGTATTTAATTTGGCTTACTCTAGGTTAAGCACCAAAAAATGTATTTATAGAAAAAAGACTATGGTTTAGTTCAAAATAAAACTGTTAGCAGTCTTGTTGCTGGACTGACACAGCCAGCGGGTCAAGGCACCAACACTAAAGGAAACCCTGCATGTGTCTCTCCCCAGCAGTTTTGACAAAAGGGCAGTTTGACACCCCTGGAAAGAGAAAAGTCTCCAAAATCACGCAGGTAACATAACATAGAAAATAACTTTCACCTACTGCACAAAAGGCAAGCAAAATGGCTTGAAGTTAAGTACGGATGGGATTTCTTGGTGAAACAGTAACTTTAAAGTTGTCCTCCCTGATTGAAAGCCTGTTTCACTTTTCTTCACCTTTCTTAGATGTGGATACAAGTGGGGCTCATTTGATATAGAATCCAACTGTGACTGCAGTAAACTGAGAGATTAAACCAACAGGGTACAGCAAAAAAAGAGATTTCCAAGAGACGTTCGATGCAATGGAATATCAAGTATAATTTTACAGTTATCATCTCCCACAGGCTATAACAACATTTATTGTAAAACCCTTTTCAAATGCTGTGTTTCATCTATAGTGAGCTGGATTGTCTTGGATTGTGAAGCAATGAAACACAGAAATGACTTTTTTGTTTAAAATGAACACCTCTGTTGGATTTCACTCCTAGGTTCTCTCCTTCTCCACTTGTTTCCTGTAATCATTTTTCCTGTCACTTCTTAAGAAAAAATATAAAAGACTCCTAAAGAACAATAAAAAGTCCCAGATTCAGGTCTACCCAGAGGGACCCTATATTGTAGAATTAAAGCTGTAATTAAAATACCCGTGACCTTACGCTTACACTTGAAGACAAAATATGCAGTCCATGACACATTTTATTTTTTATTGATCGTTTTTTTTATCGTTTTCTTCTTTTTTACTACCCACTGAAAGGGCCATCACCAGTGGAGCTCTTTTGCCTGCTGACGTGCACATTGGAAAATGACCCTAAAAGGTGCCCAGTGTGATACAATAAGAAGCCTAAGAGTTGGGATATTAATAGGCTGAGCAGACATAACATTTAATGAATGATGCTATAAAATGCAATATGCAATATGTTTCCCAAGTAAACATGTCAAATCCAGAAAAAATATTTGACTGCAGTCTGGTGGCACAGATTTGATTCCAGGAACCAATCTTGCTACCGACTTCCTAATGTCACTTTAATATTAGTCAGAGGGAAAATGGCAAAGGAAGCAATGAGTCATGGGTGATATTTCTCTTGGGGAGTCTTACACATGGTAAACATGGTTATGAAGGCCTGACAGCCACTCACATAAACAACCATATTAGTCTACAACGTTAAACTGTACTCCTAACTGCCAACTGACAGGCGGATGTCAAAGCACATGGAGTGTGTTGTTATTGAATGGAGTTGGAAGACATCACTACAGTGATCATGAATCTGTGCACCTCCCCATGTGCAGCTGTCCAGATGCTGGCCTGTAAACAGCCACGAAGACTGAAGATTAATGTATGGTCTGACACACAGAAATTAATCAGGGGCAGCAGCACAGTGATCACAATATCTGTTTCCAATCATAAAGTGTTTTCTGCCATAACTAAAGATGGAAAGTATTTGGTGACCTCACTCCAGCCGGCAGGGAAAGAACGTAACACTGAGCTTTATTTTTGTTTGTCTTTCCTTTTTATCCCCATTTCACCTGTTTTATTTCTGTGATTTATGGCTTACTTTAGGTTTAATTTTGTTTTATTATTTTTTGACTGCACTCTCTGTGTTAAAAGATCAAAAGACAGTGAGATTATTACTATCAATGAAACCTGGATCCTGAAGCTGGTTATCTCTGATTGCCAAGTTATAATCCAGCTCTAAGGAAACAACAGTTTCCTGCACTGGAGAGACCACTTGTTGTCATTTTGACATTTTAAAACACTCTCTGTGTAGTGAAACGCACATATACTTATCCCTTAGCTGGATATTAATAAAATAAATACACAGATGTATGTCTTGATGGATGCATTGATGGATTAGTGGATGGTAATAATGATTATGCAGGAAAAATAAACTGAATAAGTTCTTCTGGAACTTCTGAAAAATAATGAGCTGTAATCTTCACAGTGAGGAAGAAACTGAAAATCCTTCTTTTATCTTTAAGCCAACATCAAAGTAATGTAACATGAGATAAAATGTTGAAAAAAAATTGATATAAGAATATATGTTTTAATGAATCCTTAATCATCTGTAAAATAAAACATGAAAAACAGCTAAATAAAATGAATACAGTCAAATATATGCTCATTGTAAGAGTTCTTAGACTACTGCACCACGCTGTGTTGACATTATGTTGTTAGCTCACTCCTACAACTGTTCCTCTTTCCCACCTCCATGCTTCCAGCTGTTACCCAATGTAAGGCTGCTGATGCGTGGTGTAGTAAACACCATCAAAAATAAAATTAATGGATGAACCAACTTTTTTGAGGCAGGATCACACCCGTCTTAGTGTATCGCTGTTTAGAACACTGCTATTTAAGTTCATTTCAAATTCCTCATTATTGACCTCAGACTTAAGCAGAGAGCAAACATGAAATTCAACTTTAATGTTAATGGCCATCACTGGTGATGAGATTTAGGTCTGTGGAATCAAAGAATCAAAGACCAAACAATAGTTTTCAGTGGAGGAGTTTGCTCCAGGTCTCCAAGGCTGAAGGTACTGCATCAGGTCAGGAGCATGCATGTTGTTTGTTCGTGGCGTGGTGCCGTGTGAATTTGTGAATTATATCTCATAATAATCAGAAAGCTAGAGAAAAGCAAATGAATAAGCATGTTCAGAGAAAAGCAAACCTTTGGAAGCACATCCTTTATCCAACCCAAAGAGTGTCATTAGACATCAGCTGGATTTAAGTAGCAACTGATGTTATAAACATGCCGAAAATATCCCTTAGACCCAATGTGCCCACTACATACATGCACCTGGAGTCCTGATGCATGTATGCAGTGGACAGCAATGTTAACATAATTCAGGAAAATTTTCGATTATGTTTTTTTATGGCTTAAAATGCATAAAAAATCTATAGAAAACAACAGTGCTGGCACAAGTATATGTAATATTTAGAGATCTAATGCTCACCATCGGCTGTTCCCCTTTGGCCTCTATAGTTTGTTTATATATTTAACTTTTTTTACAACATAATTTTTATATAGAGTTAATTTATCTCTGAAGATGAGCAGATATGTTTGGGAGTTTTATCCCCTGAACATGTGTTTCTTTTCATTCACTTTGATATTAGACTACATTTGAGAAGCATAGCTGCACCCAGGTTCATTATTAGTCCATGGAACATAAAAATATTGACTTTTGAGATCCATGGCCCAACAATACTGAGATTGGTACTGAGGTTGGATTGGAGTTTTGCTCAGTGGCATTGGCCTTCCTTTATTATTTTTTCTTATGTTGCTCCATTTCGCCCAGTGTTCCAGGCAGGAAACCAATGGTTTGCTCCTCTTTTACTATTCCTTTTCCCCTTATATAAATCCTTTTGTCATTCTCCACAGTTGGTGCAAGGCTTAATGTTAACACCCTGAAACTAGCAATGATTGCATCAGCTGAGACTTGTAACATTTACAAGAGATGAGAAAAGCCATGATACTTAATACACTGGAGAAAAAAACACAACGTGAACAATGGTTGAATAAGCTGATTAACAAACCGAGTAGCGCGGGCTTCTTTATCACCAATATGATTACTGCCAACAGGTTTCTATACAGAGCAGCCGTGACCTTGTATTAACGAATTTCAGCCTGCTTACAATTATCATCTTACAGAGGCCATATTTAAGGCACCACTGATTGTGCCGAGGCACTAAGTACAGATTTAAAGGGAAACTATCTCATTCAGTCTTTGAGAACACTTAATTCGTTAACTAGGAGAGCAGTAGCGCTGTGAGTCAGCCTTATTTTCCTTCTCCGTGCCTGTGAAATGGAATCAAACTGGGGTGAGATAATGCCTGAGTTGGCAGTCAGGCACTGTGCCCACATCCTTTATCCAGGAAGTCGGCTCCAACAAGAGCAGTGCACTCCTGCCACCTGCTGGGCTGATGTGAATGTGCAGCTCACAGAACAGACACATGGCAGACTGACAGGTCCTGACCACTTGGCTGTGCTCAAAATGTTAGAAAAGGTCAGGACATTCTCTTGGCTCGGCTGTCAGATTTGCTGCAGTTACTCTCCAAAGGATTTCTCTCTCTCTCTCTCTCTCTCTCTCACACACACACACACACACACACACACACACACACACACGCACGCAGACACAACACACACAAATCCACCTGCTTTGATCAACCACTACGTTGTACAGCCAAAGGTTAAATGCCTTTCTCAAGGGGACATTGGCAATATTTCTTGTATACTGTTGTGACTGATCCCACTGCAGTTCAGTGAATACAAACAGCAAGTCTATTTTCTACCTCTATGGCTCCTTACACAGATCATTACTGCTCCTGCACATTTAACATGTAAGACAGTGCATGGCATTTTTCTTCATTACAAATTCAGCGGCTCATGAATTAGCATTTTCATAAAGCAGTTATTCTTGGCCATTTAGCAATACTGAAACTAGACAATGAGTGCTAAACAGTTTGAAACTGAAGAAATTAATTGGAATGGAAGTTACTGGCAACTATTTCAGGCACATCATGTAAAGTAACATGAGGGACAGGAAGTAGTACCGTCCAAAAAGAGTATTTTTCTGTTAAAATTGACATTAAAAATCTATGAATCTTAATTATGTTGAATGGCTGGCAGACAACAAATGAAACAGTAATTAACAAAGGCAGAAGGTTCTGGCGACCCAATGAGGCTGCCAGCTAGGATTTGTATTTAGCCTAGCATCTCTGTTTAGTACATGCCCAACATCAGGGGATGAATCTAGATTACAACATGTTGTAATTTGTATTGCTGAATGTTGTGCCAGCAGACCCAATGTATTTTTCATTTAACAGTTAATGTTTAATACCCCCAGTAATAAAATATAGCACAAGTGATGTCAAATTTACATGACTGAAGGCATAAAATCCTGATCTGAGAGAGTTGTTCTTCATTATCAGTATGGAATAACATGTAAATTCTGCAGGCTAGTGTTTGATTATAAGATGAGATGCTTTCTGTGTCACAAGTTGCTGTTATCATTTCATTGTTGAACTTGATTTTTTCATTGCCTATGATCATCAAATTATAGTAACTACTCAAGACAACATCTTGTTCTTGTTCAGTGTCACAGTCATACAGTCATACTGTGCTTTCTGTATCATGTTGGAAGAGATGTGTGAAGAAGAAGTGTTGTTTGACACAATCACTTCTGAGAATCTGAGCATCATGACTTAGACATTATTGATAAAACTGGGCATCACTTAAAGTGTGTGCTGCATTAAAACCAACCAAACAGCACCTTTTGGCTCTTTTTTTTCTTTCCTCTATAAATGACTTTTAAGTTGACTCACCCTGGATGTTAAATGTCAGATCAACAGACCTAAAACAATTATTATGCAGAGGGTTCCTCACTGCCAAAGATTGCCAGAGTACTTGTTTTCTATATGAAAATTTGGACAAATGAAAAAGAAGAAAGAATAAGTGGAAAGAAATGTGCAGAATCCCAGTGAGCAGCTTAGACATCAGTCTGATGTTTGTTATACAGCAAAGAAATTCTAAATTCATTTTAAGCACCGGGTGATCAGAAGAGGGTGCTGTTTCCTTTCTTCATACAGAACCTAAATTTGGAAGAGTTCCTGAGGAAAGATGAAATATGTGTTGTCTATTTAAGTATTGAAAATGATGAAAACTTTACAGTAAATGATTCAAAAACTCAAAAATGACCCCAAAGATATTCAGTTAGTTTTTACCTGAAATGAAAAAAATAATCAAACACTCACATTTAATCGTTTAATACTTTAAAATAATTAATTTCAATTCATTTTAAATACTCTTTAATACTTTTGTGAGTGTAAAATGTGAACACTACAGTCAGACTATCTTTAAGCAACAAGAATGGAATCTAGCCTCAGTTGGTCTCACTCCTTGCTCTCACACTATACACACAGCAGAGAGGTCACACATGGGAGTCTGGTCTCATTCTGTAGTTGAGACAGTTATTTCCTCCTGTCATTCTCCCGGGAGCAGCAAGGTCTGAAGCCCTGTGGGAGTGCTCTGCAGTGCTGGGGGCACATCAGCGGGGTTTGAGGCTGGCTCCAGCAGCCCTCCAGGGGAACAGCTTGATTAATTGAGCTGGCAGATTTATGACGGGCCTAGCAGCTACTAGAGGTGTGTGTGCTCTTGTGTGGGTGTGTACCTGTGAGTGTGTGTGTAAATTACCATGTATGTTTGAGCTGTATGTATCCGTTATCTGTGCACAATGCCGGTGTGTATGCACAATTACTGCCTGTGTTTAGACATGTCTGTGTGTTTTCATAGCTATTTGTGTATGTGTGCACGTGTGCGTTGGTCTTTACAAGCCTGATTGTGTGTTTCTGTCTCTCTAAATGAGAGACATGAGTGTCTCTGTTTACACATTTGTCTCTGTTCATTTATATCAGTTCCTGTGTCTGTATGTGTGTGTGCCAGGGTGTGTGTCTGTCTACGTAAGTGTTTGGAAAGAAGCTCTCTCCCTCGACATAATTACAGCTTCCAGGCCTCGGACCGGCATGGGGTAGCCTGGATGTCAGGACTGGCCAGACCCTCAGCATTCCCACCGGGGTGAGTCTGGGGTCTCCCGTCCAGTCAAAACTCTGCAAAGCCGCCCTAAGGATTGATGTGCAGTAAGTTGGATAGTCTGCAGCCAAAACATCATCAGGACCTCTCTTTGACTTCACATTCTTCACATGGCAGACAGTAGGTCGGGGGTTTTTTTGTTGTTTTTTTCAAACAAACTTGAGTTAAAAACTTTATAAAAGCAAAGTCTGATGCACCAAGCAGAATATTTATGTGATATTAATTTCAAAAGACTTCATTTTACACAATTGTCATCATCTATCTATAGCTTACTCTATTTTTTAACACATTGAAATTTGTTTATTAAAAATAGACTTTTTCATAAAAATTATAATATTATGTAGTCCAATATAAAGCCACAATCTTCTCAAAGATCAGCATTTTATTAATGTATAAAAAACGTTGGACAGCTTTAAGTATGCACAGTCATATGACTCAGATGTTATTAGTCCAATGAATGCTTGTTATTACTTGTTATTAGTGCCATACATCCACCTACAAGCTAAGTAAAAAAACAAAACAAACAAACATATCTTAAGAGGAATAAATGGAAACAATTGGAAACAATAGCATTTTATGTTTTGAGTATTTTCTATGTTTCATTGTTTTTAAAACACTTTTAAATATGAATTTAAGAGCCCTGTGCTTTTGTTTTACCGCTTTGCCATCATTAAATAGATTTACCTACTCTGTAAATGGAGGAGGTTGAGGTACTGTGCAGTGGAGTTATTGCACAAACACACACCTCCACACACACAAATAAGCAGAGCCCCTGGAGAAATTCCTCAAATTTTTACTGGGAGTTTTTCTGAGTGATAACTACTACTAGAGAGTGCAGATGAACTGTGCAGTGCACACAAGAATGTTATACTCTGCAGCATAGCTGGACTGGCCATCGGGCATACCGGGCATTTGCCCGGTGGGCCGCTGGTGATTTTTTGTTTTTATGGGCCGATGGATTTTTTTTTTTTTTTTAGGAAGGGTATATATAATGAAAGGTGTTGGATTGGCCAGTTGGTCATGATCGACTCTGGGCTGGACCAATTACAGCCGAGGAGGCCGGATGCACCCGCCCCCTTGTTTAACAATCACGTGATTTTCGCGCATTGCATGCCGGGAACTCGTGGCAAAACAATCCAAGTACCGCATCAAATGCAAGCATTTGCAGCACCGCAAAACGTTCATTATCCGGTTCCAATACCTTCTTGTTTTTTCTTTGCCGCACAAAAAAGGAATGTACAAAACAAAAGGAGAACAATGCCGGTCCGTACAAAGACAGACTCGACGAAAAGACAAAGAAAAGATACGAGGAAAAAATCAAAGGAGTGAAAGGGTCAGACCCTTAGGAGCACACAGAGTGGACCAAAGACGTCAGCGTGCTGCCCAACTTTCACCACGCTCAGATTTATAATTATACGGTTCTTGGAGTGAGTGCATACACTCATGAAGTTTAGTAACTTCAGGTCACTGCAACAAGCCCAGGTACAGTTTACCGACGGATGGGTACAGGACCTTGAAATGCACCATGTAGAAAGTAAAGACCATCATACGAACAAAGGTAAGTTTACCAGTCTCACAAATCCTCGTCATAAATACACATTCGTTAACCGTTTATTAATATAACCTTTGAGCTCAACGGTAATTAATTAGTAGTGGAAATAATTTCTGGTAGCATTACAGAAATGTAGCAGTGACAATAATATTGTATGTTGTAATCGCAATGGACAATTAGTGATACAAAACAACTGTTTTATCCTGTGAATAAAAGTATATGTTTTTGTCAATGTACCATGGTAATAACAGAAGCGAAACGCAATATTGTGTCAGGACAATTCACTATTTATGCACAATAAATAAAGGAGCATAGCGCAACAATTTCTGTTCAGCGCCAGACTTGCTTGTAATCTATATCACCAATTATGTTAAGAAAAATGAGGTATTAACTACTACAAAACTCTGACCTTTGTGGGAATGCTTGGAGCAGACTAACATGTGAGCTGGAGTGTTCTGAGACATTATATTTGGTATATCCAGACCATCCGTCGCTCTTACTTGGAAACATGGCTTAAAAAATTTCTCTTCAACGACGTAATCCGATAAAAAAAAAAACGATCTCTTTACCCGTCGGCTTCCCGTGGCTGTCATGCGACCGGCTATTGCAGTTAATAATACAACAGCTTCTTGATATTTTTTGGGTTTCTTTTTATCGCTGTGTAACTGAGTTCAATTGAAAGCCTGCGTGCGCTAGTACCTCTTGCCACAAGTTCCCAGAATCCTTTGCGGTTTTACCCCTGAATGACGTCACATTTTCAATCTTTATCCTGGTGGGCCGGTCTCTAGTCAAAATGCCCAGGCCGATTTTTTGTCCCAGTCCAGCCTTGCTCTGCAGCTTAAACATTAACTGAATTACAGAACCTGAGGTCTGGAATCTAAAACTTCTGTTTTGCATGCTCTTACTGTCTCTATAAAACACAATTATCTCAGCTATGTCTGCAATGCTGCTGATACAAAAAAGGGATCACTATCGCAAAAACGGTAATTAGATTACCGTTACTTTCCTGTAGGAACGCTGCGTTACTGTGTTACTAAAATCGTGATTTTTTTGCGAGAATGTCTCATGACAATGACGTAAGTGAGTGCAACGTTCATGACAACAGCTGTGTGCAGATCAACAGTGGATAATATATTGAGTGTGGGAGAGAGTATGAGCGTGCAGCGTTTAAAGCGTGGAAGTACTGACCTTACTTTGAGTTTGATTCCATAAAAAGTGACAAAAACATTAGTGTCCGTTGTGCGTGGGAAGAAAACTTCTTTTTACACCGAAAAAAAAACCCTAAACAAGCACCGAGTGTGCAACGACATAATGGGAAATTCACAGAGAAACTCGCGGATTCTTCAACTGACCGCTGCGGCACACCTGCACCAGAGCACACCTCCGCCCACCCCACTCCTGCTTTACAGGTGAAAATAGAGCAAAAGGACCGCTAGTCTTTGACTTTATTTATTTTCTCATGTGTTTTACTTGAATCTATTTGAAAGACTGAGTGTAAACACAACAAATATTTTATTTTATTTGCTGGAATGTGTAGAAAATAGGTTTAAATGTTAAACTAATTTCTTCAAGTCAGAGAATGTTGCATATAATTTAATTTTTACTTGATGCATAAAGTTAAAAGATTAAAACTGATAAAACAAGTTAAAAAAAGAGACTTTTCCATTTGATTACATTTTGTATGATGGATTATGCAGAAAAAGTAGAATTGGGCTGAAAGATCTATCGCTCTATCACCTATTCAGGTTGTAAATCGTGTTTTTAAAAAGTAACTAAGTAACTAAGTAATTAATTACTTTTGAAAATAAGTAATCAGTAAAGTAACGGGATTACTTTTTTGGGGGACGTAATCAGTAATTAGTTACTGATTACTTTTTTCAAGTAACTTGACCAACACTGGTTAGGAATAAGCCCATAACACGACACTGTGCATGCCAATTCTACATCATAAATGTAAAATATTGTTGTATGTAAAATATTTTATTTCCTGTTCTTTTCTCCTGGTCCCAGGGCTTTGAGACAATACCAAAACGAAACTAAAATGTACTTTAAGTTGTTTCAGACTTAAAGAGACTGACCCAACACTGCCTCTTAACTATGTTTTCATAACATCAGCAACATTACATTTTTCACCAGCAATGAAAAGATTAATCACACTGTGAAACATGATAACTATTATGAGTTTATACAGAGTTGTATTTCATAAGCAGCACCACCATCCGTCAGCAACAATATTGTGTTCTCTGCTAAAAACCAACCAAAAAAACGTAATTAGCTCTCCAGTCCAAGCAGTATCAGTGGTGTCAAACACAGCGACCCGGGGACAGAATCAGACTAGAAAATACTGCAGAGTTTTTATTGAATGTTCATAAGTTTTGCAGCTTATACCACAGTAATGAAGTAATATATAAACAACTGAATGACTGACACAGTCCTGTTTTTACTGTTTATGTTGTTTACAATGGATCCACCATAATCTTCTTGGATTTATATACTACAGCATCATTTCTTCATCATGTAGAAAAACTCCAGAATAATGTTGAAATTTCACTTCCTTTTCTTATATTAAGATATCTGAGGGATTCAGTGTTAGACTTGTTCACACTAACAGAAAGTAGAGTTTTGCCAGGAAATGAGTTTGACATTCCTGGTATACAGGACATAGTGTACCCACCATCTGATATGAATAATTAGTTTTACAATGTAGCAATACCATTGTAAAGGTTTGGTAAGAATTAGGCACAGAAACACCTTGGGAACATTTTTGGGATTACCGTTGTAGGTAAATTAAGTTTGTGAAAAACCATCAACGCTGATCGATTAGACTGAAAATCAAAAAACAGTCCTCTGTTTTAAAGTCAAATGTTTTCATCCCACCACCCTGACCTCATCTCTGCACAGTCTTTGTGCAGAGATGAGGTCTCTTTTGACCCTCTTTTAAATACCACTGCCACTGGATGGTTTTGTCTCGTGGCCATTCTGCATGTCATTTTAAGGAATTTTATTGATGCCATCTCACATGATCAGCAGAGATCACTTAATAATACAACATAATCTCTGAATCATAGAAACTCCTCGACAAATGATCTATGAGTTGGACCTGTGGAGCTCCAGGGTCTGGGTATAACACTGCTCACACTGAAAGCCAAGAGCAGGAATAATTTCATTCTGATATTCCAAAACATGCTCTTTTATACTCTTAACAATACTTTCTAAAAACTCGTTCATTAAGTAGAAAATTCATTGTCTTTACTTTTCTGTACTGCATGTGCAAACTCAGCTAGGACCAGCAGAGGCCAGTATGGTGACAGCAAACACAAACCCAGGGTCACTTTGCACGTGCTCAGTGATACACGTGGTCAGCACTTGTATCACACATTGTATAGTACAGTAGGAGTAAACACTACTCCAACTGAGCTTCAGGGGGGAATGCAACATATTTTAGGACAATAGCTTCCTTTTAGGGAGTAAGTTACCATGTTTACTTTGTGAATTATGTTGGTATTTATCTGTCTCATTTGTTTGGAAATGAAGAAGGTACATGAAGAACCATGTCTAATTTGATGTAATGAAATAAATATGCATCATCAGCTTCTGAGTAAAGTCTTCACTGACCCCTGTTGGCAAGGTTTTAACCATTCTGTTTGACACATGTGGAGAAATCTGGGATTGTAACAGCGAAAAGGCCCCTGTACCTTAGAGCATTGTTCTTTTCAGCCTTGACATCAAAGCGCAGCGCTTCGACAGGAGATGCGTTTTCCTTCCTTCAGCTGTGTTATCGTTTATGATCGATATCAAACAGACACTGTGCATAAATCAAACACGAGCTAGCCAAAACCTCTTTCAAGTTCCAACAATCTCCACCGTTCTAAAACAATACACAAACTGTGGCTGTCTGTCTGTTTGCCAAGAGCAAGGAAGTCAGGAAGTATTGGCCAAACATACCAGTTCTGTAAATAGATAGGGCTTAATGCCCGACACACACACACATACACATAATACAGACACAAAACACAACCAGCTGCACACACACACAGATGGAGTCACTTGTGTCCACATGCACAGGCAGGCAGCACATTTCCCCCCCAGAAAGACTCACACAAACACAAATGAGCTCGTTCCTGCACGCAAATGTGTGGCTATTCGCTCAGATTCACGCAGAAACTGAAAAAACATTTGAGGTAAACAAGTACACTGACACACTGTCGCTGTGTTTATTGTCATTAAGTAAGTACACACTTACTTAATGACTCTGAAGAGCCCTCTAATGGTGCTTCAAATAAACTGCAAGCAAGAGGGAAGAAGCGGGGTATAGAGGAGGTTTATGAGGTGTCGGCAGTCTGCCTGTCAATATGCTTTTAGAGACAGAACTGTTATGGGTTTGACATTGCAATTTGTAGACTTTTACAGGATTATATATTGTATTATATAGTTTTATATTCAAATACCATCAGATCTATTAAAAAAAAAAGGAAAACTAAAATAGAAGCTATTCCATTCACCACAAAATTTTCGTAACGTTATCAAATCCATAAATTATTAGGACACTTATTACTCTATGACCATATCTACTATAAGACTTCTCAACTGGCATGAAGAGGCAACAACGATGCCAATACATTATTTTCTACTAGAACATTAAAATAATATTTTGCTTAAAACTGTGAGTAATTACATGGCGTGGAAACAGAACTATTAATCAGCCATCATTAATGTTAACTATCCCGCCAAAGTTATCTGAGAAGTTCATGTGAGATAGCAAGAGCCAGATTTGGCAGCAACAGCCTTCAAGTTTACTGTTTATCACAGTTAAGAAGGCCTTTGGGGGAAAATTTCTCAGATGACTTACAAAGTTTTGTCTGATTGTTTGTTAGCAGGACACATTAAAAAGTAATGGAAGGATTTGCAGTTTAACAGATGTGGAGTTTGGCCCACCTTCTGGATTTGATCTGGAATTTAATCTGCTCCAACAGTTTACCATTGTAAGATAAAAATTTAATATTTCTGCTGCATTTCTTGAAAAATACATATCAAGCTGACATAAAAAAAAGATGCATTGAAACAATTTCTTAATGTCTCCTCAGCTTTGGCAAACATTCATTGTGTATGAAACCTTTTGAAGTTTAACAGTAAAAGTGGTTGCACAACTTTACACTGGTGGAAAATCATGTTTAAGGCACAACCATTGTTAAAAATGTCACAGTAGCTATCTGAAGCCTTTTAAGGCTTAGATTAGCTTCAGATAGTAGGCTATTTGAAGCTTTTGTGTAAATGAGTTAAAGTGGCGACCTGCCCAGAATGTGAAGGTGTGATGGACTCTAGCGGCCTATATTACAAAGTAAAACTTAATCGAGAGACTTGCATGCAAAATCATAAAAATTAAAAGTACATGTATATTTGGTAAAAGGAAAACAGTGATCCCCTGAAGCCTATAGATAATTTTTTTTAAATCAACTTAATCCAGACTACATCTCAAAGATTTCCCCACACTCTCTTTTGGGACACAATATGCCCTCGTCTGTCTTTTGTGTGCTCTTTCCTTGTATTGTAAACTCCCACTTTAGCAACCTACTGATAGAACGCTCCCAGGCTGTTCCCAGAAAAAAGGAAATAGCATTTCCTCAGGACATCTCTCCGGATCTTTTCGTGGACACGACAGTAAAGCAGATTGTTTTGTTTTACCGAGTTCTCGGAGATGACTGAAAATTGTCTGTTTTGTTTATCTCCACTTCCCCACTCTGTTTGGTCACAAAGCCCCTCGACACACTGCCCTCAAGCAACCGCCATCCCCTGCCGCTGGGACTGTTTGTTTGTTGAACTTCTATCTTTTGTTAATTGTAGATTTTGTTTTTCAGAAAGTGCTCAGAGGGGAAATTTGTTCAGTTTGTATGTACAAAAGTGCGTTTAAGAGAGTCGCCCCTTATCTCGAGTTCCCCCGAGGGCAGGAAGTGACTGGCTGAGAGGAAAAGCTAATGTAATCTAATAGACATCCAAAGAGTGCAGGAGGTTATGAATTTGTCAGAAGAGATGGGATCAGGAGGAAGTGCAGTTTAACCCTTAAATGTATCGGGAGGGTAGACAAAATTAGCAACACGTCAAAACAAGTATTTGAGATGCAGGAAATTAAAAACAAATTTCTCTCATTGCATCTTTTACACAGCACTCAACGCGTGGCATTTCAGTGCTCGCAAGCTTTTTACATCTGGTTTCTGCTGCAGGCCTTTATGTGATTATGTAAATACCTTCTATGGTGCATTTAAGGGGTGTGACTAAAACACTCGACAGCTATAATACAATATAGTTAACAAATTCATATCCAGGTTTGTGTTTGACATACTGGGATTTCTCAATCCTTGTGTACCATTAGTCACACACGTACAATTATAAAGTAACCGCTGAGTTAATGTTATCTTATCTGGCATTATGATAAAAATCTGTTTTAGTAGATCTAAAGGAGGGCATCAAAAAGACTTTTATATAAATGTTGACACAGCTGAAATGAATACCAACTTTAACATAAAGGGTGGAATAATACAAAGAGTTATATTTTATCATTACTTTAAATTTAGCTGCCTGTAGCTGAATGAGAGGTTTTGTTCGCAACTTGAATCTAAATCTCAGTTGTTGTTTGCATAATTTCCAACATGCAATTAAACAGTGAAAATACCAGTTCACCAATCTCTAAGTGCAACAATTTGCATTCAGACCAAACAGCAACCTCTGGAGCAGAAAACGCCAATGCAGAAGAGCAAAAAGTGCAGTTCCTTTAGGTGCCACTTGAAACTGGGTCCAAAGAGAGTCGTTTCCCTTCGACTCCTATGTCAAAATGCCCAACTTTACAGTATTAAAAAGCATATTTAAAGTTATTCCCCCCTCATAACAACTCTGAGTGGGGTGATTTTTTTCTTATAACTCATCCACCTGGATAAATTTACTTTTAGAGCTTTTTTGGGGATTACTAATAGGATTACTAATATTGTGTTAGTAATCCTGTGTTAGTGTTAGTGTGATTAGTAATATTGCGGTTTGGTGGTTCAGATCAGCTCAGTGAAATTCTGCTTTTTTATTATTCCCCTCTGTCTGTGTGCTGCATCTGCATGGTTTATGAGTGCAGCTTACTGATAAAGCTTTCTGTTTAGCTAATAAATTAACTTTCTCTTTAAAAGGTGATAAAATAAGTCTCGTTAATATCATAACTTTATGTGTGGCATTACATTTCTTCAGTATTTATTTCTACTGCAGCCCACCTGAGGAAAGATAAATGGACTGCAACCTAAACTATGACATCCTCTTTAGAAGTTTTAGAAGCCAAACAGAAGAGTCTTTGGGAAACTTTGCATTTTAGCAATAATCATAATCTATTGTCAGTTCCTTTTAATCCACTCCATCTGCATCTGCCTTTAAACTGCAATCCCTTGATAATCCCAAACTTTGCATCCTCATTGATCATCCAGTCATTGTTTTTCTCACTCAACCATCTTCTTCATTTTCTGTTTTTCTTGTCGAACCACTCACCTAATAACTAAATTCTGTTGTGTACATGTTCGTATTTAATACAAGCAGAAAATATCTCAGTCTGAAGCTGGAAATAATTTGTTGGAGGCCAAAGAGTTGCAAGAGCAAATTCCTCTGTTGCTGTGTCGCTTTTCAAAGAATAAAATGAGCACAGATTCACTGTAAGAAAGTCACAACAATATCACTGAAGTTCTCTGGCACTCTGCTTTTGCATTTCAAGTGATTTCGTTATACTGCTATATCTGTTTTTAGCATCAGTTATACAGCACATATAGGTGGTAAAAAGAATCCATCACAGATATGAAAACAAAAGTAAATTGCTTCAAAAGAGTACCACAAAGACAAGTGTTTGTTTGAGAAGCGGTATTAGGGAATTGTACTGGCAGAGAAAAAGTTGTTTGCCCAACCACAACTTCTATTCAACCACAATGGCAATTACGCCAATTTGTTACATGTCTCGAAGCAGCAGTGCGGGGGATTTCCTACCTCTCTGCTAACAAATGATTACACTATGACTCACTACAATACAGTATATTTAAACAGAGCTGAGTGTTTAGAGCTGCTGGTGTGGAATTGAATACCGATGAGCATTCCTGTTGTGTAATTTAGTTTCATTTTTCTTTTACCTCTTTGTTTCCCTTTTTCCTTGCGACTTCATTAAATGTGAATCTGATTTGAAATTTTACATCAATTTTCTATCATCTTGAATGAAATGACTATTCGTAATACGCAAAGAGCAGCTTTAGTAACAAACCCACAAAGGATAATTTTCAAACTTGGCAGCTCCAAATTCCACATTCCCTATTGTTTAGATTTATTCTCACCACTCTCATTAACTTGTTTCCCAGTTGCAGCAACCAACTGTTTGCAGTAAATCACTTCTGATAAACCCACTGGATGCTAACAACTCAGCGTCAGCAAGTTGAAATATTTTTTCTACTCTTTGCAGTTGGGTAAGTTATTGCTTACTTGGCATTGTCATGTAAAGTATAGTTTAGTATATATTACTATATATTACTTTCAATGTAATCTAAGTATAGCCAAGTGATGCAAATTATGATAAAAAGATGATAGAATAATGGTGGTCATTAGCACTGCAACTAATTTTAACTAAATGAATTAGGTGAATCCTTAAAGGTCAAAGTAGGCATTTCTATATTATGATTATTAAATAAGTACCATTAGACCCTTGAGAAATATTTACCAAAATGTGCTGAGATTTTTTTCTTTAAACTGTTACAGGTGAAAAGCTGTTCTATGTGGAAAAAAAATATATTTTGGCAGCTTTCTGGTAACATATTTGGTCATAAAAAAGGAGCATCTGGGAAATCGCAAACCCATATGAGATCACTGAGCTCTCCCCATATCTTTGACACGCTTCCAGCATTCAGCATATGGCTTTTGTAAGCTCACTTACAGAGGTCTTTGCCAAAGTAAAACTAAATTGTGCAGACATTCCCATATGTAGGATAGGTCCTTAATAGGTTTGTTTCATTTAATCTTTATTTGACCGGGAATGTTGCCCATGAACAGTTTTTTTTTTATATGACCTGTCTGACTCTCTACAACAGTGTAATTAATCGAGTAACCTTGCATATTAGAATTGCAAATAAATAATATCCTCTGTGTTATTTAACACAGAAACACTGGATTCTCTACCACTGGAAACGCTTTTCTTATCGCTACCAGTTTTAATAGTTTGCGTCTTCTTTAAAAAATGAAAAACAAAAAACAAAAACACGTTTGTACTACAAATACTACAATACCCATAAGCCACAGGAGCTGTGTCTATGGAGTAAAATCTAGTCAGGGGCACAAATCAGCCGACAGAAAGCTGATGTTCTCTCTGAAATGCATAATGCAACTTGAAGCTAACTTAAATTTTTAATTCAATTGTTCCAGGCTGATCCATGCTAGAAGTCCTTCAGTGACATACTCAGTTCATAGTTTATGTGGAAAAGTATAAAAATATGATTCTTTTCTTTTCATTTCTTTCCTGAAACATCACCCTGAGAGCAATAAAGCTATCAAAAATACACACAGTAGTTAACATTAATGTCATAGATACATATGATGGCTAGTCATGTTGGTAACAAACATTTTTAACCCAATAGTAAAGTAATATTTCCTGAACAGTTTTGTTATTGATTCTCCTCCTATTTAATTTGTCGGGAGTGTAACGGGGGAAGAACAATAAACCATTTGACTTAAGACTAAGTACTCGTACTACAAAAGATATCATCTGAAGCATGTTTTCTTGACTCATGGCATCCTTTAAAACTGACCCCTCTGAGTTCAGTGGGTAAACTTCCATGGAGTGCTATGTATACAGTATTCAACTGTATACAGTATACAACTGTATACAGTTGACCAAGCAGTTTTAGTAGGCAGTGGGTTCACATTTCATAACACTCCATGGAAGTTTACCCACTGAACTCAATTCAACAGGCTGTGGTTTGTATTAATATTGATAGGAAATAATCTATATAACTATAATATTATAAAAGCCTCTATGCCCATAAAAAAAAGTCAATTGAGTTCATAATTATGCCACCTCAGGGCCAATAATACCATGTTAGCCATTTGACAAAGCTTTTTTTTTTTTTTTTTTTTTTTTTGCATAAACTTAACCACTAGGTTGTAATACCAATACCTAACCAACTTTTAGTCACTAAACATAATCTAAGAACATATTACATTAAAAAATGTAATATCAAAAACAGAGGTAAGATGAAAGGTAAGAGGTAAGATGTCACCAAAGGGTATCCCTGTGAATGAGAGAATAATGCTGAGTATTAAAAAAATAACAGGAAGGAACTATTGACTAAGCATGAGAACGTGAGGAGGTTGGAGCAAAGATGTGTTGGCATGAGTTGGAGCTGAGATGTGCTGAAGAACACGTTACTGGAATTGCTTCAATGCAGACAAGATGCTGGAACCAACTGAGACTATACGTGCATTGGCAGAGCTACAGACACAAGAAAACGGCGCTTGGCTATAAAGCCATAATACCTTAATGGCACAATTATAGCCTATTACAGTCCTTAATACATTTTGTTTCACAGAAGCATCATCTTTTATTTGCTAATAAGCAGACAAATTACAGCTATACCAACAACATGTGGTAACATCTTTATCGTATGCATGGTCAGACTACAGGATGGCTATGTTGTGCTTATGCCATAGGTATGGTGTAGAATCAACGTCAACTATAAATCAAGCTTAAAGCATGTGAATTGGCTGCTTTGCTTTGATTTCATGAAATAATCAAGATCTTTTGCTACTGATGAATCATAAAGCAGGTGTGAGGTCTCTGCCCATCTCTGAATGTCACAAACGGATAATCGAGTAGAGGGTGAATTAACTTTATTGTCTGCTCGTTAGAAGGACAAGACTTTGTACAGCCAAAAGCCTCTTGGCCTTGCGTATCATGGCCCAAAGGATGAAGAATCCTGGGAGTTCCGCTGCGATCAGGAATTATTGTCACAGTTCAAAGCAGGTGCCGAAGCCAAACCTTAAACAAGGACTTAAAAGGACAGCAGGGGGTGAGTCTGTTGGGCGGCCGTCATGGTCATTATCCTGGTGGCTCTAACCCCCGGCCCTCCTCCCCAAAGCACACACATGAACTAACCCTTCAAACACATACACACATCTGCAGCTAGCCCACCCAGTGCTCCTCATGCTTTCAGCTTTTTGAAGCTGAATTTCCCCAGTACACACAAATGTGTGTGTCATGCCAAGTTTGTAGCTCAGAGGGATCTATTTGTGGATGAAATGAAGAAAGTGGCAAGAGATGGCAAGAGCAAGGTGCTGGATTAAAAGGTGAGGGAGAAAAGCGCAGAGGCTCTTTAATTCAAGAAATCCTTGATCCCACCCCACCCCACTCTGCCACCTCCCTCCCTGCCGAGAGTGATACTTCATGAAACACACAGACAATGGCTCAGTGGAAGAAGTCACCCTTAATTCTCCTTTTGATCACCCAGAAGTCTTTGTGTCCCTAGGCTCTTTACACATTCTTTCCTTTTTGTGCCAATGCTCTAAGTTGGGAATGATTAAGTGTCTGTGGATAAATCCCCTTATTTCATTCTCCTTCTTCGGGGATGCTGCTTCTTGGGCAGTCAGCTTACCATAATACCAAGCTGCCTCACAATACATCCAAGTTACTTTTGGTGGTGCATGCTCATAGCTTTGCGCCTTTTATCAGTCAGCGATCATTTGTCAGTGCACTTAATCTAATTACTTGAACTTGAGGGGAATTTCAGTGAATAGAAAAGATTATTTCAAAAAATTTACAAGACAGATGGTATCATTTGCCATGTAAAATGTTTATGTCTCCCATTTTCTCCCATTCTGATTTTCACCAGTCACACAGCAACCAAAGGTGGTAAATGTGTTGTTACATTAGAAAAAAAATTAGACGCAAGGCAACGGTCTTCTTATTGAGTTCATGATTTATTTCAATTATAAGTAGAGCAATACAGATTGAAATATATTTTTATGAAAAGTGCATTCCTTTTATTATTTATTACCATGTTAAAAAACATGCATATATAGGTCTGAAATGAATTAACACCTACATTCCCACATTTGAGGAATTAAAATGGTTTAAAATGACTTTAAAGGTCTATAATAAACCAGCAAGTCGGAAGCTGTCAAATAAAGTTTATTTAAACTGATTATAATTCATGGCCATATAGAAAACATAGTCTGTCTATAAGAATCTATCATTTTAAGATTAGAAGGGTTAGTAACACCAGGCTAAAAATGAACTTTAAATTTAAACTGACCTCTGACTGTGTTATAAAAAGCAAGGCACACCACACTCGTGACTTTTTAAAAGAAAATTCGGACTTGTGTTTGCATATGCATTTTTTAAAATAATTTATAATTATTATTTTTGCTTTCTTTTTCTGTCAATAAAGCAGAGTTGGTAAACTTGGCTCTTTATCTGCATTAAAATGTCTATGATCACATTATTTTAAACTAAACATTAAGCAAGTTTACGATCACCGTGCTCACACAGTTACTTTTTACTTAATTTGTTTTAATTTGCTTAGGCTGCTGCCCCCGCGACCCGGCCTCGGATAAAGCGGATGAAGATGGATGGATGGATTGTTTTAAATAAATTACATTATTAAAGCTTTGATACCTCTTAATTTTCCCTTTCAAAATGTTCCCTTTAAGTGTTTGTGGCCTTAGAAATCCTGTAGGTATTGTTATTGTCTGTGAATCCTGGGAAGATGATACACATCCACCGTATCTATCTCCTCTCAGCAGATTATGTGGGCGGAAGCAGGTGGCAGTTGTGAGCACAAGGAAATCAGGCTGCAGATCTTTGGATGCACGAAACTGAGCAGCAAATCAGCATATTGTTCACTATCACTGTGTTGGCCCCTATGCGCTAAAGATAGACAATCAGGAAGAGCTGAAGAAGTGTGTGTGTGTGTGTGTGTGTGTGTACACATGTCTTTACATGCACATACTAGTCTACGGGTGCACCTCTGCCCTCCTGTAACGTTGCGCGGTGGATTCCGAGGATTAACGCAGTCTCCTCAGACCACTTTAACCACTTCCTCCTTTATCTATGACAGCTCCTCTGTGAGTTTGAGATAACAGCCCAGCTCTGATGTTTTTGAAGCTTTTTCCCTTCTGACAGCACTAAACAACGGGGAAACCCACATGTTGTGCCCCTGAGCCTTCCGTCTTCAAACTTATCTTCAGCCGTGTGATGTGGGACCATCATACTGAGATCAAATCGTTAATTAATCCTTTTGTTCACAGTGTATGACAGGAGCTTTAACACTCTGTGATTTGTTAAAGAGAGATACATCAGTAGTGTTGATAAGAATTTGGCAATTATGCACTGGTTAAGCACACAAATATTCATAGTGATTTCAGGGTGAAACAGTGGCACGTATTATCCTTTACTTTGCCAGGATCTCATCACTTGGCTCTTGCACAATGCACATTGAAAGTTCATGGGGACAGTATACATGCCAAAGCATGTCGAGGCCTGCAGGGTGTTACTGTGAGTGCTATCAAGTACACAAAAACACTTAAAGAAATACTCTCTATAAGGCCTTGAATTGAAAATGTGAAGTAACCTGTCCTATAATTAAAGGATGAGAAAACATCAAAGCAAAGGTGTAACATCCCAAAACAATTATATTCATTAACAGAAGGGCATAATACTCCGCTCTGGTAATCATTAAAAATGCAACCCTGTTTCCAAAAACGAAAAAATAAATTAGATGCTGTGTAAAATGTCAATTATTAAAACTTTTGAAAGTTGGAAATGAGAATTTACAAAAAATGCTCATTTCAAATTTGATGCCCTGGCATGAATATGAAAGAATTTTTCTATCATATGACATGAGTGGCAGAATATTATTCTTTCCCATGCACTGTGAACTCCAGCCCCTGTTTTTCTCAGACAATGTAAGGGTGCCTGGAGCTACATTCTGTTGATATTCAATATGGATGCTCTTCAATATTTATAACAAAATTAAAAACAAAAACAATGGCAGGTCTTCAGTGAACTCCAGAAAATCATGTGGAATCACTTAAATGATTGTCAGAATTAAAATAGGTTTACGTTTGACCTTTTTTATTTAGGGTTCAGAATTATTACTTTTCAAATATCTTGCAATTATACATTCAAAATGCTTTCTTTGGAAGGCTTTGAAAGCTGCAAGCCTTTAACTTCTTGTTGGCATGGTTTGAAATTGACACTTTTTCTGTCATTGGTAATCTCAAACTACTACATAAGACATCAGTTCCATTTCACTGAACAGCATATGTTTTGCACAATTATTGCACTTATTGTGCCAGTTTGAGTTACAGTAAGGATAGTAGTCTTCATAAACTCATGTCAGTCAAATCCTGTGTGCAGCATTTTGCTATATGGAGAGATTCACACACAGAAGCATTGTGTGATGTAAAATAAACAGTTCAAACTGGAGAGAGAAGGATATTCAGGGTGAGGGCAGCTGGGAGGCTGGGTGGGACAGCTGTGTTCTTCCGGAATGTTCTGTTATTTCCAGATCAGGAGTTCTCTTTTGACCTAAACCAAACTCTGTGCTTTAGCTGAGAGCTGCCTAGAGGCTCTTCTACCTCCACAGCAGCCTTTTGTGTGTGCCTGCAGTCCCCTGACCCCTTTATAGTCTTGCAATATTGGTTTAGGAACAAAAGAGGCTGGTTAATTCAATAAAGCACCTTTCCCAATAAACTGGCTGGGTGCTCTTGCTGTGTGTGGCAGGCTGCACCGCATGTAGCTGTTTTCATTGTGTCACCACCGCTAAAGATAAATGAGAAGTTCCCAGATGGAGAGAGAAGCAGACTGCATGTGAATGTGGAAAATATTATACTCAGAGGGAAGCAAAGAGGACTTCAGCAACTGGAAGTGTCTGACAAATAACGTTTACTCTGGAATTATATCTCAACTGGAATATTGTTAAATATGATTGGAGGCCTTTTAGTGTGCAGTTAAATGGAAGTATCCACACTGGGACAGCTAAATCTGAAGCTACAGAACACAGTTTAAAATCATATTTCAGGTGATTTTCATTTCTTTACTTTGAAATGTTAAGGCTTTGATGGTAGTTAATGCCCTGGAAGAACTATAGAAGAGAGTGTGCACATCCAGGCCAAAATTATATCTATTGAGATGCAAAAAAGGAGATGAGTTTGCAAGCTTCTAGCAATTAAGGCACTGTTTAAATTCATAGGCTCTTCTTGAGGAAGAGTCACAGGATTAGCCTGTGATACCTGAATACCCGGTGTGTTGCTTAGCTGGAATTGTTTTTACCTTGTAAGTCTCTATGTGTGTGTGTGTGTGTGCACATGTGCGTTCATGTCACAGAGACACCAAGTGAGAGCTGGTTTTGAATCTGCCTGCGGACAGATTTTGTCAACACAATAGTGGCACCACCATGCATGATGCAGTTACAAACTTTGCAGGTGTGTTGGCTAGTTGATATCAAAACAAAGGTTCAGTTTAATGATGGTTGCGGTTTGTTTTACTTTGGATTATCTGCATTAATGTTACCCAGTCATCAACAATCAGCGCTAGCTAAAAATGATAAACCTGAGAAAATTGTCTAAATCTCGCTACAGTGCTCTTTAAAAGAGCTGGAAAAAACAAATATTGGTGAAAAGTTTACAAGAATTGAGCTGAACAAAAAGAACAAAGAATATATCTTATTAATAGAATTTGTCACTTTGTTTATGCCCATGGAAATTGTGTTTATTCAATATGTAGGAGCAGCGTGTGTTTGCATAGTTGGTGTGTGTACGACTTGGTGTCACTGAGGTCATCAGCTCTGTGACAGTATTGGGACACTGATGACAGGCTTTTGAAAGCTGCTCCTCTGTGTCTCACCGAACTGTCAACAGCATTTAGTTTCTGGAGCTGTTGATCTGCTCTTTTCACTCTTCATCATAAACCAAATGTACAGATGCAGTTTCAGCCCTTCACCATCATGTTGATGGTTTCATGCATGCAAAGTTCATGCTCAAACTAATTTGTAGAGTGATGAGTGAACAAATAACCACAGCTGTAAAGACGTCTCCCTCTGTTGTCTATATAAAATGACAACAAATTAATAAACAATTAACAACAATGTCAACTGGTTGCTTTCAAGTGAGTAGTACCATAAGCACTTCTACTACAAACGCAGTTAAATCATAAGGATAATGTATTATGTATGTAATGTAATATGTCGGTGCTTTACGAGTACACACTCATGGATATGCTCTGCATTCACCTAGACCTGGAAACCACCACTCACTAGAGAAAAATGAGCATTCCTGACTGGTTCAGGTAAGTGGTTAAGGCCGCTTTCTTGCTGTTGCTAAAAACTGTTAAAACTGATTTCAAAGAGTTATAAGGTGCTGCAACAAAAACCTTTTTTGATTGCTTTGGTTACTAGCAGACAGACACTGTTGCTGGTAGTTTGTATGGAAGATGCTGACTTGTCTGTAAACATTTGCCAAGTACTCACTGAGTGGTAGTGAAAGGTCTGATGCAAACTGATAGAGAGAACATTGCCCTTAAAAGAAAAAGTTTTGTCTTTTGAAACCTGAAGGTTTCAGGTAAGACAACTTTTATTTTGAAGCAGAATGGATCTGCTATGCAACCTTCGAGTGACTGCAGAAATGTGCTAGCAACACAATCACAAAGAAGCTTTTGGTGCTGCACCTTATTTACAACAGATTTCATCCAGTGACAGCCAGCAACCAGCAGCCACTGCCAGCAACCAGTTGGCAACCAGCTGGGTAATTGCACATTTTCTTTCTTGGTGACCAGTGGTTACCAGGAGATCACCAACTGTGTGACTAAGGCCTGAAATTTAAAGATATATGTGTATATATATATATATATATATATATATATATATATATATATATATATATATATATATATATATATAATTAAAACGAATGACATTATAGATCTAGAATGTGAGTATTTTTTTAATGTATTTTTTAAATAAAGTGGTAGTGTAGGGTGGAGATGTGAATCAAATGTGCACCAGAAGAGTGCTTCAGCCAATGAGAGTGAAATTGTTGCAAGTCTTTAATGGTTTTGGAAAGGGGAAATTTTGGTATTTAAGCTAAACAGGAAACTCTTAACATGTTTAACTCAATCTGTTTAACTCATGCTGAACACTTGCTTATGTGTGTGAGAACATAACAGCTATCTCTCTTCAGCCCTTCACTTCCCTTCTTACATTGCTCCAAGGTAAAACATGTCATCTGTGGGAGCCAGTTTGATGGGTCCCGACACTTGCAGTGCTTTGAGGATCAAGACAACAGTTTCCCAGTGTGAGTTTCTTACTGGCATAAGGAGTGAAAACATGAAAAAAAGAAAGAAAAAAAGATCTGCCGGCTGTCAGAGACTGTAAATGGTGATTTTGTTTCATTTCTCTACGTGTTTTCCCCTTTTTTCTTTCTTTTTTTTTTTTTTTTGCAGAATCAAAGACTTATTGAACCCTGTCCAAAACCAGCATGTTTGGCCCTGTCATGAGAAAAGACAGCCATGTTATGTATTTCTTAGCTACAGGTTTTACTTAGGGAGGTGTTGATGGTGCTTCACATGCCACATTGTGTGTTTTCTGTAGGGACTGGCTCCACTGTTGTGCACTGCAATCGGCCTCTGTTGCGGGCAGGGTTAATTAATGCAGTTGGAATGTAACGAGTGTTGCTTGTCAGCCAAGTGCATGCCCGCTGGCATTTTATCAGCTTGTCACATTAATGAAATACGGTGCATGTCGAGATTGCTCAATTTCCATTTCAACTTTTAAACTTTGCCTGGCTCCAGCTAATGATGTAAGAGTTAAATCGAGCATTAAAGTCATTGAGAGGCAGCAACAACCCCCCAACACACGCTAATACAGTTTTGGAGCTTCTTGAATGCATGCACATATAAGGGTAAGAACAGCCTTTACTTGCAAAGCAGGGCTTAACACTACATTTGTCTCAGAAAATCTTACATCCTGTTGGGAATAAAGTACTCTGCTTTCACTGTAAATACTAATTTGCTATCATTCTTTGGAAACTGTGATGAAGTCTTATTCAGTGAGGTCAAATGTTCCATTTAGTATCATATGACATGAAGAATACAGTCATGAGGGTAGTCTTTGTAGTGATGTTACAAAGTAGGGTTGTGTTAGATAAAGTTTACAGGTTCTGTATGAAAAAAGAAAAAAAAAATTCCCATTTTGCCCCTGTGGAGAGTCGTTATCCTCTGGTCCTCTACCAGCTCAGGTCCTTTATCGGAGGCCTGAGGGCTTGAGGGTCCAGGGAGGTATCTTTGCTCTTCCTTGGGATGCACTCTTCTGGACAGAAATCTCAGTTATTGTTCCTGGGATCTGCCAGAGCCACACGACTAGCTTGGGGGTCACTGCACCAAGCGCTCCGATTACCACTGGGACCACTGTTACCTTCACCCTCCACATCTTCTCAAGTTCTTGTCTCAGCCATTGTTACTTCTCCAGGTCCTTCTTCCTGGTGTGGCTATCACTTGGTATAGCTACATCTATCACCACGGCTGCCTTCTTCTGCTTGTCCACCACTACTATGTCGAGTTGGTTAGCCATCACCAGTTTGTCTATCTGCATGTGGAAGTCCCACAGGATCTTAGCTCAGTCATTATTAACCACTCTAGGGGGCAAATCCTGTTTTGACCTTGGGATTTCCAGGCCATGGTTGGCACAGATGGTCCTATATACTATACCAGCCACGTGGTTATGGTGTTCTATATATATCCGGACTTCTAGCCTCTTGCCTAAGGTCTTGCCAGGTGTAGTAGCCTCTATGGATTTTGTACCTGGAGTTTGTTCCTGTGATGCCATGATTAGTGCCTCTGTGCTGTCTTTCAGTCCAGCTGGTAGGATTTATGGATTTTAGCCAATTCCTTTATCCGCTGGTGCTGCATACCGTGCAGGCCCCTGTCCTTCCATGATGGTTCCTCATCTTGCTTCTCTTCATTCTCGGATTTCTGCTGCCTGGATATTCACTAAGCATGTGATCAGTTGAGGCCATCTTCCTGATGTTCTTATGAATGTTTGTGGTCTCATTCTGAACAGCTATTCTAACACTCACCAGTGTTCAGCCTCGGGTGTTGGATTTTTGGTGAAGCCCTCCATGCATGGTCAGGAGCTTTCTTGTCTTGATGTGAGGTAGCTTCTACCTCCTCCTGGCCAACTTACTGTCCCAGCAGGGCGTAGATGTTGATTGTATGGATCTTATTCTTTACATTCAGCTGACTGCTCAGGACTTGTCTTACTCTCTGCAGATATTTGCTGGTCCTTGTGGCCTCTTTGTGGTTCCCATTTGCCTGTGGGATTCCAAAGTACTTGTAGCTGTCGTCAATGTCTACAATGTTGCCATCTGGAAGTTCGATCCCCTCAGTTCTGACTATCTTCTCGCTCTTTGTTAACTTCTGACTACACTTCTCCGGTCCAAATGGTATTCCGATGTCGTTACTGTGGTGTAGATCAGTGACTGATGCCTTGTTCACTCTTGACAAGCTTGATGCCATCATGTACAGGAGGAGGCGAATGATTGTTCAATTCCATAGTCGGTATCTGTAGCCAGTCTTGACAATGACTTCACTAAGGAGGTTTAGGCCCATGCAAAACAAAGGTGGGGAAAGGGCATCTCCTTGGTAAATCTCTCACTTCGTGGTGACTTGTGCAACTGGCTTGAAGTTAACCTCTAGTGTAGTTTGCCCCATCCCTATTGAGTTCCTGATGAAGGCTAAGGGTCTCACTGATGTTGTATATTTCTGTGCATTCCAGGTTCCATATGTGGGGCACTGAGTCATGGCCTTTCTTGCAGACAATCTAGGCAGTGCTCAGGTTGGGCAGTCTGTTCTTGCAGTCTCCGGCAACTGCTCTGTCTACCAGTAGCTGATATTTCACCCTCCTGGTATTCCTGCCAATTCCTTTCTGTGATCCACTCATGTATTGAGCCATGTGCCTGTTCATATTAGCTACTATGATGCCTGGAACTTCCATGTGGTACTGAGGCAGGTTAAGGGCCAGTAGTTGGATGAGACCAGTCCTTTCTAGGGATCCATGGGGATAAGGACAGTCCAGCCTTCAGTTACCCATACTACTTCTCCATGGAGGGTACTGCTCCTTGTGGTTATTCATCTTGTAGCCTAGCATCTTTGTGATCAATGCTGCCTTGGAGTAGATTGGCTGATAAGTCTCAGTGATGGTCATGTAAACACACATGTTTTAAGTTGTTATCTTTGAAAGACTTTTAAATTGAATCTGTAAAACCTATGATGAGCATCTCTATCATTCTGTGTTCCACTGCTTTGGCCATAATAGGAATCTAAATATTGTGTAGGAACCAAAGTTGTGTATGGATCTCTATCTTGACATCATATGTCAATCAAAGGTATTCTTTACTCTCATCAGCAGGCACTTAAGGCATGGGGGTTGAGAAAGCTTTATCTCGGGCCTTGCCAACTGCTTCCAGTGTGGATGTAGCTTTAGATACAGCCATGACAAGGTATATCCAGAATGCAACAGGCCCAATGAACAAGCCTTATAAAAATAATGTTACATAAAAAAAAAAGAATTCTTGTCATGTTTTGCTTCTCCAAAACATGACAAGAATTTAATGTGATCACTTCGAGAATCAAATTATGCAAAAAATGTTTGAATGAAGACACAAGTGAAGATTACAAACACTACCAAGTTTAGGTGTGTACTTGCAGGTTCTGGCATCTGTGCTACTTTTCTGCTTGAAAAAGCCATCATGTACAGTTCAGTTTTATATTTCTTAAGCAGTCTGTCATGTTATCCCTCATAACTTTATTTGAACCAGTTAAAATAATAATAATAAAATGCAGTGTTAACTAATCAATAAAAGGTGATAATTGACCAAATTCCAGGAAAGCAAAATCCATCCTGAGAGGCACTGATAATGAAACTGCAAAGAAAACTTAAACTAGAAAAGAAGCACGATTAAATGTATGCATGTCAAGTGCTTTTTTTGTTTGTTTTTAGTTGTCTGCTCTGCAAAAATAAAACTGCTGTGTTCAAAGTATTATTATATTAACTATTATAATTAGAATTATACCTGTTTAGCTTTTTTCTTAAGAGAATTACAAAGTATAACAGTGTTTAATCTGTTGTTTCTTCTCTGACCTGTGAAGTTTGATCCAAACTAAAGCCTGTGGTTATCTGCTTGTCTTCTCTTTTTCTCAGCTCTGAACATTTACAAGTCACGTCATGCCACCAGACCAATTATTTCTAACTTACTAAATAAAGAGCCCTATCACGAATTGCTTCTGTGCAACTACTCCCTTTTTTGTGTCTTTCTCTCTGCCCCTTTGGTTTCAAAAACATTTCCCATTTTGCAGCAACTCGCTTTACAGAGGAAACAAAAAGAGAATGCCCCTAACCATAACAATAACAACAGATTCTCTCCAACATGTCTCATCACTTTCATCTGTTCTCATTGCCATGGGAAGACAAAGTAGAAATTTTCCATAAACACAGAATGAATAAAAGATCCACACAAATAAAGTGTGTGATTGTACTTGCAAAATGATTGCATGTTCATTAATATTGAAGTCAACACAAAAGCACATCACCTATATACCCTGTCAGACTATATTGTGAGTTATTAATACCTTAAACAAAATCGTGCACAAATATAAGACACACCCACAGATACATTATGTTAAACTTGCAAGGAAACAGATGGCACTAACACAGCACTGAACAGGCATTACCTTTTGTATCTTTTTCACAAATCTGCAATACAATATTCCACAATTTCACCTTTTATTTTCAGATTTAATTCTTGGATCGCTTTGTTCAGACAACTTTAACTCATGGGAAATTTTGTTCACCATTCATGAATAGATTCTTCTGAAGATGGCAATATCTTTGTTACACACAGAGCATTTGAATTGTGTTCCAAGACAAACATATTATCCATTGTTTTACACATAAACAAAATATTTTGTATTATTATGAAAAAAGTTAAGTAATTTTCTGATGTATGCATTTGGGAAGACACACAGAGGGTTAGTGTTACAGAAAGGGTAGAGCTGACAGGGTGAGAACTTAAACTCCTATGAGAGAAAAGAAGCTACCATAGAAGAAACCATAAGAAAGAGTTGTTGACACTGAAATATACAGGGCGGGCCATTTATATGGATACAGCGTAATAAAATGGGAATGGTTGGTGATATTAAAGTCCTGTTTGTGGCACATTACTATATGTGAGGGGGCAAACTCCTCAAGATGGGTGGTGACCATGGTGGCCATTTAGAAGTCGGCCATCTTGGATACAACTTTTGTTTTTTTTCAATAGGAAGAGGGCCATGTGACACATCAAACTTATTTGTAATGTCACAAGAAAAAAAATGGTGTGCTTGGTTCCAACGTAACTTTATTCTTTCATGAGTTATTTACAAGTTTCTGACCACTTATAAAATGTGTTCAATGTGCTGCCCATTGTGTTGGATTGTCAATGCAACCCTCTTCTCCCACTCTTCACACACTGATAGCAACACCGCAGGAGAAATGCCAGCACAGGCATCCAGTATCTGTAGTTTCAGGTGCTGCACATCTCGTATCTTCACACCATAGACAATTGCCTTCAGATGACCCCAAAGATAAAAGTCTAAGGGGGTCAGATCGGGAGACCTTGGGGGCCATTCAACTGGCCCACGACGACCAACCCCCCTTCCAGGAAACTGTTCATCTAGGAATGCTCGGACCTGGCACCCATAATGTGGTGGTGCACCATCTTGCTGGAAAAACTCAGGGAACGTGCCAGCTTCAGTGCATAAAGAGGGAAACACATCATGTAGCAATTTCAAATATCCAGTGGCCTTGAGGCTTCCATTGATGAAGAATGGACCCACTATCGTTGTACCCCATATACCACACCAAACCATCACTTTTGTTGTTCCAACAGTCTTGGAGGGATCCATCCAATGTGGGTTAGTGTCAGATAAAGCTTTTACTGTATTATTATACAGGGTGGGCCATTCATATGGATACACCATAATAAAATGGGAATGGCTGGTGATATTAAAGTCCTGTTTGTGGCGCATTACTATATGTGAGGGGGCAAACTCCTCAAGATGGGTTGTGACCATGGTGGCCATTTAGAAGTCGGCCATCTTGGATACAACTTTTGTTTTTTCAATAGGAAGAGGGCCATGTGACACATCAGACTTATTGGTAATGTCACATGAAAAACAATGGTGTGCTTGGTTTCAATTATTCTTTCATGAGTTATTTACAAGTTTCTCTTTGTTCACAGCCATTGACATGTCGAAGAGGTTAACACGTGAGGAGCGGATCGAAATTGTGTTGATATCTGGTGAATGCAGTAACCGGGTCATTGCAGCAGATTTCAATGCAAGACACCCTGCGAGACCACCCATCTCCCATGCTACAGTTAGCAAACTGCTTGCTAAGTTTCGTGAAACTGGTTCAGCGTTGGATTTGCCAAAATGTGGACGCAAGAAAACTGTCACTAATGAAGAAACTTCAGTGGCTGTCCTAGCTTCATTCAGCTAGAGCCCACAGCGTAGCACTCGCCACATGTCAGTGGAGAGTGGCATTAGTCGAACATCCCTTCGGCGGATATTAGCTACTCACAAATGGCACCATTACAAACTCCAGCTACTGCAGCATCTCAACGAGGATGACCCAGATCGGCGCACAGAATTTGCAGAATGGGCAAAACAAAAATTGGAGCAGGACCCTCAGTTCACACAGAAGATTTTGTTCAGTGATGAGGCAAACTTTTATGTGAATGGTGAAGTTAAGAAACAAAACCACCGCTATTGGTCTGACACTAACCCACATTGGATGGATCCCTCCAAGACTGTTGGAACAACAAAAGTGATGGTTTGGTGTGGCATATGGGGTACAACGATAGTGGGTCCATTCTTCATCAATGGAAGCCTCAAGGCCACTGGATATTTGAAATTGCTACATGATGTGTTTCCCTCTTTGTGCACTGAAGCTGGCACGTTCCCTGAGTTTTTCCAGCAAGATGGTGCACCACCACATTATGGGTGCCAGGTCCAAGCATTCCTAGATGAACAGTTTCCTGGAAAGTGGATTGGTCGTCGTGGGCCAGTTGAATGGCCCCCAAGGTCTCCCGATCTGACCCCCTTAGACCTTTTATCTTTGGGGTCATCTGAAGGCAATTGTCTATGGTGTGAAGATACGAGATGTGCAGCACCTGAAACTACAGATACTGGATGCCTGTGCTGGCATTTCTCCTGCGGTGTTGCTATCAGTGTGTGAAGAGTGGGAGAAGAGGGTTGCATTGACAATCCAACACAATGGGCAGCACATTGAACACATTTTATAAGTGGTCAGAAACTTGTAAATAACTCATGAAAGAATAAAGTTACGTTGAAACCAAGCACACCATTTTTTTTCTTGTGACATTACAAATAAGTTTGATGTGTCACATGGCCCTCTTCCTATTGAAAAAAAAAACAAAAGTTGTATCCAAGATGGCCGACTTCTAAATGGCCACCATGGTCACCACCCATCTTGAGGAGTTTGCCCCCTCACATATAGTAATGTGCCACAAACAGGACTTTAATATCACCAGTCATTCCCATTTTATTACGGTGTATCCATATGAATGGCCCACCCTGTAGAATAATACAGTAAAAGCTTTATATAATGTCAAATATTCTTTTTTTTTAACCTATCAGCTCAACAGTTCAGTGTCTAATAGCATGAGACATCTGTGTTTACCAGATATGCAGAAAGGACTTAATTATTCTAGATTATACTTCATATTCCAAGAACATTAATCGTAGAAAAATGCCTATTAGAGTCATCGCTAGGGATGGGTATCGAAAACCGGTTCTTGTTGAGAACTGGTTCCCACTGTTTCATTCCTTGGAATTGTTTGCCATTTTTGCAAACGATTCCCTTATCGATTCCAGTCGCCCCGAATGATGTCACCACGTTGTGGAGCGTCATTTACCTGGCAGGAAACACGGCGCGTAAGCGGCTCAAACACTCAAAAGTTTGGTTATACTTTGCGAGAACGGATGACAACAGGGCAACTTGCAATACTTGCAAAGTAGATATTTCATTTAAGGGAGGAAACACTACGAATATGCAAAAGCATTTGCTCACAAAACACGTGATAACCTTAAATGAATGTCATGTTTTTAATTCCGCTCCGGACTCGTGAATCTCAACCCAGCAGCAGCGGTAACGTTTGCACGTCCTCTCCTGTTAATGCAGCAGGTAAATAATCAACTAACAGTGCATATTATGTTAGCGCGATCTGCCTTATTACAAAACCTGCCATTACTGTGCATTTAGGGGACCATGATGAGAGAGACAGACAGAGTCTGGCTGGCTCAGATGCTGGCAGTTCTCGCTGCAGTCCGGTAGCGTCTCCTTTCAGGCCAGGATAGACGAATGTCACCAAGCAGTGACTAAGTTTGTGGTAAAAGGCTTGAACCCATTTGCCACAGCAGATGCCCCCAATTTTTGGTAAGTGAATGTGTTTAATTGTAGGCAGGGACATTACTGGATATTCTTGTGTAATTGCTACTGAATAATTTATGTTATACTTTGTTATTGCTACAGAAGAATATTTATTTTATTATTTTACATTTACAATTTTTTTTCCTGGGGGACCCTGTGACACCCATTGAAGAGCCGTAGGCTGGATCTCTTAAGATCTCACTGTTGGGTTTGTAAGAAATTTAGGAGTAACATGGCCTATCTTCTTCAAAGAGAAGATATAAAACAAAGTTCTAAGCTAATCAAACTTAGTGTTCTCCTTTTTTAAAAAGAATCGATAAGAGAATCGATAAAGAATCGAATCGTTAAACAGAATCGAAAATGGAATCGGAATCGTGAAAATCTTATCAATACCCATCCCTAGTCATCGCATTCATGTTTTTAAAAATGTATATTATTATATAGCATATAACAAGGTCAAAATTGAATTACACCCTTCTTTACTTCAACACCACCAGATCAGCAAAATGTAGACTCTGTATTTTGAAAAATAAATAAATAACAATTTCTATTCTAGTTCTGTTTTTGAAGCCTCAAGCTGAGTATTATCAATGTTGCCATTTTAGCTTTTTTTAAACCAAATGTCACGACTATATCTGACTTTGAATTTGAAGAACATCGCATGCTAACTTGTCAGTGACAAAGTAAGTGTGCCTTTATGCGAGCCCTGATTTAGGGCAGGTTATCATCATTCTAGACACTAATGGGAACCATAATTAACAAAATAAACATATCATATTCAGCAAGACTTTAAAGTAGCAATGAATTCATCAGGAAAGAGTTTACTGAGGTTAAAGTTTAAGAGAGCAGAGGGCTGTTTTCTGACTGATTTCTAATACAACCTTCGTTTTGCAACAACAGGAGTTTCTCAAAATGCATTTTGAAGACACTTAACTTCTTGATGCATGTTAAATCATACAGGTAAGTTGATTTGTTCATCTGAATGTAGCTGTTTCAAAAAAACGCTAGGTCCAGATGAAAAGGATCAGCATTCTAGGATTTATTTTTGACTCTGGATCTCTAGAAATCTGATAACATATATTCCCATTTAAACATTTCTTCCCTTCCCGATAAGCTGATTTTTAGCAGAAGTCACATTGCCAAAGTTATGTCAATCAGAGCCAGTGCCACAAGTGCACTTGCAGCTCCCATGATGCCTCTGGCTTTTCTCTGGCTCTCGTCCACAGCAGAGAGTCAATGGCTGGATGAAGGCAGAGAGGTTGAGGGCTGAGGCCACAATGGGGCTCTGACAGGCTCCTTTTCTGATGGCCTCATGTGCCTTGTCGGTTGTGATAAGTTGCTTGAATAAAGAAAAACAGAGGCACAGCTGAGCATGCTAATAGAGTAATTGTGGCAGGATTTCAGGCGGGGGCCGGAAACCCGCCAGCTTTTTCAGAACAGTCTGCAACCCCCAACTCACGCCATACCCACTTCTTCACCCCTTCACACCACCCAACCAACAGCCTTCCCTCTTGGCTTTGCCAAGGACTTGCAAAGTTATTTTAACCAATTGATTTCCCAATAGAACAACCACCACTCCCCCTTTTTGCTTAATAACCCCACACCGATATGGACTAGAAGAAAAAAACGTTTGTATTAACAAGTCCAAAAGTGAAGACAAAACATGTCTGTGAACACAGTGCAGCTTTCACACATTAAGAAATCTGTCCTCGGTCCGGAGGCATTTGATAGTTTCATTTCGGCATGGATCCCAGAGGGGCCCGAGTGCAGCTGCTTCCATTCTCCTCGTCTATTTTAGAGCAAAAAAGGAAGACAGGCCTGTCATGACAGCCATATGAAGTATGTTGCTTAAAAAACAAGCCCAGATTTAAAAGATGTCTTCAGAGCAATCACCATGAGCAGCGTGGACCTGTCAAGCTTTCCTTGATAGGAATTTTGACCATTTTATACATTTGCATATTCACAGTAACTCCCTACACTTGTGATAAGCACTGCTCTCTTTATTCAACTTCCACTTGTATATTCTGTAACTATGAAAAGTATGTAAATCCTACTGACGGACATATTACATTATGTTTCAACAGGATAATGACTTTGAAGTGGTAGCCATATTTTCACATAATTCAAAACTGCTGAACAAATATGGTCTAATAGTGTTTTAAAGGGTGAAGATCTGCAGGAGACACCCCAAAGTTTCCTGGTGGTTTTGAAAAAAATGGAAGAAATTAAAACCACATTTTTCATTTTCCAGCTATCAGTATGCTGTACAATCCAGTTACTGTTACACGATGTATAATGGAGCTTCACCAAAACAGTATAAGTAAGAGCGAATGCTGCACAAATATACACACATTACTGTTTAAATCTTGGCATCTGATAAGCAGTTATAAGAATTATAACAAATTGCCTGGTGTTTAAAATGCACAATAGTTGCTTTTATCAGAGCTGCTGATAAACCTGTTAAATAGCACCAGCCCCTCCAAGCTTTTCCCATTACCAGTCTGAATCCCATTACCAGCTTCAGCTGCACAACAGGCAGTACATCAAATTTTCTTTTGCACCCTGGTCCCGCTGACCACAACTAACATCCGCTCTCTTGTTTTACTTTCTTGCTCAGCTTCATTATTGATCCATATCAACGCCACCATTTAAAGTCAGTAGACATTTTTAGAAAACGCTTGCTTCAGACAGTTTTTATCCACGGCAAACGACAGGATTACTAGGAAGATAAACATTGCTTCTGGGGCTCATTTCCCTGTACATGCTATATGTCGTGCCTCACGGTGAACATGCATTTTACATTTATGTTTATAATAGGCTCACATGGCAACACATGTCAACACATCAGTTTGTTTACTTAAACAATGATATACGACATATTTGAAGGAAACAGTGAGAGGTATTAAAAGGGGCCCATGTCTCATGTTTGCTCCAGGGATGTTCTTAGTTGTCAAAATATGGAGTTAGATAAATATACAACATAAATATGATTTACTATTTTACTATTTACTATCAAAGAATTGGAGAAAATGGGGGCAAAATCTTGTACTCAAAGAATTGTGTTGATGTTGTTATGTGCAGTTCATGCATTCTCATACTGTCTGCAATAGGACAAAGTGATGTTCTTTACATTAGTCTGACATTTCTTTAACTAACCAAACAAACCATCTAATTTGTAGATTGCGGGGGGACGGGAAGTCATGTGTGAAACCTCTGTCCCAAGTTGTTGACACAATCTGCACTCTGTGCCACCTAATTCCCGGATGTCGGATCATCCTGTCCTCCAAATCTCTCCAAATCCCATGGACAGTGGTCCCTGAGAGGCCCTGTTTACCCTGGGCCTGCCAGCCACGGCAGCCTCAGAGTCTCTCCCCGTTTTGTCCCGCATGAAACAGTCACGCACTCATCAGTTAATGCTGAACATCTGGAGGGATTAGCAATGTCAGACCAATCAGAGTTGAGCTGACAGATCCCAATGAAATGCCATTCTGCAGCTGCGCTCGGCATTCATGCGCTTTCGGATTCCCATTTCCCCTCCTCTCTGTTTTCTCTCCTGTCCTTTCTCTTTCCATTGCAATCAATTTGTTTGCCTTTTATCGTGAGGGAAAACAAAATTATTCTTACTCAAAAAGTAAAGAAAAAGAAGCTGTTAACTTATGTAAAATAGCACTGTGAATATAAGTTGCCAATCGAGATGAAAAGCGGGTGTAGGGATTTGATAACATTACTTTGCATTTGCACGTTATCTTTCATTTTGTCTGTTTATGGTTGAAAAAGTTGAAAGGCACCCAATTTATAAGATGGGAGGACACGTGAAAAAGGGAAACAGGCAGAAATAGAGAGAAGGGTTAAGTAAAGTGGGGTCAAGGCACCACCTGCTCCAAATGTTTGCAGCTATAAATCATTTGTGCTCTGGTTGTACTGTGTATGCTGCTACAAAGACAGATGAGGATAAAGTTAAACATGTGCTCGCTACCCAAAATGCTAATTTTTTATGGATTTCACTCGAGTTAAGGGCTGATTTGCATTTGTTGCTTACACTTTTATTGATGACAGACACAGTTGTGCGGTTCAAAAATCAAAAGCATGCTGGCAGAACTACATGACTTAGATAAGTAACTAAGGTAAATAAAAATAAATAAAATTATATTATGGTATTTAAAAATTCGACATGTGCAAGATAGGTGAATTATGTTGTTAAGTTTTTGTATTTTAAGGTCTGTTAATCTCATTCCATCCCTTCTCCTTATACAAAAACTTTGATAATAATTATATTAATCTTGATGATTTATAGTGTTTAAAAAAACACTTAAAAATACAGCTATTAAACATTTTTCTTTTAGTGGTCAGAGGTTTATTTTACTTCCCCACACACAGAAGCTGTTTGTTTGTTTGTGATATTTTTATGTGTAAAAAGAAAGAGAGGGTAAGTAGCAGCCAGGAGTAGCTAATCAAAGGCATTTATTAATTGCTTCTGCAAAAACACACAGGGGAGTTTGATGGTCTGGATAATTCGGGTGAGTTTTAGTACAGTTCCCTATTCCCTCTAGTATTGGGCATCCCAGCAAATGTGCAGTGCTTGGAGAAATTGCAGAAAATCCAAGAGCTACATCTGAGCCTCTACAGGCCTCTGTCGGCATCTTAAATGCTAAAGTTCATGATAGCACAAGTATGGTTTGTTTGTAACGGGTGTCAGGAGAAAGCCTCTTCTCTCTGAATGTTGTTCTCTGTCTTAGGTCTGCAAAGGTTCATCTGAATAAACCACAAGATTTCTGGAATAACGTGCTTTGGACAGACAAGGCCATAATGCACAGTAGTACATTTGGCGATAACCAAACACAGCATATCAGCACAAACACCTCATACCAACTGTCAAGCACAATGGTTATGGAGGGTTGGTGATTTGGCTTGTTTCGCGGCCTGGGAACCTTGCAGCTATTGACTCAACCACAAACTGTTATGCATACTAAAGTATCTGAGAGTCAAATGTGAGGCCATCTGTCTGGCAGCTAAAGTTTGGCCAAAAGCAGGTTGGAACAATGGAACAATGACCCCAAACACAGCAGCGAATGCCCAAAAAATAAAAAACTCAAGGGAGCTGCTCCCTCAATCTCAATGAACTGAAGCAATTTTGCAAAGAAGAGTTCCTCCACTCTTTTCATATGACTGTATTTACTGTCTCTAGTCACTTACTGTATGACATTACCTACTGCAGTGCACTAAGTCTTTTCAAATCTCATTACGTCTACAGTAGGGAAAGTCACTTTCAATAGCAGCCTATTCGAGCTCTAAAGTTAAGGCAAATGCTACCACGGATAAACAATTATATTTTTCCAGATGAGCCCATCTACCACCGCTGGTGATGAAATTGCATGAGATCAAGTTGCTGGAATGCACCAGCGGTCTTGGTTCTACTGGGACTAATCGGAGGGGTTTGCTGAGCCTCGCATGGACACACAGGGCTCGCATCTGATCCCAAACAGCTGCTTAGCAGACAGGGCCTGCAACTGAGAATGCCTAATCCGAAACCTTGCTACAGTCCAGGCAGGCACTTTTGAAAAACATTGCTGTGACCCTTAAAAGGTCTTGACCCCGCAGTAAAGGCACTTTGGCGTATTTTGTTAGGGAAAGCACCTGTCTTCTCATGGAGTGATTTTGGAGTGAGTTATTTTCAGCAAACAAGCATTCCTTTGTGCTTGCAGCACACTAATGCTGAGTTTACTGATAACTGTTAAAGGAAAAATTGTCATATTTTTTTAAACTTTTATAAACATTGAACTCAGTGGTTGATATTTTTAGCAGATTTTGTTTTTCTTGTGTTGTATAATTGAAATGTAGTAGCTCCGAGTATATGGGCACTGTATAGGAAAATGAAGAAACTCTTTCCTGCCATTTTTCATTAAACTCTAGCAGTAGTACTATATTTATGGATTGGAACAAAGAATAAAATGAGGTAATGGTGTAAACGAAATCCACTTATGGGGCATGCAGGGTGGGTGGGTTGATCGACATTATACCGGTTGTTAACATGGTTCACCAATTTATTTCCTGTTACACAATGATTATCAGCATTTTCTCTTAACTACAGCCTGTTAGGAAAATTTGCTAGGGCGTTTATCAAGCAAGAAGTTCTTAAACCAAACACAGCACTTTTTTTACCCCTGACCATGACTTTTGTGACTTTTTCCTTAACCTTACAAAATTGGTTTTGTGCCTACGATTAACTAAGCCTTGACAGCAATCTGCATAAATGATTTCAAAGCATATATCTGTGACACGTATCCTGCTCCTGATATGATGCAATGGATCATATCAGAGTTCTGGGACTACCAGTCGCCTGTATATGGTCATTTATCTCAGAGTATTTGTTAAACCAAACTGCAATTACACACAAGACTGTGTTCTGATTTGGGGTATTTTCAAGGTTGTGAAATGGTATTGTAAGTGATAATATTATCAAGTGAGTGTGATTTCCTGTTGTTGTCATCTGGCAACCATTTCACATGAAGATAATTAGAGAAATTAGCCACCATGTGGAATGCTTTCTCTTGACAGAGTGAGAGAGAAGCCTTCCAGGAGTGCCCCGAGATCTTGATTCATAGTTCCTGATTTGGACTGTCAACACACACCAAAACACACACACTTTATCCCTCAGTTTTACAACTTCTATCTTTCCCTCTTTCTCTTTTTTCTCCCTTCTAGATCACACACCATGTCTGCACACACACACACACACACAAAACGGAGCTCCCTCCGATCTGAAACAGATGTTTTACATTATAAACAGCAAGTCTCTCCTATGAAAGCTTCCACTGAAGAATACAGTCGGTCTCGTTACTCTCAAACTATTTAACTTTATTTCTCTTTCGTTCATATTTTCTATGTTGAATTCAAGTGTGTGATCTTGTTTTTACACTGTTTAGTACAATTTAGACGCTAATACTTGTTCAACTTAAAACATCAGCTTTTGGATCTTCACTCTCCAGCTTGAAGGGGGATTAGCTCTGTCCTCTGAATTCTGTCACTCATGTCTCGGGAAACAGCATGTAGCCTAAGACTGACATCTCAGTCTAAAGTGAGAAAAGGGATGTCAAAGTTTGCGCTCACTGGGATTTGTTTCTCTTTGTGTCACTCCTTCGATTTTCTTTTCTCACCTTTGACTTTTTACAATCTCCCTTGCTGTGCATCTCCCAGCATCTCCTTGATAGCAACACCCCCACCAACAGCTACCCATGTCTACGTCAAATATGCTAAATATCAGTGTTTTGTCCTTTTCTTACCCATGACAATGGTGACATGAAGATGGGTTTGTCACTGTTATGATAAACTAAAACAGAAAACAAAGCAAACTGTACCCTTCTGTAAAAGACTCTCGATTAACCGCCCAGTTGAGTAGCTTCATAATCGTGAGTTTTGTTTCAATACCTAACTGAAAGAAAAATCAGGAGCTAATGGGAACTTCATTGTTATCTGATCCATCTTCTTTGTGTTTCTAAGTCCCTAAATTACATTCTTGACAACACCTCTTCTGCACACGTAAGTGTCCATACTGTCAAACCAGATGTTTTGGGTTAAAACACAAGAAGATCCTGGGGTTGAATCCACTTGTCACTTGGGGCCTTTCTGTGTAGAGTATGCCTGTTCTCCCTGTCCAAGTGTGGTTTGTCTCTTGGTACTCTGACTCAGGCTACGTCCACACTAGCCCGGATAAATTTGAAAACTGCGTTTTTGTGTGAAAACTCTCCTTGTTCACACTGTCGTTTTTAGTTGTTTTCACAGAGTTGTGCGTCCACATTGAAACGGCCGAAAACGCTTATGTTCCAGTGCTGCGCATGTGTGAAGATTCGACCTGCCTCATTTCTGCCTGCCGCTTATTTACTTTCCGGCTCTTTGAAACGTTGCGGCAAAATGTTGAGGAAAAGCACCAAGTTTTTTAAATGGCCTAACAATGAGGTGGAGTTGTTGCTGCGAGTAACACAAAAGTACAAAGTTGCAAAAGCGAGTGAGAGAATTTGAAGAAAAGCTATCTGGAGCATGTACTGCCTGATTAATCTTTAACAGGGCTGTCAAAATTCAGAGCAAACAAAACAACTGCTGTATGATGCCCTCCACTATCTTAGTTTAATTGGTCACATGACTGCATCACATGACTAAAATGTGTCATCATTTTGAAAAAAGTCTCAGTTTTTGCTGTCCACACTGTGACGCGAAATCTGCATTTTCAAATCTCCTTGAGAGAAAACGCTGTCTCAGTGTGGACAGGAGGCCAAAACGGAGAGAAAACGATCCGTTTTCAAACGAAAACAGATTAGTGTGGACGTAGCCTTAGACTCCCAACCTCTCCAGGGTCTACCCCACCTTTCGCCCTGTGACAGCTAGTGAAAATGGCCAGATAAGTGAAAGAAAATGGCTGTATAAATGGTTGAATATTTACAGGTTTGGTTAAGGTGAAAAAATGTTATATGTCACTGGCAAACAACCAATGGTATCTATTCAAGGTCCTAAGAAACAGCCAGCAATAATGACAAAGGAAGTGCTTCTCAAGTAGTGCCCTCATTTCTCACAACCTTTAACCTCCCCTTTCCTCTTTGAGACACAAACACCCCATCTGACCCTCCATGACCACCATTCCTCTACTCCCACTTCCTGACAGTGAAAGGCAGGTTGTTCTGACACGCTACCCTGTATATCCAGTTTCATCTCATCCCATCCCACCCAGCATACCTTTCATTTCTGCCTTTTGACAGAGCTTTATTTCAAATACTAATAGGAATCCTGTTGCAGGAATCCTGCTGATTGATGTTTGCTGGCGGGGCTTGGGAAGCATGTATAAAGAGGCTCCAAGGTGAAGCACAGTGGCACGATCCTCATATCTTTTGTCCTGACCCCTTTGCTGCAAATCTAAAAATTCTTGAAGTTCTTATTTTGAAGTCAAGGGATTCACAGGAATATGTTTTAATTTACTGTTAAGCATTTTGCCCATTGTTTGAACCATCACAAAGCCTAATGCAAGTGCTGTACACAGTCAGCTATATCATGCTTTAAAGTAAGCCTACCAGCACTCAGCTTTTGCTAAACAGCTCAGATTGTTGCCGCTGTTATCTAAGACAAGAAATGTTGTAGGGTATAATGCTTAAAAGTCTTACCTAGACAAACGTAAACAATGCTGGTCTTAGGTAACTAGACACTAAGGTGTGGGTTAATGTGAGTCAGAATATGGTTATGGTTAGAAACAGAAGAAGAGTATTTTATGAGGCTTTCAGCCACTGAATGAGACAGCAATATCACTTTTGCTCTGAAGACAAATTTCCCTGAAAATATAGGGCCCATAAAGGCAGTCAACCCTCAGTGAATGTGTGGCAAAGCATGAAAACGTGGCATAAAAGGAAACCTAAAAGAAAGGAAGAAAAAAGCTTAGAAAAATTGGTTGATGTCTGGTTATGTGTGCCATGTGTCACTAAGATGAAGAAAGAGAGGGGGAGGTTTGCACCACATGTGCATATATATTACATATATTAGAGTTTTACAGGTCTCAGTGGCAGCGGTTCACCTTCAGCTGACAGACAATTAAATAGCTGGCTGCTGTTATGGAAAATAATAGAAGTTTTTTTTTTCTTACATCAATTTACACTTTGATTCATCTTTTTTGCTATGTTTTATGAAGCATGGCCACTTAAAACAAATTCTTTCAAGTACAATGTGTCTGCTGCCAAGACTTCCTTTCTTCATTGTGAAAAATGCAATTTTGTGGATACACTTGGTAACGGAGCCATGCTCCATAGATTTTTAATAACATTGATGCCTCAGCCATATAGAAGGGCCATTCCCATGTAATACTGCAGGTGTTCTCTTTCACCTAATCACCACAAAGTACAAATGTGAAGCCACCCATGATAAAGTGACCCTTCACAGTCGCGCCCTTTTTAAGAAACTGCTGTCCCACAGGTGCATCTGAGGACTAAAGCTAGTTTCACATCATGTAGACTTAAATAGTTCTATGAAAGCGTGTAGTATGTATTGCGATAGGTCATTTTTTATATTTAATCCACCACTAAATATGATATTTTCCTAAACGTACTGACTCGCTTTCCTCATGACCAAATCCTCCTTTTTGTGCTTGAAGATTTTTTGTTTATGTAGTTTCTTAAGTGACTTGAGGTCAGCAAGACGCCACACAGATAGTTGGAAGTGCTTCACAAAGCGAAAAGACAGTTTAAGGCACTGTCTGTCTGATAGCTGAAGTTCTTGTCTGAGATGTCCCCTAAGCTTTTCAAACAAAAATAAACAGATAGGAAACTTTCACATCCTGAATTCTCACAAATCTACGCTGAAATCTTTTGCTAAAAACATATATATAGATGCCACTTTCTAAATATGTTTATGAAGTTTGCACTGACACCTATCTGACCCTGAAAGTCTTTACAATGGGTGTGTTTGGTGGGTCAATGGATTAGTGAGCTCTAAAGCAGGGGAAGGTGCATGGTGGCGACGTGAATGTGAAGCTCAAAAATTCTGTCGAAGCAGGCCGGTGTTGAGTTTCTCATCGGCCGTGCTAGCTCGTGTAAGCCTCTCGCGTTCCAGTTCAAGGGTCAGAGTTCATGCAACAGGCTTGGGGCCTCTGAAATGTGCTCGTTGGAGAGAAGTGAACACAAGGTGCATGAAAAGGTCACAGAGAATATAGATGGCAATAATTTATCTTTTCAGATGTATTTATTTTTTTCTTGGTAGTTGATTTGGATCATTACTTGACAGAAAATGAATCACAAGGGTTTGATGGGTTATCACCAAAACAGGAAATGTTTCGCACACACATGCACACACATATGCATAATGAGTCTCAATTTTTCAATCTAAAAGTGAGGATTAAATCATGCTTCATCATTAAAAGTAGATGTAACTTCTAAATGTTCCCAATTTGTTCTTTCTTGGAAATTTTCAAGAAAGAATGAATACCAAACTATACAAGATAAAAACCATGGCTGTCCTGATACCAGCCATTTGGATGACTTAAGGGCAATGTCATATGGGTATGTAACCTCTTGTGAAGAGGTTAACAAGGCATTATGGTCATTACTGCTGAAGAAGGAGCAGTAGTCCCCCTTCTTGAAATCTACCTTTAAATTATAGAGCTGATGCATATCATTTTTCAGGGCTACGCTAAGTACTACCTTTAGGCAAGCTAATCTTTTGTGCTGGGAGATTGAATGTGGGCTTAAGATTTCAGTTATGTTCACTCTGAGATAAGGAGACACATTTTCCTTTAATGTGATGAATTCGCGAATCAAAAGTGTTCACTGCAGACAATGGTAGTGACTGCAGAAAAACAAAAAAGAAATAAGTTACAGTCCATACATATTTGGGAAGTTATCCCTTAAAAAACATTAATTTTTAATATTTTTGACTTTTAGTCATATTAAGGCACATGCAGTGGTTGACAGAGTGAGCTGGTACATAGCTAAAGTGTATTTGAGGTGACAATGTCAATGAAGAATAGGAATAAACAGAAAGACTGCCAAAGCTGTCTTCAGCAGTTACTGCTTATAATGACTATGAAAACCACATGAAATTAAAGGACAAGAGGAAAAAGATGCCACTGCTTCAATTGAGACTTAAAGAAGAATAATTATAATATATTATAATTTTATAATCCATAAACTTTGTTACCATTTACGAGTCTTTTGCCTTCCATAAGCTGGAAGAGTGTTAAGAAAAGTACTTCTTGGCATACACTTTGTACATGTGCTGTAAATAAAAACTGCTTGGTATTTTAACTGTCAGGAGTCGTGGTGTGGAGCGAAGGAAAAGAGGACTCAGACGCAGGACTCATTGATGGGTGACAAACTGAAGGCCGTGTTTATTATAGAGAGTGGACGAACAGAAAATGAAATGGAGGGCTGGCTGGCTGAATGACTGACTGGCACAGGAATGACGTCAAGACAACATCAATGACACGACACCGAACTGAGGTAAACTGAGGACTTAAATACGCAGACTGATGAGGAGGATAATGAGAGACCGTTGAGTACACAGCTGAACATAATCTGGCTAACGACACAAGAGACGAACTGACACAGAAAAACAGGAAGTGAGAACAACATTGAAGTGGCATAATAAACTAAATGTGACAAAACTGAAAACACTGGGTCAACGACCCAGGAACCCTGACAGTAACGTGGCATTTTTTAAGGTTTGAAAAGTGCTTAAGTTGTGGATAAAGTGCTTGAAACTGCTCTTCAGCACATAAAAAGACGACAACTCTGGTTCTAAATCTGCGTGTGATAGTTTGATCGGCCCATCGTTTTGACGTGCGGATGGAAAAATTAGTCAGGCTGTTATCACGAATGAAATGCCATTTGTAGAGCGCTCGTCTGGTCTTACTAACCACTCAAAGTGATTTACACAACAATGCACATGTGTGGCCTATTCCTACGCAGCAAATACACATATGGGCAAATAGTGCACTGATTAACTAAACATACAATTCTTTGGACTGTGGGAGGAAACTGGAGGCCCCAGAGGAAACCCTTGCAGACGCAGCGAAAATATGTTAATTCTTGCTGCAATGTGACAGTGCTAAGCACTCTTAAAAGTGAACTTAAAAGTGACAAGTACAAATCACGTTTACAAAAGACTAAATCCCAAATTGGCTAGATCATTTTTCAGTTGTTTTTTAGCACAGTGACATCTGATGTGATAACATTTCACGTGATGAAAAAGCAGGAATATCAGTTTGAAGTATATAGATACAGTATATGAAATCACCACTGCAGTACAGTTGTGAAAAATCATGAAAATGGCTTAAATATACTTGAATTTTGCACTCTATGTTAATCAACTGTTTAAATGCAACTTTTCCTACAAATCTTTCATTAACATTGGCATGTAAGAGTCACTGTCTTCTCACCCCTCCCGATATTTTAACAGCAGCTGAGATGGGGTCTTCTCCTGTGTAAGTACAAATTTGCATTTTAACAAGTCCTTTAATCTTTTATGTTCTCTTTTATGTTCTCTCTTCTTTTTCATCTTTTAAAAGTCTTTCAAAGACTCTGGAATTCATTATTTTCATTTGCGTTAAATGAGTTTGATCTTTCCACTTATCTAAGAATAATGCCACTTGGCGTCATCATTTACAGTATTTGCTGCAATCATCCCTACATGCTGTAAATGAAAACAGTATGTCGGAGGATATAAAGAGTTTTCTAAACCAGAAACTTGAAGATGGTTTGAAGTCAGAATATTTCTATGTAAAATGATCAAAATGCTGCGTAAACGTATTAAGACTTTGCAGAACTGGGAGTCTGGTTTGTATTTAGCAAAGATTGTCCTAGAGCTTTCCCCTCATTTGCTTAGAGTGTATGGGGCTCTTCCTCCTTCCGCAGTCTCCATCCATCCCCTTTCATTCACAACACCCCCGGCTCCTATCAACAAACCCCCCTGAGCAAAGGGGAATGGGTCATATAAAGGAAACTGGGAGTCTTTTTATATCCGTTTACTGTTAGTGTTAGCAGTCATTTATGACTCCACTGGCTCCAGTGACGCGGGATACAGGGCAAAGGGAGAGCAAGCCGTCTCCTCCAAAGCTATTCAGCGTCTCGTAACCTTGAAGCCTTTTCCTTTTTACTGCCATTAAACGATGTCTGGGAGTAAACCCCCCGTGTGGGCCTTGGCAGTAATGAGGCTCCTTCTCCACGACTTCAAATGATCCAGGGTGTCAGAGTGAGCTTTTTTGGAAAAAGTTCTAACGTACTTCCTGGCTGGTTCATTTAGCTGATGGCGAAGCTTTGTGTTGACTGTGCTGGTAATTATGTCACTGGAGAATTTGTGAAGTTGCTTAATTCTGAATGCAGATGCTTAAAAAAAAATACACGTAAGACTGTGTGTTTTCCTGAGTATAGAAAAATTCCATCTCAATATTATGGTAACACACAGAAATGACAATATCCATATTTTACTGATGATACTGTATTTTTAAGCTTTTATCCAGGGTAGTATTATTATCTACTAGAGCAGCTAAAAACAGGAATGATACCTTGCAAATAAAAAGGATAAATAATGATCTCTCTATTACTGATTTTTAATTAAATTATCCAGTAATATCTGGGTGATTTGTGGTTATATGTCCCCACTTTGTTGCTGGTCATATGTTCTCACTTTAATTCATCCTTTATTGTGTGTATGTCTGGTTTGGTCTAATAAAGTAACCAAAAATACCAGATCACAGTCTAAGAACAACTATGATGTTAAAATGTGCCTATGAAGTAGGTGGACATAATAACAGTCAGTGTTTACAGCTCAGCTTCTTTTAAACTGTGAGACATTCATGAAGCTTGACATGTTCAAAGATGCATTGCAGTGATTCACCAGTGATCCAATCTACATGTACCTCAGTTAACTATGTTCTTGACGTTCACCTGACAGATCCTGGATAAAACTCTTGCTTGAGATCATTTATTTCTTGGCATACAGTCATTAATAGTAGTAGTTAATGTAGTTAATGAATGTGCAGAGGGAATGTTTATGCAGATCGTAGGTAGGATGGCACTCTGAGACAAAGTTAGAGTAGACCTGCTTGTTTTCTGGGGCATTTGTATGTCTTATTCAGTCCTTGACTGATTATTTGTGCTGTAGCCCCCATTACCTATCGTCTTTGAAAGACTGAAAATTCAGCTTAACTTTGTTCATTGAGTCTTACTTGGTTTCCAAGTTCTATTCATACAGAAGGTTAATTTTAGTTTTTGGTTATTAGAAGCAGGTAACTTATTTTTTTACGTGGGAATCATAGAAATATTCTAATCTGTGTTCCCTGTTGTCGTGTGTTTAACCAGGACATCTGGCCAATAGTGAAAGCTGCCCTCCCTGCTTAAAAGAAATTTTTATTTCTTTATTTTAAAAAAAAAAACTATTAAGACATATTCAAATTTTGTTTAACATACAACTGTATTCTGACCACATGTGTAAACACAACCATCAAAATAACTTCCTAAGGTAAAATCAAAATGGGGATTAAAGGTGATTTAAGCGACCTGGAACGTGGCATGGTTGTTGATGCCAGGCAAGCTGATTGAGTACTGCAGAAACTGCTGATCTACTCAGAAAACCCAAGTTCTCTGGGCGAAAATAGACTGTTGTTGACAGAGTTCAGAGGAGAATGGCCAGACTGCTTCAAGCTGATAGGAGGGCAACACTAACTCATACGACCACTTGTTACAACCAAGCTAAACAGAAAGGTATCTCTCCAGATACAGCTTAAAAATCTGCAGCAAATCTGTGATACTATCATGTCAATATGGACCAAAATCTCTGATGAATGTTTCCAGCACTGTGTTGGACATATGCCATTAAGGCAGCTTTGAAGACCAAAGGGCATATAACATAATATTAGCAACATATACCTAAAAAAAGTGGATGGCGAGTGTAATTGCCACAAAAATCCCCTGACTGGTAATCTGCTCCAGCACTGACTTTTAAATCTATACTTCTTTGTGAGGTTTTCATTCTTCACCACCACCCTCTCATCCTTTTTCCACTGTCAGTGTGGGCTTAGATGGATGTGCAACTCCTTATACTGCCCTCTCCACATCACCACAACCATTTCTCATAGCTAAATAACGTTTAGACCCTGACACTTCTCCTCTTTTATGTCTAGGAAGCTTTACACCATTACCTCTTAAGTCAAAGGGAAAGGCCGGGGAAAAGGGAGACATCCATTAAACAGATGAGCAACAGAGGATCAAATGTATTTTTACAAGAACACATCTTATCCCTCTTCTAAGAATCAATAAATACAGCCGAGGCATACAAGAAGCAAAAGTGGAAACCAAAATCAAAACTACAACATTCACTTTGAGGAAGAAACACTCATTAAAGGCTGTGTACTTTAGAGGACCTATAAATTCAAAATCTTGTCTCAGAAAGTGACGTTAAATTAAAGAATTAGACAGCTTGAGTGCACTCTGAATGCTTAATCCCTAAAGCTAAATTTCCATCTCTTGATTTTTTTTGAAATCTTGATCACTCTAACTCAAACTTTTCCATCATGCATCTTTTTAATGGTCTCTAATTCAGCTTTTGTGGTCATTGCTTCCCTGCACTCTGGCAGGCATGAGTGTAAAATGCATTACTTTATGTAAACACACCTCTGAGTAAAAATAATTCTGACCATGACCAAATATATCAAAATATAATGAACAGTTTTTGCAATAGCAGAAATTCTGTTGCAGATGTTACATTTTAACCTTTGCTTCTTCTTTTTTTTTAAATTCCTGGCAGGACTCGCCGTTTTCAACATGAGTGCAGAGCACAGACAATCTGAGCAAGCTGTACTGAGTTCCTGTGTGCTGACTTGCCCAGCTGCTGCGCACAACTACCTTAAAACTGTACTATCACAGGAGTAATGTTTAACCACTGTGTGGCAATTTTGCACTAACAACGAGGTCAGATACAAAGTTGTTCATTAAAAGAACCAAATTGATTATTTCCTTCCTGTTGTTTACTTGTCACACAGGGCTTTCGGGTTTACTTCCGAACCTGAGCTAGCACAATGACCTTATCTTGCAAGGGAGCTGATTGTGTAACCATTGCCCTCCAGTTATCGCTGTACCATGGCCAAAGTTAATAGCCGCTTCCCTTTTTTCCCCCTGGAATCGACACTAGCTGCAGGCCATTTGTCAGGCAGTATTTAAACCAGCAGTCTGTTTATGAAATTAGATACTGATTCAAATGAATAGGTATACCTCTGAGAAAGCAATGGCAGAAGTAACTCTGAATTGCTTGTTTGGACATGATTGCACACTGAGCATGCTAGATGTTAGTGTTAATTCCATAAAAAGGAAACTCGTGGAAATTCTGCAGTAAACACAGTTTAAATGATCCACAAACTGTGAACTGCAGCAGTATATAAGACATTTACTGTACTATATATTTCCTATGTATGATGCCCATGTATAAGTGGAGAGAGCTGTATTGTGTAGTTCACCATCCATATTCTTTGTAGTGCAAACAACCACACCTTTTTGTGCAGGTCATTTAGTGTTAATCATACCTGGAGCATACTCACAAATAACTTCTTTCTGCTCCAGTGATTTGTGTGCGGTTTTCTCCATGTGTGTGTGCGTGCGTGCGTGTGTGTGTGTGTGTGTGTGGGTTGGGGAGGGGGGAGGAACGACACGGTCCTGTCCTACGTTTGTACAACAGACTAAATTCTTGTTTGTCGTCTATAACACATCTTCAGAGTGCCTTCAGGAGAGGTGAAATCATCCCTAGGAGGTATTTTGTAATATTTCATAAGTCCAGGGATAATAAATATCTGTCACATTGTTAGGTTTCACAGACGCCTGTGTGAGTGTGTGTGCACCTGACATTTAATCCTGCAAAAAACAGGGTGCAAATATGTAAGAACAAGGCTAGAAAAGGAGAGCTATGAAAAGGTAAGTGCTAACATAGTGAAATATTCACAATGAATCCAAACCAAATTTTAGATGTATTAAAATGTGACAAACGTAGACCTGATGCAAACAGAAACAAATGAGTCCAGGGCAGCATTAATTTATACAATTAATGAAAAGAAATTTGCAAAATACACAACTCAATGTCCTTGTGCACATCTGGACTGTGAGTGCATTACATAACCTTAAAGGGAAGCTTGGCCAAGTTGTTTTTTTCCCATGTTTTGTGGACAGAGGCCAAAAACTTTGCAATTAAATCATGTATATGATAAACTGACCCTGCATTATTACAAATGTATTTACACTTAAACACATGATAGGTTTTGTTACATCTAAACATGCATTTAAAAACGGTTTGCTTAATAAGGTTTTTGAAATCCCTGATCACTTTTTTCTCAGCTTGGTTGCTGAATTATAGAACTGATCCCTTGTTATGATGTCTTTGCAGTTTGCCAGATTACTCCAAACTGACTAAGCAAGCTATGACTTAGTGAAGTTGGAACACCAACCATATTCATATGTATTTTATTTGGCAATGTCTTCCTTATATCTAAGAATTAAATCAAGTGCAAGTGTTTGTACTACTCACATATCCAGAGTGTGCTGTTGTGGTTAGTTCATGACTCATCGGAATTTATTTGACCGTGGGATGATAAAAAGAAACACTTTAAAGGTTTTGTAAAATAAAAAATGTTTTAAAAAAGGAGAAAAAAAACACTTCACACAAACTTTCAAACAGTCATTTCCAAGAGTTTTGGTGAGCAACAACAGTGTCAAGCAGTGCTGAGTCAACCTCCTTGGCAACATACACGAGACCCAAAAATGAGCATGTGTAAAAGGATTTGGGTGTTTACATGACTGTTCTTTCACTCATGAGAAATCCGGACCGTAAGTTCCATGACATGCAAATGTTTTATATATGACTCAGAGAATATGCTGAGCTGGTTCATTTGACCATCACAGCTGTATTCTTAACAAAGAGTTCTCCTAGCCATTTCCCATGATTTTCTGTTTTTGTTTAATGTTTTGGGTTTTTTTTAATCAGAATATTTTGTTAATCCCAGAAGGGGGTTTCTTTTCCTGCTGTTGTTTGTGTTCCAGATGCTCTCTTAAAATGTGAATATGAAGGAAAGAAACTCTAAATAAAAAATGTCAAGCAAAGCTGACATTCCAGGTAAATAATATTATTTGAAGTATAGACATGATATTACAAGTGAAAATATTCCACGTGTCATAACGAAAAGTCATAAAATCCGATGGCCATAGGAATGATCTCCTGTGGAGTTCTGTGGTGTGAGTGGTTTTGTAATATTCGTGATGATTTCCAGGATACTATGTGTTATATGTTACATGTATTTCAGAGGCACTTTAACCCTTTAGATTACTCTTCTTACAAATCATTTGAAAAGTTGTAGGCTTGTGCTGTCACTTTTAAAGAGCTGTAAATGTCATAGACATGATGCATATGCCATCTGCAGTATATAGAAGATCAGTGATCATGGCCACGTTATTGATAGGAGATTTGTTTATGTGCCAAATGCTGACTAATCCCGAGTGTAATGCATTCACTACAAATGAGCACCTCATTAATATTTGTCACATGTGTCTCAAAGAAACTGTGTCAGCACATCTTGAGTGCAAATGCATGGCAGCTTGTAAATCTCATGCCTTTAGAGACTAATAATAACAAATTTATCTCTGGCGATTGCTTTTCATGGCCCTGTGTGATGTAAACCACACCAAAAGCTGTCATTAATGGCATTTTCTTTTTTTTCATGGCAGAGCCAAAGTGGGGAACTTGAAAGCGCCTCATTATTCAATATTTACACATGGCGCTTTGTATTGCACTCCACAGAAGCTTTCCATTTAAGCTTGAAATTCATCTGAAAGTTAGCCCGTGCCTCTCATCTTGTGGGAACCGCCGTAATAATGAATCTTGCGCTATTGGTAACCGCTTTTTGTAGTGACTGGTAGTTTCTTTTGAAATTCTGGGCGGGATGAAGCCCTCTTAGTGATTAACACATTTCAAAGTCTGCATACCAAATCTACAAATAGATTTCTGGTTTCAAAAGAAATTCTGGAGAATTCAGACAATTCATTGCAGAATAGGACCTCCAGGGGCATGAACAATGTGGAATAAGTCATCGCATTAACCTAAAATGTGACTGACACCAGCATCAGGGCTCGAGGGAAGGCAATGTCCACACTTTGATCTCAAAAATGACTGCATTCATTTCTGCTTCTTAAACGGATGATGCCTATTTAGCTTAATTAAATAGAGACTGATGTCAAATACTGCATGGCACTGGTGCCCTGATGCAATAGTCTCTTTCAAATGATAGTTTTGGTGCCTATTCAAACTCAAAGCTCCCAAGCATGACATAAACTGTGGTGTCCTGGTTGACAGCCTTGCAAGTTATGCCATGGCTGTGCTAATATTACCTCATTGCTTCAATGAATCAATGCACCAGAACCAAATGACACATTTTCAGTATCTCTGGAATAATAACAGCTTTGATATTTAACATTATGAAAAAACATTATAACAACCCGATTAATTCCAAATTAATTGAACACAATAATCATGTTAAATAGCAAAGACTATCTGCTAAACATGTTCAGTTCTCCATTATTATGCACATTTGGATTTTCTGCCCTTTGTGCATTTGAACACACATAGAAAAGTCAAAGGTCATACCCTAAGTAACATGTACAAAACATTAAATCAATTTACAAAATACTGTAGCACTCACAAAACTTAGTACGTGTGTTCCTGTCTATAAACCTGTTTTTCTGCCTGACCTGTCCCAAATGATAAAAAATAATGAGTCCTTCCAATCCTGTAAATGTGCTCAAAATATTTTGCATGCTGAGAGCACATCCTGTGAAAAAGAATATTATGTCTGGTGCTAAATTTTCATTAGCACAATAGTAACGGGCAGCACAGCACCAATATAATAACACAGTAAGGGGGGATATAAACCTGTCACACCACCTAAAATGGATGGGCCCAGGCCAGAGGGGGCTAAACCGAACCTAAATCAATTTGAGTGAGGACACTAGAGGAGTGGAGGAAAGCTTGCAGGGGGTTGTACAAGTGTATACCCTCGGACTTGGGTAAGGAGTGTTGATGTCTGTTGAAGTTCCCGATGCGAGGGTGTCAGTGAGGCCCGAGAAAGGCTCCAGGCTCAATCTCTCTCCCTCCCGCCCCTTTACAGATCCTCTTCTGGCTCCAGTCGGACTCTGGCTCTGATTAATAGCCACCGGAGGTGTCCAGAGATGGCTGATAAGGGACCCCTATCCTCCCTCCTCCTCTGGAACAGAAGGGCTCGTAACAAGCTAGCTCCCTCTCTTTCCTTTCCTTGGGCACTCAGGGAAGCCAATTAACCAAGTCTTAAAACTCAGGAGCGGTGACAACCAGTCTGGGCCTCTGGCAGAGGGCCACAGTGTGACAGTGGTGTTCACTCAGGGGACACTGCATCCAAAGCATTGGGTCAAAGGGTAGTATGTCTCTCTCAGGGACACAGCACTGCATTTCTAAGCTAATTAGTTAATCAATTTGTTTACACGATAAGCAATCCTCATTAATGCAGCCAAAGCATAATCATTTCCCAAACAATTTAACAACCGCAACTAACCCCTCCAACCCCCCACCCCCACCTTGCAGAGATTCTTTTCCCAGGCCCATCGAGAGAACAGAAACAAGAAAAAAGGGAATTGCTAAAAGGGGGGTGGTGGGGGGGTCCTCTGTTCCAGACAAGAACACAAGCTTATCCCAGCAGCCCGTTTCTCTATTTTTTAACTTGATGGCCAACCTTACAGGTGATCAAAGGACTGGACCCTAGGAAGGGGCTTAGGGCACAGCAGTGCAGTGAAAGGGATTGCTTCCCAGTGATTTGTAAGTAGGAAAAGACTTTTGACATGAAAGACAGCTTAAACAGCAGAGGAATAATAATAAACCAGCTGTAAAATGCTTCTTGTTGCAGCTGAATTGATGCAGAGGGTGGCTCCCACAACTATTTTTCTTTTGCTTTTTTTTGTGGGTGTCTGGCATTTCCTACCGAGCTATTTCTACAGTCACATGCACACAACAAAAGGCTACATCTGAAGGGGTGGGGTGCCTGGGGTCTTAGGGGTAAAAAGATGCTTTGTGCTGGGGATATTGTGAAATCAGACGAGTCACATTTCTTTTCGCTCAGGCTATGTTTGAATTTCGGCTGTAGTCTTTGCCCTTACTTTAGTGCACTTTGTTGAAAGATTAGTCCGAAAATTTACTTTTAATGTATCAGTTGATTGTAAGTGAAAGAGAGCCTCTTTAAATGTAACAGATGTTGCCCACATGTGCACACTCTTTTATCACGCTTGAAAATATCAAGGGTTGTTGCTATTTAGCTCCGTCCCCTGTGTCATCATTACTTCACGTCTTCATAAATGGAATAGTCTAAACACTACCGATATATGGTCATAGAAAATATCTCATACCAACTGGTTGTACAGTAGTGGAGGGCTGTCTGATATCTACAGCTTGGCCCAAACTGGATCATCTAACACCACAGTGAGAGTGAGCAGAGCAACACTCCCACAACAGGATGGTTGAAAAATCAAGGTGTTGTAGAGACTCCAAAATCCAGACCTGACCTTGATTCAATTCTGTGGTGGGATCTTAAGACGCCTGTACAAAAACACAATCTACACAGATGTCTTAATGAAAAATAGAGTCTGTTTGTTTTCTTAGAAAGAGCAGGATTAAGCCTATAGGTTGCTACTAACTTTGAGAACTTTGTGAGTCACTTTCGTTTGTTTCTGAAGATTAGTCAGAAAGATAAAAAAATTTATCTCTACCTTTATGCCACATGAATGCTTTAGGAAGTCAAAACATCATACACTGTTTGCATTGTTGGCTTTAAAAAAGAACGGCTGAAATCAAATAGCTCTGATATCTGGTGGAACAGAGCTGGAAGGACTTTACCTCCTCTGTGACAGGCCCTGAAAAGTTCCTGTTAGTCCTGGAAAGCCTCACAGCAGACTGCAGTGGCACATGTGACATGTTAGTGTATTTCATGACAGAGATTTAGGCTGATGCCTTAGCCACTGGCTATGTTCAAAAGCAATGCAGGACAGCAAGGAGTGAAAAAAAGAAAGGAGCAAGGATAAACTTCCTGTGGGAGGAATGTAGCTGCTACCCATCACAGTCGGAATCTGTGGGGTCACATACCAGGAGAATGGTAAATATTTAACATTTAATTTCCTTGCTGTAAGGTAGACTGGACACAGAGCACAGCCAAAGGTCCATATTACAGAAGGCCTGAAACACGTAGGTGAAGCTCATGGGGGAAAAGTGGTATAAATTGAAGAGAGGTTGTTAAAATATTTAGGCAACATTCCCAGCTTCTCTCAACTATAAGCCTACAGTGTCAATATTGATCTTATTTTTAATAATACATGTTGAGAAAAGGCTCTCTGCTATGTAAAGGGATATTGTTTTTTAATATAGCGAATGTAAATACTGAAAAACTGTGGTAATTTTTAGTGCTGAAGTTCCCATTTAACAGCCTTCCCAACATACTTTGCACTGATTTTATTGCTCAACCTTAAAATTAATCTTACTGTAAAGTGAATTTTAAAATTAACAGAGCGAAAAGAAAAACAAACTGGGCTCTTATCCAGCCTTTCCAAGTACTAGGATTCCAAGATGGCTCCCATGCATATGTTCTCTCCAGCTTTACTACCCGCCTTGCCTTACTTTATGAAGAGCCTATTGTGCTCTAACCTAGTTTCCTAACAGATGATTCATAGTGTGTCAGGGCTACATCTGAAGTGTACACAGCAGAGAGAGACGGTCAAATGACAGACTTGTCCGTATCCTCGTTGAGACAAAAGGAAAGCTAAGAACCCTGGCCTGAAGGCAGAGAAGAGTGAGATCAGTTTTTTTCCCTAGTCATCTGGCAGGAATTCTTTTAATATCAGGTGCTGCAATGATATCAATATCAGCAAGGCAGGCTTCAAAGCTTGCATTTAGCTTTGTTTATACTCACTTTAACCCATTCCGCTGAGGAATGTGTATGTTTAGTCTGCGCATTTTTGGAAAGGATCTTCCTGTATGTTGTCAAAGACTTAAAGTTTTTATGGGAAGTACAATAAGCACAGTGACAGAAGTTGAACTGGGGAGATTAAAAAAAACAGCTTTTTCTAGAATTTTTGCTCTTCCTCAGTATCAGCAATTACTTACAGCTATCTACTGCCAGAAGTGCAAAGTCAGGAAAGCCCCTTACAGAGATGGACACATTGCTGGTGTTTCAGTGATTCACAAAGATGGCACAACAATATTCCCAAAACAGTCCACAAAATTGAGGATTAGGATAGGCCTCAGTTACACAGGCCTACAGACTGCTCAGCAACCAATCCAATTCATTTTTATTTATACAGCACCAAATCACAACAATACTTCCCTCAAGGCGCTTTATAATGTAAGGTAAAGTCCCTACAATAATAAAAAGAAAACAGAGAAAACCCAACAATCATATGACCCCCTATGAGCAAGCACTTTGGCGATAGTGGGAAGGAAAAAATCCCTTTTAACAGGAAGAAAACCTCCAGCAAAACCAGGGTCAGTAAAGGGGGAGCCATCTGCCATGACCGGTTGGGGTGAGAGGAGAAAGACAGGATCTCCCAGCAGCCTACACCTATTGCAGCATCCAGGTGGATCAGGTGACAGGAAAGTTTTTTCATCTTAAAATTGGAGAGGGTGTCTGTTTCCCGAATCCAACTTGCAAAGAGGTGGCAAAGTTTTATTCATTTACTGAGTCAGTTCCGACAAATGTTTATTTTACTAAAATGTTTGGGAGTTATCCTGCAACATAACACCATACTGGAACAGACCAGAAAGGATGTTCCGCTCTGGACCCAGTGTGCTGCCAGTGAGCAAACTGAACAGTCATGGAAGTGAGAGGAAGAAGGAATGACTGTGTCTGGACTCTCTCACAGATATCCCTCCTGACTGTTTAGTTGACTCACTGGATGATGCAGGCTACAACATAGTTTTGTTTTACTTCCAGGAAGTGGAGCACTGGGGTTGCCTTGAAATTACTAAGAGAACCATCATCGTACTCCTGTCATGGAAATGGTGAAAACACACGCTGACTCCTCACAGCCGTCTGCATCGTGCACCAAAAACGTGAAACATCTGGACCTTATTTAGAAAATGTAGTCGGTTACTTTGGCACAGTGACTTTCTATAAATATTTAGCTGTTATGAGCATTCGGGGAAAAAAAACTTTTTAATAGAGTAGGGATTCTGAATGTGCCAACATTGCAGGTGCTTGGGAGCAATTTCCAAAGCGTAGTAGTAGCCAATAGGCCGTAGGAGGGCTCCAAATTTAACTAAAAGCACTGAAACATTCCAAGATAAATATCTTAATTGACAAGACTTTAATCATGAAAACAAAATGCCCTCTAGCTATTGGAAAATAGTAGTAGATTTCAATTTCTTCAGTTCTGATGGGAACAATGGAATTGTGAGTGAGCGCTCCCTCCTAGAGCGAGTGTAAAGTTTCTTGAATGCATTTTGTTTTAGTTTCCCTCCTTTTAGCGCATAATGAGACACAGTCTGTTCTGCATCTTGTCCATCCAGCTCCACACGCCAAACTGTGTCAAGTTTGTGAAAAAGGCACAAGAGGTCTGTGAAGAATAAAAAAGCTGCAGGACTATTTTGTTTTCATTTATTTATTTAAACCACATAGCCATGCGTGCAGTACTACTTTTGTTTTATTTGTATTCACCATCATTACTTCTATATACATATTTTATTCCATTTCATTAACTCAGTTTTCCCACCTTTTTACGCTTTCTTTTCGCAAAGGTTATTGTACTAACATTCAGACTGTATTCAACCTTATATTCTGAATTATTATTTTTGTTTAGTTTCTCATCTAATCAGTTATATTACAATTATTTTCCCTTTAAATCCCTTTTAGCCACATTTGTGTTACATATGTATAAATGAAAGCAACTTAATGACTTAGCATTGCTCCCGGGATGGCAACTTGGGATGTTTCCTGCACACATTTGTGGTATCCCAATGTTATCAGCTTGTCTATCATCACATTAAATCACTTGAAAGTCTGGAAAGTCACTGACAAATAAAGTACCCTGTGAAGCACTGTTAGCATGCTGAAATTAGCTGTTAGTTCAAAGCAGCACCGTACGGAGAGCTAATTACAACCTCATAGAGTTGCTAGCCTCACTGTAGGCTTAAGCAGAATTCACAGTATTATATTTGTGCATGTATGGGTACGTCTTGGCTTTTTTGTTTTATTTGGGATGTTTTGGCTGAATGACTGAAAACTTGTTCAAATGTTTAACACTGAGGTCTTTTTCAATATATTCAAAGCAAAAAAATACAAGAGGCAAAGAAAGAAGAACTGGGAAGTTTCAGACAGATGCAGCCTCAAACTCATTTATGAAAAACAATTTGTGCTGAACTGGGATTGGTCACCCACACTTGTGCAATTGTACATCAGAGGCATCCTGTTTATGTGACCATGGTTGCTCTGTGGGGATTGGATCAGGCTGCATCTCAGTGCTGCAGCCTAACAGCTGGGAATGGCCTCTCAGTCTGACAAGACATGCCGTTCCTATGACAAATACCCGTAGAGCAACAGTAACATGTGTCTCCCACTCCTGCAAGTCAAACCCCCATCATCCCATCTTAGACACCCCCCTCCAACACACACACAAAGCTACACAGCGCAGTGTACTTAATGAATAGCACGCTTGGGGCTGCAGGGGTTTTTGCCGGAACAGCGAGAGAGAAAAAAAATAGCCCCCAGTGACCTCCGAGGGCCATCTGAGATAATAAATCCATGACCCGGAGTTCCGGAGTGCTTTGGGCAAGGTTGGGGTGGCAAATTTCCCACTTCCACAATATCATATGTTAACGGTAATTCCTTTTAACCAATGTGTAATGGCACAGGAATGTCTTCTCCCCAGCCTCATCTAGGCCTGGTGGAATCTGTTGAAAATGTGTGACAGCTGTGAAAGTTGGCTAGCTCCAGCCTGTGAATGTATAAGATTTGGATGCGATTCAGGACCGAAGGGTGCAGGGTGAGGTGCGCTGAGGGAAGGAGGTAAGTGACGGTGGAGAGACTTGTGTTGTTATGGTGAAGTTCACTTGCCTGCCTACCGTCTCTCTGTGTTTTGCTCCTCCTTTTCTTTGACTTTTCTTTGCTCCAGTGTAACATTGTTCTTTTTTTTCATCCATGACTTTGAAGAGAACCAACTAAAAAGGGAGACAGAGTGGATAGATGCCACGGCAATATTTAATAAAGCAGGATGTCATCACTTTAATCTAAATATACTGTGTTGCCAAACAACACAATTCTATGTATCTGTTCTTGCTTTTGCAACAACAGCTATATAGGGGTCAGATAAAAATTGAGGGGCAGATGGCAGTGAAGTGGTGACTGGGGCCACTGCACCAGCCCCGCCCACTACCCTCTGGGTAATGCACCTGCCTCCCAAGGCCCTGTGTGTGTGGTGATATGTTGTGAACTGTAATGACTAGGGTGTTATTATAAAGGAGGGTCGGGGCACGAAGTACAGCCAACAAAGCCACATGAATGGCCTTAGGCACTGTGACCTATGCAACAAATGTTGCAGACAGCGTTGTCTGTGTCAAGCTTTGACAAGCGTAACCACACCTGAGACTGCTTTCAGCCTGCTACCACTGCCATTGGTTTGTGTGTTTGTTGCTCCTCAGCATGTTGCAGGAGTGCTGTCACATGTTGTCACTCTCATCCAACCCAGATGTACTTTGGCACCATAAGTTGGCACCAAATATTTTACTGTGAATGGGCACTCAGTAGGATGGTCAGTATCCTAAAAAGTATCAAGTATTAAAAAGTATCAGGTTAAAGGTCCCTTTTATAGCTGAAATATATTTCCTGTTGGTTTAAGTGGGGTAATTTAAATAAAGAGGGGATATAAAATGTATTCATTACACTTTTATACATATACTCCACTATGCCAATTGTTCATTTTGCTATTGGATAACACTTCAATCAAAGGTTTCAAATACAGTTTGTCAAATTTTTGGGTGGATGTGTAAAATGTGTTACTGAATCTGCATGTGTATATAAAGCCTAGTGGATTAAGAAGGCAGTGCACACAATAGATCAACTGCCATAGGTACAGAGTTTAGCTACCTAACAGGGTGTCTTTGAAAAAAGCATTACCTTAGTTTTCAGTTGCTTTCTAGAAGACCACAAAACACATAACTTCCAAGATTTTTCACAGTTTCGCACACTGGTTGTTCACAAGGAGTTTAAATAATGATGACAGAAACTGTTCCAATGGACAAGGTTGTTGAGACAAGTTCTTCATCATCATTCTAGAAGGAATCCTGAAAATATGCTAACATGCTCAGAGGCTTAATTTGAAAATAATATCAAAATGTTTTAGTTTGGAATTTAGTTTAGGCTTTGTATATCCTTAAGCAAAATCCCATAAATTGATTGCAATGGGAGGGTCTGGAAGGCATTTCATAGGTCACCTTTGATAGCAGAAATTTAAATGCTTTTCCAGTTGTTGCAAATTCTCAAGCTTGTCAACAGACAGCTGTTACCATCTGCACATTTGGAAAGAGGAAAAGCTCTGGGAGGAAAGAGGCGGGGGAGGGAGGGGGAAGTGTTGCTGGATCTTTGCAGATTCCACAGTGATTAGGAGCACCTTCTCGTAATGTCTTTGAAAGCGTTCTTGAGGATTACTAATTGGATTAAATAGAGCCAATGACATATACTGCACGTTTCAGCACTGTTACCATGTAATCTGACTGTTTATGGACCTCATTTTTTTAGGATTTTGAAACACCATGTTACAGTCAACACCAATAACTTATAGCTGTCAGATGAAGTTTGGGAGGCAGTAGGTACAAAGTGCCGTTGTGATTTTGTCGTGTTGTTTTTTCATAGGTTGTCTGTCACCCAAACAACATTGGTCATGGTCATTTACAAACTTTTTCTGTGGTTTTGTTCATCAAGATTTAGGTATCTTTAGTGTACTGGAAGTAAATCAGAATATATACAGAATATAGACGTGCAAATGATATACAGGCTGAGATGCACTGGGTAATTACAAGTTCATGGTTCTTGCATAGACACTAAGAATTTACAATAGCTAGTGTTTTTCCTGTTTGTTCACCACATGTAAATGGAAGAAACCAACTGCAACAATTGTCAATGGATCTCTGGGATGTGGCACTGGTGAGGCGCTCTGCCACCCCTGCCCTACTGTCGTAATCAGCCCAAGAGGCAGGATTTGGGGGCTGTAGCATCAGATAGTATTTCTCCTGGGCCAAAAGGCAAGGCCAAGACAGAGAAGTCTTTGTTGCACCCCTCTAAGAACAGCTTTCACTTTGCAATTGTGAAAGTAATTCCCAAGCTGTGCCTCATGAGCCCCCAACCCCACTCTGCTAAAATTGCAACCTGGAATCGGAAAGACCTTTCAGCCATGGTTGCCTGGTTGTCAGTTCTCAGTGAGTGCACAGTGCAGAGATAGTGTTGCATTACTAGAGAAGCTGAAGTTTCAGTGCAGGGAAACTGTGGAAAAAGTTGTTAAATGGAGGTTCGGTTGCCAGATTAAACACCAAACACCTGTTTGATTACTCAAGTGAAGATTAGATAAAACACAGACTTATAAATCCTATGTGAAGTCTGGGCAAACTATTAAAAACACGCTGAGGCTCCTCTGCAGGAAAACACAAGCATCAAGCACTTTAAAATGAAATGATCAACACATTGTCGTTTTCAGCAAGAAGAATACTTTTATCTGAGAAGAATCTCAGATAAAAGTAAAAAAAAAACAACAACATTTGACTATTTCATGAAAAATCTTAGCTCATTTTGACCTTGGTGGTAGGAACGCATTTCAAAAAAGTTGGAACAGGGGCAACAAAAGACTGGAAAACTAAGTGGTATTGAACAGAAACAGGTGGAGGAACATTTTGCAACTGATTAGGTTATTTGGCGCCAGTAACATGTTTTGGTATAAAAAGACCATGTTGGAGTGGAAGAGTTTCTCTGAAGTGCAGATAGGCAGAGGCTCAGCAACCTGTAAAACATGTGTTTACAAATTGTGGAAAAATTTTGGAATAATGTAAAATTGTGAAGAATTGGAATATGTCATCATCTACAGTACATATTATCATTATACATAAAGATATGTTTAAAGATTTGCTCACAGAGTTTTCTCAAGATTCTCTAAATCTTGTGTCATGGAAATAAACTGCATGTGTTCAGAAAACAACTGCAACATAATCAAACAAAAATACCACAAAGAACATCCAGGACAGGAGCTAGTTTAGTTAGCTCCGTGGGTGAGTGGGAGGCAATACACCACACGGCCAGAATGCAGTCTGACCTGTGGTCCTTTGCTGTGTGGCTTCCAATTCTCTCTCTGCCCAATTTCCTGTCTGTCTTCACTGCTCTGATATCAAATAATAATAGGATAAAATGCCCAAAAAACTACTTTAAAACAAGAAGACCCAGGACTGTTGAGTAGCCAGAATCCTCAATCAAACAAGAATGGGAGAAAGTTCTTCTTCTTAATCTTTAAATGTGCTAAATATGCTATACTTTATACAACTCCAATGATTCTACTGCTGTCTTTCTTGGCCATGACGCTCTTCTAATTGAGATTTTAACAAGCAGATTATACAGCCCTACATATACAATGACTTTATGAATTAACTACTCCTTTTAGTCAGTTGTATATTATTATGTAATATGTTCCAGACAGTACAGGACTGCGTGCAATCTTAAAACGTGTTTAGGACAAGGTGTAACCAGCTGACCAGCACTCATTCAGTGTTCCATATATAATCATGACAAGAACCATGTGTACCAGTTTATCATGAAAGAGGTGTCGTATATCTTTCCACAGTTTGCAAGAACAGCAGAAACTGGTTTTTGCAATCATCTTCCACCGTTAATCAAGCTAGTCATTAGTGTGATTCACACACAGTAGGATGGGTAGAACAATGAAAACTCTTCTGGCTCTGGTTTTGAAATCTTTTCAGCAGAACAAGCAGATTATCACACAATAGTCAAGATGTGAACAGTAAAATTTCAACAATAACAGAAGTGGGAATGTATACCAAGCATTTTTTTAAAATATCAGTTCAATTCAGTTTTATTTATATAGCGCCAAATCACAATAACAGTCGTCTCAAGGTGCTTAATATTGTAAGATAAGGACCCTACAATAATACAGAGAAACATCAACAATAAGAAAAAACCCCATGAGCTAGCACATTGGCAAAAGTAGGAAAGATAAACTCCCTTTTAACAAGAAGAAACCTCCGGTAGAACCAGGCTTAGGGAGGGGCATCCATCTGCCATGACCGGTTGGGGGTAAGAGGACGGGGAAATGACAAAAGACATGCTGTGGAAGAGAGCTGGAGATTAATAATAACTAATGATTAAATGCAAAGTGGTGTTTAAACACACAGTGAGTTAAAAAGGGTGAGAGAAGGAGAAACACTCAATGCATCATGGGAAGCAGCCCAAGTCTGTTGAAGTATAACTAAGAGTGGATTCAGGGTCACCCGATCCACTCCTAACTATAAGCCTAAGACTATAAGGAAAGTTTTAAGCCTAATCTTAAAAGTAGACAGGTTGTCTGTCTCCCGAATCCAAGCTAGGAGCTGGTTCCACAGCAGAGGGGCCTGAAAGCTGAAGGCCCTCTGCCCTGTAGCATCTCAGAGAACATTAAATCAATATGGCGGCAATTTGCAGAAACCATCGTACAGTATTGAGAGGTTTTGATGTTCAGAACTCCATTGGTATACTTTACATCCACCGAACTCTTTCATACATCGCTTGCATTGTGTTCCAGGTGCACTGCCATGCATTCACCTGCCTCCTCTTAATTTCATGCAATATTAGTTTTTGCAAATTTTATAATACTATTAATAAATGCCATTCATCGCTACATTTACATGTAACCCTAACAGAGGTTGTAACAGGTTATTATATTTTGGGCCTAATTTGTTATGTGAGAATGCTACATGGTGCAGCTTTAAAAGCAAAGTCTGTGTGGTTCACATTTTTCAGAAGCCTCAGTCAAACTGACGAGAGGGCAAACCTGAAGACAAAGTTTCTGTATTTGTCAATTTAATGTGACCCACCAAGAAGTCTTATCATTCACTACTAATCCATCCACAGTGTATTCCCCCACTTCCTACACAGGATGCATTCCTGGCTCACCACACCCAAGATCATTGAAATGAAAATTCCTGTGTCTACGCCAAAAGGATCCAGTTGCCACAAATCCTTTTATGGCACATCACCTGATTCCATGGCCAACGGAGGTTAGAATGCAGCTTTGCCAATGCTTAGAAGTGTATGAAACATGGATGTAGTATGTGGGGCAATAGTGGTTCAAACCCCATCTGTTGAACACATGATACCCTGACCCCTTTATTCAGATGTAAAAGGTACAGAGCTCCCCATTTCAAAGTATTCTGTGTGCTTCTGTCTACATTCCTGTATGATTTGTCTGACTACTGAAGAAAGAGAAAAAGTCTCATCATAAAAACAAGTTGTTTAGGACATACCAAACATTTGTGCCCTAGGGTCTATAACTTGATGATCGGGGCATGCGTAAAATGCAAAACCCTTACTCGATTAAAATTTTGTGGATCTCATGTTCATGTTCAATGTCTCCTGCACCTCTGGACAATTTTCAACACAGCGACTATTTATAACTCTCTCAGTGAAGTCCCGTTGCCTTGAACTTTTGCATCTGCACTGGATACTATCCAGTATGTCAGAAAGGCGTTCCTTCAACATTTTCATCTCCAGGAAGTGTAAGAAACTGCTGAGAGAAAACTTTGGCAAGTGGTCTGTTTGGTGAGTGAAGATCATTTGCGCAGCCAAAAAACTCGCTGCACTCTGTGCAGGCACGAGACGGAAAGCTGACATGCAACAGTTTTCTCTGAATGCTCTGCCTCAGATACCTCAGGCCCATCTAGTGGAACTTGGCACTGACATTGTCAATCTAGGGGATTAATTCACTATGCATGACCCAGTAAATGTTGACAGAAAATGCTCTTTGACTCCCTCTTAACTCACTGCTGCGAGGCGTGGAAACTGTGGGTTTTTCACCTGAAGACTGAAAAAAAGGCAATGATCCTCCATAAAAATGCATTGTAGTCAGTTTGAAACAGCAGATGATCTTTGCTTTCTATGCAAGTGTCAGATATGTGCTGAGAGAACTGTGCAAGTGGTTCGAATCACATCCAGAAAAAGCAGCTGCACTGAAAGCTGTCTGGACATGACTGAGAAGATGACCTTGAATGGGAGATTGGCCAAATTTAAATCACGTAAGGCTGTAAACCCATGCTCTGCATCATCAGTTTTCAATGCACGCTCCACCAAAAACCTCACTGACAGGTTAAGTGTGACCTGGATTTTTAGAGTAAAAAATATCAAAATTACAGCCAACTCTACAGAGTCACACTTGAGACTTAAGAAAACATCTGTGTATTTTCCACAATAAGCAAAGCTAAAACAAACAGCATTACAATTAAATCATTTTGTCTTTCTGGCAAAGTATGAGTTACATTTGATTTTTATCACAGACTGTGAAGGAAAGACGTGGTCCATGTCCTTTTAGATCCAGCTCACTTAGAAAGAAGAAAGGCTGTATGTTTTGTGCATCTTCAGCACCACACGGCTCTATTATAGATGTCTTTCTGATCTGGAATCTGATTTGGCCCTGCAGACACAACAATAAAGCAAGCCGACTGGTGCAAGGATCAGTTTGAAAGGGGAAATGGGATGACACACTGTTGCTTTTCCCCTTTTTAAACCTTCATTTGGACCTTTACTTGTTCTCTTCCATTTTTCACATAAGCTTCATATATTTTTTGATAGGCTTTACTTGTGGCCGTTAGAATAATCAAAGGTATGTCCGTTGTAGTGGTTAATAAACTAGACATTTGTCACTTGTTTTACTTTACATGTTTCTGTTTTCGAAGACAAGCCTAGCTAATGTTTATAAACAAAATTTTCCATATGAATATACAGAAGAAGATGAGGAAAAAGTTTTTTGGTTTCTATTTGTAGCCTCTATTTGATGGTCCTTTGGCCCCATCCATGTAAAGAGTGCATGCAGACGGGGAAAGAACACACTGGCTAAAATGCAGTCTTGAAACCACTACTATCATCTGACAATGATTTAACTTTTTATTAGTTTCTTTTGATATATCTGCCTTTACAGTCAGGCTGTAAACAGTGAGTCGTACATGAAACAGGAAGTCTTGGCTCAGATATCAGTTATCAGTTATACAGATATGTCCGGCCAAAACAGGAGTTATTGACTGTTGTCCCCACAAGTGTAACTATCAGAGAAAAGCTGATTGTGTGATTGTTCTTGTATCAACTAACATGTGTCCAAACAGCTGAAAGTTTGGACACATGTTCTTATTTAATGGTTTTTCTTTATTATTTTATGATATTTCTTTACATTGTAGATTGTCATGGAAGGCATTAAAACTATGACTGAACACATATGGAATTATGTAGTAAACAAAAAAGTGTGAAAAAACTTAAAACATGTTTTATGTTTTAGATTCTTCAAAATAGCCACCCTTTGCTTTGATTACTGCTTGTACACTCTTGGCATTCTCTCGATGAGCTTCATCAGCTCGTCAGCTGAAATGGCTTTTCAACAAGGAGTTCCCAGAGATGCTGGGCACTTGTTGGCTCTTTTGCTCCCACTCTGCGGTCCATCTCTTCCCAAACCATCTCGACTGGGTTTAGGTCAGCTGCACTTGGGGACACATTAAAAGTTTCAGCAGTTTTCCAGACTGACTGACCTTCAGTTCTTAAAGTAATGATGGACTGTCATTTCTCTTCACTTAGCTGACTGGTTCTTGCCTTAATATGAATTATAATAGTTGTCAAATAGGGCTGTCCACTTTGTACCAACCTGACTTCAGCCCAACACAACTGATGGTCCCAAACCCATTAAGACGGCAAGAAATTACACAAATGAACCCTGACAAGGCAAACTTGTGAAGTGAAAACTATTTCAGGTGACCACATCATGAAGCTCACTGAGAGAAGGCCAAGGGTTTGCAGCACTGTCAACAAGGCAAAGGGTACTTTCAGGAATATAAAATATAAAATATATTGAGAGTTACTTATAATTTTTTTCTTTGCTACATAATTCCATATATCTTGCTTCATATATTTGTAGAAAGTAAAAATAAAGGAAAACCATTAAATGAGAAGATGTGTCTGAACTGTTTACTGGTAGTGTAGTGTATATAAGGCTGCACCTCCAAACAAGCCATACTTGTTCATTTTTTTCTAATTTTACTGTTACAAACTGTACATTTAACATGCTAACTGAGGCTTGTAGAGATATTTAGGTCTTTGGGTTTTTGCAAATACTCTGAGCATGGCATGGTATGACTTTGCAGGTTGGTCTGAATTTGCTGAGACATCCACTCCTGGGAAGCTTATGGCATTGTGCTAACACAGAGTACACCCGAATCACTGCAGAGCAATAAAGTGCTATCTTATAAAGGGGGCCACATGGATTCTTCATTAAGTGGTGACTTGCTGCCAATCAACTGCATCCAAACAGCATCACTGGTTACTACTTATCCTCTTAATTCCTACAGAACCAGTAAGGGTGTATTTTCACAGGGTTGGATAATGTCAAGTGACTTTTTATAGGACTGTTGAACTTATTTGTCAGTCTATCAGTTTTCCTTGGCAGAGTCTGTTTCGCTCAGTGTTCCTGCTGAGCAGAGTTCTTGCTAAAACAATTGAGACTATGAAATGGAAGATTATGAAATGGTGCAACCACTCTATTAATACATTTTAATGAGGGTTTTTTTTTTTCAGTCAAGAAATCAAAAGTTTGGGCACCCTAGATAATTTTCATGATTTTCTTTCATAAATCATTGGTTGTTTGGATCAGCAATCAGCAGATGAACACAATGATATTTGAGAAGTGAAATGAAGTTCATAGGATTTGCAGAAAGTGTGCAATAGTTGCTTAAACTAAATTAGGCAGGTGCATAAATTTGGGCTGCCCAACAGAAACATTACATCAACATTTAGTAGATCCTCCTTTTGCAGAAATAACAGCCTTCAAACACTTCCTATAGCTTCCAATGAGAGTCTGGATTCTGGTTGAAGGTATTTACTTTACAAATAAGTAAATACAAAACATCTCCAGTTCAGTCAGGTTTGATGGTTTCCGAGCATGGACAGCCCGCTTTAAGTTAGATTTTCAATAATATTCAGGCCTGGGGACTGAGACGGCCATTCCAGAACGTTGTACTTGTTCCTTTGCATGAATGCCTTAGTAGATTTTGAGCAGTGTTTAGGGTCGTTGTCTTGTTGAAATATGCAGCCCTGGTGCAACTTCAACTTTGTGACTGATTCTTGAGCATTGTTCTCAAGAATCTGCTGATACTGACTGGAATCCATGCGACCCTCAACTTTAACAAGATTCCCAGTACCTGCACTGGCCACACAGCCCCACAGCATGATGGAACCGCTACCACATTTTTCCGTGGTTAGCAAGTGTTTCTCTTGGAATGCTGTGTTCTGTTTTCGCCATGCATACCGCCTCTTGTTATGTCTAAATAACTCAATTTTAGTTTCATCTGTCCACAGCACCTTATTCCAAAATTAAGCTTGTTTATCCAAATGTGCTTTAGCATACCTCAAACAACTCTGTTTGTGGCATGTGGAGAGAAAAGGCTCCGTCTGCATTACTGTCCCATACAGCATCTCCTTGTGCAAAGTGCGCTTAATAGTTTAACGATGCACAGTGACACCATCTGCAGCAAGATGATGTTGCAGGTCTTTGGAGCTTGTCTATGGGTTGACTATGACTGTTCTCACCATCCCTTTGCCTCTGCTTATCTAAGATTTTCCTTGGCCTGTCACTTCCGGCCTTAACTAGAACTGTCCCTATGGTCTTCCATTTCCTCAATATGTTCCTCACAGTGGAAACTGAGAGCTGAAATCTCTGAGATCGTTTTTTGTATACTTCCCCTAAACCATGATGTTGAACAATCTTTGTTTTCAGGTCATTTGAAATTGCTGATCCAAACAACCAATGATTTATGAAGGAAAATCATGAAAATTATCAGGGGTGCCTAAACTTTTGCATACCACTGTATTAGACATTAATGATAAATATCACCTTTGGTGTCAGTGATAATGAATCAAAAGGGCAGCTCTCCCGAAAACACTGGTTTTACAAGGAGATAAGAAAAAGAGAAAATTCCTCCTCTTCACAGTAGCTTCAACAGAGAGACTGCAGTCACAATAAAAGTTGTGATTAAGCTGTGAGTAACTTGTATTTTCTAACCCACAGCTGGATACAGCGAGTTCAGACTTGCTCTCAGAGAGAATTCAAGGCCACTCTCGGAAATGTGGGAGTAGATTATATCTGTATATAAAGTGTATCTATAGAAAAATAAGGGGTGGGGTAAAATTGCCATAGATATTGGCTAAATAAACACACAATGTTTAAGTTTATTTTTCTTCCAGGTCTATCTTTCCCAGGATGTACCACCATATATGTTTTTCATCCTCTTTCTTCCTCTTGTTTCTGAGGGTTAAGTAAAAGATGCTTTCATCTCCCCCGTCATCGTATGGCAATGAATGCTCTTGCATGGAAATGCATCGTATCTGATTTCAGCTTACAGATCCTGATGAGCAAAAAAGCATGTTCCAAATCTTGATTTAAAACAAGTGCGCTGCTAAAAGCATGGAGGAAATCACTAATGAAAACTTGGCATAAGGTAACCACCAATATATCACCCTCTCATAAATGTTACATGAGCTTTTAATTTACAACATTAAAACATGCTACGACTGCATTACTATTTACCTTTCCATATCCGATAGCCCCGGACGGTTGCCATGGGGTTTCAGTCATATCCAATCCCGGCCCCTTTGGCACACACTCTTATCTCTGTTTAAATATCCGGTTACTTCCCCCTCTGGTCCAGACACACAGAGACATGTCATTAAGAGCAGTATCTCTCCCCAGCCCAGGCTTCCTTCCTGTGCATGTGGTGACGGATTGATTTTCTCCGGTAGGGATCCACTGCAAGAAGTATTCATCTAAACAGGTTATTTAATCCATCACTGAGTATTCAAATGGCGGCCAACAGGAAATAGGAATGATTTCACTTTCTATAATTGTTTCCAGAGAGTATTTCAGCCAAGTGACATCACTTTGAAATAAATGGAGTAATCACCCTTTTTAGCATTTTTTCCAGTAATTTAGTGTTACTTTAATAAACTCGGTTGTTTTGGAAATTGTGTGATTTAATGATTCCATTTTATTGTGGAATTAAGTCATACTTAACTTATTTAAGCTCCAATAGTCAATGTGAAATTGCAAAACTAATTTAAAAGTTTGATATTGTAGCGTCCTGTAGTTTCTCTCAAACCATCTGGAGTGTAGCAAAACATTAAAACACACTCTGGTCTTCTGACTTTTCAGTCACTGGCTGCTGTATATCAGTGAAACTTAATTGCAGCTTTTTAGAAGGCTGTCATCTTAACTCATCCCAATCTAATGCCCAGAGCATCAAATATGGTCATTTTGTCAAAGTCATAGTTGTCTGTGCAGTTATACACCAGGTAATGACAATAGTGAGACTGCACTCACTCCCTGCTTGTCAGATATGGACACTTGGAAGGACTCCTATGAGTCAGCTCTAAATTAATTAAGTAAGGTTCAGTTTTCAGTCTAAAGGGTTGAGGAATATATTTTATTTATTTATTTTTTGCCCAAGCATATCAATGGGAGGAAGTACATGCAAAAGTAAGAAGTATGTAAAAACAACCCAAATCAAAGTGACATCTTTGCTAGTTTAAAGAGCGTACTGTGCAACACCAGTAGCATCTGATAGAACAGCTGTATTTGGTGCTACTAAGTACCGAAGTGACAATTTTGTTAGTTTAAGCATTCCGAAGATTCAAAGTGCGTTTGGTGCTTAGAAATATAACATTTCAAACTGATGGGACAAAATATGCCATGTGTTATGAGTGAAAGTTTTCAACAACCACCAGACTGGATTTTGGTCCTTGTGTGCTTCGAGTATTAATTGTAGGTGCACTCAGGTCATGAACAAAACATTCTTAAACTGAACTGTGTCAGCAGTGTCCCCTCCTTCTTATTTCCAGTGACTGAAATAGGATAGAAGTCAGTGCAGTGTTTTTTTATCTGAAAGAAAATTCACTTTAGAAACTACAGTTTTTTCTACATGGCCAGTGCCCATGTTTATCCTCACTGCTTTTCTTTTATTTTACAGGATTGGATTAAAGTGAAAGTCTCACTCATTGCACATTTAGGGCTAGAAAAAAGATTTAAGATGCATTTTTTACAGTGGAGTCTCGGGTCTGTGGCTTGGCGTCTGCTCTCTGCAGCAGCCCTTGGTACCCACAGGGGTCAAATCTCCCTCCTCTGTTTCTGAAAGAATAGAAGCTCCTAAGAGAAGCCAACACTCAAGTATCTCCACAAATCAATGGAAACACTTCCTCTGTCCTTGTCCTCCACAAGCACTAAGGACATATTGAATGCAGTATTTTATGTAATACATTGCTGCGTGTGCAGTCTGCTTGTAAATTTCGCATCCAGTGTTAAGGGTTGATGTGTTATTTATATGGGTCAAATCTTGAAAGAGCTTGTCATACAGCATTTTTAATGCTTTACCAAACCCCCCAGTCATGCCTATGGAACTGTCTTGAGTCTATGGGGACAAAGGGTTGCCCTTACAGCTATCCACTGTACAGCTGTGGGGAGCAAACACACCAAAGACCACATTCATCTAGAGGTATAAAATTTTCTTTCAGCACCCCTGCTCTCCCACAGGTTTTGTCACGATCGTGTTACATGTCCAAGCCATAGGAGCTTTGGAAGGGGGGGCAACTTTTGCACATCTTTATCATAAAAAAATGTTCGCCCGTTGTACAGATGCCCTGGAGCTGAACTCTTAGGGAGAGTAAATAGAGGGGGGGACGTCTATGCAGGCCTTTCCTTCTCTTTCAGCTGCACTAATGATGTTGTGCCGGGCCACAGCTGTTTCTTCATGGCAGGTGTGCAAGTAGGAGCCACAGCAGACTACACTCAGCCCGGATCGGAGGAATGCCAAAAACAAGACGGAAGGAGAGGAGACAGGGTGCATAGTGAGGCGGTGAAACGAATATCCACACAAGATACAGCTCCCCAAGCGCCCACAAAGCTGGATACAATATTCAATTGAAAATTTCCCCTCAACACCTGGCTACCAGCATAAGTAGGATATTGATGTGGGTCCCGCGCCAGAGCCCCACAGCTTGACTCATTTGAAATCCTCTGGCGATTTAATGCGGTATTTAGGCGAAATGCTTGGACAAGAAATCGTCTGGAGTTCTTTCCTGAGACAGGGGACATAGCCAGTATGCCTCGAGTATGCGCTCCGCTGATCTCAGCTATGAGGATAGAAACGGCCCCAAGATCATTTCCTGTTTGGAACTCTATTGGATCAGCAGCGCAGAGGGGAAAATATGAACAGAAAATTTGCTGTGTGGCTTGGAAATCATGGTCGATATTACCACAAGGCTATTGTTAGACACAGAAATTCAAGTTGATGGAGTGAAAGCAGGAATTATATATAATATATTACTTTAATAAACACAAAAACTACCATACATGCAATGAAAAACTTGCCATTTTGCAATATTTGCCAAAAGGGATCCATGGATTTAACTACAGCAAAAAGAACAAAAAAAAAAACCATGCATATCATTCTGACCTGTAATATTTATTATCTCTTCTCCTTTCCAGTCTGATATGTTCTACTCAGTCATGTCAAATAAAGCAGTAAAGGCTTAAAAAAATAAATCTTTAGAAATTGCTTTTGGGTAGAAAGGGAGACCAGAGTGAAGCGTCTGTTCTCCCTTGACTAGCGCCTCTAGCTAATATTAAAGCCGAGGCCATACGTGGTAAATATTAGCTTTTCTCTCCCGTGTTGACAGTGTGTGCTTTTCCACACACACGGAACAAAGGTCTGCCATATTGCACACCCACCTGGGAAGTCAGATGGGACAGAGTGGAGGTAGGTGTTCACTGCTTAACAGTGGTGGCTTTTCATTGTGTGACTTATGATTATGCAGCTGAAAGGCCCCCGCAGACCGGATACGTAATGCTGATAATTGGAACAGGAGGCTCATTCTATTGCTGCTGGGTGCAGAGTAAACTGTGAGGGTCACAAGTAAAAATATTCTTTATAAAAAATATAACTCAGGATGCATACAGCCCCATAGACAGATCAAATAGTTTTCTCTGCCCACTCAGATGTTTTATTTACCTACCTGAAACACTTTGCTTGAAAAAGAGGCTAAAACTAAGAAGAAGAAAAAGGACTTTTCTCAACCATAAGAGTTCTAAATGTGAACTTAAATGCACATATATATGTATATTTATATATATATGAAGGGAATGCATTCATCGTTCAGGTGTAAGCAAACAAACTGTCCCAGCATGCTTCTTGGCCCAGAGCACAGGAAAGGTCAAAAGTCAGTTCCTGAAAAGCCAAATACCAACAGCAGAGGTCCTATCAAAGTGGCAGTCCCTCTCCAATTCTCTTTCTCCTCCAGCCACCTTCCCTAACCTCCCCACCTCATCCTCCCACTTCCTCCCCACCTTCTTCTCTACCCTCTTTGGCCTGCCAGTGTGGTTTGCCTTGGCTGACTGATAATAAGAGACACAAAAATCCTCTTATCCCCCCCTTTTCTCTCCACTGAAATGAGTCACTTCCTTGCCAGGGCCTCGATAGCTGGATCACTGCCAGGAGATACCCTGCTATTTATTGCCCCGTTTCCACCCCAGAAGAGGGGAGCCTGGGAAGGCGTTTTCAGAGGCGTCCACACACACACACACAAACACTGAAACTTGTGTGCATCCACACAAATAAAAGTCCACAAGCACATCCACAAAGAGACACACACGCTCACACACACAGAAAAGCCAAGCACGCGCACACACACGCTCACATACACACATACACTTCCTGGCCCGGTTTAAGCATCCGACAGGACCCAGAACACGTTCTCCTTGGATTCCACGATTGATGTTTGCGTTCCTCCCCCGAGCAGCTAGCCTGCCTGCCTGCCTTTAAGGTCTCAGTTTTCCATGACGTCCCACCGGGTTCCAGAGAGATTTATGTCCCGTCCCCGGCATTTTTCAGAAGGAAATGGCCCTGCTTTTTCTGACCACACGTACGATGTAACAAACACAGTCTTGTAAGGAGGCACACAAACAGTCTCTCATTATAAAAACAGCTACAACTAGATCTATAGCTTGACTATAGTCTGCTGAAAGTATGCATAATCTTTTTACACAGATGTTTTGCAGACAAATACCATCTTTCACCTCTATATCGTGTAAACACAGAGCGGGAAATCATGGCAGAAGACGCCTGCAAAGGTTTAACCGACTATGCAAAGTTTCATGTCGAATTCCTTCGCATACGTGGAACATAATAACCAGGGGTCAGTTCGTATAGTCATATAGTGCTTTACGGCACAATAATACACACACAGTCACACACAACCACACACACAGGATCCTTGTGAATCCAAAACATTCCTTTCAGCTCAAGTTCAGGCACATCCCCTAATAGAGGGGTTTGCATTTTATTCATAGGCCCTTCTTTGGAATATGGCTGCTTTATATCTATCAGCCTAGTACTTGTTGAGCCTCTTTCTTCACTACACTACATTGTCCTTCCAGCATTGCTTTGGAACGCAGAGGATTGTGATTTAAATGGCTTTTGAGTACTCCTAATCCACCGGAGGCACATAAGTCACACAAAGGTAGCTCCAAAAGGCCGGGTGAATTCCACTGAGCAAAGAGGAAGTCTTAAATCCCAAGCTTCATTTAAATACCACTGAGGTGACTTATGAATGGAATGATTTTGACTTGTGTGTATAGATGGCCCTTGATTCAGTGTGATGGCCTCAGGTGGCTGGAAATAACACTAATACAGCGTGACAAAGGATGTGGACAAATAGAAATTCTTTGCTTCTCTTTGCTATTATCCAGAGTGAAAGAGGAGGAAAGGTGTTGCCAGTATAAAGTATAAAGTGCCACTTTGGGAAAGACAAAGACACGGAGACATGTGTATACAGATTCAGCCCCTAATGCACTGACAAGCACGTAGATATCAAAGATTTATTTCACATTTGTTTGTATCCATTTTAAAGACATAGTTACCAGACGTTTCCAAGCTATAGGTCCACCATTAAAGGATTTGGAAGTCAACTTTCAAATTTCTTTAGCAGATTTACAGAAATGATGTTAATATGGAAAAAGAATGTAAAGTTTCTAATGAAATGCTCCATAAATTTATGTAGCCCAGGTGGTGGAGGGGACCGAAAGAATGACCGACCATGCTTTAAAACCATTGTGCAAAATGTGATGTTGCGTCCTGAGTTCCTTTTGTGTTTCACTGCACAGACCTGTTTCAGAAAGCATGCACAAAACCTTATTCTGCAGCTCATTTAAGCCTCCTCTGGTTCCCAAAGGGTGGGGTTCTACCACAATCAACAGGACAATGTTCTCACTATGAGGAGGTTTTCATAATAAAATCAAAGCATTTGAAATGTAATAACGAAATGTCGTGATTGACAGCTTAGCCAACAATATCCCAACTGTCTTATATAAACTCCACCCACAAGAAGTGGTGGCTTGGTGATGTGATGCAAAACCAGCATCTAAATTTAGCAACACTAAGAATCACAATTTTTCTCCCCCCCTCCACCTGTCCTCCTGGGAGCACCAATGAATACAATATTTTGGTTGTATGTCTAAAGAAAAAGCACTGTGGCAGCTTTCATCAAACAATGATATCACTATGATAATTAACTATGCCTGTCTCTCAAACCTATCTAACACTGCAGTGACGAGCCTGGTGAAGATGCAGTGTACAAACCGGGCTGATTATCATCTGATTTGGTAGGTTTAATGCATCTTGACAGCTAGGACAAATGATCAAACACTGGCCTTAAGCATTTAACCCATAGATTTTTAAACATACCATGAAGGATGTATTAAGAACGATTTGAAATAGAATTACTTGATCTTTTTCTTTTCTTTTACATTACTTTCTTCTGTTTCTTCTGATGATCTTGGTAAATCAGCGGATACCTGATTTATTCAAGGAGACAAACATTTCCATGAAGGATTTTCAGTTCCATCAGCCTTGCTAATTCAAATACCAGACATACCAGATATAATCATACATTTCTCCATACAATGCAATGCGTGAGAACAGAATCACAAGTAGGAAACGCAAAGTAAATAAAGACATGGAAAAGGTAAGATAAAGAAGAAAAACAGGACAAGTAGGTCAGGAGTCGACTGTAGAAACCCAAAAGGTGGAGGGTGGCAGCAGGTATGGAGGAGGTTGGAGGTTAAATAGAAAGAACTTGAAATTTATTGTGCGCTTTCTTCGGTTATGGGAGCCATCAAGGTCAATTTCTTTCTCTATGAGATAAGATCAGTAAAATGAAAGCTCCTAGTGTGACTGGAGGGGGTTAACATATTTACTGGACAGAGATCAGCAGGGTTTTTTTTCTTCTTCTTTTTTTTGTCTTTACCTTGTTCTGGGGCAAAAACAGGAGACCTGCTGCTGTAACGGGCAGAGAAAAACTCCATGCTGAGGGAGGTGTTAGTGTAGCTAAAAGTTTTTTAGCTATTTTTTTCATGGCTGACCAACAAAAAAATAAGTGTTTTTTTCATCACAAGTAACAAATTGCAAATAATGAAAATGTCAACATAGTGTGTCTTCCATTCGAAGCAGCCTTTGGTTTTGAACTCATGATAAGGTTAAGCTATAAACAGGCTCAGGTTATGTAACCATAAACCATAGGAACAGTAAATTACATTAGCTGTACGCTAATGAGGTGCAGGTATTTCAAATCAATTTGCAAGCTAAAACCTGCAATCAAACAGTAATGGTCTCGAGTTATGATTGTGTACATAAGTGCCATTTTATATAGTGTAATAATCTGTGCCACTATAGTGATGCTTTTTTAATTTTATCATTTTCATAGGAGATCATTTAACTCCACGTTGTCTTACTTTAACGGTGCTTTGCTCTTTTGAATCTCCGGGATTCACTTTTAACTGTGAGTTGAAATTTTATATAAATTCAATGTGTGTTACATTTAAATTACATTTTATAATTTGTATGTTGGGTTGGTCCAAATTGACTATAAAGTTTAACTGAAAGGATATTAGTTCATTATGCAAAGATCCTAATTCACCTGATTGCATAACAGTCGATATAATTAATATAATTTCAGCCCCGAAGGTGACAAAAGAAAAAGTCCCGTCTATAAATCACGTTACTACAGGCCTAAACTGCATTCTAATGAATGTTTTGGGAAATCGGTTGGAATAGATTTTCTCCTAGATGAGATTTGTTTTCTTGGCATGTGTCACAAAAACATTTTTAATGAGTATATTTTTTTCTTGTTTTGCAACTGTAGCTCATTTGTAGGCAACAAATCAATAAATAAACAAATCAGTTGAATAAATCATCACTCAGCCCTGCATGTTCTACAAGTGCCGGATCACTAGCTAAATAGTTTTGGTGTCTAAACTTAACCACATACTGGCTGGGGAAAAAATTAACAAATGTCTTTAAACAATTACCCCACACTGAGCTGAACCCCACATCCTCTGAGTGACAGTCAAGCTTTTACCTCATGTCTCCAAAAGCCCCCACAAACAATGCGCTTTTATTTTGGTAAAAACAAAATTAATCACATTCTTTATCATCAGGTAATTTTTTGCAAAAGTTGCACTTCATGCAGTTTTAAGCGATTTTGGTAATATTTACTGACAGCATGTTGTTTACAAAGACAGCTCACTAATAATCAGGGTCTCATAAACTAATGTGCTTTATCATTTTGTGCAAGATTTTCCAAAGAGGTCAGTTATTTGCTGGGATCTCAAAGAGCACTTAAAGTATAGGCGCCCACTGTGATGTTTTCTAAGTGCTTAACAGCTCAATCTCTCTTAAAATAATTACTCCTGAAAGGCAGAGATCCATCACAACTGCTCCAGTCTGAAAATTGCCCTCAGATGGGCACACACATACGCACGCACACAAACATAAACTTACACAGAGTGAACATTTGTAAGCCATTATATGACTTACTTCCTTACTTCCCTTCCTATTTTGCATCCTTTTCTTTTAAAAAAAGCTATAGTCTGTAAATGGTTATGAAGGATGTGGTTGTAAACTTACACTGAGTAGGGTCTGAGTATATCTGTGTGCATCTTTGTGCTTTTTGCACCGTGTACGTAATTCAGTTGCATTGGCGTTATAAATGTTGCATTCACTAGCAAAGTGGGGCGTTCCAGAAAAAAGGTTCTGTTCATTTAGCACGATAAGTTACTGCCAGTTCCAAACTTAAGATTGGAAAAGTTAACAGCTAATGTTTAGTACACACTCTTCTGCCCTAAAAATTATAATCTTTAACTGTAAGCAAAAATTGGAAATTCTGTGAAGCTATTTATTAATTATTTTACAAACATTTATTATTAGCGTGCATTGACCTCATGCACTCCTCTATAAAATTAAATACACTCTTACTGCTTTATCGGAATTAAGAGGGTAAAAAGCAGCCAGGTGCTGCTAATCAAATGCACTTGATAAATTAATCATCAGCAAGTGTGACGGCATCTATTAAAGCAGACAGAACAATTGGAAAAAATGGCTCATTTGGAAGAGTTGGCAGGAGGAAGCCTCTTTTCTGTCCTCAAACTGGGGTCCCAGGACCCACAGGGGTCCCCAAGCCATAGATTGGGGGTCCTCGAAAATGTGTACATGTGAACATCCAGGGTTGAGCTAATTAGCACAATGAACATATATTTAGGTCAGTCCACTTCATCAAGTAATGCAAAAGCTAAACCAACTAAAGTGAGAAAGAATGACAACAGCTACCTCAAGTTTGGCTTTTGGCAAAATATGCTACTGTCAAATGTGAGCTAAAGCTAGGCCCAAATTGGGTGATGCAACAGGTCAACAATTCCAAGCACAGCAGCAAATCTACAACTGAAAAAAAGGATCAAGGTGCTGCAATGATCCAGTCAAAGTCCTGACCTCAACCCAGCTGAATGTCTGCAGCAGGAACATAAGAGAGATTTACATAAATGAATTCCTGCAAACTAATCCTAATGCATTTTAGATAGCATCTTTTCATTGTTTTTTGTTCTTGGTTGCTAGCTAAAGATTCATTTCTCTAGCTATGTTCAGCATAGCAACTGTGGACTTTTTTGAACAGCCACCATACCCAACCAACAAAAAACACTGACTTATTAATAGCAACTTGGCATAATATTATTAATAGCTGTATTAAATATAATAACAGTGTATCCAGGAGACTTCTGTGTTAAAGAATAACACTGATTTTAAATAACTTAAATGGTAATGTACAGAACGGGAAAAAAACCTTCCAGAAACAGCTGCAATGCAGTTTTTTCAACAAGATTTTAATGTATGGTGTCCTTAAACCAAAAAGCTGTAATCTGAGTTTTTTGTGGGCTAAACCTCCAGTACTGTCAAACTATCCTCCACTGGGAGATTAAATTAATACTTTACTAAACTGCTGTGCTCAATATACCACTGTGCTGGTAACTGTTCCAGTAAAAGTGAACCCTTTCAAATATATACTCAAGGCTTAAGCATTAGAGTCCAAGCGGCTGTTGTTGTGAAGGACTGCGATACAGAGCTAGTTAATGTTTACCCAGAAAATATGTAATTGCAGACTTCCCCCTAATAAACTGTTCCAGAATGCAGACCACAATCCTCCTCCTGTAACATTATTATTATCTACAGCCCTCGCGAACCACTATCCCTCTCCCTCACTTGCACAAATACGAACACGCGCACATCTTCAAATATACAGCGTTGAAATATATTTTACATTGTGACCGGCCAATGCACAGAACCACACTTGAAAGAAAGAAGCAGAAGGAGCTAGTGTTTGCATATTTCAGAAAGTTGCATGATTTAACAAAGTGTAAAGTGTCAAACATTACACAATTCTTTTAAGTCATTCACTTTCTGCACTTTGAGTTTTGTTTCAGTGAAAGCTGCCAACTAACAATTAACTGAAATCTAATCTGTAGCTAATTATACATGACTAAAGTATTCAGGCCATAGTAGTTATGCTCTTTGAACTCTACATGATGAAATGTGTTACAGCAGCAAAGGACAGACAGCAGTGCAAAATCCATTTCTTTGGATTCCTTTATAAAGATAGCCACAAAGTAATATACAACACATATCCTTCTAGTTCTTTTTTATAGTGTTATATATGCAACAATTGCTATGATATCACAGGAAGAACTTAGTGACTAATAGAGCTATTTGTTAGACTCCTACAGTCACAGTAGGGAAAACAGTGATTAGAGACCATGGCAGAGCCAAACGTATTGCAAGCATTTGCACTTGTGATACTGTTGCCTTTGAAATGGTCGATCAAGATGATGATAAAATGGCAATAAGAAGGAGTTAGTCTGCTATCAGTTTGAGATTGAACTGGGTCAAGTTGAAAATTACATGCAATCTGTAAAAACACAGAGACTGACTGTGATGAATCACCGAAAATAACACATCTGTTGCCATCTACACACAAATAGACACCAGGGTCTTATATTCAGATTTGAGTCACAGACCTTAAACAGACATTGAGAGATTCCTCCACAAATAGTGATGTTGCACCTGTTTGATGGTGATTTGAGTGCAAAATGACATTGCACTTGGTAACCTTGCTTTTATATAGAAATATAACCAGTTGGCAACCAGCTGAGTGGAGTCTCCTGTTGCAAAGAGACAGGACAGATGAGTTGCACTCATTACTGCAATCTAGCTAAGAATGATTGCAACATCTGTCTATGTTTAGAAATTAGACAGCAATTATTTGCAAACCTTCCAATCCATCTGCCAGCAATGTCAGTCAGTCCAAGTCAGACTGTGGTTGTTTGGAGACAGGTTTCCTCCCACCAGGCAACCTGTGCAACCGCCTTGCAATTGAAAGTAGATGCCTTTTAAACTCTTTGGTGGGTTTTTGGTCCAAGCCACAGTAGGTAAGTGTGGTCACTTGATGATGGCTGACGTAGTTTGGGGTGTGTTGGAGTTTAATACCTTTTGTGTTTGTGCTGCCTCAAGAAAATCTAACTGCGAAGCAGAGTAAACACACTTTTTCTTGTTTGTGTTCTAAGAAATATACATTTTGCAGATATATGGGCTTGTCACAGAGTCGGTGATATTCGTGAAATGCAGTCTTAGGGTTTCATCTGGCAGTTGTGGAAGAATGTTAATATATAGGTCAGATAAAAAATAAAACTGTGTGTTTCCGGCCACGACTGTAATTTTTAGACCACAAAGTAACACCGAAGATCCCAGCTGAGGCTGAGGTTGACTGACGTCACTTACATTTAAGATTACTGTCGATACTATGTCTTTAAAAGACTATTTGGAGTGGAATTATTTTATTTTTACATGCCCATAGCATTATAACAGTGAAACATGGTGGTGGCAGCATCATGCTGTGAGGGTTTTTTTCAGCAGCAGGAACTGGGAAACTGGTGAGGCCTGAAGGGAAACTGAATAGAGCAAAGTAAAGAGATGTCTTCAATGAAAAATTGTTTCACAGTGCTCAGGACCTCAGACTGGGTCAGACTGAATGATGACCCTAAGCACACAGCGAAGAAGTGGACTAGGGACAACTCTGTGAGTGCCCTAGTATGGCCCAGCCAGAGCCCTGCCTTCTAGAGAGATCTCTAGAAATGTCCATGATCTTCAGGCATTCAATAAAGAAAGAAACTCATATATTTCTGTCATGGAAATCCCCCTTTACCCCCATTCAGAAACCACTTTCTGCAAAAACAGTTCCCAGTGCCATCCACAAATCCAGAGTAAAGCTCTACCTGCAAAAAAGAAGCTATATATGAACATGATCCAGAAATGCTGCCATCTTCTCTGGGTCTTCAAGTCTCATTTAAAACAGACTGAGGCAAAGTGGAAAACTGTTCTGTGGTCAGAAAAATCAATGTTTGAAATTCTTTATTGGAAAATACTGACACCATATTCTCTGGACTGAAGAAAATAGGGCCCATCCATCTTATCAGTCCTCAATTAAATGCTTGCATCTCCGATGATACAGGGGCTCATTAGTATCTTTGAATAGAATAGAATAGAATAGAATAGAATAGAATAGAATAGCCCTTTATTGTCACTGTACATGTACATTGTACAGTTTGCATCTCTGCCTAGGTACCATCAGTGCTGAAAAGTATAGACAGGTTTAGGTCTTGGGTGTTTAGGTTTTAGATAACATATGCTCCCATCCACACGATGTGTTTTCAAAGGGCATGCATATTTTAGACACATGCTGAAACTATTCCCACAGTATGGCTTCAAAGTAGAAGAGGGAACATGCAGCAATTGAAAACATTTGGAGCATCATGAAACAGAAAATACAACAAAGAAGACCCAAGACTGTTGAGACACTAGGATCTTATAGCAGATTAAAAAGATGTGACTATAACCTGCTCCCAAAAGGTGTTCTCCTCAATTCCCAGGCCTTTTAGTGGCTGTTGTTAAAAGAAGAAAAAAATTTTAAGATGTTTTCTATTTTCTGTTGTGAATAAAATATGGGTTTATGAGATCTGTAAGTCATTGCATTTTGCTTTTATTTACATTCGACATAGTCACCTTATTTTTAATTGTAATTTTTTGGGAATTTGGTTTATAGAAAAATTTAGTCTTGACCATAAATTCTTTTGTTAATAACAACTTTAACTCATCCAAAGTAAATTCTAAATTCTAGTTGTAAACTAGCCAACAGTATAATCAATTATCTAAACCACCTTTATAAATGTTAAGCCAAATGTGGCCACACCTGAGAGATTAAATGTGAAAATCTTAATCGGTGGTACAATTTCATCCAAAAAGAATCACAGCCAAAACAACAAATGTACAATAATAAACTAGAACAATTAATTCAAAGCAGCAAAAGACATAATACAAGGAGATGGTCAAATATGAAGCAATAAGGCAGAACAGGTGAGGATAACAATAAAATACAACAACCACATGGCTTCTGATGCCAAAGTCAAATACAGAGAAGGGAGGTGGGGTCTGTGAGGAGCAGTGTTTTTCTTCCTCTCTCCCTGTGGGAAAAACGGGGCTCGGGACATGCTGGCATCCCACTAAACACTGAAAAGGGGCGGGTGGTAGTGGAGTTGGTAGTGGGGTGCATTTTCTTTCTTTCCCCCGCCTTTCCTTTAACTCCACACTGCCTCACTGCCCTCAAGTCCACCCCTTCCTTGAGCCAGGAGGTGCTTGTGAAGTGTGTGTGTGTGGAAAGTGTTGGGAGGGGGCTTTTATTGAAACCGAACAGAGTGGAACCTCTCGCATTGTCTTTCCTCCTGCACCCCACCCCCTCGCTGCCTCACTCGCTGTCTCCCTCCTTCTTTCTCCACGGACAAAGAATGCCCTGAATGCCTGGCGTCTCCTGCAGTGTCAGATAACTAAAGGATAGGTGGAGTGGTGCAAGGGCCATGGAATGAAGAAGGAGAGGAAGAAGAACAAGTTGGATCAGAAGAATAGTTCACTCGATTATTTGTTAATCTTATATTTCTAAATAATCTTTCTATTCTTTATATGTTGCCAAGTCCTCATAGCTAAATGATGAAATTCATCACTGTACAGTAAACAAAACAAGGTAGCTATACCACCTGTTCAGACAACCAAACTAGTTTACCTTAGTTTGGTCAAACATGGCTAGAGACAGGTTACCGACCCCTGAAAATGAGTTTTTCCTCAGTGGCAAGTGATTACTTGGAATGGCTGACTGTTACTCTGTGAAACTGTTTGCAAAGAGGATACTTCATCAAAAAGTTCCTTGTGATTGCTTTGGTCACAAGAAAATGGGTGTGGTCATCTTTGGTTTGCATGGAAGACACAGACTTGTCTACAAACACTTACTAACTGACCATCAAGCAAAAGTGAAATTTAAAAAGTGCAACACAAACCATAAATTTATGCACCCTATACCGCTTAGCAACCAATTTCCCCAACCTCAAGCAACCACTCAAATCTGGCTGGAGAATACAAGTTTATTCCTAACAACCAGTGGTTATCAAGGCATCACTGAATGGTTTCTAGCCCCGCATGACTGGAGCTTTAACAGTGTCCAGGAATCACTCGCAACTATTCAGGGAATATTCATTTTTCCATAATGACGGATGATTGCCAGGCAGTTGCTAACCAGTCTCTAGGCTTGTGTGACTAGCGCCTTAATTATAGTTGGGGGAAAGATGAGCATCCTGGTGGAAAAATATCACAAGCTTGACTGACATGACACATGAAAAGAGTAGGTAAGACTGTCAGACACATCTTATTCAACAGAATGCCTCAAATAGTAAGGCGTGAATAAATGATCAAATAAGCATTCAGCAGAAATTGAAATCTGACCAACATGTCAAATTGCCTTCAGTTTTATGTGTGTTTTGTCACATCGTGAAATGGTTTAATGCATACTTCTCTTAAAAATCCCTCCATTTTTTAATTAACCAGTCTGGGCTTTTGAGAATACCAACAGCAGTATATTATAACAACACCTGACAGGAATCTTTCATATAGTGTTGATGTTGTCAAAGCTGCAGCTGATATTTCAGGGATACACACAAGGTATTGCTTTGGCATTGGTTCCGTGACACAAAACTATCAAGAAATGTCACTTGTGCACATGCAGGGTTAATGTATGGGGTCAAAAAAACACATCTTAGGCTTTTCCTAAACTTAAACCTGTGTGTTTAGTTAGTATAAAATAACCAAACAGCAACAGAATGGAAAAGTAAAAGGAAAGAGAAAATAAAACTAATCAGCTAATGAAAGAAAAGTGAAACAAAAGCTTCCAAATATGATTCTAACTGCAGTTGTTTTAGTCAGCATGCTTACAGTAACTACACATTCCAATCCAACTAATTAGGCACAATGCTTTCCAGGCTTGCCATTTTAGCTTAGCTTATCAACATGGCAACGTGATAATCAACTCAAAGTTATGAGCTACTGTTTATATTCTAAAAACCTAAAGTCATTAGGAGTCACCATCTTAGCACCATTAACGCTGTACCAAGTTTTCTTTTTCAGTTTTTCCTTAAACCAAGCTACCCTTTATTTTGATATTTTTTAGAATAAGTGTCAGAATTGACTTGCTGATCTTGCAAGAAAAACTCAGGCAATTACCAAATCAAATTCTGGGGTCCTCATATTCTCATTGATGGACTTTGGAGACCATCTGTATATCATCCAGTATTTTTCCCATAGAGTGTTGGACCCACAAGATAGATCAGCAGGGCCTGAAGTCATGAGGCTAGTATAGTCTAGACAAGTGGCAGAACCCCGATATACTGAAGGACAAAGTATTAGGCTTGGTATGGGTCACACATTTATGCACAGATGGTCCTTGCGATCCTCCTCCAACATGAAACAACATTTATGTCACATCATCATTCAGATCAGATGCTTTCTAAAAGCTTCCCTGTAAGTCTTTGCTTTCTTTCTGAATAAAATAATCCTTGCCGTTTCACTGGCAACAACAACTCTTTTTGTTTTTTGGCAATGTGTGTCCCTCATGGTGATGACATATCTTTTTTGAAAGAGCTGAACTGGACTAATCCTCTTTTGCTTTGATTGATTGTGGGAGTAGATACTTGCAATCCTTAATTTCATGCACCAAAATGAAATCCAATAACTCATTGGGTTCTCTGTCGTTTCCCCCACTGAACAGCTCCGAATTGTTTACTGGCAATGCTTAAGCGCATATTTCACTTGTCATTTATAACATTTGCCAAAGTACACTTGTGAAACTACAAGTGCGGTTTTAAAATTATGTCCTGTGAGGTTTGACATTCACGTCTAGAAACACTCACATACTCTTTTTCACATGCACACACCCACTTAGACACTCTGCAGCCCTATCATATAGTGAATGTAATGGGTGACTGTACTAATTGCTGCAGCACTCCAAAGCAACAATAACAACATGGCCTCACAACCACATGAAATCATCTTATTCCACAACCAGTGTGTACAGAAAATACCATCCATCAAGCTGTCAAACTAACCTCATGCACTTTTCTAAAGGTGGAAGGAGAAATTCTCCGTCGCACACTGAATTATGGCTTAACCTTCACAAGACACCATCCATTACAGGCTGCAGTTAGGAAGACACAAAGTCAAGCTTGACTTGAATAATTAATTTTGATTCAGTGTATTTGGAGCAGAGGATGGGAGGGTCTTATGATAACTAGAATTGGTCCAAATGTGCTTTTAGCACCAGAAGAGTCCAGTGATTTTATGTTCAGATTATTTTAGATTATTAGTAATGATTGTACATACCAGACCAGTAAGAAAAAATAAGAAAAAATAGGATTTGGATTTGGATAATTGTAATAAGAACTACAGCTCCAGTGCCCCATGGATAAGTGCTGCATTCGTGCATATTAATGGGGTGGATTAAACATGGGAACACCTCAACTACACAATAGTAAACATAGATCAGCAAAAACTTAATTAAAAACACTTTTCATTTATTGCAGAGCTATTGTATTACATTAGGAGCACATTTTACAGGTGTACCTAATAAATAGGCAGATAAGTGTATGATTAAAAAATATACTTATTTATAATAACTGTATTTTTATCATAATCAACAGAAAGAAAACTTTTTAAACATGTCAGAAAGTTCCCAGGATTTTTTTTTGTCTTCAGTAGAAACTGCTTTTGAAAACTATTCATTAAAGGTGAATGGGTGTTGATGATGACACAGTTCTGGCCAAATCCTAAAACCAGTCAAGGACCACCAGGTGGCGTTGTGCAGACTCCATTGCTTTGGTGCCATTTGGCAGGATACCACCAACAGTGGCTTACCAGCAGAGACAGGAAGAAAGTTTGGCTTAGTGTTGATCGCTTGCGAGATACATAGCTGCTTTGCAAATGGCCCGTTCCACAGAGGAAAACTACAGTAACTATGCTGGAGCATTAAGCTTTTTTTTATAAGTAAATCCGAATTTCTTTCATCTGTTGATCAAAACCATGGTGGGCTTGTGATACGAAGAGTCTGTGTAAAAAGAGTCGGGTTGGATTCAAGGGGTTCTGTGGATAAGTTTGGACTTTTCTGCAAAGGCATTATCGATCTGTAGCTAAAAGTGGGAATAGCATTTAAAGAAAAATTATAAATAAAACAAAGTGTCTTTTAAAAATTACCTTGTTGTTGTTGCAGTGCAAAAACAACAATGTTTGTGAAAAGCAAGATTTTTTTTTATTTTCACGATTAGTAAAGGGAAACTTTGTGAGTTACACGATGACAGCCGTATGGATGCAGCAAACACACAGTGTTTGTATTGAGAAATAATCAGGCTGCACTTTTTCTGTTTTTGCTGACATGAGATATGATCTACAGGATGGAGAGGGAAATCAGAGGGAATGGTTGAGAGCCAGAAATTAAATGTGCATGTGCATGTGCATGAGTGTGTGTGTGTGTGTGTGTGTGTGTGTGTGTGTGTGTGTGTGTGTGTGTGTGTGTGCGTGTGTGTGTGTGTACACACAAACACTATCACATTTTACAATGCTTTGTCCCATTCCCCCCCTCCACCAGACTGGACTCTTAAAAAAGGACTGAAAATCAGAGAGTATAACCTCAGGTCATGTGCCTCACTGCCGGCCTATCGAGTACACAGTAGTTAAATCAAATGACTAGAAAGTGCACTTTGAACTCAGCCCCTGGCTGAGGTCTCATTCAAGCAGAAATGTAAAAGTTCCTGTCCTTGGTGGGGCCCCCTGTTCAGAGGTGTCCCCATAAAAGACTTATAGCTGGTTACAGCGGCTTGGAAAGAAGCCCATAGATGGCCCAACAAGCCTCGACCAGCATTATTTCCTACCGGTCTCTTTGTCTGGTGAAGCCTTTTTTTGGCAGGGTTCCTATTGCAGCGCTCGACTTCCCATTGAGAAAACAAGGCCCCCCCGCCACACCCCACCCGCCCCCAAACCACCCCTCCACCCACCTCCCGTGCATGGCACTTGCTATTCCACTTTGAGCTGCAAAAACCTGCATTTCAGCCCTTCTATTTTTTTAAACAAATTTCTTAAAGCTTATTTTTCATGTGATATTTTTCTTTATTTTTAAGTATTACAAAAACCTTGGTGCATACAAAATGCATATTTAGCACTTATGCTTTCCTCCTCCCCTTCAGAATTGCCCGTGTAAAATGAAATAGCGCCTCCCGGTTATTGTTTTCACTGCTTTTTTATGAATGGCCCATGCAATCAAAGTTCACTATTGTTTTATTGTGGAGGTAATTTATCAGTGTTCCAAGAGTTAATGGTTTCCTTGCCTGTCTCAACAGCTTGTAAAGACCTGAAGCTCTTAATTAAGTTTGAGCACAATTTATACTCAACTGATAATATAGAGTTACCCTCTATTACCATACAAATTACCTTAAAAAAAAGTTCTGTAAACAATTACAGCCACTTAACTTTATTCATCCCTTATGAACATTTTTGAGCAGAAATGACTCTTGGATGGTGCGCTGAGTCATTTAAAGTAAATGATCCGCGGGTTTAAAACAGGCTGGCATGGTTTGGCATGTCAGTCACAGTCCACAAGCAGAGCACAGTAGCACCTTTCCATGTTGCTCAGCTGCCTGTCAGCAGCTACATTAAGCCATTACACAAGTGTGGAAACCGCCCTCGTGGTTGGCCCACACCGGCACACATCCGCTCAGGGATACATGCCATAATTATCCCCCCACTTCATACTCATCTCCCCTGGCAACTGCAATCATACAGACCAAATAGCTTGGACTAATTCATTACTTTGGTGGAGGGAAGTTGGCTGCCTGTAATGACACCAATTGCCCTGACCTAAACGCTGTAATAGGACCTTTCGGTACACTGGCGAGGAAATGGCTGCAATTGAGGCTCTTCCACTTCCTAGCAACCAAAGCTTGGGCCTACAATTTGAAGGGGGAAATGCTTCGCATTACCTGTGCCCCGCAGCTTGAAATGCAACCTAATGAAGGCGAAATTGTATGAATTAAGCAGACTTCAGGGGGAGGCAACAAACGGAAAAGTGGAAGCATGTGTGTCAAATGGGTTTTGTAGTTAATGCAGTGGCTGTCTAACAGCGAGATTAGAGCCAACCGGAATTTGCCTGGTCGCGTAATCAGGAAAGACCAGAGGGGAAACAAACACAAGCAGTCTGTTTGGTCCCCACTGAACACAGAGGTAGGAGGAGGAGGACAAGAAAGGTAATGGAGGTAGTACAGAGGAGGGAGGGAGGTTCACACTGCAGTTCCAAAGAGTAGAGTCCAATACTTTACAGCAAACTGCAATGGTTAGTGTTTCGCAAGAGTGACCTGGGTGAAATATTATTAGCAAATACTTTTTATGATGTGTTATACTGCTTGGGTGCCAGATGGAGAGGCTGCACAATACTGGACAAAGCAAGGGGGGGAAGAACATTCAAACAAGCAAGACAAAGTGGATCTTTCTCAAACTCTCAAGATACAACACACTATCAAAAGCAAAGCTCAGAAGAAGAGACTGGAAAACCAGCTAAAATCACCAATGTTGCTAATACAAAATCAGACGTGCTTTTTAATAAGGATCTGCATGTTTTGAGCAGTTGCTTACACGTAATTACAGGAAATTCTTTGGATTCAGCTGCTGATTTTGGGACCTAACCCAAAAAAAGCTAATGTAATAATGAAATTATAGTATCTTTTGATCTGTAATTCAAACGCAGCTTAGATTAGGTAATAGAACCTACAAAAGCAGATATTTCAAAGCAGATACAGCTCTGTAAACAAATTCAGAACAGCACTGGTATAATCAAAATGCACAGCACTGAAAAGAAAACTGAGCTGTATGCACACTGACATGCTATCCCCACACAGCATTACCTCAGCAAACACCACAAAACACAGGTTGGCCCGGTTTTAATGCTGGATCACATCTCGACTCTCCTATTGGTTGGCTCTTAATAAAAGCAGTGCTCTTTCTACAGGCTCATCTGTTGGAAAGCCTACCTGTGGGATGAGGTAGGGATCCAGGCATCTGATTGGTCAGGAGATAACATTATCTGGCTGATCTTCAGTCAGGCAGGATGAGGCCAAGCGCTGATGGAGCCAAAAGAACATTCCCAAGGTGGATTGGTGAGCACATGGAAACCAGGAGAGTTCATCCTCTTGTCACAGTCCAGGTGAAGGCCTAGGTGAACTTCCTCACCCCTGTAAACATACAATATTTGCATGTCTTCTGTTAAACAGTAACAAAAGTTTGTATTGGTTTGTTTGTTGTTGTACACGACTGAGTGCAACTTTCTTAAACGTCTTGCAGTATCGCAGGTGCAGTCATTCTTCAAGCTGTCTCTGAGATCTTGAAAGCTGGAAATAACTGGAAGGATTAACTATCTGGAGTCAATTTCTTTCCCATTTTGAAATCATCAACAGGTGAAACTGTTACAGGCTTAAAGACATCACTGGGAAAACAAAGAATCCCAATGAGGTTGGCTGTTGATAGATAAAAACCACTACTCCCACTGAAATAACCTTGTGAAGCAATTTCAGGTTAATGTCCTTCATCACTGATCTCCACAGGAAACAAGTGGTCTTTTAGTCACTTTACAAACTGATTGTAGAATAAAATGTTTACATTTGTAGTTCTTCCTGTTTTCAAATACACATGATGCTGTTTTTGATCTATGTAAACCAATGGAGCGTCACTTTTTGAAGAAGAAGCTATTCGATTTGGTAAAAGGTGCAAAGGGCCTGACTGTGCTGTGTTTTGGATGAATTGATCAGGGAGTCGAGAAGTTCGAGTAATGCATATGAATACAAAATATTAACCAAAACAAGAAAAGTTTGAACCTTTTTAGATGATAGGTTTGACTTTTCATATTTCTCAAATGAAAGAAAACGATTTCATTCAAATCCTGGTTTAAAAAATTATAATAATAACTGGACTTGTAGTGGTGGTCTTCATGCTGCCAATGGCCTACTTAGTAAAACAGGTCATTAGTGGGTCAAGCAATGCTGCAAAATTTAGTTCCAAAGTTTAAAACATTTCAGAAGGCATATGCTTTGAATTTGAGATTTCATATTTTAGTCTTACTGGCTTTTACAGGATTTTTTTTCTTCATTATTTCTTTATAGGACACACATAATTCTCATTATTCTCATGCAACGCACTGTGAAGCCAAACTGTACATACACATTCACCTGTGCAATCAGAAGTACTTCTACATTCTGTTGGGTCAACTCAGTGAGGTAGGTTTACCAAGGGGAAAATAAAAGACTTTTTGCAGCATTTGAAAAAATAAAAACATGAAGCTCCTTTTTTGTATTTTCCATCCGCAGGCTGAGTGTTTAGAGCCACTACGAAGTGGGCCAGAGCAGCAGAGGAGCCCACCATCAGTCACTTTTGGCTGCTTCAAGTCACATCACATAAACAATGGCATTTCATGGGTAGAGACTCATCTTCCTTCCTGCCTGGCTTCCTGTCGATCGTTCTGCCTGACTGGGCAAACTCAATGTGTCTTGCCCCCCTTGTCTTCCTCCTCCTTCACGCCACCATTCCAGTCACCCAGTCCTATACCAGCAGACCTCCCTCCCTTTCTTTCTCCTGAATCAGACTGTAAAGTTGATCAAAACAGAGGAAGGGAAGTCAAAATGGGGGAAAAGAAGGAATGATACATTACCAAAACACTACAAGAGGCTTATGTGGAAGTGGAACATAACATGTCAACAAGCAGGCTCTATTGACATGCAGATAGTAGGTTGAATGCACTGTTTGACACCTACAGTGCAGTAAACTTTTAACCCCGCCCACGACCTCTAGCTCCTTTCTCATGCAAGCCCTTCAGACCAGATTGATGATAGTGGTGCACTTCCTCTGCAGGGAGCGTGACCTTTGCTTGAATAATAGCTGACCATTGATTAGCCGGTCTCATTAACATCCAAGTCCAGTTGTCGACTGTGCTTCCCGTCTGGAAAATAGTGAACTGCTAAATAAGTTAAACTAACATGAAATAAGTACTTATATATAAATCATGATCCTTGAGAAAAAACAAACAAATTCTGAATTTAGCATATGATCATAGCTCCAAAAACAAGTTATGTTTTATTATATTCTTTACATTTTAATTTTACTCTGTATTCCTGTTGTTGATTAAGGATTACAAACCGCAAAAGTACCAAACCAGAAAAAATTGTGGGGGTCTTTTAAGATACATTCATCTGAACTTACTCCTAATATCTTCTGGAAAAACACTAACAGAAGCAAATCATTCTGTCAGCATAATATTGATATTTATAATCACAGGTGTCAAGGCAAAATTGGCTTTCATTTCATGACAATGTTACTCACCTTTAGGACCTGTAAAGTCTTATAGCTTTGGTAAGGTGTACTTCCTGAGGATGCAAGATAACTTATCTGCTTTATAGACCTATTTGGGTCAATACCAGGTCAACATGTCTGGTACAGAGTCAGAGAAAAGCAGAAACCTTTAGCATTCGAGCTCAATTTCATCTAGTCAGGAAAATTTACTTGCCACTTTAATGGCAACATAACGACTTTGTTATCTGCAGCTTGGATCGTAGATAGCAGACGGAGTCATAAAGTCCAAAGAATAACTGAGAACAGCATGACTGACATCATCAACCAGCACGTCCACAGAGCTGAGGAAAGCGTGATGAAGAGCACTTGTAGAAGACTGTTTTTTGTGTCTCTGTTTAGTGTTCAGCTCTTGAATGTCTACTTGTGGGTCAAGTTCAGTCCTGCACAATATTTTGGGGAAATAAAATGTTCTTTCTGCATCTTTTTTTCTGATTTTCATTTTTCCTACAGCCATACAGCTCAGTGTCCAAGAGTTATAACTAAAAATAACAAAATAACTGCAAACCAGCATTTTTTTATTGTCAGCTATCATTTCAGAGTTATTTCTTTATATTCCTTTATAATATTTATCCTTTGTCTTAAGGTTATGGAAAGCATTTTATTGCATCTGATGCCAGGTTAATATGAATCTGACTTTTGCATTCCTTAATATATGTTGCATGTCAACTCAAATTAACTACTGTCCGGGAATGCATATGTCAGACTCATATTAACCTGGCATCAGATGCAACAAAAATATTTCCTTGACATAAAAGTGATCCCATAAAGAGAAAAGTGAGGGGAAAAAACATAAAGAGGAGACATAGAAGCATTTCTTTTTTTTTTAACTGCAGGCATCCAGCCTTCCTTTAGTGTGAGCTCGTTTAAAGTTGCACCTGTATAGCACGGTGGGGGTACGTCTGGAGGCTTGATGTGGGCGCAGTATTTTCTCGACCCCCTCGGGAAGGGAAAGAATTAGAGGAAGCCTTTGTTGTCTACACTAGCTACACCTCATATACCTATATATATTTTAAAGACACAAATACAAGCGAGTTGTCTGACTCGGGCCCCTGACTCCCCTCAAAAATCAACCTTGGCTGAACATCTCTGATATTCCTGTAAAAGCTAATTGAGCGTTTGATTGTGCCTAAACTTGAACATGGTTGTGAGCGTTGTGCTGTCGTAATGATGAGGCACTTCCAGACAGCTGGTTTCACTTTTTCGTTCACTCTCTTCCTCTCTCGCTTTCCCTTTATTTGACCAAAGTGTTCTTCTTTTGATTCATCCTGAGTGATGGTGCGAGATTCGCAGGGCAACTGAAGTTTCCTTTCAACTTCTCACACAGCCTCCACAGTTGGCCATCTCCTGAGCAGGACCCTGGAACAGATGCAGATGAAGAAGAAAGAGCACTATAGGCCCCTGCGGAACAAGCTTTCCATCTGCTTTTCACTGATTCCCAAGGGAACAAAAAGTATAAGTAGGGCTTAGGATTATTATAAATCCAAGATTTTAAAGACATTTGTGAAACTCAATCCTTGTGACATCAATCACTGGTTTGTTGAGTACAATTTTCACGTTTTTTGGAGTCAGCAGTGACAATATTTCAAGGTCATCTTTAGAATGTATGAGTGCATCACACAGAAGCGGCTACCTGTGTAATTAGCTGCTGATGCACAGTCTTCTTGGACAGTCGATCATACAACAATCCATAAAATTTGTCAGACTTGTGTATTAAAACTGCTACACCAAAAATATTGTTAATAAGTCCAGTTCAGTGGCATTAATTAGCCTCAGAGGTGATGCCCGGAAGGTAGCTAGCAACTTTTGCAGCACACAAAGTGACCTGGTCCCTAATAACGATAGCCTAAAGCCTCAGTACAATTGATGATATCTATAGAAACCAAAATAATTTCTGGTAACAGGATGTAAATATGTTATTTCCACTGCTACACTGAGCATTTTAACATGGATGCAACTTCCATTGGTGAATGAAATTCTAGTACTTTAGTAGTCTTACACTTAGCACTAACTAGCTGATGCCTTGCTCTGTGCATTGTACATGCACACTTGCAGCTTACCATCCAACTTTGCTAATGTTAGCTAATAACTTGTTTCTTCACTTATGGCCCCAGAAAATAAATATGATGCTTGATGTTGAGGCTTCATAATGAGGAGTCCAAAACTCACGGTTAGCATCACAGTAGCTAGGTCCATTCAAGGAAATTCAATTTCTGGCACTTGGCTTTGGTTACATTTTCAGCCATCTGCTTCCATATCATTACAGTTTGTACGTGAATCCTGCGATCTGATAGCTTATCAAGTAGTGCCAAATTTGGCTAAAGTCTGTCTTGGTTAGAAAAAAGCAATGTTATTACCTGTGAGAATGGTTTTGCTAGGTGTCTTTGTCTGTTTTGTTTTTGATCCATGAACTGTAAATGTTAGAAACCAGAAATCAGTTTTCATACATCTATGATAAAAGAAAGATACCACAACACATCTGCATAACACAGTCTTCCAAAAATATGCTGTGCTTTTCTAGCTAATAGTGCAGGCCACAACATGACATATGGCAAATAGTGAAATTAGCATGAGTCCTAAAATACTCTGGAAAGAAAAGTTTAGTATGAAATGTTAAAACTGCCTTTTTTTATCAGGCCAAACATTCCCGAGGCCCTGTGCTGCCAGGACAGCCAACTGAAACATATTATCTGCTGCTGATTTACTCCCCTAAAACCTGGAAAGACCAGACCGGCCTGCACAGTAGTCTACAACAACAATTTTAAGTTGCAAGGAAAATTACTTTGGAAATTTGGGTCCAATAAGAGAGTTTGGAACCCACTGAGGCGTTTTATCTGTTCCACAGGATGGTGTGCAGTACTGCATATCTGCATACTGTGGTTCTGAATATATAATGGTCAACATCCTGTCTTGCTTTGCTACACTGAAACTGCTTTGTGTAGAAAATAGCCAACTTCGCCCATCTGCAACTTAACACTTGCACATACAACAATCTGGCTGGGCAGTGAGGTGGAAAAGAATTTCTCCTGGTGGTACAACAGCATTTCTGTATATTCCCACAGAGCCTGTATATGTTCTGCTAGGTGCCAATCATGCAGTAGTTAACCATTTCAGAGCCTTGCAAGGATTGTGACTGACAGGTCTGCTTCTCTAAAGGGGTGTGGTCTCGGAGAGTCAAGCTGGGTTGTATTATGGAGAGACATACTTAATAAGATCTACAGCAGAGAAAGTGACTGGCCTGCAGGTCCAATTTCCCCTTTGGCATAATAGTGCCATTGAAACACATGGAGATAGAATCACACCTCTTGCTGGGTTTGAAATTGAAATGTTAAAGACTGGACAGAATGGGAGTTGAAATTATTGATGTCTACTGGTTTTTTAATACATACAAGAATGCAAACCTGTAAGATAGAATCAGATAAATCAAAATTTTGGTTATCAGTGTGGAAACTTTGTGCTTTTGCCATGTTTGTTGACCCTCTTTTTTTCTCACCTGCACTTATTTGTTGCTTGAAAGCAACCCTCACCACTCTGCATGAACACCCCCCACATTCAGAGAGATCTGGAAAAAGAAATTGCCTTGATGAAAGTGGGAGCTTCAGTGGTCCAGCTCTGTAAATCCTTGACACATTTCTAGAACCCAGTGCTTTATCCTAAGCTTAAAATCAACAACAGATAAGCCATTTCTGTGTGATTCCTCTTTGATCTAGAGGCCCTTTTCCCCCACCCCTTCAAGGAGGGGAGGGTTCGTCAGCTTCCTGTTAAGACCCCCAACCCCCACTCTGGATTTGGGGTTTGGAGACCCTGGAGGCAGATGAGGGAGGAGTGCAGGACCCCTGCCAAACAGATGCCCTCAATCTTTCCATTGGGCTTGATTCAATCACTGTAATAGGCTGACTGTAAACAGTCAGTAATGCAATTATTTGAAGTATTTCAAAGGAACTTAATGCAAATCTTCTATCATCTATTTTGACGAGCAACTATTGATTTAAACAGTGGTGTGGGAATCTGTTCTGCTGTGATTGCACCTCTAGAAAGGTTAGATGCAGCACTACTGTCTGTCACATATCACTTTTTAAGGGTTTGAATATGCTGTTCATAAAAACAAGGGGAGGGATTTGAGTCATTTTAGTTCAATATCAAGTTTTCTGCACATATTGCACACCTTAGAATTTCAGCTTTGAGATAAATGGTTCAGTTGTAAAGTATTTTTTGCAAGAGACAGGGAGGACAGGGTAGAAAAGAGAGGAACGTGAGGTCAGCTCCTTTATAGAGGTAATCAGAGTTGTCTTCCTGTCTATTCTTCTTCTATTCACAGCCTGGCTTTGGTTCACAAAATGAAACTGGACACCGAGGTTTTTGTTATGGGTTTACAGCTCAAGAGCACAAGAAACAAACAAGCCAGCAGAGAGAGAGAGAAAAGGGCTGCTTTTTACCTGAAGTTGTGGCATGACTATAAAACTGCCACTAAAATTAGAAAAGGAGTTTACAAAAAAAACACAAGTTGATTTTTTTTCTCAGATTTGTTCCTTTAAAAAATATAATAACCAAGTGGTTTAGGCTTGTGTTGAAACGAATTAAACTACTTTGTGAGGTTAAACAATTGAAGAGCACAACCACAGTGGAAAAAGAGCCAGCGTTGTGGGTACATGTTGTGTCTCATATTGGGAAACTACCTAAATTGTACTCAGGGGGTTGAGGGGTGGGAGGGATTTGTAGTGTTTGATAAGGTTTCCACACTTTTAAATAATGTCACTGAAATATCAAAAAAAAAAATTAAAGCATAGGAAACAGCCTGACAAAATATAACTTACTGTAAACCACTCCGGGCTCTATGAGTGTAAACCCATCAGCACCTGTTTATTTCCTAAATTTCCCTAAGACCTGCTCAAACAATCGTTTCAAACATCAAAATGTTGTGTCTGCATCAAATATTTATAATACTATTAGTGGATGTTGTTGCAGATGTAAAGCAAATATGAGAGAACAGTCTTTGCTCATTACCTATCCTTCTTGAACTTGAGCGCAGGGGGAGCTGGACAGTCCCAGGAGGAAGAGGCTGTCTGTTAATCCCTGTGTTTTAACATTCACTTTTATTTGCTGTGTCAGAGTGTAAACCACTGATTACTGCTTGCTTTAGTAGATTTTCATCTTCTTCAGACTAGAACTGGATATTTCTAAGAAACGGGATCAAAACCTGCCTGATCCCAAGTTCCACAAAGATCAAAACATCTCAGCAAGCCCACCTGTTGGTCGACCACACAGCAGCCTCAAAGGTCCACTGATAGTGTAGGAGATTAAAGCCTATCTCTGGAGTGGTTCATAAGGGTGGGAGGGGGGGTCATTGGGAAAGGAAGGAGGAAGAGGCTTTTTAAGGGTCAAAGGGTGAACATCCGGCAACTGGGAGGTTAACCATCGTATTGCTGATGGAATGGAAGCTTTAGGGGGGAGGGGGAGGGACAAGGGGGCTGCAACTTCCACTCAGTGACTGGTTGACTGATGAAAAAAAAAATGAAAGTCCCTCATGACCCCCACCCTATTGCCCCCCAGCCGAGTAGAGCCGGACGGGACTAAAGCCCCCCATTGTTGTGCCCTCATACAGGATCACCAAGGTCCTGGCAGTATGAGAGGCATGGGGGGTTGGGTAAAGGATGGGGCTGTGGGAGGGGATGAATGGTGTGTGTGTGGGGTGTGGGGGTTGTCCCGCCAGCTCAAATACAATCGTGTGATAGGACTTGGCCCTATCTAATCAAGGGCAGAAGGTCACTTCCGAACAACTGGGCAATAAAAGATTATTTCCAGCCACATAACAGAGGAGCCGTTGAGGAGGGGGGGACAGAGGGGGGAAGAGAGGCTGTCTGTGACGAGAGGAAGTGAATTGAAAAAAGCCAGCAGACGGGAACCATCTGTCTGGATGCAGTCTAATCTTGAAAAAAAGGGAGAGAAAGAAGGGGGGAGGGAAGGGGGGATAAAGAAAGAGCAAGCTTCCTCTTCTTCCTTGCAGAAAAATACACACAAATCTATTTATCTTTCAAACTATGTACTTGATGTTCATGTGTGATGCTTTTTGTTGGCCTTCTTTTGAGCTATCAAAGGGGAAAAACAGAACAAACGTGCTTGTAGGGGGCCTGGAATGCAACACACAAGATTGTCCCCTGGGGCTGTAAAAAGAGAAACAAGGGTGTGATCTTTTATTTGTGGAGGTGATTTTTATGTAAGGCAGGTTCTGATCTTCATCATTCTTGTCTGTTGCTGTCATTTTCACATATCCCTGGCTATAAACTACAGTCTTTTGATTATCTCTTGAATCGCTGTGAGCACATTTGGGGATCAGATCTAATGACTGTTGACAACTGCTGTTTCTAACAACAGTCTCCAATAAGAGCAACAGCGAGACAAACACCCTGCTGATTTAATTAGTGAGCGGAATACAAAATCACAAGTGAGTCTATTGGGACCTGTGAGAACTGGCAAAGGCTTTTGCGCTAACTTTGCAAACACTTGGAATACTGATGAGTCAATAGGAACCATTGATCAAGAGCAAGTCTGTAGCAAAAATTATGCCAACCATTAATTTCAAAAGGAGCTCACCGAAAGATTGCCAAGCGCATCACACTGTATTGATCCATCAGCCTCCTCCTTCATGATAGACATCACTGTCTCCAGCTGGTCTTTGTCCATAAAATAGTAGACAAAGACAAGAGACAGGAAGGAGGCTCGGTTAAGAATGAGGCATCAGATGGCTTGTGATGCTGCACGGACACGTACTAAGTTAAAGGGGTGGGGGTTACATTAAGTTCCTGTGGGTGTGTGTATACCCAGAAGCAAGTGCTTAAAAGGGCTCAAACCCCAATGAAACACATCCGTCTTCAATAATCCAACACCTGATAAAACACTGGGTTGTACCTGCAGGCCCTTTATAGCTCCCAATGAGGGAAGAGCCCGCTAAATAGGTGCTGCACTGGTCATCTGACCAACAGGAAACAGCATTTAAATGTAGTTTTACTTAGTGCCACACAATACAAAAGAGTCTTTCTTGCTAATTGGATTATTTTGGTTTAACTTTCCCAGAATTTAATACAGTTGTCACTGTGACTTATGATTTAATTTGAAACAGGGAATTAACATTTAAGTGTGCTGCTCAAAACAGGAAACTGTTTAGGGGACTATTTGTTTGGACAAAGTGGTCCCATTTTAAAATGTTAACGTGTATTTTTAAAGTAGTAGCCACAATCAAACAAAAGCCTATTTACTCTCGTTGCTTTGTGAATTTCAAATCTCCCAGGTGGATGTGTCATTTGGAAAATAAATGACAAAGCGCAACAAAGGGGTAAATGAGAAAATGTCGTATTGTCTAATCTTTCTGGACATATCCTAGATTTGCTTGGCACCATCATAGAGGTCAAGCAGGGTAACTGCAGTTTTTTTTTTTAAGTAGAAGTCTCTTTTTCTGGCTTTTTAATATCTATCTGTTGGCTGAAAGGTTCACATCTTCAGCTTGGAGAATTTTAGGTTAAATTAAAGAACCACAAGTTTTTGTGTGAGAAATTACTTCTTCCAAATCTTTTTTTTTTTTATCACGTCAGCACTACATGGCAGTCAAAGCAAAAACATTGCTGCGCATTAAAATGTTTATATTTTGGAAAGGTTTTCATCTGACTGCAACAATATACTGTATTTTCCCCGTGTTTGGATACAGTAAACTCTAGTAATTCTGACTTTATCGGGACCTGCACTGAAATGTTTTATGGATACCTAATATCGTTCTTTTGTCATTTTAATCCTGCGGCGGCTGAGTGTGGATGTTGGAGCAGTTTCTAAACACTTCAACCCTCTCACATGTCGATCCAGGACTCTGAGATCAACAAAAACCAAATATCTGAGGAGATAACTTCCATAAACTTTGGTCGTCATGCTGAAGTCCAAAAAACCTGCCTTCCCCTCCAACATCCACCACCCCCATATTTCCCTTGATTGCTAATTTCTATTTATATGCCATGAGGGGAAATAATGAAAACCAGATGAGCAGGCAGAGGAAAGCTGAAGCAAGCCTTTTGGTGATGAATGCTGTGGAGGAGGATGACTGTTTATAGAGTATATCCTGCTCCACTGTGACCATGCCGGCAGCAGTGCCCCGGCTAAGAAAAGGACTGTCCCAGTAGGATGTGTGGGTTGGAGCTTCCATCGTGACTCACTTGGTAGTCATGCATGTTTGCACTTGTATGGCCCCCAAAAAAACCCAAAGCTGCAGCTTGGGACCCGCCAAGCCTGACAACTCCAAATAGCATTACGTGGGTGTGTGGAGCAGCTAAATTTACTCTAAAACAAGTGCAAAGAAGGGGAGGAGGAGGAGGGGTGGTGGTTGTTACCATTTTTGCCATTGAATTACTTAATACTGACTCAGAATTCATGTCTTTTTTTTTCTCGATGGAGTGCTAGTCGTGTGACGAGTAAAATGTGACGCAGTTACGGAGCAGTTCACGTGGCAGGATGACTGAAAAGTGAAAGAAGCCATTCATGGGCCTTGAATGTTATTTTAGACACCTCAGCTGATTAGATCAGAGATTTAAGAGACGTGTTGCGGACTTAACAGAGCCAAGTTCTGAAAATGGTGGGAGTAGGATCTGTTGCCTTATTTGGCTTAGGCTGGAAAATATCAAGTAAACACTGTCTTCCTGTTCACCGCCTTCTGAATACAGTGTAGATCTTTTCCATCCCCCTCATCCATAGTGAGGAACGATAATGAAACCTGAAAAAAAAAGAGGCCTCCTATTGTATGTTATCATCTAAGGGCCAGGAGCAAACAGGGCTCAAATTGCAGCTGTGAAAGGTAACAGGAAATTGACAAATCGCTAATCCTAACTACTCAGAGCAACAAAAGGTACATTCCACCAAGAAAAGCCCGGTGAGTACTCACCACCAACTTGAAGGGATGTTTTGTGTTTTGTTTTTTCATGTAAACTTATGATTAAAATAAGACTGTATGCTAGTGAGTTTACTATTACTTTTCTCGTCTTTAAAGCGCTTAAATAATTATTCCTTAAAAGTGCCAGAGCTTTAACAGTGGGTTCTAGTTTACTTTAGCTGAAGACGTTTTAAATAATCCAAAGATCCGAGGCCTGCTGCAAACAGCAACCAAGGCCACTGCGATCACTTGTAGCTGATAATAGACACGGTTGTGTTGTTTTGTCGCCAGCGCTGCAGCTCTCCAAATTTAAACTGCTGTATATTTTTTCCTTTGTCCAAGAGAATTTCCTGTTCACCTTTTGTGTTTCCCCAGCTGCTGGTATTTGTGGCTGACCAACCAACTCTCAAAGTGATGATCTCATCTCTTGGGGGCCCGGAGGTGGAGAAGTGCGCGGGTGTCAGTGGTGGGGGTGGAGGGGTTCAGTGGACTTCCCACGTGATAAATTCACTGACAAAAAGAGCTGGCCAAATGGGGGACTGCGGGTCACAGTGGGGGCTGGATTGGCCCCTGTCATTGCCTTTAGTGCAGGAACCATGCCATAAAAGCCCAGCATTGATAGCCCCGGTTTATTATCTTTGAACAGGTGGCCCCGGCTACTCGTAATGACCGCTCTCATATCTGATGGCACACACTCTTGGGTTTGCAGCGCGGAGACCATTTGGGAGTTTGGGAACATCCCGATCTGGCTGCGTTAAAGCCCAGGGAATAAACTACAGTACATAGTTTTGTGGTGACTTGTTGGCGGGTGAGACGAGAGGGGGGTTTAGAGGGAGAGCTACTTCCTGTGAGCATAACTCACTCTGAAAACGTGGAGACTCTGTTGATGCTAGCAGCTTCGGGGCTAATCATGTCAATGACCTGTATTGTTTAGCTTTCAAGGTTACCGAGGAGAATCGCAGCAAAGAAGCCCTCCAAGAATGTAAACAGTCACATTTTGAGCTACAAGCTGTTTCTACTTGTAGCTTTAAAAAAAAAAACAGGAATTCCACACCCAGCGTGAACACACACACACACACACACACATGCATACACACATGGAACAGTGATTTGCTGTTCACCACTGAACTCCCAACTTAAGAAACAGACCCACATTCCCTTAAAAATCAGCCAGCGGCCATCCATCAGATTTAGTTACTGCTTCTCAGCAGGGCAATCAAGACACCAGACAGTGCTATTTTTTCATTAATTAATATATTTTCTGCGTTAAAGTTAACATAGTTTTCTTTTGTGCCACCCTTTAATTTTTCAGTAAGTATTTGATATTTTGTTATATTCAGACATGAGTAAATTTAAGACTGTCTCTTGCAATAAATATCATAAAATAATAGAGCTTCACATAATAAATATTTTTTTAACAAAAAAAATGTTTAACAGACATTTTTTTTCTTTTAAAAAATAGCCAGAATTCCTCTTATGGATTTTTGAACATACAATTTACACAAGATAAAAGGAAAACAAAAAACATCGGAGAATATGCCACAGAATGTGTATGAAAGGTTCAGATGGGTGGAAGGAGAGAAACATATCCAAGTGGAGAATACTATGAGATGGATGTGCTTTCGTTAATGCAAAATGAGCATAGAAACCACGGTTTTAGTGTGGTAGCAACCAATAAACTCAAACATACCTGCTTGCTATGAATACCAGGTAACAGCTACATAATTGCCCTATAGTAGATCGTCCTTCACAGATTTGGTGAGAGGCAGATCCCACCGGGCACACAGACCCGGAGGAAAGTGCCTACCTAAAACGGAAGAAAAACTTTTCATATATATATAAAAAAATAGTGTTAATGAGGAGCTGAGGATAGACATAGAAACAGTTAAGGCAAACACTGGTCTGTAAAAACATGGTCCTGATCCAGAGAAAATAAAACTAAAAATAATCGAGTGGTTTTCGTTACTCCTTTGCTTAGCTCCTTAGGGTTCTGCAGCGAGGAGGGGAGGTGGGTGGGAGGTGCTCAGAATGTCTGATAAACATTAATTTGTGACTATCATTATCATTGTCATCATAAGATCCGTTTCTAGAGTCTCCTGTGCACAGGCAATCACTGAGACCTTGGGAAGCGATCAGGAAGGCTTTTCCTGGGTCTGTGGGGCCCAGCTCTCCAGTTTACAATACACAGTGTTGGAGTTCTTGCAGCGACAGCCAGGTCTCTTAACCCGGTCATAGCAACCCTGGCATGCCTTCAGACACCCCTTGACAGGTGGGTAGCATAGCAGACAGGGGAAGAGTACCGACATTAATCCCATGCACAGGAAGCGAGAGCAGCAGTGGGAACGTGACAGTGAACAGGGGTGGTCAGCACATGAATCCCCCTCATCGTCATTGGAGCAGTGGTAGAAGATGCCCTTAACAAGGCACATACACGTGCCGTGCTCCAGTGCACTCTCAGCAGAGCAGAGGCACTGGCCGTTACACGCCAGACATGAAGGCAGGCTCCTGGGTGCTGTGCAGTCGGTGCACTTGCACTTCCCACAGCGCTCGCAGATGAACTGGTGCCCAGCAGCAGCCACCACCTCGTTGCCAGAGCCAGAAAAGTCTGATTTCCCTTTGCCCTGGGGCTTGAGTGGAGCCTCTAGTGGAGGCTGGTAAAATTGAGGTCCCTGCTGGGGCTGTAAAAGGGCCTTGGGCTTCGGCTGAGTCCGAACAGGCCGATCCACTCGGTGGTGATGCTGTAAGCTAATGCCAGGTCTGGTGGGGGGTGAGCGTGCCAAGAGTCCCTGCTCAGAGGAGGCACTGCTGTTGCTCCCTGAGCTGGCGGCGCTTCCTGTGCTAGTAGAGCGGCTGAGCCCTGGTGCCCGAGGCCCACCATACTGCTGTCCCCCAACCAACACACTGCCCCCAGCATGATGGTGGTGACCTGATGGCCGGTGCTCATAATTGTTGTTCACATTGACGAGGATGACCTCGTGAGTCCTCTCCTGCTTTTCATGGGGTCTGGAGACCATCCGGGGTGCAGGGGGCCTCCGAACCACTGAGGGTCCCTCAGTGTACTCGTTGCTAGAGCGGATGGCCTTGATTTGTTCCAGAGAGAAAATGCCGGCATGCTGGAACTCCCGCTCGTAATCCGACCTCTGCCGACTCTCTAGGGAAGGCTGCTGGATCACCACTAATGAACCGCCAGGGCCATGTTGACTTTGGAGCTCCATCTGGGGGAATCACCACTTCCGACATTCACCGTGGACATGCATCGGAAAACCTGCCAGAGGGAGGGGGGGAGAGACAAGGAAGAGGCAGGAGATATGATCAGAAACAGTCAAGCAAAAAATAAAAATCCTTGTTCTAGGAAACACAGTCCTGATGGAAGAGGGGTTAACACAATCCCAAGTGTTTTTGGATTCAGAAATAATACTAATAAAAATCTAATACTAATATATCATTACAATCATTCTTGACCCATACCATAGCAGTTATTGCACAGCTATAACATAAGATGCTGAACAGTGATTATAAATTAATGACAAATAAGTAATCTGTGCAGGCTAGTTTAATATTTGCAGGTGTCTTTATAGTTAATCCAGACCAACTGTTTTCACCCTGTCAACATGACAATATGTCACTTTTGATCCCGTTAAGTGAGGCAACCCGGGAAAAAGTTGACTATTAACAAGACTTTTTGTACCTTCCTCCCCAACAGGCACACATCTAAACTTCAGCAGGCCCTACAAATACTTCCCCTGCTCATTTACATTTGTATGACTAGTTAACATTTAAATGCACCGCGGCGACGAAACGAGGACACGATCCAAGGGAACTAAATGAGCTGCCTCACTTAGTATTCTATTACTACATCAAAAAGGATTTCAGGGAAACGGGGACAAAAGTAGAGCTAGAAAACTAAGGTCAGATCAAGTTCCGACAAAATATAGACGGCAGTTAAAAAACGCTCGAAAATCGTCAGATTAAAACCTTATTTCAGTGCCGAGAAGCCCCCAATTTTTGAAGTCAATATGAACACACACACATATTATACATACATATATATATATATATATATATATATATATATATATATATATATATATATATATATATATATATATATATTTGTATTTATAGGAATACGATTAGGAATTTGAACTTGAGTCTTTGGGGATGTTATTAAGCACAGCCGACCTGCAGGAGGCCGAAACTTACAGTTTACAAAAACATAAAGCCTAGGTGTCCCGTGAAGGGCTCCTTAAAACTATCAACGATTAAATAAAAATAAAAACTACTACAATCAAAGCAGAAAGATCGATTTTGCGGCTTTGCACATAAACAAACTCACGTTTCAACTATATTAAAAATATTTATCTATACATTTAATAGTCTATCCGTCAAATGGCGCACTTTAAATAGGATCATATGCACAGAACACGCTCACATGAGAAGGCGTTGTTTGCAGTAATAAAAACAGGATCTTATAAAAACCAGAGCCGGAGATCAAGAGACATTACAGGACGCGTCCGAATAGACGGGCAAAACTTATGAATGAAAACAACCGCCATGGGGGAGGGGTGTTTGTTACAGCACAGCCTCGGAACAACACTGGCGTGGAAATCCATCAACTTCACCAAGTAGTCGCGATCAGTTCAACCCACAGCGGATTCTTTATTTCATGGCGAACACATGGAAAATAAGACGAAAAGTCTTTGCGCACAGCAAAACATTTGGACTTTATTGCTGCAGCGGCGCTTTCTAGGTAGCTACGTGCCCTACTATCGGGCAACAAATGCCCTAAAACCAAAGCAAAATGCGCAAAATAAGCGTAAAATCACTAAGAAGATGCATACCTATATGCAAGCATCCATAGCGTCGAATCCATCAACCAAATAATCTACCAAAACTCCATCCAAACGGAAGGGGCAATGTCCAGCTGTAGATTATGAGGTCTAATGCATAACATTCAGTCTGTTAATCCAAGTGCGAATGTATCCCTTTGCGTTATTCCCTTTTTATTTATTTTTTTCGGTTAAGTCGTACTGAAAAGTTCAGCGTGTGTTACGCGTGCATCTGTCCCAAGATAAAGTAAATCCACGGCGGAGCTCTGATGAAGAAGGCTGAGAGGAAAAAATAAATAAATAAACACGCGCGAGCTTATATCCAAAAGTTGCTCCTCCTCGCGTATCTGCTGAGAATTGTATTTGAGTTCTGGCTGTTAGTTATTGTTGCGGGAAATCTGCGCTCTTATGCAAAAGCGTCGTTATGTTGCAGACAGCGGTGCGCTCTCTTCTGCTCTGCGGGCCTGTTCAGCACTGATGAATGGGGGCTCAGGGCTTAGTGTTTGCTCGACAATCCAACTCCCATTGGCCAGCCACTCCGCTGAAAAAGGATACATCGCATCCGTTCTTGATTCATTGGGCAGATGTGGAAGGCCGGGCGATAGAGATGTGTGCACTGGTTAAGGTGGAACGGCTTTTTAAAAACGCAAACGTTGACTCAACGAGGGGGTTAGGGGAAGAAAAAAAAATACTAGTTTCCGTTCTTGTGGGTTATGATTAATGGTGTGAATGAGGGTGATGTGACTAATAGTGACGTATTAAACGCCGTATTTATTTATAACATTGCTGAGTTGTCATTATTGGTACCATACACACGCATCAAAAACAGGAAAGAAAACCACTTTACGTAGATTCAGAATTTCTGATTTATTTATTTATTTTTTGCCCATGTTTCAAAAAATGTGCACCCAAATAGCACGATGGTCCTTATAAGCTGAAAAATAAACCGCATATTGTTTCAAAAGGGGCATTTGATATATTTGTACTGGGCACAAAAAATATTTTTATAGGATTTTAGAGGAAAATATGAGTAAGATTAACGACAACAACATCAAAGTTAATTATTATAGGGTTTGGATGAGAAATATAAGTTTAATAAACATGGTTATATTAGGTTAAATCTTGTACATGTCAAGGAACCTCATACGACTAGAGAAAAGTTTGTTATAGAAATAAGAAAGAATCATATATTGAGTAAAATAGCTCCTAAACTGCAGTTTCATCATGTCTGTGCTCTGTAGCTACCTGTTCACTGCTGTGAAATAGGGATCCATACACATCTAACTCATTAGTCTCTGTGAATTAAATACAGACTCGAGCCCAACCAGTTTCTGCCCACACAGCTGTGTCATTGTACAGACAACTCACAGAGGAAGCATCAACAGGATGTCCTCTGTCCTCTGTGGAATGTTCCCATTACGCACTAACTCGTGTCATCAGAGGAAACACAACGTGTGGCAATGAATGTTCAGTTTGTACGATTCTCTGATATGAAATCACTATCAGAGGAGTTCTGTGTTGATTTCTGTTTGGGTGGGGTGGGGGTTTGCGGGGCAGTGTGCGCTGTAGCTTCAGACCACCTTAAGAAAAAAGCTGCCCTGCAGCCAGGGGGGAAAGGCTCCCCTCCTCACTCCTGCCACCCCCCTCTTCTCTGTTCCTGACTGTCTGGTTTGATTGGTGTCGCGGATGCGCTACATCCGGATCCATGAGAAAAGGAAGTTCAATACAAAGTCAATTTATCCTATTCAAATGGAAAAATCAATAGATGAATGACCCCCAGTGCCATTTCGGGTCAGCAAATGTTTAAAAAAAGAATCGAACAAAAAGACCTGCGGAGTGTAAAAGTGACTCCGCGGTGCAATAATAACTTAGAGGTTGTTTGTTTTTTTCAGGCCCGATGTAAAAATGTAGCTTCTTGATGATAAAGAAAGCCCTGGTAGACCGACAGATGGCCGCCTGGATCCCTGCTCTCAGTGGTCTGAAGTGCGGACGGAAATCTCACGATTACAGCAATTAGTTGATTTTCCATGGGTAGATGTGATGAATATACCAGCCCCGGCTGTTTTTTCTCCCCGTGGATGCGGAGCAGCGGTTCACCAAACTCGGGGTTTAGGAACCATCAGGGGTCCTTGTCTAATGCTGCTATTTAATTCCATAGATGTCCATGTGCCTGTGGAATATTCTGATTAGAGGGCTCACACTGCCCACCAAATGTATAATCAGTTAGACAACGTTTTTACCAATTTAGATTTTATTGCAGCTTTACCCAACATGTCCTGAAAACGCAGAAAAACCTGCGATTTGACTGGAGGAGTTATTCAAAATCCAGAAGAGCCACAACTCATAAATTACACAAAGTGGCCCTGGAAACATGTAGGACGGACAGATTTATAGGTGAATGTTAAGCTACAACAAACCAGAGCATAGGAGGTATTTAAATCCAATCAGATCTATAAGACTGCACTGCTTTAACGTGATTTGGGACGTGTTAGTTTACGGGTTTTCTCAGCACGCTGATACTGCTGTAAATTCACGGCTGGACGTCTTTAACAGTGCAAACTACCACACTGGCTCACCACTGTTATATGGGATTAAAATAAGGCAACCAAAGACAATAAGCGGATCGATGACAGTATGAATACATTATCATTTTTATTTGATCAAACATGACAGCACACCATATCCTTCAAAGTCAAAAAATAAAGCAATAGTGTCAATGCTGCAATAAAAACAGAGTCTTATTTTAAAGTCAGCGATTTACAACTGATGAGATTCTTTGGCCTAATGTTGTGGTTTGAAAACATTTAACACTGTGTAATGAAGCAGACTGGTACAGTTAACACATATACACAACTCTAAACTAATAAAAATAAGAAAATCCTAATTTTGACTTTTTCCATAGCTGTGTGGTCAGAAGAAACACAGGCCACTGTGTTGCTGCTGATAGCTGATATACGACTGGATGACAGAGTCAGGGATTCGGGGCTTCACAGTGTTCAGGGCACTTTCAAAGTGTCTGGCTTCGATGTGCCGAGCTTTGATGTCCTCTTGCAGGGCCAGGAGGGCAGCCTCTCTACATACTGCAGTTATCTGGGACAGGAAACAGACACAGTCAGGAAACAGACACAGTTACAGTCAGCAGTCAGGCAAAGCACTCCATCCACTGAGCACTACTGAATCATATGAGGGGGCACATTTAGATGCTGATCGATGTCATGATAGACTAGTCATGTAGGTTGATGTGCTTCAGTAACAGAGCAGTAATTTAGTAAGAAAATCATACCTCATATCTTTTATGACATATAAAAGAAGAATCTGAGAGAGTGTTTAAGAAGAGTTTGAACAAAAACAAGATGAACACACTGTTTTTTGTTTCAAGTTTAGAGTTAATTTGCAAAACAACAATGAACCATGGTGAGTTAATTTCATAAAATGTGCTTCACTGCAGTTCCCTGGTGTAGTTTTCCTTCTCAGTGCTTGTCCAACTTTTCTGATCTGCCATGTCTAAAATATAAATACAGGCATTCTCCTGCAGCCTTGTTGCTACAGTACTGATGGAATTATGCAATGGCATGGAGGAGTGCTGCAGTCAGCGCAGGTGACCTTTGAGAGAGATTCTGCACACGCCAGAGGAGTGACTCACTTCCGAATTGGTGGCGATGGCTGATGAAGGCCAGGCACCTTTCCCAGCAGTGCCAGCCTCCTCCCTTTTGTTGAAGCATAGCTTTGTTCTCAGCCAGTGTGGCTTACACAACTCCCTCCAACTAGAAAAGCCTCGCAGGAAACTATTGCTGTACAACCACTGATAAGGTCTGGTGGGAGGTTAGTGGGACAGGTAGTCATGTGATCCTGGAGAGCTGTCTAATAATGAATGGTAAAACAAGGCATGTGTCCAGGGAAGAGACTGGCCACCCCCCTACAAGTACAGTATGATGCATGCTGGGTGGTATGCGAGTTGATTTTCTTTTTTTGTTTTTTAAACAATGTGCATTACTAAAAAATGGATAAAGGCATCGACTGACAGAGAAAATGCACTTACATGTAAGGATAAGGATACATTAAATCAGCTGATATCACCATGATGTATTTAGGACATGATCCTAGTAAGGTAGGCTTCAATATTTAGCAGAAAATACATTTTGAAACACATTTTTCAAAATGACAGTCATGGCGTTTTGCAAGGCATGAGAGTAAAATGAGGGGAGATAACTGTCTGAATGTGCTCTGGCCCTGCTAGCATGCATGGCTCAGGACAGGTGCTTTGCAGATGTCAGGATGTGAGGCCCATTTCCCCCCACATTCTGTTTCAACCCAATGAGCAACATGATTTAGGCAGAGTAAACACACGGGGCTGGGTTAATTTTGTATGAGGGCTTCCCATCATTCAAGTCGTTTAGGCCTGTCAGTAATAATGATGCAAAACAATGAGGCCATGTATCCCAGTTGCATGTTTACAAACGCGGCTGAGCGAGCGAGCAGGGAAGAGGGCAAAAGAGAGAGTGTGAGAAGATGCCACATGTTGAACAATGTGATTTAGTATTGTTTCCAAGCAACATCCATAAACAGGAACAGACAAACATGGCTGGACAATCAAACTGTAATTTCTTATTTACAGTGAAACTTGACTTTAAGGACATGTTAGCTTTCTTCTTCCTCAATCGCATGATTCAATGCTTAATAATTATTTGCTTGTTTACTTCCATAACACTCCTTAGGTTGATTAGGAAAAAGAAGAAGAAGAAGAAGAAGGGGGAGGAGGAAATATCGCTCCTCTGAAGTACACAACCGATACATGCACGCGCGTGCGCACACACACAGGCCCCTTACATTCATACTGGCTGGGTTTATGAGCTGTTCTGTGAAGGCGATCAACAAGCCAGTGTTTCCTGCTGTGTGTTTGCCTGTACAGGCCTTGAAAAAAAATTAAAGCCACAAAGGCAAACAGGGTGAGCGAAAGAGCCAGTTTGTTTGTAAACGTGAAGGCATTTCCAGGCCGGAGCCAAAAGTCCTGCACTGACTCCCCTCCAGGACTACCTTGATACCCCTAAACACCCCCAAAAAGCAACCTACCACCCCCTAAAGATGGGCCCCCTGTGCTACTGAGAGGGAAAAGAGGAGGGAGGCAAAATCTGCAAATGCACAGAAATGAGATGTGCGTAGGGGGGTTGGTGGCAAAGAGTGCTGACTTGTGGCAGGCCAAATAAATTATAGATCTCTCTTTTTCAATGCAGACTTTATTTTTCATTCCCTTCATAAATAATGTCAGCAATCACTTAAATATATGGAAAGGACTAGGCTGATGCATTGCAGTGGCTGCTCTCTGGTGATGTCTTCATGGTGGTGGCGTGTCGCCAGTCATAAAGGCAAAGCAAGCGAGAAAAAAAAAGTAATCATCAAGGACCTCTCAGTTTGAAGACGTGGTAAAACTTGCTGACTCAAAATGACCCAAAAAGTCTGAGTCAAAGAGGTTTGATGATGAAGCAAAAACTGTGTAAAGTAACAATTTGTACAGTAAGGTCCTTCATCTGCCTGCTGGGTTCAGGTTAAAGGCAGCAGAAAAGTGTACTGTAACGAAGACCATAGTTGACAGTATCCATCTATATTCATGTATTCATACATGAATTATTAGCAATTGAAGAAGAATCAACTCAGGACATTCGCCAAAGTTGGCCTGTTTTTCAGATCTGGCAATTTAGGACAGGAACCAGCAACTCTTGAGCTACAAGTGGCTCTTTTTCCTCATTCTTTATTGGCTCCCTCTGAGTTTGCCAAAAACTGATCATGAATACAAAAATAAACAACGGTTATTTTTAAAGATTTGCTCGTTTTCAGCAGCAAGGCTTGATCAGTGGCTTGACTCTAGTCAGAATTAAAGTGAAACTTTATTATCAAAGTAAGCTACTTTCAGTTAGATTCATTTGTACTGCCAAAGACAGTCAGAATGTATTAAATGTAACAAAAACAGAGCAATAATGCAATAAAAATAACCAGTTAAATATCAAATACTCACATAGCCCACTGCAGAACAGTCACATCGGGTAAAAGATTTTAAATCACACATATTAATAATGTTGATAGACTAATCTATACTTTATAGTCACATTCATTAGCAGCTCCCTACAGATTTCCTGGAGCACAAATTACTCAAAAATGACTCTTCTGGTGGTAAACATTTCCTGAATTTTCCAGAGAATTACTTTCACTGTTCTTGCAAGAGGCTAATCTGGTATCACATGAACTTGCTATGTAGGTGCCTGCAGGGTAGGGTAATAGCGAGTGTTTAACATCTGAGCAAAATATGCTGTCCATTTGTATTCCTACATCCAGCCCCACCAACCAGGGTCAAGGAAAGTACCAGACACATTACCTACGTGAAAGCCGTTTTAAAACCAAGCTTTATGAATCTGTTCAAGAGTGTTAGGCTGCTATGCACAAACAGGAGGAAATGGAAATTTGTAAGGATGAAAGAACATGGAAAAATGGACAATAAAAATAAAATGTAAAAAAAAAAAGAAGTATAATTGAAGATGGACACGTTAGACTTTAGCCAAGCTGGAAAACCTATGCTTGAAATCCCATCTGTATCCATGTCGCCACCATTGAAAATGTGCCGAATCCTTAAAACAGTCATTCCGCCTTAATAAAATGTCAGCTGTGCCTCTTTGACTGTAGAGCTTTAACATGGGTCGCTGGAAAAGTGATAGTCAATTGCAGCTCCTGCCACATCCTTGTTTCCACATATTCCTCTAATGACAAGTTTCCTCTCGTGGTTCTAAGACCTCTTTAAAAACCCAAAGGTCACATGCTTCAACCTACAAACATTTATTTCTCAACACTACAATGTATGCAAGGACTGATAGTAGGTTTACTGAAAAGATGAGAGAATTTATCGTGATTTCTCAGAACTACTGTAAATTGCATGGCAAATTCAGTGATGAGAGTAGCGAGACAGAGAGGGTCAGGCTCCCATAATGACATGCTTTGTGGAGGCTGGCAGGCACATTTACTTCCACAGGCCTGTCGGTCATCTGATGCTGACAGGAAAAGTAATTTAGATCTTCTTTTGATCTTTAATTGAACATTTACGTCTTCAAAGAAAGAAAGAAAGTCAAAATGTGATTCAGGGTCAAAAACACTAAAAGTTTGATTTAATGTGGAACGTGAAAAATGTTCAAAACTTACACTCAGAAATTTATTACAAACATCATCTTAGAGGGGGCACATATCTGCAGACTGGAAAAATTATTCTTGAAAGAGCAGAAATAAACACATAGTTTGTTTTTCTTACTAAAAGTTCAAAAATGACATACTGCACTTAAAAATGTAAGAAAGATGAACACTATTGTCCACAGTACTGAAAGGTGGCCTATAATGCTCATTTCTAGCTCTCTCTATATTTTTTCATTTTTGGTCTCTAGTAGAATTATTTTTCATTATTCATGTAGGCCATGCAGAATATGAGGATCCATGACTAACTATAAGGGAAAGCACAACAGTTCTACTTTACATATACAAATAGAAAAAAGTGGGAGTAAGTACATTTGCAAGACAACTTATGTGAAACCACCCACTCTCCTTCGCTAATGATTCAGATTTTTCTTATAGCTGTGAGAGCTTTGTGGCTGATAGAAAATGAAAAGCCTATTTATTAGTTATTCATTTACATATTTTATACATGTTTCTTTATTATTAGTTAATATCTTTATTTTTCAAAATAGAGAGTATAGGAAAAAATTACTACAGGAAGAAATTGTAATAAATTTTGATTCAGTCTTGCGTTGTGACAGATAAAGCCAGAGGATTTTAGCCAGTGAAGCCATCTTAATGGGGTTACCAAATGAGGATGGGCACTTCCAGGGCTTACTTTTGCTCAAGGCTGCTAGCCGCCTCTGGCCTCCTTGTGCGCTCAGTCATTAGGGTACCACAACATGAAACCCTGGATACAACAGCAGCCTTTATGCCCCACTGGTCACTGTACTCCACCTCCATTCCTAGCCACAACTACACCCTATATCATGCCGTTTCAGTGCACACTTTTAAAACATTGGATATATATATTGTATGTTGAGTGATATACTACAGCACATCCAGCACTGTATGTGAGGTCTTGTTGTCCTTGTAAGACAACGCAAAACTTTATTGACTTGCGAGAGGAAATTAAGCCGTTATAGCGGCAAATGGTAACAAGATACAGCAAAGAATAACAGAGTATAAATAAGAACACGGCAAAGCTCAGGTTAAACAAACACACCCGACACTTTTTAGCACTAGAACATGGCAGGAAACGCATATAAGTGGAATAAAAAAGTTATTTGAATATCAACATTTCCATGGAGATGGAAAACAGTAACCGTAATAATCAAAGCATACTGTGGTCATGGAATAACTGGAAGTGAGACAGCACACAGATGGACGATACCGAAAAATTGAAGCGGTAAAATAAAGTTAAAGCTTACACTGTTTAGACACTGTGGAAAAAGTGACTGCATGTCTATTGACACCTACGTGTCTAAGGAGCGCTATGAGCAGTGTACGGTGACTACACTGTACAGGTGCAATGTAAAGAAGAATACAAACCTCGTACAAAAAGTACAAAAAGATGTAAATTTGAATCTGAATGCTTAACATTCGAGTATGCGCACACCACAAATGCACTGTACACATACACATCCAAACATGCAAACGCCTACAAAACCACCAAAGCACACTGTGACATATATTCTACACGTACACAGCCAAAAAAAAAAATCGGTAGTTTTCTCTGCAGTATTTCCCTGGTGGGGGTAAGAGGGGGGCGCGTGCCATGAGACAACCTGTTCAGCACGACAAAAATAAACCCTTCTCGAGGTGGAGGAGAGGGGGAAAAAAAGCTTGTGACTGCTGGCAGCACATACCAGCGTTCTCAGGTCAAATCTGTCTGGTGTACTTTTCGCTTCCTACTTCAACAAAAGCGCTCAGTGAGTGTATCAGACGGCCTTAATGAAGGGCTTGTTAGCCGGGCTACCGGCAGCAGATCCACTAGACCCGGAGTGTGTGTTTACTATCAATCGCCTTGTGTCTACAGCGGGCTACATCCAGTCCTCCCCCCCTCCTCTCTCCTGCCTCACCCGCCCGCCCTCCCTCACACACAAACGGCCACATTTACAGGAGCGAGCCCCGACAACTCCCCCTCCACCCCGCCTGCCACAAAACCTCTCCTCCATCACTCCACAAGTCCTGCACACATACACTGCAGTGCAGAGAGGTGCGGGCACACACTCTCTCTGAACACATTGCACTTTCCTGCACTGTGCAGGCATGTGAGCACACATATGCAACACACAGATAAGGTTTATGAGGTCAATATCGAAAAACGTACCCCCCAAAAAAGAAAAGCTACACATGCGTCCTCACATGCATGTTTAGACAGAAATGCATGTGCACATACACATACATGTATCCAGTACCTATACATATAGGTATTAACTTCATGCAAAGACCTACATTCTTGGTTACATAGTGTTTCGTAGAGCAAACATTTGCATGTTTGCTTAACAAACTGTTAAACGCTCATTTAACCTTCAGAAGTTGCAGCTAGAAGAAGCAGCTTATTCTTTTATCTTCATGACTTACTTATCAGTCATAACTGTAAAACAAGAATGCACAACATGCTACAAGTTATTCTTATTCTTAATAATCAATCCTATCGATAGGTTTGACTAATATTAGGACTGGTGCAGAGCTGTCATACCTGATCAACATTTTATAATTTTTTTTCTAAGTGAATACAAACAAATAGGGGGCAGTGATTATAATTAATGTATCTTTAGTTTTCTGCATTAATCAACTGCTCAATAAGATATCAGAAAAATAACAGCATTTGTTCATAAAAATTTCCCATGTTGATGTTTTTAGGCCCAAGTTGACATCCTGCGATATCAGTGTTGACTGCAGATTTTTGTGCTGTAACACAAGACAAAGGGAGTGGGGAGTAACTTACCTTGAAAATATACCCAATCTATAATTAAATATGAACAAAAAAGGAAGAAAAAAAAATGTATAACTGGAGTTTAACTGAACTCATAAAACTTTGTTCACTCAGGAAGAAAACTAAATTAAACTTAGGCTCAAAGAGGAGCTCTTATTCAAAATAATCACCCCTAGCCCCACCACAGTATCATCCCCAACCCCTTTACTGGAAAAAAAAAAAGGGGGGGGGGGGTTTCTGCATCCAATTTTCTTGGAGGAAATTAAATAATACATAAATCAAACGACGTTGGGGGTGCAGAGCCCAAACTCTTAACCAGAAATAAAACATTTCATCCTCCAAAGAAGCAAAGAGGAAGTGTCTGCAGTGACATGCTTCTGCCAAGAGAAACAAGGCCTGACCACAACTCCATGTGAAACCTATTTAAGATTACAAGGCGAGAGTGAGAGAGGAGGTTAAAGAGAGGGAGGTGAGGTTAAGCATGGAAGGAGGAGAGTCACGTGGGGAAAAGGGAGGGGATGGGGGGATGGAAACATGGCACATGATCATAAATAACAGAGCGGAGGTGTGTGAGCTGTGGATGAACGTGCACATGCTTGTGCTCTCAGCAGAGGAATTTAGATTCCATAGAAAACTCCGATGATGAAATTGAACTCGTGCGGGCTTTCCTCGCCATATGTTACGGCTGAGACAACAGACATCAAGGAAGATATTACATATGTATTCCAGCAGGCAATCAACTCCAATTTTATGCTTTAAAATCTTGGTGTTTGTAAAGTATTAACATTTTTAGCCTAAAATCTGAATAATGCCACGATGTTCACACTGTGTGGAAGACAGAGTTGAACGTGGGACACTGTACTTCAGACTCTGGGTGGCACTTTTCAAATGTAGAGCCATCATTGTTTCCCTCTAGAGAAAGTCTGCAAAGTGTGTGCTTAATTCATTTTTTTAAAAGTTGTATTTTACTGCATATATTTTATTTGATTTTATTGCACCACTGCCTTCATTTCACTCCCTGTTCCTGTGTAGCCAGTCAAGACAATTCTAAATGTCTGATTTCTGACATGGTCAGACTTCTCCCCAGTATTGAACTTTACGTTATAGCTTATACTCCTTGGACCTGTAAGTGTAAGCCAACTAACCGCCACGGTGACAGGTTATGACTATTAAAGAGAGAGTAATGTAGTGTAAATAAAAGTAGAGCAAATAAATTGAACAGATCAGTGGGGAAAAGTAGTTGCAACATGCCTTTCTTTCTTTCTTTTTATAAATTGTTGATTGCTGTAGTGTATATAACACAGCCTGTAACATAGCCTTGAAATTAAAGAAGGATTAAATATATACCAGTACTCAAACTGATATTATGTTATTATTTATATGACAAATGAGATTATATTTTTTTTCTTGCTCTTTTGTACAGATTACAGATTAGTCCCGCTACCTCTGCTTGTTATCATATAGTGAAAATCGGATAGAGTGAAAGCTCTAATAGTCACTCGGTATTCACTATGCAAATAAAGAAACATTTTCTGAACACGTAGGAAATGTTTGTCATGAAAGTGGTGGTTTTTCCTCTGTTAGATGACTCACTGATAATATTAAGAAACCTCCTACAAAATTTACCAAATAACTTGCAGCTCAGGCGTTTCAGTGTTATCATATTAAGCCATTGTCCACTCTATGTTTTGGAACGACCCATGTGGGATAGCACCTGTGTTGGGGCTACACCCTGTTAAGGTGTTGTACGTGTATGTGTGTGTGTGTGTGTGTGTGTGTGTGTAGGGTAGCGTTGCTGGGCCTCGCCTTTAAGGGCACATTTGTCCTCACCCCTTAATCAGATGAATGAAAGCTTCGCATTCTCTGTGGACTTGGGAAGGCAAGGATGGCATATTTACCAAACACGCCCACAGTGAAGTGACCTGGAGACAGCTGTGATTGGGTACGTCTGTGTATGTGTGCGTGTGCATGTGTGGTGTGTATGCATTTTGTAATGCCAAGGCAGGTGAAACTCCAGATGTGTCATATGAACATTTGTCTTTCCTATTTGCTTCATCTTTCACGAGATGCATATTACCTGCATATACACAGTGAATGTTCATGTTATAATAATTTGTTATAATATACAAATTTCCACATGTGGGACTAATAAAGGTTATCTAATCTTATCTTATTAGTGGTATTACAACACTATACACATACATTATATACAAGTTCTAAATTTTAAGTTGCACCAAAAAAGGATCCAAATATCCTGTAAAGCTTCTGAATGTGCTATTTAATATAACTACATTTGAAAATCATTACAATAAGTTAGACTGCAATTATTTAATTTCCAATAAATCTAGTTTTTAATTAAGGGACAGACTAAATAGGCTCTATAAGGGAGAGTTACCTGAGAAGCATAATATCCTGTCTCATGTTCATATACTAAATATGAAGTTACCGTGAGCAGCCGGCTAATTTAGTCTAGCATAGTGGGAGAAACCGCTAGCCTGGCTGTGTCCAAAGGCAACAAAATCTACCCACCACTGTAAAAATGACAAATACCTGTTTTACACAGGGTTAAGAGGCAGATTATTTCTTGGTCCTGATAATTTGCCAGACAACTGGACTCCAGAGAAAGAGAGTCTCCAGGAATTGAAACTGAATTAATGGTGTGTTCTTGTCACTGTCCATTTCCTTTTTGGCGTCCTCCTCTAGTTTTATTAGCTACTTTCAGGTAGGTAAGTGCACCCCTCTCCTCTCTTCTGTTTCTCCACAATTTGCCATCTTCCTCTTCACGTGTCTCCTCTCTGTCCCTTTCTATGTTCCTACTCTCTTGCTCAGTTTCTTTCTTTTTTGGCTTTTGCTACCCACGTTCTGTCTTCTTTCCTAGCCAAGGGAAACAGCATGTTGGGTACGCTTAAGGGCTTATATTTCCCAGAAAAATTCAATTGGTGCTCACCATGTACTCAGACATAAACCACAGTGAAGGCTTTATATATAAAATGTAAAATCAGGGGCCAATTGGAGCCATTTCTCTCGCTGTGACATCTGGCCTTTTGCAGGCCACAGAAGCTGGCTGGCAGTAGCAGCGAGGGAAATGTTTTCTTTTTTAACCTTTCTAAAAACAACATGTTCACAATGTCAAGAGGTAACAGGCTTGCTGGGAAGGAAGTGAAGTGAGGTGTTTCACAGTCATGGAATTGCAGGGGTGTGAATGGCTTTTTCCTCACAGCATTTGTTAAGCGCTTTCCATATCAACAAAGACTGCGTCTGAGTGACAGCGTGACTGTGTCGACGGTCGGTCAGTCACACAGAAAATAAAACGCAGACACATGAATGCAGTCAAGACAAGAAGTTAGAGCATATTTCGGCAAATACCTGCCAACTTCAGACCAAGTCAGACGCACTTTCCACAAAAGCTGACAAGTTTATTTGATGATTGAAGATCTTTTTTCTTTTTTTTCCATGGCTAATATCTGATTCATACATTGTGTAATGTCACTGTTATTCAAACAGCAACACGTTTTTGTTGATGCATTTTTTTTGCGCCTGTGTCCTTGGTGATAAAAATCTTTGCAACAACAAATACCAGGCCATAAATCAGACAGACAACACAGAGCCAGAGGAGGAACAGCCACAACCACAACAGGTGTTAAGAGGAAACCATTTGTCTTCCTGTGAGGGTGGTTTTACTATGTGTGTGTGTGCGTGTGTGTGTCTGTCACAATACAACAAGGCTGTACTTACAATCAATTTCTTTTTTTTTTGTTTTTAATAGTCGCATTGCAGCTACTGCAGATACTGCTCGCCTGCTCAGGTTTCTATTTTTAATGAATAATTTTAAAAAATCAAAACTACTTTTATATATTACAGAAAAAACAAATCACTGCTTCATCAAACTACATCATAATACACTCTGACTTAGTTGACTGGGGTGTGCAAATGTGCTTAGCTATCTTGTAAAGGGGAGTATTAAGCTTTGCAGGCTGCCGTTGATCTGCCTTATTTGTATGTCCCGCATTGGAACAGACTTGCTCTTGCCAGTGTGGAAGAAAAAAAAAAAACATTAAGAAAACAATTGCGCCAGTGAGTTTGAATGGATGTCAGCCAAGCGTCCCAGACACCTGGGCTTGGACCAAACAGCTCTCCCCCTGTTGGAGCGAAAAGACCCACCGCTATGGAGGTCGCAGCCGGTCAAAGGCATCTGTGGCTGAACACAAAGATATTCTGATACGGCTGAGCGCTGCAGCTTGAAGTTTTATTAAAATGCCTGAACAACCGTCCCCCAACACACCCCCTTTTTTGGACATGAATGTTACAGGGCTGTGAGATCAGCAGGAGGGCACCCAGCAGGGTGGTGCTGCCTATCACTTGTTGCCACCTCTACGTGATCTGCATCTAAATACTTTGAGCTGTGTCCTTACTGTGATCATGCTGAGAAGTCTTGATATTTAGCTTTTTCTCAGCTACTTGTCAACATCTGCCAAATGCTCATTACTGCGGTGTTTTTATATTCCACTTCACGGAGGTCACTTTTCAATCAAGCACCACGGGGAGGTCTGTGACATCCAATGTTAATAGAGTGCGAGCTGCGCACTCAGGGACTGTCATTACTCCTTTTAATGACTCAGTTCATTTCCTGTTTATTCAAAACACGTTGGAGAGAGAAAAACTTCAATACTGAGCATCTGTGGATTTTTCCAAGGAAAGAAGGCCTAAAAGCAAACTGAAATTTCCTATTTGCTCGGTTATTAGCAAAAAAACCCCATGTATTTTCAAATAAATTTAGTCAAAGGCTGCTCATGTTTTAGGTCCGTGGCCCTTTCTGCCTTCACTTGTCTGACGATGCAAAACAGTGACAATCTGCACTGAAGCTTCAGGGAGCCAAAGCTCTGTCATGGAACCCGTTTTTCTCGTCTGGTAATCACAATAGTTCAAGAGTTCATTGTGTTATCCATTTTCAGTTAAGGTGAGGGTTATTTAGCCCTAATCAATCATTCACTCAAGTCATGTATCAGACACATTTATGCAATTTGTTTTTTTTTAGCAGAAGCAGTTAAAACCAGCTTATTCCTACAACTAGCTGTGCAAAACACTGAATCCCCTTATCCCCTCCTTCCAAGCCATGATTAGCTAGATTGTCATTTCTACTGAGGAAACAGGCTGGGGAAACATACCTATAACTGAAAAAAGTTCCTGTGGGGTTATGTTAGGTGTTACCCTAAATACCACTTACACATCAAGACTAATATGACATCTTCCTAAAAGACGGAGGAGAAAATGTTGATTTAATAAAGAACATTCAGAGCTTTGAATGCCTTTCAGACCCCACGCTACTTTTATAATGCTGAGGTCCAGGCTCTGGGGCCAATCGATATATTATAGCGTTTGATTGTTTTTTTTAGTTTTCTGTCCAAGTTTTACTGCATTGTCCATCTGTTTGGGATCATAGTCATGCTGAAAAAAAGTTATTGCCATTCAGACGCCTAATGGTTTTGCATGGTGGATCAAAAGCTGACGGTACTTTTCTGTGTACCATATTTTTCGGACCATAAGGCACCGGATTATAGGCACACTGTCAATGAACATGTCTGTTTTCATACATAAGGCGCACCGGATTATAAGGCGCATTAAGCGAAACAAAACCGTCAGATAAGTCAATCTTTACTCAACTCGTTCTTCTTGCTTCCTGCACTTCCGTACCATTGATTTATTAACGTTGCATTCTCTCGCAGCTGCTCTATTCCTGCGTTGTTGCAGTATATTAATGACTAACCTCGTATTGTGGATGGATTATCTCAGTTGTTCTCCTGACTGAAGTTTGGTCTGTTTACAGCATCCTGCCATGTGACTGCATTTGTCCCTAACCATCGGGAGCCCTCACATTAACTTTTATTGAGTGAAAAAAAAATTAGCATTCATCCTCCAGCTTCACTGTGTTTATGTTACAATCAAGTAGCAAACATATACCAGCTAGTGGAACTTCGGTAACCCTACAAAAGTCAGCTGTTTAGTTTTCTGTTTTCATTTATGTTGGAAGTGATAGGTATATCATGTTTAGGTGGAAACCAGCTAGCTAACTTCCTCTCAGTGATGCCACAGTGTTTGTTTGACTTTGGGACCTGAACCAGACGGAGTTTTGGACCCAGATCACTCCGCGAGGCTCCTGACTATGGTAGCCATAATGCTACGACAATCCATCAAGCGGTGCAGCTTCGTAGCTTACCAAAGTTGTAATAAAACATTTTTTGACAGATTTTTCAGCGCTGTGTACGAATCATTTCGAGGTCAGTAAGCACAACCAGAATTCATACATAAGGTGCACCGGATTATAAGGCGCACTGTCGATTTTTGGGAAAATTAAAGGATTTTAAGTGCGCCCTATAGTGCGGAAAATATGATAAATCCATCAATTCTGGCAATCTCTCCAACACTACTGTCCGAAACCACAAACCATGACAGAGACTCCACCATGTTCTACAGACAGCTTTTTTAATGCTTGAATGATTCATATGTCAGCGTTAAGTGGTTGATCGGGGGAAAAAATCATAAAACAAAAAAACAAGAAAAAAACCTGAAATTTTTACTGTTTTTAAACAAATGCAAAGAAAGAAAAACAAAACAACTTTTGCCCTGATGGCAAACACTCATTTTGGAACAAACATTAAAGGAAGAAGAAAAACAGCTGTGAAATTTGATATGGCTTCTTTTTCTTCTTCTTTTAAATTAAGGTACAAACAAGGCCTGGAACTGACTTGGTACATCTGACAGGGTGCAATAAATCCCCGGGGTCTTTTCCTGTCAGGACTTGATCAGAAAAGGAAAAAAAAAATAACATCACACTGTTTTTCAGAAGCAAGTTAAGCCCTTCTTCTCCTTCACGACAACACTCCGATTACAGTATCAAATGCTGCTTCTGTTTGGAGGAGCGATGGCAGAGGTGAGGAGGGAAAGCCAGAAGCAATTTTCTAGGATGAGTGTGAGTTAGAAGTGTGTTGAGGGGTGTTGAGGGTGGAAAGTTTAGTGGGAAGCTGAGGGTTGTGAAACCAGATGTCACTCCAGGCAGGTAGGAAGACAGGTGATTTTAACAAGCTTCTACGGCTGAGCAGACAACTACTGTGACCTCTTGAGTGACCTCCACACCTCCTCCTCTCGAGATCCTGCCTCCTCCTCCTCTCAGACAAGTTTGAAATCCCAAGAATGTAATTAAAGTCAAAGCTTCAAGTAGTCATACTGCCATCACTGAGGACTGAATTGTACTGAATTCATCCATTTGTGCATTATTTCAAGTTCTATGCGAACCATATTTGATACGATAATATATATAGTAAAATATTCACTATAAAATTCCAGTTTTAGTGGCTTAATGACTGAAGAAGTTGGACAACAATCAGGTGACCTGTGAACTCTGAACCAGATGGATAAATCTGGGGTGAACATATACAAGAGTTCACCAGTCTGAAACATACTGGATACTTAAACATGTGTTTTTTTCCCTTTTAGTTAAATAAACCCCATCAACACCAACATTTATTTAAAGAATTACATTTTACTGATAGAAAATGTCTCAGCATGTCATCCATTCTTTTGAATGAAACTGAACTTTGTAAGGCCAGTGCTGCTGAAGAGTGAACCATTTTGGACTAGCATTCAGCCGTAACCAAAGCGCCATGATGACACTTCTATACGACCAGTAGACAGAGGGAGTGTGAGCTGAGCATGCACTCTAAGGAAGTGCGAACAGTCAGAAGGGAGAAAAAGCAGCGACAGTGTGTATGGAAACTAAAAGTGGACTCTGCTTAGTTGCCTCTAGCTTCAGTAATTATCTTGCTGTTGATTTATGAGGTTCCAATTTGTCCATTTTGGTCCCTGCCAGCATGAGCTCGATGCATTGCTGACCAGTGCTGTGGCTCACCAGGCTGCTTGCAGCATTGCCAGCAAGCATACCAGTCATTCAGTCACATGGAGACGGAAAGGTATTGCTACCCATAGAGTTGTAAAAGTTTGACCGGACTAGATGTGTGGTAGATTATTACAATACTGGCTGAAAAACATACAAAAATATGTTTTCCATATTTCCACTGATTTAATTTAATGTTTGAAAGCAACACAAACATATCTGCTGCTTTGTCATTGCTTTGTCTGAAAGTAAGAGTGTTTGGACTTTATGACGTGCCTGAAAAAAGTTCAGTAAGTTTTATGTTAAGCATGCGTTCAAGACATTTGTTCAAAAAAAAGTCAATTCTAATAATGTTTCTAACCATGTGCAAAAATGTCCTGCCTCATATAAACAAAAGGTTTTTTTTTAATGTTTATTTAAAGTTGGTTTTCTGTCAGGGGGGGGTTTATTCTTGTATGTTGAACAAATTGGCTAAAAATAAAAAAGTTAATAAATTGTAAACAAGAAGTGGTTGTGAGCGGTTGTGTCCTGGCTGATTACTCTCCCCCTCCCCACTTCTTTTTGACAGCAAAGGTCCTTGAGCTATCAACAACGCAGATGGATCGAGTTTACTGTAAACTGTGGTGGATGTTGCCATTCTGAAGCATTTTAGGATTTATGGAAGAATAGTATGCAGGTGAAAAATCTTTTTTTAAGAGTCCTTCAGCATAAAGGCTGTGTGACCTTTTTGCACAAATGTTTTATTAATGTTCCTGTTCATTTGGGGAGCTAGTCACGTTGTCAGCAATCAACATATGTGTATATATCCTTTACCTTTAGATGTGCTGTATTTCTTCACTGAAGCTTTGAAGCTTTTTCTTTCTAAACACACATCATCTACAGTGCTGTGATGTGTTATCTGTATCCTGTTTCCTCACAAACTTCCCCTCAGTGATCAGGGGAGTCTAAAGTTTCATTTAATTTAATATGATCTATAGGACAGGTACGTAAAATAAAATGCAATGGTACAACAATGGTGAGACTTGGTTTTTTCCACCTATGAACTCTTATCAGCTTGACTGTGGCATGCCTTTGAATTTTTGTGTGGTTTCAAGAACTCAGTGGCAAGTGACTGCAAACCTCCATTCCACAGATGAGACACTATACCAGAAACCCCGGTGTTAAACACAACACCTGATAGTAAGGGATTGGTTTCCTAACTGCATACCTCCTCCAGGTGTACGCCTGCTTTAGGCTGATTTTTAGGGTGGGGGCTGACAAGTTGGGAAGGAGGGTAGATGAGGAGTCTCTACTATAACCTCCCACTGCATATAGGGATGTCAAAAGTAAAAGACAGTTGAAAGAATAGTAAGGAAAGAGTGGGGTGAAAACAAAACAAAAAGGGCAGACTTGAACCCAGGCCCTAGCAACAGCCTTCAGCATATGGACCACCTGCTTAACCAGACTGCGTATTTGTGTGCTTGGTTAGTGAAATCATCTCAAGTCATATGCTGATAAACTTTTCATCCTAAAAAAATTAAGAAATGTTCTTTGTCCTGTGTAGGTGTGGTCAGCGGAGTTTTGATTGGCAGAATGAACACAAGCAATCGGCGCAAATGTATATTTGTTTTAAACTTCAGAGTGAAGTAAAAAATGGCCTCTTCAGCCAACTGTCTAAAAACAAAAGATAATCAGCATACATCAATTAAACAATGAGAAAAACAGCAGGCCTCACATCTGATAGGAGATGAAAACGTTTGGTCGTTTTTGCTTGTGAAATGACTCACTTCATAATATTTATCACTGCTCTACAATCCAGATCAAGGGTTGGGCAAAGCCTGAGGAGTCTTGGTTCATATGACATGTTGTCCAAGCGTAGTGGAAATCAAATGTTGTTTGCAAATGCTCCACATAGCGAAACTGACAGGCCGAATGAGATAATTGTTTAAATGTGGGGATAATAGAATCCATCCATCCGTTTTCTGCTTCTTATCAAAGTCCAGGTCACTGGGGCAACAGTCCCCGGACCTCCCTCTTCACAGCCACTTTCTCCAACTTGTCAGACAAGAGATGTGCTTTCTCCACCGTGTCCTGGGTCTGCTACAGGGTGTCCTCCCAGTCGGACAAAACTGAAACACCTTACCTAGGAAATGCCAGAACCATGTTTGATGTGGAGAAGCAGAACCCAGAGAACGAGAAAGGATGAAGCCCTTGGTCAAAGGCTGAGTTGAGACACCCTAATTTCTGCTACCCGTGTCTGTGATCTCAATCTTTTGGTCACTACCCACAGCTTGTGGCTTTAGATGAAGATGGGAACAATGATCGGATAGTAAACTGACTGCTTCACTTTTTAAAAAGCGCTTTATGAATATGTAATTGGGTGCTTGTATTAGAAAGTACTGAAATTGAGTAGAAAGAGTATAAGCACAGCTCCATTCACTGCAACAGACTGGTAAAACATCCAGATTACTGCAGACACTGCACCAATTCATCTGTCAATTTTCTACTTTTTCTTCTACCAGAAACTTGAACTCCACTTCACTTCCAGTTACTCATTCCCATCCCGTTGTAGACACACCACCCTTTTCAATCAGGGAACCATGGCCTCAGGATTGAAGAGCTATTTCTTGTCCCAGCCATTTCACACTTCACTGCAAACCACCTGATTGTAAGCTAGAGGTTGTTGCTCAATTAAGGCAACAGAAGCACATGATCCACAAAAGTCTGACACGAAATCCTCAGTCCACGAGACACACAATAAACTTATGAACAGAACTGGTGGCAAGGGGCAGCCCTGGCTGTGTTTAACACCCACTGGGAATGATAACCATGCTCTTACAGTGGCTGGAAAGTGATGACCAAACAATCCCAACTCCAATCACCATTCTGCTAAAGCAGGGATAACCGAGCACCTTTTAAGACAGTTTCTCCTGAAAGGCTTGTTTGCTCTTGTACGTGGTTGTTAATGGGTACTAGCAGTTTATGGTGTGAAGTGGGTGTTGTTTGAGCCATACACTGAAACCCTGAAGTTCTTAGACATTACCTGACTGAGATGCATTCAGAAAGAATGTCTGACTCAGTTGGTTTTGACATTAGCTGGTCTTTAATCTACCAGCTTTTTTGTGATGTTAGATTGTTTATGGCAAAGATGATTACACAGTGGATTTGTCCGTCTTTGACATGCACTTTCCAAAGTGCACAGTGGGTAACTGCGACGTCTAGACCTGATTCTCCATGAAGTCTCCTGTCTTGACTTCATGTGTGAAATGAGCTTTAGCATACTGGAAACTTCATTTGCATGCATCTCAAATTATAGCTAAAGAAAAATTGCACGTAATAACACACAGTGGTATTAAGTGACAAACATTTTATTTCCTATCACGTCTATAACTTTTCAAGCTGAATTAAAGCAAAGTTTTACAATTAAGATTAAGATCTATAAAGTGTATAAATTTGAAGGTCAAGAAAAAAACGGGGATTTTTAAAAAAATATATCAAAAACTAGATCTTGCATAGGAAACAGTTTATTTAGGCCAAATTGTGATGCACTGGTTTCACAATTTCTTAGAACTTGTGAGTTACTTGTGCCGTGGAGAACAGCAGCAATTTCTCTGCTCGAGACAATGTGAATCACGCGGGAGACAAATGCAGGGAGACAAATCTGTTACACAAAGAACTGTTTGTACGATTTCTCCCGGTCTGCTGTGAGATCACGAGGGTGCTCTGTGACACAGTACAGACACGATGCAGACATCACAGAAAAGCACAGTAACATCTTTCTGCAATTCTGGCTACATTCACAATTTCTTATTATGTGCCAGAAGTAGTAAGAATGGTGTTGCAAAACAGCAATAAAGCATCGATTTCTAAGTCAAAGTTATTCTTTTAGTGAATCGAGTCTGACATGTGGTAGAGAGATGCGGATATCCAAACAATACAACCTGCTGGGTAACTGCATAATTTTTTTTTGTGTCCCAATTGTCAATTTTGGTAACTGGTAATTTCAAGAATTTTTGTGTGTTTGCAAAAGACATATTGTCCCCAACCTCAGTGATAATTTGAAAGAAGACCATAGTTGTGATTTTATGTGTATGCAAAAGATATTCCTAAAGCTCACCTCAGCTCCGGAATAATTGTTGGTCCGAGTCACCAGGTGGTCAAGAGACACACTTTCAGTGACAGGCATATTACGAAACTGCAGAGAAAATATTTCCTTTCGGGTACGTGCATCTGGAAGCGGCACGTAGACAATTCGGTCGAGGCGACCTGGACGCATCAGAGCCTGTGGGACAGAAAAAAGACAGACAGCATCTGTTTTAAGGTCATATTTCAAAAATTGCGACACATAAAGGGTTTTAAAAATGTTTTCAGCATTATTTCTTTATTTCAACAGTGTTTCCTTTGTACATCGCCATTCTTATGTCACAAAAATACTGTCATGACACTATGTTTCTGACCTTTGACCTTATTGCTGGTTGCTTGTTAAGCTGTGAAAAAATAGTTCAGTCCACTCCTGAATTAATTGTACGCCTATTTAAACAGGACTATAAAGAAAATGCCTGATATACAAACTGTGATATTTGAGCTTTCCACTTCTGGCGTCAGCGTGGAGACAATCTCCCCATTATCTGATAAATCTTCCACTTCCTACAGATCACATCTCTGTGACCCCAAAACAGTCCTTGAGTACCCAAAGCTGCCGCTGTCCCGCTTGTCAGACGTCATTAAGTGGCAGGCGCCTCTCAAACTCAGACAAGCAGACAGACTGACAAATATGTCCTGCCTCCATCTGCTGTCCTCAGCCAGGCCGTGACAAGCTGCAGTGTGGTAACCCATTTGACAAGCCAACTAGCTGAGGAGCAGTGGGTTTGGGAAAATAAATGAGCACAGTGTGAACTGGCATTTATTGGTAGCAATGGAATGAACTATAAACAGAAAACGAACATCAACTGAAACTCAAAGTTTCTTTGTTGCTATTCTCCTAAGAGTCAGTAAGTCCTGGAGGCCCTGGCTCTGAGCCAGACGGGCCACAGCGGGGCCAGACTCTGGCCTGTGGAGCCGAGACAGGAGATACTCACAGATGCAAGCCATACAGGAGGCCATGTCAGGAGTGATCAGTGAAGGTTGGAGGGACTGGACAAGCAGCCTTTGAACTGTTAGATACTGCGCTTCTATCCTCTGCAACTCTCCTCTTTTACTTGCAAAGAATATGAGCATCTACTGTACATCATGTCATCCTGTATGTTTGAGTAGGAGAACAGAACAATCAGCACATGCTACAAGTTCAGCTAACTAGTGCACAAGCGCTCTGTATAGCTGGGTTTTAATAAGGTTGATATTTAACTCACTTAACAAGCAGAAATGCCAAACATCTGCAAAACCTATATTCCATAATTTAAAAAAAGGGAACTCTAGGTGCATAGAATTTTCCAGCTTAAAAAAATGTAAGCAAAAAAAAATCTTTTCTGTGTTTCATTTGAAGACCACCTGCTCGATAAGTGTCTTGGAGGAAATTTCAGGTTTGGAGTTTTGTTTTACGGTTTGCTATATTTCCCCTCTGGATAGCAAATTCCAGTTTACTGGGGTGATGGATAGTATCCCAGCCTTTTATCTACTGGTTTTCCTGTACATGTGTATGGAACATGAGAGGACAGAAACCGGAGACGAATGTTAGTAGCTACCTTTACGTATCCACAACAGAGTAATGGGTGACAAAGGAGCCGTGGCTCATGACAGCAAACGTTCTTGCTTTTCAGGTCTCTCGATTCTTACGCCTGATTACAGAAAGGTGGGTGGCTATCTGTGACGGTAGTGTAACAAAATGGATAGAGAGGAATAACACCACCCTCAATCGAAACAGGAAAGGGGTGGTTGCTGCGGTGACATGCTGGGAGATAGATGGACGGGTGGCTGGAGGGCTGCAGTATTAAATCAAAGATGTAAGGGCTTAAGGCCTAATAAGGTGCATCTGGCAAAGCAATTATAAAACAACACCTGTGGGATCAGGTTTGTTATTATGTTTCTTCCTGTGGGTTAACATATATTGTTGGTACAAAACTGTGCTCGAGGCGTGAGGTGATTGTAGTGGGAACTTTAATCTGTGATTGTTTGTCACAGCAAGTCAAGCCCGTTGCAGCACAGTATATTGCATTATGCAGAGGACGTGCCAGGGACACTTCCTGAGTTGCTCTCCCTGGAAGTATCGGGCGGCTGCATGCCAACACAAACCTGCTGACCCCGGACTAAATAACTCAGTCACTCCCACACACGCTGACAAACACATTCGCATATGCAAGCGTGCATGTAAGCACACATATATTCCAATAAACTCTCCTTGGACGGATCGTTTTAATTTCCGATCCATTTTCCTAGTGCAAAAACACCACTTTGCACTTTATCAGCTATTAATTCTCTCCGCACACATAATGGACAAGTGCCTGTAGCTTCCAGGCACTCGGGCTCCGAGGGTTCCAAGACGCTCCCGAAAAAGCAGAGCCGACCCTCAGCTTTGAGACTGCTAAACTCATCTGACTGCCCTGGAGGGAAAGAAAGGCTTTTTTTTCTTTCCTCCCAGCAAGAGCAGGGGGCCCATCCATCACTTAACAAGATATACTTCCTGTTCTCAAGGATCCGGGGGAGGTGGTGGTGTGGTGGAATAAGAGGAGGAGGAGGTAAGGAGGGGGGACCCCAAAAGACAAATACTTGGCTTGGCATGTCGGGCAAGCGTTGACGGGCTCCTTTCGTAACGGCATCATTCCACCTGAACTCTTGGCTCCGCTGGCAGAAGGCAAGAAAAAAAGGAGTCAGGCGAGGAGATGAGAGAGGAGAGGACAAAACCAGCCAGACCAGGGCACTCAGACAACCCACTTGAAAGGACAGCGGGACCAAAGCCCTGCAAACAAACACAGATAAGTGGTGTGGGAGACAGCAAACCACCACAGACAAAACCCAGTTGTATAAATTCTCTGCTGTTCTAACATGAGTCTGCATGACGGATTGCATCCACCTTGTTGCACCACTGACATGATAGGCATCATTACACACGAGCCATTAGTAATTAGAAATGCCCCTAGGTAAAAAATACCAACCACCTTTAAGTCAACACAGAACCATTTATATACCACTGAATCTAGCAGAGTGTGCACTGTGGACTTAACCCCAGCAAAATGTATGTTGCAACGCTGAGAAAGTTTGGAAAAACATGTGGATCAGTCAAGCTGATTAAAAAGCAGACCAAAAAAAAGAGAGAGAAAGAGACAAGAGAGAGAAAAAACTCATCCATGCTTTCTGCGCCAAGTTTCACTGCCGATAACAACAGTAATCATTCCAAGGCATTGCAATCCTCCACAAGAAGTGATTACCCCCTAATGACAGACGACTTCCTATCTGCGAAGGCCGGTACCTCTCCTTAACCAATGAGGAATGCTGGGAATCTTTTCCTTAGAGCGTTGTTCCTAAGCACATTCTTGGCCAGCTTCAATCTGACCCGCTCTGAGCTATGTCTACAAACTGTTTACAAACGGACGCCCCCGCAATTCAGGTGTCTTATTCTTAGATAGAAACTTAGACTTGGTGTGACTAAATCAAGATCAAGATCTGCTTTGTTACTCACGACGCCTTCAGATCAAATGAAAAACGAAATGAAACACTGGGTTTATGAAACTGAACATGATGACTAAGTTCTTCCCTGCACATCTGGTGCTATCTCTGTTTTTCCAATAAGCTGTTTTCAGTGGCACTTTTTAAAATGTACAGCATGATAGCAGGCTGTCTGCATGAATGAGAGGTTTGCCTGAGGAGACATGAGTTGACTTTGTTGCCTGCCAGAAGGCATTTGCTGTATGTGGCTTCCTAACCTGTCAGTCTGCAATCCTTAGAGGCCTTGGTGAGTCATACCGACTCGGAGATGGGCCACCCTGGATTTATTCCGAGCACACACAAAACAGAAAATGCAGAAAGCACGATGGGAACACAGAGCTCACAGAAAGGTCAGCATTCAGACGCAGTAATCTTAGATACAATGCACTAGCCGAATACCAGTAAATGTTACCGACTGTCAGGTGTCACTGGTATTCTTAAAGTCAAGATTGCTGTTATATCTGTGAAAGTAACACAAAATTGGGAAGATGAAGATTTTTTGCAACAGCTGTGATTCAGTGGATGTCCTCTTTCAGAAAAATCTGGTTTACAAAGTCCCAGCTCAGGAGCAATTTCCACAAAAACACAAATCCAGAGCCAGTTTGTTTCTTTCACAGTTTTCAAGGGAGCTTCCTTTTACAGATGAGAGACCTACTGAGCCTCACATCGATTGTGCAACATGCATGAGTGGAAGACTGCGTGGCATCTGTGTCACTTCCGTGAAATGTGTTATGTTCTGATCCTTCCACAACATGCCAATCATTAATCAAAGTGCCTTACCTTTCACTTGCTAAAGTGCAAAAAGGGAAGGAATTCAGTCAGTCACACCTGGGTGTGTGGCATGTCACATGCAGCAGCAAGTCATTAAAAACACTGCACCAGTGTTTTGTGGACTGTACTATGTGCAAAAATCAGGCACCTATAACCTTAACGTACTGCAATGATTGCTAGAAGAGTTATAGTTATCTTATGGATATACATTTCCGTTGTTCAATTTATGGGAGAAGGAACGACTTCCTTTCATATTTCTACCACAAAGTAAACCTGACTTGGATTTTTTTAACCACCTGGATTCAACATATTTCTTGTTGTTCCCACTAAACTCTTGCAGAGAGTGGCCTCATTGTATAAAAACCTCTCCAAGTATGTGAAAATACCCTTGAGCTTTATTTCGTCACTCTGATTTATGTCAGAGTACAAAACAAGCTATCAGCCGGTTCTGTTTTTCAAATCCTTCAAATCACGCAAATCCGATTTGCATCTACAGAACATTTTGCCCAAGCTTCCTTTCACAAAGGTGACATGATTCTGATCGAGGCCACGCTGTCTTCAGAGAGACACTGGACCTTCTTTATGTCAGTCTTGATTTCAACGTGAGAGAGGATCAGAGAGAACTGGAGCGGAGGGAAAGAGAGAGTAAATCAAGGAGAGAGGGGAGGGGACAGCAGAGCAGAGAGGGATGAGAATGACAGAGGAAGAAAGTAAGTACGCGGTGAGAGGTGGAGAGAGAGAGAGAGAGAGCGAAAGAGAGGAGTTGGCAACCACTCAAAAACATGAGAGGCTTTCACTCTGGATTTTGCCCTTGAGTCAAACTTGCATCCGGCAGGCGAGGCCACCGTGTCCAAGAACCAAATAACTCTGCCGCTGTTAACCCCCGCTGTCTCACATACTGGTGCACAGCCAAGAGGAAGTAAAGATTTAGAGTTTTAAAATAAAGTATAAACCATTTGAGCAAGTAATATTTTCTTTTAGAGAAAAAAAAAATCATTTTTCATCACAGGAAAAGAAAGCCGTTCGGGACAAAAGACACTTTTTTGAAATATTTAAAGTATTTGACTCCAAAATACTGTATGAACTATAAACTTTTACTCTTAGGGCCGCACTGCATAATAAATCAAGACATTTTCATCAAAGATAACATTTATGACTTTTTATGCCACCAAATGGAAGTCATTACTTCCGTTTCTATAGCAGAAACTCATCTAATTTTACAATATTTGTATATAAAATCAGTGGTGATTGCACCTTACCTGTTGACAGAAATAACACACTGTGCCTACAAGTGTGTAAATGGTGTATAGAATGTGTTCCTTCACAAAAGATTGAGGGTTGGGTTCCAATAACACTCACTAATCTGGGGTTTTGTTAAAAGCCTCAATGACTGTTTGAATGCTTGCATTTCTTGTCCTGAAGCACATCTTTTTTAGAAATGCCCCAGAGCACCCAGATTTCAGGAAATTAAATTAGTTTGCTGTTATTATCATAAAAAATCACCCGAATTTTCCTTAACACACAGGCAGATGGTGTTTTTTCTAGAGTGTTGTGATTTTAGAGTTTTATTTTATTTTCTTTTTTAAATTTGTAAACCAAGCAGGAGGCTCAAAACCTAGAAACAGTGCAGTCATGTGCATGCACAGTGTAACTGGGCAAATAATTATTACAGAATTAGATATCCCACCTCTTTTACCTTTCATGTGCGTTGTGTAAGCAGGTAAAAGGGCCACGATCAGGGAAGGAAGGGGGTAAAGAAGTAGCAGCAGCTGTGTTGTTGCTTCCTTTGGGTTTAGAGGGTGGGGATGGGGGGTGGTGTCAGCCTTACACCCCTACAGCTGTCCTGGAGGTCCACGATTGTGTTGAAACTACACAAAATGGCCAACCCTCACACCTCAATGAAAATAACACTCTTTTTGAAAGGAGTAGGTAGGCAAAGTAAGTGCATGTATGTGTGTGCGTCTGTGTGAATGAGTGGAGGTGGGGGCGGTAATTGTCAAGCAGAAAAAAAAGTGAAGAAAAGCAGAGGAAATAAGACCATGACCATGTTGAAAAGTCGGCTCATTGGAGCCCAAAATAAAAACGCAGTAAAGCGCCTGCCATAAAACACATGTATGTTTGCTTTACAAAGAGGCGTTTCCTGTGAGCTGTCCACAGTTCACAGTTCAGTTCTATGCAGCCTTGCTTTTGGTGTAAACTCATCAGGGTCTGGTTTCCATAATATGTGAGCACCCTCCAAACTCCCTGGTCCAGTAGCTGCCTCAAACAAATCAGCAGCCACAGCCAATGAGCAATGTTTCCCTACAGACACTTCTTCTGGCTTAATCCATTTGTCTCAATCGTGACTTTGAGCTTGCAAGTGCTACTGTCACCCTCTGGTAGACTGCTGGTATTCTTGTAGAACACATGCTTGTGTGTCCATGTGCGTATGGAGAAGGGCCATCCAACAGACACAGCCAACAACAACAACTTAAACCTGCTGATTGCAGCACCACTATAAAATCTGAAACTGTGCCATCGCCCCAAGTTAGCCATATATAAAAAGGTAAATCACTGAAAACCAAATACAACAACATTCAGAATTTGTGCAGTCTTCATAGTAAGACTGAAGTGATTATTTGATGGAGACATTTATCCACTCATCGTGCAAATAAAGACTCACTTTAATGTCATAGATTAAGAAGATTTTCTTTCTCACATTTCACATCCACTCACTGTGTGTTTATACATCACTCTGCATTTAATTACGAATTACTATTAATCTCTGGCTCTCTTTCACAGCATATCTTTTGTCCCGTCTCCCTCCCTTCACCCTCAACTGGTCACTGCATGCCTGCCTCTCCATCAGCCTGGATCTGCCTGAGGTTTCTTCCTGTTAAAAGGGAGTTTTTCCTTCCCACTATCGCCAAAGTGCTTGCTCATAAGGGGGTCATCTGATTGATGAGATTTCTCTATAATATTGCAGGGTGTTTACCTAACAATATCAAGTGCCCTGAGGCGACTGTTGTTGTGATTTGGTGCTATATAAATAAAACTGAACTGAATTAAAATTAAAGGCAGTCAAGAACGGCAGATGCAAAGATGTTTCACAGAATTTCCCATTAAAACTAAAACATATCTATAAAGAATGTCATGAGCTGCTTAAATATCCTCTACAGAGGTTAAGTATTTGGCTGAGGACAAAAACATCTTATTGCACCCCCTACCTAAATACACGCATGTAGAAACATGCATCTGTAGAAAAACTCCATCTGCAGCATGCAGCAACACTTACACACCTCACACATCCCCATCCTGCACACATACACGGAGGCCCCACTTGCGCGGAGAGACAGACTGCAGGTGCCAGGCCCACCTCGGGGTCCCTGCCGGGCTCTCGTTAGGCCTGGTGCCATTCAGGCGGCTCCTAACACGCAACCCTGAGTGCTTTGTGTTTCTCTGACAGCCCCTGTCGTCCTCTGGATGTAGTGGTGAAAAAAAAGGAAAAGAGGAAGACTTCAGAGATTAGTGCTTTGAAAAACTTGACAGAGAGTCACTGTATGGCCTTGTACAGTTTTAAAGGAGTATGACAGTTTTGTTTGGCTCATTTGCAAAAAAAAATATCATAGTCTCTAACATTACTGTTATTTACACATTTTTTTCAAAGAATGACATATATATCACTCCCAAAAGAATTAACATTTACTTGTTGGGGTATAAAGTTGCTTTAGATAAGAAAGAAAATAACCACTGTTATTCCATCGTGTCTGTTTAACTCTTAACATTCACACAGTTGCATGCAACCTTCTTTGGAGCCCTTTTTAGGAATTTTACATTGGTTACGCCGCCGATTTTTCACAGCAAAAAGGGGCTTAATAGAAAAAAAAGCAACAAAACAAAGAATATCTGTAACACCAAATTGTATTTATTATTAGAAATGTAAACTCTTCTGCTGTTAAAAACAGTCCCTCTTTATTATCAAGTTAAACCAAACCAGAACCCTAATCCTAAATGGGTCATTGGTACATGATAGGAATTCAAGGCTTTTCAAATAAGATTATAAATGATCCAAAAGAAGACTTAGACAAAAAAAAAAACTTTGAAGAAAGAAATCATGTTTTCATAAACATCAGTACCAGCATCACCAGCTTCACACTTAATACCACGATCATAGTTATTTCCACCTCCATCATCTCTATCGCCCCAATCATCCACAACCTCATGAGTCCCTGCAACGGAAGAGATAGCTTCTCCCACAACAACCTGTTTGCAACTGCACTCTATGCTTAAAAACAAAAGGCTTTATACTCCTTTATAAGTGTGCACGCACGAGCTCACAAAAACTCACACACAGAGAATTGAATGCTCACATATGCTGCCACTTGCAGATACTTAACAAAGAGAAAAACATAAACAGGCACGTTGCTGAGTGACAGACTCGACTCGGCCAGATCAGTTTCCACTTCCGTGAAATCTAAACATTAGCTTGTTTACCCTGATCCTGAGCTGAGGCTGGGCCTGGGTGAGAGAGCCGAGTGTGTGTCTCTACCTCTTAGTGTGTGAGCGTAGGTCCACAAAAGACAAGAAACAGGGGGACATGCTATCAGAGACAATACCTCAAAGGTGGAGGAAGACGGAGAATAAAACAAAACAAAACAAAAGAACAAAAACAGTATACAGCTATTCCCTCTAATATTATGTAACCCATGATGTCTATTACACAGCTGTCAGGGGAGAGCAAACTGTAGAGTAAAAGCTGTGCTGATAGGGTTGGTTAGAAACTTTATTCGGTATGCTTTGCTATTACTGGACTGCACCTCCTTTTGCCATCACAACTGCCTGAAGTCTTCATGGAAAACAACGAGGTGCCGGAAACGTTCCTCAGAGATTTTGGTCCATATCGAAATGAGAGCATCACAGAGTTGCTGCAGATTTGTTGGCTGCACATGCACAATGGCCTCCCGTTCCACCGCAACCCAAAAATGCTCTATTGGATCGCGATCTGGTGACTGTGGAGGGGATTTGAGTGCAATTAACTCATAGTCACGCTGAAGAAACACGTTTAACAAGTTTAACACGTTTTGGCTTTGTGACATGCTGTGATGTGCTGCTGGAAGCAGCCATCAGAGGATGGATACACTGTGGTCATACAGAAAGGGAAATAGCCAGCAACAACACTTAGGTAGGCTGTGGAATTTACACGATGCTCAGTTGCACCACCAATAGCAGCCTGAACCACTGATACAAGGCAGGATGGATGGATGGATGTTTGCCATGGCAAGGTCCCTACAATACAAATGTTACAGCAGAAATCAAGAGTCATCAGACCAGGAAACTGTTCTAATCTTTACCACTTTTGGCAAGTCTATGTAGCCGTCTGGGCATTCTCCTCTGACCTCTGGGATCAGCAAGGCATCTTCGTCCATATAACTCACTGGATATTTACTCTTTTTTGGACCATTTAGAATTTAGAGATAAAGTCAACCCCTCAAACTCATTGTAGTACTCCTCACATCAATCCAGAACATTTCTTGCTTTGCGGCAGAGTGCATTATCCTGCAGAAAGAGGCCACAGCCATCAGGGAATATCATTTTCATGAGAGGGTGTACATGGTCCAGAGTAATGCTTAAGTAGGTGGTTCACATCAAAGTAACATCCAAATGGATGGGAGCACCCAAGGTTTCCCAGCAGAACATTGCCCAAAGCATTACACTGCCTCCAGTGGCTTCTCTTTGTCCCATAGTGCAACCTGGTCCCAGGTGTTCCCCAAGTAAGTGACCAACACATACCCTGCCAGCCACATGATGAAAAAGAAAACGTGATTCGTCAGACCAAGCCACCTTCTTCTGTTGCTCCGTTGTCCAGTTCTGATGATCACAGGCCCATTTTGGCAGACCACACTTCACTCCCCACATACATCAGTGAGCCTTAGACGCCCATGACCCGTCGCTGGTTTCTCATTGTTTCTTCACTTTTAATAGATACTGACCATTGCAAACTGGGAACACGGCTGCAGGAGATGCTCTAACCCAGTTTTCAAGGTATCACAACTGGACCCTTGTCAAACTCGCTCAAATCCTTATGTTTGCCTATTTTTTCTGCTTGTAACACATAAACTTTGAGGACAAAAAGTTTACTTGCTCCCACTGAATCCCACTCGCTAACAGGCGAGTGGTAAAGAGATAATCAGTGTTATTCACCTCACCTGTCAGTGGCCATAACGTTATGCCTGATTTGTGTAGTATAAATATATTACAACAAAAGAAATATCCTCTGACAAGTATATTAGAAGCTCTTGCACAAAACTTCTTTACAAAGTGTTAATCTGGGCTGATCTACAGAAGTAACTTGCTGGTTTTCAAGCAAAGTCAACAGTTAGTTGATTCATTATAGGTGACCTGAGATGATGGGCCTTCTAAGCCTAGGCAACTATGAAGAGGTTAATATTATAACAAAGTTTAGATCCAACTCGTAACCTAAAACTCACGCAAGAGTTTTATTATGAATTTATATTATATTATTATTATGCGCAATTTTATTACTTAAACTGCATGTTTAATAGTTTTAGCTATAGAAAACCCAATTTTGCTGAGTTTCTGTTTATCATTACATTTCCTACAAAGTACAGTAAACAAACAAACCAAAAAATATAATGACTACAAAATGCTTAATGCTGTTTCCTTCAAAAAAGTACCAGTTCCTTTATAACATATTTGTGTAGTGTTTTTCAGGGTACTCTTGCTTGTTCCAAGCATGAACTTTACTACAGCGTCTTACTTTTATCAGATTAAGATGAAGGCCTTTCTTGTGGGCATCAGTTCTTCTTGTTGCTCAGCAAGCGCCTCTCTGAATAACACCAGGAGCTTCCCTGATGACACCGTATGGAGGATAATCTAAATATTCAACGTGTCTGAAACCTGTGCACAGTACAGTAAATTATTTATTTAAGGTAACACTTGAATAGACCACCTTGATGGCACCATTATGAGAACTTATTATCCAACTGCAAACCTTCCATATACATAACTTCATATGTATGAAGGTAATAATAATAAAAACAAGAAGAAAAAGAATCCTTTATTGCCTTTATGTGTTCACATATAATGAAATTTTGTTTGATATCTATATAAATACATACATACACACACAACCAACACTATAAAACATTTGAATGCACACTATTCACATGTGCAGGTGTGCAGAATAAAAATGTGCAGAAAGTTACAGATAGAATTTAGATGGATTTCATAGCTCTGGGGAAGAAGCTGCCTCTCAGTCTGGTGGTGCGTGTTTGTATGTTCCTGTACAGCTTTGGAGAAGGAAGCGGTATATGCAGTCCATTGCCAGGGGAGGTGGGGTCGGCAGCGATACGTCTAGTCTTCTTCTGGATCCATCCAGTGTATAATGAGTCCAGATGTGGGAGTGGACTTCCCACAATCCCCTGTGCTGTTTTCAGAAAGTTCTCCCAGCCAAGTTCTTTCTGTCTTGTGGTGTGCAGCTGCCGTCATACTAAGACAGAGGATGCTTTCCATTGTGGCTCTGAAGAAATTCACAACCAGCAAAACAGAGTCTGGTCGGTTTTAGCTTCCTGTGGAAAAAGAGCTTTTGTTGGGCTTTTTTCACCAGGTGCAATGTGTTGAGCAACCAGGTCAGGTCAGATGTTATGTGGAGACCCAAGAACTTGATGCTGTCCAGATGCTCTACTGCCTCCCTGTGTATGAGGACAGGAGCGTTTCCTTTCTTCTTGGATGTCCTGCTATCCACAATGAGCTCCTTGGTCTTGTTGGTGTTCAGGATGCACCACTGTGTCAGGTGTTGGATCTCCTCTCTATAATGAGTCTCATCATTGTCTGATATGAGACCCACCACGGTGGTATCATCCACAAACTCCACAACTGTTAATGAAGTGAGTGGCAGAACAATCATGAGTAAAGAGAGTAAATAAGGTCGGGCTGAGCACACAGCCCTGTGGAGTGCCTGTGTTCAGGATCAGTGTGGAAGATGTCCAGCTCCCCACTCTCACCACCCAAGGCCTGTTGGAGAGGAAATCCCTGATCCGGTGGTAAAGTGATGTTGACAGGCCCAGGTTATTAAGCTTCAGAGCCAGCTTATCCGGGATCACTGTGTTGAAATCCAAGCTGAAGTCAACAAATAGCATCCTAAGATAAGAGTTTGGATGTTTGAGGTTGGTCAGGGCTGACTGCAGTGCTGTTGAGACAGGATCTTCTGTTGAACGGTTCCACCTGCATGCAAACTGATGGCTGTCCAGACCAACAGGGATGATGTTGTTGATGTGCTTCAGAACATGCTTCATAATTACTGTTGTCAGGGCGATGGGGTGGTAATCGTTGAGGCAAGAGACAGCTGATCTTTTTGGTACAAGCTCAATGATAGAGGATGTTAGGGAGACACACGATTTGTAGCTGTGCACCAGGACTTGTTTATGTATAGCACTAAATCTCCGCCTTTGCATTTAGCTAAAGCTGCAGTCCCATCTGCTCAAACAGAGAGTACCTCTCTCCTCCACCGGGATGTTGTTATCCTGCCAGGTCTCTGCAACAATCGCCACACAGCTGTCCATCCTGCATGAGATGATCCTTAGCCGAAACTTGTCTGTTTTCTTGGCGAATGACTGAGCATTAGCGAGGAAGAGACTGGGAAAAGCCAGTCTGTGTGGGTTAGCATGTAGCTGAATGCGCAGGCTGCTCCTCTTACTCCATTTTTGTTTGCGATGTCTCCTCCGTCTCTTAGGCCCCAAATGGGGGATTGCCGGTACATTTTCCCAGTGTCCCACAATTCAGGCCTTCCATACTGTATTAATGCTGTCTACAACACCACATTTAAAATCCATGATTTTCTATCATAACTTATTTGCATCACTAAGCAACATACTGGCATACGGTCTTCTAGTTTGGCATGTCTTTAAAGGAAAATAAAAAGTTTGTGGATGAATTTTTTTTTGTTTTTTTTCTTCTTAGAGAGGCTCACCTCTACTCATAGAATTACAGTCGGTTACCAATACTTAATTTTACGTCGAGCCTGGCAACCAATCAATCTGTTTCAGAAGGGCAGACAAGAGTAAAACTAGGGTGTTATTTACAGATGGCAGAAAGAGGTGGTGTAGTAACATATAATATGAAAAAAATATTTTAAACATAAAAGCCTGTTAACATAATTGAATAGACCCTTAAAACAAATACCATGAACGTGTATGAGTTTAATTTGGTCACTTTGATGTTATATTTATATCATTTTCTGCTAGATTTGGATTCTTTGCGGTGACAAATAGCTATATATTTGCCTTAAATATATAATTTTAAAAATCTCATTAAGTTAGCCAATTCCCCTGAAAATGATGTGGCTTTCCTAAAGTTATTTATAGCATTTGAGTACAGTTGAACCACATCCTGCTTTTATGTACTACTGCAATATGCACAATAAGAGCTGTGCGCTAAATCTAATCTACAACATCAGAGCAATTAGCCACCTACTGCAGGAGATAACAAGACAGGGAAAGGGGGAGGGAGGGAGAAAAAAAATCCCCCACCCAGCATGTGAAAACCTGTGTCAGATTTCACCACAGACAAGGTCACCCGCTCTTGGTCTTGCCTCAATGCCCTGGCTTGGTAACCAGATCCCATGCAGGATGGCGACAAACCTGTTTCTGTTATAGGAGATGTGCCCACTTGGCTGATTATGTTTGCAAAAACTTTACACTTTTATTTTTTTCCGCCTTGTTTTTCTTTACACCCAACCTTCAATTTACCTGTACAGGGATCTGAGGAGTTGAGCATAACTTTGTACAGCTGTGAACACCCCGGGAACACTTTACACACACTTGTGGATACAAACACCAAAAAGAAGAGAAAGAAAGAAAAATCTTGTTTTAATTCTAGAGCCAAAGCATCATCATCGGTGTTATGCTACACAGCCAAGTTAACACTTGGTATGTTTGTAATTGTGCTGCCTATGAAACTGCACTGTAATCCCTTCCAGCTGCCTCCCTCACTCACCCATCCACCTTCCTCTTCCCCTCCTCTTCCCTTTCAGAGAAACTGTAGCTGAGTATGTTTTCCATGGGCCCTGGTGGATTCATCCTGTTGACAGCGCCAAGCCTTTTATGCATCGAAAACACAGTATTCCCTTTCAGGTGAAGAGACGATGGAAGGGAGAAGGGGAGCTGGGTTGTGGGAGGTAGTGGTGGTGGGGGGAAGCCAAGGACGGTCCCTACAACAGACCTCAAACTTCAAAATCTTGGTCCTCATCTCTTCACAAAAAGAGAGTGAGAGACAGACAGTGAGAAGGGAGGGGGGTGAGGGATCAAGACAAGAAGAAGGGGAGGCAGGAGAGGAGGAGGGAGGGTAGAAAAAAAAACAACGGCACAAAGGAGTGCGTAATTAAGACAGGAAATGGGAGAAGAGAGGAGGGCTCTGGGGGCTTTCAGAAAGAGGCTGGCTGGGGTCGCTTTTCCAGAGAACGGAGGAGTGGGGCTGATACCCGAGCCGTCTGAATGGAAATCAGATAATCTGTTAACACAAGGCATGGCCCAGATCCTGCCTGCAGACTGACATGGATAGGCCAGTTCCTGTTCCAATCCGCTGCTGTGGCACAAAGTGTTGCCAAGGCAACCAGCTGTTCCAGCCAAACTTTGCTTTCTCTCCGAGCCGGCGGCAAAAACGACAGGTGGGGCTACAAGGCTAGTAGAAGCAGCTCTGAGGTGCTTGTGAAAACATAAAGCTGGTTCAGTGGTGAGAAGACACGGTGGTAGGAATTTAACACCGGTCACCATGCACAAGAAATTCTGCTGCAGTGACCCACCCCTCCAAAAAAAAAAAAAGAGAAAAAAATAAGTTAACGGACATGCGTTGGGCAGGTGAAGCATCGGGCAAAATAAAGATATTACATTTCTTGCCCGGCTGGTGGAATTTCACTTTGTACCACAGAAAAGAAGGAGAAAAAGAAAAAAGCACCAGAAATAAAATTCTAATTTGCCTTATTGTATTCTGATATTTTTCTACTTATTGTGTGGATGTGGTATTGACCATAATCTGACTGATCTGTGTAAATTCATTACAGGTTATGCATCATAAAAATGAATTGTTTCTGCTCCCAGTTTCATTTATTCATTTGAGACATAATGCCAACTCGATTTTCGGTGCCAAAGAATACTAAATCTCATATTACTCCACATAATGGGTAACACAGAGCAAAGTTTTTTATGGAATCGTCAGATGGGTGCTCAGTACGAGTAACTGCATTGAGCTGAGATTTGAAAATTATTACTAGGACAGAAAAAACCTCTGACCATTCAAACCTGCTGAAAAAGCACGTTGACTTAATGCTGCTCTGATCAGTGCAGGCTGCTATCGCTGTCAACTAGCCAAATTGTCACATCTGGTTAAAAGATTACATTTTGAGCATGTCTTTTGCTCCTAATTCAAACACATTCTACATTTACACAGCCCGAAACACTACAGACAACTCCTCAGCCAAATTCAACAGTCTCCCTTTTCCACACTTTCCTAAATAGAAAAGTTTACAACTTCATGCTCATTTACATTTTTGTGTGCTTTGTCACAGTATCGTTTGCTGCTGCTCTGAAAAAGGGCCAAAACCAACTGATCTACCAAACAGTGGTGTTGGTCCCAATGAGGTGTTAGGATCAGACTCTCCCAGCAGCACTATAAAAGTGTTATTTACAATGATTTGTACAACTTTATAGATTCCCCCGAAGGTGAATAGGAGGCCAAGGCTCTAAATCAAAGCCGGTTAAAGATAGCTATTTCAACCTTTTTTCAATCTGAACCAAGCTCATATTTTAGTGTGGCGACTTAACAACAAGAAGGAACAAATCTCAGGCAATAAAGCCCTACCGCTAGACTTGCGTTGTTTCCCCAGACTTCTCTTTGATTATCAAATATCTGAGCAGAAGGAGATGAAGGGGGGAAAAAACGAAGAAAATACACCTCCTACAGGACCTCCACCTCTGCCCCCACTTCAAGAGCAAGGCGGTGCGACATGCAGTGGCGTACCACAGCTCAAACTTCCCCTTCCTCTTGAGGGGAAGCCATTTTATTGTGTTCCACTGAGATAATTGCCAATCCCTTAAATGAAAGGGTTTTCTCAGTCCTCTGGTAATTACTAGATACGCAGCAAGGGTCTGGTGAAGGAGGGGGGAGGTAGAAAAAAAGAGAGAGAAGAAAACATGACAGGCAGGTATTAAAATTCAATGGGTGGGGCAGGAAGGAAGTCGAGAGAGGGATGTGTTGAAACAGAGAGAATGAGGGAGGGCTAGAGGGAGGGAGGCTTGTTGTGCTGCTGTAGCCTCCGTTTTGGGGTTGAGGAAGGACATGTTTATGGTCTGAGGGTTGGGCCTATTTTTTTTGATCCGGCAGTGCAATCCTGTGCCAAGTGCCAAAGACACATCTGCTTCTGGGCAATCTCTTGCCATGGTAAGGTGATTTATGTGGTGATCGCTGACCTCTTTTCCTAAATCACTGATCTTTTTTTTTTTTCTCAGAGCTTCTCATCAAATTCAGAGCAGCTGAGTTGAGCTGAATAACTCTTTCAGACAGCACAAATTACACACTGCACTTCCTCTTCAGTGTGTTGAGGAATGTCTCTTAGCGATGATGGAGAGATTGAAAACCAAAGCAAAGCGTAACTGCACATGTAGTCGTACACCTCAAAGGTTTCTGGATATACTGGCACCGAACGGAGATGTGAATCACGCCAGCTAAACACACAGGGCATCTGAATAATTGTGGGGTGCAGTCATTGGAATTACACAGTTATTAATTATTGCTCTTATACAGTACGTTGGAAAATAGAGCCAAACTTTGGTTTCTCCTTAGTGCAGAGCAACAACAGAGACACAAATGTTGATTGAAGGGTAAACTTAAAATAAAAACAGCTTTGTGATAAATTACTTCATTCATTGGCATGCTAGCATGTTTTTTTTGTTACAGTCAGTTTTCCAACATCAAAAAAGGTCTTTATAAAATGTTATAAAGATGTAGTTTAATTGTCCATGCATATATTTGACAAAACAAAAGTTCTAAAAATGCAAAAATCGATTTCTAAAAATGCATTTGCAATTTAAGAATCACTTTGAGTAGAACAATGGTATAGACAACTTGCTGTCAAAAGCAGTCAGTTGCTCCACAGCTCTACTCCAATGCATGTTCTACAAATTTAGGAACTTACAGCATCACATTAGCATGCATTATAGCCTAAGTTTATGGTCACATCTTGCAGACAGAGACAATCTGCTAAGTGCACATGAGCCATTGTGCAATTCCTAAAATCCTGTGGTGAAGTTGTCCTGCAGTGCGGACAGGTATGCCTACTTATCAAATGATCTATTTACATGCCAGCCGGTATCATTTACACACTTTTCCCCTATGGTCCTGACTCTAGAGAATGAACGTTCAGAAGCCCGGAGAGGCCCCAGGCTTGTCAAAGACTCTCCTGTTGAGGTTCTGCTGGCCTGGTGGAAAAAGGTGTGCTCTTAGCTTGTTATGCGACACGGAGGGGAGACAGGCCAAAGGAAGGTGAGGAGGTATAGGGTGGGGGGGTCAAGGCGTATAACAATGACCCCTCTCAAGGCAGGAGGGCCCATCAGTTAAGTGTGTTTTTCTGCAATTTGAGAAAGTGGAATCTGGTCAAATTGGTGTCCTCTTGAGTTCCGACTGCTTAAGTTATGTGAGTGGGGGATGGGGCCTGACAGGATAGGGATAAGCCAAGGTCGCGTATGAGAAGGATGGTAGTGCCTTAATTGATAGTCTTAGCTCTTCCAAATGCAGAGAGAAAGCCACAGTAGAGCTAAAGAGTGTCATACAAGGTCTAACTGGCCGTCTCTAAGGCAACGACTGGGTGGGGAGTGGGGTGAGATCTTCCATTCATGGATGAGATTGGATGTTGGAAATGGATATTAGAGGGACAGGTCAGCACCGTGAGCTAAATAACACACTGATGACACAAGGTCACCAGGCTGAGGCAGCTTAAGCATCTTTCAGTGGAGCAAAGCGATTTGATAGGGGGGGTTTATGCAGAGGGTCAAGGGACATCAGGGCATCACAACCATAGATATACCCCTAAATGAAAACCAAGATGGTGGTGACTTATAGCCAATTAGTATAAATTAGTTCTACAGAAGTTCTTTGCACCTGTGAAAAGATCTTTTTCCTAATATATATTTTCACTTACATTTTCTTTCTTTCTTATATCCTTTGAAAATAATTAATAAAAGACAGTTTGATAAGATACAGTGGAGGGCAATGTTATGAAGTTTCCCTTGAGTTGACTTGATAAAGATTAAAAGCAACAGTAATCCAGAGGGATAACAAATATGGTTACATCGTTCCCTTGACTCACTGAGTAAAGACAGAATCTCCACCCAGTTACACGTTACATTTATGCAAAATAATTGCCACAGTTCAAATAAAAGTATCAGATCTAATACTGCCTGTTGAATGGTAGAATATGCTTTTCAAGCCTCATAAAATAATTAAAAAGGCTTCAAAGGGCACCATAAAAAGGTTGAGAGCTGTTATAATGAAAGGAAAATTAGATCAAGAGATAAATACAGCTTTTGTATCAGGCTTTAAATATCTTAATATTACATCACAAAAGTTGAGAATATTAGCTTGGGAGTTTATGGGGATTGACTTGCTTCTTTTTTATGATACTGTAAACAGAAAAATGTGTATGATATCCAGCCCTAGTACTGTGCTTGTACTGTCATAAGGACAAGGGCTTAAGTGTAGCCAGTCCTAATATACTCTAGGAGACAAAAATATTTACTTTGTGTACTACTAGCAACTCTTGAGAAATACCGCAGCATGATGGATAACTGTCTTTCTAGGTTTAAGTGGGTCGGTCACCTGATGATGAAAACAATCAATCACACAAAGCTGCCCCATCGACACGAGGCATTTAGATATCTCAAAGTAATAACTGCATTACGTACAGTCCTTTTTTTTTTTTATTTAGCCAACCTAGCAACACCCTGTTTGCAGAGACATACATCCTTCCTTTTACAAGGGGATATAATTTTACAATCTCCTGACCTTGGGTACACGGAGTGAAACACAACACCGCCCACCAGTCTATTTCTGTATTTGTCTTACAGTAAGTTGCCTGTAATTGAATCATGCTCTCCAGGACTATGAAACATGAATGGTGCTATAGACACATTAAGACTTAGCTACAGTGGTTAAGAATAAGGTATAATCTTATGCTACCATGTGACTTGACATGTTTGCTTTCTCTTCACTTTGTTTTCATACCTTCAAATAAAAGGGTTTATGTGCGAAATCAGGTTCTTTAGCACTGGAAAGCAACTGATCCATAATGAGATGATGCCTTGAGATATTCTTTTCACCCATTTCACAAATAGGCTCTTGGAAGTTGGCTCTTTATTCTCTTAATCCTAAAAGATACCTATATGGAAATCTCTAATAGCACTGCATGGTTAACATCATCATGGTATATTTCTCATGACTCATATCTGTATGCCCTGTCTTTTGACAGATTATACCCAAGGGGTATTCATTGGAAGAAAAGAGACAAGCAAAATGTGAGGACACAAATATCAGTAGAGGTCAGCTGTGTTTCTAACTGATGTGAAAGAATGTGAATGTGAATAAAGGAAAAAAAAAAAAACTTCCCAACCGATTCCTGTCAATCTGTTTGTAAGAAATCTGTAAATTAACCACACCTTTAGTTGTGTAACAACTCCGGATCTGGGTGATTCCCTTTGGCAAGAAAAAACAACCCTCAGTTTCTAAAGATAGATAAACTGGTCTATTCGCATCCTGTCAGCTGCTTAATCTCCACACAAATAAACCACAAACTGAAAGTCACTGGCCTTCCAGTAACGAATCTCTGTTCCTACTAATTTGTCATAAGTGTGAATTACTATTTCCAGGCATTATTCCTAACTTAGTTATCACTTTCATTTCACTTGTCTTAACACAAAGTGGGAATGATAATAGGTTAACGGCAAATAAATGTAAACTAACAGTCCGTGTGTTATGTTATTATTCGTCATGTGTGCCTGACAGTTAATAGAATTCCTCAAGAATCTATGAAGGTTACTGGGGAACTGGGACATTCATCCAGTTTGTTCATAAGTGAACAATTAGTTGTGGAATCAAGGTGAATATCAAAGTATAGTCAACAGACGTCAGAAACTTCCCCAGCAAGCTGGCCTCCGGGTACTATTTTGGAGACCTTTAAAAAACCCCACACTGGACAATTCACGTCCCTGTTACTGCAACTATCATGCATGAGTGCTACAAGACTGCACAAAGGCCGGTGAGAGCAGAGGTACAGTGCATCAATTACTATAAAATTAGAAGTTATTTGGTGCCTGCCATCTGTTTGCAATTTTAAGTAAAATCTATTCCAGGGGGCAAAAGTCCTCTGAGATAAGCATCTTTGGGGAAAAACTCTCTCAGATGAGGGTCCCCAGTCTAATTTGTATCCATTAGCTATATTTATGTCTTCTGTAGTGTAGTTAAGTGTTTGTGTAAAACCTGTTGGTAATAGCATTTACAGTAATGCATATATCTTGAACCGACTTAACTTGGGGGGTCTTGAGGATTTGAAGGACTGAAAAACGGTTCTATCGCATATTCGTTGTGCATTCAGGTTTAGCAGGCTGTTGCAGTCCGGGTTGTGATTAGGGCTTTGATAAGTCATTGTTGATGGACTGTGGAAAAGCGTTTTATCACTGGAGCATAATAGCGTGCATAAAAGGCATGAACCTGTGCTGAATAAATAAGAGGCAGCACACACCCACAGAAAGACAAATGTGTGTGCCCGCAAGCACATGCACGCACATATACACCTCGTCTTTGCAGCGTCTTTCCTGCAGATTATCTCTGTGAAAGAATGGCGGGATCTATGGGTCTTTCCCTCCTCCCTGCCTTCCCCTCCCTCCCCCCAACACACACACACACACACACACACACACACACTACTGCTAACTCAGTTTTTCTCTCTTCTTCCCTCCTTTCCAGTCTCATGTTTTCTTCTGCCATATTCCTTCTTGTGCATCTCTCCGTTTCACTCTCCATGCCTGAGTGCAAGGTGAGAATCACAAAAGGAACACCTGGCAAACACGGATGTGGTCCTCCTCATCTCATTGTCACACCACCCACTCCGACCCCCCCTCCCTCCCCCCCGTTGACTCCCTTTTCAAAGAGGCACTCGCAAGAATGGCAAACAAGGCTTTCAGCAGCAGGAGGAAGGAGGAAGAGGAGGAGGAGGTATACCCCACTACCTTCACCACCACTCACTCCCTTCATCCCTCTCCTCCCTCCCCAGCTCGCCTTTCACACGCCAGGAAGTGCTATTCAGACCAGGAGCTGCATGTACATGTTCCTCTCAACCAGTAACACCTCACTTCTTTCTCTTTCTCTGTGAGTGCACACACGTGTGTGTGTGTGTGTGTGTGTGTGCACAAGTATGTTTCTATGCCTTAGAACAAGAGAAGAATGAGAGAAATAGAAAAGACAAAGGAAAAAAGGAGAAATGTAGAAGCAACTACCAGTCAATCAAATTTTTGTACAGATTTAAATGTCTTGTTGTGAGAGTTCAGATTATGTTTCAAAATCTATATGATCCATGTAAAAACTTCCAAATGTTCAACTTACAAAGAATATATATCTTGTCCTCATCTTGCTCAACACAAGCAGAGGCAAGAAAACTTTCCATTGAGATAAATTCAATTTAAAAGCAACACAAAAGACTGAATTATGAGGCTTTCACGTCTATCTTTGCTGCAGCCTGACACTTTAATGGCTCAACAAACAGAGAAATGTACACCTTGAATTTAGTGTGGACTACTATCAGTCCGGGAGAGCGCCTTTATATATATCTTAATACGATGGCCATGCACACTTTTTACATTTTTAAAACACTGCTTTGTATTTAACTTTAGTTTGATACTTAAGGATTAACCACATGCTCTTCAGGGTCGTGCAAATATTATATTAAACTCATGCTAAACACCAGCTCTTGCTTATATTTTGGGTTGGACCTGATGTTTTAGTTTTTTCAATCACAGAAAACCTTATTGGTTTCGGTGTTTGAGTGATATGTTGTTATGGTTTTCAGCCAACGTGGTGATAAAACATGAGAGGCCCTTTGGCCTGCATACAAAGCCCTCATTGTAAAAAAACGAACATGCTGAAGCTAATATGAGTTTTTACATAACAGTGATAATGACGAGCAATGTAACATGACATTTGCCCATCTGCTAAAGGTTTCACATAAAAGATATTTTGTCTAACATAAAAACAAAAAAAACCCCACATGCACACATGTTAAAACAGTGCACGAACCAATTTGTATTTATTATATCTCAAATACATCACCTTATGGCCCATGCAGGACAAAGAAAACTAATAGCTGAAATTTAAAAATCCACGGGATAATTTCGCTTTTGATCAACTGAATATTTCTGCAGTATAAACTTGTCATCAGTGGGAAATCAGAGCCTGGGCTACAAAAGATGTCAAAGTTGTCTTTACATTCATTTGCCTCTGTAGACAACAAGCTATTGACCAGATGTGGTCACCGTTTTAAAAATGGCAACACATGGCTTACAACAGAGTATAAACACACAGCTATCATCAGAATACACTTGGCGAACCTTAAAAGATAATTCACACAGGAACTCATGAGGATGTGGCAGGAAAGTTTGTTATCATAGAAAGTTTTCAAAACCAGGATATTAGATGACAGTGTTGTACAGCTCACTAGGCTCAATCAATTGGTTTTACATACGAAAACAAGTCAAATTAGTTACACCAAATTTCACTGGTTTGACAAATCTTGCCTACTTTCTCACTTTTTTACACCGGGTCAGTTACTTTTCAAAGTGGTGCTTGACCATTTCGTAAAATTGGAAAATAAATGTCTAGATATCAGGGTGTGATGATTTCAGCAATCCAGCACAGCCTGTTTGAAGAATAATAGGCGCTTAAGGCCTTGGATTTTTGGCCTCCTGTTTGGACAAAACATGTTTTTGCTTCCGTGAAGGATGATGGATACTATGAACACATTGCAACAATTTCTGTTGTAATGTGTTAAATCTTGTAATGACATGCCAGTGAAATCTGGCACACAAAGGTTTTTACTTTTAGTGCATGTGTTCTTTAAACTATACATTTTTTGTGGGGTGTGAAAGGCCACATTATTAAAATTAGCCATTCAGTCCTGCATGACAAGTTCTCCCTGCTGAATGTGCCTGCTCTCACCTGCACCTGGATCACTGACTTCCTGTCTGACAGGAGTCAGCATGTGAGACTGGGCACATATGTCTCACACTTTCAGTCCATCAGCACAAGTTCTCCTCAAGGCTATGTACTCTCTCTCGCTTTTCTCCATTTATACTAACGGCTGCACCTTAAGTCACCAAACGTGGCACAATTAACACTGCACAATGGATTCATCATTCAAGGATTTTTTCCCCCCAATTTTTGTACCAGTGTTTGCACCATGACACAAAGACAAATTCTTTGTTTGTGTAAAAACTGTGCGATAAATGCAATTCTGAGTAGGCTACTAACATTTTCAATAAAGTCACGAGAAACCACAAAAAATATGACTCCTTTCATGGTAACGTCACAGAGCTCCCAAAAGAATGACACAAAACTGTCAGGAAGGCGAGCCCTCAGCCTTTTCTCCTGTCCTACCATCTTTTATAAAATCATGATAAAAGGAAAGAAGAGGGAGAAAATAAAGCTGGGAAGAGAAAAAAGCCTTTGTTCATGTTGTTTGTAAAGGAAAGAATTAGAGGTTAAACATCAGTAGGCAAGTGAGCCGTTCTTAATGAGCTCCTTTCACGTTTTAGTGCAGGTACCAGTATGTTATAGCTTTTAGTTTTAAAAAAATGGAAAAGAAAAAGTTGTTTTCACACATTTCCCGCTCCCTGTTCTTAACAGTCAGGGGGAAATGTGTGGGAAGTCTTTGTTAGGGTCAGGATGTTGAACTACAGATATTAAAGCTATCACAGTGAACCATCAGCAGCAGACAGCCTGCATATATTTGGGTAGAGGGGCATGCAGGTGAGGGAGTGTGGTCTGTGTATTATATTGGATGGTGGGGGTATGCAAGCCTTTTCATAACTGAACAAGTCAAAGCAATCGGCTAATTAAATCTACTACAAACTAGAAGAACTACGTAAAGAAATAGTCATGTGAAAAAGAACTTTTTCACAGGGCTCTGTGGGTTCCTGTGAAAAACTTGCCTATTTATTGCTTTTATTGAAATTAATAATGGGTATGTAATAGCCAGGCGCTGCTAATCAAATACAGCAGATTAACCGATAATCAGCAAATACAACCATTGCTATTAAAATTATAACTTTTGGCAGTTTTCTGCTCAGGCTCTACTTTTAGAGTCCTCTTATCTCCCCAGCCACTTTTAATAAACTGAATTTAGAGAAAATCTGTTCAAATGTAGCAACTACATATCGAAAGTACTTGGCCACCCCTGTAACCTTCTTCAGTGACATGCAAATCAAGAAATCTTCATCATAGCTCTTCTTTTGTGAGGCTAGCTTCACATCACCAGAAATTATTAGAAAATACTTGAGAGCTATGTGTTTCACTTACACGAGTGCAAGCTTGCTTCAGGAAGATTGTGACAGCTTTACTACACTGTCAAGTATTTATAACCTACAACCTTTTTAAAGCCCCTAACCCAGGGCCCAGTCTGCCTCTCTCTGTCTGAGGCCCTCACCAGAGCAGGCCCCTACTGTACTGTAACTCTACAGTAATTCGGGCTCTGTAAATCTCTCAGTGACTACAATCTGTGTGTGTATAAGGCTCCAACTGCTGCTATGACAACAGATGACCCATCACAGTCTTAAGAGCGGCTGTTTGCCTGTCAAATTTAATCCTGGCTCAGAGTTTGACTAGAGGTGGTTTTTTACTGTCACAGAAAAAGAACAGAAAAAAAAAAAGAACGGTCATTTCAGGGATGGAAAGTGGTGCATACCATAAATAGCTTGACTTTCACAGCTAGAAATCCCATTTTCAGTGGGAGGCATGTCTTTTTTTCTTTTTTGGTCTGTGTGCGGAAATGACTATTTATGTACCAAACACTGTGATGTGTAATTTGGGAGATCTTGTTTCAAGCCTTGTGTCTTGCAATTTAGATAATATACTACTTACGGTCTTATATCCTGTGGGTTGTTTGGTTTTATTGACACCCCCAAACACACCATTTTTCTTTTTAAACCCTCCTTAGTTCATTCTCTGAAAACCACAAGTCTCTGGTATCTCCATCTAACAAATCTCTGGTGTTCATGACAGCATAGTGAAGATTTATATGCAGTATCTTCACTTTTGTTCAATTTTAGCATCTCCGTTTACACTGACCATGCACAAGAAACTGTTTCTTCAGCAGCATATCTTCTGTATGATTACTTAATTCAATGGGCTGCTATGTGCTGTTTAAGACATTTTCTCCTTTATCTGTGCAGCAGATTTCAAGTTAAGTTTTTTCAGCCACCTACATCCACACAAAGGTCTCAGAGCAAAATAACGTATTACTTTTTTTAATGTTGTTTTACGACTGAAAATCTTCAGTCAAAGGTGTGCACTGTGTAAAAAGTAGCATGCAAACAGTTTTTCCAGTTATCTTCTCCAGCTATCATCTCTATGCTTCTCAGCGGGGCTGCTAACAATAATTTATGCACACTGACAGCCATATGGTATACTGCTCTAAACCTCCCCAACACAGAGCCACCAACCAAGGGAGAATAAGAAAAAAGGAAAGACAGGGCCTCCTTCCTGCTATCTCAATGAGAATGCAAACATTTCAGACACGCTGGCAATCGCTCCCATATCAGTATTAAATCCCTGATTGAAATGTTTCCCTTGAAAACTGAAAGTGGTCTCTGCATCTATAATTTGACCATACATCTATAATTTGTCCATATCGAGTAACATTTGTTTATCCAGCCATGGACCAACTGTGTTTGGGCACATACGGACAGTAATTGCACTGTTGGTTATGCGACTGATTCGGGGATATGAAGCAGCATGTGCTGCCACAGATGGAGGTGGAATGAAGGGTACATATTTGCCACTTGAAATAACTATAATATAGCAAGTGGGGGGTTATGTGGTGAAAAGAAAAACTGTACTATATGATTCTGGATGGCTTGTGTAGATCTGACCACATTTCAAAGTGAGACTATTACATATACGGAGCTTTAGCCTCAACTTAAATCTCCTAAAACCCATAAGAGTAACCTGCCAAGGATCTATCTGATTTTGTTATCCTGACAGACTTTTTGCAGCACACAGCTTTGTGTGTGCTGCAAGAAATCTCCTTATTAAGTCATTTCTTTTCTATACTGAAGAGATGTTAGAAGAGATGATAGCAATATCTCAATGCTCTTAGGCATGTAGACATGGTCAACGTGATTTGCTAAGATTTCAAGTAACCAGTTCTCTTGTTGAAAATGCATTATTAATGTAAAAGTTCAGAAGAACTGGCCAGACTGCTTTGAGCTGATATGAAGGCCACTCACAAAACTGTTTGTTACAACCAAGGTACGCAAAGAGCATCTCTGAATGCACAGCACACCGATCCTTGACGCATATGGGCTACATATGAAGACCACACCAGGTGCCACTCATGCCAACTAAGAACAGGAACCTGGGGCTACAATTCACAGGCTCACCGAATGTGGACAGTACACGTACCCCTGGTCTGATAATTCTCAATTTCTGCTTCAGAATTTGAAATAAACATCATAATAGTATAAATCAATCTCTCCTTGAAATAATAGTTTAGGCTCTTGGTGTTAGTGTAATAGGACAGGGAATATTTTTTTGGCACACTCTGTTCCACTTAGAACCAACTAAGCACAGAGATTTCTTAGCAAAACAGGTTCTCAAAGTAGTTTCCTCATTCCATTGAGGGCTTAATTATTGGTAAACCCGGACTACTTCAAATTGTTTCTTGTAAATACCACTGGTGTTACTTTGTGCTATCAAATAAACAGACCATCAAGACATCATGGATCAAACAGAAATTCCAATACGCTATGATGTATCAGACCATGGAAATAAAGGTTGTTGGATAGCTAGGTATCTGAAAGACCAGTCTTAATTTACAAAAAAAAAATAGGAAAGAATTGTTGGCAGGTTACTTGCTTTACTGAAATCAACAGTGGAGAACACACAATGGGTGGCCTGTCTTTGGGTGCTAGCAAGCGAAGCCTTCAAACCAGACAGACGACACAACACCTCCAGCATGCGTGCAAAGATTCCAGCTGCTAAAAACTATAGTGACAGAAGGTTTGATAACCCCTGGTGAAGAATCCTAAAGACAGAAAAAAATGATGACTTAGTTTCAATCAAGGCTTTATTTGCTTGTGTGTCATGTACTACCATTTAATGAGTCCTGCACACTTAGGTTAGTTACAGTGTCACAGTGTTTAAGCTCATTTAATTAAATCTTGCACTCTTACTCTACATGAGAGTTTTTCATATTGGGGCGACCTGTGCTACCAGTTGAGTTTTCACATTCAGATTCAAGCAGATTCAATGACTGCAAGCTTGGGGTCACAGGAGTGCCATATGTCAAACTAAGTGCTTCCTGAGGTTAGCCAGGTGCATACACAAAGTCAGTGTCAACTTTAAATCATGTTACTAAATGCCATAATGCATTCCATTTGAATGTAAGAAGAGAAAGAGTGACTATAAACTCAAAGAAATTAGCACCACATAGATTATTCAAGTCATTTACTTAATTCTCTTAACCAGTCGAGTAACATAGCCCGAAAACATGCAATTCAATTGAATCCCTTGTTTGTTATTTTTCCATCTTGTTGATGACATTATACTTGAGTGGCAAACACAAAAAGCAGCTTGAAACACAAATATATTTCACAACTATTTGGTGAAAGCAAGCATTACAGGAAAAACCTATCAGGAATTTAATATTGGTATATGTGGTTTGGTTTGATCTTTACATGCCTAATTGGAAGTGTTATTTACAAATCAAGATTCCCTGTCCCGAGGCTACAGTGGAGGCAGTTTGCACAAGTCAATCAGCAGATTGCTTAAACAGCATACTGCGCCACTTGAGGCAAATATACCAAGAACAGCTTGCTCAAAATGGAATACATAATTTATAACACATGTGTTATAAATTTTATGTTTTCCATGTAAATTTTAACAGATACTATCTAACTTATCTACTCTGCTTTATCTTAAACATTGTCTAAATCCACATTATTACAGCTTACCATATATGGTCCTACAGTATTCATGGAACTGCATATAAAAGATTAACATAAACAGAGCATTCTGGCCATCGCCAGTCTGGTTTCTTGAAACTGCTAAACATGCTAAACAGGGGGCGAATGCCACTATGAAACATGAGTTTGCACACATATGGTAATCACAAAGACTCCCCCAGAGCATATTTTGCTTTATGTTCTACTTAACTATCAATGTGACTATAATTTCCCAAATAAACAGCATGCTGCATTAAATATGACTTTAAACTAGTGACTGAGTTCATAAATATATTAGAGAACTATTACCAATCTTCATGAATTTAGTTAGCAGTAGGAGAACTTTTCTATGTAATTCTATATAGTCACTCTTCCATTAAATAGTATTGCCCAGTTTATTTGTAGAAAGAAATAGAAGTGAGTTTCACAGCCAAAGTGCAAAGTGCATCATAATTTTTTATCTTGCCAGGGAATTTTAATAATTCACATCTTCCTCTCGCACCCCCTCCCCTCTAATCTCATCTATCCAATTCCCATCCCCTTTGATGGTAGTACACTGGCATAGACACAGGGGGTGGGAGTTGCTGTGCAGTTGGAGGGCCTGGTCTTGGAGCCCATAGAGACCTAATTGGTGCCCCCACCCACCGTCACCACCAATACTACTAACCCCCAGAAAACCCCATCCCCTCCTCCCCATCTCTTCTATGGTGTTTATCCACTAATTGGGCCACTTCCTGAGACAGAGGCCAAACAGGGAAGAGAGGAATGCATGGCAAAAGGCCACTCAGACAAGCTAGCGTCAGGGTTGGGGGGGGGGGGGTGGGATGGAGTGAAGAGGGGAGAGTACGGAGATATATAGGCGCAAAAGACAGCCTAAAACGGACTGTTTACTCTCTCTCTCTTTTCTTTTACTTGGAGGAGGGTGGAAGCACACACCCCTGTTTATGACATAACATTTCATACTCCACATGAGCACTTCCTGGCACAACAGCTCAGTAGCTAACAGTTAATAGTGAGTGCTGGCTGCATGCAAGCCTTTGTATTGCGACTTCCACCCTGCACTCTCACTACTGAACAGTGGGACTGATGGGGGGGAGAAGCACATAAGTCACTAGACTGACAAATGGGATGGTTCATGCTTGTTTTTATCCAGGTTGACCATCTATGTGCTTGGCTCTGTTTGATGTACGAGCCCTTTGAAGTTGGCCTGCAGAGTCTATTGGTGTTTTCCTGGGGTTAGAAGTTGAGCCCCTGCAGCATTTAGGTCTTTTCAGCCCAGTTAAGGGATGCCAGATGAGTATTCCCCCCCCCCAGTCCCATGACACCGCTTTCTGTGTGCTATATGTGAAGGGTTACCCGGGCCACCAGGGTGTTCTCCATTTATCAGAAAACGTGGAAGAAAACCAGAAAGGCTGCATTTCCTCAAAAAGTGGAGAAGGCCGTCTGCTTCAAACGCAGGTGGCCTGAAAACAGGTTTTAATTCTTTACAAAGTCTCCCTCCGATACGTTACCATCAGCTCTTCTGGAGTTACCAAGTTATACTAATTATACCAAAATAAGCAACGACCTAGTCTTTATGAAAATCACTAATGTAGTTTGAACCTCGTTTCAAATATTCTGTAATTCAACAACAGGCTGAGCATGAATATGCATCTCCGTGTCTGAAGATTGGGACAGTCAAAGGTATCTTTCTGACTCGTGCTGTCACAGCATGCTGTTTTATGTCACAAAACCATGAAACCACCAAGCCACAGTAAAATGTTACATTTGTTCTTTGCATAAAAAAGTACAATGTCGTCATCTAATGCCATCGATACTTGCAATCAGATAGTTCTGAGAAGAGTGATCAGAGTGAATTTAAAGACCTGGTGATAGCACGTAGGCTAAAAAAGGTCATATGGTGGCCATTTAAACAGGGAAGACTGAAATGCAGCTGGACTGGTGAGAATGACTCTGAATAAACACTCCAGACTCATCAAGAGGAGGGGAGGGGGTGGAGGTAGGGAGGGAGGCAGGGGGCCAGACACAAACCTCTTCCTGTTGTCCTAAATAGCTACAATCAAGGGAGTGTTATCTCCCCCCAAACTTCCTGCCCTATCAGCTCATGGGGACTCTGAGAACAGGGAGAGCCAGCTGGTCATAGAGCAAACATGGTGTTACATCACTGGAGGCCACTGACAAGAGACTGAATAGTGATGAAAGATGCATATTTCGGTTGCAGGCTTATCAGACATTTCTAATGACATTTTCCTAAGGCCAGAGGATCTTTAAATTCCAAGAGGATTTCAACAAATACCGTACAGTTCTCAGAGTAGAAGGAAAAAGCTGCATTAACTACATTAAAACATTCATTTGAGCATGGATTTCTATTAAATTAAACACGTTTACCAGTGAAAATTAGAGACATAAAGTAGAGTTGCTTGTGTCACTACAGCATAGACCAATTTGTTTAAAAAGTACATTCATATTCTGTACAGGGATATCAAACAGTTTAAAAAAGTCAGAGTGGGAGGTAGAAAAAGAGAAGCCATTATGAGCACAACTGCAGGAGGTGTGTGACGTTTGGCTGCTATCCTTAGTCTATTGGCAGATGTGATCCAGTCTGCAGGTGGCGTGCAACAGCCCCGGTATTGGCCAATGGCACTCCAAAACAGGATGTCTGAAACTCCCCAGGCTTGGGACTTCCTCTCCCGGAGCGCCACGGCCTAGAGTTCAGCCAGCTCCCAGCTCAGAGGAACGCATTACAGATCTGGCACGTGAAACAGTCTGCTGCTCACAACTCAACTCAACCCCACCCCCCTCCCTTTCTCTGGCCCAATCCCCTCTCTAACAATTTTAAACTACAGAAATAGTCCCCCTGGTGCTTTTCCAGAGGAAAGAGCTCTTTTTCTATTTGCTCAGTTTGCGTCAGTGAGGGCATCAAGAGTGCACCCTTTACCCTGTTAATGAAACTAGGCCTCGGCAGCCAACGTACCAAATTAAACTCAGTGGGCCTTTCCAAAACAGCAGAAAAAACAGAGACCTTGACGTGAACCTTGATAGCCCTGACATAGACCACAAAAGACTATATTGTTCACTTGTGGATATACACATCATTTATGACTATAAAGAACACGCAGGACTCCCAAAAGAAACTTTTTAATGATCCATATTTGTGTGCATCACAAAGTGTTCTGGATCACAAACACTGGATTTTATTTATATTACCATGCGGCCACAACTTCCTGTTTGTTAAAAGATAATATGTTGCTTGCAATATCGCTGGGCTTGTAAACTGTAAATTTCTGGCAAAGGTTTGAAAGACATAAATACCCCCCCAGTACTAGTACTTCTCTGCTGCAACTGCGCATTACTGGTTTAATGCCTTCCAACTAGAGAGCTGCTTTTAGTTTTAACTAACTGTAACTACATTTTTCTTTGAAGGAGTGGAAAAAATGTGGATGAAGGATAACACTAAAGGGGGAACATTAGCTTAAAAGAGCAACTACTACTGGGGAAAAAAGGCCAATCTGAGAAGTTAGCAACATCCTCTGTCCCTTTACATAAAGGCATGATTTCTTCAGTATCTCCCTCTGTGCCACCTACCCTTTTGGATCCCAGTGACTTCATTAAGATGGCACGTTGATTGCCAATGTGGTTTCAATCTCACCAAAACAGTACATAAACCCCGCAGGAAATGCAGCTGGGTGACAGACTGTCCTAAAATAAAGAGAGTTAGAGAAACAAGGAGTCCGGGTGTGTATGTGGGGCTGAGGAAAATAAAACAGATGTGAGGCGACGCAAAAGAGGTGGGGGCATGATTAACGATGCCAACACTTTGAAGACAGGAAGACACCTGGCGACCATCTTGTCTCCGTGGGCCCTGGACAGACGGGAATGCTTTAGTGTGTAGGAATTAGGTCCTACTCATCTCCCAGCTTTAGCACGGAACCACCGGCCAGATGGGGACTAAGCCAGGGGGATTGCAGAGGACTCAACGAATGAGACCCAACTGCTGGCTCAACCAACTGCTCTGCTGATTTGGCAGCTTACTTACAGAATGATGGATAGTATGCTAGTCTGTCAGCTAGTTCACTTCCCTTATTGACTATGATTGTGTTAAATCCAACCATACGACTGCACTAGGGAAGACTAATGAAGTGTCTTGTGTATTTTCCAGAAAGGATACCGTACACTTCCTGGCTTTGCAGATCCACAAATACCCATTGTTTTATAGTACCTTGCAAACAATAAATATCAGGCACCTGAAGGCGCTCCTGTCTGCATAATCCTAAATATACAAGCGTAAAAGCCTCGACAGGAGGATCACACACACACATTCTTCCCAAAGCCATTTTCTATACCTAAGCACCTTGTCCAACTTTTGCACGCACCATCAAGCTGGCCCTGATGGATGACTCAGAGTTCAAAATCTTACCCACAGACTGGAGTAGTCAGGGACTGAACCATCAACCTTCCAATTGGTAAACGACCTACTCTAACTTGTGAAACTATAGCTCATGAGGTAAAGGCTTGTAAGGTGTGACAGGGAAAGTGTCAACACAAAGCTACATTTGAAGCTAAAAATGGCCTGTGGCACTATTAAACCTAATGAGTGGGTGGACTTGAAGAAGATGGGACTGTTATTGTGGCACGAACATCGTGTCTCCTCCTTAGGTTGTCTTTGTAAATAATTGGTCTGGTAGTCAAGCAACTCCACAGCAGACCCTGAGGGCTAAACAGCTAGCAGTGTTGTCATTACTATGTTCTCTTTGAAGACACCAAAGATGGAGTCTGACCATTCGCTATGCTTTTCATGCCATATCTGAGGACGCCCAGGATTGCTTCTGGTGACAAAGCACTAATAATGACTACTTTGGTGTGCTTGATGAATGCCTGGGGAGCCGAACTTTGACATGAGGCAGTTTTGGACAGGATATATGCTTCCATTCTTTGACCTGATTGAAACACAGAGATCTTATTTCACTTGGAACATATCTTGTATGTGCAATACTAGAAACACAAATACAAAGCAGACAAACTCTAAAAAAGAAAGAAAGAAAGAAAGAGAGAAAGAAAGAAAGAAAGAAAGAAAGAAAGGAGTGCATAAAAACAATGGCTCAAAAAACTAAAAAAGCACATACATACATATAAAGAGTAAACGAGAACTAGAAAAGTCAACAGAAAAAGATTTTTTTTTTATAATATTCCAGTTTTCAGTTTTTTAAATGACACCTCAGCATTAAAAGCAATTTGCTACATGAATGAATAAAGCCTTTATCACATTAAATAATGTACTGGATTCTATAGAGTTTCTGTGCACTTTCCCTAGGCAAAAAAACCCCAAAAACTTCTCTTTGCATGAATTTGAACAAGTTTATACAGGTATCCTGACAAATTTAGTTAAATTGATGTTCAACATCCTGAAAATGAATTAAGCTACATTAAAATGTCCACACTGACACTTACAAAAACATTCAGTAATGGCAGCTGGCTGAAGAAAGAACATAGGAGAGAACAAGTAGTCCATGTACATGTGTCATGACCCGGTCTCTATAAATATACAGACGGTGGGCCAATACCCACAAAACATGCCACAAGAAAGAATGGTCCTTTGCAGCGGGTGCAGTGGAGAAGGCAGCAGCCAGAGAGCTGTGCTCCAAGCAGGTTCCAAATCAGCACTTGGGGAGAGCAAAACATATGTTAGCTATGTTATGGTTAGAATTAGCATCCCTGGTTTTCAGCGGATGTGGGTTTGATCCCTTTGGCCTCCAGGCTCAATCAAGTCAATCTAAAATTAGTGGGCTGCCTCTTTTTTCCGGAAGACAGATAATTCCCCGTTGATTGTGGAGAAGGAAAAACATTGAGAAAAGCAAACATGGTAAGAAATGTGGAGAGTGGGCGACTTCACAGCATGAACGCAGCACAGTTACGGTGTCTCTAAAATAGTGACAGGTGCAGTGACCAGCTGTTGCCAATAAACACATTCATACTAAAACAGGAACGGGAAAGCTTTGTGTAAACGTTTAAAGCACCAAGTATTTATCGGTGTGGGCATAATGTCTGTAATATCAGGGAAATGAATGCTAAAACTAGTTTATACGACTCAGTCACTTTGTAAATGGTAAAAATGGAGGGGTGCTGCAAGGGCAATTCCAAATGGTGCTGTAGGGTGGAAACTGCCAAGAATTTATCTGGAACTGGGCAACTCATCAATGGGCTACTGTGACTATGACCAAGGAAAAAGGACACAGTCAACTGTGTTTATATCTTTCAGCGGTGCCCCTACTCTGAACAATGTGGCAAAGCCCATACTGGCGTGAAAGGCAAATAAGGCCTTCTGGCCACTAATTACAGAGGGGCGCTGGGACCGTTAGCTCCAACTGTTTCAACATGCAAATCACATCCAACTTGGGGGCAGTTGGCTTCTTAGTACACAACTGTAAAACAAGGCCTGTTTACTTGCTTCTGATTTGCTTGAGCCCTTGCTTTTTGTGGAAATGGTACAGGGGTCAGTACTCAACAAACGTCATAAACGTAAAAAGGGAGACGTAAATGTAAGCTCTTATTTTGTAATCTGCAGGTTAAAGGTTTTGGCCAAATTAAAAGAAAAAAAAAGCTGCCTTCTGTGTATCTGCCTGGCTGTATTTCAACATATTTGAAAGTGAAAAACACTAAATGATACAGCCCCAAAGTAAGCATTAGTTATCACTGGACTATGAAGAGCTACACTCGCATCTCATTAGTATGCATAAAATAATACATAGGAAAAGAAAAAAGGAAAAACAGCAGCCTTGGCTGCTGATGTCATTGGATTCTCAAGTGTTTTTCTGTCTCTCAAAAAGAGGAAAACTGACACAAGAAATATGTTGTGCTGTGCTATCCTGTTTTGTACATTTCCTGAAATCCAAGGTGTAGGGTACAGGAAAAATCCAGTTCGAGAGAGAAGGTCAGCCTTCAGCATTTGAGGTCTGGAAAAACCATTAGTTGGAATGGAAGGAAAAAGATGAGGTCTAAGTTATTTCCTCTCTTTTTCCCTTTTCTCTCCATCATTTGAGAAAAAAATGGGGTGGGAGGGGTGCCTTACTCCCCTTTGAGTGTCATCGTGCTGAGAAGGAAGCCACGATAAGAGGATTCAGGACAAACTTGTATATTGTGACAGAATGGGGCAACTGAATGCTTGATATATAGGCTCTTGCTTTGCTGTCTTAGACGTCACAAAAAATGCCTAGTATCCTGAACATGTGAATGAATACCTAAGTAAAGGCTCATGTACGCTGGTTATATAACAGCTTAAGGTGGAAAGTTCCCATGAGGTGTTAAATAATCACCTGTAAAACAATGAGAAGAATTGGAATCAGGAAGCTAAGCTTTATATAAATCTGGAGAAGGCACTGCATCACTTTGCCTTTTCAGTCAATAATAATGAAATATTTCAGGCTTTTCATGAGATTGCCAGGGGAATATATGAATGGATTTATTTGTATTATATTTTATTTGACACACTTGTCAAGTTTACGTGCAAAAGAACAAGACATATCTGCGTATCCTCATTTTACACACAAAAAAAGCACAATGACAAGTGCTCTCAGTCACTCTGCCAAACGAACACCATTATTCTGGAAGCATTTTGCAAATACTGGCCGCTGCCTTTTGTGGGCCCACTGTTCAGAACAACCCTGTGGCTTTCCTCAGGTGCTCAACATTTCCCTGCAGCTTTCCAAAGCAAGCGTATTGGTTAACCACCCAAACCACTCGAGCATAATGCAATCTCCAATTCACAACACACAAAATGTATTGGCAGCATTCCACTGAACCTAATCCAGGAAGTGGAAACATTTCTGCAAACAGACTCTTGTTGAAAACTTCTAATGAATGGTTTCTCATCTATTCTGAATGATGTAGAGTCTTAAAGATTTCAATTCCTCAGTTTCTCTCTCTCGTTCTTTTTTTTTTTTGTTTTCCTCATTCCAACCTACCAACAAGAGAGAGGGGAAGACGGACAGTGCTGCCTCTGTGCACAAGGACTTTCCAAACACAGAAGGCAGCTGTGCTGGAATGTGCAAGCTCTGAAATTATGGCCCTGGCCATTGCTAAAGAAAATAAAATTGATGCAATCTGTAGAGCATGCAGCTTTTAATTAGTGGCTTCCGTCTCCTAATTGGTTGCTCTCCGTTTCCCTCCGCCTTAATTCGGGATCGGACCAATTGACCATGCTGCATTTAGTTTGCTGTGTTTGTCTTGAGAGAAACCATACACTGTAATCAAGACACAAAATGAGCATTTTCAAGGGCAGCACAAGCAAGTGGGTGCAGAAAACAGTCAACCCCATTCCTTTTCAGTTTTCCCCGTCTTTAAAGAAATACGTTTGTATGGATTGTGAGACCAACTGGAGGAAAAGCCTCTGGATTAAGTTGCGAATGTTAAGTCGTGCAAAAGGAAAAGGAAGAAAAAGCCCCAAACTACACTTAAATTCTTAGAGATCATAAAAAAGAAGAAAGATATTTTTATATTTTAAAACACCAACATGTAAAATGTCATTTGGAATCTTTGTATACTTCTGTTTCATTATTATACAACTCTGTAAACTGTATGCAGCACATGCATGTACCCCACTGATGCTCCATTCATGTGGAAGCTGAGTCCTTATAATGGTTTCTGGAAAGTACATTAACTGAATGCAAAAGTTTACCCATTACCTAACAACTGAGTCATGTTTATTGCACGCAACAAAAGCTAACTGTGAGTAAAAACACACAGATCACAAAGCCAAAGCTTACTGTGGTATGTTTATTGCGGGGTATGTGGTCTTTAAATGGTTTTTGTATCAAAGCATAGACGAGTAAACGCTCCCCATGTAGCTTTCCATTCAAGGTGTGTGGGTGAGTAATGAGACTCAGGTAAGCCAGAGCTGGACATCTTACTTTTGTCATATGTTGATTTGCTTGACTCGTCCGAGGTGGTAAAAATGGCTTAAAAGCATCATCGGCTAACACAGAAATGAGGCTATGGATGGCTGACTCCAAAATATTTTTGATTTGATAACACAAATGAAATCTTTTCCAAAACAACTACTGCTGGACTTTGAGTATACTGGAGAGATAAGCGTGGGACACAACCAGAAAAAAAAAATAAAAATAAATGAGGACACAGGAAAAGGAGATAAAAGCTGGGAAAAGAGCAACCGTTTGGCTGCTGACGGCTTACAGCCGAGCTTCAGGGAGCAATCATTTGAAGGGTCAGGGACAGGTCTGGTTGCCTGGCACTAGTGGATTCACACTCGCGCACGCACACACACACACACACACACACACACACACACACACACACACTCCCTGTGTCATCCTCTCTCATCTTTACCATTTCCGCTAGCCAACAAACACATTTCCTTTTTACAGGGGAAACTTCAGGAAATTCAACTCTGCACAGAAAAGCTGTTTTCCACACAACAGTAATGAGAGCAGATTTGAAAAAGTTTTTAAACTGAAAAATGAGTAAATTACATCAGAATTATTTAAATTACTTCCGTCACTTAACTGAGCGTATCTGGTACGATTGTTTGCATGTATTTCCCCATGAGCTGGTATAGCTGCAAATTGCAACAAACACGTAATTCTATTTCTGCAAAGCAAAGAAGCAAAGAGCTCTGCTAAACATCTGAGGGCAAAGATAATTCCAACATCTAGCGGTGAAATAAGACACTGACAGATGTAAGCAGTGCCTAATTTATGAGGGGCAAAAAATAAAGGAGGTTAAGGGAGGTGAATGGGGAGGGGGGTACACAACTGGATATGTAATAAAGGTGATAGCGATATGTGACACAAAGACGAACGATACGGTGCTAAAGAATTCAAAGAAAGAGTTGAAGCTTCCTCCATTCTACTTTCTTTTTGTGACCAGTAGGTTTAATGGTCAAACATCCTTCTCTCTCTCTCTCTCTCTCCTGTCTGTTTACAATTACCGTACCGCGAATGAATCTTCCACGAATGACTGCTCAACTGGCAGCCCTTACTAGCCAGGAACAAGGGAGCTATTAGCAGAGGAACTGAGGAAGGAAGGAAGAGAGGAAAGCCAAAGGGAAGGCAGTCCAGCGCAGAGGCCCAGGGAGGGAGAGGATGAGAAGGGAAGGAGGGAGGCAGGGAGAGAACAAGGGGTAAGGCTTAAAGGACAGAGGGAGGGAGATGGGGAAGCAGTGCAGAGGGATCGGTGGTCTTTAACAGCAAAGAGGGGAAGGGCAATGGTGAAGGAGGGCTCATCTCCCTGAGGCTGTTCAACAGACGTAAAGATCCAAAACAAAGAGAAAGACGACGAGGAGGTGGAAGGGACTGTTGCATCCCTCTCATCCTAACCCACCCATCTTCCCCCCACCAGCAAGAAAAGGAGATGAAAGAGATTAGTTCTGGGGTCTGCCCTGAAGGGACAGTGGACAACCTCTGAAATTATTTCATTTCTCAGGCAACAGGATTTAGAATGGGACCTCCCCATGGCCCTTTGACACGAGAAATACATGAGAGCATTTTGTGGGTGGGACATTCTCTCAACCTGCTCCACCCGCAGTTCGACCCAAGTCAAGGGTTTTTTGGGCCTAAGAGTGCTTCTGGGGACATCCTGACAGTCATAATTTACTTTGACTTCAGAAATGACAAGGTGGGAAAAGAAAGCACTGTTACCCTTTTTTGAAACACCTTCTGTCTCCCCCCTCTCTCTCCCTCTCTCACACACGCACACACACAACAAGGTGCAATCCCAAACCTAAGATACAGCCAGCCTTTCACACGGTCATTCATCAAACAGAGCTGGTGAAAGAGGAAATGAGGTGACACCCTGCCATCATCCTCTTTCCGATGCATCTGCCAAGTCCTTGCAGCAGGAACACAAGGCCTCAAAGCCCTCAGACATTTTTTGTCTCACTTTATTACTGTGTCTCTGTACCTGACGTCATGGACCAGACATATTGCAGCAATTATAAAACAGAAAAAAAAAACTATACTTACAATTAGAAACGGATTTATTTCCAGTTTGCAAAAGACACAGGCCACTCTTCTCCTCACTTAATGTTACATATTGAAAAGCACAATGCAAAGACAATAGATAAAAGTCACAAGCCATAGAGATAAGTGGTTTAAATCTTTCAAAACAAAAAAAGGATACTGTTGCGACACTGCTTATGTTTAAGTCAACTGGTGTTCAAAGTAATAATAATGGATTGCATTTATATAGCGCTTTTTGGGGCCCTCAAAGCGCTGTGCAATTCCACTATTCATTCACTCTCACATTCATACACTGGTGGAGGCAAGCTACAGTCGTAGCCACAGCTGCCCTGGGGCAGACTGACAGAGGCGAGGCTGCCATATCGCGCCATCGGCCCCTCTGACACTTCACCAATCGCCTACTGGTGATGGGTAGGTGAAGTGTCTTGCCCAAGGACACAACGACCGAGACTGTCCAAGCCGGGGCTCGAACCGGCAACCTTCCGGTTACAAGACGAACCGCCAACTCTTTGAGCCACGATCGGCCTGACCAATGAAAGCTCAATCAGCACCTATAGAGCCAAACAAAACATAATGTTGTAATCCTAATATTAGCTAATTATCTCCAACACAAAAAAGAGAAGCTGTTGAGACCGTAAACCATCAAAAAGCAACCGCAAGCTAGACTAATACTAATATACTGTGGCTGCAGTATAAGGAAACAGAACTCCTGCTCTGACAGCCAAATGGTCATCCTCACAGAAAGGTCTGATGGGACTGATTCCATTTCATCTACAATGGGTAACCTAATCCCGATGAAGATGACTGAACCCGACAGAGGATATACATTGCGATACCATTACTCCGTTGGCCTGTCCAGTGTGCCTCTGAAATGACTGCACTAAATAATAGTCCGTTTGTTTAGCCATTCTCCTAAACAAGGCATTGGACCTGTTGAGGTGAAAGGGAAAAGAAAAGAGAGCACAAATCTGCTTTTTATCACAGGAAACCCAGGGTAGCTCCCTTAACCAAACCCCCACCTCCTCCAATCTTACACCTTATCCACTTGTAAGCGTCTCTTAATGTGGTGTTGGGATCCCCGGAGCAGAGAGCCAGGCTCAGGGGGCTTCAGCAGGGGATATTTGAAACATACAAAGAGGGTATTATTTGTTGCAACCCCCTGTTGGCCCCCTACCAGCTCCTATTTTGTATGTGGGTCTGACTGTATCCTGATGGTGGTGAATGATGACTCCTTCTTACTCCATGTTTCTTACACACGCTAGAACAAGATCAAGTAGGCTCGCCAACTTTCCAGATGGATCTATATATATCTATATGTATTATTGACATACTTACATATATATTGGTCTCTATATACTTTATACTTTTTTAAATGAGATGCTTTTTACATTTAATTTTAATGCCTAAACAATGACTGTGGTGTATCTATGTGTTCATAAGATTAAATCATACTGTTGTCAGCATATTCCATTTCATGTTTCCCCAAAAAACTTCCCATAAACTTCAGTGTTTTTCTGCTGAATATTTTATTGGTGTGTGGGTGCGAGTGCCTTGTTGCAGGCAGCCTTGAAAAATGATAAACGATCCAGGAAGGCTTCCTCGAATATACATTACGCCTACTATGGTTATCAGACGCCAAAAAAGTAAGATTTTACAATTCTCTAAAGCCTTCACAGTGACAGTCGTCCTGTTTTTTGTTACAGGCAACACAGGACGCGCTTCATATCGCTGTAAGCTACCAAGCCCTGTGTGATAGCATGCATTTGCTCTGTCATGGCGAATGACACTGCATTTTTAGTCAAAGCTCTCACTGTTGGCATACCACGCTGTGCCGAGAAACTGGCCCCATTCGAAGGGACTATTTTAGATTAGTTTATTTGTCACTCAGAATTTAGCCTGGAAACACAACATAGCTTATCTTATTGCATTTAAACTAAGCTAACGTAATATGAACCTATGCATTTGGATTAGTCGGCATAACAAAAACTCAAGTAAATTTGAATCCTTGCTGAAATCACGTAGATGATGTTAGTTTGATATCTTTAAAAACATAAACAAACAAATAAATAATAAATTAATGTTAGGATGGAGCCAGATTCAATAAATGAGTGATTTCTCACTTGTAGCTGACACTTGTCCAACCAGCTTGACAGAAAAATGTAGGCAGAGATCCTTCAAAACAAATTTACTGGACAAAAAGTCTTGCGAACAAGATTCTTTCATGGTGAGTGTCCCCTTTAAATGTTGCATAAAAATTGTGAGTTTGTTTTTTCTTTTCTTAGTTTTCTTTAGGCCATCCAATCGAAGGAATTTTTTGTAATTAAAGCTGAACCACTTGTTGGTTAAAACACCAACATTCCATGGTTCCAGTTTAAATTTTCATTTTTCATAAACTACTCCTTTTATGTGGGTGCTGCAGCCTGCTGGGAACATCGACTCTTTCACTCTCATCAGAGCTGTAAAGTCACTCGTCAGAGGTTTTTAAAACTTATACAGCTGACTCATTGGCAGGAGTGCAATTACAAAAAAACAAAGCACCTTAGCTAAGTTCTCAACTAAAAGATTTACCTGTTGCCTGATAGCAAAACAACAAGTCACAGCTGCACTGCAAGACAATCAGCCACAACAAAAAAGAGCATCCCTCTGACTGATCCAACCTTGCACACCGACAACTGTTTTCATAAATGTTTGCAATGTTTATCAGACACAAATAGCAGAACCTGAAAACAAACATTTACACAAGGACACGCTAGTTACTGACGGACTTGAAAGTGGCCCTTAATCGTGCGCTTATAAAGCTCACGGGTGAAGAAGAACACGGATAAACCCTTCTCTCGTGGTGTAAATTCTACAGGAAAAACAGAAAACGAACAAATGAATTACTGCACAAGACAGAAATACTAAACTGCGAAAGAGGAAAAAAAATATGCAAGCTCTTCAGCAGTACAGCAGGAGAGGGGTTAGGAGTAGCGTTTATGAGAATAAACGAGATTTCCTGAACTGAGAGCATTCCAAGGGCGCCGGTGGTCTCGGCTTGCCAAAAGGCAAGACGACACATGCTGGAGATGTCTGCCAGGTAGCAGAGCACAAAGAGCCCTCATTTCCTCCCTACCCCTCCCTTACTCCCTCCTTTCCACCCCACGCACACCTCCCTCTCCCATCCTCATGTCTCTTTTGCTTTTGCTCAATGTCAACTGCAGGAAGAATATTTAAAAACACACACAAACGGAGATGTGTTGGATACAAGCAATACCACAAAAAAACAAGCAATGTCTCACTAAATGTTTGAATTTTATGTTTGTAAGTGTGTGAATATGAGAAATATGTTGCCTTTTAACCAGAAAATAAATTTTCTTTGCAGAAAACTCGCGTCTAGGCTTGGATAACCAAATTGTGGCCCTGCAGGATTTTTTCTATGTCTGGTTGGACTGGAGGCTTTTTTGTGATGATATTCTTGGATGCACACATGTGTAAGCTGACACTAATACAGCCCTTGAAGTTTGATACTTGCCTGGGGATCCTGCTCCCCCAGTGCCCAAACACACAAACACACACACACGCAGCTTCCCAGAGCTCATCCATCCCTCGGTGGTATCTCATTTCTTGTTTGCAAAGACATACTCACACACTTTATTTTGCTACTGCAGTTTTACTAACCTGCAGGTCAAAACTCTCACTCTGCATTCTCATTAGCAAATCTTGGAAACGTTACCGGGACAGGAAAGAGCGATTCTCAAACAGCGAATCATACCAAAAAATAGAATAAGTGGTAAATGTAACAAAAAAAAACCTTATCTCTACATGAAAACAGCATTTTGAAGCACAGCTATCAACAGCTCAGCTCGGCTTCAGTAGGACACTGAACTGTGGCAGCAGGGCTCTATTCAGAACTGTGCAGTCAGGAAAAAACAGTGAATAAGCTCTAATCCTTTAAGACAGCACCAATAGAGATTCCATCATGCTTGGCTCGTCACGAGAGGAGAGCAAAGCTTGGGAGATGATAACGTCAGGCCAACACAAAATAAAATATGGCCTGTTTTGACTGCCTGGCTTATAGTCGGTCTTTTAGCTAAGGGTAGTTTCCTGTTGAGTGGAGGCATGGCTCAGGTGGAGGTTTCTACTAAAGAAAAGGCAAAACAAAAGGTATTCAAAGAGAGAAACTGAGGATCCTCCGATGCCCTGTTGTGAGGCCACATAACAAAGACTGAAATGTTTTGAGTGTTCAAGAGAGGCTTTCGATACTTAAGTGAAGAAAGCCTTAATGTACAGTCTTTATGGAAGAAGGAATTAAGAGGTATTCATAAGAGCCAACACACAGAAGCAAAAGCACAGCATGGTTCAGACGTATGCATTTCAAAAGCTTTTCATTAAGGTTACTTCACCTTTGAGTCAGATTAGCCATGAAAAAATCAAAAATAACCAGTTAAATAATTCATTTGACTGAGAGTAAAATATAATAATTCACAACAATTTGGATTTCAGATGCTGCTGATATGGTCAAGAATAGTCAAAAGTTATGTTTTAAGGTAAAAAAGTTCCCTTAAAAAGGAAAACGGGCTAACAACAGAGCAAAATTGGCCTAAGGAAGCTTGTGATACCTTTAGAATCTCTGGTAAAAGAAGACATTTTCAACTGCTTCCTTATTTCCCAAAAGGTCGCCATAACGGACGGATCTGCATATTTGATTTGGCACAAATTTTATACCAGATGCCTTCCTGATGATTTCTCTGGGCTTGGAAACCACACTGAGCGCAGTGACCCCCTGAGCCCGGGTTTTGTGTCTCCTTCCTGAATTGAAACCAGGACTCTTTTATGTGCAAGGCAACCATTCAAAAGCTCCAGTATAGTTACTAAATGTACCTTGAGGTGGGTTTCCATGATTAATATGGAATTTGGCCATTCACACTTAACTGGCAGTCTAAAAATGATCAGGGGAAATATAAACATTTACGGTTTCTAGATTCGCAGAGACGATGATTTGCAGTCGGCATATCTACCACTGTCATGAATGCAGATTGCAGTTATTATTAGATAACTTATTTGATGCTTTTTCATTTCATGAGGTGGGAGTTTCTACCATTTTGGTTCGCTAAACAGGTGATAACAAAAGCATAAACCAGCACAATGACCTGCACAGATGAATGGAAAGCCACAACAGACACAGAAGCACTGAATGCAGCAGAGAGAAAGAGAGGGGAGGAAAAAAAAATCAAAGCTACACTTAACTAATGCCTGAATATTTAACAAGTGGCCCACTAATTACAGTCTGGTGGAATTCATCTGTGATTACAATTAGCAACATCCAGACTGGCTGGGAAAACACTGGCAGATGTTCAGGCTGCTCAAACTGGCGTGATGTCAAGTGTTTACTTTGTATGACTCCTGCTAAAGCCCGGTAGGCCACAGAACGGCTTAATGAATGGACTTTGATCAACATGCTCCATATACTTGGTCAAACCTAGGGCCAGGTGCACTGATAAACACATGAAATGAGAATATACTTTTTCTTTTGATCTGATTACAAAATACAAATGTTTAACTTGGATCTTGGATTAGAAAGGACCACAGATTCTACAAAAAGATAGCTACAATTATGAATGAATAAAAAGTTACACATTTATAAGGTCAGTTACGGTACTACAAGAGCACAGAGATTCATGTGTCCTCACGTTTCCAGTGCCAGACATCATGTGGTATGACTTTTTTGGACCAAATCAAAAAACTCTAGGCATAGCAGTTATATTAATTTATAGAGACAACGGTGCACAAAGCATCATCATTACATGCTTTTAAATAATATAACAAGTACACTACTCCTTCCACCCTAAGCTCATTTTTATGTGCCAAAATGTTTTCTGTGTCACATAAAACATGTGACTGTTACCAGCCACAGAAGGAATTTACTTTATAACATTAAAGGCTTCTTACACGACCCTCTAAGCACCAAAGGCGTTTTAACACTTTTGAACATTTTCATTTCTTTACTTTAAAGTAGGATCGACAAGTTTTGAAAAGAATTGTCAAGAATCTTGGCCCGTGTCAGTTTTGGCCCCATCTCCTGTTCAGAAGCTACACTACAGCACAAGAGGAAGACTTTGAGAAGGAGGAGTCCGTAAACATGAGAGGGCAGAAAATCGAATACATAACGGTTAGTGACTAAAACACACTGTGATCTGGTGGGAAACAGGTTTCAAACGTTGGAAAATGTCAACAACAAAAAGGCTCGATGACAAATGGATGCCACTGGGACGCTGTGTACTCTACTTGTGACTCAACGGATCATTTTTGAGTCATAAATAATCTTTGGGTTTTTGTAAAATAGAAAGAAACTGGAAACTGGTGTAGGTGGAAATTTGTAAGTTGCTGGGTGCACCAACACAATACTTATAAAATATAAATATTAAAAACACTCTCATGTCTAATAATAGCAGAAGGTGTTGACTTGTTGAAGGATAAACTCACCCACTGTAATTTCCCCTACAGTACTGAACAGCAACGTAGACATGCTGCCCTTTCAATTCTAATTCTGCTGCCTCTGTTTTGTTGTGGCCCCTTGTTCAGATAAGAGCCCAGTTGGTAACTTCTGGTCACAAACAAAGACCCATCTGCTAGCAATCTTCTCCACTGTAAGTAGCCCTGCCTCCTGATAGCATGGATAAAGCCTAGCACACATTAGGGCAAACAAATGGGCTTTTCAGTGAAACAACAGACCAACACTATCTTTCTGAGACAAAAGTAACCCATGGGTTCACAGCAAAGACAAACTGTAATGGGGAAAAAAACTATCAAAGCATCATTTTACCGACTAGAAAAGGGGCTTCTGGTTTGTGAGTGTGTGTTTGTGTGTACAATAAACAAGATGGACAGCTGCTCGACAAACAGAGTGACAGGGGGTTCTTCCTACTAGATCAGCCTGGATAAATATTCCTGGTGGTGCTAATCAATCACCACAGCTCAGTCATAGTGGGTCAGAGGTGGGCCTGGGTGATTGGCGCAATACAAAGGAAGGAGGAAGTGGGAGAGTTTTTTTTTCTTCTTAAGCTGGAGGGGGCAACGGGGGTAGGATGGTGGTGTTTGGTGACACGTCATCATGACTGCTTTATGACATTTCTTACACAGACCCTGTTTCGTGCATGTTTGGGACGAGAACAGGTTGTCCTCGTTTGTATGTTTTTTTGACAAGCACATTCACTTTATTCATGCTGGATGCTTAGGGGCATGTGGTTAGATATCTACGGAGTTAAGCATCAGGTTACGGTATAAGATTTCTGAAGGGTTTATGATTGCAGTGTACCTATGGCACATATTTAACACAGAAACATAAATCCACTGTTAGGCTTGAGAATCAAATCAACTGCAGGTATCTACAGTTTAACTCCTAATAGTGTGTAAGAAACTGTATGCAAATATTAAGATAATCTGTTGTTTTATGATGAAGAAATGCAACACATACATGACAGTTTACTGAAAGAAAACAATGGAAAATCTAAATCTAAATATAGTAATCAATAAATTGGTCTTTGGTTGGGTAATTTCATAAGTAGCAGTAAGTAAGGCTGATTTAAACGTGTTAATGTCAACATATTTCTATACTAACCTCCTAGGACCTGGCATCCACATATGTGGACATCACATTTTGGGTTATTTAGACCAAAATACTCAAACACCCACTTACCAGGACACTATACTGCTTCTGTTCTATCTAAATTTAAACAAATGTTCTCATATGTGGAGCTCATTTTTCTTAGAAACAAAAATTAGGTAAAAAAAAATAAAAAAAATAAAAATATCTGTTAATTCTTTGTTTTTACATTCTTCAGGTCAAATATCCCAATCAGCTCAAATATCAAAGAGAAATAAAAAATGCATGCCGTGGAAGAGTTCGGGTCTTAGGAGGTTAATTTAAGTGAAATCATAAATCATGGATCATTACAATCAGGTGTAAACTTACATTTTGTTTGACAACATGTTTTGATTATGCCATCATGACATGATATGCTAGAATCCTGCGTCCCATTTGCCTCGGAGCTCGGAGGGACATCACTCCCAAGTAAGGAAAAAGCAAAGAAAATCAGGATTTATTTTACTCCTTAGCAAAGTAAATCCATCCATTTGTGCATCTCAGAGCATCACTCTAACAGCATTTTTAAGGAAAGAAATGACAATTTCATTTTTCCCAAAAGAGCTGATAAGAACCATGTGGGAATCTATATTTAAATGATTATATTTTTGCTAAACTGCCTCCTCAATATACACTTACCAAAGATGTGTTGCAGGTCTTTAACTGACTAAATGAAAAACAATATTTACACAGACATTAAATGGAGAGCACTAAAACAACCGGATAAAAAAACTAAAACCTAAAATGTTGTGTAGGAGCTGTTGAGAGATGGACAACAGCCCTGCTCCTTTAGAGCTAAAATAAACACCACTTTCCCCACTCTCTTTCTCTCGCCATCCCACTCAATCTGTCCGTCAAACAGCTGAGGCCCCCAGGAGGCCTCCACTGCACCTCTAACAGCCCACAATAACTTCATTGACACCAAGGCGTCCCATTAATCTTCATTTGTCCTATCATATCCTGCCATTGGCATGGAAATGTCTGCCCATCTCCGGCTTGAAGTGACAGACAGCGCCGGTGGTGGCGAATGAGCGGTAAAGAAGGGTAGGGTGTTAAAATAGTAAGGGGTGAATGTGGGGTGCCTGTCTGTCCATTTGGCAGCTTCCGTTCCCCATTCAGATGACTTGAACCTATGAAAACACACACGTTACACATGCAAGCACGCACACACACTGTGTCGGGGGATACTGCCAGCAGGAGGTAATCTGATTTCTCAGCTGCACGGGGGACCACTTCCTGAGAGGGAGGCCAGCTTGTACAAGGACGCCTGGGGTTTCCCATCTGTGCATCCAGGGGCTTGATTCCCCCCCCCCTTTTTTTTTTAAAATCTTTCTTTCTTTTAGACACACACATACACACTCTCACAGTTCTATGCTTAGTCTGTTTCTTTAGCAGTGATACCACTAAAAAGCGTCTGAATTGAGACTGCAATCAGTTGTTGCTGAAATTTACTGTTTTACCATCAAATTTTCCACAAGTGGGCTGTTTGAGCAGCATGTTCTCAAAAAGTGCTTACCAGTTTATAACAACTAATCAATATATAAAAAAGTGTATTGATCTGTTGATCCGTTGCTGGTTGGAGGAACAACAGCTTTATGTAATTTTCTTCCTGTTTACTTTCAGCAATATTTTAATGCTTGCCATGTTAAATTAGGACGTGATACCGTCTTTTAAAATGGGTAACATCAAAGTATTTTTTAAACTCAATATCGGAGGACACCCTACCGCAAAAAAAGCAGAAGAAAAACTGAGAAAGGGCTGCCTGTGCAGAAGCTTACAGAGCACGGCGACATTCTCCTTTCCTGTGTCCTTCTTGACAAGGCACAGGCTCAGTCTTTGATCAGCACTCAGGAAATTTCATTAAAACAGAGATGGGTGGATACCAGACAAAGGTTTTGTGGAGAAAAGAGAAAGGAGGAGATAAAAGCAGAGGGAGGCTAAGGGAGAAAAGACGGGAGTATGATCTTCAAATTGTCAAGGAGAGGAAGTAGAAATGACAATGAGACAAATGTTTGACCTTTACTGAGTTTTAAATGAAGCAAATTAAACGTAAAGGTAAAGTGGTTGTAGATGTTTAGCGGCTTGGCTTGAGCTCCCAATCACTAATGCTCCCAATCCCCGGAGGCTAAAATGAAACGAAGAATTTATTATATTTGATGACCTCATCATATTACAGCCTAATTTCTAATCAGATATGTGAATTGGTTTGGGTCAGAAAGAGGACAAAAAAAAATGCTTTGGCAGCAGTTATTCCACTAAAGTAAACTAAAAGGGTAGAAGCATGAAGGTAGATTGAGTTACTTAGAACAATTTATTATGGATGCAACTGAAACCATATAAAGTGCACCACGACGTACTAATGGCATCAGCATCCGAAGAGCAAGTCACAGAAGACGGAGCGGGGCAAGCGGCCTTTAACCTTATCAATCACGTACAACAAAGTAAGGGAGGGAGAGGAGTAGACAAGGGAGACAAACTAAACATCTCCTCAAGCTTATCAATCATGGACCAAAGAGGAGGATGGAGAGATGAAGACAGAGAGCCGGCATCTGTTTACCTTATCGATCATGTCAGGCCGGTTGGTGGCAGCCAGAACGGTGACGTCTCTGAGCTGCTCGATGCCGTCCATCTCTGTCAGGAGCTGAGCCAGGACCCGGTCCCCCACACCACTGGAACCAGAGGAGCTGAAGGCATGGAGAAGCACAGAAGATAGATGAGCGAAAGAAGATGGAAAAGAGAGAAGAAAGCGATGTGTGGCTGGATGATTAAATGGATAACGGAGACAGGAAAGGACGTATATAAATTACCTCGAATCGGGTGAAAAACTTAATTATTGAATTACTGAGTGTTAAGTGAAGTACAGCTAAATGATGGATGGGAAGGGAGGAAGAACACCATGACCTGTAAAGGTATGAACGTGGAAAGGAGGAAATGCACAGAAAAGAAATACTCGGAGCAATGAGAGTAAAGGATAAGGGATAATAAAGTTACATGCGTGATGGATGAATGGGAAGATAAATGATCCAGATATGTAGAAGAATTCATCCTTTTTCTCTCAGGAGTGCGGTACAACACATGCTGAAAAACTTTATCATCCATCACAATATTTACAATTCTACATAATCAGGAAAATTTGCCAGTTCTTGAGTACTTGAAGGGAACATTTGACATTCGGCAAGCAGACACTTTCATTAGCACAATACTTCTTTCAAAAAAACTGGCAGCAAAAGCGAGCTCTCTTGCCAATGACGTATTAAACTGAACTCAAAACAAGGCAGCAGAAAACAGGCAATCCCTCTATAATAAAGCAGCTCTTCTTTGGTTGTTAAATACGTCCCTTTGTTTGGACTTGTGAATATCTTGCCTCACCTGAAGTCAATGTGATGAAGAAGCGAAAGCCGATCTATGCAAATATTTCATGTAATTCAAAGGTAAACCAAAGTATTGAGATGTTCTACTGAAAATGAGTCAGAGAAGGATAAAAGAATGAAAGACAGGCTGTTCCCTTTCACCTAAATGGAGCAAAATTTAAAGATTGAGCAGCTTCCAAATGTTAAAGGGGTCAGTGAATGAGTAAGGTCAGCCATCTGAGGCTACCTGAACATCCAGGAACATTTTTTACCAAACAAAACTTTATACATTGCAGTGACGGACCACTTCGTCCATTGCAACAGTGGGACAGAAGAACTGCATAATAGCAAATCGACAGCTGTATCGTAAAAAACAAGTAAAGCTCATCGTTGCATTAGTCACTGCATAACAAGGTGGTTATTTTCCATAACACAGTGCAGACAGCTATCCCTCCAAGCTCAAACACACACACACAGTCTCTGTTGACAGGGCCAGCGGAAGTGCCAGACGTCATTAGCACAGACAAGGCTGCAGAGGAACACAAAAGAGCTCTGTCACTGAGATATGAAGGGAGACAGAAAAGGGGGGGGGGGGAAGGGGGAGAGACAAAGTTTGGGCGAGGGGAGATGCCAAGGAAGCTGCAATGAATTGGGATGGCAGCTTGAAGAGAAAAGTAGCAAAGGCGCAAGATGAGAAAAGTTATCATGGGAAAATAAACAGAAAAAAGTCATGAGGAGGAGAAAAAGAGAAAGTGAACAAAAAACAAGCTGAGGATGGGACGATAAAAACAAAACAGAGAAAAAAAAAGGAAAACAGAAATAAAAAGGAAAGCATTAAAAGGTGCTATTATGTGGAAAAAAACGTATCAGAAGTAAAACAAATCACTCTCTGCTTCTCAAATTTGGCCTCTGTTTCCGTCTTTCTTCAATTTTCTTCATTTCATTTCACCAGTTTAGACTCGTGGCAGGTAGGCTGACAGATTTACAGGTGTTTGTCCTGCCTCGAAAAGAAAAACGCAATCTCTCACACACGCACGGGCTCACAATCCGGCAAAGACTGTCTGGTTGTGTCAACAGTTTTAAATTCTTGCCGGCATGCGCGAGGCACTTCATTGATTAAACATGGCAGGAAGTGAACACCAATAAATAACCTTTACAGATCAGCGCTAAGTGCATTTTTAAAACAGTGAGTGGGCTCAAGGCACACATCCAGGCAAACGTCGATCGTTGCCACCTCACAGTTGGTTCTCGTTGAGATCAATCACAAAATTGGACATGGAGATAATGAGAAAGCGAGGCTCAATCATATCGTAAGAGCCAAAATGCTCGTCAGTCCCACTGGCAAATGGATGAATCAAAGTTGCAATAGTATATCCTGTATGCTGATTGCAGCGCAAGAGCCAAGACTGCATTATAAGTTACAAGCTCTAAAGCTCAGCCTAGTGAAAGGCCTAGCTTATCAAGTCTAAGACTAAGGTCAAGGGAATATAAGATGTTAAAAATTCAACATCTCATGAGCGGAAGCCCGTTAACAAAAGTACAGTTATCAAAATATGTTTTGTCTTAGAAGCAGAATGTGATGCTTTGACAAAGGGCCCACTCACAAAGGTTACAAAGACTGCCCATTGGCCTTTCTCTGCTCCTTCCTACAACTTAGTTTCATCAGTTGGTTTAACCAGGAAGCTTGCTGCATATTTGGCCTTCCCCATCTGCTGTGGAAGGGCACAATGAAGTGTTTGTGCGCCTCCGGCCTGTGTCCTCTGTCCGCCCCCCCTCCCTCCCCCTCGTCCTCTTTCCTTTAAGCCACAGATGTTCCCAGTGCCATCCCACTAAAGCTCCTCCAGACAAGACTGTGTTCTGTGTTCACCGGGAGTGAAAAGCCGCAGAAGTTTGAGGAAACACGACGAGAACTGAGTGGCTGGCTTGGATAGTGCAGTCATGCAGACTTCCTGGGATGTTTGCGCTAACCGTCATATGAATTAACTGTGAGATCTGCTGGGGGTCAAAGATTAAGGCTGGTGAACTAAAGCCGACCACAGTGATGATTGTGCATCATCATGACTGGACAAGGAATGAACAGAGCAGAGGAGGAAAGGGGGAGGGGGATTATTATGTACGAAGGCTATGAAAAGATGAAAAGAACATACTGTACCTTCCTCTTTCACTTGCGAGAGCATCAATCTCGTCAAAGAAGACGATGGAGGGAGCGACGGCCCTCGCCTTCCGAAACACCTGCAAGCAGCGTCAGCAACAATAGAAAAGAGGAAAACAGGACAAATGTTTAACCGGACTTGTGAATCACTCCCAACCAGAAGTGCGCACAAACATACAGAGGAAATACAACACTCATTAATGCCATGAATTACATCTCAGGTCATCCTTTCATTGCGTAAACAACCAAAAATATCCAGAGCATGGACGGAGGAAATAAAGAGGCCAGGAAATCAACTCAGTTTGCATAACTTTCTGCTTACACAACTTATATATATACGTATATGTAAATGATAAAAAACAAGGATGGTAAATGCACATACCTCTCTCACAGCTCGTTCAGACTCCCCAACATATTTACTCAGTAATTCTGGGCCCTGAAAGAAAAGTTTAAAGCGATTTAAAGGTATTCAAGCTAGTCTAAAACGTGACATATTTACAACCTGAAATGCTAAATTATATTAACTAATACTCAAAAAACTTTGATGTGGGTTTTATTCTGTCCAGAAAGAATTCATTTGCCTTAATTACTAGCACCTTTATGACTAATCATTCCTTTTTTGTCCTGAAGCTTCATCTGGAGGCAGTCCTGTTAGCATAGCTGTTTAAACTGTGACCACACAGCAGCTGCTTCTTTGTCACATCTTTTGCAGGCTACAAAGAGCCCGGTGAAAAACAAACAATGATAATACAGCGTAAGAATGTTACAGATTACAGCAGTGCGTGCACGTGTGTGTGAGTGCGTACCTCCACAGTACTCTTTCGATGTTTACTGGACACTGTGTACTGCTTTATGCAACACCTGTGGTTCACTTGGCAAATAAACAGTACTGTTTGCTGCTGCGGCCTCCCTTGTTACTGTTAGTACAATAGTGCTACCAGTATCTACTATGAACGCCACGATAACTGTAGCTGGCATCACAACCTACCAAATTAAATCTCGGGCTCATTCTCACAGATAAAATTTAAGGTTTGTAACCAAAACCAAACACTGCATTGGCTCAGCCAGATCAAAACTGTGTGCAGGACAGCAGCCAAATTTGTCAAGGTTTTTACCCAGCCTTGCTGACAGTGATAAATGAGCATTTTATTTCCATTTAGTTGCAGTTTCTTCCAACTGGAAGACACTAATTCCTCCAGATACCACTGCTACTAAGACCACATCCACACTCTGCCGGTTATGTTTGAGAGGATACTTTTTTCCCCTCTTCATTTTTGGCCTCCTGTCAGCCTAAAACCAGAGATGTTTGAAAATGGTTTCTTGAGTTTTCCCTCACAGCTTGGACAGTTACATCTGGGTTTTTACAAGAAGCATGGAATATACTTAAGATATGTTTAAATGCTCTGCAGCAGCAAATCAACTAATACTGTACTAGGAAAGCATCTCACTGACGCGTTCAATGTCAGTATGCTATTGAAGAGCATCGGTCAGAGAGACGTTTGGCATAACAAACAACCTGCTTGTTCAAATAGATAATTACTGGAAAGCATACGCTTGTTATTTCCTGACAAAATAGGAGGCGATTAAGCCATTTCCGGCATTTCATTGTGGATGAGGAAATTGTGGACGCTAAAAAATGTACTCACTTCATTTAAATCTACTTAAACTGCTATCACGACTAATTTTACTCAAATTACTACAAAATAAACCTCCAGTTCTCTCTCTTCTTCTTAACTTCCTAGTCCTTTTCTGCCTCATATCTCCCTTGCTCAGAGCAGATAAACATCCACTCAAACCTCAGAAGAACTTCCTCCACTGCAATCCACCCTTTCAACGCCTCTGGGCTCACCGAGGAGACGACACTTAACTCCCAGCCCCTTTGTCTCCTGCAGTAAGTGAGGAGGTTGACTCATTAATCCCTGGTTCCTCACTCTCTGTTGTAGAGCCAAAGGGTGGACATGGTGAGTTTAAAACCATTGACACTGTAGAGATATGAGCAGTCTCCGTATGTGTGTGTTAGTGTGCACGTATGCATCTGCGGATTTGAGTGTATTTGAGTGGCTGCAGCGAGAGGAAACTAAAATTGACAAGATGATAATAGGGCTTTTCACACAGAGGAAACAGACTGAGCCTTAAAGTATCCACATTTAAATCTGGATAAAGTATCTATGTCAAAGCAACCGCTACTCTGGAAAAACCTGATAGTGTTATTTCAGATGGTGAGAGTGGCTTTCAGCAGGAGGGACAGGATGTTTTTACCCTTCTCACTGAACAGATTCTTTTTGTGACGACTTGAAACTTGCAGCACAAGATTATAATAAAACTCTTTTAAAAAAAAAAAAAGCAGTAACTTTGTATCAAATGCTAAAAATAGTCACCAGGGACTAATGTGCGTGCACAGACATTAAACAACTCGTATTCCTCTGGATTATATTTGCTCCATTAAAATGCTAGTGCACATTGAACCTGATTATTGTAATTAGGAAACAGCACGTTTTGTAATTTTCAGGGGAATATTTGTTTTTAGAGTAAGTGTAACAACATTTTTGGTTTCTACAGTGCTACCCTTTGTTTTTCACCAACTGCCATAAACGTTGTATCCTCGACCCCAACATCATGCCAAAAGGAGCACTGCCTTCCGTCGATCCCAGAGGTTTGCGACAGGATTTGATTCGGGTAAAGACGTTGCAGTTCACATCTAGATTTGCTCCTGGCTTAATGGTGCCACTTGAGAGCTTCTGTCTTGGCTTCTTGTCTTCATGGCAACATTCTTTAAAAATATTCACTGATAACAATTCAGCAAGCTGATCAATCAATCGCTGTCAACCGTGCTTGGAGGGAAGCGAGGCTAACGTGGCAGAGAAGATGGAGTGATGAATGAAAGAGGATAAACACGGGGTCAAAGGGCAAGCAAGGAAGCTCTGTGCAGAGGAAGCTGGCCCGCCAATCTGCCTTCAGGTCATTAGGGAAACATCACCACTGCTACTTCAACACAAATGATATCTCAGTGTTCATTTAACTCTTACATCTCACTGACAGACTAGCGATAAATGTCAGTTAAGTGGAGTTCCCATCTGCGTTTGTGGTTTCCTTTTAATGCAATTATCTGACAGATCATATGGCCCCGTGTGTGTTTAATGGTACTAAGAGCCCATTTTACTAGTTTGTGCTCATTGTTTTGGTGATTGAAATTTTAGTATTTGCTTCTTGCATGTCACTTATTAGCTGGTATCTGTGTCTATGCAACGCACCAGTACAGTCTTTGGATGAAGGAGGTGATCTACACATTAGCTAATAACTTAGCACTAACCTTCTTGTCTAAATAGGGCAACATCTACCTCCAAAAAACAAATATGATACGACTGATTGATTTCATTGTAGTAATTTCTTTTTTTTGTATACAATCTATGCTAAAAACATGGAGTTGTGAAGCAGGTAACTTGGTGCAAACATCTTTAAATTTCAGTGAAGATGTGAAACACAACTGTTCAACACACGCACGTTAAAGGGAGGTAATTTCACTAAGTTCTTCCAGTTGGTTTCTGAGGGAATGACAATGCAACGTACATAAACACTGCTGTTACTGAGGTTTCGCTAAAAAGGCTTGGACTGGGAGTTGAGATTGACTCAACAAATCACCCATCATCTAACTAATGGCTGAGTCATATGCAGTGTTTTGGCAGAGCACTCAACCAAGAATATGATATGAACAGGCACATCTGTAAAACATTATTTGTTCATATTTATGTATGAAAGTTTGGAAAAAACAGCAAGCTTTGGCCCAGTGCCTTTTTTGATTTCAACTCATCATCCATTGCATAACAGAAAAGCAAAATTCTCTATTAAATCTCATCTAAAGAAAGATAGCAAAGGATTATTCTTAAGATTTCATGGAGAAAACTCACTTTAATAGCCAGAAAGTTGAGCCCACTTTCATTAGCCAGAGCCTTGGCAATCATGGTCTTCGAGCAGCCCGGAGGCCCATAGAGAAGAACGCCTTTAGGTGGCTGGATCCCCATGCGGGTGAAGGCCTCTGGGTGCTTCAGGGGCCACTCCACTGCCTGCTTCAGTTTTAGCTTCACTTCTTCCATCCCACCCACATCTGACCAGCGGACCTGGAACGAGGGAATGAAGTAATACAATGTTTTTTGTTTTTTTGGGGGGGAGGGGGTAAATAGTTACAAATGTAGTTTAATAATGCAGCTCTCTAACAAGTTACCGAAACTCTCTTTATCCCAAATGACTTTCATAATAAAATACCTCACACACTAATAACAAACCTTTTGTTATAAATGTTCAAGGAATGAAAAATAAATTCCATCCATCCATTTGCTTCCACTTATCCTTTTCAGGGTCGCGGGGGGCACTGGAGCCTATCCCAGCTGTCATAGGGCGAGAGGCGGGGTACATGCAGTTTGTGGGGATAGGTTAATTGATTAATCCAAATTGCCACATAGGTGTGAATGCGGGAGTGAATGTGAGCGTGAATGGTTGTGTTAGCCCTGCGACAGACTGGCGACCTGTCCAGGGTGTACCCCGCCTCTCGCCCTACGACAGCTGGGATAGGCTGAAAAATAAATTCAAAAATAAATTTCGGAACATTTAGTATAGGTAATACAACAAATATTTAGTGTTTCATCTTTAGACTGTTTTAAGCTTTCAGCTGTTATCATGTTGTGAAAGTACTCCTCTATCCCCTTGCATTTACGTCTCAATGATGGAATTGACAATGAGTCAAAATGACGATCTTTCAAGTTGAATTTTATTTTGGGAAAGAGGACCAAGTTGCAGGGAGGAGAAAAATTTCGTGAGAAAGGTACAGTAAGAGAAGATTCTATTGATGTGGCCAAAAAAACAACAACTTGTGTTTTCAATTTGTTGTACATGACAGCATGATGGCTTGCTCCTGTTCTGCTGAGTGTCCTCCCTCAGATACCCAGGATTGGGTAATGTGTTAGGAACAAAAGGATGTCATTTCGTGGACATACAAACATGTGTTTGTCTGCATGGCTCCTGGAAAGGCTAAAGTCCAACCTGGTGGCGTCAGTTAGGCATAATGCCCCAGAGGTTTTCCATTGGCAAGCATGGTGGCAATTCTTTCATTCTCCAGGAACTGCCTGCATACTTTCACCACATGAGGTCAGGCATTGCCATGCACCAGTGCACCAGGAGGAACCCAGGACCCAGTGTACTAGTGTATCTGAAAATGGGCCCAAGGATTTCATGTGTTGTCTAGACTGTACAGCTCCGTGCGTTCCTCCATGGATATGCCTTCCCAGACCATCACTGACCCACCACCAAACTGGTCATGCTGATCAAGGCTACAGGCGGTATAATGTTCTCCACAGCCTCTCCAGACCATTTTACGCCTGTCACATGTGCTCAAGGTGAAGGCGATCTGTGAAAAGCACGGGGCACTAGCGGTACACGCACCTATTCTGGTATTTTATGGCAAATGCCATTTGCCACGATGCCAGGCTGTGAGCACAGCACCCTCTTGAGGACGTCAGGCTCTCAGGCCATCCTCACAAAGTTTGTTTCTGTTTCTTTTGTCTGTCATATTCACACCAGTGGGATCCAGGTATCCCCTCATGCTACCTCATAATACCATTGACTATTATATTGACTATATTAAAAAAAAAAAAAAAAAAAAGCTTTCAGAAAAGATGAGCAGGGAGAAAATATCAGTGGCCTCCAACTGTAAAACCATTCCTGTTGCGGAGACTGTCTCACTGTTGCCTCTCTAGTGCACCTGTTGCTAATTTCATTAACACCAAAGCAGCTGAAAGTGATTATAAACCCCCTTTGACACTGACCAGATCAACATCCAGAGGTTTAATTGACCTGATGCTAGACTCTGCATATAACACTTATCAGTGAACAGGCAATCGAAGAGAAGTTAAAGAAGAAAAAGAGGCAATCTTAGTATTAGCTGAAGCAGATTTAGAAGAGTCTGGAATCCAATCAAAATGTTGACTAAAACACCTCTGGTTCAATGCAATCAATCACCCAAACAATAACATGCAATCAAGCAAACTATATAAGTATCTCACTGGCAGAGGACGAGAGTGCCTAAACTCTAATAAATGCTCACCATTAGTCCTTTATTCCAATATAAAGCTCAGATTCACATAATACACTCAAATACAAACACATCGCCAACAATAAGTGCAACAGACCAAATAAACTCTGATTGCACACTGATGTCACTGATGTTCTCATGTAACCCACAGGAAGACCTTTTTAACTTTCTGACCACACGAGTAAATCGCAAAGAATGTCAAGTTCTTCCAAACTGTTGACAGGGGTCGGGTGGAGAGGAGAGAAATATAAAAGCATATTTGGAAAGAGATGGAGGAACTGAGGGCTTGGATTGGGGAGACTCTGGACAGAGTGAACAACAACAGAGCGAGTCTGCCAACAGCTGTCTGTCTGACAGATGGAAGGAGGGAGGAAGGGAGGGAGAGGGTCCGGCAGTGAACAACCGGAGGAGATAAAGCAGATAAGGAGACAGCCTCATCCAAAAGCCTCTAAAGCCTTCCTGTCTCTTTCTTCGTTACCAATTCTTTCTTCCTTATGTTTCACCTCTTATGCTTCTTTCGGTCTGCATCTCCTCTCATTCTTTTTTTTCCCCATCTCCTTTTAGATCCACTTTCCCCCACTCATTCCTTCCTGTTTTACTTCTGTCTTTATCTATCGCACTGCTTTTCTGTCCTCCCACATTTGGATTTGTCTTATTACATTCACATGAACGAAAGAGAGAAACCTGTTTTTTTAGGAAGTCAAACAATGTGTCCATATGCAATGTAGTACAGCTGGATACTGTAAAATCTACACACAGTAGTTCAGAAATAGCTCCTCTGCTTCTAAGCTTATTTTGTGTACTGGTGACATAAAATGGTGCCACCAGCAGGGGCACCTTCAGATTTTTTTTCATAAGGGTGGCCATATGAGGATCACTAAAAATATTGGGGTGACACACGCTGTGCCACCAACCTTCTGTCTGTGTGTGTAAAAAAATAAATAACAAGTTAACCCTTTAAGACCTACCATAGAACCAAGGCCGCCAGAGCTTATATTATATTTTTACATGCTGTAGTGCCATTTCTGGGAGCATTTCAAGTTGCTATACATCAATACAACTGTTATAGCCCATATTTTAATAATATGTATGCATTAAGTCCATAGTAACTACATTAATTGCAAAACAGTGCAATAAACTACAAAAAAAAAGAAAATCGTTTTTGTTTTTTTTGCATATATTTCTACCTGGAGAAATTTAGGAGGTTTATCCCTCAAAACTTAAAATACAAAAAAGTTGCAAAAAATAGTTTACAACAACAGGAAATTTATTTTGAGTGTCTTCATAGTTTTATTTTTAAGATACACCAATTTCTATATACTGCAGGAAAAACGAAAAACAATCCTATGATGCAAATTTGCATGTGCATCAAAATAAACTATTTCCAGCAGTGCAATTCGAGTTCTAAGCATCCCAGCAACTATTCAGAAAAGCATAAAGTCAAACATGACTTTATGCTTTATATACGTTTTTGTTCCTGCAAGCGCCTTTTATGCAATTTTTGCAAAGCTTTATGTGGAAGGAAACTGTGACCTAGGACAAGCTGATGGCATAAGATGTAAGTACAACTCCTCCAGTTTCATATGCAAAAAAATAATAATTGCGCTAGCTTACGCGGTTCCGGTTCTACAGGGATTTAAAAATAGTTACGCAAAACAGAGCGTGCCCGCTCTGACCGGTTTTAAAGGGTTAATGTTTCAACTCATTGTAGGATGCCTTCTTCTCTTGTGCTCATGTTTATTGAAAATATTACCAACATAGGACAGTCTTGCCAGGAGGGGCCAGTGCCCCCCCTGGCCCCTCCTTGGTGGCACCTCTGGCCCTACCAAACTTGTTTCTACATGTATTTTTCATTTGTACCTTTAGACTGACTGTTAAAATAAACAGACAGGCTCTAGTTAAACAGTTTTCAGTTCAAGTGCCACAGGTCTGAATTTCACAAATAATCTAAATGCAGAAAACACTCTGAATACTGAAAACTTTGAATTCTTTGAACTCAACAATGCGATGTGACATGTGAGAGTAAAATTCAACTGGAAGCCAGTGCAAAGTGCATTCAAAATGTTCCTTGATCCTGCACATAGAAATAAAAAGCCATAAAAGATTTAAACATGATCAAGCTCCTCCTCAAAGTTATTTTCTTCTGCATCTCTGGAGAGCTTCCATCACTACTAAACCACAAATTTGGGCAGGACCAGGGCAACTGTTGCTCATCACCAGCACTACTTGCCAGATTTAGTTCCCCAGAACTTCATCCACTTTCCCAAAATGAAATTCAAATTGAAGGGTCGAGGTTTGATACAGCGAAGGAGATCCAGTGCGTACTGCAGAGGCACAAATGTGAGTGGTCAGGATGGGGCTTACAGGGAGCAATCTTAAAGTAACAGCTGTGCTGGAAGTGCCGCGGTGCCACGCACGGAAACAAATTCCAACCAGATATGGCTTTTTATTCACATTAGGAGGCAGAAAACTCTATCCTCTCACCCCGTGATGTAGATATTGTTCGTCTCCACAACAAAACAAGGTTCCACTGAACTCTTCATTACTAAACACCAGTCATTCAAGCACCACCTGTTGAGCACCAGTCAAATTTTCTAAAAAAGAAGGTAACCTTGTTACTGTCAACAAGTGCAAAAGCTATTTACATCTACCTTCCTACCTTCTCTTCCCACAGCTTTCTATTTTTTATATCTCTCCACTCATTCCTTTTTCCTCACTTGACCTTCTCACTATCACCCTCTCTCACTCTGCCTTAAATACATGCTCAAATCTCTTTCCCTTCCCCTCTTTTTTTCCTTTTTACTTCCTATTCTCTCCTCACAAGCTTGTCCCCCCTCACCCTCCCTACTGCCCTCCATCCAAAGGTAACACATCCCAGGCCACCGGCGCCGTCTCCGGGGAACAGAGCACCTAATGGAAACCTGGCGTCTGGCCACATACTGTAAATACCGAACAATTTATGGACAGCGCTAAGCGAGCGAGAGAGAGAGGGTAACGGATGGTTGGAGGGGAGGGAGGCGAGGAAAGGAAAAAGAGAGAAAACAGTGCTGCAGAGATGAGAAGATAAGCCGAAAGTAGGTAAGCAAAGCAAAATGCCCATTTGAAGCCCCAGAGAGTAATGAAATGAAATAAAAAGTGAGATAAGGTCATCTGTAAAACACGGGAGATTGAGGGAACAGGTGAGCATGATTAAGACAAGTAGAAAAAAATGGAGGGAGACAAAAAAAAAGGAGGTTTTTGTGACATACATTACACAACATTTATAAAAGAAATAATTAGAAGGCAAAAAATGATAACTGAGCAGCTTTGTGCTGATACCGATGATATTTAAAGCGAATGACGTGAATTCTCCAACTACGTGCCTCGGCTTTTACTTTTTGCCAAGTTTTGCAGTGTTTATGCAGTCATTCAAACTGAAATAGTATCATTACTTTGTGATGTTTTGCAACTCCGAGAAATTATATTAGACAATAAGGGAACAATAAATCAGCTGGATATTACTTTTGGTGAAAAAAGGCAAAAAATTGCAGGGATGGTCCAAACATTTTTCCTGGCCTCATTGGCTGCATTTATTATTTACATGTATGAGTGCAGCATCGGGTCACAAGAGAAGAATGTTTTCTAGAACTTTGCAGTTTTCCTGGAAGTTTAGGTCCCTGAGAGTTTTCGATGATTACGCTGATGACACAGGTAGACACATATTAAAATTGGCTGGAGGTACAATGATTGAACATTTCCTTTTCAACTGTGCCAAACAACGAACAGCTGCTAGGGTCAAATGCAGAGAAAAAGCATGTAAGCCTCCAAATTAGCAGCCACATCCACAGGCGTTTAATTACAAATCAATTATTCCCATGTTTCTATCAAAGAAGCAGATGTGCAACACAACTTTATGCACTCATCTTCCCCCCGTTTTTTTTTTTTTTTTTTGCAGCATTTTTTAGTTGCTTCTGCAGACTTAATGGAGTCATTGTAAGAAATAACAATAAAAAGTCACATTAAATGTAAGCTGCCTTTTGTCACGAATGAAGTGTTTGTGGAATTAGAAGGCAATGTTTTGACTCACACCTCGCTCTGCTGTGTTTCCCCCCCCTTCTTCCCTCTCTTCCTTTTTGTACGAGACCCAGTTATTATCTTTTACTGTTGTTTTCTGAACTTTACAAGGGGCCTTCTCAAGCTCGGGTCCTTTGATGGGGCTGAGAGGAGGGGTGTGGGGGACTTCACAGACAAAAAAAAAGTCAAGAGAGACAAGGAGTATGTTTAAAAGGAAGAATAATAGGCTTGTTATACAGCTGCCAAATAAAAATATTAAAGCCAGGCTATAAAGTGGAAGATGTTCATTTAAAAAAAAACTGGGTAAACTGAGATAGTTTGAAGAATTTCTCATCACAGAGCAAACAAAGGATTAAATCAAACTTCTGATGTATTTAATCATAAATAAATGGTAAATTGAGAGGCATATTCTGTAAAATCTCTAGATCTGTGATCTGAGAAGGTTTCGGAGGAACTCGAGGCATGTATTTATCCGGCACCACTGGAAGTTTCTTATATAAAATGGATTAGAAACAAATGTTTGCACTCATGTGGATATAATCAAGTCCGGGGCTCTGCGGCTGCCCTTTCAGCTGAGCTGTGCAAGGAGAGGAGAAAAAAAAATCCAAACTCAAACTCACTCCTCTCTTGTTTCCAGGAACCGGCCACAAGGACTGAATGTCTCTGGGCGAGCTCAGTGCAGAGTGCTGCAGAGAAAAGGGGAGGCGGGTGGAGGTGAAGGGATAGGAAGGACGTTTCTTCTTCTTTTCGCTTTCTCTTTTTTTGGTTGCTGGCAGGAACCGTTAGCGACCCGATCTGCTTTCAATTACCAGTGGAGGATGATGTTAGCCCTCTTCCTGTCCGTTATGTCTTGCACATGCAAACTCCAAAACATCCTGGAGTCTCACCACTGTCCTCTCATCTCTCCTTCCCCTCTGTCCCTCCCCTCCTTTGCTCCTTTTTTCTCCCTTCATCCACTAAGAACAAGTGATTCATCTTCATTGTAGCGGAGGGTAAAATGGCCACGGGGTCATTTCCACTCTTCCTCAGCCTGACCCTCATCTGCTGGTAATTCAGTGGTCAGAGAGTAGTTAAGGGATTGTTTCATGTGCATTAAAAAGGGACAATAAAATACACAGGAAGACCGCTGCTGCTGCTCTCTTTGAGCTTTTCTCGCGATTCTGTTTAGTTTAGAGATTTTCATTCTCCTTTCGATGAAACAAAGATCAAATGAAACAAACCAGACTACTTCCTCTCATCATCTCATCCAGACTGTGTCATTATGAATGATGCCATAAATAAGTCAAGTATGTGAAGAGAAGGTCTCTTAATTTTTCCCAGACTACTCTTTGACATCCAGCTCCAGTTGAAAATGAACAAACAAAAGTCTTCATGCGTTTCTATGTCCACAAGTGAGTACAAGCCCAGCCTCAGAGCTCTGTCCCTTTAGATTTAACCTGGCACTAACTGACACTTTCATAATAACAATATGTTAAATGTCATGAAGTTGACATAGTGAGAATTTCAAAGGCATTGCTCATGACTTGAACGGAAGCGTGGCCCAACCGGAGGTTTAAGCTGATCGATCCCCAGAAACTCTTAAGATATGAAATTAATAAGTTTATATTCAGGAGCAATACATTAAAAACAAATTACTGACCACCTTTCAGAGCATTTCAAATCCTGCTCTGTGGTACAGATCATCCTAGAAGTTTGTGCTCCGGTTTTTGTGAGTGAAATTCTTGTGTTAGGGTAGTTATTTGATTAGCACTAATTAGCAAGTATAGTGTCTATACATCTATGGTTCAGCTGGCTAACTAAGCTTGCTAGCCTTAACTGATAACTGATAACAGCACTCCAGTCTCTCTTCTCATAAGGCGAGAAAGACCTAGAGTGCAGCTGCTCAAATGTTGAGGTTTTGAAATGCAGAGTTGGAAATCAATGTATGACGTCACCACGATTACGTCTGTTATACAGTTTGTGGACAAGGAATAATCACGTCAGTGAGAGTGGTGATCATAGTGGAACATTTAGCAACTCAAGAACCAGATTTCTTTATGGCGTCAGCAGAGATATCTGTTTAATTTAGTTTTTACGGTGCCTGTGCTTCCTGTCTGTTGCACTCTCTGACGTTAGCTCTCTTTTTTCTCTTATTTCCTTCTTTTGGCTCTATAACTGGAAGAAAAACACTCAGACACTGTCACTATAACTGCAGCTTAACTTTCACTCACATTAACAGTTGTTAGCCTATTTCCAAAGGTTAGGAACCATTTCAGGAACTAAGGAACCCAGGAGTTAAATTTAGTCACTATGACATCATTTGATGTTCCTACTCTAACAATTTTACATCATGGACCTACGAGAATGATTAAGGGTGTTTTGACACCTGTAGGTCGTTTACTCCTGTCTGAATCAGTTGATGAGTTTGTAAACTTGTAGCTTTTCCTCATGATTTGGTTTCTTTCCGCACAGAAAAAAATCCAAATGAACTCTGAGCAAACCAAAACGCGTCACTACAAACCATGTAAGAAGGTTCAGTCGGCTCATTGGCCAGATGTGTCTGGGGCGGAAGCAACAAAAGTAAATACAGGAAGAAAGTGCTGTGTTCTAGACTATTGGGGATAACAGAGGTTTTATATTCACAGCTAGTTGCTAGCCTTTACAGATTTTTGCACATCTATAGTACCTTTCCACATTCAGGATACAAAGCAAACGTGGCTACAGGAAGTTTTTTAGCTTAAACTTGTAATATACACCTGGTAGTTGGGTCGGACCGAGACTCTTTTGGAAGAGTTGATTACTGTGTTCACACCTGCACAAACGAACCAGCCCAAGGGAGAAAATGAACCCGATTTCAACTGAAATGGACTAAACCCTGCATGTGCGAAAACACCCTACCTTTGGAGTTTATGCCAAATGGCCAAATAAAAATTCCTGCTAGAACAGGAGCTTAGCTTTATAGTGCAATCTGGAAGCATCAGCTTCTACTAACTCCAAGATCAATATGAGGGGCATTTCTTATAGATGAGTGAATTTTTAAAAAGACATGTTTTTCACCTTTAAGAAGACAGACAGATGAGTCTAAATGAGCTTAAGGCATGAGAGAATGAATGGAAAAAACAAACAAACAGACTAGTTGTGTCAGTTAATGTACCTTGGGGACATCAATAGCAACCTCCCTCATGGCACTGGGCTTCACTACAGACATGGCCCACTGGAGGTCCTGCAGAGTGACCGTCACTGTCCCCATTAGCTGCTGGTCAGACGGTGGTTGATGGGAACCTCCCAGTGCTCGCCTCAGTGCGTGCAAACCTGCACAGAGAAGGTTTACATCAGCTAAATCTGTCACCGAATCAGAAGTGGAAAACAACTTCATGCTGAATAAAAAAAAAAAAAAAAAAAAGAACTGACTTGACACAGGTTTGACCTGAAGGGAAGCATTTTTGTTTGACATATAACAACTTTAAAAACAAAACAAAAAAAAGCTTTCCCTGAAAACATTCAGGTTGACATATTATAGAAAAGATGGATCATTTCAAATTCAAAAAGAGTTCTGGATCCACTGCCTAAAAAAGAAATGCTTGTGCCATTTTTCTTCAGTTTCATTCCAAACCCATATGCACCAAGTCCGTTTTTTTAACTCAAAACGTTCAGGCTTGTACTTGCTGTGATGATACACACCTAGTGAATGCAAATCTTAAAATGAACGCTAATTCCCCTTTTGACGGTGAAAATAATTGGGCCTGCAGAGAAAAGTAAGCAGGCAGAAGGGAAGGAGAGTGTAATTGAAGAGCTTAAGGTTTGAATGCCTTTAGTCTGCAACTGAATAAAAAGAAGATAAGAAAACAAACACTGATGTGTCAGTATCAAAAAATGAGCCTTTGTTTCGCTCTGCAAAAACAGTCAATGCAGAGTGATCTCACGAGGAAAACAGTCTGGGCCGAGTTAGCTTTTAAAAATTGTGAGGTGATGACTGACATAGAGCACATATTTCTGAAGAAAAGGTTAGAAAAAATTATTTATTTACTGGAAAGGTCATTAAACATGCCTGCTAACCATAGAAAGCCGCTCTGTCTTCTATTGTTGGATGCCGAGCAGCTGCGGTCAAGTGCCTTATTTAGAGGAGGCTAAGCAGCACTTGTAAAGGGAACTTAGTTTTCTTTTTCCTGCTTTTCCACAATCAGTTAACAACCACAGTTGTTATCTGTGTCACGGGGGAAATGAAGATTGATTAAGGATCAAGAAGCACGTTCTCAACAAAGGATGTTCTTACACTTTTTGTTTAAACAGAATCTGTTGTTTACTTCAAAGGAGCCTGATGTACTGTACAGGTGAAATTAGAACTGTGCAAACATCGGCAGTGTTACTGCATGAATCGGATCAGTGCACAAGGATTCCAATTGGTCATGTACAGTTTGCAAAAACCTTCCAATTTACTCAAAGTGTAAAAGATTTGCAAGTAGGTCTAGGGTCAATGCTGCTTGCCATCACTGCTAAAAATGTAAGGAGAAATGCAAAGAGTAAAGCAATGACAGCATGCGAAACGCCATGTGTGGATCAGCTTGCATCCAGCTGTGGAGATTTAACCCCTACAGGTGGGAGGACAGGTCTTCTCTGAGTTAATTACATGCTAAATGTGGCCAATGATTAGTAGTTACAAAACCAGCCCACAACCACGTTTCCAACCCCAGTGTTGGGTAACAGTATATTAAACACACAACCGTTCTCAATGCACATGTGCACATATCACACAAACACACTCTTGGCTTCCTCTTCTGAGCAACAGGGTTGGGGTGGAGGGGGTCTGGATAGGAGACGGAGTGGAGAGGGCTGTAGGGGAACGGACGTGGTCCAGGGCTTGGGGCCAGAGAGCAGACGAGAGGGGATTTACGATCAGACAAGAGTGCATCCTGTTTATATTTTCCAGGACCCGTCTGACTAGGCAAGGGACAGACAGACAGACAGCGAGGGAGAGAGGGGAAGAAGAAGAAGGAGAAATTCAATTATTGGAAACGCATTTGTCTTCGGCCGAGCTCAATGTGTTCCCCAGTCCCGGCTCCCTGGTGTATGATGCATTTTTCACGCCCCTTCAATCTTTATCCCCAAACACCCACCCTACTTCTTACTCTCAATCCCCAGAGCTCTAAACATCCCATCATTCCACCTGGCTGCTGCTTCAGCTCTTCATCTGCGATAATGCTTCGTCCCGGCGCTGCTTAGACTGCAGAAAAACATCTGGTTTGAGTGGAACAGACGAGGCAAGACAGGATAGGATGTGGAAGGAAGCTGGGGCGAGGAGGGAGATGAGGAGCACCAGCCACAACACCATATGCACTAACCCCAAACCAAAGCTGCCTGCCCTGCAAAGGCAGTGGGGCCTCAGCCTCTATAAATGCTGAGAAGGTGATGGAAGAGGGCCAAAAACAGGATTAACTGCTGGGTTCAGATCTTCTTTGAGCTTAGAATGACCACGGAGATAGAATGATTTTGGACTTATAACTCTATAAAAAGTTGATTATCCGTATTTTACACAGATCAGAATAAATAAACCTTTATATAATGGGTAAATATAATAAGCCGCTTCTTCAGTGCATCTCTCATTCTGAAGATGAACTCCAACTCCACCAACTTGGACTGCTGCTGGTGATCACAGTCTTTGCTCTGCTCTGCAGCCTTGTGGCACATTAACCAGCTCTCTGGTTGGGGTGGCTCTCAAGCTCAGAGTTAATCTGTGAAGTTGGAACATGTACAGCTCCAGGATGAGAGACTCAATCAGGAAGAAGCCAAATGTCAACAAGGACCACCACAATAGCAACCTGGCCAGTGATACAGCCAGAAGGTAAAACACAAGACGGAAAAAGCCAAGGGTGGTTGGCTAGGAGCAAATGAAGTTTGAAAATAAGAGTCAGGAGACTGTTCAGATGTTCTCTCAGATGGATTAAAAATAAAATAAGTAAGGAATAACCAAATATACTTGGACAGCCTCTGAAATATACCCGGGCAGCTTGCCCGAGCACAGAAAATGTGTCAGAAGCAATGTAAAGTAACATAAAAAAATAATACACTTATATTAAAACAAAGGCAAAAAGCAACAATTATGCAAAATCACATTAAAAATACTTGAAGAAATGCCTTCATACTTCACTTTCTGCAAGGTCATTAACATCAGATTTTTCTGCACATTTCTGTGAAGCTTTTGTCACCACGTTTTAATCCTCTGTCCAGCAGCTAAAGTGAAACGCTCATCATCTGCAATCAGCTTTAACAGACAGCTAATGTTAAAGCTTCCAGTTAGTGGTGTGGCTGCATACAAGCGCTGAAAAGAAAAGAAAAAAAAAAATAACATAGCTGACATATGTTTAATAAATGTTTCATCAAAAATCATTCGAAACTGTCTGGATTGAATGTAACACTCTGCCAGAGGCAACGAAAGGCTTTGCAGAGAATCGTCTGGCCGAAGGGAAAACAGAGTTCAGAAGGCGCAGAGCTTCAAATGCAGCCTGGAAGCCCAGAGGGCGGCGGAAACTTGATTCAACAATTTGACTTTAACATTTTGCTTTAGGGATTCTCTTGGCTGACTTCAAGCACACATTTGGTTTAGTTATGAAAACATCCGATGGGAGGAGAAGAGGGGAAAAAAGAAGCAACACAACACAATTTAATCTGAACCTTCTGTGGACTCATTTCCCTATTCCTTTCTTTCCTTTTTTTCCTTGCACTCCTGTTTTCCAGAATGCTTCACATTCACCAGGGGTCCACAGGGAATTGAAAGAAAAGGGGGCCTCCTAATGTACAAGAATGCACATTTGCAAAACATCACACCAGGGCCTAAAGTAGGTATGGAAGTGAGAGAAGACCTCATTTCCCAGAGCTGGCATTGGGAAAAAAACAGAGGAGAGCGATTATTTGGGTTTTTTCCCCTTCCCAGGGGCACAATCTTAATTGCATCCGTCCAAAACAGACCTTGCCCCAAATCAAGGCCTTCTTTTCAGGGGTCACATCCTTTGATGCTCACACCAAACTGACCTGTCAACAACAGAATCAAACATCTGAATACCAAACATTACTTGGAGACACTTTAACATGTGAAGTGGCCAGAAAAAACATCAAGACAAGACATGCATTAGTGTTAGCTCCAAAATAATCTAAGTTACAACAGCCAACAAGTAATAAAAAAAATCAAAAACTTCTATTAAACAGTAGGATGCAGAGAATCTAGTGAAGTTAAGCAGTTTATGTGCGTCTATATATTGAGACAACCAGAAATCTGAAACACTGTCCCAATACTATAATAGTATTTCCAATCGCAAAGGGTGAAAGAGCAGCTAGTTTATGACGAATCTGTTTCTGCAAAATTGAAGGCAATTAAAGTATCATAAAGATTTATGCCATTCCATGAATATTGCAAAGGTCATTTTAATGATAGCTCAATTCTACTAGCAGAAAAGTAGGGAAAGCCACTTTATGGGTCACCTTTGAGGGACAGAGTCTTTGACTGTGCAGAGTCAAGGACTATGGGTAGCCAGGACTACGTAGTCACCCATATGGAAAATATATATATAAATCTTATAAAGTTTGTATCTGTCTTGTGTGAAACTTGTATGAAAAGCATATAAGAGTGAAAACAGATATAAGATCCCTTGAAAAATTATATAATGAAACTTGTATGTTTTGGATACTTACTAAAACAATGTATGAAAGTAATGAGAAAGTGGCCACTTTCATGAGTAATCACATATAAGTTTTTACTATTTCTTTTCCATATGGGCAATACAGACACGTCAGCATGCAGTCTTAAAAAAAAACAGCAGTAAAAGAGATGACGTTAAGCATAGTTAGACTACTTCTTAAGTGAAAAGTTGGCTTGACGAAGACAGAAAGTGTCAGCCGAGTTCACCACAAAGACGTGTGAAAAAAAAAAAAAACTCATCGGAAGCTTAGAAGCACAGAGAGCAGCTACGGTGGAAAGTTTACACTGCTTTTAACACTCGAGGGGAGTGTTTAAAACAAGCACAAGGATAAATAAAAGTAGCAATGCTAATTGTTCCACATATTTTTGATACTGCCACCTGGTGATCGTGCACAGCCACAGCATGTAAATGACTGTCTGCAAAGACTTGTGCAGCCCCCTTGATGTTCATGAACAACCTCTGTCAACTTCTACAAACCTTGAAAACCCCAAAGTTTCTACTTTGAACATTTGAGCAGGTTTTCAGTACAAGCTTTTTGTTCATGCAACTACAAGTCCACTCAATGCAACGTTCAAGACTTTCCCTCGACATTCAGAGAGGAAGAAACACAAGAGTTATGTGGGTAGAGGTTAAACATTCCAGCATGGAAGATTAAAAAAGGGAAACCTGACACAGAGAGAGCATCAGGGAGAGCAGATCATCACCAACAACAGAAGTGTACTCGCATATCAACACTGCATTTGACATTTCAACACAGAATAATCAGAGCTATGTTTTTGTGTTACGGTGCATTGTGTGCTGCTGCACTGAAAACCAATGAGGTTGAGCTGAAGCTCCCCAGCAAGGCCGGCCTCGAATGATTGCAAAATACTTTGAGCATTACACCATCACAAAAAACCACAGGAACGTTTTCATTACTCGCCGGGGCTTCCGGAGCACTCTATGCACCTGTATTTACAATACCCAACATCTGTTCCCGGAACTGAAACACAGCAATAATATGTGCTCTTGAAGTACACACACAAACACACAGACACACACACACACATCACTGTCACTGGGAAAAGGTATGTGTCGGGTTTTAGGAGCACAAGCAGCACATTTCCGGATTTTATAAACAGGGGCCTCAAATAAACCTCCCATGCTGATCCGACTGATATTTATGTGACCTGTACTGAAATCCCTGAAGTGTCTTTAAAAGGACAGATGACTTGGGAAAGGCACTTTATAAGGCAATGCTGCCGCTGTAAACATCAGTGAGCATTTAGCACTGTTTGGCCCATTTAGTCTATCACGGCAAAATTTATGTCAAACACACAAAACTCTGCTGGTTTTTGCTGCCGTTTTTCTTCCTCGTTTCTACAGAGCGAAGTAACCTCTAGTCCCCATTTCCTGTGTCTCATGGCCAGGAAGATCAATGGTTTGGGTTTAAAAACGCTCAAGTGCTGAATATTTAGGTTTAGGGGATTTTCACTAAGCGTGTTGGCCAAATCACTTTGCACATTTCCCGTGTAAATCATTTAGGCCATTTAGTTGCTAAAGTTTGAGTTGTTAAATATTGAGCCTGATCTTTGCCGTCAAATAGCAGGCTAACCAAAAAGCTTTCAGCTGACACAGTGGTGCATTTTGTGTTTATTATTCCATATAATCAATTTTACTGGCCCTTTTTGCTCCAGCAGGCTTCCCCTGTTTAGAGAGGCTTGTAAACAGTGGGTCCGGATGTGGCACAAACCAAACAAGCATGCACCGGCATACACACGTTCAAATAGACGTGCACACTCACACACGCAATTTGCACTGTTTAGACTGTGGAAATGAGTCATCTGCCAGCACCGGGATCAGTTGAACACCAACAGGACGACAGAGAGACGCCCGGAGTCTGTGAGGCTCCGCGAGACCACATGACAGCTTCCAATACCACGCAGAACACCTAGAGGGATTCATTATGAAAAAGCTGTTTTGCATAATCTCTGGTGGGCTGGAAACACGGTCAAAGTAACATTTAGGGAAATATGAACACTAGAACTCAGCGCATTTGTGGTTATACTGGAGGAAGCTTTTGTCAGGGATCTTGTGACAAAACATAAGAAAGCATCCTACACTGTAAAGACACGCAACCCTATTTGACCTTTGCTCCTTCTTTTATTCTATATACAGTTTATGCATATTGCTAATTAATTAAATATGCGGGTTCTGCCAGCTAAGGTTTATTCTTACATAAATGTATAAAAATTTTATCATTTTGGCCTAAAACCTGCAATTCCTTGAGGCTAACCAGGAAAGAAAGTCAGTCCCCATGCACTCCCATATTTATATGCTAAAATTTAAAACTGAAATAAAAGATGTTTACAATCTGGTACAATACCCTTTTGTTTTTTTTCCTCTAAAACTACTTTCTCCCTTCATAATAACTGAAATACGACTGATGGATACTGACAATCAGCAGTTTTTTGGCACATTTTTCAGAGGAACTATCTGAGAAAATAATATGACTTGCAGCCAAGTAAAACAAGTCAAAAAAAAGCATTTTCAATCCAGTTGTGTTTATATGGCACCAAATCACAACAACAGCCGCCTGAAGGAACTTAGTACTGTGAGGTAAAGACTCTACAATAACAGAGACAAAATCCTAAAAATCAAGACAACCTCCCCACAAGTGAGCACTTGGCAACAGTGGGAAGGAAAAACTCTTTTAACAGGAAGAATCCCCCAGCAGAACCAGGATCAGGAAGGGGCGGCCATCTGCAGCGACCAGGTGGGGCTGAGGGGAGGGAGACGGGGCAGGACATGCACTCTTACATTTGGTGAGTAAAAGTTTTACTTTATTGTGTCTATTAAGGTCTAGCAGGCTACCAAACTTGCTAGCTACAAAATGAGGCTCCAAAAAGAGAATTCACAAACTAGTGCACAATGTCAGATGGGCTGCACTGAGCTTTTATACAGAGAGGACATATTTAATGTGATAAACTAGGAAACATGAGCCATCAAATTTATCTTGGACATAGGAGACCTACACCCAGATCCCTTTTTTCCCCAATTTTAACATTTATTTCAATTCAATTTGATTTATTGTGAAATAGAAATATAAAAAGTGAATCTGTCTGTACAAGCAACCAGTCAAAATGTTGACTCATCAGCTCTTAATAGTTAATTTTGGGTGCGTCACATGCTCTATTATAATACATTTGGATAATGGAATCTTCATTTAAATGTCTTTAAAAATGCATATTAGTTGTAAAAATGGATGTTTTGCATGTGTTTTAAAGCAAATCTTTTCTATTATAGAACTTCAGCTGCACTCAGCTCAAACATGGAACTGCTCCTGCAGCTAACAAGAAACAAATCTGGGACTTGTGTAATGTCTCCATCTAAGTTAACCTGTCCTGCAAGAATGTGCATGCTGACACATGTCTGACATAAAGTCACAGTCAGAATGATGTGATGAGGAGCGACAGATGCAACAGAAAAGCTGTCAGAAAAATGCTCATACACAGAGTTATAGGCGTGCAGCATGGACATTTTTCTGCTGTGACTAACTCAGTCCAGCAGATCTTCTTAATGTGTACATGAATCTGTCAACATCAATGAAACTATGATAAAGGCCACGTTGTCAACAGGGAGAGAACCGCGGACAGAAAAAAAGTTTGATTCAGAAATCCCAAATTTAAAAGAGGACAGAAAGGAGATAATTCGTTTAAAGGATTGCGAGTCGTTTGGCTAATGAACTTGCAAATTCTAACTCGGGGATTCCCACTTCGGAAAAGATTAGAGAAAAAATATATCCTCAGATGTAAATTTGGACAAGAACTCAACAAAACATTTAAGAAGGAACCATTCAGCTATTTTCACCCTGCAGATAAAAATCAGATCTTTGTATCTAAACAGAGCTCAGTCTGGTTACGCTCCATGCTGACTCCACATGAACTGGCAGCTACGCTTGACTGTACCTGCACAGCTATACAGCATTTGACCATGAGAGGTCCTCATTCACAGTTTCTACAGTTAAGAGGTTTCATTTAGGGTTTTCAAGGGGTTTGATATTTTTTGTTACTGGCAATGAGAGGATGGTGAAATGTAATCAAGTACTTAGTTTTGAAATGTTCAGCTTTAATTCTACTTCTTCTGACTTTCACTTTTTTAGAGGGACTTCTGTCCCCCTAAACAGTGTGCAAACAGTACATGAATGTCAAATTCTATTACTGTAAAGGGAGCATGAATTATAATTGTAGAAAATGACTATTTTAACAATACATGCATGTCAGTCTTAGCCCAGGTGAACACTTCACGAGGCTTGCAGTCGGGCAATAGCTTGCTTAGACATTCATTCATTTTTCACCCATTTGTGTCTTAAATGACAGACAACCGATGATGAATGATGACAACCTCTTACCTTAATTTAAAGTTTGTGCAAAGTAAAATCAGAGATTAGCTTCTTAGCACATTATACATTCAGTAAAGAAGAGCTCCAAACTGACAACTCCCTGAAAACAGCATAAAACTGATAAAAAATATTGAATATCTATAGAATTAATTAAACAGGATGCCATCCAGTTTACCTGTTTAGTGCATGTAGGCTGATGTAAGAACAATCAGAAACAGGAGAAATTCTTTCCCCAACAAGTTACATTTTATGTACTTTTACTTCAGCGGCATCTTTCTGCGATGTTTTAAACTTTTTTATTACCCAGAGTTGAACTGTTTTAAATCAGACCTTTCTCAAAAATAGTTCAGTATTTTCTTTTGCAATTAAAGAATAAACATGTGTGTACAGCAGTCAGAGAAGCATCATGATGCCTTCTCAATACTTTGATGCATTCTTGTTTTTTCACCCCCAGGTTTAAAAATGCTTCTTTCATTAAGTTTAACCTGGATTCCATTGGTCAGTGCCCGTGATGTAAAGCACAGTTTTTCTTAATAATTTGTGCATTCGGTGGAAGCTTAAAAAGGGATTTCAGGTGACCTAAGTGAATCGCACTTTAATACATCTGGCATGAGCGTGCTCATGCATTACAATGCTTTAAAAACTGGCAGATCCGTGATCGACTGTAATTAAGTGCTCATTATATAACACATCTGTCGTCAAGAAGTTTCTGGGGCTCACTATAATTCAGAGTGGACAAACAACAATTTCCCTAATGACATCAAGATTTCCATGCATTCTTATCCACACACAAAAGAATCAAACACACACACACACACAAACCCTTTGACTTTCCTAACATATGAACAGCTCATGTAAATAGTCTTTCATTAAAGAGACTGGAATTATTTAAAAGGCAGGATAATGAGCATGTGTTTGTGACTGCATCCATTATAGAAGCCACAAGTCCGTACGCGTGGATGCTTTAATGCAGCTGTGCAAGGTGGATCTTTCGCGTGACCAGAGTATATTGGGCTCGCCATGATATATGTTCCCTCAATTTTATTTTTCAGGAAGCGGTACATCAGAGTGTATGCTTCCTCAGCAGCTCATTGTTACCTGAGCAGCACGAGGAAACAACTGCAGTTCCGATTTGATGTGTTTTTATGCCTCTTTTGTTCCTTTCGGTACAAAGCAAAATAGGAAAAAACAGATATCAGCTTGCGAGTTCATGTGTGTATGTTTTCTATGGCTTTATGTGTCTATTTATATGTATCCAAGCAATTTATAGGGATAACGGTAATGTGTTTTGGATTTTTACTGAAAATAATCTGCAAAGATTAAACAACAGTGCTTTTTAATAACTTGGAAATAAACTGTACAACTGATTAATGTATAAATATTTGTAAATTTGAAATAAATTTTTTTAGATGGGGGCAATCACAAAACAAGATAGCTGTGCATACAGCAGACAGTTTTGCCTTCATTTATACATATGAAATAGGAATCTGGGCATTATCACATAAAAAAGGTGTATGCAACTCTGTTCAAAGAAAAGCGAAACTATTTTAGATCTGGACACCTTTTTTTGCTCATTAAAAGTCCTGTTCTGACACTCTGTGATTCAACTCACAGTGAAGTCACTTGGTAGTTAAATTTGATGAATGGGGTGCGTGTAAGATTTCAGTGGTGTGAACTGGCATAAAATGCCACGCTGGCACCAGCCACAGTGGAGGTCAGTTGCACCAAATAATCCCCCCACAGAGATCTCAGGATGTTACAGTAGAAGTCATGTTCCAGTAAACGTCTGCTTGTCTGCTTTCCGCCTTGTCAGATCAGTTACCTTCTGGCTTGGCCACTGATTTTCCATTAAAGTGCTGTTTTGTAGATGGAGATACAGCTCTCATCAGCAGTGATTAATCTGCACGTAAAGCTTCAGTTAGTTTGACACATAAATCTCAAAGTTAAATTTGCAAGTGGACAGAATAGTTAACACGCAGAGGAATCTAAAAATAGAAATTGCACTGAAAGCAGTCCAGAGATGCACAAGGAGACAACCTTAAAAGGGAGTAGGGCAGCCACGATTAGTGGACTAGTCACGATTACGTTGCCTATTAAAATTGTCGACGACTAATTTAATAGTCGACGCCTCGTTTGAAGCTTTGTAAGATCCCAAAAGATGCAGGAATAAGTAGTAGGATTTAAGAGTGTAATAACGGACTGAAACAGAAGAGGGCAGCACTGCATGTACAAGGATGCCAGCTGCCGTTAAACCCCGAAGAAGAAGAAGCAGCAGTGTCCGGTATCGTAGCTGTGTCCAAATTCAGGAACGTGCGGTCCTGCTCAGTTTCCAACAATGGCGGCAGCTAGTTAGTTTTCATGTTACTCTTATTATTCTTTCTGGGTCACAAAATAAACGTTTAACATATTTTCAGGTGAGAATGTAACTGTGTAAACTTCAAATATCTGCTTGGTTTATCAAGACACCACATATTTTCAAAAGCGCTCCGACGTTTTCAGAGACATCTGTTACCCACTAGCTCGATAGCTAGCCGGGATTCAAGGCTCAGTAGAGCCCGTGAGAACACCGGACTCCTGGCAAATCGTTTTCAAACCCACCGCCGTCTTTCGCTACTCAGGTTAAACATGATATATAAGTCACTTACATAACTTAAAATGTTATTGTTTGGCTTTTTTCAGTATTTTATTTGTTCCTGATTAAATTGGTTTGGCTGAGATTAAAGTTATAGTTTTTACACAGCTGGATAAACGTCAAGCAGACAGCTGATTATCAGAAGTGTGAGATACTCTATACTCCGCTGTCCTGTTATATTTTAGATAGCAAGGAGCAGACGGCTGAGCTTATTAAACTCCACCAGACAATCTGCTAATTTCATTAGAATTTAATAAACTATCATCTTGTCTTTATTTTTAGTTAGCACATACCTTAAACAGTTAAAGCTCTAAGCTAATGATAGTTATATAAGAGCAGATGCATGCTGGTGCAATAAGCTGTAGGTTTTACATCCAATGGACGCATGATCTGATTAGTCGACTCATGGCAAAAATAATCGGTGACTAGTTGACTATCAAAATAATCGTTTGTGGCAGCCCTAAAGGGGAGATTAGCCAAACTTAAATCGGGTAAGGTTCTTTCTCTTTTTCATGACTACAGTAAGGTGATTGTTTTTTAGTGCACCATAGAGCACTTTGGATTTTACTAGATAAACTGACACTACTTCCTTTCAGTTACAGTTGCATTACAATCCTGGAAAACGTGTTATACAGTAAAATCCTCCCCTAACAGAAAGGTGTATCATGGGAAATTATATTGGAGTTATCACACAAAATGGGAAAGGACCACTGTGACCAAATCACATGCTGCAGTCATGCCATGCTCCTCTTTGCTGCATTGACAGCCAGTTAAAAGATGGCATGAATGAGATAAATCTATGATGGTGTTAAATCTAGACTGATATTTATCAGTTTGAACTTTAGACCCAGCCCCAAATTTCCGGTGAATGTCTGAGAGCGCTTTAGCTATAGATGCCTCGTACTCCAACCAAGCATCTGTAACTGAATTTATATTTTATCTCAAGCGGTAAAATGAAAGAAAGAAGTCATGAGTGCATTAAGAGTTCTCCTGTGGCTTTTTTGTTGCAAGGGCTTTTATCTGTCTTGTGATTTTGGTTTGGAGATTTTGGGGAAACTAGCGGTGTCGAGCGGGGTTGGGGAGGTTGTTGTCTCCCTCGGGGGCATGTGGGGGTTTCTCAGAAAACGCTGCCAGTCACGTCTGGCCCTCTGCGGACAGTAAATTACGCTCATTGCCGGAATGCTTCCACACAGCAGCCCAACTCCCTCCGTAGCTGGAAAGGCAATACGCCACATACCCCGGCGGTGGGACCACCCAGGAGGCATATGGGGTCACATACACACACTTCCACAGAAAAACAAATAAGCATGTGCTCAAACAATCACATATACCCCCACAATCAAGGACATGCAGGGCAGATACACATGTATATAAGCCAGTGTGTTTGTCCTCAGGGATATGAGGTGGGATGGTTTGTGGTGCTAGGGGTGAGGGGGCACAGGAATTTCACAACAAGTGGTGGTTTTTGTGGTATTTGGATCCCAGTGAGAGAAACCGCTGAAACTCCCAACTTCCTCTCTGGCAAATATCAAAGGATGCTTGACCTGTGTGTTCAAAGGAGCTGTGGGCATGTCAGGCACTCCAAGAAAATGTCTCAAAAATTGGTAAAAATAATTTAGATGGAAATAATTCACAAGTTATTGTGGTCTGGGCGACATTTTACAAGGAAAACAAAGGTCAAGCGAGAGAGGGAAAAACAACATGAGGCCTAGAATGCACCTAGAGCTCAATAACAAACTGTCAATCACTATTGTTTGTTGGTCAGATACCTCAGCCCACGGGGCAAACTAAACTACAAAAAGATGGAGAGCAATTCTGGGCCGGTTGCCATATGCAACTGTGTTTTGTTTTCCTAAATTATGTTGTTTTCATGAAGTGCAAAGAGGAAATCAATGCAAAGAGAAGCACTGGTGTTTCTTAACAGCTGCTTTGAGTGGCCATAGATGTCCTTGGTTTCCGTGACTTTATGAGCAACAGTTTACATGACTATCAAAAGCTACAGCTACAAATCTGGGAATGACATTTCAAATCAGAGTCTAACGCTTGAAAATATCCAGCTTTTTTTGGCCTGACAGATATCAGTAAAGATATGTAAATAAAGGCGTAGCCACACCAATAATCCAAAATGTTTTTGCGTGCTATTAGGTTCTTACAACTTGGAAACAAACATTTCAACTCTCTAAAAGAGAGCAAGGCAGTGTTTACTTGCCCGCTTCTTTGCCAACAGCTGCGAGATCTGCTCCTACGTAACCGTGAGCGGCGTCTGCCAGCTGCGTCAGCTCCTCCTCAGTGGCGCTGCACGGCACGCATTTCAGCTGCTTCTGCAAAATATCTGCCCGCTCTGCAGCACCAGGAACTCCGACCTGCCGTCACGAAATCAACACAGAACAGCGATTTGTATACCACATTTTTTGTACTCTGTCCACATACTCAGAGCCTCAGAAGAAAGTTGCGCAATTAAGTAGCAATTCTTCACAAACAGCGTGACGTTGATTGGAAACACACTGCAGTCTCTCTGATAGTATGTACCTCCAGCTCTTTGTCAAAGCGTCCCGGCCTGCGCAGGGCAGGATCAATGGCTTGGGGTCGGTTTGTGGCCCCAAGGACCAGCAGCTGACCTGAGTGACCCTCCTACAAAGAGAAGAAAGTTGGATCAGCTAATTCTGAGATAACAACATAGTAATTTCATAGTAAGACCTGCTCAGCAAATGTTAATTGATGAACTAAAAGTCATTTAAAGCTTGACTCACACAGTTGGTATGTATATTCTGTTGTTCAAGTGATCTCGTTAATTAACACTGTGATGTGTTTGACAATCAATTTTTTGTGTGTTTTTTATATTCTGTATGAGAAGAGATGGCAATTTAAAGTAGCCCTTTTGCATTTCTCATTTTATGTCGTATATAAACTATTACAATTCTGAATGTTCACACCAAACATGACTAAAGTTTCAAATCATAAAGTCAGCCTATGTAAAAATAACCATTATAAACCAAAAAGGCCAGAGTGATCTAAATGCCTCAGTTTCAGAGTATTTTGTTTATTTACTACTGAGATCCAATATCTTTCATTATTGAGACCAGGCCATGATGGCACCCACACTAACAGTAAATCAGATCACATAAACCTGTTGAGATATCTCAGGCAACCAGCTCTAGCTGTGAGCACAGAGACTACACCCACCTGTTGTTCAAATCTCCCATTGATGCACTCAAACAGAAGAAAGTTACCTTAAAAGGAGCAAGAAGGAAGCTAAAACTGATCCCTTTCATACAGTGGATGAACTCTGGGGCCACAACAAGGTACAGAATAAGAAAAAAAGGTTTTTAAAAAACCTCGAATCATACAGAGCAACTGTAGGAGACTCACAATTTAAAATTATAGCGCATGGAATATAAATAATGCAAATAAAATGTTTCTGTTAAATACATTCACACAAAGGGGTAGTTTTCAATAATGCAGTAAAGTTTCGTTGTTTAATCTGCCCAGGTGCACGGCAGCTTGTGGCACCCACACTCTTAGATTAGGTCAAATTTAGTGGTCATCAGTTCAAGTTTAAGTCCACTTGTCAAACTCAGCCCGCTGGCTTTTAGTATTTCATATATCGAGGACATTTTTCAAAGCTTGAGAGATTTTCTGACCCCAGCCTGATGCTAAACCTGGCTCACCTCTGCGTTTCCTGGGGTGGTTTGCCTGCAAGATGGGAAAAACTTTTTCCACCTTTTAACACTGGAGACAGAGTTGAAACACAAATAAATTACAGTGCAAGGAAGAATGCCGTGGAGCAGGAAGTGCTTTCTCCACATTCCACAAACCAATCAGCAATGATGACCTTGGTTTGGAAAACAGACAGGAGCTGGGAGCAAGAAGGGAGTTGGTGTATCTGTGCAGTATCACCAATCCACACCGCGGCCTTCTCTGCCTGGGGACGGGAAGATTTAGTTTGCTGATAAAGTTACGGCAAATTGTCAGCTCATGGCAGCCTTGGGTGATTTCTTTCCCAGACTCCCACTGGGGGTGTGTGGGGGAATCATCCTTTTTCTCATCAGGCACTAACACAGAGCTCAGAGGACAAATGGCACCCGAGAGATGCAACCCATAGTGTCTGAAGGGCGTCCAGCACGCAGAGATGGTTTCTGCATGACAATCTGTATTTGCAATGAGGGCATATTAGGATGGAGCCACGTTTGGCTGCAGAAAGACAAAGTATAAAGACATGTGTCTACTGAACAAGCAGTTACTGCTCAGTTTAATCCCAGCCTTCTAGCAATAATCATGCTAATGTAAAACAGACTGTTGTATTCATGTATAAAGAGAAGAAATGTGAGCATCCTTTATGTGCTGCAGGCTGGCAAAATTCAGAGAAGATGACTCAGTGAGGTTCCAAAAAACTCAAACTTAAAAAAAACCTTAACAGCATATAAGGTTATGCTCAAAAGAGCTGCCTTTAGTTTAATGTGGAAAGCATTATTGCCATAGTAGAGTACAATTACTCGGATACTTACTGAACCAATCCCATCCATCAGAGTCAGAAGAGAGGCAACAACTCGTTTCTCCACCTCATTCTGAGCTCCCTCTCGCTTTGGGCACAAAGCATCCAGCTCGTCAATGAAGATGATCGCAGGCTGCCTATCAAACCAAGTCAAATGTGAGAAGCACATTGATTTATTGAAACATGTGAAAATGGAAATGGAAATACTGCACAGAGGGCAAAATATTGACTCTTTAGGCAGTTTTTTGACATAGAAGTCATTATTTGATGTGTCCATCTTTATTCTTCATCATGGTCAAGCTTTTCTCGTATTTCCTTTAATGTGTCTTTAGAAATGGTTCTGCAGGCTACCTGAAGAAACTTCAAAGCTCTTCTTTGGATGTCGCTTCCTTTTTCATCCAATCTGTATCAAGATGATCCCACACTGCTTCAGTGATATTTAGGTGCAGGCTCTGGGGAGGCCAGTCCATGACTGTTCCACTGTGTTTTTTCTATCCAGGTAAGTTTTTACAGCATAGGCAGTGTGTTTGGGATCACTGTCGTATTCAAAAATGAAGCTAATGCTAATCAGAAGCTTCTCAGATGGTGTTGTACAGTGGCTCAAAATCTGACAGTACTTTTCTGTTTTCAGAATTCCATCAATTTTGACAGGATCTCCAACATCACTGGCTGAACTGCAGCTCTGAACCATGACAGAATCTGCACCACGTTTTACACATGACCATACTTCTCTCCTAACCTCGTCTCTACACACTGACAATGACTTGAACCAAAACTGTGAAATTTGGATTTATCACTCCATAAGACCTGGTGCCAATCTTGTGCAGTTAGGCACGCTTCGGTCTTCATTTCATGTTTCCCTTCCTCTTTTTAAAACAGACAGGAAGATGGCGACATCATCCCACTGAGACCATTTCTGATGAAGCCTTGCAGACTAGAAGGTGAATCAAATGAAGGATTAGATGTCCTTTGTGAGGTCTTTGCTGGATTTTGCTTTTCATTTTTAACCTATGTCCCAGTATGAATGATAAATATGATAGTTCCACATCAACTGTGAGAGACCTCTGCACGTTTATGAATATAATAATGTAATTTAACATAAAAAAAAGAGAATTTAGAGATTTGCATACACAGAACTAAAAGTGACATACTATCTTTATGAGTATAGGCAGCTCAGCGAAAACTTACCTCTGAGACGCTTCTGTGAATATTTGTCTCAGTCTTGCTTCTGTTTCACCGTAAAATCTGCAAAGAAATGAGACAACGCGCTTCTTTAATTCAGTGAATAAACTTTCCTCATTTAATCTGTGGCTTTGGATCATGTGTAAGGTGGTGAGTAAAATCTTGCTGTCATGGAAACAAAGTAAATTTTCCCCAAAATAATCTGCTGGGATAGAAATATTGTGCCATGAAGTTTTCAGGCTATATGACCATACTTGCTCATGATTTCTGGGCCATTTATCACCGTCATGTGGGCTCCAACTTCACTGGCTATGGCTCGTCCAATCATAGTTTTTCCTGTCCCCGGGGGACCATACAGAAGAACTCCTCTTGGAGGTGGGATCCCTGTGGTAGACAACCGCTTAAAATTAGAGATCTGACATTTAATGAGAGTCAGTAAATCTAACTGTAACACCTCACATTATAATGACATCACTGGGGGTTAGTTCACAGCATGGTATAATCTAACATACCATATTTGGAAAACAGCTCGGGATGTTTCAGTGGAAGTTCGATGGTCTCTTTGATGACATCCAGCTGACTACTGAGTCCACCAATCATGCTATACGTGACCTTTGACCCCTTAGCTTCTGCATCTGGATCTGTTTGGCCTACTCTGCTTTTAAATCTAACTTTAGTGGAGCATGACAGGCAGTAGAAGGTGTCAGTACTCAAAGCACCAGCAGGAGGTGCTGATGAGCTTTTCTCTGCCTGCTCTAAGATGAGTGAGCTCTCCGGACTCACAGCAGTGTCTACTGAACCTGCTGAAGGATTCAGGGAGTCGTGGGAAGGAGCTACAGGCTGCGAGGAAAGGGAAAGAGGCTGGGCTTGTCGGCATGGAGTGCTGGCTGCAGGACCGAGCTCTCTAGGTGTGTCTGTTGTTGCATCGTGGTTGTCATCAACAGACAGCATGCTGAGCTGCAGGGAGAGTTCAGCTGATGTGGAGTCCAGCACAGAATTCATCACAGAGGACTCTTCAGTTTCAGGACTCGCTCCCAGGAGAGGAGCTGGTCTCTGGAGGGTGACGCCGTCCTCCCCTTTTATGGTTTCAACCCGAAGGCTGCAAGAGCGGCCAAAATAACTCAAGGAAACGACGTTCCCAGGCAGAACAATGTTCCCAGCTGATATAAGAGAGACAAATACATAGTAGTTATTCTAATAAAGGAAATCATCTGCTTGATTATATTAAATTAAAGTACAAGCCATAGAATCTAAAGTGCATGGATATTTTATTTTATTTTACTGTACAGCAGAGAGGGAAAAGAGGCTTGTGCATTTTCTGTAAAATATTAATAGCTTATAGTATAGTAGCTTATCCGCCATAACACATAATACTCTTTTTAGTGTATATACTATACAGTAAAAAGACAGAAAAATGCAAAGTCAGGTGTGTAAGAAGTACACACTTTCTACTGAAAGGTCTCAAATATTTCAGATACAAGAAATATGAGGTGATGAAGATGAGGCAAAAGGACATACCCAGAGATCTCAGGAAGAAATCCTTGAATTCATCTGTTTCAAGTGTTTCATCTTTTGACCTGAAAAAAAGTTTCAGGTGGTTGATAACTAACTGGAAACATTTTTCTCTCAACTTCTCAGTGATTATTGACATTTGAACTGCAGTTGCATCTTGTTTCCAGCAGATGGCGGCCTCGGCCTTCTGCTGGAAAGAAGGCCGAGGCTTCTATCTATCTATCTATCTATCTATCTATATATATATATATTCAGCACAATAGAATTAAAAGAACAACAACAAAAATAAACATAATAACTTTCATTAATGTACAATATATTGTAGGACTCATTAGACTGGATTTATGTTGCTGGATGTACTTAAACTGGCAGCTGTGTGTACAGTTACTGTAGTTTAGCAAAATTTTGAGTATAGAGCAAACTGGAATGATAAATATATGTATACAGACTTTTTCCTTTTTTTTTTAAATAAAAGCAAGGTAAACCTTACCTGTTAGAGAGAACCACCTCTTCAGCCTGAAGCAAGGGACCTGTTATTGGGTGAAGCATCAACTCATCCCCTGTCTTTACTCTCAGGTTGTTCTGAGCACACTTCTGCAGGCCAACTTTTCCACCTGGAAAGGAGGCGACTGGCCAAGCCAAGCATACCTGAAAGTATCACAAAGGGTATCAGAGAAGAGGAGAGGAGAGTAGAGAAGAGAAGAGAAGAGAAGAGAAGAGAAGAGAAGAGAAGAGAAGAGAAGAGAAGAGAAGAACCTCCTGTTGTCCTGTGGTACTCATCAGCAGCACGGGCCTCCCGATGCATCCGCTGGCTGATTTCATTGAGTTGAGGCTGAGTTGGGCTAAAGTTGATCTGCAGCTTTTGGGTGTTTTGTCATCAGCTGTGAAGAAAATTAAATAAAAATAAAAAATAAAAATAAATAATTCAAGAAAAGCTTTTAGAAATGATGGAAATGCTGCATATGTTCCCAAAGCAAAAAATAATAGCATTACGTTTCACCTCATGGTTCTTACATAACTTGAATGTACTAAACTTCTTTTTGTGTTCAGCAGGAAATTTTTTCATGAGCCTAAACAAGACAAACCACTTTCCCAAATTTCATACATGAACTAGATTACCTCAGTGAAAGGTAACTAAATAAAAAGCATTCGATTGCTGGGTGGCGCTGACACTGTATTAAAGTGGGTTTGACCTGAAACACTGTTTACCTGATTTGACGATGCACTAGTTTGTTACTGGTAGGGATTTTTGGTAACAGTGTTTTCATAATTTCATGATGACTTTCAGCTCTAAAAGACAGATTTGTACTTTCCAGGTTGTTTCTCCTCGCTAATAGCCAAGCTTAAGGTTTTTTTCATGGCTTAATTTTTTGTGCAGATGAAAGATTCAGAGTGAAAACCAGATGTTACAACAGTGTTTTAGTTTAGATTCAAAAACATGTCAACAAATAAATGAAAAACAGAGAACTAAAAAAAAAAAAAAGAGAGAGATAAGATCATGGCAAGTTTCTCCTACATCTGTAAACCCACCCACTCACTCAAAAAGCACAATGCATGCATAAAGTGCACTGTCTGGTGCTACCTGCATTTAGCAGTGCAATGACTGCAGGGATCAAAGCAGATGTGTAAAGTTTTGTTTCTCTACGTAATCAATGCTGGCAAAAGTATTTTGTTATGTAACACAGATCTGAGGAGTTGAACTGATATAAGCCTACAAGCCCACCTGACACGTTGATTAGAGAATAAAAATGTGTTAGTAGCACAAAGCACGAGGTGCTCTGTATTATAATATAAACTCTGAGGGAGGCAACCATCTGCCATGATCGATTGGGAGATGAGAAGAAAGACATGACAAAACAGAAGATTATAGGCACAGTCAACAAACAAAAATAAAAGCAAATGGCATAAAACAGTGCCATAAAAATACATAAAGGGGGGAAAAAGTGAGAGATAGATGGGAGTGGAGGAGTTCTCAGTGCATCTGTCCATCAGTAGACTGAGTCTATAGCAGTATAACTAAGGGATTGTTATGAGTCATCAAATACAGCACTCATTATAAGCTTTATCAAATCTTCAAAATAGAAAGAGCCCAGTAATAATCATAGTGTGTTAGACTTAAGAACAAGTTCCAAGCTACCAGGGTTTCTGTGAAAAAGTTTTAGCAGCTATACCCCAAAAAGTTGACTCTGTTTATCTGGGCGTAGCGTTTTCAGTGGGAGAAACGTTCAGAAAAACAGTGCATACTGGAGGTCATGCCCCAAAGAACCAACAGAACCACATCATCCACTAAAAACAGAAGTGCTGTTCTGAGTTTCCCAAAGTGGATGCCCTCCTCAGCCTAGCCATGCCTTAAATTCCTGTCCATGAAAACAGGATTGGAGACATGTGGCAAACCAGGCAGAGTCACACCCACTGAAAATGTGCCTGAGTTTGTGTCAAGGATAAGGACACGCCTCTGATTTTGGTTACAGAAGGACCCAATTGCCCATAACAGAAGGTCTTGGACCCCATCCTCCTGCAGAACATCAGGTGCCTCTAGGCACCTAATGTACATAAGCCTTCTCTAAGTCTAGAAAGTGCACACAGAGTGCTGGTCAAGGCATTGCTCCTCCTGAATTCGAGGTTCAGCGATTTGCTGGAGCCTCCTTTCCTGCTGACTGGAATAAACTTCCCAGCAGCAGAGAAATTTCAGCACACTCTTACCTCACGCAGAAAGAAGGAAGAGACGAAACGAGGTACGTGATTAGAAAAATGCAGGAATTGGGATAAGAGGTTAAGTAAGAACTATGTTTTTATTAGATTTGTTAAAGCAGCTGGACTATTCTGGGGGGTGTTGGGAAATGGATGACCAGTGAATATAAAGAAAAAGAGAGAAAAAAAGAGCCACAAATGCAAATCTAAACAATGCAAACAAGTTCACAAACAAATGCTGCAAACAAATGAAAAGAATAAAGGCACAAAGCTCAGAAAACGACTCTGGAGAAAAACAAATGGACCAGCAGCATCAGTGAGTACTGGTCCTGTGAGTGCAGCAAGCGCCATGCTGGGACTTCCATCTTCATAGTACAGGTAGCTTCGTTTGCACGGGGGTTATACCTGATTTATATAATACAGCCTGTTAAATGTTTAGACTCATGTCTCGTCTTCTTACCTTTTTCAATGAAGTCGATGACAGTGAAAGAGTTGCAGTTCAAACTTTTGCAGCTTCCTCCGTCGGTGCGAGATGTTTGCAGGCTTGAAGAGTCATTTAGGCCCTCTTTCAATGAGAAGGAGCTATCTCCTTCACTCGCTTTTTTTGTTTTGCTTTTATTTTTCTTTGAAGACATGATAATTGCAAAAAGCTTCTCCACGTGAAAGCAGAAACATGTGTAAACATCAAGCGGTGTCGTAAACTTCCTGGTTAGCGTTTAGTCCCGCCTTCATTTACCGTAAATCCACATATATACGAGAGCTTCCTGGCAGGTAGGTGGCAGCAGCATTTTGTATTTGTTTAATTCTAAAACACTTGTGTGTGGTATTTAAAATATATATGTATATAACATATTACAAAAATAAAAATAATACCTGAAAAATATTAACCTCTCGTAGAAAACGTTTTTATAAGATTGTAGAGGTCGAGAGAAAGCAATGCGAAATTTCACTGGAAAATTCTTTACTTTTACGTATTTGATTTTACAAGCTAGTAGAATCACAAAATGAAAAAAATAAAATTATTGCTCTTACTGCTTGGATGCATTCTTAAATTCGGCATAGCTCTACTAAACAGCCAAGAAGCTCCGGATTTTTTGATAGCTAATGAACAGCAGATGGAACGTTAGAGAATGCAAAACAAGAGCTAACAATAGTTAACAATGGCTTGTGGCCAAAAAAGCCGATCAGTTACAGAATTACATGGGTTAATTGGCAGATTCTTTGGCCAATTTTAACACAATACCCATGCGTTCCAAGCTAAAGTAATCTAAAAGAAATGCGAAAGGAGTTTGGTTCACGTGTCAGGGCTGTTTTAGTGGTTCATTACGGTATTTATGCAATTTCCTGCACGGACGTTTACGCAACTGTACTAGACAGCTCGTTTACCGGCTGTCAGCTGAATATATTCTGCTTTTATTCGGTTACTTATCGTGTTACGGTAATATGGCTGGCTGTACCTTTGTTGCCAGACTTTTGCCGTTGGCGAGAGGCCGCTTTTGTAATAACATGTCTCTTCCCGTACGCACAGCTACCCGTGCCTTTTCCTGCACTTTAACTTGTTCACAGCTTCAGCAAGTCCACGGGGTCAGCGCTTTAACGGGGAAAGTGGACCGATTCGGTGGAGTGACAGTGAACCTGGCTGAGGTCGGACTGCCGGGTGACATCAGCGAGAGCTCATTCAGCGGTTTACTGCAAGGTTTGTCGCCCTGAACTCTGGCTGCTGTGTAGGAGGAGAGGGAAGGCAATGCGCGCATCCTGTTTTCCCCAAAAGCTCTTAAATCATCAACCTGTCTTAACTAGTGGTCTGACAGTTATCTATAATAGGCCGGTACTGTTTGTACATAAGGTACTATATATTTAATGTTAAATTGCTCATAGCATCTAAGCCAAGGGAGCATGTCTGGGGTATAAAATGTTTTTAAAATATGTTCTGTGTTGTTTCTCCGAGCAAAAGCAATACTACTTTTAAAACATTGATACTATTGTTATTACATTGCAATTACTGAAAGTTCATCTTCGGGGGTTTACATGTTTTCATATGGTTCTTCTTTATTTTTTTCAGCTCTCCCTTTCATTGAGCCAGCACTCGCTATCTTACTTAAATGTAAAATGAAAACTCTCAATGAGCAATTAAAAATGTCCCTTATCTATTTTTGTGGCTGCTTTAATCCAGTTAGCTGTTTTTCAGTTGTCCATCTTTAAACTCTACTCACATGAAAGCTACTTCCACCAGAAACGTGTCTGCTGTTTGTCATTCTCTCTTTATCTTTTCACATCTCTCTCTTGAGATTGTCTTCACAATTCAATTAGGTGCAAATGCCTTTTAAAAGCTTTTCACTTTTTATTATGTCACTTCTGCAACATATTAACTGTTTCTTTATGTACTTTATAGTTTATGGGAGATACAAAATTAAACTGTATCTGAACTCTGCAGATTCTTTAGCCCAGTGGAAAGCAGAGGGGAAGGCAGCAGTGTGGCTTCGAGTACCCATCTCGCTGAGTCGATGTGCTGCCGCCGCCTCGGCTCACGGCTTCACCTTCCATCATGCCAGAAATGACTACGCCATGCTGGCTCTTTGGCTGGGAGAGGGGGAGAGCAGACTTCCAGGTTATGCAACTCACCAAATTGGAGTGGCAGGTAGAGATTTCTGCCCTGAAAGTTAGGGGGGGGGGAACTCCTCTTGACTCTGGAAGCAGTTTTTACAGGAAAAGTCTCACCTGAGGTCCTTTTATTACCATTACAGTAAACTACAGTGGCTACAGCACATGTCTCAAAAATGCAAAGTGATTCAGTGGGCCAGAACCCACTGGAAACCATAAGACTGAGTTATAAGAGAGTTACGAAGTGGACCTTTGGTTAAGATTATCCAATCAAACCAGTGGGTTCAAAGAGTAATAATATATATGCTAAAATACAGATAAAGTGTGGGAAATAATTATTTGACCCCTGCTGAATTTGTAAGTATGCTCAGTTACAAAGAAATGAACATTCTCTCAGTTTTATGGTAGTTTCATTTTAATGGAGAGAGACAGAAAATCAGCCAGAAATAATGAAAAAACACAAATTACATAAAAAATGTAAACAGATTTTTATGTCACAGAGTAAAATAAGTATTTGATCTCCAAGCAAAATATGACTTAGGGCTTGGTGGAGAAATCCTTGTTGCCAAGCACAATGGTAAGACGTTTGTTTGTTGGTCACCAGGTTTCCACCCATCTCAGGAGGGATGTTGGCCCACTACACCTTTAAAGTGCTGTGAAAAAGTTTTTTTTTTTTTCCTTTAAAAACATATTTTACACACTTACATGTTTCATACTGTGAAACAAATTATAATGATAGACAAAGATAACTCGAGTAAAGTGATGATTTAATTTATTAAGAGACAAAAGCTATCCAAACATACGTGGCGCTATGTGAAAAAGTAAAGCTAAAAACTGGTTGCGTCACCCTCGACAACAAGAACTGCAATCAAGCATTTGCGAGAAGTCTTTCTTTCACAATGAGTCTTTCACATCGCTGTGGATTTCAATCTAATGAAATCATCAATTAAAAACTATTTTGTATTTATTCAAAATGCCCTTTTTTTCTTTGTCTAACATTACATTTTTTTGATGATCTGAAACATGTAAGTGTGACAAAAATGCAAAAAAATAAGAACTCAGGAAGGTGGCTGACATTTTTTCACAGCACTGCATTTACGGCCACTCTGTGGAAGTTCTCTTTCACACATTCGTTTCGGTTTCTCATTATGGGGAACGCTCTCTCAGCGTTGTCCTCAGAAGCCTCTATGGCATTACTCCAGCCAGCATTGGCTGGCAGTTGTGACGCTTGCGCCAGGGAGGTGCCACCCTCCTCCCTATAAAAGGGTGTGACGCAGCGTCACCCGTCATTCAATTTCCTCTTCTCGCTTCTTAGAAACCTCATTTCTCCCTGACTGTCAGCGTTAGTGCCTGCTTAACTTTCCACTCGAGCAAGCTAACACCTTGGTCACCAGGTGCTAGTACGGCTCGCTTTTCCGGTTGCCTGTTCTTCACTACAGAGCCAGATTGGAGAGTGTGTTAGCTGCCACCACACACCTAGCACAACAGTTAGCTGACCAAGCTAACTGTTCCTTGCTACACATGGTCACCAAGCCAAGTACCACAAGAGCTAGCCACCACACTAGCCAGGTCATACTAGCTCACCATAGCTACCCGACCGATTTTAAAGAAAGAAAAAAAAAAAAAAAAGATCAGCGTTAGCTGTCCAGCCATTCCAAGCTACACCAAGCTTCCTTAATATGGCAGACTGTAAACCGCTGCCCAGAATTTGTCCCTGCGGTTGCGCGATCTCAGGTTCAGGTTCAGGTTCGCTTGCCTTTATCGAAGGCTAGCCCACCAGGCTAGCCTGTCGAAGAAGGACCCAATGCTGTCTCCAATTGGCGCACCGATGGAGCACACTGAGTCAGCCACCCCAGGTACCAGCTGGGGCAACGAGATGGATATCATCCTCCCGCTGGTGGACAGTGCCAAGGTCAGCTGTGAAGCTATGCTGTCTGATTCCCTGAAGGATAATGACGAGCTACTCATAGAATCCTCTGAGGGAGCATCGGAACATCTTGTTTGGACGAGGATGACAACATTTTCTTTGCCCCTTCTGGTCAGAATTCTGCGACACAAGGTCTGATTGTGATAACCCCAGCACACAGTCACACAGGTATGGAGCTATTTGCAAAACGGGCAGCTGAAAAGTTGGCAGTCCCATGGCCCACAGTGACAACGGAGACCTCCACCTCAAGGTACAAGGTTAAAAGGCTCCCTAAAGCAAAGCGCACTACTAAGCAGGTACTGCCACTTATCCCCGAATGCATGGACAAGGTCATACGATGCTGGGCAAAGCCATTTTTGTCACCCAACCCCGTGCAGGGAGTAGTGGCATTTGACTGCGCTGGAACGAAGGAGAATGGCATCTACCAAATTCCCACAGTGGAGAATCTGGTGGCTTCTCATCTCCACCGAAACCAGAAACTTTCCATATCATCTGTTCCATCCCTGCCCTCCAAGGCTGAACTTCTGCAATACTCCCTGGTTGACAAGGCGTATAAATCAGTTGCCACCACCGTGAGGGCATTGAACACCTCATCACTCCTGCTAGCCTACTCGGCAGAGCTCCAGGACCAGACTGCTGTGAACCCCGATGCTAGCAAGCTGTGGGAAGAGCTGGGCGTCGTTACGGACCAGTGTCTCCACCTTACTAGAGCAGCAGTACAAGCGGCGGGCAGAGCGCTCAGCTCTCAAGATAGCTGAACTTGTTGGGACTTTCGGACAGAGAAAAACGTGACATTCTGGATGAAAGCACCAACCCCACTGGGCTTTTTAGGGACCACCGTTGCTACCATGCAAAGATTGTGCGAGGAAAAAAAGAAAGAGGGAAGGGCCCTGCAGCTGTGTCTCCCTAGGAAGACCCAGGCTGCACCTCCGTCTACGATCGCTCAGGTCACCAGCTGTCCAGCCGGCGTGCCGACATTTAAAATCCCTTGCCGCCCAGCTCCACAGGTTGCGGCCCAGTGTCCCCTAGGATCGCAGAACCTACTGGGCACAAAGGCCTACTGGCCTAGGAAACACGTCCCACCTGGCACCGCTCAGGGTGCCCCACCACCAGCCAAGCAGTCAGACCACAAGAAGAAGCAAACTGCCTAACATCTCCCCACAGGGAGATCGGAGCCGGACCAGCCCGGGCTCCAAGTTCACTTCAGGACTCAGTATGGAGAAGTGTGTTCTGCCTCCGTCTTCCAGCGCCTGGGACTCGATTTGGATCCCGCAGAGCACATTCCAACAAAGAGACGAGACACTGTTCAGCTGAGTCAAGCGTGTCACAGTCTCACAAAAGCACACTGTTTATTAAAAACTCACCCCCTGCATCCAGGCATGTTGCCAAGGGCACAGGAAAAATGTGTGAAAAACACAGAAAATATGTTGAAAAACATAATGCCTTCACACCCCCAGGCACCACCAGGGTCGATTTCCTCAGTGGTGTCCGGTCCCATGAACGCTGGTCAAGCACGGGCCACCTGCCCATGCACATTCGGGTCTGGGCTACAGGACCAGTTTCTGCCACAAGAGGGAGCCAAAGTCCCATGTACTTTGGAGTGCCTGACTTTGGGGCCCCTGTCAGCAAGAATAGAGAGATGGCGAGCTCTTGCTGTGTCAGAGTGGGTTGTGAGAACATTAGAGCGAGGCTACCATTTGTAATTCCCAACCACCCCTCCCAGATTTCACAGAGTGATTTTCTCTCTTGCAAAAGGCGAATCAGCCAGGATTCTGCAAGAAGAAATAACTACCTTGCTATCAAAGGGTGCAGTACAAGAAATACCCGAGGACCAGAGCCAATGCAGCTTTTACTCAAAGCATTTTCTCGTGCCCAAGAATGGAGGGGGACTACATCCGATACTGGACCTATCAGCATCTGAGGTCATACAAATTCAGGATGTTGACAACCACCACTCTGCCGCATGTAGTGCGCCCAGGCGATTGGTTTACATCAATAAACCTGAAGGACGCATATTTTCACATCCCTATTTACCCGCCTCACAGAAAATTCCTGAGATTTGCATTTCAGGGCAGAATGTATGAGTACCAGGTTGTGCCATTTGGTCTCCCATAATGGGAAGAAAGCGTACCAGGTTGACAGTGGATCACCTGATGGCTCTGGGTTTCACCATAAACTATGAAAAGAGTGTCCCGCAGCCAGCTCAGGCCATCTCTTTCATAGGAATAGCTCTAAACTCCTTGTACAGAGCATGTCTCTCTGTGGACAGAGTAAAAAGTGAGCGACAACTGGGACTCACGACAGAGGGCTGCTCACATAAACTGGTTAGAATTGCTAGCAGCGTTTCTAGCACTGAGACACTTTCTTTAATTTCTCACACTCTAACCAGAGTGAAAGAGAGAGGGCTAACAATGATATTGATTGCCCCAAGGTGGACGAGGTCCCATTGGTTAGCGGAGATTATGCCCCTTTTGTGGAGCGAACTCTTTCCTCTCCATCTCCAACGAGTCCTAGTCTCCCAAACCAGGGGGGAGAGTTTTCACCCTCACCCCGAGCACCTCGCTCTGTGGCTTGGCCTGTGAGAGGTTGAATCTGAGGATGGCAGGACTCCCCCCAGGGTGTTATAACCACTATTCACAGTGCTAGAGCCCCCTCCACAAGATCATTGTATGAGAACAAGTGGAGGGTATTTGAGGAGTGGTGTGGAAAGTCTCACACTCTCTCCTTTCAGTGCTCTGTGACAACAATTCTCTCCTTTCTCCAGGAATTGTTAGATACTTTTCCACAATTAAAGTATATCTAGCTGCCATTTCTGCCTGTCATGTGGGCTTCCGGGGATGGGCGTCCAGGTACACACCGGCTCACTCCTTGGCGGCCGCTTATCGGGGCCTGAAGCCTGGGGCTCGCTTGGGCCACTTCGGAGGTGGGGTGCCCCCGGCCTCTCGGCCTGGGGCTCAGTCACTCAGGCACAGCTGGCTGCCGGCGGAGCTCACGGGCGCGTCACTGCAACCCCCACTGGCTTCTGCTCCGCGGCTGCTGAGTGAACCCTCATCTGGGACTCTCCTCAGCTCTTTCTGGGACAGTGGCGCGGCTGCCCCTCTGTTAGTCTTCCTTGGTCTCTTGTGTTCTGGGGGCCTCTGGATGTCTGGAGTTTTGATCTCCTCCATACCTGCTTCATGCCCTGGAGGACGGGGCTGTGGCTCCCCCCACACCCTCTAGCAGATCATTACATGAAGGAACCTTTTAAAAAAACAAGCGCGTCCATGCTCACAGGTGTACACACGGGTGATCACACACACAAACTACACCCTTTTTGGCTCCTACCTCAAAGCCTGTGTGCTGTCGATCTTACGCACAATAATGCACAATAATGTTTAATATTTAGTATTTACTGTCATATTCCCATATATCATTGTGATGTTGTTTATTCTATTACTCTTGTTTTCTTCTGCTTGTTTTCTTTTTTCTTTCTCAACAGGTGATCCAGGTGATCGATATATGCATTTTTTTTCTCTGCTTATTCTGTTGGTTTTTGTTTTTTGCCCTTCTCCCCCGTCCCTCTTCTCAGCTGTTTTTCTTTCCCTCTTTCTTTCTCCCCTTCTTTCCCCCAGTCAAGTCTGTCCCGTATTCAGCAAGTGAAAATAAAATAAACAATAAAAGGTGAATCAAATGGACCATTACGGCAAAGCTGGGATGGTCAATTTGGTAAAGTAAATCCCTTGGGCATCTTTCTTCGCCTTTAGACAACAATTCTGATGGCAAAAGAGCCAAACGGGACAGGCAAAAGAAAAAAAAAAAGAATCTTTTTGCCTCCTCCTGTCTCCTCCCCTGAACAGGCGCACCTACATGCTCTCTGTCCAGTTAGGGCTTTGTGTACCTATATAGAGAGAACAAAGGCTTTCAGGAGGTCCGATCAGCTGTTTGTTTCCTGGCCTAAACCACATGTTGGGAAGCCCATTAGCAAACAATGCATTTCCCACTGGATTTTTGAGGCAATCCAATTGGCTTATTCCAGCATGGGTCTGTCACTGCACCATCTCTAGCCCACATTGTGTGGGTCCCCACGAGACCTCCTAAGGTGGCGGTCAGTTGTTCAGATGGGCTTATCTGGCAATACGGAAGTCTGCATATCCCCATAGTGAGACACCGAAACAAATGTTTGAAAGAGAACTTGAGGTTACTCTATTCCGTAACCCCCATTCTCTGATAACATGTGTGAGGTGTCTCACCAGGTCACCCTCCTTGCACGAAGTGAGGAAGAGGTGAGCTTATCTTGAATGACGGGTGATGCTGCATCACACCCTTTTATAGGGAGGAGGGTGGACCCTCCCTGATGCAAGCGTCATGACTGCTAGCCAATGAGAACGGGGGTTACGGAATAGAGTAACCTCAAGTTTTGTTCTGTCTACTTGAACATTTGCGTCCACAGTGTGCACTGTATCTTCTCCAGTATGAATTTCCCCTGAATTGCCTTTTAGGGAAAAGGACAAGTTGCAGTGAGTCAAACTGGGCAAGTAGAACAGGTGTTTGTTGCCAAAAAAAACCCCTTTGTTTTCATTGTTATATGCCGGTGCTGGATTGCACATGAAATTCAGCAAAGTTCTGGTTATTTCTGTCAAATGTTCTCCTTCAGGCAGAACTCCATCGGGACAATCTGACCCTGTGGAATGAATTCAGAATGCATAACCCTGTAAATGTTGAAAAACCTGCAGGTATCCTCTTGATTCTCTCTGTACAAGTCTGAGGTCCGTGGCAGATGTGCAAGAACAAGTGATCAGGATGATACTTGCGAGGGTCATTAAACAAAATAGCCGTAGAGCTGGAACCAATCCAGAAGTGTACACATTTAAATAAATTAAATTTTTTAGGTTTTCTGAGTAAAGCTGCTGAACTATTTGATCATATCTTGTCGCCTCCTGGTAGTTTTTACACCAACCTCTCAGTGGAAAGAGTTTGTGCTGTGAAAGAGAGAATCTCATCTGTGGATGATTGAGCCGAGCACAAACTGCTTCAGCACATTAGACCAGATGACAATTGTTATGGACACAAAGTCTATGTAAACCCATCAGCGATGACAACTGCCCTCCACATTTGTTTCCTAATATGATGAGTGCCTTGCGTGTTGCGAGTGGTTGTGTAACAGAATCTGTCAGATGTGACAAAAGATGTAAAAGTGTTGAAAAATCGAACTGTATTCTGCTGTCACTTTTAAATCACTTTTAAATAGCTAAAACTGGAGTAAACTGTGACCTACATTTGGTGCTAACACAAAACACCAGTAGTTTGTTAACATCTTTAAATGGATTGTTTGTCATTTGGGATTTGCATTTTTTAACTCTGGCTCATTTCACTTACGCAAATGGAAATTCACTCAGGACTGACTGTGAAGAGACGATCAACAGGAAAAGGAGTTGCTCAGCCCAAGTGCTAACTTTGTGATTGTCCAGCAGAGGGCAGAGTGCCATTCATACCTTTACCAAAGAGTAGATGCACTTAAAGCATGTCAGAACATGTCCAGAGCATCTTTCTGAGGAATGGGGACCAGAAACTCCCTTTTTTAGATGCCAGATTTGTTTGATGATGAAACTGGGTTCAGGAATCTGAAATACACAGCTGTTTAGATTCCAGTTTCCTTATGTGTGTGCTGACTGTGGCTCTTGATTATTTTCACAAAGATACAGTGATAGGGCCAAAAGTATAACTCGTGATTGGAAAGCAGTCATCCATTAAATCCTCTGTCATCCATACGCCTGATGTCCTGCCAGACTCAGATTTGACCCAATAAGAGAGTAAAAAGGTTATTTTTCACAACTGGTTCTTATCGTAGTTTTGGCCAGTACCCCAAAACAGTACTCACTAATAACACTGTCAATTAATGTCAGAAGTTATTTGAAAGTCATAATGGCCTAATTTGACTCCTAACAAAAAACAAAAGAGTGAAAGTTACTGGGAAAAACACAACTGTTTTTCACATTGCAGAGCCTTTGATTAAATCTCTAAGATAACTACAAAGGTGGGCAGGCACACTTTAGTGTCTCCTCTAAACCTGTAGCAGTCTCTTCATTTTGTAGCTTGTTATTTAGGCAGAGGTTTCAGTTCCTTTTTATTTAAGCTATCAAATTCACTTTGTTCAGCACACTTAGCAGAGCCTTTTTTTCAGTGGTCCAGGTAAACTAATTTCCATGTCTCTGTGATGCAGTGGAAAAACACTTATAGGGCTCAAATTAACTGCCACTCTTCAATATATGTTTTTATTTCATATTTGTAAGTATTTTTTTAATTTCCATTGGGAAGGGAATTTGATTCTCCCTAATCAATCGCTACAGCTGCATCAACCTGAATCAAGCATTATTTTAAATTAACATTGATGCCAAGTTTTATCTGTAGAAGAGGTAATCATAAGTAAACAACAATGCTTGGTGATTGTCTTGCTACTCTTTCCTTCTTCCTCTTCTTCTTAGTTATTTCTCCTACTTTTCCTCCTTGGTTCCAGGATACAGTTTGAAGACGCTTGCCAACTGTTTTATATTTAAAACTTAGTGGGCTTGAAGCTCAGATTCATAATGACCTCATAATGTAAAGATAAGAGCATGAACCTGTAATTGTTTGCGATACCAAAGAGTAGTAGACAGTAGACAAAAATGTGTGAAATATGAAGTAAGTGGCTCAAAGTTTAACTATACAATTAAGTGATTAACAGTCTTTTCTATTGAATCCACAGGTTTTTTTTGTCTCGTACTGTAATTCTTGCTCCCCGCTCCTCATGACCATTTTATTTCTTGGACTGAGGGCTAAATAATGATAGCCTCCTTTAGCAGAAACCAGGCCTCCTCCTGCGCCATATGGCACAGGGACTGGGGATGACATCAATTTCCACTTGGAAGTCCAAGTCAAGCCTTTAGCGAGACACATCCCTCTTTACGCATCTGTGACATTCATTTGAGGAGGCTTGTCTTGGTCGTTCAGACAGAGCAACCGGAAAAGAAAGTGGCTCATTTTTCCTCCTCCTCCTCAACTGTCAGCAGCGCATAACTGCCTTGCTTAGTCACTAGCTGCTGAGAAACAGAGAAAAACTGTAAATGTTGAAGTCGGATGTCCACAAATTTCTCAGCTGAGTCACTCAGACTTTGTAACTGTAGAAAGTAAAACAATTTGCTGTTCCACAGAAACAATTTTTAGTTAACCTTCTGTTTTTGGAAATTGTCTGAGTCTTGGTCTTGTTCATTTAGAAGATTTGCAGTTCATTAAAATTTGTTGTTTTCAGGAGATATTCTATATGTATGGCTAGTATTACTTTAAATGTAGTGCCGATGAGTAATCAGCTGATGTCAAGATTTTATACATTATCAATAGATCGCATCAATCCTTGTGTCTGACAGGTGTTCCTCATAAGGCTTTCTGCCCTGTAAATTTGCTGTATTTGGTACTGTCATCATTTTTTGAAAAGAAAAAAGTGTTATTCAGAGTTGTTGGTTGTTTTGTTTTTGTTTTTCTTTAATTGGCCACTAAACCAGCACCTATACTGTAGACTAACCATTCAAAAAATTACATCATAATTTGGTAATTTAATAAAATTACCAACTGGTTACATTGTGACAACTCTAAAGCTCTAAAGCTGCAAAGTAACCACTTTTTGGGCGACGTTATATTATATTGATCTTTTATAGCTAATGACGTAAATACAACGTAAATATATCAAAATAATGCTATTGCATTTTTTTGTCAAACACAGTTTACATTTTTTATACTGTAAATATAACATGTTACAGTTTTATTATTCTTTTTTATTGTTTTTTAAATTGCTGCTAAACTAGACACAAGAGATGACTAGCATGTTATTACTGTCTTGCCCCGAACAATTGTTCTCTGCAGCAAAGCTTGTGATAGGTTTCTTTATCTTGTCACTACATTACTGGATGTAATTCAGTATAACTGTGGGTCCCGATCTGTGGCTATAGACTGATTTAGATGTTTGCAGTGTGGGACCTCAATAATGTCAGTGCATACTGTAAATTCCTTTAGGATAATTACCTTTACAGTTTTCCATCCATCCATTTTCTTCCACTTATTCAATTCAAGTTTACAGGAGCACCTCAAGCCTACTGTAGATGTTACAGGTGGAGCGGCAGGGTACACTGTAGACAAGTTGCCAATCTATCACAGGGCTAACACATAGTGACAGACAAGCAGATCGCATACAGTCAGTGTTAAGAGTCACAAATTAATCTAGCCCCACGCATGTCCTTGAACTGTGGCATGTTGGAGTACACTGAAGGAACACATGGCAGAACATGCAAACACACAGAAAGGCCCTGGACTGGATTTAATCCCAGAACCTCCTTGGTTTGAGCCAACAGTGCCAACCACCTCCAGTCATTACAGTTTTAGTTCACCAAATTACTCAAATCTTCAAGCTTGTCCAGCTCAGCAGCCCAGACTGTTACCATCTTGATGTATTTGTAGGTCAGAGATTTGAAGCAAAACAGAAAACGAACAAATCAGCCGTCATCTTCTGAAGCCTGACAGCGGCCTTCTTCACCACATGATGCATGTGTTATGTGTCCAACCAAATGATTGGTTTTGTGCCAGTCTACCACCACATTTTGCTTAAAATTATTACAATTTATATGCAAAATGTGAACCAGCATATAGGGACACAGGTGCTTGAATAATATATAAAATTAATGTCTGACTGATTGTTTTGTCCAGGTGCAGTTGTTGATGAGTCCAGTGGAAAGGTCCTTGTTGTTCAAGACAGAAATAAGGTATCTGTTTGACTTTATTATTTAAATGCGCTATACACCTTATATCTACACATTTTATATCCTTCTAAAAGCTGATCTGTCCAATATCAGTCACACAAATGAACCACTGATGGATCAGTGATGCTGCTGTTAAAATGTGGATGATTAGTATTTGTTTATTTAGTAACTTGGGCCTCTGTTGACTCAAACCTTGGCTGGAAATCCATTCACACTTAACATAGCTCAAGACAAAATTAGCTGACCTCAAGCAAACATGATGTTTACATGAGTTGAATGCACTCAAACAGTTCTGTGTGCGTCTGTAAGCTCTCACAGAGCCCTGCTGTAGTGCTCATGGTGTTTTGAAGTTAACTTACAACAGGCCTCTTTTGAATCCTCTTTGACACAGCTTTGTTTGCATTTTCAGTCAGCCCAAACAAGATTGCTGGCAATTTTGAAAAGTGATTGTGTAATGTTGATGTCATTTGGGAACTGTTACTCTCATAAGATGTCCTCTATAAGATGTTAAGACCTTTTCAAATAAGCAGCCTAAACTAGTGGAAAATCTGATGAGCATACTATGTAACCATCATGGTCAGTTAAAAAGAAACCAAAATGAAATGCAGGACAGCAACAGCCAACTACCTGAACTTAAGGTTTCAAACCAAAGTCTCACATTATGGTGGCTGTGTACATCTTTTATTACAGTATGTAGTATTTTCCTTGTAATTAATAGAGACAGGTTCATACATTAAGATTGTCAAATATAAGGTCTTGGGCCCAAAAGCGGCCCAGCAAAGACTCCTATTCAGGCCACTGGATGGCATTGGAAAAAGTCGATGGCATACATTTTTGCCAATTTAGAGTTTTCTAGTAGCATCTTATTACAGCTCAGTGGTAACAGTAGGGTAACAAGGCAGAAACGGGAATGTATATAGAGAGTTTAAACTGTAATAATCTCATCGTAAAAATGTAATATTGACTGATGTTTAGGCATATTTGGATAGTATTACTATATTATAATGCTTGAATTAATCCTACATTAGGTTCCGAGCATTCTAATTTGTTTAAAAGCAATACTGTAAATATTATATGTAATGTCTGGATTATTAAATGGAAACATCTGTAGTAGTTTCTCTGTAATGAGCAGGAAACGGCTGCAAAATGCAAAGCCGCCTGTTTCTATTTGATAACATATCATATTATATGTTAGATAGATAAAAAGTTAAGTAATACAGAAACAATTAGGTGACATTAGAGTTTCTGTTTTTTCACTACTATCTACTATATATTTTGACATTTTCAGCAGCTTTGCAGATAATGTCAGTATTACCTGTGCTGGCATGCCACAAAACCAGCACATGAGCATGTTTGTTCCACAAACATTAACTGCAACACATGTACCATTGTTCACTGTCAAAGCAAAGTGGCAAAAGGCTGGACCTCTACATGCAAAAAACATCTCTCAAATGTCTGCTAGAAATAAAAGAAGTGATCAGTGCCAAACCCAACAGAAACTATTGCAGTCCTGATCCAAGAGGTTTGACCTATGTATGCAAGATCCAGATTTATTAACCCAGTTATTATACTGAGGTATAGGTACAAATATTATATTTAAAACATTTCTTTTAAGTTAAGAAACAGATCTTAACATATCCATATGTTGCATTATAAATGACAGATTTTGCTTACATCTAACACGTGTACCAGTCTACAGTCATGGGAGCATGTAATGTATTTTGTCCCAAAGCAGAGACGAGCAGTTAGTGGCCTGGAAGTGTAGAGAGTCTTCTATCTCCTCTTCCCCTGCTCCTCCTCCTTCTTTCCTCCTCCCTATCGAGCTGTTTACTGGAAACGGGCTTTATAACAGTCTGGCCCTTTGGCAGTAGAAAGTTTCTTACAGGCCGAGTCTGTTCAGAGCATGCTAAGGGTTATGAACTTCCTGAAAAGAAACCAAACTTTATCACTCTTGCAGGACAACTTACATATTCCCAGTGGGCTCAAGGTAATTATATCCATCAGGGAGCTGAATGAGGTAATGGTAAGAGTTTTTAACCATCATGCAATGACATTTACGCAGCATTTCTCGGTAGATTTAGTGTGAACAGATTGCATACGGTCAGCATTCTTACAGCACTTCTTTGGAATGATTTTACATTCAGCTGCGTGTCCTTCTGTGGGGAAGAGAGAGACGCTCGACTTTTTAAGAACCTCAACAATTATTGCTGCACAAAGTCTCTTTATTTCTTTCTACCAGCACACTTTAGAAACCGTTCCAAAAATATAGCATTTGGTTTACAATACATGAAAATAAATGCCGTAGTGCATTTGTGTTCCTCACAAAGAGAGGATCTGCAAGGGAAAAAAAGCGCAGCACATTCTTTAAGTAACTACAAAAATATATATACACAGACATCATAATTTAACCAGCAGCATACTGTCATTAAATATCAAAGGTAAGTGGTGAAACAGTTGTGGAAGACATACTTCACCGCAGCAAATGTAAAAGTCTCCAGAGTGAGGAAATAAACCTAAAACATAACATGAAAGGATGCTCAGACTGGAGCATTTCTCATCTCATTATTACAGCTTGATCCATGGTCATTTTCTAACAGAGGAAACAAAATGTGGCATTATTACGTGACTTTAGACTAAGACTGAAATAGACCTTGTTGCAGTGTACATGTTGATAATTATCTAAGATACATTTACAGCAGTGCCATATATCACAATTGAAGTTAAATTTGAACTTTGCTCTGGAATTTCAGACAAAGAATGCTTGGAAGTTTCCCGGTGGTTTGTCTGATCCAGGAGAAAATATTGGTGAGTGTCACGCTCAACAGAGCAAAAGAACTAATACAGTACATGTAGCTAAATTCTTTGGAGTGTAACATTATACTTAAAGATGATACATATACATTCATTTGAACTATACAAAATAAGGCACATGATATATATGCAAATTCTTCAAATTCACCTTTTCTTTTAAAAAGCAGCTTTAAAATTATGTACATGACCCAACCCAAAAAGCAGCATCAAATGTTCAAAAATATATGTGTATTTTCCTTTTTCCCTTCTTAACGCCATCTGCAAGGTAATACTGACAGTGGAATTGGATCATCGTTCCTAGATCAAAGTCTTTTAAATGCCTCCATGTATAAATGTTAAATAAATCTTTCTCAGGTACGACTGCTGTTCGTGAAGTGTTTGAGGAAACTGGTGTTCGCTCCGAGTTCAGATCTCTGCTAAGTATCCGGCAGCAGCACAACCACCCCGGTGCCTTCGGCATGTCTGACATGTACATCATCTGCCGGCTGAGCCCGCTAACCTACGAGATCAACTTCTGCACTCAGGAGTGTCTACGCTGCGAGTGGCTGGACATCAGCGAGCTGGCCAAAACCAGCGAGACCACGCCCATCACCTCTCGCTTAGCCAGTCTTCTGCTTCATGGCCTGGAGCACAGCTTTGATAAGATTGACCTCAACATGGAGGAGCTTCCTGCTGTTTACTCTGGGAGGTTTTACCAGTTATATTACAGACAGCTTCCCATACTGAAATTATAGGAGCTCCACAGATCACCTCATTGTAGCCAGATATGGTGAAGCACGGTTGTCACCATTAGTCAAATATTAAAAATGTATTTATAGCTGGACTGTTACTTTTGAAGAATTACAGTGTAACCGGTTGGATTAAAAACACACTGCAAATTTTAGGATGCTTTTTGCATCTGCATTGCTGCAGTTTTAAATGTTTTATTTAACACGTCTTGGTGGCCATGTTCAAAACCCAAAGTTGGCGGTCTTGTAATATGTATTAATCAATGATAAAAAATTACATCACTGTCAGAGATAAGTGGTGACTTTAGCTAATTTTATCTTGGTTCCAGTTTCATTTCAGAAATGGGAGGGGGTATATGGAGGAAAAAACTGCCAACTTTGTAAGTCAAAAATTAATTCTTTACCACCCAAACAACTGCCAGCAATGAATATAGGTTTTCCTCTCCATGTTGATCATTTACATCAGCGGTCTCCAACCCCCGAGTCGTAGGGTACCGGGCCGCGAGAGTTCAGGCTCGGGTGTGAAATTTATGGTTTTCAGGGGTTTTATCGGTTTTTATAGTTATTTTTTTTATTGTTTTTAGCGTTAACTCGGTTTCTCTGGGTCTTTTACCATGTGTTATGAATACATTTTTTTTTGGTACCGGTACTGGTTTTATTTTGTTGTATTTATCCGCGACGCCTTAAAGGCCGGTCTGTGAAAATATTGTCAGACATAAACCGGTCCGTGGCGCAAAAAAGGTTGGGGACCGCTGATTTTAAATGACTTTTTCACAGTCAGTAATATGGTGATGACAAGGCAAAGCAATGTCTTTAAAATGTTGCGCTGGGATTTAAAGGTTGTGTTTCCTGCCGAACAAGCACAATCAACAGCCAATAATACAACAATTCACCAAGTCAACACTTATCTATTTAACAGTCCAAGTCCTACGTGTTCAAAAGGAGAAGAAATGCTTGGGTTTTGCTTTTAGTGTTTCTTCTTCTTTTAATTCAAATTTTATATTTTTCAGACTTCTATAATACAGTTAGATTATTGTCGGATTTAAACGTGTTTTCTTATTTATGAAAACACTCAAATATGCAGTATATTGCCAACACCCTGCACTTAAACCCAGACTCCAACTTAGACTTTCATTAGGTTAAGGTTAAGCAGATAGCTGTTTTGAATCCTTATGGAGAGAGAGCTATGTTGATTTTTTTTTTAAAAACCCACTGTGTTGTACTGCTGTTTAACTGAGATGCAATAGGCAGCTGGCTCCAGTTGGTTGGTCTACAGTAAAATTCTGGTTAATAATAATAGTAATAATAATATTATAATATAATAAAAGGTATGACTATATGGTGCTAATTTTAAAGTGAAGCTGAATAATTGCAGACATGTTTATGATAAAATAATAACTGTTAGGATCTAACAGTAAAGCTTCACAGCTATTTTGGGCAATGCTGATGGCTTGCTTCATTGCCGTCACATCTTTTCATTCAGACATCAGTATCTCTCACTCTGAGCCCAGATTAGCATTTAGCAGACATTGGGAGAAAGAGAATTGCCTTTTGACCCGGTCCAGTTTTGCTTCCAGACTTGTACTGGCCAGTCCGCTTCAGCGCCACGTACATGTTTGGGTACTTCCTGGAGCGGTAGGTGTTGTAGTTGTTGCTCTCAAGCCGCTCTAAGAAGTAGCACTCATCTGTTGCTCTTCTCTGTAGAGAAAGACACAGAAGAATAATGCGAATAAAATATAACTGTTATGCTGTCTGCAGTGGATTTAACTGTGCCGCTTAGGTATAATTTCAGGGGCTGCAGATTAGAAAGCTACTGGGACACAGTGCCACCTAGTAAACTTAGATCAACTCACGAGCTAAGAACCTGAGAAGACTGTGACACTAGTTTGTAATATAGTTTAAGATACTCTGTTTGCTGAATAGCCTTATCAGTATCCTCTGCTTAAACAGGATTTCTGTATAAAAATCAATCTAAGGGGCATCTTGTTACTTACAGTGGCATTTCATCACATCCTTTATTTTGTATATACATACATATATACAGGAATTTTGAGTGAAAATGTTTAATTTAATATAATTGATTTAATGAAATATGATTGTTTAATATATTCTGTAATTAAGTTTCCACCTAAAATAACTTTGTAACTAAATGCAACCTTTATTTTGACTGTTGTTTATTTACTCTGTGATTTGTGGTAATAAACCCACTTATTTAATAAAGACAGTCATACCTTTCCATGAATATAAGGACAATGTGTGCCGTAGTTGAACCTCACTAAAAATAAATAAGTCACGATGTCAGTCAAAGAGAAACTTGAAATTAACAGGACTCTTATAGGAATCTTATTGGAGAATGCTAAAGATGACAATCTTTAAAGTGAATGGTATGATTCTTGTGTTGCCACATTGTTGTCCATCTATTTTTACCCAAGATTCTTTCTTAGATTTGTCCTTTGTAGAAAACGTCTGGCCAAAATCATGCTGGGCGTTGACTCCCTATGCTCGGTCCAGCAAAACCCTTTTGTTTAGTTTCTGTTTTTATTTGACTGTGACTGTGCTGCTATTAGTCAGAAGACATTTTCTGGAACAACAACTCAGTCTACCTGGTTTAATTCACTGTGCAAAACTCCCAATAATAAAATGACTTTGGTCCTAAAAATGTGTTCGTGGAAATGTTTGTAGATCAAAGAATATTAAACCAAGGCACAGATCAAATATCCCCAAATAATTCCCCTTTTCTCTTATATGATATATATGATCGATATAGGGCATAGATTCAACAAGGTGCTGGAAACATTCCTCAGAGATTTGGCTCAATGTTAAGATATGATACCATGATCCGACAGGTGCTGTTGCACATACTAGAAGATTGGTACATTGTGGTCATAAAGGAATGGACAATGTTGGCAGCAATAATCATGTAGGGTTTGGCATTTAAACATTTCTCAGTTGGTACTGGACTCATCAGACCAGGCAAGGTTTCTCCAATCTTCTTTTGTCCAGTTTTGGTAGCCCTGTGTGAACTGGAGCTTCAGTTTCCCATTTGTAGCTGACAAAAGTGACACCTGTGTGGTCGTTCAGAGATGCTCTTCTGCATACCTTTGTTATAACAAGTGGTTATTTGAATCGTTGTTGCTTTCCCATCAGCTGAGAGCTGTCTGGCCATCTTCCTGTGATCTCTGGCATCAACGAGGCATTTTTGAAGCAGCAAACTGCTGCTACTGGATATTTTGTCACCTTTTTAAACCCTCAATGTGGTAAATATTCAGACCAGCCTGTCTGGCACGAACAATAACGCAGCCTTCAAAGTCACTTAAATTACCTTTCTATTCCAATCTGATGGTCAGTTTGAACTTCAGCAGGTCATCTAACCATGTCTATGTGCCTAAATGCACTGATTTGCTGCTGGATGATTAGTTATAAGCATTAATGAGCAGTGGAACAGATGCACCTACTAACCAGTCAGGGCATATATCTATTAATGCATATATTTGTGCAATAGGCAGTATTTGTTGATCATATGATTCAAAACAAATCTATCAAGATCACTTCTCTTTCTAGATGACCCGACTCCAAAGCTAGATTTGACACTTTCCAGACAAAGTGTTACATCAGCGTCAGTGAATTCTAATTTGCTTGACAACAACTGCTTTCACAATCTCTTGGAAGCAAACGGTAGTGCAGAGACCATCACGTGGGTCTTTTATTGAGCAGAGCGATGCCTTGGGTGGCATTCTGCTGCTGTAGCTTCTCATTAGGAGGAGATGCCTTTTGCCAGTGACATGGATTTTATACGAGCCTTCACAACCACCAAACCACATCAGTCACCAACAGATCACACTTCCACAATAAACAGCAACAACTGTGGCAACAAACCAGCATTGGCATGAAACTGGAGTGGTTTACTCACAGCAACGCTGAAACTATAATAGCTTAGTAACAGGGAAAAGTGCAGTTAGGAATCATTCCAAAACTAAATACAAGTAATGCAAGGCAGCATATCTTTAATTAGATTAAATTATCATTATTTATTTATTTATTTATTTTTTATTTTAATATGCATCAACAGTCAACAAAGTAAAATCACTGGTTCTCATTTGTTCTAAAAAAAACTTCTGCAATTTTTTGTTGCTTTTATTATGTATTTCCAATATTATTATTATTATTAATAATAATAATAATAATAATAATAATAATGTCTTTTTTTTATTAAAAAATAAGTACTGTTCAATTGCTTAATAATTTAAGTATTTTTAATAAAAGCCTGCAGTTATTATAATTCCCAATTATTAATAATAATTATCAACTACTCACATGCAGGTATCCACACTGTTGGATAAATACTCAGTATATTAGTGCATCACTAAAACTATTTGTATGGGTTTTTTTGGTTTTTTTGTTACAAAAAAGGAAACTTTCATATATTGTTTTGGAAGATTTGGCAGAGATGACTTATTTAAATGTGTGCAGTTTATGTCTTTTGCTTATTGATTGCATTGATTGATGCATCTTGTCAGTTGTGCGTAACTGTGGTCTGTCATTGTCCCGGCTTTGTGACCCAGTAGTTTGTGCTTGCCTTGAATTGTTGTTTAATATTATGTCTTTTCTCCTTATATTTCTGAGTTCTCTGTCCCTTAATTTTGTTTAATTTAGTTCCATTTCATGTTTAGTCTGTCTTAGTCTTCCCTCTGTGTTCCACGTCCTCTAGTATCTAGTTTCTTGTGTTAGTTATTTGTGTCTCCCTGGGAAGTCTGTTTTGCCTCCATGTTCATTTGCCTGTTTTCCCAGTCGTGTGTCTATCTGGTTCCTGTGTTCTCTGCTATCTCGCCCTCGTTCTGTGTCTTCCTTGTCTGGTCGCTGTCTGTTTTATTTTGATAGTCATTGTGTCACGTGCCTTATGTTCAGCTTTGCTTCCTCTCTCTCATTATGTCTAATTTGTTCCAGCTGCGTTTCCACCTGTCACCCATCCTCTCATTATCTTGTGTATTATCATCCCCTCCTTGTGTGTACGCGTCCTGTTTACTTAGTCATGTAAGTCCTAAAGTTCAGTTTAGACGAGTTTTCTGTTGTTTGTGTTTAGTTTCCCGAACTCCAGCAATAAAGCTGTGTGAGTTCTGAATTTATCTCTGAGTCTGCAATTTGGGTCCGCTAACTGCCAGCCACACACACACACACACACACACACACACACACACACACACACACGACAGTGGTCTACTATTATAATTTGAATGTTCTGATGAGTCCAGTGCGAGAGGCTATAAACCTAATTATTTTTAGAATGGGAGGATTTCTTGTCACAGTACTGGGAAATATTTGGTTTCCAAAACACTGCAACCTAAATGCTTCTTGTCACAGAGCTGTGAGTTTAATCAAGTCTGTTTCATACAGATTAGCAAGATCCTTTATGGAACAGAAACAGCACAAGCTTTGTTGATGGAAAGACCGATCCAAGTCACTCACCGCTCCAAACAGTCGTCCGTCTCTGTTCATTGCCAGATATCGGTTTGCACAAATCCCTTTGATGACCACTTCTCCCACTGAGGTCGCCTGGAGTTGAAGCTTTACTGAAGATGAATTAGCAGAGACAGAGAGCAAGTTGTTGTTTAATGATGGGACGTTTAATCAAAGTGTAAGAGTGACTGCTGACTTTAAAAAAAAATGAATTTCTTCATTAAATCACAGCAAGTGTAACAGTGAGCTGTTAGAGAAACAGCTGCAGGTGCATTTCAACATTTGAACTGCAACGAGCAAAAAGACAAGAGGCATAAAACAGAGGAACGAAAATGCTGTTAAATTAACAAACAATTAAGAAAAAGGAAACCTTGATTAAAGGTTTCCTTTTTCTCATAAACAAGCCCACACACCATTTGAACCATGTGACAAGGTTATGTTTAAAGTCAATGAGATAAAATCAGCTTTAAGTTGCAGAATTTTCCTGACAAAATATCTGACTCTTATACTAGTAGACGTTTTAACTTTCCTTAAGGGAGCTTATGTGCCAAAACAGGGACATGCCACTGGGAAAATCACCGCTGAGAGAACTAAGAGTCAGGAAAGTATGCCAAATACCTGGCATGCTCTCATATTTGGGTTTTGTTTCTTTGCCTCTGGACCATACAGGTAAGCGGTACAAAATCAAACCACCACAAAATCAAACAATTCCTGTGACATAACTTATGAATCCTGTAAAACCAGACAGTTACTTTAAAACAATGCATAAAGTCATATTTTTATGCCAGTTTTCTCTATCAAATACTAAAGTTTTGGGCCAGTGAAGTCTCTGTCTTGCTTAAAAGCGCATGCCTTAAACTCAAATGTAGTTTTTTTTTTAAACTCATAACATTTTTTACCTGATAAATTCAGTAATATGTATATATTCTTTTCCCCATTTTTTATTTGCATTTTAAAATGAAGACAATGAGTCTAATTATGCTGCGTTTAACATCTTTCAAGCATTACATCCAAACATCAGGTCCTGCTTCCTCAGTTGCTGGCAAATGATTTGTTGCTGTGGTTTCCTCTGTATTCATGGCACTGACTGATGCATGTGCCATGAATGAATGAAACATTATTATTAGCACAAATAGTTAAGTTTAATTACCAAAAAACACAGAATGGCATTACATAGTACCTGCAGGTTGTAAGATTGCTTATTCATGAACTTAAATGATTTATTTATTTATTTCCCTTTTTTAAAAAGAGACATCGTTTTTCTTCATCCAATATATGCTCAGCAATCAAAAAGAATCCAGGGGCCCCTTGAGGTGAATAGGGGATCTCTTTAGAATGAGTCCCCATTAAGGGTAGACACACATCTGTCTATCATTAAGCTAGCTGTTTGGGTGATTCATGTTACAGATCAAAGAGGCAAAAAAAAAAAAAATGTGCAATTGGTCTGAATGTACTGTGGTGTGTTCAATGTTCCTTGGATAGATTATGTGCTGAAATTTTTGTGAATGGCGGGAACCTGATCCCCGCTTCTGTAAAGTGTGCTCTGGGGTCTCCTGTCGTGTCCAGTTTGTGTCAGAATTGACCCCAAGGTTCTTGGATCAAAAGTCTCTTACACAAAACACAAACGGATGGAGAAGAGTCCCATCTACATTAGCATGGAAATTCTACTCGAGGACCCTAGGATATATTAGGCAACATTTTTCATAACATTTCCTATTCTTACTGGCAGGTTTGTCTGTAGAAGCTGGCAGCTCTATCCTACCCTTAACAAAAGGGCCATTGAGGAAGCACAGCTCAAGTCATAATAACTCTTAAGAACTTTTTGGTAAAAAGCTAAATGATTAATACTAATGGCCGTTGTATGACGAAGTGTGAATATATTCCTTCCTTAAATTTTCTCATGTCGTCTACAAGATGAATCTCTCCAGATATTTCATAAACACTTATAATGAAGTATAATTAAACGCAATTGAATTATCCTATAAATAGCCTCTCACTCCTTGAACTGGCATCAGGCATTTGTTTGAAATGTCACACTGTACCTTGTGCAATACACTTCCAAGCATCCAAGCATGTGTTTTCCAAGGAAAAATCCAAATTTCATGTTCCTCTCCTCCCTTCCTATTTACAAAAGCTTAGGGCACATTTAATCAGTGACAGTGACGCACTGAGGAATGCTACAGTTGTCCATTAACGTAATCACGTTAATGTTTACCCTTTCTTAAAAAATGGGGCGCTCAGAATAAATATTAATTCAATGTCGGCACAGATGACTGGTGAGAGGGTAAGATAATTTTTTAACAGGTTTTTATAATAACTTCATCAGCCTCAAAGACACAGGAACTCTCAGATTTGCTGTCTTTTGTGACGTAAAATATACAGTTAACAGTGTGACTCAGCATGGTGATCTTCATTTGGAGCACTAAAAACATTAAGCATGTTCCATCAGAAGTCCCACTGATGAATAAAAACTGAGGCGTGACTCTTTAGTACTGAGGTTATTATACTTTCCAGAAGGTGACCTACACACATTTGGTTCTTAGTGTTAGCAAGCGGAGAATAATCATAATTCAAATGGAAAATTCACATAATCCCCCTATTATTTATCCACGTAATTTAATTTTTTGCTTCGCTCTTTCTTCTCTGTTGCATGTTAAAAACAGAAACTCAAGAAGTGCTGTGTACTGTGTAAAGTGAAAAGAAGGAGACTGGAAGAACTTACTGTGGGGGTCGTTTTTCTCTCGTATTCCATCCACTCCCCCATCAGATTTTATCCTCAAGAAGAAGCCACCATTTTTACAGTACAGCCTTTTAGGGTCCTTGAAGTTCCCAGGAGGAAAACCGCTGCTGCCGCCGTCTTCAGGTGTAGCGGGAAGTGTTGTGATTCCTCCCGTGGCCATCAGGGTTAGGGACGTCGTCTCCTTCTTGAGAAGTGCAGCAGTTCACCGTGGCCTCTCACCTCCTGCTAACTGCTGCCTGTACCCTCTTACCCTCCTCCACACAAACTGATTCTGCTTAACCTCAGAGGTCAGCTTGCTTGAAAGGCCCCCCTCTCAGGGCAGCAAGTGCCCTTTGAGTCCTGAGAATTTGAAGCAGTAACACTTCTACGGACTCCTATGCAAGATCGAAATCTACAATTTGTAGACGCTTGTCTGCCGTTTTGTAGAGCTGGCAGCTGCTTTGCCAGTGTACTTTGAGCACACTGGTAGGGGGGATGCATGCAGGTCGCTTCTTTCTTCTACTCTTCTTGCAATGGAGTGTTTAGAGCAGGGCAGCTGGCTTAGATCTGTGTGGAAGGCTTTCCCCTTTGGGCCTCAGTTCGCATGCGCCCTAGGAGCACCAGCACACACACACACATGCTCACGCCCACTAATGCTCACTGATTTAACCAACCAACCCAGCAGAAGTCGGGAAAGGAGAGGAGGGCAAAGAAGGGGGACGTGCAATTTGGACTCTGAGACCCTTCGGAGAGCCAAGAACCACAGCAACCATGTGAACAGAACCAGTGTTTTCATTCATCCAGTCTGTTCAAGAGCAGGAAAAGAGGGACATAATAAGAAAGCCAACAGAGGCATCTTGGTAGTGATTCAGTAAGTGCTATTCATAAGTGAAAAAAATAACAATGTAAAGTAGAAATGCCAGTAGATGAAAAAGAAACCGTCACGAGCCAGTTATTTTAATTGCTATTCTCAATTTTCTCCAAACCAGCTGCCTGGATGATGAGTGATGAAAGTTATTTATCCAGGAGGAGGTCATGCATTTGTCAAAATAGGCACTTACTGTTCTGGGCTTCTGGGCAAACGTTACCACATCTGAAGCTTGTGTGGGACCAGTAGAAAGTCAGCTGTGCTCCCGGTTGACATCATGCTAACAAAAAGTTTTTGTTCGACAGTATCGGCTAAATGCACATATTATATACACATGCAGTGAAAAAAGATCTACCAAATATTATTAGTGATACACATTTATACCTGTATAGTACTGTACAGATAAAGTAATGATTATTGAACAGTTATAACATTGACCTCACCTTACCTCAAGTATAAGCTCAGTCTTCAGGCTTTACACTTTTACACAATTTTTCAAATGTTAATTTCTACATACACAGCACAGCCAGGGGACTAGTAAGGATGTAAATTGACTAGTACTTATATAATGCCTTATCTATACCTGTGTGCTTTCTAACATTCACACACACACAGATGCAAGTCGGGTTTTATCATCTTGCCCATGGATGCTTTGGCATCAGGGATCCATATCAGGGATCCACCAACCTTCTACCTTAACTATTGCTGCCCATATAGGAATTTTCAAATCAGCATTTGTCACAATCCTGAATACTTATTTAAATATCTTTTCACTGGGAAAAGGTAAATATATGAGAGGTACAATGATGACATATGGATACACTGATCAGTCATAAAATAAAAACCTGCCAGATATCACGTTGGCACAAAACAGCTCCCATCATAGCAAGAACACAGTACCACTGCGGTGTCTTGTAGTATCTGGCATATAATCCATGGTTTGGCACAGGACACTGGCTACAGTTCTTTCAGGATTGTGGGTTATGGCATGGGGCCTCCATGAATCAGGCTTTTCCAGTTTATTATATGGAAGCTTTATTAGATGGGATCTGCAGCGCCTGTAGGCAGGATTAGCATGTTGGGCTATTTTTTTATGTTTCAAACTGCTTTTGAACAATTTTGTGGTGTGGCGGAGTTCAGTATCCTACTATATCCCGCTGTAGGGAGTCTGCTGCTGTCAGGGGGTGTCATTGCCACTGAGGGTGAGGGAAGCTCTGATATATGATATGAGAATATGATATATGCCAGAGAATATCCACATGAATGCTCAGAGCGAAGGTTTGTAGCAAGATGATCAACATTCAGCTTCAGTTCATTTACTTCAGTGGCATAAAGAATTGCTCATTTGGCACGCTTGTTGCGAGGCTGTAATCAGCAGCTTACAATAGGATGGCTCGAACTCCTCACCCTATCTCTAAGAGAAATGCCAGCCACTCTTCTGAGAAAACTTGTGACACACTTTTTAAAAAAATGTTAAACTATATTTAAAAAATGCCTCAGCTGGCCTTTCTCCTCATAATTTTATATTTAAAGTTTTTTCATTTCCTACTTGTCATTGCCCAGAATAAATACTCCATCTATCTGAATCATCTCTCAGAGAGCCCTTTAAGTTTTACGTTATATAAATTTGTTAAGTGATTCGTGCAGACAGAAAGGAGGTGGACTCACCCTGAACTCTCGGATGTGTCACCAGTTTTGGCGTTCCAACCTTCCTCCCCAGTGTTGTGTGTGTTACGTTATGTCATGCCCTCCCCTCTCAATGCTGCAACAACACTGAATGATGTCTGAGTCAAGACTATTCCGTCTCCACCGTAAAACCTTTGTAACACTTTTATTTCACTGAACTATTTTTAGGGTGTAATGAGCTTTGCTCTCTGTGACCTCAGAGGAAATGGAAGACCACGCAAGTCATTGAAACCGTCACCTCTAAAACACAACATGCAAAAAAGGGAAATTTTTCAAGACACCAACCAAATTGAACAGTGCATTGGGAGCAGTTCTTGAATTTTCCAAGTCGTAATCATTTTTACTTATCTTAATATAGGTATTGTATGAATAGCCTATTACAAATTTCTATATATGTATAAGTACTCTAAAAGCCGCCCAAACTGCAGACTTTCAAAATATTTATGTGACCTTTAGGTGATTATGTAGGAGGGAAAGTGTTAATGAACGATTTCCAGGATTCGAATAACTGACATCACCTCTGAAAATGTATTTTAAAGCACAGACACTAGTAAGACTTAACCCAAAACATTTACTCTGTCTGGAGGTGTTCCTTCTGCATCAACCATGCCAATTATGACACAGAAAGTCATAAAAGAGCCGCACCTGGCACAGAAGCAGTGTCAGCATTCAATGTGAGCAGTACTAGCCAAACTGGAGACACTTAATGAAGCTTAGGCAAATATCATTAAGCAAGTGTTCGAAGACGAAGAAGCACAACAAAATTCAGCCCTCGAGCAGGAAATCTAATTGTGGGTTTGGATATGTAGCAGTATTTTTCCCGGCCTGAAATGTGTGCGAAGTCAACATGTGTTCAAGGATATGTATAACCTAGATCAGGTTAGTCATGATTGTTTTATTATAAAATAAAAGTAATGTTTAAGGAAATTTCCAGGGAGAATAGAGAATCATAATGACAGAGGACACAAGGCCAAGTTAATTAAAAATAAGAAAAACTACATTTCTTGGTTATTCAACATAACTTTATTATTTATTATTTTTTAATATAAGTTTTAGAAAGAATTCTGAAGACATTCAGAAAGAGGATGTCTCCCCCTTGTGGCAGAAAATAGGTAATAACATTTTTCAAAAGCCCTTCACTGTATTATTTACAGCATATTTTACAAATCACTTTGTTTAGGAAGAAAAAAAACAGTTTGTCTTGTAGAGTGAAATCTTTTGCCTGAATATTCTACATGAACATCACAACAGCAAGAGACTGTCCTTGGCAATCTCAGTTTTTTGGTCTACGCCTGTGATAATCTCTGCATCCGTCTGTAAAACCAAGAAAACAAGATCTAAGGCTTTCCTCCATGCTTCCTGTTTCACGCTCAGATTATCATAGATTTCCACTGCTCGTGCTTCATTGGGTTTTGGTGCTGTGAAGACTTCATTATCCTGATTTTCACTGTTTAAGAAAAGTTGTGGGGACTTTGCAGCATTGCCTAGATAGTCCTGCAGTTGTTGGCACACCTCAGTCCTAGCTTTGACTTTTGAAATTCTTCCAGTGTTAACCATTACAGTGGATATGTAATCTATTAAACCATCTGCCATGAGGTCCAACACTACACGCCTGTAGTGGTTGGTTCCTCTCTCACCGTTCTTTTCTCTGTGACACATGACATGATACTCCACTCGCTTTTGTAGGTGATGAATGCAAAGCATTTCTGTCCCACACGCCCCTGGTAGAAGAGCTCTGTCCTTTAGTGCATAGTGTAAGCGATAAGCACAGGCCCAAAACTGGTCCTCCAGGGCCTGAAGCTTTCCATGTATAGAGCTTGTAAGGATTACTGTAACTAGCCCGCTGTTGCTGCCAGTTGAGATATTCACAGCCAGGCAGTACTTCTCGTGGCTACTGAGGTCTTTCCATATTGCAACCTTCGCCCCAGTGCCAACATTTTGCTTGCTCAGTTGCGCAGCAAAGGTTACCGGAACAACTCCAGACAAGCTGGCAAATGTCTTCAAAACAGAAGCCTTCACATTTTCCACTACAAGTATACGATGCCTAAAACAGTGCTGAATCACTTTTTCACAAGCGTGCCCATGGATTAGTATCAGGTTCACTTCCAGGTTCAGCAGATGTGTCACAGTCCGTTCCACCCATCCGTCCTCTTTGCTCGAACTCGAAAAATCTATATGATCCCTCACACGGTGCATACCTGTCGGCCTGTTAAAGCCAAGATGGCGGTAAGTATGTGATAAATCTCCATTTATGAGAACAACCTTCAGTTGTTGTTCTTTTAAGTGATGAGCGACTGTAGCCTGTTCAGCAGATAAAAGAACAACACAGCCAAATACAACGCACCCGTGATCCTCTGGTAAACCAGGGAGCATACAAGTCACCACTTTAGTAATGTCAAATATGGGATAGCTCACATCTTCTTCATTAGTTTTTGACTGCATCCGAATAACTTCGACTACAAGTTTCATTGCATCATCACAACCATGACTCAGTCCCTCAGCAATGTGTACAATGTCAGGAAGCTTAGGCTGAGGAGACTGTAGCAATACTTTGGAGAAATCTTCAGACTTCATCTCACAAAAATGTCTGCTGAGTTTTATTTTTCTCTGTTCACCGACGGTCAGAGTCTTGACGTCAAACTTTATTGTTCCCCGCATGCTGCACAATGCAGGCGATGAATTTTTGATGGGTTTCTTGGACACTTTCACAGCACAACTCTCTAACGATGTCACACCCAGACCATCAATTGAAACGGCACATTTCCTGCAAGCATCCAGACATACATCCATCCCTTCAGACATTGCTGAGATTATGTTCCCTACTGAAATTCCTCTCTGAAGACAGTCCAGGGCAACACGGCTCCAGGCCCCCGCTAGGAACAGCAGGCATCCCGACCCTGTATGGTAGACCTTCTGGTGGGCTTGAATAGTCTCATAAACCAGCTGACCCACTGCACAGTTCAGCTCCATGGTCTCAATAATGCGAAAACACGAGCACACAAGAGCAGACTCCCCACTTTTGTCATCTTGGATAAACTTGTACTTTATACAAGGGCCCAAAGAGCAATGTGAGATTCCTGCCAGCGCCAACAGTTTCTGCAGTCCAATGTGCTGTCGATGGTTTATGATTGTACTTCCCAACATCATTCAAGGACTGTGAACTGTAAAAGAAAATTTTTAAGTTTGGTCATTTCTAAACAAAAAAAAGTCCTCACAAACATTTGCTTTAGTTCGGAAACATGATTTGTGTTTTTAAAGTAATAAGTCACAAGGCACAGTAACTAAGTATAGGCCCTCAGATTTCCTTTTCTATCCATCCATTCTCTTCTGCTTATCCTTATTTGAGTCGCGAGAGGGCTAGAGCCTATCCCAGCTACCATAGGGTGAGAGGTGAGGTACACCCTGAAGAGGTCACCAATCTGACACAGAGCACACCTCCTGGAAATTCAAATTTATTATACAGTATGGTACTGTAATCCTCAAATGAAAAAAGATTTGTAAGAAACTAAAAGGGCGCGGGGGAGGGGGGATTGCGGGAATAGCTTTTTTTAATGGCCCTATTTGTTTTTATGCTGTTTCTTTTTTTTATGATAGACCATCTTCTACTACTTCTTTTGCCTGCTCCCTTTAGGGGTCACCATAGCACATAAGCTGGCTCCATCTCTACCTATCCCTACCTCTGTCACACCAACCCACTGCATCTCCTCCTTCACTACATCCATGAACCTATATGTTGTCTTCCTCTTTTCCTGCCTGACCTAATCTATCAACCTGTTCATCACCACTGTGAACAAGAATGGGCTCAGAGCAGATCCCTGATGTAATCCCACCCCCACTGTAAACCCATCTGTCACTCATACTTCAAACTTCATCACTATCCTCATAAATGTCCTGCACCAGCCTCAGATACTTCTCTAACACTACTCACTCCCTCATGCAGTACCACAATTCCTCTCTTGGCAGCCTATTGTATGCTTTCTCTAGAGCAACAAAGACAGCCTGAAACTGTTTTGACCTTCTCCACATGTCTCCATCAACATGTTCAAAGTGAACATCACATCTGTAATTCTCTTTCTCGGCTTGGAGCCGTACTATTGCTTACTGATTGTAAACTCACTGGTTAACCTAGCCTGAACAACTGTTTTCCTTAGTTTAATGGCATGACGTGTCAACTTTACAGATATTGTAGAAAGTTCTAATCTAGTTAATTAAGGGTTTCAATCATTTTTATGCAGAGAAGCCTTAACCTGAGTCATCACTGTCAACTGAGCTGTTTTCACTGTCAGTGTGGGCTTTTTTTTAAACAAAAAAAAACAAAAACAAAACTCGTTTTACTCTGATAACAGCAATGAAAATAGCAGCTTGGCAAGTTTGATATTTTGTTTCTTTTCCTTTTTTGTCCAGGGAAACCAAACGGTTCATAGGCCTTTCACCCCCTCATCACGTGTCTTTTAAGATTTAAGCAGTTAACAGCCAAGCACTACGAAATGGAAAATCGTATTTGCAGACAGATGGCAATCAGCATATTGACATTTGACAGATATAATGGGTGCAACCCACATATTTTTTAGAGGTAAAACATTGCTACTCATGAAAAACTGACGGGTATTAATTATTCCTCCAACACTAGCAGCGAGTTTTGTCAATGCCTGCACTTCACTCAGCATCTTACAAGTCAGCTTACAAGCTAAGCTAACAAACCAGAGACAAGTTTACTTCAAAACTGCCCGTGTCTGTACCTTAATCCAAGAGCAGAACCCCCCCCCCCCAGAAATGACTCTGCAAAATGACGCTGTAATATAAACTTTTTACTATCCTCAATGAGTATACTTTTACCTTATTTCAATAGTGTACGAGGCATTTATATTACGCCTGGTCCAGCTCAACCGATTAAACACTGCGCATGCGTTTTGTTTCCTAGTTGCTGGGCGACAACAAACTGTCCGTATGATTGGCTGAAACTGTTTTAACCCGCCTACTATTTTTTGTGATTGGTTAAGCAGGTTTCGTCAGCGTGCTTTCATCATTTGTATTGGCTCTCTCGGATGTCTGTTCACAAAAAAACTACACGGTCGTTGCTACCTGATTTGTTGACATCAGACCATCAAACAAAACAGAGGTTTCCCCGTCGGGATCATTTATTCAAATGGTGTGCATTTATTTAATTATGTAAAGTAACTTCATAAACGAATGTTTAATGAACATTTTAAGAAGCTGTGAGATTTGCCATAAAAAGCCGTTAGTTTTAACTTGATTCTCTTCGGTCTCCCGGAACAGCATTTAAGCTAGTTAGCACAATAATGACCTAAAATAAGATATGTACCGCGAGTCTCGTTGCTGTTAACTTAGTTACTTAATAGGCAGCTTTTGTGATGTATTGATATTGTATTTCATAGGCTTCAAGTTACCGGAAACCAACTTCCTCGGCTAGCCAAAGGAAAAAGACGGATTTAAAACACGACCTGACTGAGGAGCAAAAGCAAGAAATTAAAGAGGCTTTCGATCTCTTTGACACAGATGGAACTGGAACAATAGACGTGAAGGAGCTCAAGGTTGGCTTTCTAGTTAAATGTGTATTGATAAAAGTTAAGTAAGGAAAACATACCGCGGTCACAACACCGCAGCAGCTTCAGTTTTCTTTACTGTTATCTGTGTCACAGGTTGCCATGAGAGCTCTGGGGTTTGAACCAAAGAAAGAAGAGATCAAGAAAATGATTGCAGACATTGATAAAGAGGGCTCTGGAACGATTGACTTTGGTGACTTTCTCAGTATTATGACACTGAAAATGGTGAGTGTTTTACCGAAAGGAACAAGAAAACTTCTCTGCAGTTAAGTTGGAAGTTTTACTGTCTGAAAATAGCACTGTCCTTAAAACTGTTGGGGCTAAATCAAGCATTTGTGTGTTGTTTCGACAGCTGTTGTTTTGGAGCAATTCTAAACATTGCAAGAATTTGCTAGATATAGTATCTCTCTCTCTCTCTCTCTCTCTCTCTCTCTCTCTCTCTCCCTGTCTCACACACAGACACATTTGTAAGGCTAGTGTATTTATGGGTTGACCCATGAAAAACTTGCCAAATCGTCTCTGCCAGTGCTTGTTCTGCTCTTGACTCTTGTTGGAGCTTCTGGTACCTCAGATGTTGACAATCAGGTGCCTGATTGGCATCTGATTAGCATGGGTCCTGCTACAGTGAGCAAATACATCACGGCACTGTACATGCAAAGTCACCAACACCTTTCTGGCTTTCCTGTGTCCTAAATAAATAGCACAGTAACAGTAGATCATAGAAAAAGGTTTTCTTCAGACTGAAAAAACTGTAGATAACATTTAGTGTGGCCACCTGTTCTTTACATTACAAAACATATTTCCATTCAAGAGTTATAAAATATACTGCATGCACACTCTTTATGTCTGTGCTTTGTAAAATGTGCTTCACTTCATTTCCTACACACATTCTGCAAATTATGTTCATATTGGACTGCATTTGGAGCAAAATTTAAAAAAGAACATTTTGCATGTTTTTAATTTGTAATATATTTATATGTGTATTCATTTTTGATGAGAACAGAGTGAAAAAGACACAAAAGAAGAAATACTGAAGGCTTTCCGGCTCTTTGATGATGACTGCACGGGAAAAATCTCATTCAAAAATCTCAAGAGAGTTGCCAAGGAGCTGGGTGAAAACCTCACAGATGCAGAGCTGCAGGTATAGAGATTCTTCATTACTTTGGAGTATTTACAGTTTTGTTTTTTCGGGGGGTGGTTGCACTTTTTCATCTACATAAAAGATTTTGTTTATACTAAGAATAACTTTTGTATATTTAATGAAGCCATGCTAAATCCATACCATGAAATAGTATGAATACCTGTGGGTCAAATTTGGAAGATTATTTTGACATATAAGGAATCACAGAAGATGAGCCTGATAAAAACCAAATGTAGGTAAAAATTAGACCTTGGATAATGTTATAAATAGTTTAGTCCAACCAACTATCCCACATAGTGATTATACAGCACTGTAAGGAAGTCTTTGCCCCTTCCTTATTTCTTATTTTTTTGCATATTTGTCACACACTGTGGACACACACTAGCTATTCACAGCTACCTGCTCCTGTGTGAAGAAGTAATCCCCCCTCCCCTTTTTAAATCATGAATTGATGACTCATCCAGAAGGTCACAAAGAACCGAGAACAACATCTAAAAAAAGTTCCAAGAGTGAGTTCTAACCAAAAAGAACATAAAGGTTATTCTCACAATTGCCAAAAATGTCTTGTTGATCTCCAAGACCATGACGAGACAAAAAGTTGAACTTTTTGGGAAGGCTTGAATCCCGCTACATCTACAATAAAACAAACAGCATTTTATAAAAAGTACATCGTAGCAACATCTGGGCCTGCTTTGGTCAACTTGACTTAATTGACGGAACTTTGAGTTCTGCTCTCTACCTGAAAATCCTAAAGGAGAATGCCTGACCATCAGTTCATGCCAGGAACGTATGCACACTCAAGTTATTCAGCAGGACAATGATCTGAAACACACCAGCAAGTTCACCTCTGATTGGCTTAAAAAACAACAACAAAGAAAACACAAGTCACGACTGATTAAGGTGCTTTGGCATGACCTTAAACAGGCTGTTCATAAGGCTGAATTAAAACAGTTTTGCAAAGAAGGGTAGGACACACTTCCTCCACAGTGATGTGAAAGGCTGATTGTCTAGTTATTTCGAATGCTTGATTGCAATTTCTACTGCCAAGGGTGGTAAGACCAGTTATCGGGTATACTTTTTCACATACTGGCAGGTAAATTTAGATAGCTTTTTTCCCTCAGTTAAATTAAAAACATATAAAAAATTTTAAAAAAAATTGCATTTTGTATTATCAGGTTATTGAAAATGATTCCTGAGGTAATGATGTTCAAAAAGTTGGGTTTTGAGAAAAAAAAACCCCATCTTGAACAAAAACAAGATTTTGAATTTAGATTGTGATATTTGTAGTGGGTGTAAACTGATTTAATTTTTAACAGAGCGTTTTTCAGTTCTGAAAAATACAATATGGTTTTCTCCTTTACATAAAAACTGATAAGGGCTCAGTAATGCTGGGAAAAATGAAATGAATTAATAAGAACAAAGTTTTTCCTACTGCTCTGCTGCTCAGTACTTTGAGAGCCTGCAAGTCACTCTGCAGTAACTATTCATAGTGTAAAGATTAACATTTTTATATGTAAATGAACCGGTGCATCGCTTTTCTACTCTACTTTATATGCCTCATTCAAACACACACTCATACAAGCTCTTTTTACCTACACACAAGTTCTTTCTGTCTAACATTCACATACAGTCGTACTCCAATGAGCACATCAGAGAGCAACTTGTTGTTCATTATCTTGCACAAGAATACTTTGGCCTGCAGACTAAACCACCAACCTTCCAGTTAGTGGATGACCTGCTGCACCTCCTGAGCTACAGCCACCCCAGCTGGCTTTGTTAAATATACTAAAGTACAAAAACATTGCTCATTCTGAAGGGGTCAGGTGGGATCCTTTCGCTGGTTTGACTGATTTTAAATTCGCTACCTCATATTTAAAATATTGTAGTACCTCTACTACAGTAAATTGTATAAGTGGTACAAACCGTAAAGTAATACCACATGTCCAGAAGCCAAGAATTTTTTTTATTTAAAGAACAATACATACTTAGAGGAACCACTATAAATACATTTCTATATAAGTACCAAACGTATTGTCTCTCTTCTCATATCTCCCAGTTCCTCTAATGTTGGTATGTTCTTACATGTCACAGTAAAATAGTAGTAACTGTATTATTTTAGGTGGGGTTTTCCTGGGTAACCTTTGCAGTCAAATGCCATGCATGAAACACAAAGTTACCTGAAGTCAGTGTGAGAATTGTTCCAGTTTGATGCTCTCACTTCCTTCCCTTTGCTACATCACATTTATTATCCTTTCAGGAAATGATTGACGAGGCAGACCGAGACGGGGACGGTGAGGTCAACGAGCAGGAGTTCTTGCGGATAATGAAGAAGACCAATCTTTATTAAACCTCAGTGTCTTAGAACCTTTGTATTGTAACTTTTTTTGGAACATTAGTTTTGTTTGTATGGAAATATTTTAATATGTTGTATCTTTGCACACGCTTTTATAAAATTGCAAAACCAATAAATCTATTTCATCAGAGATGATTTGTCTGTTACATTGTCATTATGAAAGCCTTTATTTAAACATAAGACTCATTGAGTTATCTTTTTCTACAAAAACATAGAGTTTGGCTGATAATACAAAAATATGAATTATACAAATCATGTGCAAGTGTGATTTAGGATACACCTAGTACAGGATAAAGAATCAGAATATTATGAAAAAGGTTTTGTTTGTTTTTTTGTGGTAATTTTGTTCTAAAAGATGAACATAATTTTATTATGTGTAGGTGAAATACACTTAGCAGTTAACTGGGACTTCTTTACATTGAGTTCCTGCATCAGTGCAGTGAGGAATGGAGGCAACCAATCCAAGCTGCTTTGATAAAGGCCTTGTGCTCTTCTCATTTTTGGATCAGGCATTTATCTATCCAAATGGAATGGATAACACGGGTTTACTGGCCAATCAGATACAATAATAACATGGTCAGCAACCATTTGCTAGTAGTTGTGGCCTTGTGGGCAGGTCCTACTACAAAAGGAAGTCTGTGTTCCCTTAAAGCTAATTGGGAAATGGAAGCATCTTTAAAATCTCCTGGAAGATTTAAGACCTGGTAAATGGTAAAATGGTAAATGGCCTGTATTTGTATAGCGCTTTACTTAGTCTCTAAGGACCCCAAAGCGCTTTACACGTTCAGTAATCCACCCATTCACACACACATTCACACACTGGTGATGGCAAGCTACATTGTAGCCACAGCCACCCTGCGCACTGACAGAGGCGAAGCTGCCGGACACTGGCGCCACCGGGCCCTCTGACGACCACCAATAGGCAACGACAATGTGGTTTCTGTCCCTCTCCAGTCATCTCTGACACTCTGGCTTTCAAATGCAAAAGTTGACGTGAAAAGGGGACTTTGGACCACTGAGCAACAGCCCAGTTCTCTCTCTCCTCAGCACAGGTATTACAGTTCTGCTGCTGGTTCAGGAGTGGCTGTGATATCAGGACTGCAGCCCCTTTGCTCAAAATATTTGTGCATCGTGGCTGTTGATGTACTGACACCAGCTTCAGTCCGCTCCTTGCGAAGCGCTTCCAAGTTTTTTAATCAGCGTTTTATAACAGTCCTGCAAAGACTGCAGGCATTCTTGTTGTTTGTGCACTTTTTATTACCACACTTTTCCATTCCAGCCAACTTTCCATTAATGTGTTTCAACAGCACTCTGCAAACTGCAATGGCAGTTTCTTGCTTACCGTCTTTGTGGAAGGTGATGACAACTGGACAAATGCCAAATTAGCAATCTTCCACATATTTTTGCATGTACTGAATTTGATTTGTAGAAATTTACTCAACCGTTTTTTTTGAGCAACATGTCATGTCTGTCAATATTAAAACAGAAAAAGAGTCTAGAGTCTAAAATATGTAAAGATTTTTTAACTTCCATAAATATCTGATGGAAAATATTGAGCTTTTTTGCAATTTTCTAATTTTTTGAGATGCACGTACAATGCATCTCCTGGTTATAGTTATGTTTTCAGACTCAAGGCTGCTAATCTGCAGAAATAGAAGAGCGATGGTTTTGAAAATCTCACTGAAGGTGATTTCGATACAGTGCAGTAATAAGCTGCAGTGCATCCTGCAAAGCACAACATGCCAATAATGTTTCAGACAGTGAAAGTCATATGACTAAGTTGATGTTGACTAACCTGAATTATTTTACTGTAGACAGAAATGACAAGCGTGAACTTGAGATGAGTAACTCAGTAAAAGTCACTCTCACTTCTTGCTTCGAGTTACAGAATAAAGTTAATTTGTAGAAAACATGCAGTAGAGTGCTGTCCTGCCTACAGATTTGATCATCTTATAGGAAAGATTCTCCCCCTGATTAATTGTCATATACGGCGGAAGTCTGGTTTTGGCCAAAACACCGAACCTTGTTAAAATAAACAGGATACTGTAGTGACGTATTTTTCCGAACCATCAGACGGCTGTGTATTATTTTGAGGATGCTTGCCAGTGATTGTGAAAGTTGTGATAACCTGTTCTAGACGGCGAAGGAACATCGGGGTGGAAAATATGAAAAGGTTTCTCCCAAGATGAGATATCCATTTTTTGAAAAATATTCCACGCAATAAGAGTTTTCAATGCACAAAAAGCGAAAACACATACGAAGAACTTTTGACAGCTACGTTCTGAAGATTTAAACAGTTATTAACATTAACCTCCTAGGACCTGGCGTCCACATATGTGGACATCACATTTTGGGTTATTTAGGCCAAAATACTCAATTTTGCCCTACATGGGCCTGATATCCACTTACAAGGACATTATACTGCTACTGTTCTATCAAAATTTTAAACGAGTATCCTCATACGTGGCTCTCATTCTTCTTAAAAACAAAAATAAGGTAAAAAAACAACAACTGGTAATTCTTTGTTTTTACATTCATCGGGCCCCAATATGCCCAAATATCAAAGAGAAATTAAAAATGCATACTGTGGAAGAGTTCGGGTCTTAGGAGGTTAAGATGCATGTTAAAAAAGAACTTCTATTGAGATACATTTACAAGCAAGTCCGATGTTTAACAGAGATATTTTTATATTTGTTTTGGAGCAGCTTAAAATGCCATAATATGGGATTTTTTTTATGGATTTCTTTTATTTTGTTCAGGTCTTGATGTGAAACTTGGAATTGATACAGATGAGCCAAATCAAAAGGCCAGTATTTCAAAGGCTCATTATATGTAACCCTCTCTGACTCAAATCCATCCACCTTCTTGGAGTTCAAAGCACACCACACACCAGGTGAGAGCTGAAAACAGTACCAGAACTCGCTTTGTGTTTACACAAACAGTTACTGCATGTATGGCCCAAATGAATTACATCCACAGTAGAAGACTGCTCTTTGGTTCCATGATTAGTGGACTGGCATTTACATATTTTCTAGTCTTAATGACGATTTAAAGCAATTGAAAGTAAAAACAGCACTTAACCATACATTTATACAGCGCTTCATCTGCCTAACACCTACACATGATTTAGGGTCACCAGTTACCCTAGCACGCATGTTTTTGGACTTGGGGATAAAATCTGTGCATTCACAAACTCCAGACAGAAAGGCCCAAGACAACAAGGAGATTGAGACCAGGAATCCTTAAAGGCTACAGAGTACCTTCCTCTTTATACAATGCAATAACATTAAGAGTTTAGAAAGCTTTACAAAGGCTGTCAAGTCAATTCAGTTTTAATTTTAAAGCGTCAAATCACAAGAACAGTGATTTGATTTCAAAGAGCTTTCAATTGTAAGGTAAAGACCCTACAATAATATAGAGAAACTCCACCAATCACATGACTCCCAAGGAAAAACTCCCTTTTAACAGGAAGAAGCCTCGGGCAGAACCAGACTCAGGCAGGGGCGGCCATGACCAGTTGGGGTGAGAGAAGGAAGAGATGACAAAAGACTTGAAATTAAATTTATCTGTTTAGTTGTGGAGTAACTTGCTATGAAATCTGAGCAAATGAAGACTTGACCACCTGAAAAACAGCATGAGCTGTCTTTACTCCAGCAGACAACGTCTATTCTCCCTCCTTGAAGAATATAATAATTTGAAAGCTGTTTTTCAGGAAAAGAAAGGAAAAACAAATATCCAAAAGGATAACGTGGCCTCAAACACCCTCGTCTTGCTTTGTTTGCTCAACAGTTTTATTAGGAAACTACAAGTGAACACCAAACGTCATTCTGGGGGCACGTCTCGTCACCTGGTAGCCTTTTTCATACGTGTCCAGGCACAAGTATCGACATTTAGGCTGCTGTTTTGAAGCATTCTCTAAATGTATATGGGAGGTGGGGTGTCTACTTTTATAAAAACCGTATACTGCTCTCCGCCAGCATAAAAGGTTTTTGTGTCATATTTAGAGTTGAGTTTAAAGGTTATTTTAAATTTCTTCCAGCAGTTAGACTCATCACTTTAATAACGGCATAAAAGAAAGAGGGTACTTTACCTGCAGGGAGCAACCTAGTTTGGAAGTGTAGGTGTTCAGACAGTGGATGTTTGATTTTAGAACAAAACTTTCCAATTGGAGTTTGATGTTTTGCAACAGTGTCAGTTTCAAGGCCTTAATATCTTCACAGCCCCTCAGTTGAGTGTTATTCCCCTACTGTTGTGGTTAAACAGTATTCACAGCTCATGGCCTGTTCTGTACTCCCACTGCTCCGCTTGTTGTTTTTCTCTTCCCTTCAAATGATCAATTTCCAAAACAGCTAAACCTTTTAAGTCTGGTCGTTGCTGGTAAAAGTCAATCGCATTAACTCTTAAAGGTCAAGAATGTGTCACCATTATGTAGGAAAGCTGTTTCGCAAGCCCCCTTTGAGTAAGATAAACTCAAGACAAAGTAATAACTGTCAGTGTGCTTAGAAGAACTGCCGGGTGACTGCAGCAGTGGTATGTTGGCTTTTTAAAGCTTCAGCTATTTATCTAAAGATATGTTTAGTTTTTGCAGTATTAGACATTCTATTATTTACAATCTACTGCTATGGTGATGTGGTATTAGTTATAAAATTACCCTTAAAAAGAGCAATGTCAGTTTTCAGTTTATCAGTATTTTGTACAGTGGAGACACATTGTAGTTCTTGTATTATTTAAGGTACTATTTAGTCCTATTTGTATTTAGTCAAGTACAGTTAAGAAGAAAACTTGCATAGAAATCAATGTAAAGGCTATGATGACCTTCAAGATGTTGCAACAGAGAAAACCTATAGTTCAGATCTTAAGATTGCACACCTGACTCCCACACATGCCCTGCATTTTAATGCTCGGGGTTTGTGTGGAGATGCGTTGCCACCCCTTAACCACTTACCTTTGAACATATGAGTAGGTCAGGTGTGTTCTACTGTAGAAGAGAAAACCTTGGTTGACAAATGGCACGCACAAGCAGGTTTGGTAAACGGCATTGTCTTGCATCCCCACTGTGCCAGCAGCAAAGAACATGGTTTCAGAATTTAGTTCTAGTTCTTTGGTTAAATACTGCTTCTTTCCACAAAATAACAAAAAAATAGGTCACGTTGGCTCCTTTTCATTAGTTTTCCTATTTGTCTTTTGTCAGATCAGTCACGGTGACCCGATTTATGCAGGTTTGTGAAAACAAAACAATTTGAATAACCCACTTTCCATCCTTTTCTGAGTAAATGACTGTGCAGAATTGTTTATTTTCATAAAATAATAAGCAGGGTTGGGCCAACCATTTGGATGACTTTGCAAAGTGTGAAAATTGCAGATTTCACACAGAAAACATTAATATTTTTATTTTTTTTAATTAAAAAATTGGTACACGGGAGTGGAAATGCAAGGAAAATATTTCTAAAGTCGAACTGTTTGAATCATAAAGATGTCAAATACTTTAATTCTAAAATGCTCGATGAACATGTGAATATTTTGTGTCTCCAACGATGCTGTCACAATTTTTAGCATTTAATGTGCACTGTCAGCTTGTTTATACCTGTTTATTGTGTGTTCTTAACTAGTATTTACCATCAGGCAAGTTATTCCTAGACTATTTCAAGCTGATAAAGTGTGGGAACCTACTTTGCAGCTGCTGACCAAGCTCCTACAAAATTAGCCGGCTATGCGTAAGAGACTCTCTTTATGTGTAGGCCAAAGAAACCAAAGTTAAACTCTTCATTCTGGTTTTGATAACAGAAACTGCTGTCGCAAGATAATTAAAAAACAGCTCATTATGCAGTTTTTTATTCTAAAGCTTTTATGAGATTATCAGATAAGTCACTGTATTGAGCACTTTTTGTGCGATCTGGTCACACTCAGAAGGAAAAAAGAAAAATAGTTTAGCTTTCCTGTCTACTGGAATCAATATATGAAATTCCTCACATTTTATACAAGAAAACTTCCAATCAACTTTGTGGGTTACCATACTGAACTCTAATGCGCTGCAGGCTAATTTCATCAGCATCTTGCCGATGGTAAATTCCGGCTTGCAGATTTACCACTGGCCTTGTAAGCTTGTTTCGTTATGCTTCATTTATCAAACTTCATCTGTGATTGCTTATTTACCCGATGACAGTGTCAACAGGAGCCGAAATCTACATTTTGATATTACAAATAGCAGCTGGTATCATCTTTGAATGCACTAATGATGACTCTGAACAATAAACAATATAAACAAGCCTTGTAAACAAGCTGTGTCATCCCTTTTGTCATAGCAATGAACAAGACCAGAAGAGGCAATCCCCCACCCACGGCAGCTTTGTATCTTCCTGTACACTTACGGTAATGAGCATGCTCACATTTCATAATCATTGATAATCTCCTTCATTTGTCCTTGCATCTAAAACAAAAAAAGTCATCATGTTTCTCTCAGTCAGCATTTTAATTAAAAAACATACACACTTACTTAAAAAATGCCAAGATGCGTGTGTTTCATGCAAACTTTCAACCTCGCGCCTACTCTCTCCACACCACGGCAATGCAAACTGTTCACAAAGGGGAGACCACAGTGTAGGAAATCATACTACTGCAAGTGGGAGTAGGAAGTCAACTACATTATCAAGAAGAAGTAAATAAATCTGCCTCACAGTGTCAAATGCTTGAAGTGCAAACACATGGTGAATTCATGAAGATCCTTTTAACTTTCACTTAAACTGCCTGAAAAGACAAAGAACACATCTTACATTTTGTTTTTAGGCCATGCCACCCATACTGAAACCATAATTAGATGAATTCACATTAGAAGAGCACGTATTAGACACGTATTTTATTTATTGTATGCATAAGAAGAGGTACACGTGCAATAAACAAAAACAAAACAAAGCTGTCATTTACGGTTTGAGCAAGCAATATCAAGTCAAAACAAAAACAAATTATGATACTGATGAGCAACAACTGTGGCCGAGCTACGTAATAATGAAATACAGTAGCAGAAAAATAGACAAATCATTTGTTGACAAAAAAAATCAAACATTTACTTTTGATTGACATCTGGTTTTAGGTCACCTCACACTGATAACTCATGGCAAAAATGGTATTTAGAAAAATGAACGGGGGTCTACTCTTAACCAACTTCAATAAACTGTAAAAGAAAAAAATACAACAAATGTTATTTATTCTTTATTTTCAGTGTAAAGTAAGAAAAAGGCACATAAGCATAACTTGTACACACATCTAATGCATTGCAGATACAACTGTTAAATCAGTCTCCTAATATGATGTCATTTAAGTAACACAGATTAAAATATTTATTCATTCTGTGACATCTCAAGTTCTCAATGTCAGTTTACACTAAAGTGACGTTAATCCAACTTACCTATCGATACCAAGACATTCTAACTATTGTTATATTAATAACAATAAACTAATGTAATTTTAAGAGTTTTGTATCCATTAGTGAGATGTGATTACTGCACCAAGGTAAATACGTATGCTGCTCTGTATGCTCTTGTTGACATTCGGCTACGTCGTTGAAGACAAAGCGCGACTTGAAACAAGCCGCACTTTTTTGTCACTGTGTTTAACACTCTGGCTGACCACAAAGAACATTTCTCAGTGTGGCATGTCACGTCTGACCAAGACTGTTAGTCATCATTGAAAAAACATGTGTCAGTAGAGCATTGTTTTGCAAAGTTCCCTGGAAAAAGCTTGAGATGTTAGTTCTAGATATCTGACGATAACATTTCACTTTCAACTAGTTTTAAAAAGTTTTAATTGATGGCCTTTTTTCATAGTCGCATAGATCAATTAATGTTAGTTTTATGTCAGTTTGAATGAGTAACTACAGTACAACTAATCCAACTAACTCTTGTGATGCTTCGAAATTAAGTGCAGTGCCTCTGCTGTATTGGTGAGGTGCCTCAGAAGACAAAGTAGAATTTCAAAGTTTCCCTCACACATACAATTTTGTGAGAATCTGGTCAGGTTGAAAGCTAGATGTCTATTGTTATGCATCAACTTTTGCCAATTGCTTGCTCATAGTGTGTTGTCTTAATGTTGGGGTTTTTTTCTGTATTACTGTAGCGTCCTTATCTTACAATATAAAGTTGCTATTGTGACTTGGTGCTATATAAATAAAATTACATTTAATCGATGACCATTAACTAGCTGTAAATTCCCCAGACTATTCCCTACGCTACTCTTTTATTAGTTCAAGTGGGCATAACAAGTATGTTGTACCAGGAAACAAGTTGTCTTAATTTCATTATCAACCAATACACAAATGCCAATATTTTTGTCATCCAAGGTTTTGTGGTGTACTTGTACTTGCCATGTAGGTAATAGATGCATGTGGGAACCAAAAAAAGGAACAATAATTTGAAACCACTGGCTGTAGTCTGACTAGTTTTCTATTAGCTTTTAACCAGTATGCAGAAAGGAAGTGTTGAACAGGATATCTGTTGCGTGGATATCCTGGTTAAACTGAAAAAACTGGCTTCTAGCCCAGCAGACTTAACTGCCAGAATAACCGTTTAAAGTGAGCTTGCAAGGGGATAGTCAGTCTCAAACTGGGGCCTTCATTTTTGTTAGACGACATCACCACATTTACCATTTTACATGCATTAGATACAAAAATAATAGAATTGCACTGGGTAATTTCTTCTGTTCGTCTTTAATTTACTCATATTTGTAATGAATAATATGTAACAGCTTTTTTCTCCCTGACTGTCCGTTTAATCAGAATGACTAAACACAACTTTTAATTTTTAGAGGTATTTTTTTAAGATTATTGTTTCTGATTGGAATTGAAAACTGGTGAATCAATTAATACGTATGACATTAATCCAGATAAAGTATTAATGTAAAAATGTAAAGTAAAAATGAGGTAGATTTTCACTTCTTGAGAGGATTTTCCTATTACTGGTTTATTATTTAATCATTAATAAACATTTTGGAGTTTTTTTTACAACTTAAATAAGCTATTTGACAAAAAAATGGGGAAAATGATGCACAAAGACCGTTGTTGGACCTGCAACTGGAAAAAGAAGCTAAGAGCTATGAAATGTAAATGATACATCCTTATGCTTATGTAACACCTTGAACAATCTTGCACCTTTATTTCCACTGCATTTCTTTAATGATAAGGGCATTGTCCCTTATCTCCTCCACTAATCTCTATAATGGGGGAGGAAAGGTTTTATGAATTCCTCATGTCAACAACGCTGCTTTGTAAGACTTTTAGACGTAAAAACACAAACCAGCACACCACAGGTGGGTTAGGAGGGATTCTCTGGTGGTGGCCAGATGAGGAAATTCTTTTGAATTTTGAATCTACCTGAGGACACTTTTTCCTTTCTGTGTGCGCATTACAGAAGGTACTCCTGATAAGACGCTGAGGGTGATGCACCTCTTAGACCAGTCGGAGCCCCCACCCACCTGTTCCCTTACGCTGACGAAGAGAGAAAACAGACGAGAGGGGTTTTCTCTTTCACTCTCACTTCCTCTCTTCTGGTTGCCGTAGATTGTTGTAAAGATTGTGTATATGGAGAGAACTTGTGCACTACCACTGACGGGGCAGAAAGACTGAGGTAGCATGAACATGGACATACTGACTAACCTATGATACAATCTGAAATTCCAAAATGTGTAAGTTGTGAAGTGGAGTAGATGACCATCATTAAATATTCAGTGATATTTCCATAAAAGGTTTCCTATGGCTAAAATATAACTGTCATTAAAGATTGGTTGTCATAATAATAATAATAATAATAATAATAATAATAAACAACAACAATCTATTGTAATAAAAATTGAGCTCATCGACTATATGTCTTTGTCTTTTAAACACAATGACCTCAGAAGCAGATTTTAGTCATTATCTTTTAAAACTGCCCAATGAAAAGTCCCATTTCAGTGAAAGCATAAAGGAGACTTTATGTACATTTGGCATTGACATTCAATTGAACTCACGGACAATGAGATATAATATGGGATATAATTCAGATTGTCAAAATTTCACATCTCCTCATCCTTTCTCATTAAAAACAGTGTGTCAGGAGTCAAAAAAGGAAAACTCTTTCTCTTGACCAAATTATTTAGAAAGTTAAAAATATGAAGGAGAATTCATGAGGACAGTGCCATGAAAATCCAATAGCATGGGTGCTTAATTATGCAATATTAATAGAAAGGTGCATGTTGTTTCATGCAGCCAACATGGTGACAATGTTACTTTAATACCAAGTTTGTGACTGTGATGGACAAAACAATGTAGTCAAAGTGGCAACAGAGCATGAAATGATACAGAGGCAAAGGTGTGTAAAGCTTTTATTTTTTAAACTGCATCCCAGTGATGATGATTGACATGTCTAACATCATGTCAGCACAACACAAACACAACCATACAAACAATGCAATCAATGAGAATTCCTGACAAACAGTCAACAGTCAAGTCAAGCAAAGCTGAGCACGGGCTTTGTCGATCTTTCTGAAGTAGAAGGTTATACAGACCTATGCAACTTCTACAAATAAAAGTGAGAAATATGACTGCTGTGTTCTCTCACTGTGGTGAACCAATGCATCAGATGACTGACATAATGTGTTTGACATAAGCAAAACATACAAAAATTCCCAATATACAGAAGTGCTTTCGTGCCAGTGCGAGTTAAACTACAGACAATAAACCTGAAAGTGAAAGAAAATAAATAGTAATTTTAACCCTTAATTCGGCATTCATAAACATCTTGTTTAAGTTAACCAGAATCGAGTGTTTATTCAATCACTTTTACAAGCTATTCAGTTTTTACACATGTGACAATAAAAAACTAAATATAAGTAATATGTGGTGTTGCTTATCCTTGGAGAATCTTCATTTTTCATTGCAATTTTCTTACATGTGTATTTTTAGTACAAAAAAAATATATTAATTTGAACTAACAAAAACACAAAAGAAAAGACAGGCAATCCAATAGCAATTACCTATACTCCTCATAGCTGTTGTAACATTTTTTTTTAATATATGCATTTTACTATATATACACATATGGATAAAACTGAACTGTTGATCTGTTGCTCACCAAAAGTGGCAGCAACTAAGCTGTTGAGTTATTTGAAGAAAGAACAGACACAATCTTTTCAACCAGTTTTGGATGTGCCTTGAGAGTTACTGATAATAATGAACACCCAGGAACGACCAGATGCCTAACCGCCTCACCTACAAAAATAGTTGATTATCAAATAATTACAATGTAATTACAACATAATGACAACATTTCTTTAGAAAACCTATTTTTTCCCCCTGCAGACCATCATTAATCTGTGAGTCTGTAACAGCATGTGTCATCCTTTTGAAATGACGTGACACTGTCAGCCCGCTCCATAATGACACATGCAACTGTTTCAAGGCATTTCATAAGCAGACCCTCTTAAGCCGCTGTACGTTTCCTTGATCTTGCAAGTGGACAAAGAAATGTGTAAGAGACAAAAGAGTGAAACAGCAGCAAAAAGAACTACTCAGCAAATGTTACTCCAATATTAGCTTACTTCCTTATGCACTATGAAAATACAACATATATATATACATATACACACACATATATATGCATGCGTGTGCGTGTGCATCTATACGTGTGTGTGTGTGTGTGTGTGTGTGTGTGTGTGTGTGTGTGTGTGTGTGTGTGTGTGTGTGTGTGTGTGTGTGTGTGTGTGTGTATCTATACATACACACACAGCTGTTTTTTTCATGTCTCTTTGGTAAAACATTAACTCTTACAAAGGGTTTCCTGTTGTTGCCGAAGATATTTGTCCGTGTAGGTGGCCACAATGCAGTGAATGCATTCAGGTTGTCAATACCACACCTACAAAGAATACCTATGACACGGTACAAGCTGTGGCTCCACTGATTCAAAGTGAAAATGGGAAGTGTCGTCGCCGTTCCTCTAGTTTCCGGGTGAGTCGGGTGCACTCAAACGAGTTTACATTCACACACTAGTATCTATAGGCCCCACGCACGCGCGGCTTGACGCCAGTTTCGGATCACGTAGTGGTGACTGCCAGTGGAAAAGAAAATTTCATTACTCACACACTAGTTTCTGCAGTTTTCCAACTCTGTAAAAGTGGTTTTCCTGTGTCCTCAGGGATAAGTATAAAAAGGTAAGCGACACAAGTATCTGCATTTCCAGTAAAACTTGGGTAAAGCGTCTTTTGGTGAATCGGTGCCTGCTGCTGACACTTAACAATATGAAGCTGATTGTTTTTTGCCTTTTCACAATCTACTGCTGCTCTTTGGTCAAAGCATCTGACATGGAGCGCAAAAAACTACAAGAAGTCCTTAGAGAGCTGAAAATGCTCAAACGCGACTTTCCGGTTAGTTCATCTACATCAACTTTTTAACTGCTTTAACTGCATTTCACAACTTGCTTTCTAGCAAACTAACTTTCATTACCTAATGCAATCTTTTTTGACTTCCTTTTGCAGAACACAGAACTCATGATGAATATTCCACCAAAGGATATTGAGGTAAGCAAAACTACTTTAATCTAAAATAATGCAGACCGTATGGTCACCACTACGATAAATATTGGTGGTTGCTTACTCATTGTTGTTATGCTCCCACTTACTGTAGTTAGTTTGTCAAGCGCCGGGTACTGTAGGAGTACATCAAATGATGTGTGAAATACCAAAATGTGCAGGGTGATAAGCAGCTGTAAAACTCGAAACTTAAAGGCTAAAGGTCCAGATTTAAATTTCGCATCTGCTCTTTGATCACAATACTTAAAAATAAATGACTGTCAGATTAAGTAGCAGAGGAACTGTCATA